>NC_140592.1:1060042414-1062442414 GCF_964204655.1 Triturus cristatus
CCACCACCACCTTTTATTCCAGTTAAAAAGCGAGCGTGCATTATGCATTTCAGCACTCCGTGCCTTCCTCAGATGCTTTGCTCGTTTAAAATACACTGTCCACTAAAGGAAACGGGGCGTCTCACTGGGATTTACAGAGACACTCCTTCCACTTTTAAAGGGAAGATTTGCCGGACTCGCTACCCCGAGCCCTCTTGCTGCAGTAACACATGCGGAAGTCCTTTCCCAAGTGGGCGGTAACTGCAGCTCCCTTGGAATTGTGGATCCTGTAGTGTAAGGGGGTTGGATAACTGACCTTCACCCAACCAACAGTACTTCCAGCGCGCCGGGATCCCTTCGCCTAAGTAAGCAGAGGCATCTCAATGAAGTCATCACCCAGTAAGTTACTGGCCTGGCAATGCGCTGAGAGTTGCGGTGATCCGGCGTTTTCCCAAGCACTTTGGGACATACTAACAGCTGCCACGAACCGCCGAATTCTTGAGGGTGGGGGCTCTTAGTGCGAGTGGCCACGCACACAACATCCAAACCAAGCCGTCCCCTCCTGCAGGAAAGACGAGAGACCACACAGGTAAGTTGATCCACCACCACCTTTTATTCCAGTTAAAAAGCGAGCGTGCATTATGCATTTCAGCACTCTGTGCCTTCCTCAGATGCTTTGCTCGTTTAAAATACACTGTCCACTAAAGGAAACGGGGCGTCTCACTGGGATTTACAGAGACACTCCTTCCACTTTTAAAGGGAAGATTTGCCGGACTCGCTGCCCCGAGCCCTCTTGCTGCAGTAACATATGCGGAAGTCCTTTCCCAAGTGGGCGGTAACTGCAGCTCCCTTGGAATTGTGGATCCTGTAGTGTAAGGGGGTTGGATAACTGACCTTCACCCAACCAACAGTACTTCCAGCGCGCCGGGATCCCTTCGCCTAAGTAAGCAGAGGCATCTCAATGAAGTCATCACCCAGTAAGTTACTGGCCTGGCAATGCGCTGAGAGTTGCGGTGATCCGGCGTTTTCCCAAGCACTTTGGGACATACCAACAGCTGCCACGAACCGCCGAATTCTTGAGGGTGGGGGCTCTTAGTGCGAGTGGCCATGCACACAACATCCGAACCAAGCCGTCCCCTCCTGCAGGAAAGACGAGAGACCACACAGGTAAGTTGATCCACCACCACCTTTTATTCCAGTTAAAAAGCGAGCGTGCATTATGCATTTCAGCACTCCGTGCCTTCCTCAGATGCTTTGCTCCTTTAAAATACACTGTCCACTAAAGGAAACGGGGCGTCTCACTGGGATTTACAGAGACACTCCTTCCACTTTTAAAGGGAAGATTTGCCGGACTCGCTGCCCCGAGCCCTCTTGCTGCAGTAACACATGCGGAAGTCCTTTCCCAAGTGGGCGGTAACTGCAACTCCCTTGGAATTGTGGATCCTGTAGTGTAAGGGGGTTGGATAACTGACCTTCACCCAACCAACAGTACTTCCAGCGCGCCGGGATCCCTTCGCCTAAGTAAGCAGAGGCATCTCAATGAAGTCATCACCCAGTAAGTTACTGGCCTGGCAATGCGCTGAGAGTTGCGGTGATCCGGCGTTTTCCCAAGCACTTTGGGACATACCAACAGCTGCCACGAACCGCCGAATTCTTGAGGGTGGGGGCTCTTAGTGCGAGTGGCCATGCACACAACATCCGAACCAAGCCGTCCCCTCCTGCAGGAAAGACGAGAGACCACACAGGTAAGTTGATCCACCACTACCTTTTATTCCAGTTAAAAAGCGAGCGTGCATTATGCATTTCAGCACTCCGTGCCTTCCTCAGATGCTTTGCTCCTTTAAAATACACTGTCCACTAAAGGAAACGGGGCGTCTCACTGGGATTTACAGAGACACTCCTTCCACTTTTAAAGGGAAGATTTGCCGGACTCGCTGCCCCGAGCCCTCTTGCTGCAGTAACACATGCGGAAGTCCTTTCCCAAGTGGGCGGTAACTGCAGCTCCCTTGGAATTGTGGATCCTGTAGTGTAAGGGGGTTGGATAACTGACCTTCACCCAACCAACAGTACTTCCAGCGCGCCGGGATCCCTTCGCCTAAGTAAGCAGAGGCATCTCAATGAAGTCATCACCCAGTAAGTTACTGGCCTGGCAATGCGCTGAGAGTTGCGGTGATCCGGCGTTTTCCCAAGCACTTTGGGACATACCAACAGCTGCCACGAACCGCCGAATTCTTGAGGGTGGGGGCTCTTAGTGCGAGTGGCCACGCACACAACATCCGAACCAAGCCGTCCCCTCCTGCAGGAAAGACGAGAGACCACACAGGTAAGTTGATCCACCACCACCTTTTATTCCAGTTAAAAAGCGAGCGTGCATTATGCATTTCAGCACTCCGTGCCTTCCTCAGATGCTTTGCTCGTTTAAAATACACTGTCCACTAAATGAAACGGGGCGTCTCACTGGGATTTACAGAGACACTCCTTCCACTTTTAAAGGGAAGATTTGCCGGACTCGCTGCCCCGCGCCCTCTTGCTGCAGTAACACATGCGGAAGTCCTTTCCCAAGTGGGCGGTAACTGCAGCTCCCTTGGAATTGTGGATCCTGTAGTGTAAGGGGGTTGGATAACTGACCTTCACCCAACCAACAGTACTTCCAGCGCGCCGGGATCCCTTCGCCTAAGTAAGCAGAGGCATCTCAATGAAGTCATCACCCAGTAAGTTACTGGCCTGGCAATGCGCTGAGAGTTGCGGGATCCGGCGTTTTCCCAAGCACTTTGGGACATACCAACAGCTGCCACGAACCGCCGAATTCTTGAGGGTGGGGGCTCTTAGTGCGAGTGGCCACGCACACAACATCCGAACCAAGCCGTCCCCTCCTGCAGGAAAGACGAGAGACCACACAGGTAAGTTGATCCACCACCACCTTTTATTCCAGTTAAAAAGCGAGCGTGCATTATGCATTTCAGCACTCCGTGCCTTCCTCAGATGCTTTGCTCGTTTAAAATACACTGTCCACTAAAGGAAACGGGGCGTCTCACTGGGATTTACAGAGACACTCCTTCCACTTTTAAAGGGAAGATTTGCCGGACTCGCTGCCCCGAGCCCTCTTGCTGCAGTAACACATGCGGAAGTCCTTTCCCAAGTGGGCGGTAACTGCAGCTCCCTTGGAATTGTGGATCCTGTAGTGTAAGGGGGTTGGATAACTGACCTTCACCCAACCAACAGTACTTCCAGCGCGCCGGGATCCCTTCGCCTATATATATATTTATGTGTACATTGTTGTACGGTTCCTATTAATTCAGTAAGACTGTGGCTTTGGGCAACAAAAGCAGCAAAACTATAGGAACTATGTTCACTCATACCATCAGAATATGTTGACCTAGTTCCTGGCTAGCTCAGAGCGTGCCAGCTGGACCCTTAAACCTTACAGGGTACATGATGGTGTCTGCAACCTCTGAACATGACAACCCTAATTTCCCCAAGGAACTCAATGAAAAACAGATCTACCCTTTTGTTCTTATCTCGGGCATGCCCACAGGAGGACACAAGAAATACATAAATTGGGATTTCAAACATTTATTGTATTTATTGGATTCTTGTGTAAAATATGTGAGCTGCACTGATTAGTAAAAGATAATAGAGCATTGTAACCAGCATTACAAGAACGGTGAAAAAAAGATGAATAATTCAACTATTATAATTATTGTGTTGATTACATGGATACATATAATTGTACTCCTACCTAGCACTACCTATCCTAGAGAGCATAGGGTGTATGTGGTTCGGCCAGATACCTTAGAGTGGTCTAACTCTCCATTTACCTGTGTGTGTGTTTCAGCTAGAAGCCAGTCTGGTGTAGAACAGTCCGCCGTACTGCACAGGATAGAGATAGGATAGTGAAGGCTCAGGGTAGTTTATATAATCAATACTGGATACATTCGTACTGTGCCTGAGTACAGATCTGGCTGTCATGGTGGATTCTACAAATTCAGAGCTGTCTCTGAATAGACACCAATATGCAAGGGCAGTTTGCACAGTGTACTTGGTCCTTGGGCAAAGTGTACAACGGTATGATAATGTGCCTAAGAAGAAATGTATTTGTAAGCAAAACACTTTCTGAGTACACTATCGCATGCAAGCACACAAGCAAAATGTGTTAAAAGTCATTGTCTAAAAAAACACCAACTTTAAACGTGAACAAGTAAAAATGGGAGCATTTGCGTACAGAGCCTATTAACCTCACAACAATATATATATATATATATTCACTGAAAAAAAGGATAAAGTGGAGTTTATTAGCTTACAATAAAAAAAGCCTTACAAATTCTGTGAAAAAACACACCTGTTTTAAAACCAAAAATACCACTGAAATTCATCAGTTGTACTTAAATGATCTAAGTATAGCTTGCATAGGCATAGGTTACAAATATCATCAGGGATGTAATATGTAAAGTTACACTCTAAATGGTGAATGCAAGTTAAAATGTTACTAGCTTACGTATAACTCCACTTTAACCTTTTGTTTTTTTCAGTGATTTTTTTTTAAAGTATAGTAACATCTTATAATTATACCTCCGTGGCCAACCCCTCTGGTAGCGGCCTTCCACCTGCCTTCCAACAGCCACAGACCCTCACCCCATACTTTTAAAATATTTTTTTTCATTCCTACTAGACTCACACCTGACCGCAAGGGGGGTGTCCAGCCCTGGCTTCCAGAGGAGTCCCACAGGACTGAGGCGAAACAAATTGGTTTTTTTTGTTTTTACCCCTGGTTTTTTTTTATGTAAGGTAAAAATTCAAAACTATTATTTTTAACTTTCTTCTGTGTAACTCCACTTTAACCTTTTGTATTTTGGTAAATTTCTATGTTGTTTTAACATACAGTAATATCTTATTACGATATGTCTGCAGCCAACCACAGACCGTGCAGCAGCCACAGACCCTCACCCCACATTTTTGTAACTTTTTTTGTTGTTGTTCCTACTGGAGTCCCATGCTACCGCACAAGGGGCCAAACTGACTTCCGTGGGAGTCCTGCGAAACCAAGATGACTCAATCAAATATTTTTTTTTGTATTTTCACCCCTACAAGGACTAGAGGGTCAGGTTATCACCCTGCTTCCTTCTATCGTTTTTTTAATTTGTTTTTTGGGACTCTGGGACCGAGTCCCCAAGTCATGTACTGGCAGCAGAAACATTTCATCCTCATTTTAAGGTCAGTCAATCGAAGTTCCCAGTCCCATAGGGCTGAGCAATCAGAATGCTTGTTTTTATATATTTTTCTGCTGGAATCCTGCTATATTTTAAATCTTAATTTATCTAAAACAGATGTACACCAAACCACAAAAATGGTAAATGTCTAGCTTTCTGCTAAGTTTGGTGTCATTCTGTTCAGCTCTTTTTAGGTCTCGGCTTGGCAGTGCATGCACTGCATGCGCTGTCTCAGCGAGATCTAAAGTAATCTGTAAATTGGCTGAAACTCCGTGTAATTTCTCCTGCCTCTTGAGATTCGTTTAACTCTGGCATTGCTGTTCTTAGCTTGCTTTCTGTTGGCTGTTGATCCGATGCATCACTTCCGTTTTTATCGGAAGCAGCACCGACCAACTACAGTTTTGTTGCGCTGTAGGGCTTTGTCAGTTTCGTTTAGGGACTACTTGTTTTTAATCACCATGGCGGCCGCTTCATGGGCCGCTATACGCATACGTTTAATATGCATGGGCGCCGTGGCGCCCGCTTTCATCTCTCGGCATTTGCATTGTTTACATTCCTTGTAGTGCTCGGGCGCACCACTCGTAGGCTAGCAGATGACAGTTTCATCAGCGCCGGCAGCTGCCACTTAAACAATAGGCAGTCATGGACTGACTTGAGCCGAGCACTAACGGGACCGACAGCACGTCAGGCCAAACACTAAATGGCTAAATATTAGCTTCACTAGCGGCGGCGCCCGCTTTCATCTCTCGGCATTTGCATTGTTTACATTCCTTGGAGTGCTCGGGCGCACCACTCGTAGGCTAGCAGATGACCCTTTCAGCAGCGCCGGCAGCTGCCACTTAAACAATCGGCAGCCATTGACTGACTTGAGCCGAGCACTAACGGGACCGACACGCACGTCAGGCCAAACACTAAATGGCTAAATATTAGCTTCACTAACGAGAGACAGCAAACCGAGATTGAACTGCACTGGAGCAAAACCCCTAAGCACAACTCATTGCACGCTAATCCAAAGACTACAACTACCAGTGCATCGGGATTTTAAATGTTTTTATTGCTGAGCACAACAGACTTGTGCAGGACTTGTGCCCTGTCACCCTGGAATATCGCCGCTTCTTGTGGAATAAAGCAAGCCAGTTACACAGTAACCTTGTCTATAGCAGCCCCTAACATGCATTGCACCATGCTGTATTCACTTAACAGAGCTCAGTTTAACACGTCATAACATACCACGTCAGATCTTATCTTGGGACTTAAATACACAATGAAATATGTGCGGCGTGGACTTGGAAGAGCGAGTCTGTGTTTTGGCGCTAGCCGATCGGTGCTAATGTCATTGTGTATTAATCTATTTTGGCAAAACTCTCGTCAAAATTCCAGTGTACTTGTGTGCTTTCTGTCCATTGTGCCACAACAATGTTGTTTTTACACTCCACCCCATTGTAAACTGCTTTCTCAGGTACCTGAAGTTGCCGTCCTCGCGTTCTCGCATTTGCCTGGCACCACGAGTTTACTCAAAGCCTCTCAACAGTTGGGTGGATTAATGCACCTGTTGCAGTAATTATTGTGTAACCTTAGTCTGCTCCTACGCAGTCTGAGAAACGTTGTGATGTATAGTAGTAAAATACATTATCTGCGGCACCAACGCACAGTGGCATGACATCAAGCACTATACAATACATACTAATTATTGTACCACTTTCCAATACTCCCCTCAACACGCCAGATTCCTTCTCACATTGCATTTGTATTATTTTTGCATTCATATAGCACCTTCTTCTCCTGACGAGGTGTTGAAGCGCTTTGCACTTGAAAGCTCTGGACTGTGACTGCACGGTTTGTTGCCTTCCAACCGCGAACCGAAAGGCATCCGCTTTTATTGGTGTTATAATCTCTGATGGATTCTTATTATTATTAATTTGGGATATCCTGAGGTGTGCAGTTGACCCCTGGGGTGGCTGAAACAGACTGAGGGGCACCAGGCATAAGGATTTCAGTGTTTGCGATTACAAAATAGGTGACCATAATCTCAGGGGGCATCACCAACTTTGAAACGGGGTATCTTCATTCTTAAGTTTTATTTATGAGTGTAATAAACAAAGGCAAAACTTATCGCAGCCCCTTAAATGATAAAACTTTATAAAATACATACACTAATCAAGTTGCTTGTCTAATATCGGATGAGTAAATACATTGCTGTCTCCTGTCAATGTCATATTTAAAGCGTCTCCTAAAATAATACCTTTTTCCCTTCCCTGCATAGTTCAACTCATAATCACACCCCTTGGAACTCTCTAGCTTTATCATAGCTCCTAAAGCTTGGCGGTAGTTTGTTCACGAATTGCAGAGGATGACTCAATACAGTGATGTGGTGAAGCCTGGCTGAGGCCACAACAGACCAGCATATTGGGAACATACAATACATGACACACCCCTCGTAAAATGTCTTGCACGTGTTTCACCTGCGGTGCTGAAGACACATCGGGTAGATGTAGGGATCTGTACCTTATCAACTCACAATAGCTCCCTCTGAGTTCAGCACTAGGCTCTGAATGACTGTAACTGATAACCATTAGTGGCCCCAGAAACGACTGCCCCTGCCCCTGGGGCATAACCTGGCTCATGAGTCTGCAAATCCATCTCAGGGTACACTTAATACACCTGTGATTATCAGGAAGACTATGTTATGTTTTTGTCATGTTATGAAGAAGTAAGGCAGCAACCTTAGAGCTCCTTCTGTCGGTGGCACCGAATTACAGCAACAGACACCACAACAAGCATTTACAATGCAATGGTCTCGGCCTTGTTAAAGTTAGAGCTATTGGCATTGCTCATGACAATGCCGTTTCTTTAAATGTTTTAAAAACAAAAACATAAACAAAAATAATGTCATGAGCAATGCCAATAGCTCTAACTTTACCAAAGCCGAGACCATTGCATTGTAAATGCTTGTTTTCTATTGTTGTCTAATTTTCTCTATGGAAATTGCATCGGGGAAAAATATGTTTTGGGACCCCAAATATTTCCAGGAAAGTGCTGAAGTGGGTAAAATTATTGGGGAAAGTGTTGGTGAAGACTGTAAAGGTTTGTGAAGATTCGTCAAACGGTGCTGAATGTATTAGCAAAACAAAAAACATTCTTCCTGTGTAAATTCTGACATGTATAACTACGCAATGGTGACCACCACTGTGCAGTTAATCTGATGTATACACAATTTATAAAGTCATTTCCTTCCGTGAGACTGTGCTTCCCTATGTAACAAACTATACCTACCCCATCGTCACAAGCCTCTGCAGTGCAGGCCAGAGGGCTCAAGGCAGTTTTCTGAAAGATGACTTGCTCCCTTTTCTAAGTCCCCTATTCTCAATTGGGTGTTCCATAAACACACTTTAAGCAAGTTATATCTTCTTTCCACTGGGACATTTGGGAAATGTGTTTGAAACTGGCATGATGCAGTCTCTTTCCCATCTGTGGTTCAGGCGTTTGTTGAACTGGGTGCTGTTTGCGAGTTGTGTGGTACTGGGGCACGACAGTAGCAGTTCCAAATACAACAATGTACACAACAAATCTTTCTGGTACCATTGTATATCAGCACATAAGTTGAAGCAGTAGTGCCCCTTTTCTGGAGGTATCCTTGCCTGTAATTGGGATGCAAAAATTGTGGGACTATTAACAAATGGTGAGGAAGAGGAAAGGGCTGACAGTCAGGGGTGGGTGAATGCACCGGTGAATAACCACTGTGGACGAATTCGTTGCACGTTTCACCAAAGCCTTCTGCTGAAAGTGAGACCTGGGTTGGGGAACGAAGTTCTGCTTTGAAAAAGTGACATAGAAACCTAGAGAAGAGAGATGTGTCTTCCCCCTAAAACTTTTACCGCATGCAAGTTTAGATGCTGGACATATGTGGGTAGGTGGGTGTATTAGAAGAAGCTGGTGAACTTTCAGAGTGGCGGACACGTATAGCTGGACTGAGTTGCACCGTGGAAGCAAGAGACTGATGTGGGCCCTCCCTTCTCATGGATGGGTGCTTAGGACCAAACGACACATTTTGTAGGCCACTTTTCAAATAAAATGCAAAAGGTTCAAAGGTTTTTATAAGTGGTTTTAAAGAGGCACTCATAAATATGTTATCATGTTCATGTTGTGCCAAGCAGGCTTGAACCTTATCGGGTATACTTTAGGGTTTGTTCACCAAGAAAACATTACAGATATTGGGTGAGATTCTCTATGTGTCTTCACAGCTTCACTGTCATTGGACTAACCCTTTCATTCTGCAATCAGGGTATAGTATATGAAATGGCTTCTGTCATTCTTCAATTTGTTTATTGCCTCTTTCTCTAGTTCTTCTGCCCTGTGTTTTGATACAGTACAACTGAGACTGTTTTGAGGGGAAAAGAAAGCGGAATAAACATTTGCACGGATGTCACAGTGTCTGGCTGAAGGGTACAGGTCAAGTGATTGGAATAGACAGCTCTTCAGGCACGGACAGCAGAGCTAGCACCCAGGTTACAGGGGCTGCGTCGGGCTTCGACGGCACAGCTATTCCTTCAGTTACAACAGTCTCCCCATGCATCAGACAGCCGTGGTGATAATATCGCGATAACCTATCAAGGGCTCCGTGTCGCCAAGGAAATAATATTAGCAAAAAGCATTCCCAACACATTATAATCCACTCTGCTAACCATTTTCAAAACGTTGGTCAGTGCGTGTATTTCTCCTCAGAAATCAGTGTACCGTTTTCTAAAAGTACACACATTTTAGGTACGTAGCACTTTTCCACTTTCAACAGATTTTTCCTGACTCATTAGCTTGCAATTTTCTGAAAATTCACCTTGTTTTCTGAAATACCAGTGTTTGATTCGTTTGGTCCTTCTCATCGTGTACTCATATTTACCAATGCCCCAAATGAGCAGGTTCTGCCTCACATGCCTGCCCATCATTCTGATCGCCCTGACATGCCAGGGATGCGCTGTATATGGTAGGGATGTCGACTGCCTGTGAGGGTCAGCCACCAGATGGCCCCAGAGGTCACCTGAAGCCAGAGAAGCGCACTTTATGTCATGAATACATACCTCATGCCGCAGGTGGCCTCCTATTGGCCTGTTTACGCTCTGAATAAAAAGGATGAGCATCTCAAGCCAACCATGCCCAATAATTGTCAAGAGGGAATAGAGTAGTGATAGAGCCGAGTAGCATCTGAATGTAGCTCCTGGTTGAGAGCAGCTGCAATGCTTCAAACTCTATCATGTACTCTAAGCGAAAAGTGTACCAATTTTATGCATGCAGATAGATGCAGAAACAATCACCACGGCAAGAAACATTTAATTATGATGGTGTGAAGATAGTTCACTATACTATTTTAGCAAATCCTGGTTCGTTTGCATGAATGTAGGTGCTTATAAAAGATATTGGTTTTGCCCAGACCAGCTATGGTATTTTTTTTTGTTGATATCAGAAGGATGCCATTTTTCGTCAGCTTTGGCAATGATCCTTGTGGTAATGACACCCGGAAACGTCTTCAATAGTTAACTTAAGTGTAATGCTATTACAGCTCATCAATACGTGATGCTCCACTTCAACAGCCGGTGGCAACTGCCACCGAAGCCGGGTTGAGAGGACATCCCCATGACAACAGAACACTCGACTCCGAAGAGTCTAACAATTGATCATGCATTACTCACCTAAACAAGATCACAACATATCTCCCTCCCCTCAACCACAGGAAGAAGGACATTAAAGGCGAGAAGACTTTAGGATAAACAAAAGAAAGGACAAGAGGAAAATATCATCAAACACTAAACTTTCTTCAGCAATCGAAAAGGAAAAAAACACACACAGAAATAATAATAAAATGCAAGAACATATGTCTGAATTACAAATAGCATTGCAAAAACTGAATAATGATACTGCGTCTGTATACTAATATTAAAGACATAGGATATCAATACATTACTGTAAATGAGATAGCTCAAGAAACACTTACACAAAGGTCATCGTAGAAATAAGACCAACGGTGACTGAACTATTCCAGGTCGAAATCCTGCAAGTGACTTGGAGGAGGGGTCTCTGAGAACCTGATGTATTTAGGATACATAGTATATCCTGGGCATAGACTATTGATAATGCAATTAGACCCCAAACTGTCACCATCTGGTCCCACAACTCTCAGTCGTTCGTCCCCATGACAGTCACTAAGGAAATGGTGATCCTGTGTTACATGTAACCACTACATGCACCTTCATCCGCGCTCCTCATAGGTGATTTGTCATCCGAACAATATTTTGCTACCCTTCGAAGAGTCCATCTCTCCCCTTTGTCCAATACCACATGCCTCCGATGTACCTCCTTGACTTGGAAGGGACCACAGAATTTGCTCAAACCACTCCGGATATGGCATGACATCACTTTGACCCAAACACCTTTGTGGATGTTCGAATGACCTTTACTCTCACCTGTAATACATGAGCGATCACGCTCATTCTTAGTTCTCTCACCTTTCCCATAAACCAACTCCCTTATCCAACAAGGTAATAGTTTGGTTGCAACTTTTCTCTCCCTCATGGCATAAAAGGGCACTACACCATAGGTGACTATTAGAAATGGGGATCTCTAGTTGGCAGAGGTAGGTACCTTTGTCCAAGTAGGGACCCTTGCTTCTAGTCATGGTAAGGGGAATACACCCTGTTCACCCCCTTGGTAGCTTGGCGCGAGCAGACAGGCTTATCCCAAAGGCAATGTGTAAAGTATTTGTACTCAAAACACACAGGACTACAGTGATAACACCTTAAATAGACAACACACCAGTTTTAAAAAATAAAGTATCTTTATCTAAACTCAACAAGACCAAAACAACTAAAATCCCACATTCGTGTAGTAAAATAGCACTTCAAAACAATTACTTCCAAAATAAAGCTTTTAGAATACAAACCGCTCCACCTGGGGCTATTGCGACGTTGTGACAGAAATAAATCCAAAGTACAGCGCTGACCGTGAGGTGCGCTGCATCAGGCACGGAGTAACACGGACCCCCAAACACACAGTACTTTTTTATAAAGAAGTCCGTTACGATGCATGGTGTCGTAGAGGTGAGGTGTCGGTGCCGAGGTTGAGGCTGGCTCCCTAGCTGCCATGGGGGAGGTGAGGCGTCGTGCTGAATCCAGGACAGGGGAAATCAGTAGCGTCGGCAGTGAGGCGTCGGTTCTGGTGAGGCGATGCAAAGTTCATGGAATCACCCTCGGCGGTGATCGGCGCTGCGATAACAGGAAAAAGTCATGTGAGTGCTGGCGTCGGGAAATGCCGATAACTGGGTGCACTTGCCAGGTTGAAATGGCAGTTTAAAATTGTGCGTAGACACTGCAGTGGCAGGTCTTAGATAACTTTTCAGGGCTACTCATGTGGGTGCCACAATCAATGCTGCAGGCCCACTAGCAGCATTTTATTTACAGGCCTGAGACACACACAGTGTACTGTACTAGAGACTTATCAGTAAATCAAATAGACAATCATGCAAACACCAATCCATAAACACAACTTACCCAGAGAGCATTTTCACTTTAGCACTTATCAGCAGTGGTAAACTGCCAAAACACAGGGTCAAAGACACAATTCGGAAATCGCAAACTGAATTATAAGTACATCTGGTCCTGGAGGTGCTTTAACTCATTGAGCAATCTCACTAACAGAACATGTCTAAAGAGGTTTGCAGCACAGACTGTAGCAGCAGAGTGGTAACAGGAGGATAGAATAGGAAATTATATCTCAAGCACATGAACAGATGCAAGAGGCTACCAAAACACATGTATATTTTAAGCACCGTCCAAAAATTCTACAGAGGCTTCTTTGACATTGAAATGCTGGACCTACCTGAACTTTCTCTTGAAATGCATTCAACTGGATGTATAATGTTTAGGGTTGCGGATGGGACCTGATATTTTTTTTGCACGAAGAATATTTTTCTCATTTGCTGAAAGCACTCTCATACTAGAAATCTCGGAAATAGGGAGAAAGGGCTAATGAGGAGGAAGGACGTCTCAGTAAGAAACTGCTAATTTAGAGTGACAAATATGTAATTTTGGCTTCTGGCAGACTTACCTCAAGCTGAGCCTGGTGCTGCCTGACTGTTGATACATGAAATGAATGAACAAACAAAATAAGAAAATGAAGACTTTTTATCTTTATTACCAGTACAGCACATGGATTGCAGAACTAACCATAAATGGTAAATTTCAGTAATTTTGGTTTGTACAAATAACTTCCCTTTAACTGTGCTGTTTAAAGTCTATCTATCTATCCATCCATCCATCCATCCATCCATCCATCCATCCATCCATCCATCCATCCATCCATCCATCCATCCATCCATCCATCCATCCATCCATCCATCCATCCATCCATCCATCACTGATGAATCTTCACAAAACTTTCAAAAAAATGTTCATCCACCTCATCTCTTTCTTTGAAAAGTGTTGAGGTGATTCATTAAGTGGCTAGGGCTGAGAAAAAGGGGATCACAAAACATTGTTTTCATATATTAACTCTCTTAAGAAAATTTGTGAAGAGATACAGAAAAAACGTCTGAATGGTATTATACAAAATTCTGCAGAAAGTTACGCAGAAAACGTGCTTTGTATGATTAGGAGTAAATCTGTTTAGTTGTTTGAGACATTTGCATCTAAATAGGTGCTTGGACTGGGATTGAAAGGGTTAAAAAGCCAATATATCTGGCCAGTTGGTTTCGTTGGAGTTCTTTGGGAATTTGAATGTACCTTAAATTCTAAATATACTGCAATCTAATTGCCCAAGGGATCTTTTTTTCTTTCGCTCATCTCAGTCCAGCGGATCTGCTCCTGGTTCTGCGGGGCTGAGTGATCTGATTAGCTTGTCACAACTTGAACAGAAATGTCACGACCACCCTTACAGGACACAGAGACTTGTTCTGCTTGTCCTGGTGGTGAATAAAAAAAAAATCATATAAGGGTGACGGTAGGGATACCCTGACCCTTTAGCACTTTGGTAGGGGGGACCAGAAGAACCCGCCCAGGGGCCAAAAATAAAAAAATATGTTTTCAAGTCATTACCTACTACATGCCAAAAGACCATGTGTGGCAGGGATTGGCCACTGGTGGTCGGGGGAGGGGGTTGACCGTTGCTGGGGATTCGGTGCAGGGCCTTGCCAGAGGTCATGTCCCTTGGCCAACCTACCACTACTCACAGGCAAAAAGCTGTGCTCAACAAGGGAGTTGGGTGAATATGATAAAACAACAGAAATTCACTGAAAAAAACTAAGTTTGAAGTGGCCTTGCAGTTATTATGGTCATAAGAGCTTGTTTTATGTTACAAAAGTCCTGGCAATTCACTGGAAATAAAAAAAAAGTCAAAGGGATTGTGTTAGAATCTGGGTTCTCTGGTTGGCACAGGTAGGTACTTGTGACAAGCAGGGAACCTTTCCTCTAGTCAGGGTAAGGGGTTACACTCCTAAAAAAAAAACCTGCTCACCCTCTAGGTAGCTTGGCGCAAGCAGGCAAGGCTTATCTCAGAGCGTTATAGATTAAGCATTTGTGAACACATACAGTAACCAAGTGACAACACTACAAATGGACACCACTCAGGTTTTATATTAAAAATAAGGATTCTTTATATAGAGTTACCACAAGACCATTAAACGACAAAAATACACAATACAGTTACTTTAGATGGTAGAATTTTGCTTAGTTCTCTTAAGTTCTTAAATGCGACACTTTAAGTCAATGTACCTTTTAGATGTGACACGCAGGGCAACGAAAGTGTTGCAACGATATCGATGCGATGAAGTTTTTGGTGCAAAGAAATAAAGACGTGAAGATCTTCCAGATGCGTTACGCTTCTCGGATGTTGCGAGAAGACTCGACTCGATGCGTCGGACGGGTGGCAGGGATAGGGTCATGTAAAATGGAGCTGGTCTAGGTTTGAGGTGGTTGAGGTTTTACATGGGGTTGTTGTTCTATTACTATTTGTTGGAAATAGTTGCGGATTCGGCTGAGGGACTTAATGGGGCAATTTGATGTATTAATACAGAGGAATGGTGGGCTATGCATAGCACTGTTTAAGGTCTGAACTGCGACAGGAGTCCTGAGGAACTGGACAGAGCTGTCAGTTGATAAATTGTTATATGACTATGTTCCTTGCATGTGCGATGTATAATGCTATTGCCACAAAGAGTTCCGACTACGGAATGCATATGCCAGTGAGCTGTAAGTTTGTAACTATGTTTAAGAAATCAATAAAAGCAGATTAAAAAAAAAAAAGACTCGACTCGATGCGTCAGCTGCAGCGGCATCACCCTTTACGGGATGCGACGACAGCGGCCTTGGCAGCGGCACTCTTCTCCGACGTTTGCGAGACGCTTCCGCTCGATGCGATGTTGCAGCGGCGACACCCCTTTACGCGATGCGACGACAGCAGCTCCGACGGCTGCACGCTTCTCCGTGGATGCGAGGCGCTTTTCTTGATGCGGTGCAATGCGACAGCTACGATGGCTGCGATGGCGACGCGCTTCTTCCTCGATGCGAGACTCTTCTCCTGATGCGGTGCGATGCGTCAGCTACGATGGCTGCGATGGTGACACGCTTCTTCAGCGTTGCGAGACACTTCTTGGATGATGCGAGACGCTTCCGCTCGATGCGATGCTGCAGCGGCGACACATTTTACGAGATGCGACGACAACAGCTCCGACGGTGGTACGCTTCTCCTCCTTGAGTAGCGCTTCCAGCTCCTTGTGACACGCAGTCCCTCAGAAGGCCCAACAACAGCAGCAGGCACTTCCAGAGAACTTTGAGGAGCTGGGGGGTGAAGTCTGTTGTTCCTGAGACTTCAGCAGGTGGCAAGCTCTATTCCAAGCCCTTGGAGATCGTTTTAAGCACAAGTTGAAATATAGTTTTTGTAGTCTTTCTCCTCTCCTTCAGCAGCAAGGCAACCACTGCAGGCCAATCCCCCAGGTCAGGGACAGTACTCCTCCTTACAGCTTTCCCAGTTCCTTCTCATCAGGCAGAGGTTCTTCTTGTCAAGCAGGATCTAATTTCTTGGGAGCAGGGTCCCAATACTTTTACCCCTAATTCCTTTGTTCCTCTGGGGTAGAGGGGCCTTTGCCCACTCCAAACCAGTTCCTGAGCACTTTGTTGACATGACTCTGACTTTTCATTCAGGGTGCAGGGCAGAGACATCAGCCGCTCCACAGGAGGTGGAGCCAGCATTGTGATGGCAGAGCACAGCCCTATTCAGAGTCCAGGTGCACTCCTCCCACCCATCTGGATATCAATCTCTCTATTCACCACCAGGCTACCTAGCCCTGCCCCTCTGGGTTTCCCCAGCCCTGTCACTCACACAAACCAGACAGGCAGATACACATCATAGCAGAGGCGGGCTGACATGGTTAGGCAAGCAAATACCTACTTTCTAAAAGTGGTATTTACAAACACAGAATATTAAAATAAACATTACTAAAAGATGTATTTTATTATTCTGAGTTCAGGCATGCTAAACTCGAATTTCTACCATGTTCCCTGGGTCTGTTAGGATCATAGGATGTAACAATTCTAACAGCTCATTCTGGCCTATGGGAACAGGTAGCCTTGCAATAGTGAAAAACGAAAATGGCTGTAATTCACTATTAGAACATGCCACACACATCAGGGCTTGTCCTACCTTATACTTACAATGCACCCGGCCCTTGGGCCAACCATAGGGGTGACTAATATGAAGTTAAGGGAAGGTTTAGGGACTGGGAAGTTGGTGCACTTGCCCAGTCAGAATGACAGTACCAGACTGCACGCAGGTTCTGCAATGGCAGACCTTAGACACATTTTACTAGGCCGCTTCTGTGGGTGGCACAACTAGTGCTGCAAGCCCACCAGCAGCATTTGTATTTACAAGCCCTGGGCACTCCTGGTGCACTTTACTGGGGTCTGACAGTAAACCAAATAAGCCAATCATGGAATCCAACCAACATATACATTTTAAATAGGGAGCCTTGCACTGTGGCACTGGTTGGCAGTGGCACAGTGCTCTGAGCAGCTAACACCAGCAAAACACATGAGGCACAGCGACAAAAAGTGGAAGGGAGACTCACGCCAAGGTGCCAGGTCTAACAGATTGGTAGGTATGGTAATAAGATTTTACCTTCAGTTAAAATAACTTCAGAAATTCACTGGAAAAATTGTCTCTAAAAGTAAAGTTATAGTTAAGTAAGGTAAGAAATTGTTAGCTTACGTTGAAAAAAAAATCTCAGAAATTCACAGAAATGAACTAATGTTAATGTGACATTATTGTTATGTGTTGAAATAATACAAAAACTAATGTTTAAAAAACAAAATCAAATAACATTCACCAAATATACTTTACTGAGCGAAATATTGCTTACTACTTATGCCCACACACATTACATTACTGTTAGAAATTGAGGGCCAGATGTACGACCCACCAATTTGCGACTCGCAAATTGCGTCGCATTTGCCATTCACCATTGGGATGTATAAAAGTGTCTCAGACACTGTCAGCGATTCCTAATGGGGTCGCAAATTGCATGCCTCATGATTATTAATGAGGCTGTCGCAATTTGTGAATGGCTACACCCAGAGATGGTGGCCTGCTGGGGTCAACAGACCACCATGTCTGGGACTGCTTTTAAATAAAGTAGTCTTTTTTTTTATGCAGCCCATTTTCCTTAAAGGAAAACGGGATGCATTTAAAAATAGAAAAATGAAACTTTTCAGTTTCATTTTTTTAAGGGCTGGCAGTGGTCCCTGGGACTAATGCCTGCTCTTATCTCACATACTCACAAAGGGGAAGTGGTGCTCTGGGGACCCTTTCCCGTTTGCGAGTGGTTTACCATCTACTTGAAGTAGGTGGTAAACTACGAGTGTTTTGCAGCCGAAAATGCAGTCTAAAAACAATTGTACATGGCATGGTGACTAGCTATTAGGAAGGGATGCCCCTTCCTAATTGCGGGAGTCGCAAATGCTATTTTGCGAGTCAGTGACTCGCAAAATAGCATTTGTACATGCCATTACCCTTTTTTGCGACCGCAAACGGGAGGATCTCCCGTTGGCGGCCGCAAAAAAGGGTCATACATCCGGCCCTGAGTGTATAATTGGCAGAAGTTTGCACCCTGTTCAAGTAGGGACCACAATCCTAGTCAGGGTAAGCTAGATACACCCTTTAAATTAACCTGTGCTCACCCTCTGGTAGCTTGGTACAGTGAACACACCACAAAAAGACTCCATACAGGTTTAGAATAATAGAGAATATTTATCTGAGTAAAACAAGACCCAAATGCCAAAAATCCAATCAGTAAAAGTCAAGATATTAATTTGTAAAGAATAAATGCCAAAACAGCGCTTTGAAGTCAATAGCACTAAACGGGTACTTGAGGTCGCGAGGGACCCGGGTGAATCCAACGTTGAGGCTGACGGCGGTGGAGGACAGGCCAGCTACGAGACTCATGCCGGTCTCACTGAAAAACGGTTATGAAGGGAAAGCACTCCGGTAAATGTAGTACAAAAATTCTTTTGCAAAGTTCTGAGAGGATTTAGAACAGCGGTGCTACAGTTATGTAGGAGTTTGTCCTCTCCTACTGCGCAAAAGTACAAATACTGACAGGGTGAGAGCCTGTATATAACTGTGCACTGTTCACAAAGTGTCTAGTCTGACACTATATCATTTTTGAAATCATATTGTGCTTTTAATTTGCAAAAAAACAACCATCACATTATCTGAAACATTTCGCGTTTAGGTGCAAGACAACAAAAGTGTGTATACGATTTGTTTAAAAAAACAATTCATTCAGTATTTACATAAAGAACGCAGTCTCATACAGAGATAATGTATAACATACTGACAATCACATGTTACAAACGTATAATAATGCATCAAAAATTCATAACAACAGAAGTGTCAATGCCCAATGCATTTCGGAACCAGCCGGTTCCTTCGTCAGGGGCCAATCTGAAAAATATAAGATAAACCATTTTCTAATGAATAAAATGTGTTTCGGCTCAATCTCTACTGATCTAATGATGTGCTAACGTCACTCTGTGAGTTACCTGTTTGTATGTTCAGTTTGATATGCTCTGAAAAAAACAACAAAGTGCTGATGTAAGCAACAGCTAAGACAGAGGAATGTACGTGAATAATGGCGGTGAGTGGCTGAGAGACTCACGCTTACCTGAGATAATGGGAACTCGTGTCTCTGAAAAGATAGAATAGCGGGCTGTGTTGAGCAAGTGTAAAAACGTAAACTTAGAAATATGAGGCTTACGTGAACTCATGTGAAGTAAGGTTAAACAGAATAGAAATCTTACCTCAAAAAGGAGGTACGTGAAATGCTGGGGAGAAAAGTAAGCAGAACGAGGTGTCAGAGTAAGTTACGGCCGAAATGAACATAAGAATATGCCTGCTACGAAAACACGTGTAGGGACCCTTACTTGAAAGATGACCGAGGGAGAGAGAAACCGACAAGCTCCACACAGGATAAGCAAGTAAAAGAAAACGAACCGTGGGGACTATTTCTAGTGTGAAAACCGGAAGAAAACCGGAAGTGCTAAACAGAAACAAGGGACTCAAAGGAAGCCGAATACAACAGGCGAACTGACAATAAGCGCCATCTTGGAACGGTGACACGTGAACATGCAGCTGGGTCTGTAAATACGTAAAGTGCAAAGAGTAAAGTCAGAAACATAATGGGAAGCCAACCAATCGAGGAGAAAAACGGTATGAACGTAATGTGGAGCAAATAAAAGAGAGAGAACGCTGTGGGTAATGTAAACAAAAAGCCCGAAAGGCTGTATTCCGTGTCGAGGAGGCTAAGGAAGAGAAACGGTTCTCGGAGTAAGAGAGAAGAGATGGACCAGAGGGAGGGACTCGAAGAGCAAACTATAGGAAAAATGAACAACATATGTGAGCAGTGAGAGTCCATGTAAGCATGTGGGTGTGTGGGTGCAATCCGGAAAATGATGAGGAGTAGATAGGAAAGATAGAGAACAAGGGACAATAAGTTCTGGAATGAAGATCGTAACAGAGATCTATAGATAGAACAAAAGAGTACTGGTGATCTGTGTGTGCGTAACACAATGTGTCAATCCAGTGGTGCTAAAGTGCATGGTGTTTCAACAATATTTAGAAAGGCCACATGGGGCTCGTGTGCAGGGTAACGCTGATTGGAATTAGATAAAACATGACATATCGAGCCTGTCATTGAGACCTCTTGGTATCATAGTGTCCAGAAATTTGATCCAATAAACCTCCCTCTGCAAAAGTTTAAGATGAGTATTGACTCCATGTTGTGGCTCAACGTGTTCGATAATTTGAAATCTGAGTTGAGATATGGAATGACTCACTTCGTGCCAATGGGTCGCCAGAGGTGAGTTTTTGTTCTTGGTTCTAATCCGACTTTTGTGCTCTGTGAGGCGTATTTTCATTTTTCGTTCGGTTTTGCCAATATACAGTTTACCACATGGGCATTTGATCCCGTATATCACATTCGTGGTGTTACAGTCACTGGTGTGTCTGAGCAAAACATCCTTGCCCGTAGTTGGGTGTGTTAAGATGTTCCCTGGAATGCTGTTATTGCAATGTGAGCAGTTTTGGCATTTCAAAGTTCCTTTGGTGGTGATTGTCATGTTTGGTTTTTTCGTCGGAGCTATTAATTCCCGGAGGTTTTGACCCCTGATGTAGGCATGCAGAGGCAATTTCCGAAAGATATTGTTGAAATCAGTTTCATTGGCTAGTAGTTCCCAACGTTTGTTAATGATCTTTTTAATGGCAATGGAACTGGTAGAATATTTTGAGATGAACACTGTGTTTGATTTATTTGGTTGCTTGACTGATGTAAGAAGTTCTCCACGGGATTTTTTCATCGCTCTTTGTGCACATGAATCAAGAATGGCGGGGGGATACCCGCGCTCCTGGTATTTCTCCTTGTATTCATTGATTTTTATGGTACAGTCCTGTGTTTCTGAGCAAATCCGTTTAATCCTAATGAATTGGGAGTAAGGTAGGTTGTTGATAAGATTGCTGGGGTGGAAACTTGAGTATTGTAATGCATTGTTGCGATCCGTGGGTTTAGTGTAGACTGTTGTAGTCAACCCATGTCCATCTGGATTTTTGTTGATGGTGACATCGAGGTATTGTATAGACTGTATGTCAATTTTATGAGTGAATTGGATCCTGGGATTGTGTGAGTTGAGAGTGGTTAACATTTGTTCAAGAAGTTGTTGTGAATTGGTCCAAACCAAAAAAAATGTCATCGATGTAACGACAATATGTGTAAATGTTTGACCACCACTGGGGGATGTCCATGATGTGTTCCTGTTCAAACATTGCCATGAAGATGTTAGCGTACGACGGAGCCCCCGGAAAACCCATGGAGGTTCCCGAGAGTTGGGCGTAAAACTTTTCGTTCCATTTGAAATAGCTGTGGTGGAGGCAAAAATGTAAGAGTTGTAAGATGAACACTTTTTCTGTCTCAATGTCTTCACGTTGCAGGATGGCCCATTCAACTGCCTCCATGCCTGTAGAGTGTGGAATAGAAGTATATAGTGCCACCACATCTATGGTGCACAGTAACCAGGACGGTTGGATATCGGGTTGAATTAACTCAAGTTTTTTGAGAAAATCCGTTGTATCTCTGGTGTATGACCACCAGTTTTGCACAAACTTCTGGAGGTAATGATCCAAGTATTTGCCGATGGTGTCAAAAATGGACCCACATCCTGAAACAATAGGTCTGAAAGGTGGTTGCTGCAGATTCTTATGTATTTTGGGTAACATATATAGATGGGGTCTGCGAGGGTCCGGTGTGGTAAGGAACTGTTTAGTCGATTCATCAATCCACCCCAAGTCGTAAGCTTTTTTAAAAATGTCTTGTAGGATGGTTTCAAGTTGCGACGTTGGGTCTGTTTGTAGTGGTAGTGGTAGGTATATAGATTGGTCATTCACGTGATTGTTAACTTGTTGAAAATAGAACCCTGTGTCCATTATGACAATTGCTCCTCCCTTGTCAGCAGGTTGAATAGTGATGTCAGGGTTGTTTGCAATGGTTCTCAGAGTGATTCTTTCATTTTTTGTCAGATTTTGGTGTTTGTCTCACTGAAAAAGCACCTTGGATGGAGCATAGCGTCGCTGCTGAGGGTACGATGCGTTGATCTTTTCACACAGTCGGGTTGCTGCGTCATTGTGCTTCTTTGAGATGCAGGCAATGCGTCCTCATCGAGCTGCACAGAGAGTCATCGTCGGACCTCGCTGGCTGTAGAACCGCTGTCGTGGGACAGCTTCTGCGTCGAAGGACGATGCGTCAGTTACAACTGGTGTAAAGGTGACAAGGTATCGGTTTTGTAGCAAAACACCTGCAGAACCAAAATCTGAGGCCCAGTACTGGAAGGGGTATCTCATGCAAGTGTAGGACTCACAGATGGCAGAGTTCAGAAGCACCAGCAGAACTGCAGGAAGTCTTTTGTGTCCCTGAGACTTCAGAAAACAGAAGGCAACAGCAAGCCTTTAAAGTCATTCTGGACTCCAGGGAGGTGGGTCAAGTCCTTGTCCTCAGCAGGGCAGAGATCAGCAGGGCAGCTCAGAAAAGCAGAGAAGCATTTCCTCAGAGCAGTCAGTCCAGGCAAAATGGCAAGACTTACAGCACAGCAGTGTTTACTCCAGCAGAGTTCTTCCCAGGTCCAGTAGTGCACTGACTTGGTAGGGTCAGACCCCAGTACCTATACCCAAGTGTGCCTTTGAAGATGGGGGGTGACTTCAAAGCAACTGTTGAAGAGCACAGGTCCCCTTTCAACCCAGCCCTGCCTGTCAGGCTATGGGGGCAATCAGCCCTTTGTGTGGAACACAGGACACTATCTATTTAGATGTAAGTGTTAGCTTCCACTCCTCTTTCCTTCTCAGGAAGGCTATCAGAATGCAGATGAATGCAGATGAGTCCTCTGTCACACCCACCTTTCCTGTGTTTTTGTGGCTGTCTAGATGTAATGCACAAAGTGTAGTTGTCACCCAGCCCAACGTGTATTTGAGACAGGCTGTAAGTTCACAGAGCAAAGTTAAGAGCAGAAAAATGTCCACTTTCTAACAGTGGCATTTCTAAAATAGTAATGTGCAATCCAACTTTTTCCCTAAAGAGGTTTTATCATTACCATTTCAAACATATGAAACATGATTTAGCTACTCCTTTCTAATCAGGATTTTCAGCTTTAAAGTGTTTTAAGAAATTCCCAATGCTAGCCTATAGGAGGAGTAGGCCTCACAGTAGTGAAAAATGAATTTGGCTGTTTGTCACTACCAGGACATTTAAAACGTAAAAGTACATGCCCTACTTTGTACTTACACAACACCCTGCACTTAGGGCTACATAGTGCCTACCGTATGGGTGACCTATGTATAATAAAAGTGGACATTAAGGTTTGGCAAGGGGTTTTAAATGCCAAGTTGAAGTCACATTAAATTTGTACACACATACTTTGCAATGGCAGCCCTGAGACAACTTTGAAAGGCTGCATGTGTTGGTGGCACAGCCAGTGCTGCAGGCCCATTAGTAGCATTTAGACTACAGGCCAGGCCCTGGTGAAGGAAGCTGGCTCTCTATATAGTGTACTAAAATGAAGTTCACAGTGCAGAGAGTCCAGTGTATCCTCAATTGATATACACAGGTAAAAGCAGATAATTCTAATGCTCATTTTGTGGTAGTGTGGGCGAACAGGTAGGATTATCAGAGGGTAGTGCTGAGCGTTTGTTGGACTCACGGAGGCAATAAATGAGACACACACTCATGAATGAATCCCAGACCAATATATAAATACAGTGTAAATTTTTATGCAATTTGTAAGCCCAAACTCTTCGATTTACAGTAAGTACTTACGGAGTTATGATTTTTCAAATTTCAGAAAATATATCACTTTAATTCATAGTTATGCACCAAAAGTCAATGCGATAAAGTATTAAAATGCATGTAATGCTTTCACAAAGTTCACCTTCTTGTTGTGGGTCAATAATGGGACCAGGTCCGATGTTCCAGCAGCAGAAGTTTGGGAGCGTCCCAGATTCGGCCGGGAGAATCATGCTGAAGGTGATGGTAGCTGGTGCACAACAACGAAGGGAGCGACTTGAAAACACACTACACAGGGAGACTTAAAGGTGTTCCGAGGGGGTCTCCTTCAGGGAGTGGTTGCAAGGGCCTCAGGGTCATGGGGGCATGGCGGGTTCATCTTTACAAGGGCTGGTGGGGCGGGTGCAGAGAAGGGGGGTCAGCTGGGTGTCGTGAGGTCCTCACGGTCAGGAGCAGGCATTTTGGAGGGGCGATGCCGAGACTGATGGGCTACTCTGGAAGTGGGTCTCAGGGGTCTTGTTGTCCCACTGTGGGTGCTTACTTCTGGTGTCGTGGGAGTTCAGAGTGGACTCTTCTTCTTGTGTTTTACAGGTGGGTGTCCAGTACAGTGGGTATTGGTATGGTGCAGCTCCGGTAGGTCCTGGTGCCTCCAAACTTGGTGGAGAGGCAGATATGACCCTCCAGAGCTGTTGTACTGATTTTGCTGTAGGTGCTGCTTCAGAATTGTTCGGAGCAGCGAGTCGACAAACTGGACTTCTCAGGATCGATTCCTGCGGGTTGCAGGGGAGTGAGACCTTCACTCCAAGGGAGGTTCTCGGTTCAATTTCAAAGTCTAGAGAGGTTCTGGGGTTCTTGGAGTCTTCACAGGGTCAGGACGACAGTGATGGTAGAAGTCCTAGAGGCACCAGGCAGGGTTTGGCACCAATGTTCTTCTACTGCAGGTCTTCAGTACTCGTGCAGCCAGTCTTCTTTGTCCTTTTCTTCTTCTTGTCCATTGAAACTAAGTTCCAGGTCTAGGGATGCCACCTAAATACTGAATTTAGTGGTGTTATAGGGGGAGAAAGGTAGTAGCCAATGGGCTACTTATCTTTAGGGTGCCCATGCCCCCTTAGTGACCACCTCCAGTGGGAAGAGGCCCTACCCTGACAGGTTGGTTCTCCACCATATCAAGATGGTAGATTTTCAGGAGAGGGGTTCACATCGTCTGCCCCACCCTAGGAGTGATGCTGGCTAAGTATGGACCCTCTTCCTCATCTAAATAATTTCCCCTCCTGTCCTCCCGCCAAATGTGGAGCAGGAAGCCTCACTGTCTGGGGAAGCCTGGGCTGCACTTCCAAGGTGGCAACAATCACTGATGCTTCCCACTCTGGAAGGCCATTCCAGCCTAGCAGAGGTTTGAAGCTCCTATGCCCAGAGCAGGCTTTGTTTTTGGCCTCTGCGAGCACAGGCTGTCACCCCATGAAGGTAGAAACATGTCTGGTGGTGGCAGGCTGCTATGACTAGTCAGAGAGCACACCACGTAGGTTTTCAGGGGACCCCTTAAAGGGTCTCCTGTGTGCATTTCTTAATAAATCTCTCACTGGCATTAGTGCGGATTTATTAAGACAAGATGTTTGATACCAATCTTAGGGTACAGTGAAACCATCATGGAGCTAGGAAACTCGTAATGGCAAGTATCCAGCCAATGTACCCTTTTACAGCTTCCCTATGCACTTACAATATCCAAGAAGGGTTCAGATATTGCAGGGTCATATCTGCTCATGCAGATAGGTCCACACATAAGATATAGTGCACCCTGCCTGAGGACTGTAAGGTCTGCAGTAGGGGTGACTTACCTATATCTTGTGCAGTGCATGAGGGCAAGGCACACAGGGCTGTGTGCCATTGCGACTCATCGGCTTCCTCTGCACCAAGACATGCAGCTTGCAATGGCAGTGTGCATGATCTTGGTGAGGGGTCTCTGGAGTAGCACAATTTGTGCTGCAGCCCCAGTGGGCCCTCTTCTGTACCCATGCCCTAGGTATCAGGTGTTCCATTTACTAGGGACTGACAAGGTGGATAAAGTTGTGCCAATCATGGTACCATTTTGGGAAAGAGATCTCGCACTGACAACTTGGTTAGCCAGGACCTAGTGCACACACAGTTCGAAATCACATCAGGCATCAAGCAAAAAGTGGGTCCTAACCATGTCAAAAGAGCCACTTTCCTACACCTGGGTATATGGTATACTATTTTACAAGGGACTTACAGGTAAGCTAAATATGCCAATCAGATATACACTAATCGTACCATGTTTAGGGGAGAAGCACATGCACTTCAGCACTGGTTAGCAGTGGTAAAGTGCTTAGAGTCCTAAGGCCAACAAAAAGATACAGCAAAAAGTGGAGGGAAGCAGGCAACACATTGGGGGAAGACTTCTTAAGGATGACAGGCCTAACACTTGTCCCCCCAGCATAAAGTAGGGAGGTCTACCCAACCTCTAGGGAGTTCTCATCACTAAGACTAAAAAACCTGGACAGACCGTCAGCACTGGCATGGTCTCCTACTGGTCTGTGTTCCATCCTGAAGTCCATACCCTGTAGTGGAATGGATCATCGCCACAATTTTAGATTCTCACCCCTCATTTGCAAGAGCTACCAAGGGGCCTGTGGCCATTCTGAATCATGAAGTGAGTGACAAACAGGTATAGCCTCAACTTCTTCAGTGCCCAGACCACATCTCTATAATACTCAACCTTTGTTCCCTGGGAACTAGCCCCCTGGAGATGAAGGCTACAGGTTGGTCCAGGCCCTCTTCATTTAGCTATGATAACACTGCTCTATGCCATTGTGTGAGGCATCTATTTGAATGATAAACTCCTTAGATAAGTCAGTGGCCCTGAGCACTTGAGCTGTGCACATGCATGCTTGAGGAAGTCAAATGCAGTTTGGCATGCCTCTGTCCAAATCACATTTCTTGGCTGCTTCTTAGACGGCAGCTCTGTCAAGGAGGCAACAATGGTGCCATATCCCTTGACACACCTCCTGTAGTACCCAGCTTGGCCTAAGAATGCTCCGATCTCAGTCTGGGGATTTGGGGCGCTCCCAGGCCATTATAGTCTCTATTGTGGCCTGGAGGGGCCGCACCTTACCCCTGCCCACAAGGTATCCCAAGTACACCACAGACCCCTGCCCTATCTAGCACTTACTACCATTCAGGCCTGCCTCTTGCATAGCCTGAAGTACTTCCTGGAGGTGAAAAAGGTAGTCCTTCCATCTGCTACTGAAGACAGTTATGTCATCCAGATAGACAAGTCCTCTATACCAGCGAGTACCTGATTCACCAACCTCTGGAAGGTGGCAGGGGCATTTTTAGGTCCTAAGGGTATCAATTTAAACTGATAATGGAAATCTGAAGTGGAGAAGGCTGACCTCTCCTTTGCATCTTCTGTTAGGGCAATTGGCTGGTACCCTGATGTAACATTAAAGGTACTTAAGTACTGGGCAGCCCCTAACCTGTCAATCAGCTTATCCGCCCTGGAGATGGGATAAGCATCAATCTTTGTCACTGAATTTAGCACTCTGTAATCCACACATAACCTCAGTTCAGGTGTGGGCCTGCTGGGGCAGCTTTTGGTACCAGACCCACAGGACTGGGCCAGGGGCTACTGGAGGGTTCTATCACCCCAATTCCAACATCTTAGAGACTTCATTCTTGGTTCTGGCCCTGACCTTATCTGTCACCCTATAAAATGTATTCCTGACAGGAAGTTTGTCCCCTGTATCTACATCATGGGTAGAATGGTGGGTAGTACCAGGAATAAGATAGAACAGAGAGGAGTACTGTACCAACACTTGATGACAGTCTCTCTGCAGCTCCGAAGTTAGTGGGGGAAAGGGTTACTCCTTCCACAGACCCATCCTTCTACTTGGAGTCCAAGAGGTCAGGCAGAGGTTCACTCTCCTCTTCTTCTTCTCCATCTGTCCCCAACAGCATGGTGATCTCAGACATCTCAAAGTGGGGTTTGAGGAAATTTGTGTGAAGCACCCTGTGGGGTTGCCTGGAGTTTTTAGGGTCGACCAGGTAGGTAGCCTTACCCTTCTTCTCAATCACTTTGTAGGGCCCTGTCCAATGGTCCTGGAGGGCCCTGGGCTCCACAGGTTCCATAATCCACACTTTCTGCCCAGGCTGTAGTTTCACAGTGGTAGAATTGTGGTCATACCACTCTTTCATCACAGCCTGACTGGCTTCCAAATTGTCAGAAGCTTGCTTCCACAACTTAACCATCTGGATTCTGAAGGTGAGCATGTAGCTCACTACATCCTGGGGAGTCTTACTGGGAGCTTTCTTTCACCCTTCCTTCACCAGACTCAGAGTTCCTCTAACAGAGTGCACATACAGAAGCTCAAAGGGCATGCAGGCCACTCCCTTCTATGGTACCTCCCTGTACACAAACAGCAGGGGTGGTAAGAGGATGTCCACTTATTTCTCAGGGCCTCAGGCAGGCCTCAAATAATGCATTTCTGTATCTTGTTGAATCTCTCAACAAGCCCTCTGGTTTGTGGATGATAAGGAGTGGAGAACTTGTAAGTTACTCCACACTCCTTTAACATTGACTGCATGTATACCCCTGTCAGACACAACTTAATTGGGGAAACCCACATGGGTAAAAATCCATATCAGGCCCTTTGCCACTGCAGGTGCATTCGTGTTCCTCAGAGGGATTGCCTCTGGGCACCGAATGGCATGAGCCACCAAAACCAGGATGAACCTGTTGCTTGAAGCAGTCTGGGGATTCATAGGCCCTACAATGTCGATGCCCACCATCTCAAAGGGTGTGCCAATGACTGCTAGTGGGTTAAGGGGGGGGGGGCTTTAAGCCTTTGCCCTGTCTTCCCACTGGCCTGGCAGGTTACACAGGTCCTGTAGAATGCATCTAAGGATGTACTGATGCTGGGCCAAAAGAAAATGTGGGACAAGCCTTGCAAAGGCATTAACTTGGCCCAGTGTCCTGCAAAGGGAATCTCATGAGCCAGCTCCAGTAGGAAGGCCCCGTAGCATTGGGGGACAACCAAGGCCCTTGCTGTTCCATGCACAGGAGCCTTAGGCTCATTGTAAAGATGGTTGTCCCTGTTAATGTGATAACTCCCAGAGACATCACCTGCTGTTTGGGCTTCAGTCTGTTTCCTCATGTCCTCAAGTGTTGGACACTCCCTCTATGCCCTACAGAGCTCCTCCTTGGTGGGTCCTCCTTCGACATGCCATTCAGTAAGTGTAGGCAGGTCACCAAAGGAACAGTAGCCTCCTCAGTGGGCTCTGGGGTGGCAACCACAGGTGCCCCATCCACCTCAATGGGAAGACACTTTGGAATCCAGACTCTGGACTCACTAGTGGGCACTGTAGGTATGCTGCCACCATTGCTGTTGCTGGACGCCTCTCTTGGGGCTCAGATGTCCAGCTCTCTCATGCTGAGTTCATAGCCTTTTTTTTCTTCCATGGCCAGCAATGTCTCTTCAAGAGCCTGCTCCTTCTCCAGCTATGCAAGGGCCTGCTCTTTGTCTCATTTTGCAAGATCCAATTTTAGTTTCCTCTCCTCTCTCCTGTCTGCCAGCTTCTCTGGGAACAGGTTCCTTGATGACACACCGCTGCCTAGTCTGCTTTGTACTTCCAGTCCTGGGAGGATATTACACCCCAATTCAGCAGGCTGAAAGACAAGACCTCCATCATCCTGGTCTCCCTCCAATCCTTCCTCATCAGACTCTGACCCCCACCTCTCATCCACTTCTCCTTCCGGGTGGGCTCTTGCCCATGCTCTTAAGGCTATCTGAAGGTCTGTCTTCTTAGTACTTCCCTCATGGAACACCCTTCTCTTCTAGCAGAGCACCTCAAGCTGGGTCACTGTGTATGCCTGCAGGTTGGCCAGCTCTAATTCCATATTGCCAGGTAGGACCACAGACCTTGTGGGAAAATGAGCATGGAGCAAAATGTATTTTGGAAAATTCAAAGATGTCAATCAAGGAGAATTGAAAAAGATTCAAATTGAACACTAAATTATTGTATGGTATTGCACAAACACAACTCCTATCCTTACTGCTGATCACCAGTGTTAGATATTGGGTCTCTAGTTGGCAGAGATTTGCATCCTGTCCAAGCAGGGACCACAGTCCTAGTCAGAGTAAGCTAGATAAACACTTAACCTGTGCTCACCCTCTGTAGATTGGCACAGAACAATGAGGCTTAATTTAAGAAGCAATTTGTAACTTATTTGTGTAACACACACACACACGCACACACACAGTAGCACAATGAATACACCACAAACAGACTCCACACAGGTTTAGAAAAATAGAGAATATTTATCCGACTATAACACAGCCAAAATGACACAAATACAATTAGTAGAAGTTGAGATATGAATTTTTAAAGAAAAAATGCTAAAACAGTGCTTTGAAGTCAATAGTGCCAAAAGGTTACTAGAGGTCATAAAGAACCGTGGTAAATCCAAAGTTCAGGCCGACCGCTATGGAAGGCAGGCAGGCTTCAAGACTCCTGCAGGTCCTGCTGAAAAAGTAACTTGGATGGAGAAAACCATTGATGCTGAGGGCACGATGCATTGATCTTTTCCGCACTTTCGGGTTGCTGCGTTGTCATCGAGCTCCGATGAGATGCAGGAAATGCATCACCGTCGAGCCACACAGAGAATCGTCGTCAGGCCGTGCAGGCTGTAAAACTGCTGTTGTCAGACAGCCACTGCATCGGTCTTGAAGAGTGATGCGTTGGTTCCGACTGGTGCAAAGATGACAATGCATCGGTTTTGTGGCAAAACAGCTACAGAGCCCACTTCTGAGGCCCAGGACTGAAGGGAGCACCACAGGCAGGGGAGGGCCCAGAGATGGCTGAGTCCAGCAACACCATCAGATTTGCATCAAGTCTTTTATGTCCCTTAGAATTCAGAAAGCAGGAGGTATGTCAGCAAAGCCTTGGAGTCATTCTGCATTCAAGTGAGATGGGTCCAGTCCTTGTCTTTAGCAGTGCGGAGATCAGCAGGCATCAGTGCAGCTCAGCAAAGAAGAGAAGCAGTTCCTCAGAACAGTCAGTCCAGGCGAAGTGGCAATCCTTAAAGCACTGCAGTCTTTTCTCCAGGAGAGTTCTTCCCAGGTCCAGTAGTGTACTGACTTGATAGGATCAGAGCCCCAGCACTTATACCCACATGTCCCTTTGAAGTGGGGGCGACTTCAAAGCAGCTCCTTGAAGTGCACAAGTCCCCTTTCATCCCAGCCCTGTCTGCCAGGCTATCTGTGGGACACAGGACACTGCCTATTCTGGTGTAAGGTTCACTCCCACTCCCCCTTCCTGCCCAGGAAGGCTATCAGAATGTAGATGAATGCAGATGAGTCCTCAATCACACCCACTCTTCCTGTGTTTTGTGGCTGTCTAGAGGGAATGCACAAAGTGTAGCTGTCATCCAGTCCAAATGTGATTTGGAGATAGGCGGCAGTCACACAGAGCAAGGTTAAGAGCAGAGAAAAGTCCACTTTCTAAAAGTGGTATTTCTAAAATAATAATGTCAAATTCAACTTTACTACTAAAGAGGATTTATCATTACCATTCCAAACATATGAAACATGATTTAGCTATTCCTTTTCTAATTAGGAATTATAGATTAAATGTGTTTTAAGAAATTCTCAATGCTTGCCTAAGATAGGAGTAGGCCTCATGGTAGTGCAAGAATAAATGTACTGTTTAACACTACCAAGAGAAGTAAAAAGAGCATGTCCTACCTTTTACTTGCACAGCACCGTGCCCTTAGGACTATCTAGGGCCTACCTTACGGGTGACCTATGTCTAATAAAGGAGAGTTTAATGCTTGGCAAGGGGTTTTAAATGCCAAGTCGATTGGGTAGTAAGTCTGCACACACAGGCCTTGCAATAGCAGGCCTGAGACAGGTTTGAAAGACTACTTGTGTGGGTGGCACAACCATTGGTGTAGGCCGACTAGTAGCATTTACATTACAGGCCCTGGGTATATGGTATACCACTTTACAAGGGACTTACATGCAAACGAAATATGCCAATCAGGTATACATCAATGTTACCATGTTTAGGGGAGAAGCACAGGCCCTTTTGCACTAGTTAGCAGTGGTAAAGTGTTCAGAGTTCTAAGGCCAACAAAACGATACAGCAAAAGTAAAGGTAAGCAGGCAAAAGGTTGGGGGAAGACCACCATAAGGATGACGGGTCTAACAATCATTAATGATATGTAAAATGACGTCATTGATGACATCTCTGATGATATATCAAATGACATCGCTGATGACATCATCCAAATGATATGACAGTTCGCTATAAGCTTTTAGTGCTGGAAGATATTCAGTAAGGTACACGAAGACTCAATTTTCCATAACCTGTGTAGTACTAATAGGCATAACTATACACAGCATGAAAAACAAGTAGAATATGAAGCATATCTGTTAAATCCCCCTCATTTAGTAGATATCATGGTCTTGTTACTGGTTTAGGGGTGTGTAAGAAATGTAGTGGCTCTGCAGACATTAATGAGGTCAACAACTCATTATGCTGGGTCTGGTTGCCTAGTAAACAAATGCAACCACTGTAGGGGCCTGTGTTTTACTTCATGATCACAGGTTCAAATCCCAGTGGGTCCACTCAGCCTTTCATCTTTCTGAGGTCAATAAAATGAGTACCATTGAGTTGGGTAACAATAAATATCTGTAATTCAGCGCCAAGATCCCTTGGGTCAAAGTGCGCTTTACAAATACATATGTTATGTTATGTTCTGTTAACAACTTATTAAATCTTGAATACAGTTCAAAAATAGTGTTTGGTCATTATTTACCTTATCGAGATATGCCTCTTTGAGGAAAATAAAATATCATGAGGCCTATGTGTCCCCGTGTGTTCCCCCACACTCATGTGCACATACATGTCACCTACGTATTTCCCCTCCATGGCCTGTCTATCATGATGCTTATGCTATAATGTGGCCTGCCATAATCCAGTCTCCCATGAGAGAAACGACAAATCTGCTCTGAGGCCTACACGTTTTGCATCATGTTTTCCCGCATTTCCATTATTGTGGCCCAGCCAGAGCCGAAAAGAGGCTTCAGGCCTCAGAACGCACTGAAAGCTGTAGCTGCGTATCCTTGGCCTTGCACACTTGGGCCTCAGCCAAAGGGGCACTGTCCGAGACAGTATTGAGCACGGTTATCTGCTTACTCCTACCGAAACCACATTCCTGCCTGGAGAAGGAGGAATAAACATGACCCATCTGCAAAGGAGAAAGCCTAGCCTTTCTGTCTCTTTTTGTGTGATTACAAAGCTCACGTCAGTGAAAAGCCCATAGCCCCCGTGCAAGACTTCAGCAGTAAACGAAGAAATAAATGCCACATTGGCCCTTGGTGATGGGCAACCTATGTCACGAATCAGTCCCTGCTCCAGACTTTAGATATCAGATAATACGAGATGTGCTGGTCGCCCTGACACTGAAGGCCTCATTTTCAGACTCCAGACTCCCCGGTTGCATAGCAACCCTTTCACACGTCAGTTACATGTCATGCTCGAGTTGAGCACAAGTAAGGCAAAGTTCCAGTAAAGTTCCAGCTGATCACGCAACCCCCTCTAGGCATCCACCCACCTATGACACTTACCCATTATCATCGAGTGGACGCCCACCTTCACGCCTACTTACACACCCACCTGCTCTTATCTCATTCTCTCTTGCTCCGCCTGAAGCGCTCTTGCTTACGTATATTATTACAAACATATATATACTGTACTCTGTGAATAAAGTTTTTGAGAATACCTTTTTGAGAACCCTGGTCCTGATCCCTTGTGGTGATGGAACTATTCTCCCTATAACTCGAGTTATTTGAATAAAGCCCTTTTGAACCTGATACCACGGACTCAGCCTCTTGCTTCATGCATAATTATATTGATATCTAGAAATTCTGAAATTCGTAATAATTTATTTACGACACTTAAGTACCTCATCTGACATAGAATTTCAAATGAATGGCTTCAAGTATGTACATTAACCAATGATAAGGCATGCACCACCAGTACCTATAGACAACCTCTGTAGTATGTAAAAGTGCCCTAAACATATTCTTTAAATAAGCAGAATGGTGTTTACTGTTTTAACAATGCTTACAATCACTTGAACGTCTTGTCACATATAGGCTATATGTTCTACACCAATGTATAATGTCTCAAAATGTCCACAGAGGGTAGGTTCCTATTACCATACCTAACTATAATGTCACTTTAACCTTTTATATATATCTGTCTGCTCTTGGGTCACACTCAGTGCCAGCCATGCTACCCGTTCTGATTCAACTGCTCAGCATATCATCTACTCGGCGTCAAAGCTCTTCTCCCTGAGATGGGATCTGCTATGCCCAGGGACGTCTATCTCCCCCGGCGGGGCCCTACCCCCTACATGTCAGCATTGCTCTGCTGCCATACAGGGACCTGGTATGCCTCCTAAGTCCCAATCTTCCTGAAGCCCCAAAGTCCCATAAACGGGCAGGTGACACGTGCCTTACTTTGTGATATTGCTGTCACTACACAAAAACACCTTGCAAATTCATGACATACTGGTGAGGATAAGGGTGACATATCTTTCCAGATAGAAACATGAATGTCTGACAGTTCAGCGCTGTACATATCAGCCAGTTACTCCATGCTACACCTTGACAGACTGGGGGAAAAAGGGGGTGGGATTGCTAATATTTGCAAATACTCCCTTAACTGTGCCACCTTTGACACAAAGGAGCTTCTTGCGGCAGAATCTATGGGTTTCTGCATTACCCTCTCTGCAAACAAAATCTTTGCTTATGTGTTGATATTCCAATGTCAATAACAAGGACTGCCTGCGAATACGTAAGACTACTAGGGCAGGGCAATAACACAATTGAGAATAAATCCTAAGGCAATGGAAGGTCATAAACAATCAACAACCCATATCAAAGAAATGCATGATGTAGTGAACTCAGTGTAGACTAAAAATAATCTTTTACAATTTCATATCTTTAATGTAGTTTGATTAAAAACATTTCTGAACATGATTCAAACAAACAATTGATTTTAGACATATTACACATAAAATATCAGAGGACAACAAGTACAATCTAAAGCAGTGCAAGAAAATTTCTTTGAATAATGTTCAGCAAAACATTCACAAATTAATCCAATACTCAATATAACATGGACAAAAACACAAATGAGAGACAGTGGCTGTGAGATGGATCTTCTACGCACACTGCGCCTTCACCAGGAAAGCCACAAATTTCTGCGTATTATTCATATAGCAAGATGCGAGGAGAAAACGATCAAAAAAAGGCTACCAGATCGCATAAAGGATATATTCAGGTCCTATAAGAGAAATACGGATATCTATGCCTCTAAAATAGCCTTGTCAGAGTCCGATACTAGTGCGAAATGCACACAGATCCAGAATGCAAGATATTGATGTGTATCCTTAAACAGTAATCCTGTCAAATTGGATAGGCCTTTGCGGGCAGTACATAGTGGGCACCTCGATACGGCGATGCCCTGCTTAATGAATGATAGCCGAGAATCGTTCTAGCCGCACTCGGGAACCGGAGGGCTTGCCGGGGAATTCCTGTCTTCTATTGATGAGTTACATGTTAAAATATTCCAATTTTACGATACTAGGGGGACACAACATACATGTGGAACAACGCAGTGATCCACATGGCCAACTACTTTTGATAAATATGTCATCACAGGATGTGCAGCAGTTCGTGACCGAGCCCACTCATGTTGCAAGAAACACCCTAGACACCATCTTTCCCAAAAGTGAATCTCAGCACTTTACAGTAAATCCCTTTTGTGGTCCGACCAGGCCCTCATCTACTTGGACTAGATATCGTGCCATGGCCCTCACGAACTCACTCTCCATCCCGCCTACATTGTGCCATTGTCTCTCTCTATTGGAGTTCAGCCTCACCTTGTACGAGCATACTCCTCACGAGTGGGTACATTGAGGTCGATGCTCGATCGGTCAACACCTGGCTTGCTTATACAGGTGGCCGACTGCATTGTACCTATTAAACCGAGAGATGCCATTCCCTCAACAAAACAACAGTCAGCCTTTTATCCAAGGATGAGCTCAAGGAGCTCAGAAAGTATGGTAAGAAACTAGAAAGGAGCTGGTGTTGTCTGTACCTTCCTTATGACACATCTATATAGAAGACGGTTTTCAAATTAAACTCACAAAACAATCAAAAAAGCACAATCTGACTTTTTCATAGCCCAGATTGACACATCTCACAACAAACCTGGTGAGGTAATGAAATCGTTAAAAAGCTTACCTGCTCAGATGCCCTGCTGCACCCTCTCTCAAACTCTGTACACAACACTTCAATTTCTTTGATTCTAAAATCCATGCAGACTCCCACGAACGCCGTCTCCATGGGTATCAGTGGCCCCAAGACTCTGTTGGAGGCTATATCATCCCTTTGCTGTCAATTGCTGTAGGAATTTGTCAAATCTTGCTCGAGGAGTCTGCTCATGCTCTGAGAGCATGTAAATCGGGATCACCTGATAACCGATTTCCCTCCCCTTGTTCTTGTCTCCAACAGCACCGCCATTAACCCCAGCGGTGGTTTCTTTATGAGGGCGTGGGGGCGTTGCCCCTCTGCCCCATATTAAACAATTACATTTCCATTTATTAGTCACAACAGTGTGCGGCATGGCCTGGGTGAACTTTGCCGTTTTCTAATGTAGAGTCAGGTGCGGGTGGGCGGAGTCAGACTGACGTGGGTGAGGGGTTGGAGCTTGAATGTTGGCTGTTAACTGAGTGCGACTATGCTGGGACGCTTTGGGGGGAAGTGTGCATGTCGGTTGGGCGGTGCTTTGCTCTGCCCAGTCCCGACATGCGCACTTGATGCCTCACCTACCTGCAATGATAGGGGCCCGGGATGGATTACATCTAGAGCCCCCAAGTCTCCAGATGGGCGTTGGTAGCCCCCGACCGAGCCAATACTCGTTCTGCTCTCCTGCTGTTTATGGCAGTGGAGCAGTGTGAGGATTTGCTCAAGAGTCATGGGGGGTGGGTCTGCAGCTCGGCGGAGTTGGTGAACAGTGAAGGCCGTGACCGGACTGAAAGGTGAGTAGTACGCCTGCTCATTTTTCTTTTTTAAAAGTGTCTTCCTGGCAGGCGGGCAACTAGAGCCAAATTTCGGGGGGGGCTGTAAAAGATTTCGGGGGGGGCTAAATCTTCCAGCCACAGGCAGAATGGCTGTAAGAAGGGGTGAAAACACATTAAAAGCCTCATTAACGAGTAAATGGTCTTTTAAAGACCCGTGAAGTACTCTGGTGCGGCTGCAATTAGACGGACGCCAGCCCGCGAGGCTGTCTCAGCCGGGCTGTCACACACGACGGGGGGGCTGAAGCCCGGTGAGCCCAATGGGTGTTGCGCGCCTGCTTCCTGGTGCCTCATGTTATTGTAGCTCGGCCGTGCTTAAGACACATTGAGCTCACATTGTCGGATCCAACATATATGAATGGCCAGGTGTTTACTGATGGAAATGGGGGAGGGGGTTGGGGGTCGGTTCGTAGGCCGCAAAGCGCATTTCCTCGGCGCTGCTAAGGCTGTCTAGGATTGTACGAAAATAGTAAAAGCTAAATACTTACAAAATTTGTTAATGCATTATTCATGTTTTACAACTGACCCAGATATAAAGTGCGCTGGCTTTGTTATTTATCTCTCAAACCATTTTGCACAATTTTGTATTGTTCTACCAGGCTCTAGCAATGTCGGAGCAACCAAGTAAATGGCAGGCTTCTATCTCCATTGGGCCCGTTCTCCGTTTATTAAGTGGAGTCATTTCAAGTCACACATTACATTGATAGGTGAGGCGATTTCACACCCTGTTCATGCTAGAAAAACACAGCAAATTACGTCACGCAACCTTTAGTCCCGATGATCGGCTACTAAATTTCTTTATTGAAAACTCGAGCCAGTCTGCTGCATGAAAAGGACAAGTGGCAATTAAAATCATCATCAAAATCTACAACTCTACTCCCTTTTAAAGATCAGCAATCGATTAATTTTTTTAAAAAAGGTATCAAAGATGCCCGTAAATCTGCAAGAGGCAATACACGATCAACCATTGCCTCCCTTAATTCATAGTTCTCAAGCGGGCACATTGCATGAGGCTGACTTCTAGCCAGTCCTGGTCACCGAGCATACATGCAAGGCGGAAGATGAAACTATAAGTCCCTGCTTGCCTTCGGTTATTGGTGGAAACAATGGAGTTGTGCAAAGCATGACAGGGAAGTTGGCAGGTCGGCATTGTGAAGATTTGACATGTATTGTAACCGTATGAGTTGAATAGGCAATAGAAGTTCTTTCCATAAGGCTTGGTGTTCCCAAATATCTCTCTATCAGCAAATCATGTTAGTCAAGTGCATTCTGGGACATGAAGTCCTCGCTTTCTTTCATTAGATGTTGCTCCCAAGTTTTGCATTCAACATTTCTTTCTGTTAATACCATGTGCTTACCCAGAAGGCCCTAGACCCTATGCTTGCTGCCTGACAGGCCTCCGATGCAGCATGTGTAATTCTTCTAACACAGCCTTGCTGGAAGCGGGAGCTGGTAAAGATATGAAGGTTGATTGATATTCTCGGACATGACATACAATATGTTATTGTGAACGCATCCTGAGCCCAGAATGTGTTGGAACAGCAGGAACAAGGGCTTTTTACTGCTTGTTATATCGTGTTGAAATGTATGACCCCCTGATCTCTGCACAACTGTAGTGACTTGGTGAAAATAAAATGCTTTTCTTCAGACTGAATATATTATGGCAGGAGCACTGCCATAATATATTCAAGCCAAAGGTCATGCAACATTTTCTGGCGAAACAATGTTCTTACGTGTGGTATTGAAACTTGAAAAATCCAACCTTTTTTGGTCACAGAATGTTGTTATGAATATTATATCTGCCAGTTTGTAAAAATAGTAGTTGCTCTTTGCTCCTTTTGTATATTGACACATAGCTGAAGGAAGAAGTGTGTGGCTTCCATGACAAGTGACACTATCGTTGTTTCTCATTTATCTTAAACAGTTTCAACAATTTACAAAGCCAATTGGATTGTCCGGTTTTAGATGTATGTCAGTTGTTGCGTTATATATCTGGATGCAAAGACATCTCAGAAATAAACCAAAATACCGAGCAATTGGTACATTATGGGAATCACAGAAATGCATTTGACATTTTCCCTTTTAGAGAGCCCTCACTTTTTTCACCCAACTCCAAAGTTGATGTCACATGTAATGCAGGACAATGGGTAAGCACACACTTTAAAGTGCTGAAGTTGTCGCACTGGACAATTTCACATTACAGTAACAGTTTAACATATTAATGTAGTGAGATATGGGGCTGTTTTTAAGGTGTTTAATATTTCAAGAATATGCTTTATAAGCCTAATTTATTACATTCATTTGCTTTAAAATGCACCATTTGCCAATTTTTTTTAATTGGAAGGAGGCCCTACCATGGACTCATCTTCGACCCCATGCTTGTCCATTAAGCTCGATAGTGTCTCTCGCGTACATAACAGTCATACCCAACTGTTACGCCACACCATTTCTAAATGTCACCAGAGCCACTGATTAACCCCCTATAAACCAGCTCTTAAATCAGTCCATACAGCTGGCCACAGTGTCCAGTGGCTGGAGACAAGCCAAACTGATTTCCCTCTTAAAACAAATGTCGGCAGACAAATTCAACCTTGCTAATTTTCGACCTATCTCTATGCTGCCAATTTTCACAAGATACTAGAGAAGCTTATAAATAAACAGCTCTCTGCATTCTTAGAGCAGAACAAGTTACTTCACCCCTCCCAGTTGGACTTTTGCCCAAGCTTCAGCACCAAGACTGCAAAGCTGGAGGTGGGTGATACGATCAGGCTAACCGTGGATCAGGGGAAACAGATAGCATTGATTCTCCTTGATGTATCTGTGGCTTTTGACACGGTCTCCCAATCGACACTCCTGCAGCCCACCGGTGCCATATGCGTTTGTGGTTTAGCCTTGGCGTTGCTCCTCTCCTCTTCTGACAGACAGATCCCAATCACTTTCGATGGCCCCATTTGCCTTGAAATAAAACCCTTTGGCTGTTGGGTTCATCAGGTGTCTTGACTACGCCCCCAATTATTCAATGTGTATTAACCTGGCAACCTTGATAGTAGAATCGTTTGGAGGGAGTGCAAATAACACCTATGCTGATGATACAAAACTACTCCTCATCCTGGAGAGGATGCACCAAAAACACTGAGCAATTTCAAGGCATGCATGGCCGATGTGTTCCAATGGATGTGAGACAGCTGCCTTCAATGCAACACCAGCAAGACAGAAATCTTGCTCTTTGGAATTCCACCGCTCAGCTGGGACAATGGCCAATGGCCAAATGATGTCCTGCCACCACCTCCACCGGCGGTGCGTAATCTTGGGGTGAAATTCTATATCACTGCTTCCTTTGCCCCCCAGGTGAAAGGATTAGTATGCACCTGTGTTTGCTAAAGATGGTAACAAAAGTTCCTTTCCCTTCTCCCCCTTCTGCAGCAAAAAAAAGTGATCCAAGCCCTGATCACTTCAAGGTTGGACAATGCCAACTCTCTATATTGGGGTCTACCTCCTGAAAAGATTACAGCTGGCTTTTGCTGCAACTCCCTAGGAGAGTTCACATCCAGTCTTTCCTCAACAACTGCACTGGCTGCCTATCAAAGAACATGTGTGGTTCAAAGATCTGGTTCTGACACACAGAGCTTTCTACCACAAAGGCCATCAGTACCTGTCCAGCAGATTTACCCCCTACCAACTGGCCAGGTCACTCAGTTCTTCCAGCTCCTTGCTGGTGGTAATTTCTTGATTCAGACGGAATAAGTGGGATGGCAGCTCTTAATCTTATCTGCTGCTAGGGCATGAAATGCCCTCTAACAACAGCTCTGCACCACCATGGACATACAAATCTTTAAGTGACTCTTCAAGACCTTGCTCTTCATGTCTTCTTTCTTGCGCCCTTTGGCAGTATGGAATAAGGATATACTGCTAACTGCTGGGACACTCATTGAGTGGCTGTTGCGCTCTACAAATCCCAAATAATAATAATAATAATACACACATATATATATATTGAACGCAGATAAAGTATGTAAAAGTGATTACGGTGTACCTTTCAGTTGATAAAGGCTTACGGTTCGAGCTGAAACGCGACCTGCTGAATGCTGATGGTTTGCCAATAAAAACAACAGAAATATCCCTGCATTGGAGCGCTGACATTTCTCTTCATTGTGGAGGATGCAGTGGGAAATATCTACATATATATATATTACCTACTGGCAGTCGCCAGTAGGTAGTTTTAGTTAGGACCTATTTTCCATAGGAAATCCGCAACATTCTATTTGGAATAACGTTGGCGCCGATGGACGAATCTTCGTAACATTTTCCAAACTTTTGGCTAGCTCCGGTTCGCTCCTATCCTGAAAATTTCACAGTGATTCGTCAAGCAGGGGCCGAGAAAAAAGAGGGGGCCCAAAACGCGTTTTCCCCATGCATTTTCCCATAGGACCTGTTGACGCAGCTACAGCCCGAACTGCTGAACGGAATTACACCAAATTTGGCAAAGAGGTAGTCCTCAGTTCAGACTTGTGCCTTTTGCTTAAATAGTATAAATCCGTTCAGTAGTTCCTGAGAAAATTAGAGTTAAAAAGATAGATATATCTGGGCGGAGCCTAACCACACATCTCATCGTGAGATCTGATTAGCTGTTGGCAGCCATCTTGGGACCAATATACATGATAGCACCTCATTAAAAAGCATTGCAGTTAATAGAAGGTTTTAAGACTTTAGTTACATTATAAATCATTTGTTGATGGTACCATACTCATTTTAGGAATTGTGGTGTGTTCTAAGGTGATTTTACCATGTGAAAAAGCCTTCTGCTGTGATATCCTGAATCATGTTTGAGAGAAAACTATTTTCTCATGCTTTTCCCACAGAGGTTTGGAAGGTGATCTATAAGCTAAACTGAGAGCATATTTTCTGTAAATTCACATTATCTTTCTCAGTCATGTGAGAATGAAGTCTGACATTCCCAGTAAAACATGTGCATCCAACAAGGGCAGATACTGTCAGTTGATTCCTTTGTGTTCTACTGCAGCTTCCCAGAGTGTTCTAAAGAACAACTAGAGCGCTAACAGTCCTACGTATGACAAACCTATTGCACACCTGAAGCCATCTTGATTGGAATAAAGTGGTAACTCTTAAAACATTTAATTTAAAAAGGAACAAAATGAGGGGGTTCATTTTGCCATAGAAAGTATGATTAGTGCTGCAGAAAGAAAAAATAGGGCACATTTTGAGGGACTTCTCAAATCCTCTTCTATTTCATTAAAAAATTCTGACATGCAGACTGAAACATGCACTTTCAATACCAGCAGCAGACTTCTCTGGTGAGCAGTAGCTTTACTACAGTGATCTAATAAGCAACTAGAGTGCTAACATTCTGAATTTATGGCAAATGTGTGACACATCTGAATGCCTTCTTGATGGAATCAAAGTAAAAAACTGAAAGTATTTCCTACTGAGGAGACTGTAGTAAATGAGGAAATTAGGAAACTTCATAACAAATAAGTCTCCCAAAATGGCCACCAGAGACAAAAGAGCCCAAATGTAGCCCAAATATCACCCAGATGTAGCCCAAGTATAGCCCAATGACAGAATGTCCCAGAGTGTTCTAACGAACAACTAGAGCGCTGTCGTACTTTAATATTCGGGACCGCTTAGGGGACAGGGCCCTACCCCTGTCTATCTTGGTATTAGCGAACCGCAAATGGTAAATGCGGCATGTACGAGTGCTTTATATATCGTTCTAGCTATAAACGCACTGTTTACACGTTATTCAGCTTCACTACGCGGGTTCCATTTTGGAAGCAGTGGCCATCTTGTCATTGCCCTCACATAGGCTATGATGGAGTTAATACGGGCCTCACAGTACATGGGCTTTCCCTCTGACTTCTCTGTGACCTGGGCAGCTGGCTCTGCTGCCCCGGGTCAAACCGGTCTCACGAGCTCCCCTTCCTCCGTCCACCTGTGATTAGCATCAGGGTTTGACCTGTCATAAAGCCCTTTCATTCTATACAATCCCCCGGCTAATCTCTTCCACACCTGCTTGTTCCTGCTTTATGACTTGTTTCCCAAAACAGGAGATGCTCATGTTTATTGGGGGGTCTCTTTACATCAAACGTGGGATCTGAACCTTACTGTGTAAATCATTGTGGGCTGGCCGAACTGGAATGTGGGATGGTCATCATGACTCTGCTTTTTCGTTTGTAATGTATACCTTTATATGACCATATCGTAAACCAAGGAATGTGTGCCTGGAGCATGATATTTTGTACTTAAGGAGAAGTCCGTTCCTATGATTTTCAGCAGTCTCCTGAGAACATACACGCTGTTGTACTTCTAGGATACCTGTCATTGGTCTGCAGCCAATAAACGAATCTTTGACTTCACCCAGAAGACTCTGTGTTTCTGTAGGTCCGGAACAGGGTGAACCCAGAAGTCATAGGGTGTGTGCCCCTGCACCGCTGGGTCTAAAATACCCAGTACTTCAGTTTGGCGCCCAACTCGGGACGATTTCAGCGGTACCAGTCCAAGCCAGAGGTTCGTGAGGAGCTTCGTGTGGAAATTCCGGAGGAAGGCCGCCACTTCATCGACCCCTGCATGTCGACGTGGTCCGAAAGTCTTTTCTGCGAGGTTCTCCGCGTCCCGACGGCTACGAAGGACTGCTGCCCTGATTAATCGACCTGTTTTGGACCCTTGACGAGTTTTGAGAGAGCGAAACAATCGAGAGAGTCTTCTGGTGACGCCATCGATCAGCAATATTCAGTTAAGTATAAGTGGAGCGTCTCCCATTTGTTTTGGTATCCTTCGGGATCATTTGAATTGGTACTTTGGAGTTTGCAAACGCCAAAACCAGAGGACTCGTGTATTCACGAGGCTATCGTAATCGATAATCCTTTGACGTTTGGATCTAGACTAGTGAGCAAAGATGCCTGGTTCTGGACTATTTGGTAGATTATTCTGTTTGGGTTGTGGAAAAGATTTCCAGCTAGAGGAATCATGTCCGGTTCCTCCGGTTGGAACTCCAACTTATGAGCTCTATGTGAAACATGGCGTAGGCCCCATTGCATATAACGAAGTGTGGATCCACTACACCAGGAAAGATGGTGTTTTAAAATGGCCCCAAAATGGTAGTTTTGATACCGATATTTTAGATAATTTGGAAATTAAATTGTTTAAGAAGAAAGCCCGGCCGGCGATGTTTGACTCTTTCCGCTTATGGCGAAAGGAAGCCAAACAAAAGGAAATTAAGTTAGCGAAAAAGAATAAGAGAGAGAGAGGTATGTCAGTAATGCAAGCAGCTGTACAATTTAAAGACAATGAAGAGGAGCAAATGAATGAGCAGTTGCACAGGCAGCGTAAGTTAGGGATTGACAAATGTTACCCAGCTTTGCCACATTCTAAGCAGAATGAGTCAGAAGAAAAAGAGAAAGATCCCCTGATGTCACATTTGTTGAGTTCACCACCCCCGTATGCTCAAACTGCCACGGCGCCTCCCCAGCTTGTAAATATGCCGCCTCCAGTGCATAGACTGCAAGCCTTGCCGCAACCGCCAGTTGCTTTGCAGCCAGTTCCTATTCCTGTAGCGCAGTCCTCTCAAGCGCCTCCAGTTGTGCTTCCAACTGCCCCCGCACTTCTTGCGACTTTGCCTAATCCAGTAACTGCCTCCCCTAACACTCTTCCTTCCACCACTCCAGTACCTGTCTCTACATCCTCTTTTCTTCCCTCTGTTTTTCCCCCTGTTCTCGCCTCAGCTTCTCCTTCAGCGCGACAGCGCTTAGCTAATGTGGTTACTACATTAATGTCTCCTCTCTTTGGGTCATCTGGTGCAACTCCTGGTGTACAGCGTAAGCAGTTGCGCAGCCAATTGCCTAACCCCGATGAGAAAAAGGTAATAGATCACATGGCGCGTAGATGGATCGTTTTTCCTTCACTGTATGATGTGGAATCAGTTGTCAACACTTTCCATCAATGGGATGCCCCGAAACAGAGATATGTGTTTGAGAAAATGTGCGAAATTCTCTGTGAAGAATTGGAGGATAGTGGTAGAAATCCAAACCCGCAGGAATTGTGTAGAGTGAGGTTCGATTTTGGAACTGGTATAATTGTGGACCGCGAAGTAGATAAAGCAGTTGCGGTTGTATTGTCCTTAAGGAATGACGATTGCCAACAGTCATTGTTTGAACAAGAGGTCCTTGTGGGGAAAAAGGCAAAAGCGCGACAATACCCTATGAGAGAAGTTCCCCCGGTATGGAAGGAAGCGGTTGCAGCTGTCGGTGGTAACCCCGCTGTGGCAGCGCATTTCCAGCGTGTTTGGGTGCATGTTCCATGGAAGCGCTCTGAGGTGTTAGCGCTTAAGCAGTCCTTGCCTGATCCCCGTAAAAACCCAGCAGGTTATTATAAAGAGTTGTCACAGACGGCAGGGTCATGCATTATGAATCTGGCCGACATAGACATGTTGTTTGGTAATGTTGTTCCACAGCCTCTATGGGGATCAATTCGTAATGTAGATCACAATGCAGAACCAGGGGATACATGGACTAACATTGTTGCTGCTGATGCTAGACAAACTGGTGGTGCGAAACCAGAACCTTTAGTAGCTGAATTGCCTGGTAGAATCATCACGTATATGAAGACAATAATGCCTGCGATGCGCGTAAATTGGGATAAGTTATCTGCATGCAAGCAAAAGAAAGATGAGACAGTGTCAGACTTCTTTACTAGGTTTGAAGAAACGTTTATTGACCACAGTGGGCAGGATATGAGTACTGAGGGTGGACAACGGCTGTTTGTGGATAAGTTTGTGCAGAATTTACTTCCTGACCTGTGTAAAAAGTTAAAAGATTCAGAAAGTTCTTGGGCTGTTTCTTCTTCAGCGCAAATACTGGCTACTGCACAGTATTATGAAAATAGAGATAAAGACGAGAAAGATAGAACGGAGAAGAAAACGAAGGAACTAAAGACAAAGGTCCTTTTACAGCAGGCCTATCCGCCACGTGGAGGTGGTAATAATTATAGACAACCCCAAGGTGTCTATCACCAACCCCAACAGTTTCAGACAAACCAGCAAATGAACGGGTATTACCAACCACGTGTCCCTGTAGGTCCCAACCAATGTTCATACTGTAAAGAGGAAGGTCATTTTAAATACAGTTGCCCTAAATTAATGCAGCGGAACGGTAATGCGTATGGCGCAAGAGGAAGGGGTGGTCAGCAAGCTCCTAGAGGCCGAGGGCGTGGAAGTGTTCCCCAGAACGCGCGCCCTCTGCCGCCTCAAAGTACCATCAATAGCTTTGATCAGCAAGCTAACGCGATTAGCAATACGGCTCAGTATTATAATAATGATTATTATGCAGAGGACGGTGATACAGAGAATAATGATTACTAGATATATATCACACTAAGGGGTACGAATAATGGAGAAAAATAAAGCATCAGACATCACTGACTCCAAATGAATGTATCTCACAAAAAGTGATGAAATGCTTATGTCCTAAGAGGGAGACATGTGTGTATGAGGAAGGGAGGCCAAGAAAATAATTCTTTTAAAGACGAGAACCCTCACTCACCCGAGGGTGACATGCTTCATCATTGGGTCCCCTCTTGCACACTGTAACCGCAAGGTATACAGTGTGAGCTACAACTCTCAAAAAAGGGACAAGAGAGGAGCGTGAGGTGTTTTAATGGGGATATCCAAAGTGACAGGGGGAGTAAGGGGCAGAGTGTGAAAAGAAACAGTGTGTAGGTAAGTAAAACTAGCTACAGGGTAACAAAATCAATATTAATAGTAGTTCCCATCAGCTAGGATTAAAATGAGGTGATCTAGGATTAACAAAATATCCTAGTAATTGGTGGTCGACATGTTTCTGCCAGATGACTTAATTGTTCGCGGCATTCATCAGGACCTCTCAATATATCACTCTGCTCGTATAATCAAAATTAATGAGTTACAGACCATACTCGTTGGTAGGTAATAAATGACAAAAGGACCAGCTGCAGTCCGGTACAATGTCTCTGAAAAAAATAACAGTTCATTGTCATTTATACCAACTTAAAAGGTCAACCTCCACATACCAAAAGAAACACCACACACGTGATATGTGTTGCACACGTGATTAAAACACAAAACATTCTGGTGAGTAAGTATTATCTAGGAACTCACCTAGGGGTAATATTAATTTACCTCTACCTTGCGACGAATGGTGCTAAAGAGCACAGATTGCTAAAAAGATAAAAGACTGGTTCAGAATGGTTTGCACAAGTTGCACGAAAAAACATATAGACTAATAGATAAGTATTGCTCTCAATCGATGTAGTATGGCGAGCACTATCTAGAATTTTCAAAGCGGGTTAGCGCAGTTTCCACTAACTTTACCTGTAGTGTCAAACTTTATGATTCTAAGAGCTGGGAGCGGGCGAGTGACGCTCTGGACCCACTCGTTGGGAAGATTGATTTTTATGTGTTTTTACATACATACGATTGTGATTTGGCACACAATATGTCCCTTACATTTACATGTGAGACGTGGCATGAAGTGAATGCGTGTCACACCCCTCCATCGTCCCCTCCCCTTTCCTTTGGGACATGAGAATAAGCCTATTTTTATTTGAAATACTGCTGTTTGGGTGAATTCTAGATAGTGCTCGCCATACTACATCGATTGAGAGCAATACTTATCTATTAGTCTATATGTTTTTTCGTGCAACTTGTGCAAACCATTCTGAACCAGTCTTTTATCTTTTTAGCAATCTGTGCTCTTTAGCACCATTCGTCGCAAGGTAGAGGTAAATTAATATTACCCCTAGGTGAGTTCCTAGATAATACTTACTCACCAGAATGTTTTGTGTTTTAATCACGTGTGCAACACATATCACGTGTGTGGTGTTTCTTTTGGTATGTGGAGGTTGACCTTTTAAGTTGGTATAAATGACAATGAACTGTTATTTTTTTCAGAGACATTGTACCGGACTGCAGCTGGTCCTTTTGTCATTTATTACCTACCAACGAGTATGGTCTGTAACTCATTAATTTTGATTATACGAGCAGAGTGATATATTGAGAGGTCCTGATGAATGCCGCGAACAATTAAGTCATCTGGCAGAAACATGTCGACCACCAATTACTAGGATATTTTGTTAATCCTAGATCACCTCATTTTAATCCTAGCTGATGGGAACTACTATTAATATTGATTTTGTTACCCTGTAGCTAGTTTTACTTACCTACACACTGTTTCTTTTCACACTCTGCCCCTTACTCCCCCTGTCACTTTGGATATCCCCATTAAAACACCTCACGCTCCTCTCTTGTCCCTTTTTTGAGAGTTGTAGCTCACACTGTATACCTTGCGGTTACAGTGTGCAAGAGGGGACCCAATGATGAAGCATGTCACCCTCGGGTGAGTGAGGGTTCTCGTCTTTAAAAGAATTATTTTCTTGGCCTCCCTTCCTCATACACACATGTCTCCCTCTTAGGACATAAGCATTTCATCACTTTTTGTGAGATACAATAATGATTACTAGGACAGCCATAGACAGAGAGAGGGAGTTGTTTCAGTGCCAGTGGATCAGAGTGGACCGTATGTTGAGGTGACTACAGCAAATGTAACGGAGCCTTTTCTGCTAGACACTGGTGCTGCAAAGAGTTCAATCATGCATTCAAAACTCCCTGGCGCACCTTTGTCTGGCGATATAAATGTTTCAGTAGGTTTTTCTGGCGCCCCGGTTAGGAACCCGATTTCCAGTCCCATGTCACTTTCTGTTGGACCTTGCGAGCTGAAAGCACCTCTGATCCTGACAACAGGTTGTGGTGAGAATTTGCTAGGATTAGATTTGTTGAAAAGATTGCACGCTACACTGTATTGTTCTCCTTCAGGAGTACAACTTACATTAGGCAAGAAAGTGATTTCCCCAATGTACTTGTCTAAAAACACGATGCCACCTGAATTGACATCCCTTCCGGATGCCCTTTGGGCTACTGGTCCCAATGATGTGGGCCTCTTGGAGATACCGCCATATGTGGTGACTCTAAAGGCTAATGCCAGACTGCCACGTATTCCCCAGTACAAGATCTCTAATGAAGGGCAGAAAGCATTGTTAGACATTGTCAGCGACTTGATTAATAAGGGTGTGATAGAGGAAACAAGAGGCAACGTTTGCAATAGTCCGATTTTACCTGTCTTAAAACGAACGGACCCTTCACAGCCACCTGTTTACAGATTTGTGATCGATCTCAGAGAGGTTAATAAGATTGTTGTGCCACAGTTTCCGGTTGTCCCTGATATAACTGCCTTGTTAACGATGATTCCAGCCTCTGCTGCATGGTTTTCAGTGATCGATTTAAAGAATGCTTTCTTTAGTATCCCAATTGCAGAAGAGAGCAGAGATATTTTTGGTTTTAGTCTGGGAGGCCGAAGCTTCCGCTTCAAACGCGCTCCCCAGGGCTACTGTGAGAGTCCATCCATATACAGTCAGGCTCTGAAAGCGCAGCTTGATGCACTTGTTTTACCTAGTGGCGCTATCCTGATTCAATACGTGGCCGATTTACTGATCGCCGCAGATACTGAAAAGATTTGTAAAGAAGCCACATTATCACTGTTGCGCCATTTATCCGCTTTCCATCACAAAGTGTCTCTCTCTAAGCTGCAATATTGTCGACAAGAAGTGACCTACTTAGGTCATCTCTTATCGAAGGAGGGAAGGAAACTGACCCCAGAAAGAATTCAAGCTATTGCACAGTTAAGTGTGCCGAAAACACAGAGAGAAGTGCGTGCTTTCTTGGGCATCACTTCATACTGTAGGCATTGGATCCCTAGTTTTTCCTTATTGGCAAAACCTTTGTTAGCCTTAACATGCAAAGACACACCGAATCCTATCCCATGGTCTGAAGAATGCCAGAAAAGTTTTGTGGAATTGCGTAATGCATTATGTTCAGCACCTGTGTTGGGTACTCCCGACTACAGTAAGCCTTTTACATTGTATGTTCACGATAAAGATGGATGTGCGTTGTCAGTGTTAACACAGCCTTTTGGCGACAGACCGCGCCCATGCGCATATTTTTCATCTACCTTGGACCCTGTAGCAAGGGCATTGCCAAGCTGTCTGAGAGCGACAGCTGCTGCAGCGATGTCTATCCGACAATCGGCTGGTTTGGTAATGGACAATACATTGATTGTCATGGTTCCACACGCTGTAGACACATTATTAAATAGAACCAAGACACAACACTTGACCAGTGCACGATTATCGGGCTACGAACTTACACTGTTAGCTAATCACATACACATAAAGAGATGCAATACGCTGAATCCAGCTACATTGTTGCCAATTCCAGCAGACTCAGATGAGATTGAACAGCATGACTGTCTGTTCAGAACAGAAGAAGAGACGAAAGGGAGAGTAGATCTGAAAGATACCCCCCTGACTGAGTGTGATGGCACTTTATGGGTAGATGGTTCATGTTTCAAACTCCCTAATGGTGACACGACTGCTGCATATGCTATCACGACTTTGCACACGGTCGTGGAAACTGCACGAGTGCCACATAATTCGGCCCAAGCAGCAGAATTAATCGCCCTCACGAGAGCATGTGTGTTGTCTGAAGGAATGAGAGTGAACATATACACAGATAGCCAGTACGCCTTTGGCGTGGCTCATAATTTTGGGCGTTTGTGGAAGGAGCGTGGGTTCCTGACGTCGCATGGAGCTAAAATTCAGAATGGCAAGTTAGTGAATGATCTCCTTGAGTCACTGACCCTACCGTTGCAAGTTGCGATCATGAAATGCAGTGCGCACAGGAAAGTTACAGATGATGTTGGACGTGGGAATGCGTTTGCTGATGAGACCGCGAAAGAAACAGCACAGAATGTGAAGACTAGAATGTATGTTGCAGGTCCCGCAAGATGGGTTAATGATGTGGGAATGTGTGAGAACACAATAGAGAGTGTGAAGTCGCTTCAAGCTGAAGCCACAGAGGAAGAGTCAAGCAAGTGGAGAGAAAGTATGGGTAAGTTGGATGAGAATGGTTGTTGGATTGATCTGACAGAACATAGGCGATGGTTGTTGCCTGATGCATATGTGCTTCCAGTGGTTACCATGGCACATGGAATGGCACATATCAGTACGAAAGGTATATGCAAGTTGTTGGCTCCAGTATGGCAGAATGCTGGGATTCCCAAGTGTGCAGAGAATGTGGTCAAGAATTGCATAGTATGCTTGAAGTACAACCCTGGTAGGGGAACCCCAACTCCGGCTGGTCACTTTGCACCCCCATCATGTCCATTTGAAGTTTTGCAGCTGGACTTTATTCACATGGAAAGATGCAACAACCTGAAATATGTACTGGTGGTTGTTTGTGCTTTCTCAAAATGGATTGAGGCTTATCCTCTGAAAGATAACACTGCCCTATCCACAGCCAAAGCCCTTGTGAAGGAGTTTTTCCCTAGGTTTGGGATGCCAAGAATGGTGTGGTGTGATAACGGAAGTGAGTTTGTGGGTAAAGTGATGAAGAATGTATGTGAAGGGCTAGGGATAAAGCAGAAGTTCCACGCTGCAAATCACCCCCAATCAGCTGGATTAGTAGAACGCTACAACGGAGCCTTAAAGCTCAAGCTGGCTAAAATCCAGGCGAGCACCGGTCTTAAATGGCCTGACGCTCTGCCTTTAGCACTCCTGTCCACCAGAATGACCATACACTCACGAGTGGGACTTAGCCCTTACGAGGTCGTCTTTGGCCGCCCGGCTAATGTATGGGGCGTGCCAAGACCGGCGAAATTTAGCGAAATAGAACATCCAGTACTGCTCGATTACCTGTATGATTTGACTGTTAAACTGCGTGTTTTGCACCAACAGGTACATGATACCCTTCCCCAAGCCTCTGAACCTCCTGGACACCCTATCAACCCTGGTACGTGGGTGCTAGTCCGAAATTTCCAGCGCAAGAGCAACGACGAGCCTCGCTGGATCGGCCCTCATCTTGTTCTTCTTTCAACAAGATCAGCAGTGCGAGTGAAAGGGAAGAAGCACTGGATTCATGGTACTCACTGCAAAGTAGTCCCCTTGCCTCTGCCATATGACCAGTGGGTCAAGGAGGGTATCGCCGACTCAGAGACAGACATTGTACCTCGCTTCGTACCATTCAGTGACGCACGCATAAGAGGCACAGTTTCAGACCAAGAGAGTGACAATATTCTGCAGGAAGCTGTGCCACCATCAAGTCGACTGGACACCACTGAGCCTGAACTTTTGTTTCAAGACCAAACAGCACCTGGCCGTCTCCGCTATAATTTGAGACCAAGGCCCATGGACAAATAAAGATTTACTCATTATTTCCCTTTTGACATTTTTGCTCTCCCATCTGAAGGACTTTCTTGATTTTTGTTTTTCGAACCACCATCCGGGTTCTGCCGCAGGGTCGCGGTGCCAAGACTTTGGGGTACAGGCTGAAGACGCTAGGTCGACGGTTCTGGTTAGTCTAGGGCGTTTCCCTGGACTGACAGGCGTGCCCCTTAGCAGAAGAAACTCATCCACCGCGAGCGGCCCGAGTAGAGGATGGAGTTTTTTAAGATGGAGAGACCGATTGAGGAAATGAACTTTAACGCAAGGATGTGTAGAATTGTAAAAAGTAAATGTTTTGTCTTTTTGTGCCTTTTTACACTGTGTAGCATAATAATGTTTATTGTAGGATTTGTGTTTTTCTCCGCTCAAAAGCCCATTGAACCCACTCAACAGCCTATATCTCTTTCTACTGCCTCCTCTCACTCTTTTCACCCTTTGCCTGAGCACGAACAGACCAGACGATCAGAGTTCGTAAATAACTCGTTTATCCAGCTCTTGCACCAGCACCAACTAGTAATGAATACGACCAATTGCTGGGTGTGTGGGTTAATGCCACATACCATTAACAAAGGTATTCCCTACCTGGTGCTGCCGTACAGTTACAATGGATCGTCATGGGCATTCCAAACCATGTTTCTCTATGCTCTAGATACATACTCCCCTCGCCAACCGCGTTCCATCAGACCTATCACCAATAATAAGGCTTTGATGAAAGGAGTTGCCGATATGAGTAGGGATATCAATGCATACTCATCTATTCCCAAAGAAGAGTTGAGACCTTATGTAGGATGGAACGCGACGGGGTATAGTATTAGTCTGGGTGAAAGACAGCGAAAAATCTCATCTCCAATCTGGGTCGTACCCCACATGGGTCGGTTCTGCTTACAGGGTAATGGTCAGAATCCTAGAGCTCAACTGGGAAGGAGTGACTGTACTGAAACGTACACCTTCCCGTCGCAGTTTTCCCCTGCGTTTCTAGCTGCTAAGGGCACATATTTCATCTGTCATGACCGAGCATATACATGGCTGCCCCCTGATTTCTCGGGCACATGTTATATTGCGAACTTGCTACCGCCGACATTTACTGCTGCCTCTGACTATCACAAGACCAGAGTTGTGAGAGGTGTGATTAGTAAGGAGGACACTGCCGGTCAGGAAGCAGGAGACTTCTTCTTGGGTTTCCTGCCGGTTTGGGGACCTATGGTCAATAGTAGGAACCTGAGACAGCTGACTCGGGTGGTTGAATCCACTGTCAATGTAACGGCTGGTGCCCTTAGTAATCTGACGGCTGAGCTACAAGCGGATCGCCTTATGACTCTGCAGAACCGCATGGTTCTAGACGTTATTCTTGCAGACCGCGGTGGGGTATGCAAGGTCATCCAATCCAGTTGCTGCATTTTCATACCAGATAATGCTCCAACAGTGTATCAAGCCATCTCCAAACTCCATAAAATATCTGAAGCCATACACGTGGATAAGGGAGATTGGTCACTGGTGGGGTGGTTCTGGGAATTGATATCTGCCTGGGGTTGGAAAGTTCTGATGGTCGTTGGAATGATCTTAGCCATTCTTTTCCTGTTCTGTCTGTGTATACAGTGTGCTCCCGCGATATGTGGTCTCTGTACTACCTTATGTGTAAGGAAACCTGTATCGAGGGACGAGCTAAGTAATAGGATGATGCTACAGCAACATCTCCATGACTTCGTGAACATTGACCTAGACTCGGATTAAGATGAGTATAGTGATTGCCTATGTAAGGGCAAAAGGAGGGTCTGTCGTACTTTAATATTCGGGACCGCGTAGGGGACAGGGCCCTACCCCTGTCTATCTTGGTATTAGCGAACCGCAAATGGTAAATGCGGCATGTACGAGTGCTTTATATATCGTTCTAGCTATAAACGCACTGTTTACACGTTATTCAGCTTCACTACGCGGGTTCCATTTTGGAAGCAGTGGCCATCTTGTCATTGCCCTCACATAGGCTATGATGGAGTTAATACGGGCCTCACAGTACATGGGCTTTCCCTCTGACTTCTCTGTGACCTGGGCAGCTGGCTCTGCTGCCCCGGGTCAAACCGGTCTCACGAGCTCCCCTTCCTCCGTCCACCTGTGATTAGCATCAGGGTTTGACCCGTCATAAAGCCCTTTCATTCTATACAATCCCCCGGCTAATCTCTTCCACACCTGCTTGTTCCTGCTTTATGACTTGTTTCCCAAAACAGGAGATGCTCATGTTTATTGGGGGGTCTCTTTACATCAAACGTGGGATCTGAACCTTACTGTGTAAATCATTGTGGGCTGGCCGAACTGGAATGTGGGATGGTCATCATGACTCTGCTTTTTCGTTTGTAATGTATACCTTTATATGACCATATCGTAAACCAAGGAATGTGTGCCTGGAGCATGATATTTTATACTTAAGGAGAAGTCCGTTCCTATGATTTTCAGCAGTCTCCTGAGAACATACACGCTGTTGTACTTCTAGGATACCTGTCATTGGTCTGCAGCCAATAAACAAATCTTTGACTTCACCCAGAAGACTCTGTGTTTCTGTAGGTCCGGAACAGGGTGAACCCAGAAGTCATAGGGTGTGTGCCCCTGCACCGCTGGGTCTAAAATACCCAGTACTTCAGCGCTAACAGTCTTACTTATGACAAAAGTATGGCACACCTGAAGCCATCTTGATTGGAATAAAGTGGTAACACTTAAAACATTTAATTTACAAAGGAACAAAATGAGGGGGTTCATTTTGCCATAGAAATTATGATAAGTGCTGAAGAAAGAAAAATTAGGGCACATTTTGAGTGACTTCTCAAATCCTCTTCTATTACATAAAAAATTCTGATTTGCAGACTGAAACATGCACTTTTAATACCAGCAGCAGACTTCCATGGTGAGCAGTAGCTTTACTACAGTGATCTAATGAGCAACTAGAGTGCTAACATTCAGAATTTATGGCAAATGTGTGACATATCTGAATACCTTCTTGATGGAATCAAAGTAAAAAACTGAAAGCATTTCCTACTGAGGAGACTGCAGTAAATGAGGAAATTAGGAAACTTCATAACAAATAAATCTCCCAAGATGGCCACCAGAGACAAAAGAGCCCAAATGCAGCATAAATATCACCCAGATGTAGCCCAGATGTAGCCCAATGACAGAAGTGTGCAAAACACTTATTTTTTGTGTAATTGCAGTTTTATATAGTGCAGACTTGTCAGGTATTGGAGTGCTTTACATGAGCATTGGTTACATCACACAAGTTCAAATTCATTTTGGTTGTAGACATAGGGAGATTAAGTGATTTGACCAGAGTCACAGAATGTTGAGCTGAAGCAGAAACTCCAACCTGTTCCCCAGTTGCAAAGTCTGCAGCTCTGGAAGTAACACCACATCCTCTCCCCTAGGTGCAACATTTAATCAAGTGGTCAACTGGATAAAAAAAACATAAAGATTACAAATAATTTAAAAGTTCTTTGTCGCTATTTGAAAACTCAGAAAATATGTCCTCATTTTAGTTTTTTAGAGCACTAACCATAATTTTGATGCAAATAAGACGCTCTCATATATATGTAATTTCTAAAGGAAATGCTCTAGGTATTACAGTTTTGATTACATCAAGATGATGTCAGGCGTTCCACACTTTTGTAATAAATATAGAATGTTAGCAATCTAGTTGTTCATTGGGATACTGTTGAGAGGCAGAGGCCAGGGGCATGGACTCTTAAAATTGAAGGCAGGTAGGAGAGTGCAGTGGCAACAATTTGACCACACTGGGAAGGCAGGAAGGTCAGTGGCAGCACAAAAGACTATGGAGGGCAGTGGAAAGAGGGGCTGGGGCAACAAACCAACAATACAGGACTGGCAAGAGAGGCTGTGGCAATACAATAGATCATTGTGGGCAGAAGGAAGAGGCAGTGGTAGTACAACCATACATGCCAACAGACCCGTTTCAGCCAGGAAACGTCCAATGTTTTTAAGCTCAAATGGGCTTTATTTGATCTGTCTCCTGTCTACAATCTCCTCTTTTTCAATGTAACTCAAAGGGGAAAATCAATACCCCAGTTTTTTTTCAAAATCTCCTCTTACCAAGTTCAAAATGTTCACAAGTATGGTACATTGGATCATGGTAGGCAGGAGGAATTGGAGTAGGGACATCGATTCGGATAACAGAGGACAGCAGGGACATGGAGAGGTGCACCAAACTGTCCATACAGGGCAGGCATCAGGGTTTGCAGCAGCACAATACACCACACAGGTCATGCGGGACGGGAGTGCAACACAGTAATCCATAGAAAGCAATAGGGAGGGGACAGGACCATTCACATGGACAACACAGAAAAAAGGGGAAAGAGGCAATGGTAGCTAGCTGACCATAATGGACAGACAGGAGATAAAGCTGCAGCATAACAGCCCATACAGGGCAGGAGGGACGGATCAGGGGCATTACAATGGAACAGACAAGCCAGGAGGGAGGGAATAGGGGTCTGCACATGGAAACCGAGGGCTGGGGGCAAGGGGGCAGGGCAGGAGCAGCAAGATGACCATGGAGGTCAGGCAAGATGGGCACTAGAAACAAGACATACCATGGAGAGCAACAATGAGACTATGAATGCATACACACAGACCATGGAGGGAAGGTGGGATGGGGTCAGGGGCAGCTAGCTGACCACACAGGGAAGGTGGGAGGGGCCATGGCAGCACAGAAGACCATGCATGGCAAGTGGGAGGGTTAGTGGCAGCACAATGGCTATGATGGGCAAGAAGGGGGGTGCAGGGGCATGCACAAAGGACCATGGGGGATAGAAGGGAGGGTCAGGACCTCGGCACAGACAAGAGAGTTCAGGGGAAGGGGCCTCACAACAGACCGCGCGGGGCAGGCAGGAGGAGCAGTTGCAGTTGCAGCACAACAGACCAGGGAGGGCAGAAGGGTGTGGCAGTAAAATGGACCATGGAGGACAGGAGGAAGGGGATAGGGGCATGGCATGTGGACAGGCAGGGTGGAGGTGGCAGGGACAGGTTACAGTCATCTGACAATGCTAGGCAGGTGGGAGTGGAGTGGCAGCTCAACAGAACAGAGTAGATAGGAGTGGCAGGTCCATGGAACATGGTGGGCAAAAAGGATGGAACAGGGGCATGCACAAAGACATCGGAGGGCATGGGGAAGGAGAATAGGGGCAGCAAGCTAAGCACAGAGGCTAAGCAGGAGGTCAATGATGGGCCATAGAATTGGGCAATGGAGGGCAGGGGGAGTGGACTGGTACATCATGCTAAATGGAGGGCAGTGGCAGCACATCAGACCATGCATGGCAGGAGGGAGGAGGCTAGTCCATGGATTCAGACAACAGAGGAGAGGGAGGAGGTGGATGGGGCAGCAAGCTAACTGTTCAGAGAAAGTGGGTAATAGGAACTTTATTGTTTTTAAAATGTGTGTCTGTGCGAACTACTTAAAATATGAACAAGTATGCAGCATAATCTCACTTTTATTCAGGAAGATGAGGACGTTTGTGACTGTGACTCTGGGCTCACTTGGCAGAAACACCCCCTGACCCTCCACCCCCATCGCAAAATGTAATGCCCGTGAAAAGGATAGGTGGACGCAGTGTTACATAGAACATAGTCCTGAGAGCACGATTGAAAATGAAAACTAGATATAGTATATGGTATAAACTATGCACCAAAAAGTGTTATATAAGATGAACCGCGGCGTGAAATATAATATGCAATACATTGTGCGCAATGACAGATTCATTGGAGAGCGCGAGATAGCACAGGCACCTGCGTGTGCTATGCGATATGCGCCTTAGAGTGTAATATGCACAGGGCAGTGTTGTGTAACCTAACTACCTCAACAGCCGCCTCACCTTCTACACGCCCACCCGCCGGCTACGTTCCGCTAACCTCGCCCTCGCCGTCGTCCCTCGCATCCAGAGAGCCACCGCTGGAGGAAGGTCATTCTCCTACCTGGCAGCTAAGACTTGGAACTCCCTACCCGTCCACCTGCGGATGACCCAGGACCACCTGGCCTTCAGGAAACAGCTCAAGACCTGGCTGTTCGAGCAGTAGCAGACCCCCTTCCCCAAGCGCCTTGAGACCCTTACGGGTGAGTAGTGCGCGATATAAGTTCCATGATTGATTGATTGATTGAACTAGTCTCTAAAGTTGTAATATAAAATATGTGCTGGGGAGTGTAACGTTGCATATGCACTGTGACAAAGATATGGATCCCAGATTGTAATATGTATGGCATAGCGCTGTGTGTTATAACATAGGCATCGAGGAAGGCACGTTAGATGGGGTAATATAACCCGTGCGAAGGCAAGTGTGGCATGACATATTCACGGGGTGGTGTTACAGTGCACATGGGCTAGAGAGTGTCATAGCATACACACTAGCTGGTGGAATACAACACAGAGGTGTGTGGCACTCGGCGGGCACTGGTGGGTGTGACACAGCATTGGGCTCAGCCAGCAAAACGCTGTGACTCTCAAATGAGGTTCGTCTCCTTTCCAGAGAGTAAAATAAAAAGTATTACACATCCGGTGGTGGATGTGTGTTTTATTAACCGTGAGTTGGGTTTCTTGCATAGTTTGGTCGAATGTTTGTCGAATCCCCTTTGAATGGCTTGGTGTGTGTGTGTATTAAATGTGCCCGTCAATAACTACCCATGTTTGTATAAATAAATGACAAGGGTGTCTACTTGGAGAGTACCCACCGGCAGGGGCGCCGGGATTAGGCACGGTAGGGCGTCAGACACCTCAGAGCTTCATTAGCAGTGTAAATACATTCCACGTGGATTCATTGTATGCATAGTCGCCTTTTAATGAATATCACGCAAATCGTCATGGTGATAGGTACATACGTTTGTCCAGCATGTCCTAGATGTTTCTATAAATATATATTTTTTAAAAATAATAAAAAACAAAGGCTGGCCCCGGAGGATGGGGTCCCCGGGGCCATAAGTGGCCTGAGGAGGGGGGCAACGCAGCCCCCCTCCTAAAGAATTAAATAAAAAAAGAGGCTGATTAAGGCCTTGGGAGGGCCAAATTAATTTTTTTCAGCAAAAAAAATTAGGTTGCAGGCCCTGGGGGATGGGGTCCCCAGGGCCAATAAATTAGAAAAAGAAGGGGGGCCACACAGCCCTCCTTCTTAAAAAAATAAAAGACCGGCATTGTGCTGGAGGCCACGCCCCCTCCTTGCAGCACTCTGCAAATGCACCCCCTGGCCATTTGTAAGTTGGGGAATTAATTCCCCTTCAATACTGAGGGTCCCTGAGGGCCAACTAGCCCAACAGGTATCTCCAGTATGTGCCAGGGAGCTGCATTGCAGACAGGTGTTCTGAGGCCAGGCCTCTTTTTACACCTCTATGCAACGCAGCTCTGTGGCGCTTACTGGAGGTACCTAGTGGGCTAGTTTGACCTTAGGGACCCTTAGGATTCAAGGGGACTTAATCTCTCAACTTAGAACGGCCACAGGGCACGTTTACACAGTAGTGAAGGGAGGGGACGGGGCCTGAGGTGACGTGTGCAAACACGCCCTGTGGCGCGTTTTCATTTGGGGAAATAATTCCCTTTCAATCCTGAGGGACCCTGGGGGCCAACTAGCCCACCAGGTGCTTCCAGTAAGCACCACTGCTCTGCGTTGCAGAGAGGTGGTGTAGGCCGTGCCCCTTTTTACACCTCTCTGCAATGGTGCTTACTGGACGTACCTAGTGGGCTATTTTGCCCCTTGGGATCCTCAGGATTCAAAGGAACTTAATCTCCCAACTTAAAAAACTGCCACAGGGCGTGTTTACACAGCGGGGAAGGGAGGGGACGGGGCCTGAGGTGACGTGTGCAAACACGCCCTATGGCACGTTTTAAGTTGGGGAAATAATTCCCCTTCAATCCTAAGGGCCCCTGGGGTCTAACTAGCCCACCAGGTGCTTCCAGTAAGCACCACTGAGCTGCGTTGCAGAGAGGTGGTCCAGGCCGTGCCACTTTTTACACTTCTCTGCAACGCAGCTCTGTGGCGCTTACTGGAGGTACCTAGTGGTCTATTTGGACCCTAGGGACCCTCAGGATTCAAATGAACTTAATCTCCCAACTAAAAACAGCCACAGGGCGTGTTTACACAGTGCTGAAGGGAGGGGACGGGGCCTGAGGTAACGTGTGCAAACAAGCCCTGTGGCGCGTTTTAAGTTGGGGAAATAATTCCCCTTCAATCCTGAGGGACCCTGGGGGCCAACTAGCCCACCAGGTGCTTCCAGTAAGCGCCACTGAGCTGCGTTGTAGAGAGGTGGTCTAGTCCGTGCCCCTTTTTACATCTCTCTGCAACGCAGCTCTGTGGCGCTTACTGGAGGTACCTAGTGGTCTATTTGGACCCTAGGGACCCTCAGGATTCAAGGGGACTTAATCTCCCAACTTAAAACGGCCACAGGGTGTGTTTACACAGTGGGGAAGGGAGGGGACGGGGCCTGAGGTGACGTGTGCAAACACGCCCTATGGCGCATTTTTAAGAGGTAGTTTTAATACCCTGCCCTATTATATACTAGGGGCTTACAGAGGAGGTAATGCTAATCACAGGGGGACCCCAATGCATAGTGTTCCCTAGTGTAAGTAGGTGTTTTCACTGTATTCTGAGTGCCTTTTAACATAGCACTGGCTCTAGGACTGGTTAGTCAGACTCAGTTACCACCAGTATCCATCTGAAAAAGTTGAGGGTACAGGATGATTTTGCAACAAGGCTTCTTTCTGCTCTTCTGTTTGTTCTTTCTGCACGTTATCCTTTTTCCTACACTTTTCTTCGTCTTTGAGCACTTCTGTTGCTTCTTTATGCATTTCTTTTTTTTCTTTCTGTGCGCTTTTTCTTCTTTCTTCACATGTCCTATCTCTGTAGGCATAGTTAGAAATTAGCATTAAAAAAACCTTTGAAATTCACTGAAAATCATAATTTTCAGGGGCGTTATAGTTAGCTGGACTTTTCACTCATACAAAACCATTGAAATTCCCCCGTTATAGTTGGTTCAGATAACTATAACTCGCGCGCCTGTAATGCACTGCTGATGACGTCACATATTACATCACTCATGACATGGTCAGTGACATCACTCATGACATCACTGATGACATCTCAAATGACATCACCGATGACATCACTGATGACATCATCCTTGTGATAGAGTGGCAGACCTCCTCTCCCCCTAATATAACCTTTGATACACACATTCAAAAATAGAAACTACAATTTTCAAAACAATGGACATACCAATACCAGTTACAACAACCTATTCAGTAATTCTAAGATCCACATACACATCCACTCATTCACCAACAGTCCTATACAGTCACTCATACATGTACTCACTCATCATATGTACTCATACACCTATACATCCTGTCCACAACGCCACTCATCCATAGAGTTACTCACACACATATTCACTCATGCTAATAAAGAATCAAACATCCATTTACTTGCATACAAAGTTATACACACACCACCACACTTACTTCTACAGAAACTTACACATACTTAGGGGCCGATTTATGTTCCCTGGCGCATCCCTGCAAATCAGCATGCATGCGCCAGGGAAGATGCGTCACGCAAGTTTACCCTTGCGCCACAATAGATGCACCGCATTTACAATGCGCAAGGATAAACAGATGCGTGACGCATTTGATGGTGGAAGGGCGGCGCATTGCTGGAGTTGCATCGTAAGCGCGACGCAGCACCAGCAAGGCTCGGGGGTGCCCTATCGGTACAATGCTGCGTCAATCCTTACGCCTGCTTCAAGCAGGCGCAGGGATTTGACGCAGCATGGCCGGAAAAGTGACTGAGTGAAATCTTGTAGATTTCACTCAGCCACTTTTCGGAGGCGTTCCTGCGCCGGAATGCCCCCCCCGTGAAGGTACGCCCACATGTGGTGCAAGCTTTACAACATGACGTATCTCCCTAGATGCGTCACGTTGTAAATCTGACGCAGTATGGCGCTGGCTTTGCGCCGCCGCTACATCGCAAAAGTGACGCAAAAGTGACGCAACGGCGGCGCAAAAGTGACGCACAGGGCTTATAAATCTGCCCCATGGTCTTTTAAACAATCACTTATAGAAACACATACTTATTCATACAGGAACTCTTTCAATCTCTCACTCACATATACTCACTTATATACACCAATAGTCACATATACTAGTTTAAAACATATGTAGTTACTCATAAAGACACTATTGAGACAGTCATTCACTCACTAACACTCCCATGCACACACTCATCCAAACATACAGTCCTGCACACATGTTGTCTTCAACACATACAAACAGTGAGTCACTCATTCATGTACCTATGCACTACGTAATACCCCCACCGAACCTTACAGACACTCAGACACTCATACTGATACTCAAAAAACCAACTAATAACCTATATAGACAGTCATGTAGCTACTCACCAACCCATGCAGCCACTTATACACAAAGTGAGAGACTGATACAGATATTTACATATTTAAACATTACTCATTAAGCCATGTATTCACTAAGATACACTTAATCAGTCAGTTATACAATCAATTTTTCAAAAACAAATTATCCATTTAGACACTTATATACCCATTTATTCTTCCATCGACCTTGAGATATACATATATAAAACATATGTAATTTGCAGAAAAACACACATTCACTGGATGATGTCATGAGTGATGTCACTGACCATGTCATGAGTGATGTAATATGTGACGTCAGCTGAACTAACTATAACGGGGGAATTTCAATGGTTTTGTACGAGTGAAAAGTCCAGCTAACTATAACGCCCCTGAAACCTACGCTTTTTTCAGTGAATTTCTAAGGTTTGTTAAATGCTAATTCCTAACTATAACATGCCTGAAACCTATGGTTTTTTCAGTGAATATATATCTACACACACACACACGCGCACGCACGTGCACACACACACACACACACACGCACACACCCCCCCCCGCTGACTCAAGTCTTTCGGTCTAGTTAGAGCGCATCAGAGAGTGGTTGCTTTGTCCAGACACAAGGGAGCACCTACTATAAGTCTAGACAGTGCCTTTCCAGGCTTAGAGTGCTGCATAAATTATACAATTTGAGGTGGAGAGCAGCTCCTTTATACGTGGTACCCTACAACACTAAAGATGCTCTGAATCTACTCACTTCAAATGTCTGTTTTTCTAGCAGAGTTTTTAAGTATGGAATTAGCACAGTGCCATCGCAGCTGAGTTAGAAAGTGACAAACCCTTTTGTCATTTTTATAGCGAAGTCCTTAAGCATAGGATTAGTAAGTGCCATCCACGAAGAGCTGAAAAAGCCTTTTACCACTCCAGACATAATATTCCATCTTTGAATTGGTAAAATACCATCCAAGCCAACCTGAAATTAATAAAAGAAACACCTGACACACTTGCTTCAACCTAGTTAGACCTCATCAGAGAGGTATAGCTAAGTCGAGACACAAGGGAGCACCAAGTATAAGTCAAAACAATGTCCCTTTAGGCTTAGAGTGCTGCATAAACTATGCAAAAGAGGAAAAAGGGAACTCTGAGTAGTTCCCAAGTTTAGGAGGAGAGCAGCTTCTACATGGAGCACCCTAAAACACCCAACACTCTGAATCTGCTTACGTCAATTGACAGTTTTTCTAGCAGAGTTTTTAAACATAGAATTAGTAGAGTGTTATCCAGGCTAAGCTAGAAAATGACAACACCTTTTGCCATTTTAACAGCAAAGTCTTTAAGCATCTTCCTGGATGGTACTTGCTAATCCTATGCTTAAAGGCATGGGAAATATTTCACAGTTGCTTGTAAAATATGGATTACATTTTATATTGACTTCACCAAACCACTCTGTAGAGACTAACAGTGTCAAGTCTCCAAGGTGTATATGGCTTGGTGGACCAAGTAATGTGGCCAGGTTATGTAAATTTTCCAGAACCAAATGTGAACTATGCACAACATTCTCTATCAATATTTGTTTTTCATTTGAGGTAGAAATAACATTTTTGGTGAAATCTGCAAATTTCATAAATTACATGGCAAATGAGATGGCAGTTAAAGTAAATACAGTTTATGCAGCAAACACTGCAGCCACAGAATCGCCTAAATCCACTGACGGTCTCCATTCAGCATTGTTTTATTAACAATTTATCCAAGAAGTTAAACAAATCCTAAACATTCTAATTCCAATCACTCCCAACTATTACCTGCATTTTGAAGAAAACAACTTTTTCAAGCTCACTGCCCCAAAGTAAACAAGTAGTACACAAATACATAAGAGATACAATGTATAATATTGTCCTATATTGAAAAATTGGGGACCAAATTGCTGTTCTAGTGATATTCAAAAAACACTTGGCCTTCTATCTCGTGATGTATGATGTTATCAGAATCCCCGCAATGATAACATTGGATCATGTTACACATTTACCCATAATGTATTCTCTCTCTCTCTCTCTCTCTCTGACTCTCTCTCGTTCTCTCTCTCTTTCTCTCTCTCTCTCTCTCTCTCTCTATATATATATATATATATATATATATATATATATATATATATTTAAATTCAGCAGTTATAGTTACCTGAGTTAACTAGAACTTATCCCCCGCAATGCACTGCTTATGACCGCACATATTACATCACTCATCACATGGTCAGTGACATCACTGATGATATCTCAAATGACATCACTGGTGACATTATCAAGTGAATGTAAGTGTTTTTAAGAGTTTAGGGGTGTTAACCATATATACTAACCTACCACAAAAGTTAAATTAGTATACTAGGTGCACTGCTACTGAGTGATACTACATCTAACTTATAATATGTGAGTGGCTGTGTGACTGTATGTTTCCTTGTGTGTATGGATGTGTGAGTGGCTGTATGGGTGTATAAGTGGGTGTGTGAGTAGCTGTGTGGGTATGTGAGATGGTGTGAGTGGCTGCATTATGAGTGAGTGGTTGTGTCAGTGGCTGTATGGGTGAGTGAGCGGCAGTGTGAGTGGCTCAATGGGTGGGTAAGTGGGTGTGTAGTGACTGTATGAATGAGTGAGTGCATAGGTGTCTGTATGGCTGTATGTGGTGAGTGACTGGATGTGTAAGTGACTGTATGGGTGAGTGAGTGGCTGTTTGAGTGGGTATTTGGTTAAGTAAGTTGGTGCATGAGTGGCTGTATTGGAGAGTAAGTATCTGTGTGAATGGCTGTATGGGTGAGTGAGTGGATGTGTGAGTGCTTTTATGGATTTGTGAAGGGGTATCTAAGTGATTGCATGGGTGAGTGAGTGACTGTGTTCAGAGGCTGTATGTGGGAGTTAGTGGGTGTGTGAGTGACTGTGTAGGTAAATATGTGGGTTTGTGAGTAGCTGTATGGGTGAGTGTGTGGCTATGTGACTGACTGTACAGGTGAGTGACTGGTTGTATGAGTGGCTGTATGGGTGAATGCATGGTTGCATGAGTGGATGTATGAGTGAGTGAGTGGGTATGTGAGTGGTTCTATGGAAGAGGGAGTGGGTCTGTGAGTGCTGGTATGGGTCTGTGAATGGGTATGTGAGTGGCTGTGTGGGTGTGTGAGTGGGCTTACGAAAGGTTGTATGGGGTGTGAGTGGATATGTGAATGGTTCTTTAGATGATGTAATTAGTGATGTTATCTGAGATATCATCAGTGATGTCACTGACCATGTAATGAGTGATGTAATATGTGAGGTCATAAGCAGTCCACTGCGGGGGCGTAAATTATAGCTAGCTCAGGTAAGTGTTGAATTTCTATGGTTTTGTACAAGTGAAATTTGAGCCTAACAATAACGTCTCTGTAACTTTTGTTATTTTCAGTGAATTTACAAGCTTTTTTTAATCGTACTTCCTGACGATAATGTCCCTATCATCTTTGTTTTTTAGTGAATTTCTGCAGTTTTTCAAATTCTATTTCCTAACTACAACTTCCCTGTAACATTTGGCTTTTTAAGTGAATTTCTTTGTTTTTTAAACTAGGAGTCATGTTTGCAGAGTGGTGTAGAAAGGGAGCGGGACTTCTGACCATCTCTCAGGAATCCCGCTGTGTCTGACTTTCTGGAAGTAACAGGAGGGCTTCTTGGCCCCCAAGGACCCTCCGCATCCAAGAGGACTTCATCCCCCAACCAGCAGTGCTCCAGGAGATGCATTTCCAGAGTGGTGCAGAAAGGGGCGTGCCTCCAACCAGCTTACAGCAATCTCACTGTGTGAGAATGCTGGAGGCAACAGGAGGGGTTCTTGGTCCCCAAGGACCCTCAGTGTCCACGGGGACATCATTCTCCAACCAGTAGTGTGCCAGGAGGTTTGTTTGCAGAGTGGTGGAGAAAGGGGGGTGGCCTCTGTGGGACTTATTGGAGGTAACAGGAGAGCTTGTTGGCCCCCAAGGACACTTAGTATTTATTTATTTATTTATTTATGTAGCTTATAAAGCGCACAGCTACCCCCGGAGGGGTGTCCCGGCGCTAGAACCTGAGTCTTAGAGGGGAGAGAAGGAACAACAGGGGGAGTGGCATGATAAATCAGAGTCTGGAAAAGAGCCAGGTTTTGAGTCTGGCCCGGAAGATAGATTCGGAAGGGCAGAATCTGAGATCGACTGGCAGGGAGTTCCATAGTTTTGCAGCAATGACACTGAATCCTCTGCCACCCATTCTAGATAGTCTAAAGTGGGGAGAGATCAGAAGGCGAAGGTCATTGGATCTCAGAGATCTGATGGACCGGGATATTGAAACTCGTTTTTTTAGGTAGTTTGGTCCGCGATCATTAATGGCTCGGTGAGTCAGAGTGAGGATCTTAAACTGAATACGGCTGGCCACAGGTAGCCAGTGCAGTTCCTTACGATATGCGGCAACTGACTGACGATAAGAAATATTGCCAATCAGCCTCGCCGCCGCATTCTGGACAATCTGCAGCCGGTCAATCAGGTATTGGGGAGCGCCGGCATAGAGGCTATTAGCATAGTCCAGATGGGACGTGATGAGAGCGTGAGTAACTGTCCGGCGGGAATCCAAAGGGAGGTAGGGGAGGATTTTCCTGATCATGCGTAGCTTCAGGAAGCAGGCAGAGGTCACTTTTTGAATCTGAGTCTTACATGATAGGGAGTCATTGAAATGGAAGCCCAGGTTACGGGCCGAATGGACAGGAAGGGGAGCGGGAACGAGTGCCGTGGGCCACCACCAGGAGGAGGGGATGGGATTTTTCTGGTTAAAAAACAGCACCTCTGTTTTGTCTGCGTTGAGTCTTAGATGGTTTTCAGACATCCAATCACTGATGTTGTTAAGGCACCGGCGGAAGTTAGAGAACGCGGAGTCGGAGTGGCCCCTAAAGGAGAACACTAGCTGAGTATCATCAGCATAAGAGACCACCCTGACTCCGTAGGACTCCACCACGCTGGCCAGTGGGGCAAGATAAATGTTGAAAAACAGAGGGCTGAGGGCCGAGCCCTGTGGCACACCGCAAGATAAGGGTTTTTCCTCCGATCTGAAAGGTCGCAATAGCACCCTTTGACTTCTTCCAGAGAGGAAGGACTCGATCCAACTGATGGCAGTGCCGCCAATGCCCATATGCCGAAGTCGGTCGAGGAGGATGGAGTGGGAAACCGTATCGAATGCCGCGGACAGGTCGAGGAGGACCAACATGGCCTCCTCGCCTCTGTCCACGCACTCCCGAATGGTCTCCGAGACCTCCAGCAGAGCCGTCTCCGTACTGTATCCCGCCCGAAATCCAGATTGAGAGTCGTGCAGTAGTAAGTTGTTCTCCAAGTACTCCGAGAGTTGCAACTGCACGGCTTTTTCCAAAACCTTAGCAGGTTTGGGGAGAAGGGAAATAGGGCGGTAGTTGGAGAAAACAGTGGGATCGGCATCTGCCTTTTTTAGAATTGGGATCACCAAGGCTTCCTTCCAGGTGGTAGGGAAAAAGCCATGGTGCAGAGAGGCATTCCAGACGGAGAGGAAAGGGTCGGCTAGCAGGGGGGCCAGTTCACCCATGATTTTGGCCGGAACGGGGTCAGAGGGTGCACCAGACTTGCAATGAATAAGTAGTCTGATAGCATCCTCCTGGGCAAGTTTATTGAAGGTAAGGAGGGACGAAGAGGGAGGGGGATCGGTAGAAGGAGGCCGAGGCATTGGCCCTTTAGGGAAGGAAACGCAGAGTCTATCGATCTTATCGAGGAAAAAGTCCGAGAGTCCTTCACATAGTTTCTGGCTAGCTGAGACCTGAGTGGTCCTGGCCGGAGGGGTAATGAAATCTTTAACGATGGAGAAGAGAGTTTTTGAAGAGTTTTTGGCTTTGGTAATTTGGACCGAGAAGTGATCTTTCATGGCTGCTTTTTTATGTTTGAGAAATGTTTTCAAGGCCGCCTTATAGGCAAGCTTAGCTTCAAGATCGTAATTTAGTCTCCACTTCCGTTCGAGTGCTTTACAGCTACTTTTTTCCTCGCGGAGGGAGGTGGAGAACCAGGGAGCGGAAGGACGGGATCTAGTGGAAGTGATGAGTTTCTGGGGGGCAATGAGGTCAATAGCGTTGATGAGGGCGGAGTTGAGCCTGACGATATTAGAGTCGATGTCCGGGGATAGATGGTCCGTCTGGAAATGAAAGATCGGGTCCAGGGAAGCGCAAGTGACTTTGTGCCACTTCCTTCCCAGCTCTTTCCTGGGCACAGGAGGGATAGATTTACGGTCTAAGGCCAAAGAAAAAGGGATAAGGTAATGATCGGACCAGGTAAGAGGAAGGGAGGGGGAGACGGTGATAGTGGGGAAATTAGCAAAAATAAGGTCCAGGGTGTGACCCGCCACATGAGTAGGACCAGTGACAAGTTGAGTAAAATTAAGGCTGTCCATGATTTCCAGTAAATTATTCGCTTTTGAGCAGAGGGAATTATCGACATGAAGGTTAAAATCACCTAGAGCTAAAAAGTATTGATGTTTCAGGGCTAGATCAGCTAACTGGTGAGTGAGAGCGGTAAGAGAAAGAGAAGCCGCCGAGGGGGGGTTGTAGACTAGAGATCCAGCAAGAATAACAGCCGCGGAATCGGATACTGAGAAATAGAGGGCTTCAATGATACCAATGTTGGTAAGTTTGGTAATGGTCAGCTGAAAATAAGATTTAGAGATGATTGCTAATCCGCCTCCCGATTTTCCCCCTGCACGATTAACACATTTTATGTCATAGCCTGATGGAATGGCTAGATAGATGTCCGGAGAGGAGGAGTCAGTCATCCAGGACTCGGTGAGGAATAAAATGTCCCACTCCTCGGAGGAAATCAACAACCAGATGTCGTTGGCATGACGGGGGAGAGACCGGCAGTTAACTAAGCCTGCTTTCAGCGTCCGATGATTAGGGGTTGAGAGCTGTGGCATGGGATAAGGTAACGAATGGGAAAGGAAGGGCGGGAGAGTGAAGTTGCATTGAGGGCAGTGAAATGGAGCTGATTCAAGATGGATAGGGTTGCAGGGGGTAGTGGCCGCACAGAGAAAAGGATTAAGAGAGTGGAGCTGGGAGTTAGTCCAGCACACACGTGCGGAATCAGCAGCATGGACAGGGGGACAGGCCCTGGGCCCGGTCCAGGCCCGGACGGGCCCAGACGGGCTTGCCTTTGGCGCGCCTTCGGCGCGCAGACGGCGCGCCCGCTGCGCCCGTCCGCTGCGCTTCCTGGCGAGGCACATGAATTATACCTAAGAAGGAGGGCGTCACGGGGGCGTGGCCAGCTGAGGGGGCGTGTCTAAGGACGCGCCTCGCCCTCTGTGATGTCGAAGAAGGGATCGTTGCAGCGCTGAGAACGCTGTTCAAGAGCAGGGGGTGAGTAGGTCTTTAGTAAAAACACACAATCAAGTTTTTTTAAAAAAGCGTAGGGTTCACTCCCGGCTTCCGCCTCAGGAGACTCACAGTTCTATAATGCCGCGCTGTCAGCTGTGCGCGCTATTTGAAGTGCTATCAGGGGGCGTGGCCAGCTGAGGGGGCGTGTCTAAGGACGCGCCTCGCCCTCTGTGATGTCGAAGAAGGGATCGTTGCAGCGCTGAGAACGCTGTTCAAGAGCAGGGGGTGAGTAGGTCTTTAGTAAAAACACACAATCAAGTTTTTTCAAGCCAAGAGGACTTCAACCCCCAACAAGTAGTGGTCCAGGAGGTGCATTTGCAGAGTGGTGGAGAAAGGGGATGTGGCCTCCAAAGACCTCTCATCAGTACCGTGGGACTTACTGTAAGTAACAAGAGGACTTGTTGGCCCCCAAGGACCCTCACTAGCCAAGTGTATTTCATCCCCCATCAGTAATGCACCAGGAGGTGAGTTTGCAGAGTGGTGGTCAAATAGGGCATATTTTCCAATGAGCTCTCAGTAATTCCACTGTTGAGAGCTTGGCCTCTGGTGATTTGCCAGTTGGCTTTCAAAAAAAAAATTCTTTGATTAGGGGAAGGAGGCCAAATTCGGCCCTGGGGACGCCATCCCCTGGAGCCAGGCCTTTTTTTAAATGTGAGCGAGGTCCCCTTCTAAGGTAAATTTCAGCCTGGGGACCCCATTAACCGGGGCCTGGCCTACCAGTAATATGAAAGGGGACCATGTGGTCCACATGGTCCACCTCCCTTGGCCAATTCAAGCCCTAGGGGCCTGATTCCCCAGAGCCAGGGCGTTTTTATTGTTTTAAATTTCTTTTATGGGAGGGGGCCACGTCTTTCCCCACCCTGGGACAATTTTGTCCCTGGGGACCTTATCCCCTGAGACCCGGCCTTTCTCAAATGGCAGAGGGGCTGTGCAGCTCCCCCCCCCCCCCCCATGGGCTGATTTCAGTCCCGGGGGATCTCTTCAACTGGGGCTTGGCCATTTCTGCTGGGTGCCCCCAGGGCACCCAGACTCCACTGGGACCGCGGGGGAGCCTGAAGGCCCGAACAGTCCCTGCCTGCTCCCCACCTCCTGCAGGATCCGGCATTGTTTATAGACATAGGGATCTGCTGGAAAGGTAGCTCCCTGTGTCTAAAAGCAATTCTGATCCACTTCCAGCAAGCAAGAGCATTTGTAATGCTTTCACTTGCTGGAAGTGGAGCGTTTGCTGTGGTGTGGTGGGTGCGGTAAAGCTCCTGCCACCTCTGACCCTGTTTCCCAGGCAGGCCACTCCCCTCACCGCCACGCAGCCCCCAGTGTGACCTGCATTCTATCTGCCGTGCCCTGACTACCTGTGCCTTCTGCTCCTTCAGGAAGCAACTCAAGACCTGGCTGTTCGAGCAGTAGCGGACCCCCCTCCCTCTAGCGCCTTGAGACCCTCCGGGTGAGTAGCGCGCTTTACAAATGTCTTGATTGATTGATTGATTGCCAAGCCACAGCAAACAGCTATGTTTCAGGGATGGCCACCCCCGGGACATAGCAGGAGCTGACCCTGGAGGGCGATGCTCCCCAGGGCCATCTATGACTCCAGAAGGGGGAAATACAGCCCCCCTCCTTTCTTCAGTGTAGGGCCTGCCCCGGAAAGGTGGCCTCCCTCCCAATTATTTAAAAAGAAGATGGTCACTGAGGTGCCCCAATACATATTCATTCAGGCCCTGGTGAGGTGGTGGTCCCTGGGGCCAGGACAGGGTCTGAGAGGCCTTCCCATAATAATACATTATCCCCGTGGGGTGTGGTGGTCCCTGGGGCATGGGTGGATCCAAGAGGTCCCCTGATATCTGTTTTGACATTTGGCTCCAGGTAGGTGGTGGTCCCTGGGGCCCGGGGGGATCCGAGGGACTTAACCTTTCAAAATGAATAAGCCCTGTGGAGGTGGTGGTCCCCGGGGCATTAATAAGACCCAGGAGGTGGGGGCTGTGCATCTCCGTCCTTAACAGCATGCCCCCGGGAGCGAGCCCACCCGGAGACCGATTACTAACAAAACATGGGAGCCAGCAGTGGATCCAGTGTAACTCCCACTGAATTATTTTAAAAAAATGCTTTTTTTGGCCCTGCGGGGTCCCTATGGGCCCCCCAGGAGGCCTATGGGGTAAGGGTATTTCTACCCTGCACAATGGCTGCCAACACTTCAAACCAGGAATCAGATCTCAGCACGAGATCGGGAGGAGTTGCAGAGCCTTCGCTTCCCTATGTATACAAATTTGGATTTCGCTTAATATCTCTAAAACTACTTTATACCAAATTACAAAAAGGCACTTCCCGATCAGGTCGCAGTAGCATTGATTATTGTCAGAAATCTAGCAATATGGCGGTTGGCTAGCCTACCGCTCGCGGGACAAGTCACCCTCATCAAGTGAGACCCCCTGAAATGCCTCCCCAGCATTATAATTCGACTACTGTTAGCGACTTCTTAGTTCTTGTTGGAACTGCTGAAAGAGAGGATCAACAACTATACCCCTACCTGTAGGATACGGGCCAAACAGTAGTAACTCGTACTAACCTGCCAACGGATCTACGGTATGCTGAGCAGCTCCGGCTGCTGCCAATCGGAAGCGCAGCACCGGGATAGGATGAAGCCGAAAGGACCACCAGCATCCCGTGGGAAGACGGTGACAACTTCGACCCGTGGAAGCCTGGTACTGGGGGCGGGCTTGCCAGCTACCCGCTTCGCGTTGGAGCTCTGTACTGTGACAAGAGGAGCTTCTCGACAGCCCGGGCGCGGAGGGCAGACTGTGACCTGGAAGGGCGAGGCTCCGGACAGGAAAGGGAAGGGTGAGCCGGTGCCCTAGCAACGTCTGCCCGGACCGACGGCCGTGGAGCTACTTGGCGGCTCCAAGATACCTGCAAGTCAAGCAGGACAAGCAGGACCGAGGGCTGGAGCCAGAACGCTGGAGCAAGGAGGAATGGAGGACGCGGAAACGAGGAATTCTGCAATGCTACCGACCTTGCAGCTAAATGAGAATGTGGGGCTAGGTACACCGCCTATGCCAGCAACCAAACACGCAGCGCTTGGTTCGGGAGAACATCTTCCCACTGACAAAGGGTGACTGTGTAGGGAAAAGCGAGGCAAGGATCATAAATACAGGTGTTTTGTACAGGGGGCAGGAACTGTAAGGGGCAGGGAAGATCAAGCCGGGGGTATGAACACCAATTCTAGTGGCAATACAGACTCTGTAAGCGTGATCGAGAGGGACTCAGGAGTGGAAGGAGAAGTTCAATCAGGCCATGTAAAAAAAAACTCTGGAGACTCCCAGAAAGGATACTGATGTAGAGGTAACGGATTAGTCCTACTCGCTATCAGAGGATACAGGGTCAGTGACAGATTCTGTATCCTTGTCAAGCATGTGCGAAGATGAGAGTGAAAGCTTACCAGACACCAGCGGAATGGATTCTGCCGCAACCATGCGAAAAGCTAGCAGGGCAATAGGTCTCCCAGGCCAGGCTAGGAGAAGAAAAGGACAAGATCTCAATTGGGACTATACACCATCATATCAGTTGATAGAAGATACCGTAGATAAAGCACCAGAATCCGAAAGCACACCTACTACAACTTTGTGCTATCCTTCAATTCGTCATGGCACACTGGGAAGAAACTAGGCATGATAACAGACGCTCCCAGGCAGCTATCCGTTAGGTGCAGGGGTCGGTACGGAAAGTCGTTAAAGTATGTAATGAGATCTCAGACCAACTAACTCCGCTGGAGACAAGAACTAGGAATCTTGAGACTGATATTGCAACAACTCCGTTCCAGACTGAATCACACGAGGCCAGACAAGTAGATATGCAATGGAAGTTGGAGGACCAAGAAAACCGCCAGCGCAGGAATAACTTGCGATTCCTGGGTATTCCAGAGGACAAGGGGGGCATGGACACTCGCCTCTATATGGTGGAGCTATTCATGAAGGCATTTCCTGATGTAGAAGGATGGAACAGGGCTCTGAAAGTTCAAGGGCCCACTGGGTCCCATTGAGAATGAAACACCGTCCTGGACCATATGTAAGACCTAGAGCTGTGCTAGTCTTCTTTGGGAATTATCTTCTCAAGCAGATCAACTTTGGGAAAGTTAGGCCAGAAAGTAGACACAAGGTAGATTGCATTGAGTTTTTTAACCGATCAGACTTTTGCCACACAACAGTTGAGAGACCCTGGAGGCTATGACAGATGATCAATCCGCTCCAGACAAAGGGTGCACAGGCTTACCTGATGAATCCAGACAAATTAAAGGTTGTAGCAGGGGACAGAACCCACTACTTTACATCAGAGATTAAAGTTAATGAATTCCTGGATGAACTTAATGGAAGGGCTCAGGGAATGTAGGACTTAAGACATGTTCGAGTCGTCTTGATGATAGGAGATGTGATTGTGAATAGATTAGGACTGAAAAAGATCCTACCGAGGAATGGCTTAACATAGTGCTTATGGCTCTTTTTTCTACTTTTTGTCCCCACACTTTTTTCCCCCCCTCATTCTGTCCCTCTCCTCTTCTAGTATTTAAAATTGGATTGATTACTCCTTTTGGAGGAACTCTTTTGCTGGTGTATTGTGCTTTGAGGTTAAGGGATCTAATTGATCTAAGGAAAGAGGGGTGCTCACTGATCACCGCACAGGGCTGCCTCATCTCTTACCAGACCATCGGTCTGGAAGCTTCCAGGGGAAGGGAGAAGGGAGGGGGTGGGGAGGTTTAGGGGTTCGGTGGTGGTGGTTGGGGGAGGGGAGCACAGCTCCAGAGGGAGCTAGGAGGGGTACTAAGGGGGCAAAAAGTCAGACAAGGTATACAAAAACAGAGAGAACAGATGGAAATCTGAGAACTATGCAATATAGGTGGATGTTCCCTATAGCTCGCTATGGATAAGCTGTGGATTTATTCAGTGAATGTGGGAGGGCTGAACGATTAAAAGGGCCAAGGTATTTGAAATTTTACAATTTATGAATCCAGGGGTTATTTGTCTCCAGGAGACGCATATCCCATGGAGGAATAAAGATGCCCTTCAGATAAGGGGCTATGAGCTGGTAGCCTTCTCTTCACAAACTTCAATGATAAGGGGAGTTTCAATACACATAAGACAACATGCTGGGATTGTTAAGCGCACAATGGCGGATAAGTTGGGATGATGGGCAATAGCTACATTAAGTACGGGGGTGACGATTGGGACTATATACAGCTCAAACCAAGACAATCCCAAAATTTGGGAGGATCTCGCGGTGGAACTTGCCTCCTGGCTGACTCCACTAATACTATGTGGGGATTTTAATATCCACCTGGGGCTCTCCCTGGGCTGCAGTACAACGGGAGGAAACATCAGGTATATATGGCACTATATACTTTCACAGAGAGCTACGGGTTGTCGGATGTCTGGGAACATAAGAATGCTACAGACACTGCTCAGGCACCGTTGTTGGGATTAGGATGTCCCTTTCTGCCTGCCCTTTCATGGCAGTTCCACCGTCATGAAAAGGTAGGCAAAAAGTGACTTAGGGGGCCCCTAGCAGGGCCCTCTTCCCCATGGCCCTCTGCTATGGGGCCTGGGGTCCACTATGGTTCCCCCTAAACATCCCTACACCATGTGGCAGGCACCGCATGGTGCCTGCCACATAGTGCAGGGATGTTTTAAATGTGTATAATTTGTATTGTGGCATGTGCTGCAGCCTGCAGAACTACCTACTACCTACTGTAATCACATAACACTCGCTACTGAGGGGGCCTTGCTTAGTTTGCCCCATTGCCACATAGTTCAGAGGTGTAATTTCCTTTAAGGACATGCGTGAAATGCCTGCATGATCCGATTACCATATAAAGAAGGATGTAAACCCATTACATGAACTGCTTTTAAGTTATTGCGGCCCAACCTCCTGTCTTTTAGCTCTAGATAGTCTAGGTCTTGGTCTTCCTATTGGAACCTGAAGATGCGTTGCTAGCAAGTGTGTTTCAATGGCACACCCCAACTTCACCCCATGAATCTCTTCATCTGCTATCACACTGATCTCCTTCGACACACGCCCCCGGCCTCTGCCCAGACTCTTGGCATTCTTATGCCTCCTATGGTTGGAGCAGACATCTGCCCAGACTTTTGGCTTACCTACGCCTCCTTTGTTCGGAGACAAGACGTGTGTGGATATGGATATTAAACCTTCGAACCGTATCTCTCCCAACCTGGAGCCAGCTGGCCATAATACTCTCCGAATCATATACCCCCCTAACCTATCAAAAAATGCTGCAAAAAACTTCAAACACAGACTACTTAAAATCCATCAGGAAACCTTTATCTCAGACCCCTTCTTCTCCATCAGAAAGGGTGTTACCATAAATGATCTCATCTTCTACACTAAACATCATGCTCAATGGCAGAAGGCCATGTACTCTTTGCTCAAGATCTCCACTTCCCTGAAAACTCCCCATGGTCTTAGATTGATGTTTGCGCCCTCCTCGGCTTACTGAGCTGAAGCCTCCATCTCCCTTTACAAAAACGGAACCATCCTTATACAAGCTTCAGATCGCAATCGTGAGGTATTTGACAACTTTTTCCCCACCATCTTGAATACAGTGACCAACTTTAACTCCGCCCCCCTCAGAGGGGCTGGCCCCACAGCGGTCCCCCAGTCTTCGTAAAGTCTATCTGTTACCTCGCCACCACCATCCTCTGATCCTACATCTGTTCCGAAGGACCCCCTTCTAGCTATCTTAACTCATAATAACAATTCCCCCTCAATGCCCGTTGTGAACGAGCCACGACAGCACAGTTATCCTGCTAGTCTACATGCTCCCCCCTCACTGTTAGCTAGCTCTAACTCCCCTAGCTCCACTGCTCAATGCACTGCCCGATTCTCCTGAGTATCTCTTATCTCTTATCTATACATCCGACCCCTCCACCCCCATCCTACCCATTGCTCCAACCACGCAGATCTATTTCCCAGAACCCCTTCCCTCAGGACACATTCATTCACCACCTGCCCTACTTTCCCCCGCCCCAACTAGCTCTCTACTGCTGTAGGGTCCCCTGAACCTATCTTCCCAATCCCATTCACACACTTCATTGGAAGGCCGACTTAACGAGATGGCACTCTGCCTACAACAATTTAAGGCAGAGGTACGTAGCCTTTTAGATATCACCAAGGAACTGTCAGCTAACTCCAGACTAAGTTGCTCCATTATGAACAATCACCATCTCCGCTCACTCCCAGCTAGTGAGTGGCTCCCTTACCCCCCTGTACTCGGTGGTCACCATCCCACATCATACACACACCCCATAGTTGGGCCTCCGCTCCGCACCCTGATGACCCTTCTCGCCCCTTCAGATGTAGAGCCTCCCTGTCTGATAAGGATATGCATTCTCCCCTACTTTCATATGATCCGCCACATCCCTCCACCATATCATTCTTGCAACAAATTGAATCCATCCCTACTGATCCCTTCAGGGAACCTAGGCCAAACACCAGAACCTTAAACAAAAACAACTTCACGAGAGTCACCACCACTCAACCTACACCAATGGACACCATCATAAGACTCAAATGCGTGCTCATAAACTGTAGATCGGCTGTTAAACATGCTGCTGACATTGCTGACCTCATCCTTGCCCAGGATCTTGACCTTATTATGTTGACAGAAACCTGCCTAAATGACTTAGCTGCTCCCTTCTGGACTTTTTAATCCCTCCTAATTATGATCTCATTAGTTTGGACAGAACTAGTGGTCAAGGCCGAGGCATAGCATGTTTACATCATAGCAATCTATCAGTGAAAGTACTACATGCCGACCTGCCATCTTGTGAATATCTTTGCATTGAAGTGACTGGTTGCAACAATCCCTTCATAGAACAGATCATGTACATCATCTCGGCCAATGCTGATTTTCATGGCACATAGATCTTCCTGGGAGACCTCCACTGGAACCATGAAAATGATGTGGTGGTCAATAGCCTTAAATCCTTCCTACTTGACCTCAACCTAATCCAAATCTGTGACAACCCCACTCATATCAAAGGAGTTACCTTAGGTCTTGTCATTGCTAAGCCCAACTCCATCCTCCTGTATTCGATCCTCCCATGTGATTCGACGGACCTGTTTGCATCACCTTCCTAATCTTGGAATCGGTAAGAGCAAGTAGAGTCCAGCCTAAGAACCCAAAACAGTTAAAAAGATGTCTACGGATCATCAACTCGCAATATCTGACTGCTCTCTGCAATAACATCCTGCCCCCTCCCCTGAACCTGTCGGATGTCCACGACCGTACGGCCCACTATAACCACTCAATGCTTAATGTACTAGACTCGGTTGCATAGCTACAGCTTAAAAGAATATCAGCTAAACTCTCTAAACAATGGTTCAATGACAGTCTTAATACCGAAAGAAGAAATGTAAGACTTGCAGAAAGGCTGTGGCGATCCCATCCCTCCCTTGAACATCTCTACCATTTGAGATCCCTGAGAAGCATATACAATAAACGCATCAGATGCTCGAAGGCCACCTTTTTCAGAACTCAACTAGACCAAGCAAATATTCGTCCAAAAAAACAGTTCGAACTCATCAAGTCACAAGCTAACAGTCATCCTAATCTCTAGTCACTGGGTCAAGGGACATTGCTGAACTGTGAAGAATTTGCTGATTTCTTCACGGATAAGACTAGTAAGATTGAAACTGGATTACGCTCCGCCCTTGATCAGCTGTCAATCAGTGTACTGAAAAACCTCTGTCCCCCAGGTGTGGTTATCACTGACCCTGCGCAGCCCTTCCTCCCCAAAAACAATGCATCCTGGAGCCTGTGCCAAACCTTGGATGAATGCACTATCCGCAAAATACGGTCGACTTTGAAACCTTCTAATCACTACAACGACCCTCTGCCATCACATCTTTTCCCGGAAGTTAGATCCTCCTTACTAACCCTTTGGACTATGGTCATCAATGCATCACTTCAGCAAGGTGCTATTCTGGATTGCCTAAAATCGGGCCAAGTTACCCCGATTCTAAAGAAACCATCTGCTGATCCCAGGAACCTTCATAACTTTTGTCCGATCTCTAACATCCCCACCTTGGCAAAGCTCCTGGAGAAATGTGTGCACGCCTAACTCTGTAACCACATCAACAATTTCCAACTTCTGGACCTATGCCAATCGGGTTTCCGCCAGGGCCATAGCACAGAGTCTGCGCTAACACACATTGTCGATGATGCGTTAAGATTGTTGGACCATAATGAGTCGTGCCTATTAATTCTCCTTGACCTTTCGTCAGCATTCAATACTGTCAAACACAATAACCTAATCGACCTCCTGGAACACAGGATGGGGCTATCTGGGCCTGTACTTAATTGGTTCTCTTCATTCCTTCAGAACAGATCTCAAAGCTTCAAGGTGAACCAATCCGTCTCATCCTGCACCGGTTACTCTGGGGGTTCCACCAGGTTCAGCACTTTCTCCCATGCTCTTTAACCTGTTCATGAAGTCTCTGACAGAAATTTTGAAATCATCCAGCATTCAATATCACATGTATGTGGATGATACCCAACTACTCCTGAAGATCACCTCCCCCGAAGACATTCAATACCTCAACTCAGTCCTGCGGGAAACACAAGGCTGGCTGGCTTGTAACCACCTAAAACTCAATGTGCTAAAAACTGAATTTTTCCTAATCTCACCCCACAAACAATCTCCGGTCATGGAACAATGGTTGAATCAGCTTACTGCTCTGAACTGTAGACCTCACATCATTGATTCGGCATTCTCTCTTGGTATTATATTAGGCAAAAGTCTGAACATGCAGAAGCACATCAGTTCCCTCACCAAAGGAGCGAACTTCCAACTCATCATCATAAGAAAACTCAAACCATATCTCCTTGCTCCTGACCTAAAGCTTGCAGTGCAAGCATTAGTCATCTCAAAGCTGGATTATGGTAGCGCAACGCTCTGCGGCTTCCCAGAGTGAAGACTGCTCCTCTTAGGGTTACCCTCAATTCTGCTGCTAGGCTCATAGTTGGCACAAAAAAATTCATCCATATCTCTCCGGACATCCTGGCCCTGAATTGACTTCCATATGAAGCTCAGACATAGTTAAAAATTGCATGCATGGCACACAATGCCATACACTTCAAGACCCCGCTGTACCTTGCCCAGAAACTTGAGCTCTCATGTAGTTTGAAAGCCTCCAGAAGCACCAGCACTCTATTGCTGAAACCACAAAAATTCAGGAAAAAAAAGACCTACAATCGAGCCCCCTCAGGTATGGCTCAGAGGATCTGGAACTTCCTTCCCCCCGAAGTCAGGGTGAACCCTTCCACGGTCTTCTTCGAAAAAAGAAGTCAAAGGACTCCTGATGAAGAACTTTTTGCCCCAATCTGGCTTCTCCATTTGATTCCGGGGCATAACCATTGATTTGTGGCCCGGCTGCCTGGATCACAAGAATGTCGGACATCTTAAGACTTTGAATTTTTCACTTTGTTTATTCAGTTTTGTTTGCTTGTACCCTTCTTGATGCATAAACTGTAAAGCGCTCTGATACCCTCGGAGGTCATGTTTGCGCTATATAAAACTTTCTAAATAAATAAATATCGCAAAGCACAATATACACATTGCGACCGCCATGAAGGCGATCGCATAATAATGCGGGCAGCGGGACCGCTGACTTCTCGTCAGGCGGTTGTGCTTCCGCCACGGTGCTCAGTGCAGCTGCTATAATGTGATGTATTAATGTCAAAGCTTCCACGTGTTAAAAAATAGACTTTGCATTTTGAAGACATTTTATCATATTTTATGTCATGTTTGTTGTATGGCTTGGATAGCAAACATTTTCAGGGCTTGACTCGTGCATGGGCTCCAAGAGACAAGCCAGACCTTGGCTCAGCTCTGGCTCATCTCACCCAGTTAATTTGTTGGGTTGCCAATCTCTATGAATCAAGGCCTTAATTTCGCAACTTAGATCGTCCTGTGAACTTTGACATACATATTTCTCAAGTACGCTTCACTGAACAACTTAAACCTGGACCCGTTAGAATTAAGTTTTACAGAGCGTTATTTAAGTCGATTCGCTTCCCTTATGTAGTAGTGTACTCCGCATCCAGGGAGCATGCAAATGAATACGTCACACATGGAGCTCTGTAACAGACGTCTTTATTCCTCCGTATTCAATCACACACTGCACTCTGATCACATCATACCTGTCAATAACCACAATTTAACCCCTCCCAGCAAGATACATAATTCATCTGGTGAGCCCCCCCAGATCCACGAGGGTCCTAGCGCACATGCTCTCACGACACTACACCTGATTTATAACATTAAGGTTCACCTTGCAGCAAGTTCAGGTAAGCTTTTAATGAATAATTCTATACTAGGGCTGTGATCTTCCTGCCTGCATTTGGGGGGCAGGTATAATTTTGGCTGGCCTTCCGTGCCTGTGGCTGCCCTAGCTGGGCACAGTTTTAGAGGTCATGGAGCCTGGGGCAGGAACAGTAAATACACACTTCGCTGCTTTCTGCTATTTCATTACTCTCCTTACTTCAGCTTCTCATCGGCAAAGAGGATACTGGTGAGAGGCAAATGGTGGACACGGGTCAACTCTGTGATGCCGTCAGCATAAAAGTGGTGTGATAAAAAAAAAAAAAAAAACGAAGTTTGTTTGTGTAATGTAACTGGTGCCCATGTAAAGCGCTCCAATACCTGTGGGTCGAGTTCGCGCTATAAAAAACTACAAAACAAAGGGGTGTGCGATATCACTTCCAGTACTCCTGGCACTTTGACGAATCAATAATCTGAGCTCCAATTGCCAATTATAAGTACTTCTCTGGGTCATGTTAAAAATATACTTGGCACCAGCTGACATTTTAAAACGTCCAAGAATAGAATATTCATTCAAAATCTGGGATAACATTGTGTTTTCACACGGAGAAAGAATGTGCCCGCCAACGAGCATCCTTTGCACAAACTCTGTGATTTAAATTACGAAGATTTCAAAAGCAAAAAGCGCTCAATTCCCGTTCTTGCAATCAGTCCGAAGCCCTGGGCGAATAAGATTGCGCACGACCTCGATAACGCGCCTGCAAGCAAAACAAGCGCCTTCGCAGGAATGAGGTCAGCTCGGGGGCTGGTGTGACATTCTTCACACCCCGAGCACGAAATGGCCGCGCGCGCACTACCGTGATGCCCATCATCTTGCGCAGATCTCCCCCTAGAGATGCCATTATGTCAGGGGCTTATGCTATTTAAGTAAGATGTGAAAGCCGAGCTCCGTGAGAATTTCTGTTCCCGGTGATTGTTCTCTGTCGTTTCTCCTACACTGCTGCAGGGTCAGCAGTCAAAGTACATTAAACAAGCATTTGTAATACAATAGGTCTCCCGTTTGTCAGATTTAGAGCTATTGGCGTTCTAAATGACAATGTCTTTTATCTATGTGTTTTGGTTTGGAGTGTAGTGGATGTATGAACAGAGGCACAGCTGCAGCACTGCCTACAGGACTTAGAATGAGGAATTAACACTGGGACCAGAGAAACAGCTGTGAATAATCTAAGGAATCCTACCTGGCTGGTGCTTTTGCTGCTAATCTTGGTCCCGCCGAAGGTCTCTCCCCGCTGCCGCGTCCTCATCCATCAGCGCGGCCGCAGTGAGGGAGGAACCACAACACCCACGATCCCTTGCGGCAGGAAGCCGTCATCGGGGAAACCCATTTCGCGCCAGGAGGCGCTTAAAACTGAGAGGGCTCCCCCGGCAGAGTGGGCGCTTTGCTGTGAATAATCTAAGGAATCCTACCTGGCTGGTGCTTTTGCTGCTAATCTTGGTCCCGCCGAAGGTCTCTCCCCGCTGCCGCGTCCTCATCCATCAGCGCGGCCGCAGTGAGGGAGGAACCACAACACCCACGATCCCTTGCGGCAGGAAGCCGTCATCGGGGAAACCCATTTCGCGCCAGGAGGCGCTTAAAACTGAGAGGGCTCCCCCCGCGTCGTGGGACGCGCGCGGGCGGCGCCGGGCTAAGCCCGGGCAAAGGGCGTGTCAGAACCAGCTCTTCTCTCGCTGGTGGTTGACACAGGAGCAGGATGACGCAAGCTCCCAATTCCTCCTCTGAACTCCCCGGCCTCCACAATTTCTAAATGCGTAGCCAGAAGAGCCCCAAGGGGGAAAGGGGAATTGGACAGAGAAGAGAATGCACACACTGGTGGTCTTCTTTTCTGCTTCTTCTTATGTAGTCTATCTTTTCTCAGGCTCTTGCTGTTGTTCGTGAGCTGTAATAAACAATTACATGTAAATCACTTTCTACTTCCCTTTTCTTCCTTCCTGTGTCTTTCCTTATTCTCTATTGTACCCACCCTGATTGCTGTGTGCCTTTGCTTCTCTTCTATGCTACTCGTTCTTCTGTTCTTATGTTTTTTCGCTGTAAGATAAAAATCTGGTGTTATTATATTTCCTTCTCCCTTCCTGATCTCTCTCTAGCCCCTTTTTCTCTAAACTCACTTACTGGACAGAGAACGGAAGCCTTGGTTTATTTTCTTATTCTTCTTCACCTCTTATTGGTTGTTCTAACTACTGTTGCTTCTCTGTAGTTTTGTTCTAACTTTTCTGTGTCATTTGTATTCTGCCCTCAAGAGTATCCACTCCCTATGTTTTCTTATTGACAGGAATCGGAACTACTCAGTGTACCTGAAAACCTGTTATATTCTTTGACTTGAGCTAACTCAACTCGAACCCAAAAAACTATGCTACGTCAGAACTTGTGTTGTCTTTTGAACGCTGTAATTTCATTCACATGAACCGGTGCTTCAGTTAAACTTCCGCTGCTGCGAAGTTCGGAACGTTTTCTGTGGTAGAAAATATGGAACAGTCTTACTTGGGGTTGTTGGCTGCTTCCAATCTCTAATTCTCCTCAGAATTCTCGCGACGCGTATCTTCTTTTCCCTGACTAAACGCGACGCGTTGAAGGTACCTCCTACTCCTCTCACGGTTCAGGTGAAGTGCGCAGCTCTCCGCGCGCCTCACCGGTATCACGCAATTTTGCCCGATCAACTAGAGCGCTAACCCGTTTCGGATTATGGAACGCTCTGCCGCCATGTTGCATTCGACCTCGCACCAAATGCTGTTTGCACAGTCTTGACAACACAGCCACCATCATTCCTTTCTTGACATGTGACCTCTTGGTTGGGGACCTGACAGTACCCTCCCTCAAAGATCTTCCTTCCTTCCGGACCTTGCTTGGAAATCTTCTGTGGAATTCTGCTACTAGTCGTGGAGCATTCACTTCAGACTCTGGCTCCCAGGATCTTTCCTCCGGACCGTAACCCTTCCAATCTAATAAGTAATACAACTTTCCATTCTGTAGTTTGGAATCTAAAATTTGTTGAACTTCAAACTCGCTTCCTTTCTCAGTCTGAATTGGCTTTGGGGTCTTACTCAATCTAACTTCTGGTTCTGCCTTCTTTAATAAAGAAACATGAAAAACTGGGTGTATCCGCAACCTCTTAGGTAATTTTAGCTGATAAGTTAAGGTGCTAAGCTTTTTTGCAATTGGATAAGGTCCAATGTATCGTGGTTGGAACTTCCTAACCCCTTTTAATCTAATATTTTTTGTACTTAACCAAACCTTGTCTCCTACCAACAATTCTGGTTCTTTTCTTCTCTTTTTGTCTGCGTAGTGTTTATATTTTGCCTTCGCTACTGTCAGATTCTTGATAGCTCTACTATGGGCTTGTGTCAGTTGTTCTACCCAATTGGATACTGCTGGAACACCCACTTCTTGGAAGTTTAAGGAATGTTGTGGATGTCTACCTGTATTCAGAAAGAATGGAGTGTATCCAGTTGATGCATTTGTAGTGTTATTATGTGCAAATTCTGCTGCCCATAAATAATCAGGCCAATCTCCCTCCTGTTCTAAAAGACACAATCTCAGATATTGCTCCAGTTCCTGATTTGTGCGTTCTGTTTGCCCATCTGACTCTGGGTGGAAGCTAGTGGAGTATCGATTCTCTATGTTTAAACGCTTGGTGAATGCCTTCCAAAAATGTGACAGAAACTGAGAGCCCCTATCTGACACCAAAACCTTAGGTATACCATGTGCACGAACTACATGCTGACTGAAAGCATCTGCTAACTCCTGGGCAGAAGGTACCCCCTTCAAGGGCACAAAATGCGCCATCTTTGTAAAGGCGTCCACACACACTAGAATGGAATCATAACCATGACTAGAGGGTAAATCTACTATGAGATCTAAGGTCACAGTGTGCCAGGGAAACGGAGGGGTGGGCAAGGGCTGTAACAGGCCTTGTGGACGTTTCCTTTCTGATTTTCCTCTTGCACAAGTCTCACAAGTCGCCACATACTGATGTATATCCTTGATCATGTTTGGCCACCAGAATCGTCTGCGTACCAATTCTTTAGTCTTGTTAATTCCCTTGTGTCCTGATAAGATGCTATCATGACATTCTTTTAAGGCCTTTAACTGCATCTCAGGAGTGGGCAAGTATAATGCTCCATGGTGATAGGGTAGTCCTTCTCGAATTTCTCTTTTGGAATCTTCTTTTAACCAACTCCTCATCTCTTCGCAACTCAAAGGATCTTCTTTCTCTTGATTTTCTACGGTTTCTTGCAAGACGGCATTGATCACCTTTTCCGCTGGAATTATTGCCTGATCCAGAACCTTTTCCGTGACTCCTTCCGTCTCTAATCTAGATAGGGCATCCGCTTTTCCATTCTGGGCTCCAGGTCGAAAGGTGATTACAAAATCATATTCAGAGAAATACAAGGACCAGCGTAGCTGTCTGGGAGTTAAAGTTCGGGCTGATTTTAGGAACTTCAAATTTCGATGATCAGTATACACTGTTACTACATGTCGAGCTCCCATCAAATAATGCCTCCACTCCTTGAAAGCATCCTTTATGGCCAGTAATTCTTTTTCAGTGATTGTATAATTAATTTCTGGAGGTGTTAATTTTCGAGAGCGGAAGGCCACTGGATGGAGCTGACCTGTAGTTTTGTGTCTCTGCGATAACACTCCTCCCAAGGCCAGATTTGACGCATCCGTTTCAACAAAGAATGGTTCTGCAGGATCTGGATGCAACAAAATAGGCGCTGTGGTGAAATCCTTCTTTAATTGCTCAAATGCTGCCTCTGCTTCCGCATCCCACTGGAAAGGAACTCCTTTCTTCAATAAACGTGTGATTGGGATTAACTTTTTTGAGAAAGACTGAATAAACCTTCTATAGAAGTTGGCAAATCCTATGAAACTTTGGATTTCTTTAACTGAGGTAGGGGATTTCCACTCAGTCACAGCCTTTATCTTATGTTCATCCATGGTGATTCCTCCTGGAGCAAGTACAAATCCCAAGAACTCGACTGTGGTTACATCAAATGCACATTTGTCCAATTTGACAAATAACCCATTCTCACGAAGTCTTTGTAGTACCTTCTTGACATGTTCTTCATGTGTCTCTACTTCTGTCGAGTAAATCAATATGTCGTCAATATACACAATTGCTATTTGGTCTATGCAATCCTTCAATACATCATTGATAAAATGTTGAAATGCAGCTGGCGCGTTGCATAGCCCATATGGCATCACCTGGTATTCGAATAGACCTTGCTTCGTTCTAAACGCCGTCTTCCACTCATCGCCTTCTCTGATTCGAACCAGGTGATAAGCCCCTCGCAGATCAAGCTTGGTATAGATTTTAGCTTCTTTCACCTGGTCCAGAAGAGTGGAAATCAGAGGTAAAGGGTAACGATTCTTGATTGTTATTCGATTTATTGCCCTGTAGTCTATGCACGTGCGTAATTCTCCATTTTTCTTTGGAATGAAAAACAAAGGGGAGGATACTGGAGACTGCGAAGGTCGGATGAACCCATTCTCTAAGTATTCCGCCAGATACTTCTTTAAATGTTTATCCTCTTGTTCGGTCAAAGCATAGATTCTACTGCAGGGTAAGTTCACTCCTGGTTCCAAGTCTATTTTACAATCATACTCCCTGTGAGGAGGTAATTTCTTTGCTTCAGCTTCATTAAAGACATCCTGATATTCTCCATATTTCTTTGGCAAGGTTACCGTGTCTATCAAACAAACTGAATTTTCGTTTACACTTAAATGATAAGCAGGTGATTCTTTTATTTCAATTTTGCAGTCTTTGAAACAATTTTCCTTGCAGTAATCCGAGTTCAAGGTCATTGTTCTTGCGGCCCAATCTATGGTGGGGTTATGCTCCGTGAGCCATGGTAACCCTAAGATCAATTGAAATTGCGGAGCGTCTATTAGATTGAATTGTAATATTTCATGATGACCTTCTGTGGTTTCTAGATGCACTGGCTCTGTGTGACTCACAATGGGGCCTGATGACAGATTAGTACCGTCCACTGCTCTGACGGGCTCACTCTTCTCCTTTCGGATTGCTAGTAATCCAATTCTCCTTGCGAATTGTAAATCGCAGAAATTACCTGTCGCTCCCGAGTCTATCATCACAGCTATTTGATTTCTCTTTTGTTCTCGATAGCTCAGAGTGACAGATATCACCAAATGAGGAGTGTCTGCTTGTAACGTATTTGCCAAAGCATGATTCATTGGAGCTGACTTTGTTTCTGCAACCACCAGTCCAACTCCAGCTACTGGTGGCGCGTGGCGTTTTCCGCCGACTGCGTCTTGGGCTTCTTGGGGCAATCTCGAACAAAATGCCCACTTCCTCCACAATAGAGACACAACTTATTATTCCGCCTCTTCTCCTTCTCCTCCTTTGTAAGAGGTCCACGGATAGTTCCTATTTGCATAGGCTCGGTTCCGCGATTGGTATCTAGCTCCTTGTGAGGTTCATATCTGGCTCTATCAAAACGCGGTACACTGGGTCGATAATCTCGTTTCTTCTCGCCTCTTCTCTCGCTCTGGCGAAAATCGATCTCCAACACTAGATCCACCAAAGCAGAGATGTCTGTGGGACGATTGGGAACTTGTGCTAAGGCATCCTTTAACTCATCCTTTAGCCCCCGATAAAATACTGCGGCTCGTTTGTTCTCTGGCCATTCCGTTTCTAACACCAACTTGTTGAATTGGGCCAAGTATGCAACTAACTCTCTGTTTCCTTGTCGGATCTCTAAAAGTTCATTGTCGGTAGCTTGAGACACCTTCCGACGGTCAAAAATTCGCATGAACTCTTTCTTGAAGTCTTCTAAATTGAATAGCACAGGGTCGTTTCTGGTGACCAAAGGCATTGACCAAGCTGCGGCATCCCCACTTAAGTAGGAAAGGATAAATGCCACTCGAGACTGAGCATCAGGAAACAAGGCTGGTCTGCACATAAAGTGCAAGGAACATTGAGTTAAAAAGACTTGGGCCTTCTGGGGGTCTCCACTAAAGCGTTCTGGAGGTGCTAAGGGAATCACCGGGGATAAAGAATGTATTACTTGTGTGTTACCCCTTGACTGGGACGGAGTTGCTTCCTCAAATGAACCCAAAACTGGGGAAGATATCTTATACTCATCTCCCGCAACCAAACTCCCTATTCTTTGCGCCAATTCTGTGGTGTCCTTTTTGAGTTCCCTGTTTTCTTCTCTAACGGTAATTAGTTCTCTTTGTATCTCATCCAAAATGTTTCCTAGCTTCTTCAAATCCAAACCTTCCGCCATTCTGCTCAGGTGCCAATACCTCGTGGGCACTTCACTCTGTCAGAACCAGCTCTTCTCTCGCTGGTGGTTGACACAGGAGCAGGATGACGCAAGCTCCCAATTCCTCCTCTGAACTCCCCGGCCTCCACAATTTCTAAATGCGTAGCCAGAAGAGCCCCAAGGGGGAAAGGGGAATTGGACAGAGAAGAGAATGCACACACTGGTGGTCTTCTTTTCTGCTTCTTCTTATGTAGTCTATCTTTTCTCAGGCTCTTGCTGTTGTTCGTGAGCTGTAATAAACAATTACATGTAAATCACTTTCTACTTCCCTTTTCTTCCTTCCTGTGTCTTTCCTTATTCTCTATTGTACCCACCCTGATTGCTGTGTGCCTTTGCTTCTCTTCTATGCTACTCGTTCTTCTGTTCTTATGTTTTTTCGCTGTAAGATAAAAATCTGGTGTTATTATATTTCCTTCTCCCTTCCTGATCTCTCTCTAGCCCCTTTTTCTCTAAACTCACTTACTGGACAGAGAACGGAAGCCTTGGTTTATTTTCTTATTCTTCTTCACCTCTTATTGGTTGTTCTAACTACTGTTGCTTCTCTGTAGTTTTGTTCTAACTTTTCTGTGTCATTTGTATTCTGCCCTCAAGAGTATCCACTCCCTATGTTTTCTTATTGACAGGAATCGGAACTACTCAGTGTACCTGAAAACCTGTTATATTCTTTGACTTGAGCTAACTCAACTCGAACCCAAAAAACTATGCTACGTCAGAACTTGTGTTGTCTTTTGAACGCTGTAATTTCATTCACATGAACCGGTGCTTCAGTTAAACTTCCGCTGCTGCGAAGTTCGGAACGTTTTCTGTGGTAGAAAATATGGAACAGTCTTACTTGGGGTTGTTGGCTGCTTCCAATCTCTAATTCTCCTCAGAATTCTCGCGACGCGTATCTTCTTTTCCCTGACTAAACGCGACGCGTTGAAGGTACCTCCTACTCCTCTCACGGTTCAGGTGAAGTGCGCAGCTCTCCGCGCGCCTCACCGGTATCACGCAATTTTGCCCGATCAACTAGAGCGCTAACCCGTTTCGGATTATGGAACGCTCTGCCGCCATGTTGCATTCGACCTCGCACCAAATGCTGTTTGCACAGTCTTGACAACACAGCCACCATCATTCCTTTCTTGACATGTGACCTCTTGGTTGGGGACCTGACAGGGCGGGCCGTTGTGTGGCCGTTAGGAGGCCGGAAGAGGTCGGGTCGGGCCACCCCCCTTGATTGTACTAAGGACAAGAAATTTGCAAGTATAGTTATATTAACGGACATAGTCAGTCATAAGTTATGATTGAGTGCTCAATGAGGGTGTTAGTATACAGATCCCATTGAGGCGCAGTGGTTCTGTTTTCTTCACAAAAAACATTGATCTTGCTGTTGTATTTGGTTTATTTTTATTGCATTAGTGTTGATCCTGCTCTCTCGGTGTTCTCTCTGTGTCGCCATTCATATTAGCGATTGTCATTGTTGTTATGGCAAAGGCAAAAGTTACAATGGACAATTACTTGGTTAAAAGGGTCAGTATGATTAATAGTGAAAGACGCAAGTCACTAGGGAAGGAGACTTTGGTAGATAATCTAGAGCTATGTACAGATGATAATGTTCATAAGTTAGCTATAGGGGATCCTTTAACTGTTGCCACCCCAGCGGGGACTTCGACTCAGTGCATTGTGGGCAATGAGGCCGTTATTTCAAGTCAAGATTTATTGGAACCCCCAAGTGAGCTTGAATCTCTTCCATCTCCTCCGAAAAGAGCAGTTAGGAAGTGTAGAAAGTCTCATCCCAAGAAGAGTAGTGTGCACCATAAGGTATCACAAGACCAACCTCGGAGAATTACCGTGGCTCATGCTAAAACACAGACCCTTATTGAGGCTGAGAACTCTACACTCTCGGAGGTTATAGCTAAAATACTAGAAGAAAAACTAGTGCTCATGATTAAGCCTCTCGTTGACAAAATTGAGACCCTGACAATAGAGGTATCGAGGTTGGGTGGTCTTTTAGACGAAATAAAACAGCCTATTGTTTCGCCTAGGGCACCATTGCAACCTGCTCATACTGCCCAGGAACCCCCTCTAGGGGAGGGCACTTTAACTGGCTCTATGAGATTACTGCATCCAGTTAGTGATGGTACTCGAATTGATACAGTTACATCTAGTTGCAAGGGACCTATAGCTACTGCACAAAAAACAAACTATGTTAATCTCCCACCAGCCTGCGAACCATACGTGGTTATTTTATCTAATGTTCCTCCACTTGACCCTGTAACCTCCAAATCTCCATATGAAACACATGACTCACTTAAGAGGAAATCAGTTGCTTGGTTAAACAAAAACTGTGGTTTTCCCATTAACTTTTCAAACCAAATATTGTCAACCAGACGAGTTGCCTGGGTAGGTAACACAAGGAAAACATGTAAGGGGGATTGTGTCATAATACATTTTAGACACCCCCAACATGTGGCAACTACCCTTCTAAGGGCAGCTTCTCTTGTTTTAGGAGAAAATGCTGTGCGTGTACATCCCCTGGGCTATTTCTATAGACATCTAGATAGATCATCACAAAAAATGACTAGGGGAAGTTTCGCTTGTATTAATAATCCTTTAACATTTGAAATCCCTATGGAGAATAGATACACAGTATTGAGCGACCTAGATGAAAATGATTGACTCCCAGAGGTCAGTAAAAATACAACCGTGGTCCCATTACTGGTTACCCACCCATTGGAGATTTTAAATGGTGGTGAAACCCCTGGTCCTAAAACTACGGTGGAATTGAGGCTTCCATCTAAGCCATTGGATGGGCAACCATTACATATAGTTGGGTCCTCTGGAGATAAGTGGGGAGAACAAGCTGTAGCTGGTTTAGTTATAGCTCCAAGGTTAACTACAGCACAGGCAAAGTCATCAGGCGATAAAATTGATTTTGATGATGACAAAGTGGCAGTAGATAGCGTTCCAGTGTCTGATATTGTTAGTGACGACACCGGATTAAGGGAACCTGAGAATTCTAATGTTAGTCTGTTATCATGGAATATTGCTGGCCTCTCTAGGAACCTGTTGGACGTAGCGGTATGCTCATTCTTCGATAAACATGATATTATTGTCCTTCAGGAAACCTGGATGGTAGAACCCCCCCATAGAGTAGGATACAAAACCTTTAGCTCTAAAGCGACACCGTCAAACAGGGGAAGAGCATCTGGGGGGTTGGTCATCTGGGTTAAAGTTTCCTTGGAAATAGAGGTTAGCCAGTTGTCTATTCCCTGCCCTGATCTGTTGGGACTAAAAATTGTGACCAGCAAGAAAAATCTTATTTACTTAATAAACATCTACAATAGACCATACCCATCTAATAGAGAATCCAAGGTGATAGAAATTTTGGATTCTACCTTAGAGGGATTGGGAGACAATGGTTATTTTTTAATTTGTGGAGATTTTAATTGCAAATACGAACCTATTCAGGTTCTAGATAGATTATTTGATGAACAAGATATTGCTAGTGACATAATGCCCCTGGAGGCTTCAAGCTATGCTAAAAGTACAATAGCTGCCACACAGATCCTACAGATGACTGTGTCACATGATTTAAGATCATGTAACGGTCGCTTCCCCTCAGATAGTCCATCAGCTCCCACTTATTTTAAGGGAAGTCTTAGGTCACATATTGATTTTGTAATGGCCTCTCGGAATTTATGGAGATCACTGATCGATTTTAAGATCGATTCTAGACTGGAGAGTGATCACTTTCCCCTATAATTATGGTTAGATTCTGCTCTCTTCCTTCTTAGAATATTTGTACCAGGTCCGTTAAATTCTCCAATTGGAGACATGCAGATTTCCAACAACAGGCGTGCCATAAAATGGTCTTACATTGCGGGTAAAAAAGAATCGCTGACCAACATTTATGATAAATTCAGTGAAACCATTGGGTCGACCCAAATGCCTTCTTTAGGCACCCGGGGAGTTCTTGATTTACATTTGAAGTTGGTCGACGCACTATTCCCCTTTTTGAGTAAGGTCTATAAAAAAGAAGGGAATAAATGTATGGATCATGTAGAGTTAGAAAATCAGTGGTATAACCAAGATTGTAGGGCTGCAAAATCACAGTTGATCTGTATACTAAAAAAAGGGAGCCAATGTGACATAAAAAATGCAAGGAAGGTTTATAAAAATACTCTGAAAGAAGCTAAAAAACTATGGGACGCTAATCTATGGGACGATTTACTAAGTGCAGCTAAATTACGTGATCAAAGTACGTTTTGGAATTTAATCTCTAAGGGGAATAAGAAGGGTAGATCACCTAAGGATATTTTTCTGGATGAATCGACTTGGTGCGATCATTTTTCTAAACTTTATACGATTAGTAAGGATGATCTGTCCATAGACAATGTAGATAGCATCCCAGATAGTAGTACTACATTATTACATTTTTCATTAGAAGAAACAGACCAGGCACTACTAGCTGTTAAAATAGGTAAAGCCCCCGGCCCTGACAAAATTCCTGGCGACTTACTGAAACACGATGTTAAAGTGTGGGGGCCATATATTAACTTTTTATGCAACTCGATTGTGGCCGGTACACCAATTCCAGAATCATGGAAAGGGGCAGAAATCATAACAATATTTAAAAAAGGCGATCGCCATGATCCTAGCAATTACCGTCCTATTAGTTTAATTGATGTTTTACAAAAATTTTTTGCCAGACATATTTTAAATAGGATTTTAGATTGGATTGAGGAGACAAAACTATTGTCCAAATATCAAGCAGGTTTCAGATCAAAAATTAGCACAGTTGACCAAGTGTTTAGATTTATGTGCATTTGTTGGAAATACATAAAGATTAAGCATGGTAGTCTCTATGTGGCATTTATAGATTTAAGGGCCGCTTTCGACCTTGTTTCCCGTAAGTTGTTGTGGTCCACATTAAAGAAGTTAGATATTCCTGGTGAGCTTCTTAACAAACTTATCAAACTCCATACAGGGAACTACGCAAAAATTAGATGGGGAAAAGCTGGAGAATTATCTAAAGCGATCCCCGTAGATAGAGGGGTGCGTCAAGGATGCGTATTAGCACCCACACTGTTCTCATTGTATATTGATGATATTCCAACATACTTGAGGAATTGTGCCCATGACTCCCCGAAGTTAGACGGTGAACCAATTACTTCTTTACTTTTCGCCGATGACACTATCCTTATTTCTCAGACCCCGAGAGGCTTGCAAAATTTGGTTAATTCCTTCCACAATTACTGTGTGGAAAAGGGGTTAGAAATTAACCCAACAAAAACAAAATACATGGCTTTAAACCCAACAAAAATGCCTAGGAAAAACTTGCTCTTAGAGAACCGTACACTGGAACAGGTAGAAAGTTTTAATTACTTGGGTTTGTTGTTGGATAATAAATTGACTTGGCGAGGCCAGCAGAATAAAAGTTTACTGTCCCTCAAACAAAACTCACTTCCTATCCTAAAAGTGCACGGAGCAAGTAGCTCCAAAGCTATTTCACCGGCACTGGAGGTTTTTAAAGTTAAGGCCCAATCAGCAGCTCTTTATGGTGCCGAGATATGGGGATACTGTAACTCCACCAAATTCGCATCGATTGGAAATAATTTTGTGCGGAGACTACTTAAAATACCGACTCGTACCCCCGTTGTTCCCTTGTTTCTAGATATTAATCTTAAAAGAACAGAGTACCTAGCTTCATTAAGACCACTATTGTACTGGATCAGGGTATGGTCAACCCCTGAGTTGAGGGATTACAAGGCTGGTCTGATTGAACTAATTAAATTGGATGTGTATTTAAAAACCCCATGGCTGAAGTATATTTGCACGTCATTTAAGAGATTAGGACTCCTTAACTTTTGGGAGGAGCCCCATAACTTAACCCAGTCTTCCAAAAAACTCCTTAAAGTTACTTTTTGGTCACATGTTAATGATGAAATAATTCTGGGATCTCGCACAAGTATTCTGTCTCAGAATTTTTTAAATGTAAAAGACACACCAAACTTTGAGGAATTTATGGATGAGATTGCCCCCCCTTTAGCAAAATCTCGCTATCTACAATTTAGGTATGGGGTGTTATTGATAAATTCCAATACATGTAGGTGGGCTGGGGAAAATGGTTCGGATGCTTGTATTATGTGTTCTCTTGGGGCCAGGGAAGATATCCCCCGCTTATTTTTATTCTGCACTGCTTATAAAAAACCAAGGACCTCTTGGATTAAACCCCTGTGTAGAAATATGGGGGTTCAGTCATACAAAGTAGCGGAACGCATATTAAAATCTAATTCCTCTCAAGTGATAGTATATGGTATAAGTAGATTTTTACTCAACGTATACATCATTAGGAAACGTTCGGGTTATAAATTGTAATTGTAGAAGGAAGAATCAAGGATCATCCTGTTTGTAGTTTTAAATTACTAAGTCTACCTCAGTTTTTAGCACTATTTATTTTATTGATTCTGGCTTTTAGATAATTTAATATGTTTATTTATATCTTATCTGGTATTGCTTAATCATGGAGAAATATTCACCTTTATTAATTTTATGTAAACTGTATGTCATGATTTATATGTATTGTTGTTCATGTATCTGACTTTTGTGGCTATATACAGCCGAAATAAAGTATTGACTGACTGACAGAGAAACAGCTGCAGCATGGTGTAGAGGACTTGGAATGAGCAGTTACTGATGGGACCAGGGAAGCAGCTAGCAGCATTATCTAGGGGACTTAGAATGAGGAATTACTGACAGGGCCAAAGATTCAGTTGCAGCACTGCCTAGAGAATTTAGAATGGAGGAGTAACTGACGGGACCAGATAAGCAGCTAGCAGCACTGTTTAGAGGATTAAGAATGAGGAATGACCACTAGGAACAGAGACATTGTTGCAGCACTGCCTAGAGGACTTTAAATGTGGGAATTTCTGAGAGGACCAGAGTAGCAACTAGCAGCTCTGTCTAGGGACTTAGAAGGAGGAACTACCGCTGGGACCAGAAAAGCAGCTAGCAGCACTGCCAAGAGGACTAAGACTGAGTAAGTATTGTTCTAGAATATATGGTAGTTTTCTCTTTGATATTGCTTGTTAATGCATATAGTCAGAAAATAATTGTGCCAGTGAAAATGTTTTTCATTGCTAAGAGGGCAAACGAGTAGAATATCTAATAGGCACAGGGCAGTTTGATGATGACTGGGCCATGTTAGAACAGGCTGAACTGAGACACTCGCTACTATAGTGAGTGCTATGCCATGTCTCATTTCAAAGACGGAATTAAGGTACGTTTGCCACAGTCATTTGCGCTGAGAACTCAGTTTGGTGCAAATTTGAGAATACAGACGAATGTTGAAAATTATGCACATGGTAAAATTAATGAAAAAGTAGTCTAAACGTTTACTGTCATAAAAGCCAAGATTGTGCAACATTAAGCTGAAGAGCAGGTTCCCTGTTGAATGAAAGATTGAACCGTACCATTCTGATAAAAAGAAAGTCAGACTACAGTGACAAGGTAAGGTATACGTGACTATAAAATTGATGTAGCTGCTGTGAAGTAGGGCAAACTTGAAACAACTGAGGGAGATGTGGAAAATAGAAAATAGATAATCTCTGGTTATGAGGTGTTTAGCATAACAAAAATGGCCATACAGGAAAAAAGATATATGATGGTTATTTGTATACCGCTTGTCATACCCCTTGTGAGGTCTAATGGCCCTATTCTGGATGGCCCGTATGTATTACTTATTATTTGCAAGTCTTTCAGTTATCCTCGTGCTAAAGAAAGGGTGAAAGATGTCATGAGAATAAAGATGTGTGCATCGTCAGCATATAAATGGTAGTTACAGCCAACGTCGATTTATTATATCCACAAGGACCATTTTAGATTTCAACTGGACAGATTTTGTGGGTTCTATCCTGCTTATGTGCACTAAAATGTCATAAAATATGGGATGGATGGTTAATTTGGGAAAAACAGACAGGAGCACCCAAAAGCAGGACTATGTAGATTACGACAAAGGGGCACGCAGAAATTTTTGTGAACTGGTGCGTTGGTAGACTTTGTGAGATGGTAAGGGAGAATGACTGAGCCCCCAGGAAGAAGAGTACTTTGGCAATAAATGAACGTGTGAATGGAAAGGCGGATCCAGTGCTGCACAAGGTTGCAAAAGTACATAGCCCTTTACTTTTATTTTTTTTGTTCAAATAATTTATTGTTTATATAAAAGAGAAGTACATAGGAAATACAATAACAATACAACAGTGCAGAATCAAAATTATATCACATTAGTATTGAAGAATTTAAGAATGAAAAAGATTTCATAACAGGAATCAATGGGCTGGGATAAAAAGAATAGTAAACATATCAGCATTTAAAAAGGTGAGCAAATAAATATCATGACACCTAGACATGTTATAAAATTCATCAAATAACAATATAAATCCCAGATATATGAAGCGGGCAAGGCAACTGTGTATATCCACAAAGCTTTATTTCGACAGTTTGTCATAAAAGCACAACAATACAACACATAACAATCAATAAATAACACATATACAATTACAAGGTAAAAAGTTATTAAATTCCATGACTGTCTAATATCTAAAAAAAATTAAGAAGAGTACATTACTGTAACAACTGTTTTCTTGCAGATCTTATCCTCCAAGCCCACCCCAAAAATTTAGCCAAGCAACAGGCATAGAAGGGACGGGCGTCTGAACGTAATATGCGTAAAGCTTCCAGACAGGATCTTGTGCCTAGAGACCTACATAAGGGTTTTAACCATCTCGACCTGGGCACAGAATAAGCATAGCACTCAAATAACAAATGGGCTGTAGACTCGACCCTAGAATCACAAAAGGGGCAATAGGGTATAGTTTGGTGTGGAGGTTTCCAAGTAGACGTAAACAGACCTAAAGGAAGAACGCCCACCCTAAATTTAAAGTATAATGCTCTGTCACCCGGGTTAAGGATTAAATCCAAGTAGGGTTCTCTACAAGGGATCTCCTTAACCAAGAAAAACTGGGCGACAGATTTACAATGGTTAGGGTTACACAACCTCTCCTTATCCGCCCAGAGCCAATAGATCTTCTTAAGCAATTGTTTTGAGGGTGCTGTTCTATTTGCCCAGGCATCTTCTAATCCCAGGTCCAAAAGGAGACGCTTAACCTCCCTGAGCCAGGTAACCTTATGCCAGCCAGATAAGGATAGAATTTCGCTAAGGGCATCTGCATAACTACTCAGTTCAGGGACATTCCATATCCTGGCCCATAATAAGAGAGGACGTAGCCTAGCTTGTTCACAAATTGGGCGTGTGCCTGCGTCTAACAAAAGAGGAATAGTAGGGGTGCTATGGGGTAACCTCATTAGATCTTTGTGGAAATTGTTTTCGAGGTATGTCAAGGTGTCAACACTCTGTGTACCCCACAGTTCCGCACCATACAATACTGCACTCACCACCCTTGCCCTATAGATATCAAGCAGTGCCCCTATAGGTTTTAAGGCTGAGGCACGATGTTCCTTGAGCAGGGCCCCTGAGACTCTCTTGTGTGTCAGAAACACCTTCTGGTGGTGCGCCTTCCAACTCATGTTGGCACATAAACGAATACCAAGGTAGTCAAATTCATTGACTCTATCCAAAGGAACAGAGTCCAAGGTAGGGGGAACAACCGTTTTTCTGGGAGGATTAAGAACGAGGAATTTGGTCTTGCTTATGTTTATAGACAGGCCCTTGGTATCACAAAAGGCCTTGAAGCTAGAAAGCAACTTTTGGATACCTACTGGTGACTTAGAAATTAGGAGGGTATCATCCGCAAACAGGAGCGTAGGAACTTTCCTACCAGCCAAGGATGGTGCATCTGATGGCTGTTGAAGCAGATGCTCCACCACTCCGTTAACGTATAGAGAAAACAGAGTGGGGGCAAGCACGCAACCCTGGCGGACGCCCCTGTCTACGGAGATACGAGATGTTTTGTCCCCCTGGGTACCCCATCTAATCTGGGCAAAGTTGCTTTCATGAAACTTTATAAGCAAGGCCAGCAAATAGGGAGGTATACCCAACCTATCTAAGACGTTCCATAGATGGGCTCGAGGGACCAGGTCGAAGGCAGTTCGCAGGTCTATAAAGACCAAATACAAGCTGCCCCCACCCAGCACAACCACCTTCCAGTAAATCATTAAGAGACGGAACGTCTGCTCGATAGTACCCATCCCAGATCTGAAACCTGCCTGGAAATCTGATAAAACCTGGTTTTCTTCAACCCACTGCAGGATCCTACCTAGAACCACTTTGCCCGCAACCTTTTGCGTTGAATCAAGCAGGCTAATAGGGCGATAATTAGCTGGGTCGTCCCGACTGCCTTTCTTAAAAATGGGGACGACCTCAGCACCACTCCATGAGTCGGGAAGAGAACCACCCAACACCGCCTCATTCAGGAGAGCGGCAATTAATCTACTCCACAATGATGGATATTTCTTCAACAAGTCCCCCGGAATTCCATCGGGACCAGCAGCCTTACTAGAAACAATACGACTGATTGCCCCTTCAACTTCCTCTATGCTGAAGGGGGAGGCATTGGTAGAAATCTCGGGTGGTAGGCTGGCATGAAGGCCCGTTTTAAGGATGGGTACCCCACTTTGAACAGAGTACAATTTGGAAAAGTGGGCAAACCAGAGATCGCCAGGAATGTTGCAAGTAAACTGCGAATCAAGGGGTTTGTCCCTGGCTCTTAACAGATCCCAGAACCCTTTGGAGTCTTTTCTGGTACTTGCCTCCGCTAATTCCCACCAAAAGCTAAAATCATGGGCCTCCTTCGCCTCTGCCACAACTTTTTTATAGAGATTCCTCGCCAATCTGATAGAGCCAGGATCCTTGTTTTTTACTGCGGTAATAAGATCCCCCTTGGCAACCCGACATTTTGAAGAATACCATTTATTTCTTGCCCTGGGAGCACCCTTCACAGAAACCTTTGCGCTGGATTGGGGTATAATAAACAAATCGCTTAGCACCACAATGGTTTCTGTAAATAAAGGTAAAACAGATTGGCTGGAGACACCCAGGGCATCCAGGCGCTGCCCTGCCGCTAACATTGCGGTCCCTGCCTGTGCCAACCTTCCCTCATCCGCTTCTACTTTAGCCCATTTTAGGCGCCTACCACAGGCCGAGGGGACAAGCTCATGGGAGGTTTTCCACTTATAGGGAAACTTATTTTGATTTCCCACCTGCCAGGGCGGAATCAATGATAAGGAGAGAGGATTGTGGTCACTATCACAAGACGCAATGACCTCCATATCATAATGGAATGCCCACAAATTATAATTCAGCACAACATAGTCTATTCTGGAGGTACGGCCTATCCGGTTGTAGGTGTGCGCACCCAGGATATCCGATTTAGATCGGCCGTTAGTTGGTCTTAAGTCATGTTCCAAACACAGCGCATTGATGTCCACCGCACTCTGGGTCCACTTGGGAATCGGATCTAGGGTCAGGATGGGAATACCTCTCCTTGTGTCCTCATCCCAAGTATCCAATATATCCTCCACAGCCAATGGCTCAAAACAGCAATTAAAGTCGCCTGCCAGAAGAATATAAGAGTCGATACTGCAGGCGGCTAAATCGCTGCCCAGACCTGTAGAGGATAATGTGGATGACCCGCCCCTGGCCCCCCTTAGATAAAGGTTGAAGACTTCCAACTTCCTACCCCCTGGGCATAGAATGGTTATCCTCTGAAGATCAGGAGAATGCGTGGGTTTTTGAGTGACACTTAGACCTAGGGCAATATTAACCCATATAAGAAGGCCACCTGACGGGCGACCTTTACCTCCATTTTGATGGGAAGCTGGAACAAAGTAAGTCGTGAAGCCCACTCTATGCCTAGGCTCAAGACACCAGGTTTCCTGCAAAAGACAGATGTTGTAGGGGGCCAGAAAGGCATTCCATTCTGGAATTTCAAAGTTACGGGCGAGCCCTGCCACATTCCAACATATGATCTTTATCAAGGAGTCGGCAGAGGTAGTCTGTCTTGGAGGGTCATCTAATGTGGCCAATTTAATCACAGGACCTGCCCCCCCCACAGCAGATCTATTTGGCCTAGATAATGGCTCAATCTGATGGTGATAGGGAGCCATTGTTACATCAGTCAGCTTCCTAGCTAAAGTAACATGCTGGATTGGAATCGTGGGAAACGGGCAAGGTAGGGCCGGTTGGTCCGTTACAGGTTGAGGATCAGAAGAATACAGCGTAATCTGGGCCGCCTCCATAGATGGAACAGACAGCATTCCCTCTGAAGTTGGTGGGCTAACAGCCGAGGGTTCGGTCACACAAGGAAAGGAAGATAGTTCATTGTGCCCTGGTACCAGTGGTAAAGGATCCTGGGGAACAGGTTGGCAAACCAGTCAATCTACCTCCTCAAGCCCAGTAAACCGATTAGAAGTGGAAAAAACATTCCAATTTAAGGGAAAAACTTGGGATTTATTGGGGTGGCTCCTCCAGTTGCGGTGGTGTACTAGAGACCAGTCCTCATCACGTGTAGATCTAAGACACGGTGGATAAAAGAAGGACAAAGGCCTAGGTATAACAAGAGAACCTTCGCCAATGGGCCAGGAACAGATGTGGTGTACCATGAAGGGATCTTCAAAGGTCACCACAACGCAATCCCCAATGCTAGATTTCCTTGAGGGGCCCACCCAGGGGGTTCTACGTACCATTAAAATTCTACTTCTCTGGCCATTAGGGATTGGTCTATTCGCATTGAGCCAATGGATTGTCTTATTCTTCAGAGACCAATGGTTCTCATATTGGCCATTTCCTAACTGGGGGACATTCGTCAGCACAACCACATACTCATTAGCCTCTGGAGGGAGATCGATAAAACCCCCTCTAAAGTTATTCTTAGCAGGAGGGCTCTTGGTTGATTGGAGCACCGCTTCCCTAGGAGGGGGTCTATGTAACACACCTATATTAGGTTTGACTACTGGTTGGGGGGTGGGACATTTAGGAGCTTTGGGTATAGAGGCGGTTGAGCTATAATGCCCAGCCGCAGGCCCCGATGTAGGCATCGATCGTGCGACAGCTGGTAGAGGAGGGGAAGGTTGTGGAACTTGAGGGATCTTGTCATGGGGAAGAGGCTCAGCAACAGGAAAACCCTGGTTTTCTAGATTTCTCAGACCGAGAGTGGCCAGAGCAATAATGCTCTTTTCCAACTCGAGTAAATGGTTCTCAATGCGTGAGAGTCTAAGATCAAGAGGAGAAAGAAGTTTCTTAAGGGTTTCCCAAACTAAACTTATAAATTCCCCTTCGTTCCTGTCCCTGCTCTCAACATGTATGCCCTCTTCTCCTGCCTCAAGAACCAAGGAGGTGGTCAAGGAAGCAGGAGCTGGCTCATCTTTAACCCCCTCGAAATGTAAATGTTCCCCGGTCACACCCCCTCCCATGGGATTTGAGACCGGAGCACTAGTCGCATTCAGATGTTCAGTAATCACAATTTTGGCCTTCTTACGACGGTAAGCAGACCGAGAGGTGCATTTTCTTTTAGCTTGGTGGGCTCTACTAAAAGTGTGCCTAGAGGAGAACATTGCCGAGGTAGGATTATTAGAACCAGTATCTTGCTTAAGAGGGGTTATGGACAGATTCGCAGCATTATCCTGAATCGGTGGCTCCAATGTGGGGGGTAGTACAGAGAAAGCCGGAGTGTGGTGGACATCAACATGTGTAACTACACAATGGGGGGTAGCTGGACGTGGCGGGGTAACCGCAGTGGCTATATTGCCCAGGGAAGATTTTTTCGACATATCAAATACCTGGGACAATCTCCTAGCGGACGCCAATTCCAGGGAAACACGAGTCTGGAGTTTGGAAATTTCATGGTCTATGGCTGTATTGGTACGAGTAATAAAGTCGTCCATAGGACCATTGATAGGAAGACCACCAATTGGGGCCTTGCTCCGTGTTAACCTGCTAGACATAGCTCAACAACCAACAGGGCAACCCCCAACCTTACTTGTGGGGATATGATAATAATAAACTGTATAACACTTACACTCGCACAGCCTAGTTTGAACAATACATAAGGGGGTAGCCCAGACCAGGCCTCACAGACCTCGAACGGCCTCAAACGGCCCTGTCTTTGCCCAGTCTTCGCCCGGGCTGCGTCCCGCGCTGCGGGAGTAAAATGTAGATTTAAAGCCTCAGGAGGGCGGGGGGCGGGGCAGCAGGGAGAGCGGACCGGAAGCTCGTCGTCGGTCTGGCAGGGACTTCTGGGAAATGAAGTCCCCGCACGCTCGCAGCCCCGCTGCAACCACGCCTGATACCGCTGTAGCGCCTCCGGACTCCTCCCACACGTCAATTACGGACCTCTCCTCTACGGGCGAAGGGGCACCCGCGAAGCGGGTGCGCCGAGTGGTGGTGGGGCGCCAAGTAGAAGATAGGTAAGCCAACAGTTTGTAGTGCAGACCTCCGCTGCTATCCTCAATAAATCAAGCAAAATGTCCCGCTTGTCTTAATACAATCAGGTGTTTTAAAGCCTCAGGAGGGCGGGGGGCGGGGCAGCAGGGAGAGCGGACCGGAAGCTAGTCGTCGGTCTGGCAGGGACTTCTGGGAAATGAAGTCCCCGCACGCTCGCAGCCCCGCTGCAACCACGCCTGATACCGCTGTAGCGCCTCCGGACTCCTCCCACACGTCAATTACGGACCTCTCCTCTGGACGGGCGAAGGGGCACCCGCGAAGCGGGTGCGCCGAGTGGTGGTGGGGCGCCAAGTAGAAGATAGGTAAGCCAACAGTTTGTAGTGCAGACCTCCGCTGCTATCCTCAATAAATCAAGCAAAATGTCCCGCTTGTCTTAATACAATCAGGTGTTTTAAAGCCTCAGGAGGGCGGGGGGCGGGGCAGCAGGGAGAGCGGACCGGAAGCTCGTCGTCGGTCTGGCAGGGACTTCTGGGAAATGAAGTCCCCGCACGCTCGCAGCCCCGCTGCAACCACGCCTGATACCGCTGTAGCGCCTCCGGACTCCTCCCACACGTCAATTACGGACCTCTCCTCTGGACGGGCGAAGGGGCACCCGCGAAGCGGGTGCGCCGAGTGGTGGTGGGGCGCCAAGTAGAAGATAGGTAAGCCAACAGTTTGTAGTGCAGACCTCCGCTGCTATCCTCAATAAATCAAGCAAAATGTCCCGCTTGTCTTAATACAATCAGGTGTTTCAAAGCCTCAGGAGGGCGGGGGGCGGGGCAGCAGGGAGAGCGGACCGGAAGCTCGTCGTCGGTCTGGCAGGGACTTCTGGGAAATGAAGTCCCCGCACGCTCGCAGCCCCGCTGCAACCACGCCTGATACCGCTGTAGCGCCTCCGGACTCCTCCCACACGTCAATTACGGACCTCTCCTCTGGACGGGCGAAGGGGCACCCGCGAAGCGGGTGCGCCGAGTGGTGGTGGGGCGCCAAGTAGAAGATAGGTAAGCCAACAGTTTGTAGTGCAGACCTCCGCTGCTATCCTCAATAAATCAAGCAAAATGTCCCGCTTGTCTTAATACAATCAGGTGTTTTAAAGCCTCAGGAGGGCGGGGGGCGGGGCAGCAGGGAGAGCGGACCGGAAGCTAGTCGTCGGTCTGGCAGGGACTTCTGGGAAATGAAGTCCCCGCACGCTCGCAGCCCCGCTGCAACCACGCCTGATACCGCTGTAGCGCCTCCGGACTCCTCCCACACGTCAATTACGGACCTCTCCTCTGGACGGGCGAAGGGGCACCCGCGAAGCGGGTGCGCCGAGTGGTGGTGGGGCGCCAAGTAGAAGATAGGTAAGCCAACAGTTTGTAGTGCAGACCTCCGCTGCTATCCTCAATAAATCAAGCAAAATGTCCCGCTTGTCTTAATACAATCAGGTGTTTTAAAGCCTCAGGAGGGCGGGGGGCGGGGCAGCAGGGAGAGCGGACCGGAAGCTCGTCGTCGGTCTGGCAGGGACTTCTGGGAAATGAAGTCCCCGCACGCTCGCAGCCCCGCTGCAACCACGCCTGATACCGCTGTAGCGCCTCCGGACTCCTCCCACACGTCAATTACGGACCTCTCCTCTGGACGGGCGAAGGGGCACCCGCGAAGCGGGTGCGCCGAGTGGTGGTGGGGCGCCAAGTAGAAGATAGGTAAGCCAACAGTTTGTAGTGCAGACCTCCGCTGCTATCCTCAATAAATCAAGCAAAATGTCCCTGTGTATGTGTATATCATGACATAGACATATTTTAGTTGTATTGTTTAATAGGTGAGATCAATCAGCAAGAGAAAATGAGGAAAAGGAAAAAGAAATGTGGGGAAAAGACAGAAGAAGGACAAGAAAGGAGTCAAAGAAGTAGGAGGGGATATCTGCTCCAATAAAAGAAAATAAATTAAGAGATGGATTCAAAGGGATACTGAGCTGAGAGGGGAATTTCATATAGTTGTCCAAAGACCGCCGTGCATTACTAGAAATGGAATGCAAGTAATGCTTTTTCCCAACCAAAGTATGAGCTCCACGAAGGTATGAGACCCATGCCCACCATGTATGATAAGATATGATATGAAAAGGATTTCCATTCTGTTAATATCATTTTAACAGCGATGGATAAAAGTAAATCTAAGAGCTCCAGATCCGTATCATCAAGGGGCAAAGGAACAACTGTAGCCCATGGACCCAATAGAATCATAGGTAAAGAAAGATCTATTAAAGATAAATGATAAGTGTTTCTGTATTAGACCCTAGAAAGGTTGTAATAGTATACATTAAAAAAAATATGTTGATGGGTGCCTAGAACTAAGTTATAGGTCCAACAAAGATCGGATTCTCATAACTTCAACTTGTATAAACAGACAGGGATCCAATGAAGGAGATTTAATGTAAATAATTTAGTTTGAATAAGTGAAGGAGCAATTTTATTACATAGGGATAATTTCCCAATCAGTTGCCAAGTATCTTGTGAAATATGTTTACAAATGTCATCTGTAAAGTGATGAGACCATTTAACATAAGTGATTGTAGATTGTGAAGGGAGTGGAGCTGAGAAAAATGTATATATTTTAAACGCAGTATGGCCTGAGCATAACCACGTAGAGAGAAGTGAGACAATCACTGAATCTGTAGAGAGGGATATTTTAGAAAGCTTAACCTTTGGTTTAAAAAAAGAATACAAATTCATGTTACTAATATTATATGTCTTGGCTAAGAGAGAAAAGGGTATTGGGACATGATTAGAATCATAAATATCGTTTACCAATCTGATACTTGTAGCAGCCCACGAAGAGGCTGTTGTAGGATCGATGTCAGTAACAAGTTTCGTATTGTACCATAAAGAGGACAATCTTGATTTATGAATAGGTTTGGATACTTTTTTGTCAATACATTTTTAGTGCATTTATCGTGTCTTTTATTAGACGTTGAGAATGATCAAAACCAAGTCTTGAAGCTGTGAGAAAGGAAGTATTAGAAAAAGGAGTACACAGCTCACGTTCAATAAAACTCCAAGGGAGTGTATGTTGGTAGTCCGGTAAGAACCAAAGTGTACCTTGAGATGCAAGGAAGGCGATCTGATACAAAGTCCAATCTGGAAAATGACAACCACCCAGCACAGAAGGCTTTCTAAGGTGTTTATTAGCAATTCTATCTCTCTTATTATTCCATAAGAATTTTGAAGAGATTGAATCAATTTCATGGAAGAAGGTAGAAGAAAGCTTTATAGGTAACATGGAGGAAACAAAATTAATAATCAGGGTTATCATAATTTTAAGCGTTTGTAATCTTCCCCACCAAGAAATATATTTAGGAGACCAGGAAGACAAAAGATTGTCAACTTTAGATATAATATGGGATTCGTTATAAGTGATAGTATCAGAAAGATCCTTACAGAACTAAATCCCTAAGTATTTAATACGAGTCGATTGCCATTTGAAACCCGAGTTAACCATGTGAGAAGAGAAGGACAATGAATTGAGTGGGAACATTTCTGTTTTTTCTTTGTTAAGAGTGTACCCAGAAACAAACGAGAAATCCTTAATGAATTTAGCAATAACAGGAATCGCTGTTGCAATATCCTTTGAAAAAATAAGGACGTCATCAGCGTAAGCAGCTGTTTAAGCGTATACGATCCAAATTGAAAACCTTTAATACTCTGGTTCAAATTTAGTAGACGAATGAGTGGGTCTATAGACAAGAGAAAAAGAAGGGGTGATAAAGGGCACCCTTGTCTAGTGTCTGGACAAAGATTAAAAAAGGAAGACGTAGCACCATTAATTCTGATATTAGCTTTTGGCTGCGCATAGAGAGACGTTACCATATTGATAATGGAGTCACGAGATTATGGGATTCTAACACTGCTTGTAAGAGACTTTGTTGAAAGCCTTTTCGGCGTCAAGGGCGATCGCTGCCAATGGAAATACAGAAAGTTTTGCTTTCTCTAAAATATGACAAAATAACTGAATATTGTCTCTAGCGAGTCTCCTCTTAACAAAACCTGTTAGGGAGTCATGGATAAGATTAGGAATATGACCCTCTAAGCGCTTAGCCAAGACTTTGGCAAAGATTTTAGCTTCCATATTTAATAATGAAATTGGATGAAATTTTTTAGGATCAGAATGATCTTTGCCATCTTTCGGAATCACTACAATAGCAGCTCCAGCAGCTGAGCCAGAGATCTTGCCAAAAAGAACATAATTATCAAAAACCTTCTTAAGATATTTGATTATTGAGGGATAAAATGCTTTATAAAAGGCAATAGGGAACCCATCTGGGCCCTTAGCCTTCCCTGAATGAGTAGCCTTAATGGCTTGAATGTTCTCATCAGAATCAATCGTTTTCCCCAGTTCAATCATATCGAAATGTGAAATAGTATTAGTAGGAATAAAATCAAGAAACTGCTGACAAACCATCTTGAAACATTGATCCCTAGGTGTGTACAGAGTTTCATAAAAATCACGAAAGACCCCAAGAATTTCTTGAGTATGAAACTTCTTCGACCCATTTTTATCCGTAATATGGGAGATATGAGTAGCTGTAGAATTTGTGCTTTGACATTTCAGGGTAGCGGCCAATAGTTTACCAGCTCTATGCTGTAGTAATAAGTGGCTGGAGTTTTGAGCATGGACACCAATATAAGCTCTCTTAGTGACAATGGAGTTGAAAGAATATTTCAAAAGTTTTATATCGTGCAGGAGCATCTAAATAGTTCCTCTTTTCGTTTAATATCATCACCTAGAGACTGAAGAGATTTCCTAATGTCACTATTTTGTTTAGACTTTTTTTTAATAATGTGACCCCGTATAGTACATTTAAATGAGTCCCACAATACTATTGGGGAGTTCACTTAAGACTCATTATCTTTGAAATAATTATCAATCTCTTCATTAAGTTTTAACTTCATCATTATCTTGTAAAATTTCTGTATCGAGGCGCCAATTACAAGGGCCTCTCATGCCCGTGAGGTTATGGTTAGTTAAAGAGACCGCTGCATGATCACAAACAACTATTGGATGAATTGTAACATTCATAGTATGATTTAGAAGAGAGGCATCTACCAAAAGATAATCAATACGCAAGAAGCTAGAATATGGAGAGGAGAAAATCGTGAAGTCACTACCCGTCGGATTAGGCAATCTCCATGCATCAACAAGGTGATGAGACGAGCACATATTGAGCATGTGTTTATGCGCCCTAGGGGGTCAAAATTTAAAAGCAGAGTGTCTATCCAAAATAGGATCAAGGGGAAGATTAAAATCCCCGCCTACAATTGTTCGTGAATTCTGTAGAATATCAGTACGTTTTTTATTTATGGAATGCCAAAAAAGTGGATCGTCAATGTTTGGGGCATATAAATTCATAATATATAGATCATCCGAACCATTAGTCAAACAAGTAAGTAACCACCTGTCATTGGTATCCTGTTCAGCTGTAACAATAGACAGACCAAAGCTTTTGGAAATAAGAGTAACAACCCTATTTTTCTTACCTGCAGCCTCAGAACAAGTAACATCAAGAACCCAATCTTTCCTCAGAAGAAGAGCCTCTTTAAAGGCTATCTTAGTCTCTTTAAGTAGAACCACATCACCAGACAAACTTTTACAATAATACAAAATTCTGGCCCTCTTAACAGGGTGACATTGAGTGAAACTACATTTAACCAGGCATAGATTTGTCTGAAACAACATAAATAAAGGCATCTGATAAAAATAAAGAGGGGCAACCAAGATAAATCAAAAACTAAAGGAAAAAAAACAAATATGTATCCCAAAATAAAATGAAGCAGATGTCCCAGATATAGGGTGGAGAGAAAGGAAGGAAATGAGGAATAGAAGAAGGAAAATAAGGAAGAAGAGTACTCCATAGAAAATGGAGTATCAACAAAATACAACCAGACCAGGGGATGTCTGTAGGAGACAAATTGCATGGAGGAAGCAACGTGGAGAAGCTATAGCAGAGGCTAACAACCTTGGTAACGACAGCTCAACAATAAACAGAACGCTGAGCGACAAACAAGCATACTCTTTTCAAGAGGATTAGTATAGTACTACAACTTGCTAATAAGAATAAACAGTGTAAATTCAATAAATATAGTATGTACGAACATTTGAAAAACAGGTAATATTTCATAAGTAAATAAATAAATACAATATATGGAATAAATAACCAGCTGTAAAATGGTAGACTAATAAAAAAAAGGAACAATTTCATACAATTGAAACACCTATTAGATCACAATTAAATATAAAAAGAGTATCTAACGTAAGATGAAATTCATGAGCAAAGCAACATGGCTATAATAGAATACAATTCGGGTTAGAAATACATTAAAAAGATTAAATCGAGAAATAAATAAATAGATAGTAAATATATGCATAAAAAATGACACAAATCATCAAAATAATTGTCAATCCGATAAAGATTAATAATATCAATAAATAGTATATACATATATATAAATACCATCAACACAAGCACAGAGAAAAGAGAAGAGATAGAGTAAAAGATAGAATAAACGAGCCTAACAGGAGAACAAGAAAGCGTAGAGTAAGATGAAGAAGGCAAAATAGAGTACAGGAAATAGAAAATAGGGTACTAACCTTAATCAAGAGATTGATAAAAGAGAAATCAAGTGATAAGTCACAGAATAAAGAGAAACAGACAAATGTTTAGTTTAGAAAGAAATAGTCTCCAAGAGGCAAAGTACAAAACACAGCATGACATAGTATTATTCTCAAGATAAGTACGTATTATACATAGCGTAAATGACCACTGTACATCAAAACTATGGCGTAGGACCAGTGTAGACCCATCACTTCGTTGTTGGTCTATGGTGTCAGAGAACAATATAACATATAAATAGATTACCCCTTAAAAAGATAATTGAATAGAGGGAAGATTGAAAAAGAAGTAAAAATAAAAAGTGGAAGAAGCAAATGAATAAAGCATCAAATACTTACTGATAGTGAAATATTAGAAAAGAGTAAAAAATAGAGATGAATACAAATGTAATGATATATTAATAATCAAATGTAACAACATAACTGCAAGGAGCCATATAAATTAGGTCAGCCAACAAAGTACAGATCAATCCGCTATAAGGCTATAAACCCAAATAGTACAAAAGAACATGTAAGTACGGTCGACCAGCTTTGTATAGCATAAAACCAGAGATGTGACCTTGAATAGAACTAAACACAATATGAAAAGTTACCTGTCCTTTATGAAAGAGTACCAGTTGATAGAGAAAAAGAAAGGCACCAGCAACTATACTAGATAATGAGAAAATATTAGGTACAGACCATGTCAATGAATACAAAATATTAGAGATGAGAAGTACCAGGAAGAGAGTCTGAGTCCATTTGCGATTCAGATTGATTGTCCAAAAATGTTGTGAGATCTGAAGGTTCATAAAAGAACTGTGGGCAGCCTTTGAAAAGTGATCCAGAATCTTGATAGACCAGCAAAAGAGAATGGTATATTTAAATCAGTAAGTCTCTTGCGTAGATTCAGAAATCCTTTGCAGGCGGATCACAGTGTCTATAGCAAAGTCTTGCGAAATGGATATTCTGTGACCCTCCCACTGTATTGAGTTAAGTTTCCTCATTTGTGCCAGAACCATTTCTGTATGTTGATGGTACAAAGGTTTAAAAATCAGAGGCGTTGGAGAGGACATTGATCTTGGTTTGAAGGTCGGAACTCTGTGGGCACGCTCTATCTCAAAGTCTTTATTGAAGGAAATATTCAAGGTATTTGGGATCCACATAAGCCAGAAATCAATTACTGAAGGAGCAGATTTCTCACAATCCTCTGGCAATCCAAAAATACAAAGATTGCTTCTTCTATTATGATCTTCTTGTTCTGTGAGATCTCTCCTCAGAGAGATACTAGAGCGCTCTAGATTTTGGATATTGTATTGTATTGTGATTGCATTTTATAGCGCTACTACCCCTGACGAGGCGTCAAAGCGCTTTTTCAGCGAGTAGCACGCTACTCCGGGACCCATAGAGGATTAGTGTTGAATTAGTATAGTGAAACATGTAAGTACATTTTAAATGGTGGATAGGTCAGTCAGTTATAGGTTAGTCAATTATTTGGATTCGGATTTGGAAAGATTGCAGAATCTTGAAGCATGCTCCTCTGGAAACCCATAAAGGATTAGTGTTGAATTAGTATGGTGAAATATGAAAGTAATTTGACTGGTGGAAATTAGTCAGTCATTTGGAGTGAGAAGGGTAGCGGAGGGATAAAAGGGAAGAAAGGTTTACATTCATGTAGCACATGTTACCCCTGATGGGTGTTGAAGCGCTTTTCTGGCGAGTAGGACGCTACTCTGGAACGCATAAAGGATTAGTGTTGAAAAAATTAGTATAGTGAAGTATGAAGTAATTTGAGTGGTGGATATGTTATTCAGTTATTTGGATAGAGAAGGGTAGGTTGCAGAATAGAAGAGGGAAAGAGGTTTGTATTTATATAGCGCTTGCTACCCCTTGATGGGGTTTGAGGCGCTTCATTGGTGAGTAGCACGCTGCTCTGGAACCCATAAAGGATTAGTGGGGAATTAGTATAGTGGAATATGGAAATTGAGAAGTGAGCATGTTAATCTGTTATTTTAATTGAAAAGGATAGTGGAGGGACAGAAGAGTGAGATTTTTTGATTTTTTTAAAAAAAACATTTGAGGTCATAGCAGTAGGAGGAGGCTTTTGGATACGTGAAAGGGGTTTTTGAGGGGCAGAGTCTGAGGGAAGGGTTTATAAAGGTTTGTTTTGGGGGATCGGTATAGTAAAAAGAGATGTCAGATGATGCAATGAGTGGTAGAGTAGGAGAGAGTCTAGAAAGGGTTATTTTGGGGATCATAGTAGTGGTATGGGGTTTGGGATAAATGAGAGAGTGGATGTAGAGTATATATTGATATATGTATACGGTGAGAGATAGGGTAGTGCTTTGGAAATAGTAGTAGAAAGAAGTTTGAGATGAGTCAGAAGGTTGGGCCAGAGGATATATTGAGAGAAGTATAGGCTGAGAAATAGGGTAGTGCATTTGAAATGCTAAATTAGAAGAAAGGGATACATATATAGATCCATAAGTACATTGAAAGTATATAGATGCATAGAGGAGGAGGTAAGTATATATAGAATAAAGATATTGATAGAGGTACAGGATGAGAAATAGGGTAGTGCATTGGATATGCTTTTTCAGGAGAAAGGTAACAGACACACAGATCCAAGTACATGAAAGGTACAAAGATGCACAATGGAAGTAAGTACATGTAGAACAAAGATGATTTTTTTTTGTTTTATATTTATTTACAACAACGTAATTATTCTACATGTTTATACAAAGCAATACACAAAAATAGGTACATATCTATAGTGAAAATAAATGCTTGTATACAGAGGAATATGCTGTAAATTTCTGTTTGTTTATGGTGCTTATGTGGTTAAGAGCCAATTCTGGAGTAGTTTTCTGAAGATAAGGTGGTTGTCAGTGGATCTTATGTTGGGGGTAAAGAGTTCCATAATTTGGCTGCTTAAACAGAGAAGGATGTGCCACCCATGGTTTCTTTCTTGTATCTTGGGATTTTGAGGCGAGATGCCCCTTTGGAGCGTAGGTTTCTTTGTTGAATTGGTTTGGTGATTTTATTCCTGATGAAGAGTGGTCCCATTCCATGTATTGCTTTGTGGGTGATACATTAGTTTGAACATGAATCTTCTGGCAACCGGAAACCAATGTAGGGCTTTCAAGCCTGGTGAGATGTGGTCTCGCGGTTTGATATGCAAGAGAAGTCTGGCAGCCGAGTTCTGAATCCGTTGTAGTCTTTTCATGGTCGTTAAAGGTGATCTGTGCTAGAGGCTATTGGCGTAATCGAGTTTGGACAGAACAAGGGAGATATGCTTTGCCTGTCTATTTGTAAAGTCTTCCACAATTACTTATTCTAAATTCCACACTGGAAACACGTATTGAGAGAGACTTAGGATCATTGCAAATTGCAGCCACCTCTACCTGAAGTTAATCAGTATTAGTTTTGGTACTTTGTGCGATATCATGCACAGTATTAAGCTTAAGTAGAATCGCTTCCAAAGTAGAAGACTCAAGATTACTCTTGGTTGATGATTCCGGAATAGGAGAGGTTTGTTTGGAGCCTTTTAAATGACCCTTGGAGTCTCTGTCTTTTATGTTGACCCCCCATGCCTTCTGCCATTTAGATAAGGTTGCAGCAACTGCCACCGGAAAAAAATTGAGAATGATGAGCAGCCCAGATATGGCAACGTATGGCCAGTCAAATAGTACAATATGAGATCAACTTTACGGCAGCTGTTGTCGTTTAAGAGCTTCAAACCGTGGAGAGAAACCTCCTTGCATTATAGATGGTTGCTATGAACAGAGCATTGTGGCAAGTAAAAAAGATGCAATAAAGATCCTTAATCAGACTAAAATAAATATTTAGGAGCTTTAAAGGTGAAGGACAGCTCATATCATGTTGTGAGGAAAACTACACAGCCGGCTGTCATTTTGGAAGATAATGCTGTCTTTTACATGACACCTCATGCTATGTCGCGGATTCAGAATCGGTGGCTTAAAGGGGAAAACCACTCCGTCACATTCTGTAACAGGTTTGCCGTTCTCTGGGCTGAAGGGCAAAGAGAAATCCCTTGTAGTGTCTGGAGATTATTCGACAGAGCAGGCAGAGACACAGACTTCAATAGCCTGTAGCACCTCCACAGAGCAATGTGTCAAGTCTCAATGTTCATTTATCCAACGAGGTGCCCAAAAAGAGAATAATAGAGTACAGTACCTTCAGAAGCCTCAAAAACACTAAAGGAGTGTTTTAGTAATAAATACAGCTATCATACATCGTGTTATGAGGAGAATTCCATTGGAGGCCGCCAACTTGGGAAATATTTTGACATCAACTTTCCTTGTTTCATCCTCAAAAAAGAGTGCTGCAAGAAAATAAAACACTCTCCAACGTTCCTTAAGTATTCCGCCGTTCACCGGAGCTGAGGGGTAATGACATACCACCCGTTTGTCATGTCAAATGAGAGTCCGTACCGGCAGTGTGACAGAGCTCAAAAGAAGACAGCCATCTCCGCTGCATTTCAAGCCACGCCCCAAAAAAGTACACAGCCCTTTTAAAGTGAAAAGGTCATTGACCTTCTTTCCTAGTTTTTGTTTAGTCATGTGATGCTGCTTTACCTATTTTAATGAACATTTTTTTACGTTACATGCAACATATGCAAGACGGTCTGAAAGAACTCAAAAGCCGATAATTGCGTTACCAGCTAAAAAGTGCTGGGGGAAGAGACAACCACTCCACATAATACAAAGTGCACTACAACGTTTCTCAAATTGCAAAACCCATGCCTCATCTGTGTCCCACTTCCACAGAAAGATGCACACCTCCTAAGAGTCATAAATAATTAGACTTGCAGCAGGATAAAGGCAATTTGCTTTCTCACTGACTTACATTTGAATGCTATAGGAAGAAGCTAAAATAAACATGAACTAACACCTAGTTGAAAAAGTCTGCTTCTATTTATTAAGCCCCAGTTTCCCTGAAACATATAAACGAAACCACATCAACGCCAATGGGTTAGAACCCTGGTCGTCCTTGAGTAAGCAAGACTATTGGTGACAGCATGAAGAGCTCGGGAGCTCCAGAGGACTCTCTGCACCCCCACCCTCAGTCAGAGACCCCTGCAGCTCTCACCTTCGTTCAACTGCAGCCGGCTAGAAACCCTTCACAAGCAAAAGAAAGACAGCCTCCCATAATGGGACTACTGGCAAACACCCATCCATCTCCACAGCAGTGTTTGGAAAGAGTGGTTATCTTATCTCCTCTGCTGCTGTATAGGGAGGTGCCAAGGAAGATGCCACTGTGTCTGTAGTGCTTGCTCTGTAGTGCCATAGGTCTAGCTAGGAACAGAACCCGGGTGTTTTGTGTGCTTCACTGCTGTCCGTGTTGTCGAGCAGGATGCTGGCATGTTGCAGCTGCTGGGCATGTGCTGTCTTGTTAGGGTTTGATAAGGCTGTTGCTGATGCGTCTATTTACGTTGCAGCTCTGGTTCCCGAGCACGGGTGATGCTATGGTACCCAGTGTGTCCAGTATAGGAACATGCTGGAGAAGCGTTCCTGGTGCTATATGTTCCTGCCATATGCAGGTAGGAGCTGGGTATATCAGAGTGCTGCGCCAGACACAGCAGCTCTGAGTGCTATGTGTGCATGTGGATGGGGGCTCCTAAGCATTTGTCCCTCTACGATGTTACAGTAAGACCTTACAACCGCCCCTCCCCACTCACACACACACCCAACCCAAATGGAGACAAGGACTTCAAGAGAGCAGATAACCAGGGCATCAGGGAGAGAAATCTTTTCTTGTATGGTGCCTCGCTTTTCTGTTGCTTGGCCTCTCCATGGCCCAGGGAAAGTGACATCCCTAGCTGAAATCAGGTACTGAAATGTGGGTCCCTTGCTCTCCATGCCACTGAACTCAAGCTATACTGGCTGATGAGGAGTGAAACCCCCAAACAGGTCCTAGGATGCTTGTTTCCAGTCCAAGGGAGGACCTGGCCTGACAGTTCCGACTGGACTGTTTCCATTGGGTGCAGGATCAAGACTGATTTGCATATGGCTAGGTTCAAACTGTAATGGCATGGTGAGCAACAAAACTATGGATTTTGGCCCAGATCTCTGTACTGGGGTGAATGTATGATATTGTTCTGCATTCTGTCCATCAATTGTTCTTTTTGAAATTAGACAAGCGACCTGGTAATCGGAGCCTAGAAAGCTCAGGCAGGACAATAAGGTGAGGCGAGGGGGGCAAAGAATAGGCATTGGCAAAAGAGAGAGTGGGGTCCAGTGACTATGAGAAAAGAACACAAGGAGAACAGGAGCGCTTGTATAGTGCCTCTTATCTTGATGGAGCGCTCCTTGTCAACGGGGCACGGCTCAGCATATTGAGCTGAGTCAGATAATAGTAATAGCGACTGATCTTTAAATTGGAAGATGGCGGCAGGGTCTTTAAATCATGGGCAGTCACAATGTCCTGACGTGACATGATTGTACAGGATCGGAGCGCCCAACCAGCAGTGCAAGGCGCAGCCAATCCAGCGCTGTATGGGACGGGCTCAGTATTGTCACCGGGTACCCTAGCCAGGAGAACAGGGGCAGTGAAAGCCATGCTCAACACCAGATGGGCAGGCAGGGTGGATTGCAAAGTGGCAGTGCTGCAAGTTCTTTGTAGGTCCACACAGGACACAATTTATAATTACATAGCAGTCACGTTCGCTCTCTTACAGAATCAAATAATAACAGAAAAGTCACGTTTACGCATGGGGACCTTCAGCATAGCAGTCAGACAGCGAGGAACTGACCGAGGCCACAAAGGTTAGGAGGGCGGGCCGGCCTGGCGGCACTGAGAGTGGAACTGAGTACAGCAGTCGGCCTGAGAGAGGAATACAAATGAAATACAAGTGATGTAGGGGTGTTGTAAATGTGAAGGATAACAGCATGATTTACAGCCCAGATTATGGAAAAAGCATTGCAGGGAAGCTAAGCTCAGTGCAAAAATGCTCTGCATAGGAAAAGGAAAGCTTTGCAAAACACAAGCAGGAAACCAAGAAAAAAAAGTCCCCCAAAGAACACATAAACATGACAAAACATAATGATACAGTAGTTAGTCCCTACTCTGTGGGAGAAATGAAACAGGAAAGGAGGGACAAAGAGGCAGGACTAACCACTAGCAAGCAAGGATTTTTAAATACACTGAAACAAACAAATCAAAAGCAGGGGGATAGCTTTCAGCCTACAGGAAAAGTATACTAAAGTATACAAGAGGTTGTACGTTTACGCTCAACCTAATAAAGTAAACTGGAGGTCGTACGCTTACGCTCGACCTAAAAACAGTATGGGAACTGTGATTCTGCATGCAATGCCAATGTGGGCTGTGCCAGTGAGTGTGGGGGAGGGGTCAAATGTGTGGCTAAAAAAGCAAATATTCTGTAAGTTTTTTTGAACTTTCACCTTTCAGGTATCTACGTAGCTTGAATAAAAAATAAATGCAAGCTAATGAACCCTTTAATGCACTTAAGAGGTCCACAGCCACAGAACGGAATTTTGGTGCAATGGAGAATAGTGACTTGTATATTTTTAGGGCTAAGGGGTTCCAGCCTGTGATAGAAAGCACTGTGAATATGAAGGTCATTATTTTAAACTTGCATTACACACAGGCTGCTTCAAAATGTGCATTAAGATTTGAGATAAGAAGGCGCTTCCAAAATATAGATTTAAGTGATATCTAAACTCTACGTAGTGCAATCGTTTCTTAATATAACTGTGCCTTAAAAGCATGCAGTTCACAGCTCAGCTGGTTACTCCCTTGCGCGACCACTCAGAAAGAATAAATCTGTGTCATCAGAAGCTTCAAGTGATTGTATCAATTGAAGCCAATTCTGGCTTCCATGCACCCTCTACACTTGCAGATTAACCAGTTACACACATTTACATTTCTTTCAGGCATGTAGGCCCCCTGGCAAGAACGCTTGTTTACCGGTCTGCCCCTCCTTCTGTTTCACAGCACAGGAGATTCCTACCTTACACTTCAGCTGAAGCCTTTCAACTGTGGTAATTAATCAACACAGGACTGATGTCTTTTCATAAAAAGTAGGGGCACTGTTTTTCATTAATAAAAAAAGTATGGGCACGTCCTGCTTCCCTGATTCCCTCCACTTCGACCTCTGTGCAGGGTCGGTCTGCAGAACCAAAAGCAGCCTTGGGAAAATGCTCAAACCAGCCCGCTGCCTTCATCTCCTTTCTCAATTCTCTCTTTACATCTACCCATTCCCTCTCTCCTCTCATTTTTGTCACTGTTATCTCTCTGTCTATGTCTCCCTCCCTCTCTTTCTCTCTCTGTCTTGAAGGCTCCCTCTGCCTGCTGCAGTTAACGTCATGGTGCTTGGGAAATTGACAGAGGCACAAGGAACGGCCTTGGACCTTCAAAATCGCCATTAAAGGGTACCTTGTGTAGCGCTTAGTGGTCTTTCAGTGGGTGGAAACGCGCTAATATCTTGGTCATGGTGTAGCTTGTGATCACAATATGACAGACAAAATAGCACAGAAATCCATCATTAGCTGCTTAGTTGTTGCTTTTTCGGCAGGCCAGCACCAGTGTAAAACACTTTATAAGTGTAATTTAGTACAACAGGCAATACAATGCAGTTATCATGCCATTTACTTTCCATACTCTGTGTTTCCATGGTGCACTATGGAAAAGAAAATGCTTTACACTAAGAGCAGCAGCTACTTCTACATTTTCTGAACCAGGGAATTTTGGGCCTGAAAGTGATATTTAAGGTCCTATTTAGAGTTTGGCGGATGGGATATTCTACTGTATCTCAAGTTTATTATAGCCCTTGACTCTTGTAATAGGGTGGACAAAATAGCACAGAAATCCATCATTAGCTGCTTAATTGTTGCTTTTTCGGCAGGCCAGTACCAGTGTAAAACACTTTATAAGTGTAATTTAGTCCAACAGGCAATACAATGCAGTTATCTTTTTTTGTCTTTTTTTTTTTTTGTCCTCTTTTGCCATTACCTCCACTCGCCGAAGAGAAGCCAAGCACCAATTATCTGCCATAGAATGTTGTATCGATCTATCCTCCATATCTTTTTCCGGGCAGAATATGTATATTAGGCGGGAGACTACCTCTTTGAGCAAGGAATGGAGAGGCACCAGTCAATATAAGTTGACCCAGGAAAAAACGTACGGGGGAGACCACTTCCCAGGATCTACTGGAGCCTAGTTGACATAATCATCGGACCCGGGGAAAAGAAAAAAAAACCCGGTATCCTATCTCCAGTTTGTTAGCAATTCCCAAAAGGACACTGTAGTAGATTACTTGTTAGCTTTTCTCTACTGTACTGCTCTGTTGGAATGTTGTATGACATCATGGAATGCCTGGGTGCCTCTCTAGGTGAGATTGTCAGTTGGTGGACTCAGGATGAGCTGTAAGGAGCTTGCTCCTGGTGGGGCTGTCTTTCTACTATCTAACCTCTTCTACCATCCTGATCTTCTGTACTGGAACCAAGCTATCATTAAAGAAGTAACCTACATGAACAGATGGACTCTGTATCTTCCTTTACAACATTTTTGCGACGATCTGAAGGACTTACGCGTGTATTAAGGATGAAAGACAACTAAGGAACTAAGGAACCAAAAGACAAAGATCTATGGACATTAAAGACTTTCAAAATGTCAATTGAAAGTCAGAGGTAACGCCCTGGCCAGCCCCACCAGTGTCCTGTACCATCTGGACAGCCTGCAGCCTGGGCGTTTGTATTCACATCACTGTGGAACCTGCTGTCACCTGTAAGAGTTGAGGAGGGAACAGTCTCTCTGGTAACAAGCCTGCGGTGTCCCCTTGTTTATTTCAGCCCCAGCCTGCCTGCAAGTGTCGTGTCATGTATGCGCCATCAGGGAGTTGCCATCAAAGTCTCATGGTGAGAGCAGCGATGTATTTTAAAAAGGGAGTGAGACTTCTGGTGTCATTTTGAGCATCTTGCATTGAACAATCTTTATTCATCTGGGGCCTCATGTAGGTAGCCAAATACCGGTCGGTAACGGCCGATTTTCGGTAAATATGCCGTTACCGACCGGTATTCAGACAAGTGAGATGTAGGAGTCCAAAAACCACTTTTCGGTAAATATGAGGCGGTAAATACCGATTCATATTTACCGAATTCCAAAATACCGAATCAGATTTACCGAATACATAATTAACGATTCGGTAAACATGAAGTGGTAAATATGAAGTGGTAAAATTTAAAATGACATGTAGGAGCACTCGGTAATTAAGAAATCCAGGAAAATCGGTAAATAAGAGTCGGTAATTAACACGGATTGAAAGCAGGTGGTAACCATCAACAGTGCAGATAAGCAATCCCAAAATGCAACAGCGTGGACAACATGCCCGCTATGTACGTCATTGCAAGGCGCCTACATCTACAGGCAGCAGGACTGAGGGTTTGGCGACGGGAGGAACGCATCTACAGACAGCGCATCACACTATTCCAGCTGACTGATGCAGAGATACATGAGAGGTACAGGCTACACCCCGAAAACATCATGGGCTCAATCAGGGACCTGCACCCACTCCTGGACCAGCCAATAAGAAGGGCGCACGCCATACCCCCACATGTGCAGGTGCTCTGCAGCCCACATCTGTTGGCATCCGGCAGTCATCAGGTGGTGACAGCTGCGGTGGGTGGTGTACCCCAGAGTTGCCTGTCCCGTTCCTTCAGGAATTTCCTGGATGCCATGATGCAGAGAATGCACCACTACATCAGCTTCCACAACACACAGGCTGCACTGCAGTAAACAAAAACAGACATATCTCACATGGCACAGTTCCCCCATTTCATTGGCTGCATTGATGGTACACACATCCCAATCTGTCCACCAGCTGACACAGAGCACATCTACAGGATCAGGAAGTCCACCCACTCCATCAATGTGCATACCGAATTGAATGATTTTGTGAATGGTCCTGTGGGTGGCACAACCAAAAGGTGGGCGTATGCTATTTACAACGAAGTCTGCAAGTTGTCGCACAGTGAGGCGGCTTCCAGATTGAGAGCTATTGACCAAGCAAACATGGAGAAGGCTTTAGCCGTTATAGATAATAGCTTCAGCACTCTCTCTTCTAGGATTCATACATGAGACAATAGGCACATGCAAGTACACGGCGCATGCAATGTACAAGCCCCGTATTTGGCGTGCGTCCTACGAGGTATCCCAGTGCCTGTGATTACACCTCCCTTCACTCTGCTTGCAAACGGTATTTATTTAATGTTGAATAATGAAGCTTGCTGCGGGATGTGAGTGGGAATCCCGTACATAACTGTCTCGCATAAAGTTGTCTGCTGCAATACTGTTCTTCTTCCACCCCCGCATGTGCGGCTGGATGTTTCCATCTGGCCTTCGATTCCAACCTTGAAAGCAGAGTTCAACAAGTTGAGCAGAATAGAGCGCTATTGTCCCACAAACAGGTGCCTTTGACTTCCTCTCGTGAAACATTTGTCCTTCACGTTGCTAATACGCGCACTGAGGTACAGGCGCCTCTGAATACTGACCTCCCCCTGCATTTCGGCTCTTTGATCCAACCTATTTTCAATGCCTCGTCCACGACCGGCCTGGCTCATTTTTTTACACATGTGGGCTCGGGTCTCGTGACCTCTTTCCAACCTATTTTTGGTGTAATTCCGGCATTTGTTCATTCACTGTTCTCGAGCATCTTTGGAGGTGTCCCGCTGCTCCTGGCGCTAGTGGCAGGTGTGCTGCTTTTCCTTTTCATACTCCGGAATGGCTGCTCCTTCTGTGCCACACGAGCACCTGTCCCGTCTGCATCTTCTTCGTGATAGGATGCTTGACTTTTATGGTACTCTGCCATTGGCGACTTTGAGCCTGGCTTATGGATTATCCTTCAGGTATTCCTACTTCACCTGCGTACAACCTGTATTACACTGCCTGGATTGTCCCTTTGAATGGCCTCTGGATTTGTGCTTGACCAACATGGTGTCTCCGGTGCCGGATTTCGATCGACTGATGAGGCCCTTAGTGTCTCACGAGTTGTCCTGTTCTGGTGTCCGGATCATGGCGTGTGGTGCGGCGCATGGTATCCTGGGTAATTGGGACATCTCAGCGGCAGCCTACGACTTCTTGTCCATGAGCTATTTGGAGGAACATTCCGGGTGCCCTCTGATTGTGCTAGAGGCTCCGTTGGTTGGAGAACACGTATGTTCCTTTTCTTTACTTAATTGGATGGCTGAGACTTTTAGTGGCCCTGCAAACGATTTTTTGTTGGAAGCCGTGGCCACATATGCTGCCTATACATTCATGGATTAACTGGATTGTCGTCCATTGCGCCTGTGCTACTGGACAGCACCCTGGCGCAACATTTGTTTCTTTTATTTCTCTTTTTTCTCTTCCTGATGGTCGGCTTGAGTTTTTTTACTATACTTGCATTGTGTTTTTTGGAATTTTATGCTGCAATTAATTGGACTTTCGGACTTTGGCGCTGCATTGGTTACGCCTTGTTCTGCTCTGACGAAACTGAACTCTGCGTTCTCTCTTTTCTTGCCTATTAAATATTGCTTCGCTCAAGGGGGCGTGTAGTGAGTTCTCCCTGAATACGTACATACATTGTTCAGTTAGCATAACCACGTTGAATGTTATGTAGCCATCTTTTTGTCTTTGCACAAGACACTGCGTTTACATGTTCTTTCTTGAATAAACTGCTGACTCGAGACTTCCTTCAGACGAGTGCATTCTGTTGTTCCCATCCCAAGCTCTGCGCAGCGACCTTGGTCTGTACATGCTGTGACACACAGTCTGGAATTTTACACAATGCATGTTTTCCACTCTAGGTTGTTCGACCCACTATTTAGCCATGACACACGCGCAGCTGCAAATACCTGACAGTTGGTGCTTTTCATATCACAGACATCATGTTTATTATTCAGACCGAAGACGAGCCTTCCTGCGAGACGGCTCCTGATGCTCCTGTGATGTGATTTCACTGAGCTGATTTTTGAGGTATGGGGTCCCCTATTCAAGCCTAAGAGACCTTCTATTATAACATAATTATGATATTAGCTACTTAGTTAAGGGAAGGTGGTAGTATCCTCGGTATTTTCCGATTCGCTAAATACCACCTCGGTATTTTCCGATTCGGTAAATACCACCTCGGTATTTTCCGATTCGGTAAATACCACCTCGGTATTTACCGATTCGGTGAATTCCGATTCGTGATTACCGAATGTTACCGAATCGGTAACTGTTACCGAATTTTTACCTACATATAACTTACCGATTCTAATTTACAGATTCGGTACGGCTCGGTATTTAAGAACCGGTAACATTTATTTACCTACATGAGGCCCCTGGTGAGAAAATCGGCTGTTACTCTGTTCGGCTGGTGTGACGGGGAGCTACTTGCAAGTACTCAAGTCATTGGATCTGTAACAAGACCTGCAGTGCCTGGGTGCCTCTGTGGAGAGATCAGCAAGCTGAGCGGAGCGTTTTGGATTAACTGACATTCGTGGGGCTGCGTGTGTTCCCTAATTGGCTTTGCTGTACTGGTGCCATTTCTGGGGTGAATCCGTTGGGTGTTTAGTCGTTCGCCATGCTGCGCAAAATTTTTTAATGTTTGTAAATTCGCCGCGAGCACCAGCGTGCGCGCACTTACCTCCATCACAGACCCCTGGAGTTCTTCCGACATTCCCGCATCTCCTCACCTGCTCTTGGACGCTCTCCAGTGCATGCGTGCCATGAGCCACCCGGCGCGGCGTCAAAATGCGTGCCGCCATTTTGGGCTTGGAACTCTTCCTCCATGGTAATCTTTACTGCGGTCTACTTATCTTGCCAACCGCGTTGTCAATAAAGTTCTGCGGACAACAAATTACCAGTTGCGCAGTTCTTTCTTGTGTTCATTAAGCGGCGCGGCAGGAAAAGGATGTTGCGGCATGGTAAGCGGAGGATGTGGCGGTTTTGGAACTTTTGTCGAACGTTCAGGTACATTGGTGTGCAGGCGCAATTGTAATAACTTACAGTCAATTTGAGCAATAAGAGCGCTAAGTACTCTGGACCTTCCCATTCAGTGAATCCACACTGAAGAAGCTGCGGGACTTCTTTGATGGGGAATCTCGGGTGATAGACCAATCACCGGTGCCTAGCATTTCTTCTTGCCTTCTCTCATATAGCACTGCTTGTATTGGCTTGTGAGAGGGGAACTCAATGTGTCAATTCATGTCTTATCACTCTGTTTTAAGTGGAGGTTTTAAAGTTTTTAGGCTGATGTATATCTTTTGCTGTATCCTGTCATGGGGAGGTCTGTTGTTGTTCTTTAGTCTTATTTTATGTACCTTCTGCTGTACCCTACTAAGGGGAAGTTGGGTGTTTTTACGTTGTGTATACTTGTAGTGTACTGGGGTGTATCCTTGTTAGGGGAGGTTCTGTCATTTGTGGGTAGTCTTTGCCCTGTATCTGTTCGCAAAGCCAGCACCCTGTGGTGTACCCTTCTATTTGTAGACTAGTTAGGGGAGGTTGTCTTTGGGGGGTAGTCAATGCCTCATGTCAGTTTTTAGGGTGACTGCTCTGTGGGTGTACCCTACCTAGGTGTAGTCGTGTTGTTTTCTGTAGTGTTTTACATGCAGTGTATCTGTCCCTTTGGGGAGGTTGTGGGGGTAGTCGATGTTCTTAGTTTCTCAGTCTTTTTTCATAGAGTGTACCCATTTGTTTGGGGAGGTTGTGGGGGTAATCTATGCCTCTATTTTAGTTTTCAGTTTCCTTGGGTGCGTGTACCCTATGGTGTACCCTATTTAGGGGAGGTTGTTTGTTTTCATGGGTTAGTACCCTGTCGTGTTCCTTGGTGAAGTTTGTGGGTGGTTCCTAATGTCATCTTGGGTCTTCCTTTCATGTGGACATCATTCTTCGGTCGAAGTCTACCTGCGTGGAATTCGTGGCCAAGGGTTTCACGCTTGTACAACTTTGAGTGGGAAGTTTTTTCGTCAGTGTTTGGCCTCTTTATGTGTCAGCATGTCTTCTACCAAGGGACCTCGTGTTTCTTTACTGAGTGTTTCCTCTTTTGAGTATATTTGTTGTGGTGGTGGCGCTTTTCTTGTTATCTAGCCACTTTTGTATCCCTTTGTTGGGGATGTTGTTTTCTCCCAAGGGTCTGTATTTTACACCCACTTTTGTTTAACAGGGTGTCTACCCTGTGGTGTACCCGAGTATGGGGAGGTTGTGTGGGTGACCGCCCTTCTTTGTTGCAGTGTTTTTTATCTAAGCTGCTGTGTCTTCCCTAAGGGAGGGGGATGGGGCGTGTAGTAATGTAGTGTGCGATTGTAATGTTTAACATCTTAACATTTCTGTTCATGCCAGTGAAATTCATGATACCTCATGCATTACACCTGTGGATATGTGTACCTCATTGTTGCACTTTCCTGCTAAAATTTATTGGGGTATCTTATGTGTCTTTACTTTTACTTCTGTTGTTCCCTAAGGAAAGAGGATGTGTAGTAGATTACTTGTTAGCTTTTCTCTACTGTACTGCTCTGTTGGAATGTTGCATGACATCATGGAATGCCTGGGTGCCTCTCTAGGTGAGATTGTCAGTTGGTGGACTCAGGCTGAGCTGTAAGGAGCTTGCTCCTGGTGGGGCTGTCTTTCTACTATCTAACCTCTTCTACCATCCTGATCTTCTGTACTGGAACCAAGCTATCATTAAAGAAGTAACCTACATGAACAGATGGACTCTGTATCTTCCTTTACAACAGACACCTTTTGTTTGGAGCATGTTCTAGTCTGATCAGTCTTGGCGGTTTCATATATTGATGTCAGGCACGCTGCGTGAGATGGGGCTTTGGCGTCCACCCAAAATTTACATATTTGTCGTCTTGCCAGAATGATAGAGTAAAAAAGGAAAGACTTTGCCTGTCCAGATATATTTCCCTCCAGACCAAAAATTATTAGCGGAAGAGTAATTTCCAATGATAAGCTTAGAATTGAGGCCAAGGTGGCCATTACTTCCTCCCAAAACAGCCTGATGGCCGGGCAATCCATAAACATATGTATATCTGAGGCTGCCACCAAATTACACTTGTTGCATTTCTTCCCAGGGAGAAACTTGGAGAGCCTCAGGGGTGAAAAGTAGGCCCGGTGAAGGGTAAACAGGTGATTACGTCCTAGCCAGACTGGTTTCACAATTTTATAAAGAAAAGAAAATGATCTTATCCATAAATCCTAACACTGGGGGATCAACTCCTTCCCCCATAGCTTTTCTGGCAGGACAAAGTCTCCATCCGCCTCCTCCACCATACCCCAATACCAGATTGCCACTTCTTTGCCCCCTTCTTGCTTTTCTACCAGTTGTTGTTCAAACTGGCTATAACTCCCCACTTGAGGACCTTTCCTATTTTCCGCCCGTACCCAGCTATCCAACTGTATATACTTGAATCTAGAGAAGGCCGTGCCCACGCTGTCCCTCAGAACCTCCCAGTCTTGTACCCTTCCATCCACCAGTATCTCTCCCCATCTTAAAATCCCAGCGTCCCTTAACGGGGTTGCAAGGCTATCCTGCATACAGGGTGGAAGGCCGGGAGAGACCCAAACCGGCGCAAAATTAGAATAATAGTGTAACCTGACATTTTTTCTTATCTGAACCGAATTTAATAAGGCAGATTGCAAGGTCTTTAGTCTGGCTTTTTGAAATATTTCATGTCTCCAAACTTAAATAAAAAACCATCCAATGGGATGTGCATTCCCCCTAGCATAGCCCTGAACATACTCCCCAAAGATGATGTTACGGGAGTTTTCAGAAGCATCCTCGAGTAAGTTAGCTGTAATGCCCATGCGTAATATAACAGGTCTGGCAAAGCCAGACCTCCCTTTTCCCTCCTCCTTCTCAACTTCTTCCAAGTCAGCCTTACTGCTTTAAAATTCCAGATAAACTAATTTATTTCTCGCTGACATTTTTCCACTTTTCTCTGATCGAAGGACAGGGGAATTGAGTTAAAAATAAATGCAAGCTAATGAACCCTTTAATGCACTTAAGAGGTCCACAGCCACAGAACTGAATTTTGGTGCAATGGAGAATAGTGACTTGTATATTTTTAGGGCTACGGGGTTCCAGCCTGTGATAGAAAGCACTGTGAATATGAAGGTCATTATTTTAAACTTGCATTACACACAGGCTGCTTCAAAATGCGCATTAAGATTTGAGATAAAAAGGCGCTTCCAAAATATAGATTTAAGTGATATCTAAACTCTACGTAGTGCAATCTTTTCTTAATATAACTGTGCCTTAAAAGCATGCAGTTCACAGCTCAGCTGGTTACTCCATTGCGCGACCACTCAGAAAGAATAAATCTGTGTCATCAGAAGCTTCAAGTGATTGTATCATTTAAAGCCAATTCTGGCTTCCATGAACCCTCTACACTTGCAGATTAACCAGTTACACACATTTACATTTCTTTCAGGCATGTAGGCCCCCTGGCAAGAACGCTTGTTTACCGGTCTGCCCCTCCTTCTGTTTCACAGCACAGGAGATTCCTACCTTACACTTCAGCTGAAGCCTTTCAACTGTGGTAATTAATCAACACAGGACTGATGTCTTTTCATAAAAAGTAGGGGCACTTTTTTTCAGTAATTAAAAAAGTATGGGCACGTCCTGCTTCCCTGATTCCCTCCACTTCGACCTCTGTGCAGGGTCGGTCTGCAGAACCCAAAGCAGCCCTGGGGAAAATGCTCAAACCAGCCCGCTGCCTTCATCTCCTTGCTCAATTCTCTCTTTACATCTACCCATTCCCTCTCTCCTCTCATTTTTCTCACTGTTCTCTCTCTGTCTATGTCTCCCTCCCTCTCTTTCTCTCTCTGTCTTGAAGGCTCCCTCTGCCTGCTGCAGTTAACGTCATGGTGCTTGGGAAAGTGACAGAGGCACAAGGAACGGCCTTGGACCTTCAAAATCGCCATTAAAGGGTACCTTGTGTAGCGCTTAGTGGTCTTTCAGTGGGTGGAAACGCGCTAATATCTTGGTCATGGTGTAGCTTGTGATCACAATATGACAGAAAAAATAGCACAGAAATCCATCATTAGCTGCTTAGTTGTTGCTTTTTCGGCAGGCCAGCACCAGTGTAAAACACTTTATAAGTGTAATTTAGTACAACAGGCAATACAATGCAGTTATCATGCCATTTACTTTCCATACTCTGTGTTTCCATGGTGCACTATGGAAAAGAAAATGCTATTTAAGGTCTTATTTAGAGTTTGGCGGATGGGATATTCTACTGTATCTCAAGTTTATTATAGCCCTTGACTCTTGTAATAGGGTGTACTGGATATTCACGTTTTGATGGAGCATCCCATCTGCCACCCTCCAAATAAGCTCTCATTTCTAATTGATTCCTATGCATCATATTCTGATTGTTTTGTATGGATTTTTCTCACTTAGGCATTACTGGGTTCATGCTATTCTTAGTGAAAGTAAATGAAAATGCAGCCCTTTACTGTACTGGTTTACTGATCTACACTTCCTATCATGCTCTCATGTCATTGCCTGTTTCAAAGGTTTAAGTCAGTTCACAAAATAGAGGACAGATAAAGTAAGAACAAGATAATTGCCAGCAAAGCATGAAACAGCCAACTTTACCCCTACCACCAATTACCTTCAACAACATTTACCACCATTATGGTTATCACTACCATTACAACTACCAACATCACAAGCACCACTACCACCGCTACTACACCGCCACCACCACCACCACCACCTCCCAATCCAAAAAGTCTCGCTTTTATGAGCTAACAGCTGCAAAACCAGGTATGAACAATGCTCTGTACATGTGTTAGCTCATTAAATGCATTTTGGTACTTGCAATCTGACTTTTGCTGAGGCGTCACACATAGCCCGCTAAGGCTTACTAGGAACTTGTAGGCAGGAGAGGGTACAGGGCGGATCCATGAATGGTGGTGATGGAGTGCAAAAACCCTGGTAACGGGGAAAGCAAACCCGTACCGGTATCCTCCCTTCATCAGACCGGACGTCACATTAACTCATTCACACATGCAATCATTGGTGGGGCCCATAACACCAACACTCACCCTAACCATTCCCCGGTCTGCACACAAACAGGAGGGATGAGCGGTTCAAGCGCTCGACATGTGAGGGGAAAACCTTATAACCTATAGGGAAAGAATAGTTATTTTACACCAATGTACATCAATACCCCTTCCACCTACAGATCTCAATCCTAAACATCAAGGCACTCCTACCACATGGTCAATGGACCATTTATTCGGATTGGTTGATGGTGATTTAGAACCAGCTAAAACACATTCAAGATCTCGATCTTACCTTTCTTAATAAACCACAAACTCATTTCTTGTTAATCAATATCTGTTTATCTAAATTTCTTGAAGAATTAGGTTCGCATTTGGAAAATTTATATCAAATTTCAAATAAATCGCAGAACATCATATTTACCTAATCTGGCTATCTGGAGTCCTCTAAGTCATTGGGTCTGCATACTTAAATCTGTCGCCATTCGTCTAAGCAGATCACAGTTCAAAGTTCTTTGCTCAGCACGCTACAGTCTCAATGGATCGGCAAAAGACCAGAGACGTGCAAGCATCTATCAGTGCCCATAGAATTAGGAAAAGTTTGCAGTCATCAGAAAATTGGGCAGCATCCAGACCATCTAGGATTCAGGAAAACGCAGTCAGTCACCTAAGTAGCGTCACGAGTAGCGTCGTCGATGAAGTCGATGTAGGGAACAGTCGAGAGCGCGAACATGTGATGATGTTGTGTCCCTCACTATTCTTATTTTCACAATGAGCAACTGTTCTAGGAAGAGTGGAAGATGATAATCTTCCGTTGTAGTGGAGTAATCTTCCAAAACCCAACTGTCAGGTGGAATATCAAAGATATTGAAGTAAAAGCCTCACTCACATAATAGTGACATGCTTCATCATAGGCAAATACTCCACACCCAGAGAAGATGGTACTCTCCGGGCGGACTCAACCAAGGATATAATGGGAGTTCTTAGATAAGTGGGTACTGGTTAAGCAGGGAACCAGATTATAATTAAAAATACCTACGAGTATACCCTTGATTGGTCCTATATTCTTGGGTACTCTTGGTATCGTTAAAAACTTCGTGTTGGGGTTATTTTGAATCTAATTTAATTCAAATGTACCCTCAATTTTGTGCCAACATGTTTCGGCCCTTACAACTAGCCCAATCGGGTCTGGGGGCCTTTGTCAGGGCGATGAATATGTTCTGTATTTGTATATCCCTGCCGTGTGTCAATGCATGTGTTACATGCACCCCGAAAGTGAGGCCTAATGCACTCACCTGTACGTGTTCGTACTCCGACACCAGTAGTTTTTCTGTTAGAGATATTAAACAGAAGCAATTTAACATTTATACTTTATAAACATATTGAAACTACTACTGTGCCTATATTGTGCTCTTATTATCTACAATGAAGGTGGAGTGTAAGTGCACCACCTGACTATGTGCTCACTATTTGTGGCTTTGTGGACTAAGGAAATACTAATCCAAAGAACTTATTTAAGTGCCAATTCACTGAAATCCATTCACCACGCTACGTGCTCTCTAAAAAAGGGGATTGTTAAATCATAACTGTAGTGGCCACGATCGTTGTGTAGGTTAAAGTCAAACCCAAATCCGCACTCTCTCTTCTCTCAAGAAAAGCGCTCAGCGTGGTGTATTGAATTCAATCATTTGAATTCTGTTATTCACTGTGTTCTATAGTGCTTGTTTTTTTTAAAAACCTGTAGCCGGGATATGTTCATAGTTCCCACCTAAGGTGAAGGGAGAATTATCTTTCCGACCATTTTTAATTGATAAAGTCCCAAACCGTTGTTTCTCACCTACTGGGAGATGCCTACTTGCACCATGCAGTTCTCATGTGTAGGAGTGATATCTTGTAGTCACACACTAAATTGAAAGAACAATATATGACACATGCTATCTGATGGGCAGCCACGACTAGCTTCTTAAATGTCTGACATTTACATCTATGAAGAACATGCACGTATTGTTGGCGATATGTATCCCCCACAACTCGTGGTATTATTGTCTAAATCCCGTGGTGAACATTCGCTACAATCGCACATCCCATGGGGTTTAGAATATTATCAAATGAGGACAATATCACGCGATTCAGAGTCTATTTGCCATGTAAATCTACGAATATTGTGTCCGCTGGTTTAAGCTGGGCTGCTTTTGCCTGCCCCTCTCAGAAAATTGTGTGCTATACAGGCAATACGGACGCATCTTCTCCCCGTTAATCTAAAGTGAGGTAACAACAATATGTTGCCATTCAAGACTCAAGTGTAGTTGAAATAGGGGGCCTCCATAAGTAAATGAAATTAAATCCCCACTTACTTCGTCAAAGGTAACACCCGCTGTTCCACCTCTCGGGACACATCGTCTGCCGTCGGAGAAGTTTCACTGATACTCGGGCCTTAAGTGGAGCGTTTACCCTCTCGTGATTGGTCGCTCTATCTGGTGCAGAGTGATCTCTATGGTATAGAAAGGGGATGCCGGGATATTAGGCATGTGTCTGACTGATTGGCCCGGATTTCTGGGTAATGTAGTTTTGTATGTAGTGTTTACGATATACTGCCTCTGCGGCGTGAATCTACTTCTTTTTTATTTGAATAAGTATAACTTTATGCCGATCGGCACCTCTGAACATTGTGTGTTCAACCACGGAATTTAACCGAGTATGTGGAGAGTATGTTTACTGCCAAGGTTCGTGGTGATTATTCCGATCCCTATTTAGAATACATGTATTTAGGCGAATGTGTGGAGAGTGTAATTTTAGCCCAGGCTCTGTCCTGTATTTATGAGCCCTATTGCTGGAGGTATATATTTCCATCCCCTCCATCTTTCTGCCACATTGTAAGGGATTTCTTTTTGGCCAGTATCAGGTTATGTTGGTTACTCTATACTGTAACTGCCAAATGCACCATCTGCACATTAGTAGTATTCTGTTTACGTTAGGGAGGTCCACTGGATTTCCTCGTTCAGGCCCAGTGTTGCGCTGGACAAACGGTAGATCCATCTCTGTTCCAGTTTGAGTAGTTGTCCCTCATTGCAGCTGTTTGGTAATTTTTCAATCACAGTCCAAGTGAAATCATTCTCATTGTGATTCTGGGATTGAAAATGTCGCATCATTTTGGTTATTGTTTTGCCACATCTAAATGTGCTCCGATGCTCATTTATTCTGGTTTTAACTTTCCGTGTGGTCATACCAATGTATATCTTCTTACATTTGCATGTTATTAGGTAGACTACGTTCTGGCTGTTGCAATTACTAAAGGTACGTTGTTGCCACAGGGTTCTTAGGCCTACGTTAATCTCCTTAGTAGCTGTTGTTAATCTGCATACGTTGCACGATCCACACGGGAAATGTCCTACCACTTCTGGGAGATTCCACAAGGTGTGTTGCTGCCCTGTTCTTGTTTGTCTCTTCTTTGGACGGGTATGAACAACAGCATCCCGGATTGACTTCCCTCTCCTGAAGGCAAATAATGGTTTTTCCAAACCCAGACCCCCTGAGTTTAGGGTTCTCCAATGTCGTAGGATAATTCCTTTGATTTCATTGGATTCTGTTCCGAAGGTGGTGACACAAACCATTTTTTTGTTCTCAGTTTTAGTTCGAGGTTCAAGCAATCCCTCTCTGTTGCTGTTCTTCGCTCTTTTGTATGCTTGTTTGATCAATGTTTTTGGATAAGATTTTGTCTTTAATTTGTTTGTCAGTTGTTCAGCGTGGAGTTCATATTTCGCCTTGTCTGTGCAATTCCTTCTCAATCTTAGAAATTGACCTATTGGTAGGTTATCCTTTAAAGCTTTAGGGTGAAAGCTATCATATCTGAGCAAGTTGTTAGCGTCAGTTGGTTTATAAAACACTTCTGTTTTTAGTATCCCTTCGGTTGGCCAGATCTTTAGATCCAAGAAAGTAATGGAATCTCTTGCCAAGGTCATCGTGAACTTCAGGTATGTATCCCTGGAGTTCAACCAAGCTAGAAAATCATGAGCTCTGTCAACATCTCCTTTCCAAATGACGAATATATCGTCGATGAACCGTTTCCATGTCCCCAAGTTGGTGTGATAAGCGTTTGTCTCACTATATATGAACGTTGTTTCAAAATTGTGGACATAAAGGCATGCTATGCTAGGCGCACAGGTCATGCCCATGGATGTACCATGGGTTTGTAGGAAGTATTCTCCTTCGAATTCGAAGTAATTTCTCGTCAGAGCTAATCTTACACAGTCCACAACAAACTTTATCGGTGTTATGGATGTCCAATTCTCTGATCTCAGTAGTTTCTCTATCACCGTTAGAGAAGCTTCTTGTGGAATGCTGGTGTAAAGCGCCTCCACATCGAGGGTCATCAAGTAATCAGTAGTTGGGTCAAAACTTAGTAGTTGGAGTTTCAACAGGATGTCCTGTGTATCTTTAAGGTATGAAGGCATTTTTTGTACCATTGGTCTCAAGAAGTGGTCAGCGAATCTTGAGAGTGGTTCGAGTGCCGAACCAATACCTGAAACGATTGGTCTTCCCGGAGGTGGATTTCTGTTCTTGTGTACTTTCGGGAGAATGTAAAAGTATGGTATCTTTGAGTCATTCTCTTTCAAAAAAATTTCTTCGGCGGTGTTGATCCATCCCTCTTCTTTGGCTTTTGTTACCATCTCATGTATTTCTGATTTTAGGTTCTCTGTTGGATCTCTCTGCAACCGTGTGTAATTACGGGAGTCATTTAATAGTTTTAGGCATTCGATGTTATACATTGTGATGGGTAGGATCACTGTTGCTCCTCCCTTATCCGCTGGTTTTATGAGGATGTCCTGCATTTGGTCGAATTCCGTCAAAGTACGCCGTTCCATAGTTGTGAAATTGTTGAACGATCTGCGGTTCTTATCTTTGAGTTGATCAACTTCCCGTGTTTCCGCCTTTTCAAAGGCTAGTAATGCTGGTGGCATGGTATGGTTGGGAGGGATGAATTTAGATTTCTTTCTCAGGCCAGTGTTTCTATCTCCAGTGTCGGTCAGTTCTTCTGTTCCCTCTGTTTCTGAAAAGAACACAGATAGTCGGAGTCGACGGAAAAATTCTGCTAGTTCTATTCTTAAGTTGAAGAGGTTAGACCTATTCGTCGAGACGAAACCTAGTCCTTTCTTTAGCACTTCTTCTTGTGTTTGTGAAAGGACTCGGGTGCTCAGGTTTAATATTCCCGTGTGTTCTTGCTCGTGCTGGGTCTCGGTTCCTGTGCCGTGGGGTCTTCTCTGTTTATTTCCCACTGTACCCTGGGTCCTCTCCGGTTGCCTTCTCTTTGTGTCCGGCCTCGTCCTAAAAAAGGTTGTTGATAGGGTTGCCATTGATATCCAAATTGTGGTGGTTGGAACGGTGCTTGCATAAAGGGGTTCCACCCAAACGGAGGTTGTTGGTAAGGGCCAAGGTGTTGGTATGTACCTTTGTTCCTTCTGGAACGATTGCCTCTGCGTCTTTGGTTACCTTTCTGGCCGTCGTAAGATGAGTCGCTTGAGTAGTTCCCAGAGCCTGTACTATCTGTATCTGTAAAATCTGATTTATCTTTTTCAGATGGTGTGTAATCTTCCTTGGAGTATGGAAATACGTTTTCAAACTTGAACTTTTTAAAATCTTTTTGAAATTTTGTGATTTTTGCCTGGGTAAGATATTCTTGTATTCATTAATAGTTTTATTGTTTTCATCTAGTTTCTTCTTAAACTGTGCGATAGTGATCTGGGTCTTCAAACCATTTTCTAGTGTTTTTATTTCAATGAGTAAAGCATCGGAGAGTCTTTTTGCAGTTTTTATAATTAAGACGAGCCAGTCCCTGCTGCATTTCCATGCAATCAAGGACCAGCTCCGTCTGAATTCCGGGTCATTCAGAAATATTCTTGGAGAATTTGTTACAATCAGACCGTTGGGTGCTATGTTGCCCCTCAAATATTCCGTCATAATTGCACCATGTAGTAGGGTTTTAAGTTGTGTTCGTTTCAAATCAGTTAAGGAATCCCAATCGCCATTATTTTGGCTTACATGCGTAAGTGTTGTGTCAGAGATCAGTGATGGCAAGGCTAAAATGGATGATATTTCATCCTCATCATAGGCGAACCCTTCCGCCCTTTTTAAAGGGTTCTTTTAGCCAACAAAGGGAGGTGTATCGCCCCCCGATTCTATATGGGGTTCTACCAGAATAGATTTTATTCAGTGTCCCTGTAACCCTAGGAGGGGTTGTATTTATTAAGGCTCTCTGGGCTATGGAGGCCCCTCTAAATCTGTTTTTCACACATGGAGAGTGAGAGAGTAAACGACACAGTTGCGTTCTCCCGTACTAGACTTATTTTCACAATGATCAACTGTTCTAGGAAGAGTGGAAGATGATAATCTTCCGTTGTAGTGGAGTAATCTTCCAAAACCCAACTGTCAGGTGGAATATCAAAGATATTGAAGTAAAAGCCTCACTCACATAATAGTGACATGCTTCATCACAGGCAAATACTCCACACCCAGAGAAGATGGTACTCTCCGGGCGGACTCAACCAAGGATATAATGGGAGTTCTTAGATAAGTGGGTACTGGTTAAGCAGGGAACCAGATTATAATTAAAAATACCTACGAGTATACCCTTGATTGGTCCTTTATTCTTGGGTACTCTTGGTATCGTTAAAAACTTCGTGTTGGGGTTATTTTGAATCTAATTTAATTCAAATGTACCCTCAATTTTGTGCCAACATGTTTCTGCCCTTACAACTAGCCCAATCGGGTCTGGGGGCCTTTGTCAGGGTGATGAATATGTTCTGTATTTGTATATCCCTGCCGTGTGTCAATGCATGTGTTACATGCACCCCGAAAGTGAGGCCTAATGCACTCACCTGTACGTGTTCGTACTCCGACACCAGTAGTTTTTCTGTTAGAGATATTAAACAGAAGCAATTTAACATTTATACTTTATAAACATATTGAAACTACTACTGTGCCTATATTGTGCTCTTATTATCTACAATGAAGGTGGAGTGTAAGTGCACCACCTGACTATGTGCTCACTATTTGTGGCTTTGTGGACTAAGGAAATACTAATCCAAAGAACTTATTTAAGTGCCAATTCACTGAAATCCATTCACCACGCTACGTGCTCTCTAAAAAAGGGGATTGTTAAATCATAACTGTAGTGGCCACGATCGTTGTGTAGGTTAAAGTCAAACCCAAATCCGCACTCTCTCTTCTCTCGAGAAAAGCGCTCAGCGTGGTGTATTGAATTCATTCATTTGAATTCTGTTATTCACTGTGTTCTATAGTGCTTGTTTTTTTAAAAAACCTGTAGCCGGGATATGTTTTAGGGCTACGGGGTTCCAGCCTGTGATAGAAAGCACTGTGAATATGAAGGTCATTATTTTAAACTTGCATTACACACAGGCTGCTTCAAAATGCGCATTAAGATTTGAGATAAAAAGGCGCTTCCAAAATATAGATTTAAGTGATATCTAAACTCTACGTAGTGCAATCTTTTTTTAATATAACTGTGCCTTAAAAGCATGCAGTTCACAGCTCAGCTGGTTACTCCCTTGCGCGACCACTCAGAAAGAATAAATCTGTGTCATCAGAAGCTTCAAGTGATTGTATCAATTAAAGCCAATTCTGGCTTCCATGCACCCTCTACACTTGCAGATTAACCAGTTACACACATTTACATTTCTTTCAGGCATGTAGGCCCCCTGGCAAGAACGCTTGTTTACCGGTCTGCCCCTCCTTCTGTTTCACAGCACAGGAGATTCCTACCTTACACTTCAGCTGAAGCCTTTCAACTGTGGTAATTAATCAACACAGGACTGATGTCTTTTCATAAAAAGTAGGGGCACTGTTTTTCATTAATTAAAAAAGTATGGGCACGTCCTGCTTCCCTGATTCCCTCCACTTCGACCTCTGTGCAGGGTCGGTCTGCAGAACCAAAAGCAGCCCTGGGGAAAATGCTCAAACCAGCCCGCTGCCTTCATCTCCTTGCTCAATTCTCTCTTTACATCTACCCATTCCCTCTCTCCTCTCATTTTTCTCACTGTTCTCTCTCTGTCTATGTCTCCCTCCCTCTCTTTCTCTCTCTGTCTTGAAGGCTCCCTCTGCCTGCTGCAGTTAACGTCATGGTGCTTGGGAAAGTGACAGAGGCACAAGGAACGGCCTTGGACCTTCAAAATCGCCATTAAAGGGTACCTTGTGTAGCGCTTAGTGGTCTTTCAGTGGGTGGAAACGCGCTAATATCTTGGTCATGGTGTAGCTTGTGATCACAATATGACAGACAAAATAGCACAGAAATCCATCATTAGCTGCTTAGTTGTTGCTTTTTCGGCAGGCCAGCACCAGTGTAAAACACTTTATAAGTGTAATTTAGTACAACAGGCAATACAATGCAGTTATCATGCCATTTACTTCCCATACTCTGTGTTTCCATGGTGCACTATGGAAAAGAAAATGCTTTACACTAAGAGCAGCAGCTACTTCTACATTTTCTGAACCAGGGAATTTTGTTAGCTCTTTTGGGCCTGAAAGTGATATTTAAGGTCTTATTTAGAGTTTGGCGGATGGGATATTCTACTGTATCTCAAGTTTATTATAGCCCTTGACTCTTGTAATAGGGTGTACTGGATATTCACGTTTTGATGGAGCATCCCATCTGCCATCCTCCAAATAAGCTCTCATTTCTAATTGATTCCTATGCATCATATTCTGATTGTTTTGTATGGATTTTTCTCACTTAGGCATTACTGGGTTCATGCTATTCTTAGTTAAGGTAAATGAAAATGCAGCCCTTTACTGTACTGGTTTACTGATCTACACTTCCTATCATGCTCTCATGTCATTGCCTGTTTCAAAGGTTTAAGTCAGTTCACAAAATAGAGGACAGATAAAGTAAGAACAAGATAATTTCCAGCAAAGCATGAAACAGCCAACTTTACCCCTACCACCAATTACCTTCAACAACATTTACCACCATTATGATTATCACTACCATTACAACTACCAACATCACAAGCACCACTACCACCGCTACTACACCGCCACCACCACCACCTCCCAATCCAAAAAGTCTAGCTTTTATGAGCTAACAGCTGCAAAACCAGGTATGAACAATGCTCTGTACATGTGTTAGCTCATTAAATGCATTTTGGTACTTGCAATCTGACTTTTGCTGAGGCGTCACACATAGCCCGCTAGGGCTTACTAGGAACTTGTAGGCAGGACAGGGTACAGGGTGGATCCATGAATGGTGGTGATGGAGCGCAAAAACCCTGGTAACGGGGAAAGCAAACCCGTACCGGTATCCTCCCTTCATCAGACCGGACGTCACATTAACTCATTCACACATGCAGTCATTGGTGAGGCCCATAACACCAACACTCACACTAACCATTCCCCGGTCTGCACACAAACAGGAGGGATGAGCGGTTCAAGCGCTCGACATGTGAGGGGAAAACCTTATAACCTATAGGGAAAGAATAGTTATTTTACACCAATGTACATCAATACCCCTTCCACCTACAGATCTCAATTCTAAACATCAAGGCACTCCTACCACATGGTCAATGGACCATTTATTCGGATTGGTTGATGGTGATTTAGATCCAGCTAAAACACATTCAAGATCTAGATCTTACCTTTCTTAATAAACCACAAACTAATTTCTTGTTAATCAATATCTGTTTATCTAAATTTCTTGAAGAATTAGGTTCGCATTTGGAAAATTTAGATCAAATTTCAAATAAATCGCAGAACATCATATTTACCTAATCTGGCTATCTGGAGTCCTCTAAGTCATTGGGTCTGCATACTTAAATCTGTCGCCATTTGTCTAAGCAGATCACAGTTCAAAGTTCTTTGCTCAGCACGCTACAGTCTCAATGGATCGGCAAAAGACCAGAGACGTGCAAGCATCTATCAGTGCCCATGGAATTAGGAAAAGTTAGCAGTCATCAGAAAATTGGGCAGCATCCAGACCATCTAGGATTCAGGAAAACGCAGTCAGTCACCTAAGTAGCGTCACGAGTAGCGTCGTCGATGAAGTCGATGTAGGGAACGGTCGAGAGCGCGAACATGTGATGATGTGTCCCTCACTATTCTACCATGTACGTTTATAATAAAATCAAATCAAGAAGATACATTTTGTAATTTCAACACGGTTATGATTGGCTGGTTGCGATCCTCCGATGCTAAAGTTTGGGACCTTAGTACAGTTCGAGGGGTGAGGTCATCAAGTCAGTGAAAAGTCAGTTCGTTCCGGTTTTACTGTAAATCAATTGTCTTCAGTCTTGGCTGTCTTCCCACAGTGTCCTTGTTTTGGTACATGGAGATCACAGTTCACAACGGGGTCTTGAAGACTTTGTCGCTTCTACGCACTTCACTCCGCACCTCATGGGACAGTGGCCACTTCGTCGTGTCGCGTCGGCGGCCATTTTGGGATTTAGACCCAAACGCCAACTTAAGCGAAACAAACACAAAAGAGTAATTCATGCATAGAAATAATAAATCTAATGTTAACCCCTTACTAATCCCTCTATGTGCTTGTATTTATCTAGCATATAGAGACATTTAAAGCAATTATATTCACCCTTTTGGTCCTCTTCGTGGGCAAAATTACAAGACATTACAAAAGCAACATATATCATGCAGTATTCTATTTACTACATATACTACTGTTACTATGCGTACGTATTTTAGTCATGAAGGTTATTTTGCCATGCAATATACAATCCCATGTGTAATTTGGTTATTAGTATAGTTGGTTTAATATATATGCAAACTCATTTAATAATATTGTAATCAATAGATGATTCAATTAGTATTTTCATGGAGAATGGGGGAGGTATACAACATTTTGTACTACCCACTCCATCAGTGGCATATTTGTATACAGACAATAGTGTTACACAGCATGTCAAGGGATTCAGTAATTAGGATGATGTACTATATAGTGTAAGTGTAGGGAATCTGGTTCAGAGAGTTCAAGGGCAGACAGGGAATACTGGGCCCCAATTCTAACAACTAGAGTATTTTACCAATAGTCTTCTGGGGCCCCCACACTGTGGAGCCCTTAACTAGGAATTAAGTACCCAATTTAAACACTTCACTGTCAGGGTAGATAAACAGAGCAGTCCAAAGCTTATCCAGGTGGGGTGTTATGGGTTAAAGACTCCACACTCAGCAACAGAATAAACAACACTTAATAAATCGCTGTCCAGTCAATGTTTTTTCTTAGAAAACATAAAAGGACTTTATTCCATATAAATACTAAATACGACACACACATTTGAAAATATATATACAATGACAGGGGAAAATGCCTATTGGTAACACCCTCTAAAGGGTCTCACAACCAACAGGGGTTGGCCAATAATGAAAGGTCCTACAGATCAGGAAGTTTCCTAAATATACCATTTACCACCCAGCACCGGAGGCACATCTAACAGTCTGCACACCAGCAAGCCTTGAATCCTAAACAAACAATACACCCCCCATGAACCAAACACAGTATAGTGGGTGCGATTAATGGAATTCAGGCCTCATGCCTTTGTCAGGGTGTCACCACAATACATAAAGGCAGAATTATATGGTACATTTCAATCACTATTAAAACATTTTATAATGTGACCACCTTTCTATGACATGCAACAATAATTCCAAAACATCACTGTCACTATCAATGAAGATTTCAATGTTTGATAGAGTGCAGTGTATGAGTCTTTCTTCTAACTGTATGCACATTTCAAAGTAGTAACGAAGTAGAATAAGGGGATCACTACAAACAAGAAACAAAAAAGGTAAATCGCCAGCTCTAAGAGTACTAAAAGAAAGCTGAAAAGTCTCCCTATTTCACTCTTGTAATGACCTAGAAGATGTAGGATGGCTACTCAATAATGATTTAGGGTCTTCAGTAGGGGCCTGCAGGCTCTTGGCAATCTTTTAGAGTTATGTTATATCATTCAAGTTTCCTCTGTTCCTCCTGGAACACCCCTTATGGTGATATGCAACTTTTATGTTACCTTAGGGTATTAAGGTGTGCTCCTTGTGCTGAGGGCTTCCTTTACATTGCTTTCCATGGCACAATTACTTTTCTTTTTTGCTCTCGATGTGATGCGTTTTGTTTTAAGCTTGATGCCCCACCCCAAGTGAGACACCCACAGTGCTTTTGCTGGGGACCTCAGACAAGCTTCCACAGCCCCTGAACCTCGCTGCTCTGCTCAGCTCTCTTACATCGGTGGAGGGCCGTCTGCATCCACTCTCCTGCCCTTCCTGGCAGACCTAAGGAGTATGGGTAAGGTAGAACAGTATTCCAGCTCTCACGTTTCTACGTGGGAGAGTGCACCACAATTCTTTCAGTCGTTAGAGCCCCCATCTCTTGGGCCATCACTACAAGAACATTAGGCAAGTCAGTTTGCAAGATGTCTGGTTCTTCCAACATTTCACTGGTCATTCCCTGGCGTGGACAAGGGGCAAAAAGGAGAGTGCTATTTGCCCCATTGTCATTGGATAATCCATTAAGGCCTGTCCGTCCCCAGAGGAGTTAGATTCTAAAACCATGAGACACGGTACTGCGCTTTCCTGCCTGACGGCACTGGAGACCCACCAGTCAGGTAAGAAAATTAAGTGCACACAGGGGTATTGGCTTGTTTTGCTCCTGTGATGGCATGCTCTATCCACCAAGATTGCCCATTTTAGGCCTCCTTGTCTCTTAATGTTTAGTTAATTTTAGAAGCTGATATTTCTCCTGTCTCCCACTTGTGAGGGAGAGCTCAGGGCCTGCCCTCCTGCCTTTTTAGCTCCTTAAAGTCTGATTTTAAATCTCCTTGGCAGCACCCAGGGCCTGCTACTCTGTTTGGGCTCCTGGTACCCACTCCTTGGCACTGGGTTTTCCTTTGCAGGATCCTGTGGCCCTCAAGAAAGCTTACCCTGCATGTCTGCATGCCCCAGGCCCCACAGCTTCCTGGCCACTTGCTAGGTGCATAAGTGTCAATCAGGAGCCATTGGTCTCCCTTTAGGGATCACCCCCAACAGGTACAGACCACAAATATTCCAGACTCTTCAACTCCAGGTTCGCAACAAGTCCACCCTCTACACTCTGACAGAGTGAGTGGGGAGCCATTGTCACTGGCTGTGGAGAGACAGATACACAGAGTCCAAGTCTGTACACGTCCAGAGTGTCCCACTATAGTTAAAAGTGGTTCATCAATGAAGGGTCCATCTGTCCTTGGCTCCTGCAGAATTAAGCCCTTCTCTCTGTTTTTCCTTTGCATGAGGGTATTTAAGTAGAGAGGAGAGGATGTAGCCTTACAGCTAGAGCGGTAGACCTTGTAGCTGGGGAACCAGGTTCGAGTCTCGCCAACGCCGCTCAACATTCTGGTCAAATCACTTAATCGCCCCGTGCCTAACAAAAATGAATGAGTCCTTCTGTTACAAAACTAGTGCTCATGTAAAGCGCTCTGATACCTGATTTCTCAGGTCTAGTTTGCACTATATAAATCTAAAAAAAAAAGTAGGGTGGATAGTTCCAGAAAGTGGGTATTCCTGTTCATACCAAAGATGACACATCATCACTCTGAGAAAATGCCCCTTAGCGTGGTCACTCCCATATTTTACTGCATTTTATTGCTGGATTTTAGGTTCTGAACACTGTGTATGTTCTCTGAGCTCTAACATATGTAGAATGGGCTAATCCCTGACTGGCTTAATACGCATTCTTATAAGGTTATAGTGTATGGTGTAGAAACTACAATTATGACAAGAAGAGTTAAATTGTAACCAGTGAACTGCAGAAATTATTGTGACACCCACTATTGTGACATGGAACACATGGCTTCTGGACTACCCTTGTAGCCTGGCTGCTGAAGTTTAAACTTGAAGCACAACCTGTCAAAATTACCCTTTTGTCAGGGTAGGAACCTTCTTTTGAATATTGATAAGTCACACCTATGTAGGCCTTGTAGCCCACAAGGCAGGTCACATGGTATTTAAAAATGCGACATGTAAAATGTAATCTTACCATTTCCCCATATTGACAAGCCCTCCAAATCTATTTTGACTGTAAAAAGCCGTGGCTGCCTTATAAAAAAACACCAGAACAGATCAAAATATTAGTTTTGCGTTGTCATGTCTGGGATCAGCTAGAAAAATACTTCAACTGCTCTTTTTATTATAAATTAGCGCCAAGACGCCACGGCATACGAGCGCTTTACAAGCGTATATCCTATCCTATCCTATTAAAAGTCTAATTCCATGGTGAAGTTGGATTTTTAATAAATATTTAGGAAAAGTAACTTTTGGAAAGTTAATTTTCATCTGTCTGAAGGTCTTGGAGGCCAATCTACATTAGCTCTCTAGCAGCTGTCTGTCAAGTGTGTGACCTTGCCAAGGTGTAAAATTGTTTCCAGGAGCTAAAGCACAGACATCTTTGACAGGTCGACCTGAATGTTTAGGGATGACTCCTTTGAGCGTTGCGGAACCTTCATAAATGGAGGCTATTGCCCCTCCTGTTGGCAACACCGGTGTCAAATCCTGCCTAACAGGTCTATCTAAGGCACATGTAAAACACCTGCACCCTTGACAGTGATCAAACAGGACCACAGTATTTCCGTGTGTATCCCCTGGCTGGTTGCAGAAGGACCCTGCCTTTGTATTACCAGACTTCTGTCTCATATTTTGCTGTGGGTTCAGAGAATGGTTCAAACTGGATTTTAGTGTTAGATGTGAGAGGACACAGGTGATTTCCATAATACTCTCCTATATCCACCACCTGCTTTCATAGCCCAAGTTTAGTGTGTCTGAAGACTTCAGCCATATTGGCATTGACAAGAACATGGCACTTGGTAACTGAAAAACTAGGTAGGGGTTCACCTGGGATCGTTTACCCCATTGGCCAAGAGTTGCCCAGGAGTCACTTCCAACCATTAACTAGTGCCAGTCATCAATGTGGCATCCCAAGGCCCCCCTCTTTAGAACATTCTCTGGACCTCTAAAAGAACAGAAGCACCTGCTGTTTAAGAACTGTGAGGACACCTGAAGGGCTGAACATTGCTCCCACCTGTACCCAAAAGATGTGAAATCCAAGGGTCAATTGGCTACAGGGACACAACAACATGGACAAGGTCTTTTTCCTAAAGTGCCAGGATGACCAGTGATACTGGACTTGGACTGGACCCTGATGTTGGCCTCTGCCTGACACCCTGAGAGTCCCTGAGTGCCTCACCTGCGGTCCTGGAGTTCTTAGAAGTCTACTCTTGTGGTTGTTTGGGCACCAGAAGACAGTTTGGAAACCTTTACAATCTTTACCTTAGGAGTTCCAGAGCTTCAGAGGAACCTGCTGGAAAAAGTATATGACAGGCAGTTCCATACCATTGGATTGAATTTCAGCTTTGTACTGCTCAAAGGTCCCAGCATATCCGTTAAAACAATGGTGCCCCATTCTGCACTGGATATCCATCCTTCATTTCTATATCAGTGGCTGAAATTTCCATGGGATCCTGCATGGGGTAAGTGTGGGAGGGGCGTTTCTCTCATAATGTGACCAAGTTCCTTTCTGCATAGGGACTTAGACACATTTTTGGTTTTTATACTTCCAGACTTTCACTGGGACTAATCCACTTGGTGCATCCGACCCTGGCAACATTGAGGTTGGCCTGAAATTGCACCTTGATCTTGGTCTACAATGTCCTTTGAGTTACATTGGGTGCATTATGTTTTGGTGCTTTTCCACTTAAATCTTTATAAATTCATCGCTCTAGTTCTCCTTATTATTTTCATAGTTTGGTCCTTTTTGTTTATTACATTTTTCTCTCTTTTTATAAATTAGTCTAGGATTTTTATTGTGTGCTGTCTTTGACTTTTCAACTGTTTTGGTACTTCTAAATGCGTTATACATTTTCTCTAGGTTAAGCCTGTCCACTCTGTGCCACAGCTACCAGGCACAGAGAAGACAGGTTGACATCAGGCTTAAATTATTGAAACCATTGACTGGACTTAACAGGTCTATGACTTTGGGTAAACTATAATTTACCCTAAATAATAATTCACTTTCCTACCATCACTCCACCACGGTCCAATCTCTTCTACGCAGAATCTTGAGACTTTTTTTCAAAATGATAGTCTCAACTGGTCAGTGGACAGAGCTTTCTGAATGCATGGTAATGAATCAAACAAAGTGCCTTAAGATTTGGGAAGCACTCAACAGTGCTGTGCCCTCCGGCTGAGTACTGCAGCCTGCCTTTTCGTTGCACATTGCATTCAGGTGCCGACGCGTTTCAAGGTTAACAAACCTCTTCCTCTGGGCTGCAAAGAATGACACTTGAAGATCGCATTGCCTTAATTCCGGCTCAATTTATTTCATTTAAAGCCCCTCAGTGGGCGTATGCTGAGTGCAACGTCACTGTTGAATTCTGGGACTCGAAGTCCTAATGCGATTAAAACTGCTCCCTTTTAGTAAGTTCAAGTGCGCATTTGTAATTATGCTTATATTTAAATACCTATAGTAGGCTGTGTCACTCAAAACAGGCTTCTAATGCTTCAGCGCTGTGCCAATGGAGTCACAAATTGTCTTCAAACTCCAGCCTCGTCCCGCTGGTTTAGAACTTTCCCTCCAGGCCGCCGTGCATGGTAGTGAATCAAACAAAGGCAGGCTGCAGTATTCAGCCAGAGGGCACATCACTGTTGAGTGCTTCCCAAAGCTTAAGGCACTTTGTTTGATTCATTACCATGCACGGCGGCCTGGCCGTGGGGAAGGCACCATCGTCTGCTGGAGGGATGTAACAGGATGTATAGGTGTGTGAGTACATATGATGAGTGAGTACATGTATGAGTGTATGAGTGACTGTATAGGACTGTTGGTGAATGAGTGGATGTGTATGTGGATCTTAGAATTACTGAATAGGTTGTTGTAACTGGTATTGGTATGTCCATTGTTTTGAACATTGTAGTTTATATTTTTGAATGTGTGTATCAAAGGTTATATTAGGGGAAGAGGAGGTCTGCCACTCTATCACAAGGATGATGTCATCAGTGATGTCATTAGTGATGTCATTTGAGATGTCATCAGTGATGTCATGAGTGATGTCACTGAACATGTCATGAGTAATGTAATATGTGATGTCATCAGCAGTGCATTGCGGGCGCGCGAGTTATAGTTAGCTAAACTAACTATAACGGGGGAATTTCAATGGTTTTGCACGAGTGAAAAGTCCAGCTAACTATAACGCCCCTGAAACCTATGGTTTTTTCAGTGAATTTGTAAGGTTTTTTAAATGCTAATTCCTAACTATAACGTGCCTGAAACCTATGTTTTTTTCAGTGAATTTCAAAGGTTTTTTAAATGCTAATTTCTAACTATGCCTACAGAGATAGGACATGTGAAGAAAGAAGAAAAAACGCACAGAAAGAAAAAAAAGAAATGCAGAAAGAAGCAAGTCCTCAAAGACGAAGAAAAGTGCAGGAAGAAGGATAACGTGCAGAAAGAACAAACAGAAGAGCAGAAAGAAGCCTTGTTGCAAAATCATCCTGTACCCTCAACTTTTTCAGACGGATAGTGGTGGTAACTGAGTCTGACTAACCAGTCCTAGAGCCAGTGCTATGTTAAAAGACACTCAGAATTCAGTGAAAACTCCTACATACACTAGGGAACACTATGCGTTGGGGTCCCCCTGTGATCAGCATGACCTCCTCTGTAAGCCCCTAGTATATAATAGGGCAGGGGATTAAAAATACCTCTTAAAACGTGCCACAGGGCGTGTTTGCACACGTCACCTCAGGCCCTGTCCCCTCACTTCCCCACTGTGTAAACACGCCCTGTGGCCATTTTAAGTTGGGAGATTAAGTCCCCTTAAATCCTGATGGTCCCTAGGGTCCAACTAGAACACTAGGTACCTCCAGTAAGCGCCACAGACCTGCGTTGCAGAGAGATGTAAAAAGGGGCACGGCCTAGACCACCTCTCTGCAACGCAGCGGAGTGGTGCTTACTGGAAGCACCTGGTGGGCTAGTTGGCCCCCAGGGTCCCTCAGGATTGAAGGGGAATTATTTCCCCAACTTAAAACGCGCCACAGTGCTTGTTTGCACACGTTAACTCAGGCCCCGTCCCCTCCCTTCACCACTGTGTAAACACGCCCTGTGGCCGTTTTTAGTTGGGAGATTAAGTTCATTTGAATCCTGAGGGTTCCTAGGGTCCAACTAGCCCACTAGGTACCTCCAGTATGCGCCACAGAGCTGCGTTGCAGAGAGGTGTAAAAAGTGGCACGGCCTGGACCACCTCTCTGCAACGCAGCTCAGTGGCGCTTACTGGAAGCACCTGGTGGGCTAGTTAGCCCCTTGGGGCCCTCAGGATTGATGGGGAATTATTTCCCCAACTTAAAACGCGCCCCAGGGCTTGTTTGCACACGTTAACTCAGGCCCCGTCCCCTCCCTTCACCACTGTGTAAACAAGCCCTGTGGCCGTTTTTAGTTGGGAGATTAAGTTAATTTGAATCCTGTGGGTCCCTAGGGTCCAACTAGCCCACTAGGTACCTCCAGTATGCGCCACAGAGCTGCGTTGCAGAGAGGTGTAAAAAGTGGCACGGCTTGGACCACCTCTCTGCAACGCAGCTCAGTGGCGCTTACTGGAAGCACCTGGTGGGCTAGTTAGCCCCCAGGGGCCCTCAGCATTGAAGGGGAATTATTTCCCCAACTTAAAACGCGCCATAGGGCGTGTTTGCACATGTCACCTCAGGCCCCGTCCCCTTCCTTCCCCACTGTGTAAACATGCCCTGTGGCCGTTTTTTAAGTTGGGAGATTAAGTCCCCTTGAATCCTGAGGATCCCTAGGGGCAAAATAGCCCACTAGGTACGTCCAGTAAGCGCCATTGCAGAGAGGTGTAAAAAGGGGCACGGCCTGCACCACCTTTCTGCAACGCAGAGCAGTGGCACTTACTGGAAGCACCTGGTGGGCTAGTTGGCCCCCAGGGTCCCTCAGGATTGAAAGGGAATTATTTCCCCAACTTAAAACGTGCCACAGGGCGTGTTTGCACAAGTCACCTCAGGCCCCGTCCCCTCCCTTCACCACTGTGTAAACACGCCCTGTGGCCGTTCTAAGTTGAGAGATTAAGTCCCCTTGAATCCTAAGGGTCCCTAGGGTCAAACTAGCCCACTAGGTACCTCCAGTAAGCGCCACAGAGCTGCGTTGCATAGAGATGTAAAAAGGGGCGTGGCCTCAGAACACCTGTCTGCAACGCAGCTCCCTGGCGCACACTGGAGATACCTGTTGGGCTAGTTGGCCCTCAGGGACCCTCAGTATTGAAGGAGAATTAATTCCCCAACTTACAACTGGCCAGGGGGTGCGTTTGCAGAGTGCTGCAAAGGAGGGGGCGTGGCCTCCAGCGCGATGCCGGTCTTTTATTTTTTAATTTTTTTTAAGAAGGAGGGCTGTGTGGCCCCCTTTTTTTCTCATTTACTGGCCCTGGGGACCCCATCCCCCAGGGCCTGCACCCTAATTTTTTTTGTTGAAAAAAATAAATTTGGCCCTCCCAAGGCCTTATTCAGCCCCGGGGACCCCAACCCCCGGGTCATTGCCTTTTTTTAATTTAAATTCTTTAGGAGGGGGCTGCGTTGCCCCCCTCCTCAGGCCACTTATGGCTCCGGGGACCCCATCCCCCGGGGCCGGCCTTTGTTTTTTATTTTAAAAATATATATATTTATAGAAACACCTAGGACATGCTGGACAAACTGTATGTACCTATCACCATGACGATTTGCGTGATATTCATTAAAAGGCGACTATGCATAGGATGAATCCACATGGAATGTATTTACACCGCTAGTGAAGCTCTGACGTGTCTGACGCCCTACCGTGCCTAATCCCGGCACCCCCGCAGGTGGGTACTCTCCAAGTAGACACCCTTGTCGTTTATTTATACAAACATGGGTAGCTATTGACGGGCACATTTAATATACACGCACACCAAGCCATTCAAAGGGGATTCGACAAAAATTCGACCAAACTATGCAAGAAACCCCCCTCGCGGTTAATAAAAAACACATCCACCGCCGGATGTGTAATACTTTTTATTTTACTCTCTGGAAAAGAGACGAACCTCACTTGAGAGTCACAGCGTGCTCCTAGCTGAGCCCAATGCTGTGTTACACCCACCAGTGCCCGCCGATTGCCTCACACCTCTGTGTTGTATTCCACCAGCTAGTGCGTATGCTATGACACTCTCTAGCCCATGTGCACTGTAACACCACCCCGTGAATATGTCATTCCACACTTGCCTTCGCACGGGTTATATTGCCCCATCTAACGTGCCTTCCTCGATGTGTATGTTATAACGCACAGCGCTATGCCATACATATTACAATCTGGGATCCATATCTTTGTCACAGTGCATATGCAACGTTACACTCCCCAGCACATATTTTATATTACAACTTTAGAGACTAGTTATGTTACACAACACTGCCCTGTGCATATTACGCTCCAAGGCGCATATCGCATAGCACGCGCTAGTGCCTGTGCTATCTCGCGCTCTCCAATGAATCTGTCATTGCGCACAATGTATTGCATATTATATTTCACGCCCCGGTTCATCTTATATCACACTGTTTGGTGCATAGTTTATACCATATACTACATCTAGTTTTCATTTTCAATCGTGCTCTCAGGACTATGTTCTATATAACACTGCGTCCACCTACCCTTTTCACGGGCATTACATTTTGCGATGGGGGTGGAGGGTCAGGGGGTGTTTCTGCCAAGTGAGCCCGGAGTCACAGTCACAATCGTCCTCTTCTTCCTGAATAAAAGTGAGATTATGCTGCATACTTGTTCATATTTTAAGTAGTTCGCACAGACACACATTTTAAAAACAATAAAGTTCCTAATACCCACCTTCTCTGAACAGTTAGCTTGCTGCCCCATCCACCTCTTCCCTATCCTCTGTTGTCTGAATCCATGGACTAGCCTCCTCCCTCCTGCCATGCATGGTCTGATGTGCTGCCAGTGCCCTCCATTTAGCATGATGTACCAGTCCACTCCTCCTGCCCTCCATTGCCCAATTATATGGCCCATCATTGACCTGCTGCTTAGCCTCTGTGCTTAGCTTGCTGCCCCTATTCTCCTTCCCCCTGCCCTCCGATGTCTTTGTGCATGCCCCTGCTCCATCCTTTTTGCCCACTATGTTCCATGGACCTGCCACTCCTATCTACTCTGAGTGTTCTGTTGAACTGCCACTACCCTCCCACCTGCCTAGCATTGTCAGATGACTGTAACCTGTCCCTGCCACCTCCACCCTGCCTGTCCACATGCCATGCCCCTATCCCCTTCCTCCTGTCCTCCATGGTCCATTTTACTGCCACACCCTTCTGCCCTCCCTGATCTGTTGTGCTGCAACTGCTCCTCCTGCCTGCCCCGCACGGTCTGTTGTGAGGCCCCTTCCCCTGAACTCTCTTGTCTGTGCCCAGGTCCTGACCCTCCCTTCTATCCTCCATGGTCCTTTGTGCATGCCCCTGCACCATCCTTCTTGCCCATCATAGCCATTGTGCTGCCACTAACCCTCCCACTTGCCATGCATGGTCTTCTGTGCTGCCATGGCCCCTCCCACCTTCCCTGTGTGGTCAGCTAGCTGCCCCTGACCCCCTCCCACCTTCCCTCCATGGTCTGTGTGTATGCCACCATAGCCTCATTGTTGCTCTCCATGGTGTGTCTTGTTTCTAGTGCCCATCCTGCCTGACCTCCATGGTCATCTTGCTGCTCCTGCCCTGCCACCTTGCCCCCAGCCCTCTGTTTCCATGTGCAGACCCCCTATTCCCTCCCTCCTGGCTTGTCTGTTCCATTGTAATGCCCCTGATCCGTCCCTCCTGCCCTTTATGGTCTGTTATGCTGCAGCTTTCTCTCCTGTCTGTCCATTATGGTCAGCTAGCTACCATTGCCTCTTTCCCATCTGTTCTCTGTTGTCCATGTGCATGGTCCTGTCCCCTCCCTATTGCTTTCTATGGATTGTTGTGCTGCACTGTGTGGTGTATTGTGCTGCTGCAAACCCTGATGCCTGCCCTGTAGGGTCAGTTTGGTTCACCTCTTCATGTCCCTCCTGTCCTCTGTTATCCGAGGCCATGTCCCTACCCCAATTCCTCCTGCCTACCATGATTCAATGTACCATACTTGCGAACATTTTGAACTTGGTAAGAGAGAGATTTTGAAAAAAAACTGGGGTATTGATTTTCCTCTTTGAGTTACATTGGAAAAAGAGGAGATTGTAGACAGGAGACAGATCAAATAAAGCCCATTTGAGCTTAAAAACATTGGACGTTTCCTGGCTGAAACGGGTCTGTTGGCATGTATGGTTGTACTACCACTGCCTCTTTCTTCTGCCCACAATGGTCTATTATATTGCCACAGCCTCTCTTGCCAGTCCTGTATTGTTGGTTTGTTGCCCCTGCCCCCCTTTCCACTGCCCTCCATAGTCTGTTGTGCTGCCAATGCCCTTCCTGCCTGCCCAGTGAGGTCAAATTGTTGCCTCTGCACTCTCCTACCTGCCTTCAATTGTCAGAGTCCGTGCCCCTGGCCTCTCAACAGTATCCCAATGAACAACTAGATTGCTAACATTCTATATTTATTACAAAAGTGTGGAACGCCTGACGTCATCTTGGTGTAATCAAAACTGTAATACCTAGAGTACTTCCTTTAGAAATTACATATATGAGAGGGTCTTATTTGCATCAAAATTATGGTTAGTGCTCTAAAAAACTAAAATGAGGACATATTTTCGGAGTTTTCAAATAGCGACAAAGAACTTTTAAATTATTTGTAATCTTTATGTTTTTTTATCCAGTTGACCACTTGATTAAATGTTGCACCTTGGCGAGAGGATGTGGTGTTACTTCCAGAGCTGCAGACTTTGCAACTGGGGAACCAGGTTGGAGTTTCTGCTTCAGCTCAACATTCTGTGATTGTGGTCAAATCACTTAATCTCCCCATGTCTACAACCAAAATGAATTTGATCTTGTGTGATGTAACCAATGCTCATGTAAAGCATTCCAATACCTGACAAGTCTGCACTATATAAAACTGCAAATACACAAAAAATAAGTGTTTTGCACACTTCTGTCATTGGGCTACATGTGGGCTACATCTAGGTGATATTTGTGCTGCATTTAGGGTCTTTTGTGTCTGGTGGCCATCTTGGGAGATTTATTTGTTATGAAGTTTCCTAATTTCCTCATTTACTGCAGTCTCCTCAGTAGGAAATGCTTTCAGTTTTTTACTTTGATTCCATCAAGAAGGTATTCAGATATGTCACACATTTGCCATAAATTCTGAATGTTAGCACTCTAGTTGCTCATTAGATCACTGTAGTAAAACTACTGCTCACCGGGGAAGTCTGCTGCTGGTATTCAAAGTGCATGTTTCAGTCTGCATGTCAGAATTTGTTTATGAAATAGAAGAGGATTTGAGAAGTCAAAATGTGCCCTAATTTTTCTTTCTGCAGAACTAATCATAATTTCTATGGCAACATGAACCCCCTCATTTTGTTACTTTATAAATTAAATGTTTTAAGTGTTACCACTTTATTACAATCAAGATGGCTTCAGGTGTGCCATACTTTTGTCATAAGTAAGAGTGTTAGCGCTCTAGTTGTTCGTTAGAACACTCTGGGACATTCTGTCATTGGGCTATACTTGGGCTACATCTGGGTGATATTTGGGCTACATTTGGGCTCTTTTGTCTCTGGTGGCCATTTTGGGAGACTTATTTGTTATGATGTTTCCTAATTTCCTCATTTACTACAGTCTCCTCAGTAGGAAATACTTTCAGTTTTTTACTTTGATTACATCAAGAAGGCATTCAGATGTGTCACAAATTTGCCATAAATTCAGAATGTTAGCACTCTAGTTGCTTATTAGATCACTGTAGCAAAGCTACTGCTCACCAGGGAAGTCTGCTACTGGTATTGAAAGTGCATGTTTCAGTCTGCATGTCAGAATTTTTTAATGAAATAGAAGAGGATTTGAGAAGTCACTCAAAATGTGCCCTAAGTTTTCTTTCTGCAGCACTAATCATACTTTCTATGGCAAAATGAACCCCCTCATTTTGTTCCTTTTTAAATTAAATGTTTTAAGAATTACCACTTTATTCCAACCAAGATTGCTTCAGGTGTGCCATACGTTTGTCATAAGTAGGACTGTTAGCGCTCTAGTTGTTCTTTAGAACACTCTGGGAAGCTGCAGTAGAACACAAAGGAATCAACTGACAGTCTCTGCCCTTGTTGGATGTACATGTTTTACTGAGAATGTCAGACTTGACTGAGAAAGATAATGTGAATTTACAGAAAATATGCTCTCAGTTAGCTTATAGATCACCTTCCAAACCTCTGTGGGAAAAGCATGAGAAAATAGTTTTCTCTCAAACATGATTCATGATATCAAAGCAGAAGGCTTTTTCACATGGTAAAATCACCTTAGAACACACCACAATTCCTAAAATGAGTATGGTACCATCAACAAAGGATTTATAATGTAACTAAAGTCTTAAAACCTTCTATTAACTGCAATGCTTTTTAATGAGGTGCTATCATGTATATTGGTCTCAAGATGGCTGCCAACACTTCTTGGATGAAGTGCTGACAGCCAATCAGATCTCACAATGAGATGTGTGGTTAGGCTCCGCCCAGATATATACGTGATTTTACTTTTGATTATCTCAGGAGCTACTGAACGGATTTACCCCATTTAAGCAAAAGGCACATGCCTGACCTGAGGACTACCTCTTTGCCAAATTTCAAGTAATTCTGTTCAGCCGTTCGGGCTGTACCTTCGACTAAAGGTCCTATGGGAAAATGCATGGGGAAAACGCGTTTTGGGCCCCCCCTTTTTTCTCAGCCCCCGCTTGACGAATCACCCCAAGACTTTCAGGGCAGGAGCTGAGCGGAGCGCCCCATTAGTTTTGAAAATTTCACGAAGATAAGTCAACCGGCGCCAAAGTTATTCAAAATAGAATTTTCAGATTTCCTATGGGAACTCGGTCCTAACTATAACTATCTACTGGCGACTGCCAGTAGATTATATATATATATATATATAAATATATATATATATATATATGTATAGTAAACCTTAAACATTTCAGTATATACCATTTATATAATGTGAATTAAATAAAGTACAATAATATTTAATACTATATAAATATATGCCTATATATAAATACACTCACATATATATATATATATGTATGTGTGTGCTTATATTTCTATATATAGGGTCACTTGGTCTAATTTAGCTATTTTGTTCTCCTTTTAGAGAGCGTTTGGTCCTGATGAGAATCCCCACAACTTGAGGGATTCGAAACGCGTAGACCTCTTCTTCGTTTTGGGCTAATCGTACATTTAACAATCTAACTCAATAATTTTCAACTATTACAATTTTGTTGCAAACCATTTTTTGATAGCCTCCTTTTCAAAATTGTCATTCCAAACTGTCATTGAATATTTGTCTGAAGTGTCTCACAGTATGATTGAGTAGTGTGTATGTGTGGTTTGATTGAGTTCAGTATGTCAGTGGTAGTGTCGTGTGCATATGTCCATGTAATGTAAATATTAATGATGTACTGTTTTTTCTACTATTTTGTCGAATTTGTTCTATTTGTCGAAATGAAACCGTGCTAACTAATGAGCTAATGTGGCACTGAATTCAATTGTTGATTAAAATCAAACGGAAAAAGTGGTTTAGAGTGAAACTGTTTTGTTCAGTTCATGGGTAAAAGTGTCTTCTTTAAATCTAGTGCAGCATTGGCAATACTTTTGTTGTGTTAATTATATTTCTATATATATATACATTTATATAATGTAGTAATATTATTAAAAATATATATTTGACATTATATTACATTTGTTGGGTTATTTTTAAAATGTAATACTGTAAAAAGTATATATTTGTACATATTTGTATATATATAAATATATATATATACATATATATACACACACGTGTCTATATATATATATATATATATATATATATATATATATATATATATATATATATATATATATATTATTCTCCAACAATTCCCAAAAGGAATAAACAACGCACTCCTCGGATTTTACATGCTTCAAGGATTTTATTTCAGGCAGACCGGTTTCAGCATCACGCCTTTATCAATGCCTCTAGTGTTTGTTAGTCACCTTGCCTCCGTTTAAATGTCCATATGTGCTTCCCCATTGGTTGTGAGGAGCGAGGTCAGTGAAGACGGACAACAATGATTATAGTTCTATTTGTTGTTCCGTGCGCCATGTCAGCATGAAAACTTTTAATCTCTCAGTGAGCTTGGCTGCATGCTCGTACATATCCATTATAGTACACCCAGTCCCTAAGTGGGAACGAGCACGCAGTTTTCTATTAACATGTCATGCTGAATTCCACTCACCACACGGGGGCCCACTGAAGAATGTTCCTCGCCCTGCCGTGCTCCACTTAACACAGCGATGAAAACACAGGTTCCTGTTTTGTAACTGGATTCCTTTCATTTATAGTAAATGACGACGTGGTGTCGATGTTTAGCATCTTCCTGGTAAGTGGCGGCGGTTCAGGCAGTTCACAAATGCTCTCCATCAAATGCCACTCACTGCCGAACAGCTCACGGGCGGGTGTCGTTGTCGTGAAAGTGGCTTTCACGAAAAATTATTCTCCAACAATTCCCAAAAGGAATGCTGACATGGCGCACGGAACAACAAATAGAACTATAATCATTGTTGTCCGTCTTCACTGACCTCGCTCCTCACAACCAATGGGGAAGCACATATGGACATTTAAACGGAGGCAAGGTGACTAACAAACACTAGAGGCATTGATAAAGGCGTGATGCTGAAACCAGTCTGCCTGAAATAAAATCCTTGAAGCATGTAAAATCCGAGGAGTGCGTTGTTTATTCCTTTTGGGAATTGTTGGAGAATAATTTTTCGTGAAAGCCACTTTCACGACAACGACACCCGCCCGTGAGCTGTTCGGCAGTGAGTGGCATTTGATGGAGAGCATTTGTGAACTGCCTGAACCGCCGCCACTTACCAGGAAGATGCTAAACATCGACACCACGTCGTCATTTACTATAAATGAAAGGAATCCAGTTACAAAACAGGAACCTGTGTTTTCATCGCTGTGTTAAGTGGAGCACGGCAGGGCGAGGAACATTCTTCAGTGGGCCCCCGTGTGGTGAGTGGAATTCAGCATGACATGTTAATAGAAAACTGCGTGCTCGTTCCCACTTAGGGACTGGGTGTACTATAATGGATATGTACGAGCATGCAGCCAAGCTCACTGAGAGATTAAAAGTTTTCATGCTGACATGGCGCACGGAACAACAAATAGAACTATAATCATTGTTGTCCGTCTTCACTGACCTCGCTCCTCACAACCAATGGGGAAGCACATATGGACATTTAAACGGAGGCAAGGTGACTAACAAACACTAGAGGCATTGATAAAGGCGTGATGCTGAAACCGGTCTGCCTGAAATAAAATCCTTGAAGCATGTAAAATCCGAGGAGTGCGTTGTTTATTCCTTTTGGGAATTGTTGGAGAATAATTTTTCGTGAAAGCCACTTTCACGACAACGACACCCGCCCGTGAGCTGTTCGGCAGTGAGTGGCATTTGATGGAGAGCATTTGTGAACTGCCTGAACCGCCGCCACTTACCAGGAAGATGCTAAACATCGACACCACGTCGTCATTTTCTATAAATGAAAGGAATCCAGTTACAAAACAGGAACCTGTGTTTTCATCGCTGTGTTAAGTGGAGCACGGCAGGGCGAGGAACATTCTTCAGTGGGCCCCCGTGTGGTGAGTGGAATTCAGCATGACATGTTAATAGAAAACTGCGTGCTCGTTCCCACTTAGGGACTGGGTGTACTATAATGGATATGTACGAGCATGCAGCCAAGCTCACTGAGAGATTAAAAGTTTTCATGCTGACATGGCGCACGGAACAACAAATAGAACTATAATCATTGTTGTCCGTCTTCACTGACCTCGCTCCTCACAACCAATGGGGAAGCACATATGGACATTTAAACGGAGGCAAGGTGACTAACAAACACTAGAGGCATTGATAAAGGCGTGATGCTGAAACCGGTCTGCCTGAAATAAAATCCTTGAAGCATGTAAAATCCGAGGAGTGCATTGTTTATTCCTTTTGGGAATTGTTGGAGAATAATTTTTCGTGAAAGCCACTTTCACGACAACGACACCCGCCCGTGAGCTGTTCGGCAGTGAGTGGCATTTGATGGAGAGAATATATATATATATATATATATTTTTTTTTTGTGCAAAATTCCTCGTAACGCAAGGATGACGACGCCGTGTTCTGGCCAACAAAACTTTATTGAAGTCGACTGGTAGGACGCGTTTCACCTGTCCAGCAGGCTTGTTCACCAATGGCTTACCCGTTTCAATTAGCCATTTTAAATACAGAGTTCACGTCAAGTCACATGACTGAACTACACAAATAGTGCATTAAACAAAAGACTTGTAGTTTTTGCATCCATGTCGCGTGAACAATGTTACGTTTCAAATAAATATGAAAACACATTATTTAAATTATTCATTTGTGCACAATTATCTTGCCATGCACAAAAAGTCTTTCAAAATTAAAAAGCGATTTATCCTACTCTGGTAATCCAGGTTAACAATGTGACAGCCTGTAAGCAAGTCAACACTCCAATTTCTACACTGCACTGCGACCAAAAATAAATCACGCTTTGGCAGAATTTCATTATGCATGAAGATATGCCCAAAACCGCACATTGAAAATGCACATTAAAGCTCTTATGTAGCATTCTATATTAAACTTTAGTGAGTAAACGTATTTATCTAAATAACATTCATTCATGTCACGCTACATAACATGAACATTTCATTCAGCACAAGTGGGCTTGTATCACATGATGCTAAATTCTACTATTATGCTATCTATCTAAATAACCCTGTGCAAACATACTGTGAAAAAATGATAAAGTTATAAAGTTAAAAAATGGTGCAGAGAAATAGCCTTTGCTATAATCTAATTTCTCATGAAATTCATCAACAATGCAATTATTCCAGATGTGTGATTAAATCTTCTTCAATATTCAATCCTGAAGGGGAACGTGGGTTTAACTCCAAAATATAGCAGGACTTCAATTTTCGTAACTTTTTCTCCCTATTACCCCCTCGTATATTCGGAGGGATACAGTCTATCACATAATACACAAGGCCTTGTGCATTTTTGTTGTGATGTGACTCAAAGTGCAGCGCACCGGGGTAAGAACTATCCCCATTACGTATTGCTCTAAGATGTTGCAGCACTCTTTTATGGACTGGATGGATCATGCTGCCTACGTACCTCAGGCCACAAGGGCACTGGAGGACGTAGACAGCAAAATCAGTCTTGCAGGTGAAATATCCTTTGATCTTTTTCATTCGTTTAGATAGTCCCAAAGTATATAACTGTGTATTTTTGCCAAATCCGCATGCTTTGCATTTTGTACACTTTGTGAACCCCTCTCTGGGTTTAAGCCAATTCATAGCCTGCCTGTCCGAACGCTTTTTAATGACCACATTACTCACCAGCATTTGTCTGACGGATCGTGCCATTCTAAACGTAATAGCTGGCTTTTTTTGTGTTATTTTGCCCAGAATCAGATCATTACGAATCAAATGCCAATGATTGGCAAGAATACTCCTTATTTGGCCATGATCTCGAGCTATGTTTTGCAAGTTCTTCATCCAAAACTTCCTTTTCACTACAGTTGCGCATTGTTCTCAAGCATTCCCCATATGGAATGCTTTTAATCAGATTCTGGGGGTGGACACTATCAGCATGGGGCAGCATGTTTCCTGCTGTGGGTTTTCTGTAAAGTTTTGTCTGAAGTTTGGAGTTCTTGACATAAATAGTTAGATCTAGGAAATTAACTGATGTATTACTGATGGTACTTGTGAACTTGAGATTTAAATTGTTCACTTGCAATTTTTGATAAAGTTTTTCACTGAATCCTCAGATCCTTTCCAAACCACAAACAAGTTGTCGATGAATCGACTCCAGTGTAGCACATTTTCTTCCCACTCAGTATGGTATGCGACCGGGACCACCTGCTCGTCCCACCAGCCCATATGCAAATTTGCATAGCTGGGGGCGAAGCAGGTGCCCATTGCTGTCCCACAGGTCTGATGAAATAACTCATCATTGAAAAGGAAATAGTTACTCTTAAGGCATGTTGAGACCATACTCAATAACATCTGGGTGTGTGCCCAGAGTTTAAAAGGTTGATTACTGAGAAAATGCTGGATGGCATTTAAACCATCATCATGTTTAATGCTGGTATATAATGTGGTCACATCAATTGTTACCAACAAAAAATCATCCTCCCATGGTAGACGACGCACCCTCTGTTCAAGAGTGGGGTGGCAGTTACCTGAGCCGGGAGGAAAAAAATCTCTCTCTCTCTATATCTATCTATCTATCTATCTATCTATCTATCTATCTATCTATCTATCTATCTATCTATCTATCTATCTATCTATCTATCTATCTATCTATCTATCTATCTATCTATCTATCTATCTATCTATCTATCTATCTATCTATCTATCTATCTATCTATCTATCTATCTATCTATCTATCTATCTATCTATCTATCAAAAAGATAAATCCCCTCCGAGCTTGCTGAACAGGTAATGGAGACACGGACACAACTTTGCACTAAGTAAGTGATTTATTTAAATCATAATGGCAGGATGATGTGTTTTACCCACCTGGCTGGGCTTGTTCACAGATATATATTTCAACACACAATCCTCATGTCCTGATGCTCTGGTGGCTTAGGTGTGTGTCTGGGTGAGGAACCCGTATAACTGCTAATTCACTTCTCTCAACCATTCCGTAAGAGAGATAAGTACTCCGGTGTTGCTTAGTAAAGGTTTCTTCTTTATTTCACCATAAAGAAACTAGGCACAGTGCAAGTTAACAAAAACACTCAACGAGTTTCGGCGTACCTGCTGCCTTGATCACAAGTGACCCGTGTTGTCCCAAAGCACACATAAATCCTTTGGTGTGATTGACATGAAAGAAGGGCGAAGGACTTAACATTACGTAGCTCATGTGTCGGCCATCTTACAATGTGTTGACCTTTGTCACAATTAATGTGGATAATCATTAAATACTATTTACAATGTACACAACAAGGCAAAACATCAATCAATACCTTGCTAGACCCTTTGGCTGTTCTCGGTGGCGGTACAGATTGGCATGTGGTAATTAAATATTACTTTACATTTTAAGAAAAATAGTAACATTATAGTTAGGAAATAGCATTAAAAACTGTAGAAACTCAATGAAAAAAAGAAGGTTGCAGGGACATTATATTTACGAAATAAAATTAACAAATCTTTAAAAATTCACTAAAAAGCCACTGGCAACCGCTAAAAACCAAAGATTACATGGACATTATATTTAGGTTCAGATTTTATACACACAAAACCATGGAAATTCAGCAGTAATAGTAATAACTCGTGCCCTAAGTTAATTAGAACTCGCACCCTCGCCATGCACCGGTCCACATGTTTTGTTATGTTATGTTACCAGATTTGTAGAGCGCATGGCTGCCCCAGCAACGGGGTGTCCCAGCACATATTACACCACGGATGACATCTTCTATGACATCATTGATAATATCAGTGCAACATTTGCTGTAAAATTATTGATGAGAAAACTGTGCATGGCAGGGGCACGAGTTATAGTTACCTTAGGGCACAAGTTAGTTTTGCAGGCTGTGCAACAGTAGGGTAAGAGTTGGACTTCGGAGGGATGATATTTACTATTTCCACTCCAGTCTGTGCAGCAGTAGGGAAAACATTCGACTTCAGAGGGGTTAAATTTACTATTCACGCTCCAGTCTGTGCAACAGTTGGGAAAGTACTTCAGTTCAACCACCATATATAAATAGCCCTATTAATTTACATCAAATGTATTACTTAATTAACTTCCCACACTCTACCCCGACAAACCTAGTAGCCACACTTAAAATATAACTAAAATAAATAGGTATAACACAATTGATATAATTAATAATCAATTAAATGATTATTAATAAATTAATAATGAATTGTTATTTCATTATTTAATTTACTTCCCACCGTTTACCCTTCAAAACCAGAAGCCCGCACCTAATATATAACTTAAAAAATATAATTTTTATTAATTATTACTTAAATAAATCCCCACCCTATACCCCTACAAACCTAGCAGCCCGCACCTAATATTTAATGGGAAAATAAACTATTACACAATTTGCATAATTAATAACCAATTGAGTTATTAATAATAACATGATGAAAAATTGTTAATTATTTATGATTTAATTAACTTCTCACCATATACCGCCACAAGCCCAGCAGCCTGCACCTGATATACAACTTCAAAAAAGATAATTATTATGCAATTTACATAATTAATAATCAATGTAAAAATAATATTAAATGAATAATTAATTGTAAATTAATTATACTTAATTAACTTCCCACCCTATACCGCTAAAAACCTAAAAACTCACAATGACACTATAAATTACTGTTAGCAATTAAATAAAAAATTGTAATTCACTTAAAATTGCAAACTACAATTAAAAATATTAACAATTTTACAAACAACAATTATGTAAAATTAATTTATGATCTAAAATGCACACAGATAATTTAAAAAGTGATATTTTTCACAACTGTATTATTGAAAACGATTTTAACAGCAACAATATTATTAGCAACGATAATTCTTACCTGAAAAAAATCTATATTCTTTACAACTTTATTTCTGCATCATGATATTTTTGTATTCCAATATTTTTTTCGGTATTTCTGTAACTCATTATTTAAAACTCAATATTTTCTCCAAATGCCTATGCCAGACTTTTTGGATATCAACAAGGATGAATGTACACTCAGTCATCAATCAAACTAGAAATAATGAATACATTTATTAGTAATCCCAAAATTATGGCATGGATGCAATTGGAAATCCCTGCCTTAGAAAGAAAAATATTTCAACATAAAGACCAAAGATTAAATAGGCAACGAGAATAGGGACTTAATTGTCATCTTAAAGAGGTAGATCTTTTTTTTAAAAAAAGGCGATGTATTGAATGAACAGACATCCTGATCTCATTTCGAACCATCTAGACAGAGTGGTAATAATTGAACATTCAAGGACTGCTGCCTTTCCTCTGATCCCTTAGGGGTTAACTTAAGGACCTCCCTCCCAATAGAAATGTAAGGATTTGAATGGGCAGTGAACACAGAGCCTAAACATTCCTCTGCTCTCTTAGAGGGGTGAGATGTAACAGACAGACCAATAGTTAAAAGTCAATATTTTTTGTGTTAGAAACATAAATTTATGTTTGTATTTTGTTTTTGTATAAATTGTATTGTGACACAACGTAGTGTATTTACAGTAGACAAATAAATTAAACAAGTAGGTAGGGCAATTAGAAGCAAGATTAACAGAATTATGATTATGGGCAAGAAATATGAAGAGAATTTAAAAATATGGTCTACGGAATGAGGGGGAGAGACAAGAGTCAGGAAGAGAAACAAAACTATAAAACTAAGGGGCTTATTAGGATGGCGGATGGACTGGAGTCCGTCCGCCATCCTGTGGTAAACCGGGACCGTCCACAATACATGCGGCGGTCCCGCATACCAAATTAGGATGCGCACGCCCCCATGGCAGTCGCATTTTGCAATTTAACATTGCGGCGGGTGCTGGAGCCATTTTTTCAACTGTTTTCCTGCCTGGTTTACAGCGGGCAGGAAAACAGATGAAAAGTCAGTTCACAGCGAGCAGGGGCAGTTTTCCTGCTCCTGCCTGCTGGAAACGGACTTACTGTTTGCTCTCGCTTGGAGGGAGCCAAGGAAAAGCAAACATCTATGCCCCGGTGGGTGGGAACCCCCAGACATAGGGAGCCGGCCCCTTGGGTTAGCGATCCCCAGTGCCATTAATGGCTCCAGGAAACGGGCTACGTGGCCCCCCTCCTTTCTTATTGCAGGGCCTGCCCTGGTATGGTTGAGGTCCCTGGGATACAGAAATGGCTCAGGAGGGATTCCCTTGAAGCCCTCTCCCCCTTTTTGTAATTGGGGAGGTGGTGGTCCCTGGGGCTGTAATAGGCCCAGGAGGGGGGTCCATGCCCCCCTTCTATTATATACATTGGCTTAGCTCCGGGGAGGTGGTGGTCCCCAGGCCGTAAATGACCTGGGAAGGGGGGCTACTTGCCCCCTTACACTTATTTTAGGCCCCGGTGTCCCCATGTCCTAGAACCTACAGCTGAATTTATGGGGGAGGGGGACACTTAAGCCCCCCCTTCCCAGCTGATTTATGGCCCCAGGTACCCATCTCCCGGGACCCGGCCATCTTTTTAAATATGGAGGGGAGCACACAGCCTCCCTCCCCAGGCTGATATCGGTCTTAGGGGACCCCATCCTCCAGGGCCCAGCCAACTAAGGACGGGTGCCATGGTGTCCACCCACGGCACCCACCATGTTCTTATTGAGAGCTGAGGGGGTGTCCCAAAGCCCCATCCAGCTCCCTGCCCCCAGCAGGAGCCAGCACTGATCCTGCCAGCATTGTTAGCTGCTCCCTGCGTGTGGGAGCAACATTCAGATCTGTGAAACAGATGGTGGGAGCATTTTTAAAGATCATGCCAGTTGGGAGTGGATGCCGTATGCACTCTCGCTCGGTGCACGAAACAAGAGCAAACACAGGTTTCCCGGCCTGCACCAATGCAGGCAGGGAAACCGCTATGTCTCAGTGATGGGCTCCCGGGACATAGCTGAAGCCAGCTCTGGGGACCATTAATAGCATGGCCCCCTCCCATTTCTCTGCGTGGCCTCGCCCTGGGGGATTTGGTGCTTGGTGCTGAAATTAGCCTGAGGAGGGGGGCTCTGTGCCAGCCTACCCCTCTTAACCTTTATCTGGGCTCTAGGGGATGGGTTCCTCTGGCCTAGAATCATCCTGGGAAGGGGGGGCTTCATGTCCTTCTACCCCTCTGAACCTTTGGCTGGTCCCCAGGGGATAGGGTCCCTGGGGCCAAAATTGGCACAGGAAGGGGACCTCGCATCACCTTCCATTGTATTTTAAAAGCCAGGCCCGAGGCATGGGGTCCCTGGAATTGCCTCCCTCTCCCTTTCTATTATTGACTGGACCCGGGTGATGGGCCCCCAGAGCCAAAATCCACCTGGGGAGGGGGCAACACTCACCCCCTCCCCCCAAAATATACATTTCCCCCCCGCCCTGGGGCCTTTCGCACCGAGGGAGCAGGTAAAAACTAAGCATGGGAAACCTCACTTGATATTTTCAAAAAACCTTTACAGCAGATGTGAGAAGTTGGCCTGGTATATGCTGTCCACTAATTAAAGTGGGCAATCAAACCCTGTCAAACATAGAAGGTTCTAAGGCCAGCACCCTTGAGAGTACCGAGGTACCCGTGTTACCTATCCCAGAGGAGCCGGGTGCATAAGGGTAAAGTGATGACGGAAACCTTCGTCATTTTCAATTGCGTGATGCGGAAAAGTGCTGCTGCGGGGAAAATTAAAAGTGTCCGGTGGGATCAAAGCCTGGATCAGAGGTGAGAAGAACCTGAAAGCAGAGGGTACAGAGTCTGGGTCACTTCACAGTGACCAGGGGCACGATAGACGAATGCCCACCGATGTCGGGTGCTTCAGGGGAGAAGAGGTGAAGCTTGACTCTGCAGCTAAGGGGACCCGGAGATGTCGACGATGACCAAAGTCTGGAGGTGAGCTGTCCCACGAAGGATGTCGAGTGCTGGGAGGTCAGTGTCCAGATTAAACACCAACAAGCCTTGGCAACTGCAACCCACGCGGGCAGAGGAAAGATGCTTCAGTGATGACCAGCAAGGTCCTGGGGACTCTCCAAGCTATGGAGACTCAGAGCACGTCTGGAGCAACCAGGAAAGCCCATTGAAAGTCAAAGTTACCTTCACAGGGACCCACAGGCCAACGGGCTAGGGATCGCGAAGGGACCTTAAGCTGAATCACAAAATACCAGCCCACGGAACCCTCGTGGAGGGTAGGCCGGAAATCTTCAGTGGAAAAACTGCTCAGGTCATAACTACACGTAGCTCAAAGCACAGCCTCAGGGATCACCAACAAGCATATGCTGCTGCAAAAGTACACGGTGTACAAGGGTTCGGGTTGCACGGTCCCCGCGAGGGATATGTGCCTCGGAATTGTCGAGAGCGCAGATCAACCTCAGGGACTTTGGGAACTCACCTCCGGTGTTGCAAAAATCTTCGGAGTCCTCAGGAGCTCAGGAGATGTAAACTGGTCAGATACGTTAAAGGTGCCTGTCTTGCAGGGGAGTAACTCCTTTACTCCAAGGGAGATTCTTCAGTCATCCAGCATAGTGTAGATCGTCGAAGTACTTGGTTTCTGTAGCAGAGTTTAGTCCAGGTAAAATCTAAAGTCCTGTAGTCAGGGATTCCTACTTTATATCCAAGGAAGGGGTGTGACAAACTCTGAGGACCCACCTAGGGGAGGGTCAGGACAGAGGGGTGGCTACACCCATGTCCTTTGTCCAGTTTCGCCCCATAGCAAGAGCAAATGGCTCCTGCAACCGGTGTGAGCTGGAATATGCACAGGGACACCAAATGTGCTCCCAGTGCAGACTTTCTGGCACTCTCGGAGTGCACCCACCCATCCCCAATACACCAAAGCCTGTCTGGGAGGTGGTCACACCTCCCTGTGACAAGAAACCTATTGTCAGGCCTTCCCCTGCTCGAGCTTGGCTCAGCAGCAGGAGGGCAGACTCGTGTCTGTGGCTGACAGCATCCATTTTGTGATGCCCAGGTCGAGAAAGCTGGTACCGGGTGTTTCACATAAGTCTCTCTAGGGGAGTGGAATCATACCTTCCCCGTCAGTTACTGGTGGGGAGGTATGAGTCCAAGGTGTTTGACACCGAACACAACATGTTTCCATGCAGCCGTTTTAAAGTTAGCATTTACCACAAGGTTATAATGCGCTTAAATATTTATGGTTGGCTGCATCACAAACAACCCCGGAAAATAGCTTCCGAAGGCTGCAGAGGGGCCCTGCTCATGCATGGGCACCATCTCACATAAAACCCAGCACCCTGCCTTCAGGATCGATAAGGCCTGCCATAGGGGTGACTGATAGGTTTATATGTGCAGTGATTTAGGATAGATATAGTGAACCTATATCTATGTAAGGGGTGCGTGCACCACCTTACACATGCTGCAGTAGCGGACCTGTGGTGCAATTTTGAATGGTCTCTGAGGGGTGGCACAATACATGCTGTAGTTCCTGGGAGGCCTCTGGGGCACCTATGCCCTGGGTACATAGTATACCATATACTAGGGACTGATAAGGGTACCCCAGAATCCAATCTGGAGTGCACTTAAAGTACATGCACAACCAATTTAGGGAGAAAGCAGATAAACTGGGTTCCTGATTAGCAGGATCTCAGTCAGACTAGTCAAAAACCAGCAAAACACCAGGACATAAATGGGGGTAACCATGCAGTCAGATTCCACCTTCCTACAGCAGATTCACGGATCGTTCACAAATTCATGGTAAAAAAAAGTAAATGTTTTTGGTGTGGTGCCTGTCGGTCCTCACCACCAGGCCTAGGGACGAATCAAAGTCCCAAGATGGCTGCCAACACGTCCTGGTTAAATTGTTGGTAGCTAATCAGATCTCACCATGAGATCTGTCAGATCCACTGAAGATTCACATCCTTACATGTAAATACATATTTTTACTTTACTATCTTCAAAACTACTGAATGGATTTACATTGAGTTACAAAAAGGGCTCTTTCTGGACCAAGAGCTAGCTTTCTGCCATATTTGGTATAATTCCATCCAGCAGTACGGGCTGGCGACCGCAGTAGATAATATATATATTCCAAGATCCAAATGCTCCTCCTGGGAGCTCCGCCCGTGGTTCGGTTGCGCGAAAAAGACGGTAGAGCTTAACTGACATCAAGATTCATACAACAATGTCCAATAATTTACGCTCTCAGGATGCAATGAAAGGGTAGTTTATTACTCAAAGTAACGCGTATCGGAAGAGACTTCCTTGATCACACAATGAGCATAGTGAAAGCAGTGCAATACATAGACTTGGTACTGTGATTATAGACATGGAAAATGGACTCATTGCAATTGTCACGGTAGCTAGCACAGTAAGTGTGGCGTCCATCTTAGAAAGCAGGCATCTATATACAATAAATAATTCTTGAGTATGCTGCTTAAAACAGAAGAAGGCAATATATTTATAGATTACCTATCACCTACTGGCGGTCGCCACTAGGAAGTTATAGTTAGGACCTACTTTCCATAGACAGAGCGTTTCCCATATATGATATAGTGTTATAGTTAGGATCTGACAGATAAGAATTTCTCTGATTTTTGATTGATAAAAACTTTGCCACCATTTGATGAATCTCCATGAATCTTTGCAGAGCTTTTCCTTCAGATATATAGATTTTTAATCATTGGCTAAAAATGCAAAGTTTCATGGAAATTAGTTAAGGGGATGAAAAAACAATAAGGGAGTCCCAAAACATGTTTTTCCACCAATTTTTTTTACCATAGACTTTTTAAGCAGGCGTAGCGGGAATACAACTGAACGGATTTTCATGAAATTTGGCATGAACATGGTGTGGAAAGGGTCCCTTTTCCTATTTTATGTAAATTGATTCTGTACTTTTCAAGTGACAAGAGACGAAAACTTAGTGATATATTAAGCTGCGATGTACAATGGTTTCTTCATGGTATACCGCGGTACATGGCTATGACGACACACATTGTGATTAGTTAAAGAAAGCCTGTGCAAAATGAAAAGGCAGCCATATTGTTTCGACCACTTTGCCTTTTTTGTGTATTAATGTGAAACATTGGTTATTAGTCTTGTTTTATTGTTGAGGAAAAAATGAGGCATTTTAGCAAACTCTGTAGCAGAAGCGAAACATAGATTTCTGTATGTTTAGAAAAGTTTACAGCTTGCCACAGTACTCTCACTAAAATATCTAGAAGAAACCACAGTACCCATTGAAATAAAAAATACTCTACGACGCGCCACTCCACTCTACAGCACACCAATTCACTCTATGACATGCTCCACGCCACTCCACTCTATGACATGCCACTCCACTCTATGACATGCCACTCCACTCTACGACACTTCACGCCACTCAACTCTACAAAACCCCACTCCACTCTTCAACATGCCACTTCACTAAATGACACATCACTCGATTCTTTGACATGCCACTCCACTCTACGTCACTCCACTCTAAGCCTCTCTACTCTAACACACTATATGACATGCCACTCAATGACACGCCAGGCCACTCCTCTCCTCTCTATAATGTGCCACTTCACTTTACGCCACTCTGCTCTACTCTGTGACACTCAACGTGACTCTATGGCACGCCACTCAATGCCATGACACTATATGCCACAACACTCTATGATACAACACTCTACTACACTCTACTTTATGCCACTCTGCTCTAGTCCCCTCTATGATATTCTATTCCACTCTGCAATAAGCCACTGCACTTTACAACACAACACTCCACTCTACAGTTCCTCCCTAAGTCACTTCACTCTATGGCCGTCCACTCTGACCCACTCTGACACTCCACTGTATGACACTTCACTCCAATCTACTCTATGACACACCACTCACTCAATGTCAGTCTACTCTACAACACTCTACTCTATTCCATGCCCCGCCACTTTACTTCACTCTGCAACACTGTAGAACACGACCTTCCACTCACCCCTAGGACATGCCACTCCACTCTATGAGACACCACTCCACTGTATGACACACCATTCCACTCTACAACACTCCATCATCTATACAACACTCTATGCCACTCAGCTCTTTGGCATGCCACTCCATAACACACGTCTCCGCTGTATGAAATGCCACTCCTCTCTATGGCTTGCCACTCCAGTCTGCGCCCCTGCATTCAAAGACACTCTAGGACACTTCATTCTATGACACCCTTCTTCACTTTACTCTATGACATGCCATTTCACTGTACTCCATGACACTCCCCTCCACTCTACATCAATCTATGCCACTCTACTCTATGCCACAATACTCTACACCATGGCACTCTATTCCACAATACTTTACTCAACGACATTCAACGCCATGACACTCAATGCCACAACACTCAACGCCATGATACTGTGCAACATGACAATCTACGACACTCCACTCTACAACACTCTACAGCATTCTACTCCACTCTGCAACACTCTACACCACTCCACTTTATGACATTCTACTCCATTCTATGCCAGTCTACCCTACCACACTGTACGACACTCTACTCCTCTTGACAGAACTCCACTCTACTCCGTTCTATGCCACTCCACTCTACTCCACTTTGCGGCACTCTATGGCACACCACTCTACGACACTCTCCTTCAATCTACTCTATGACACTGCACTCAACGACACTCCACTCCATGACAATCTACTCCATTCTATGCTACAGCACTCTATTCCACTCTATGCCTCTCTACAACACTTTACTCGACGAGACTCCACTCAACAACATTCCACTTCACGACACTACACTCGACGACACTCCACTCTATGACTCACAACTCCACTCTATGCCACTGTAGTCTAAATGCAATCAGATATCCCTGTAGTCAGTGGAGTAGCATTGGGGGCATCTGCCTCCCCCACCCGCTCTTACCTGTGGCCGTCATAGGGCGGCAAACGCAGGAATCGCCAGCACCCCCGTTCTTACATGAGCGGGTGGCAAACGAAGGGATCACCACTGACTTAAGTAGTCTATTATTTTCTTAACATCTACTATGAAGTGACCACAAATCACATGTTTAACTTTACTTACAATTACCATTTATCTCTCACTTAAATGCAATTTAGTATTATTAAACAGCATTATATGATTTTAAACATATTTTCAAAAGTTATAGGTATAACTCTACAGTTTTAGCTTAAAGTTATGATTTACGGCCCACCTAATTCTTACTATAACTCATGCACCTCCATACAGTGTTGTCAACTCACTAGCTTGACTAAATTAACTATAACTTGAGCCTTCTCCATGCACTCCTTATACATTTTTATATGAGATCACTTAAAACATGTTAAATCATCGCATTCATAACAAAAGTCATGACATCTCAAATTACATCATTTCTGAGAACTCTGCATGGTAGAGGGGTGTTTTTTCATTAAAAAATAATAATATGTGTGTATTCATTGAATATAGTGGCCATTTTACTTTTCCTCCCCCATCCTCATGGTGCTTCTTTTAAGTACAGGTTCAAACAAATGTTATATGAGGTAGCGTTTTATGTTACAAGATTACCTATACTGTTTACGACAATGCCCATTTATGTCTGTTAAAGCAACGGGGAAGCACAGAGAATCTGTAGAAAGTACAGTGCCTGATCCACAGAGGTAAACTTACATTTCAATGTAAGTTTATGTTTTTTGTCATTCACAAAGGAATTTTACTAGTAGTAGCTTTATGACTGGCCATCTTTTTATGTGCGGAGTCTCTGCTCCGAGTGCCAAGACCCTGCAAATCGTAAACTTACACCAAAGTGTAAGTTTGCCTTTGTGAATCCGGCCCACATTGTTTATATTTAAGGTCCCGTACTACTCATTCAGCATTCTCTACATTTTATGGGCCCTGGATCTAGGTTTTTGAAGGGGAGCATGGCAAGGTTTGGACCCTCAACGGTCATGGCTGACACAGATTGGAGCGTGTGCACCTTTAACAACTCTAACAAAGAGGAAGTGTCTGCCTCGAAGACAGCCCACATACCTGTGATGGATGCCTCTGGCTCTTGAGCCTCCAAGAGGGTTTGCACAATTGCAATCTTTATGGCCCACGTTGTGGCATGTGGGAAGGGGGTGTCTACACAGACACTGACGTCATAGCTCCTGTGGCACTATCAGAGTCAATGCAGGAGACCCTGCAGGAGAGGCTGTGGCCTAACGAATGGAGCGGTAGACGTCTAAGCTGTCGACCCGGGTTCGCGTCTCGGCAGGGACTCTTAACATCCTGTGATTCTGGGCAAATGAGTTAATCTCCCTGTGCCTTACAAGATGAATGTACCTGTCTGTAACGCAACTGGTGCTCATGTAAAGCGCTCTGATACCTTTAAATCGAGTCCTCGCTATATAACCCCCCCCCAAAAAAAATAAAGAAATCCCCTCCATCCTGTCATTTCCAGGTCGCCCCCATGGGTGTGGGACGATTTGGAAATGCAGGAAACATTCTCATATCCTCTTGGAGTTTATTCTGGAAGAACGTTAAAGGACACCTTTTGTGAGGTTACACTTAATGATATCCCAAGCACATTTTTGTCTGTGGCCATCCTTCATTAATATGTACACATGCAACTGGGTGCCCTCATTTGCCTGAGGCCATGTCCCTACAAAACTCAAGGAAGTTCTTGCCTCGGGGCTGGCACGTACTTTGTGCCCGTGAAATGCCTGCCACAGAAAAGGGCTCCACAAATAGCTGTGCACACAAGGAGCACAGAAAAGGCTCAAGGCCTCAGAGGCCTCTTGATTCCCCCCCCCCCCCCCCCCCGTAAAATGCAAATGTTGACTCAGTACAGGAATAGAGAACATAATGTGCTCTTTCTTCATTCATAAGTACTGCAATAAGCACGAATTTCAGTAATTGAATGGCTTTATGAAAAGGACCCTTCTGTTGTCTGCATCGCTTATCGTGTACAGCATTCTTCAAAAGACAAATTTACAGGAATTAACATCTTTTTAAAGGCATATAATTTATGCGCCTCTCATTTAGGAAAACACATTTAGACCTTTCTTCAATGAAACACACAGCGTTTGTTTTCACCTTTAATCCACAGAATATACTTAAATTATTTTGAAATAAAATAACGTTTATATTGTTTTGAAATATGTTGACCTACATACGAACCAGGGCAGTGGGCAGGCATGTTACAGTTCAAAATCTTATTAAAAGATTGATTTCAGAGTAGGAGGCTCGCAAGACATCTCCTTTTGTTTGTTTGGTGGTGATGCTTTGCTAGTTTGGTCATGAGGTCCCTAAATTGTGTACTGGGTGAATCCAAAGGGGATCAGAGGGAGGGAATCTATGCACCTGATTTAGATCCTGGCAGCCATCAGGGTGGGGGGAGGTCATTTCCCCAGCCACCTTGGCAAAATAAATATCCTTCAAATTAGAAAATGTCCGCCCTGTGGAGATCTCTTTGCACAATTAAATTTTATTTATTATGTTTTGGCACTCCGAAGAGGGCCACATAAACAAAATACACAAATACAAATACATATTCCCAAAGAATAAAATAACAATTACGACACTCTCCGCTGAAAAAGACAGACTACGACACAGACCTCCATATTTCATCAATAAATAGCTAAAAAACCTTTAAAAAAGTTAAAAATATTGAAGCAAAACATTTCATTTGGAGGGGTATATAAAGCCTGCAGAAAAGAGTTCATATCCAGGATACCCAATTGCAAACATGTTGATCTTAACCATTTTAAGCGAAGTGGACGCAATGCAGGGCATATAAACAATACATGATTACGATCCTGTGCAGACATATTACATAAATTGCATAAAGGAGAGGACCCATACCATTTTGCCAGAAGAGTATTAAGTGGCAATAGATCCTGCCTCAAGAGGAACCAAAATCTCTGAATACCATGAGGTAAATTCCAAATAACATAAGGTTGGACAAACTTCCTTAGGTATGTATTACTCAGAAGAACACCTCCCTTCTTAGCTACCATGGACTTTTTGTCCAACATAAAACAAAGAGTCCAGGAAGCCTGTTTCAGAAGAGATTTTAGCTGGGAGGGAGAGATAACAAAAATAGTGCTCTCATCTAATTCAAGAAGAGCCACAGCCTTTCTGAAGTTTTTAACAATTTGAGAGTACTCTCTAAAACTTCCCAACAATTCCCCCTTGAGAAGGGATCTCAGGGTCCCCATTTCTCCTCTAGCGAGGCTGGCAACCCATCGTACTAAGGCAGATAGGCCCTGCACCCAACTGCTACGGAGACCGAACTCAAGTCTGCAGGAAGCTACAGAACAAGCAGAATTAAGAGAGGTTATAGACCTTAATAATTTTCCTTCGACCGTCTGTAGAAAACCCCAATGCTTTAGATCGACCACTTCTATTCCATACAAGAGGGTTGATGGAATTTTTGCCCTATAAACCTCGAGTAAACAAGCAAACTGTCTTCTCCCTGTGGCGGAATAAAGAGCACTCAAACTTTTACCTTGGGACAGGGCTTTACGAGAATTGTTATCGATATGTGGTTTCTCACTCAGGTTTGCAGAAATTATTTTTCCTAAAAAGGTATATGTTTTAACCACCTCCAATTTCTGACCACCGACTGACCAGCCAACATTCTCAGATTTAGATTTTTTTCCTCCCTGTAATGCACATAATTTTACTTTTTGTGGCATTTATCCTCATGAAGTGGGTCTCTGCAAAATGATGTAAAGCCTGCAGACGATTAGCTAAACCTTTAGGAGTTAAATCTAGAATAAGAATATCGTCTGCATATAAAAGGCAGGAAATAGAAGAGCCCCCCACTACCGGGGCTATGCCAACACAAGATGCAAGCGAAGCTGGAAGCTCAGCAATATACACTGAAAGTTTGGTGTATAGCCGCTATTTTTTAAGCAGCTGCCATCTTTTAGGTGGCCATGCACCAAACCTTTTTGTTTTTAAGAAACAAGTCCCCAGAGAGGGAGTTTTTTTCTGAAAAACAAAAAATGAATTCCTACCCACCCAGGCGCTTTTCCTACAGGTCTTTTTGTTCATGACTGACAGGGAATAGGACATCAGACCATCTACTCTAAATGGTGCTGGAGGTCTGATGTCCTTACTCCAGCAGCCTCTATTCTGTGGTGCTGTTTGAATAGGTTTTCCAACAGCAGAGCCAGCAGATACCCTGCTTTTGGAAAACTGACATCCTACCGGCCGCGGCCGATGCAGGTACGAGTGGTGAGGCTGGCTGGGCGGGGGCGGGGGATTTCAAGAGGTGACCTCAAGGGGAAATTAAATAAATAATTAATTTTCCCTCATTGTCGTCTCTCGAAATCCCCCCCAGCCGGTCCCACTGCTCTTACCTGCAGCGGCTGTATCCTACCTGACTCAAAATAGGGCCGTCTAGCTGAGGATTTGGCAGACAGAGTTCTCCATGACATATATGACCCAATCTGCCAATCTTCAAATTCAGGCCCAATGTTTCTTCAGAGGTTGTGAAGTGAAACACTCCAGGACTCTAGGGTCTAGTTCTGATGCTGTTCCACCTTTGTTGTTCCCTTACCACAGTTTCGGATTTCCTTTGTTTGAGCTAGTACCTGGTCAAGAGCTGCTCTGCACTAAATTGAGAACGTTCTTCTGAAAAGTGTACCTCAAATATGTGCTGCTTTATTGGCCTAAGGACAAACAATTAGGCTGAATATCAGGGGACATGTGAAAACAAAACTTTATTTATTAACCCCTTCAGTGCCACGTCCTTTCCCCCTCCTGTGCCGGGCGTTGCACTAGTGGATGGGGTTCATGACGAGATAGTCTCGTCATGGGCACAGCGCAACCGTGCTCCATGACGAGACTATCTCGTCATGGGCACTGAAGAGGTTAAACATGCTCATATAACGCTGACCTAGCCAAACAGATATTAATACACGTTACCTGTAAAAAGAAATACATGTGCTTTTATCAGGTTTGCTCGACTGACTTTCTGATGATTGTGATGTGTGGTCTGAGTGGTAGGTTGTGATGGGAGACAATGGTTTTACTCTTTTTGGCAAATGGGGGAAGTGTAGGAAATCTGCATTTTCCTCCTGGGAACCCCAGATTTTACACCTATTTCTGGACCCTATTTATGTTGACTTTAGGACTCAGAACATTCCCACTGGTAAACTGTAGTAAAGTGCCTGTGCTTCTCCTCTAACACACGTTACACATTGGAACTCCATATTTGACCTATAGAACGTCTCAAAAGGTCCACTGCTAACTGGGACCTAAGGTGCACCTATAGCATGGAAAGGTAAATGTAATATGTGGGCTGCTAGCTGCAATGTGTATTTGCACCACCCTCATATATGACAAAAATATATGGCTGACAGGGGCACCACTGTGATCTTTCTGAGTTGCAGTTTAAGAGCCCTCTAGTAGCAAATATGAATCTAAAATTTATTTGAAATGTAGGAAAGCCTAATTTTCTTTATTCATGTCAACCCTACAGTGTGCCCACAGAGTAGGAAAGCTAATATATAAAAAGAGGAGACACTTAATTTTGGGGTCAGTGTGCCATCACAGTAAAATAAAACTCAACAGCTATTTCACTGTGTAGGTCTTCTAGACTTTTATTCAAGTGAACTTAGATGGGAATCCCTATCTCTGTCTATGGTGAAATTTATTTTTGATGACTTAAGCAGACAAGAAACTTTATAAAAATGTACTTAAGGCCCCCTAAGCCAGAACTGTCTTAAAACCAGTTCTACCACTCATCACACCTCCAAAGTTGGAATACACATCCTTGGCTGCGAACATTATGCCAAAAGTCTGCCTTTGAGTACAGGAAGGACTAATGCATGTTAACTTTTGACCACTTAGCAGCGATGAGCAATCTCTGAGTGAATACGTACACTTGGTGGAACAGAACAAAGGACAGTTTTAGCATTACCTTTTTATGGAGATACCAAGAAGGGCTTCTCCTATTTATTTTCATGGCCACCCCAGACTGCCAGGCTCCAGTCACAGTTAGAGGGAAAAGCAGTTTTGATCCTAATAGGTGAGAGGAGAACTCTTCTAAATGGGGGAGTGGCTTAGAGGCTGTCTGATGGCAGCTGCGGTTCACAGTCTTGAAACTGTATTTTACAGTAATAGAAAAAGGAAGTGCTTGCAAAGGATGTCAAGGAACTGTGAGAGAATAGTTAGGATTGGGTGGTAGAAATTCTCCATTCACTGCTTAGTGCACAGGGCAAATATGGCACCTCCACCACCATCTCCACAGAACATTCCTGGGCCTAGGAATACTCCATTTGAAGAAGAAGGTTCTGCTAGAAGAAGACTACTGAATCCTGCTGGAAGAAGTTGACTTATACAAAAGCTCAAGGAAATCCAAGTTTGCCTAACTCATAAACTGATTCAGCAGGATCTTGCAGCAAAGGTATCTAGTCTTGTGGAGCCCTGCCTGACTAAGGCTTACAGTCTTACTCCGCTGGAGGATTTTGACTTACAAAACAGTGACTACGTGTGGATTTGAAACTTTGCCTTTGTGTGAAACAGCACATCGATCTGAGTTGCAAAGCGACCTCATTGGCTAGGAAATTCAGGTTTGGTCCACTTGAAGCTTTTGGCACTGCAATCTACTAGGTCAGTGGGAGCTTGATCACTTATCTGATTTTTAGGGACCCCTTGCATGTGTACATCCTTGGATCTCACCCAGCTGGAAAGTTTCGACTTACATAAAAAATACTAAGGGCCTGATTTAGAGTTTGGTGGATGTGGACGGGGCGTCAAAAAACATCTGTTTACCCATTCGCTGCCTTGGAGGTCTTTTCATCAGACTTAAAGTGTGGCAGGTTGATGGACGAAGGTCTGTCAACTGTCTGCCACCTCAGCTACATTTTCCATTCTCCATTGACAGAGCTTATGCTTTCATACAGAATACATGCTTTTCAATTTTAGGATACATATATTAGTTCACCCAATCTAAAACTCATAATTTAGTAGGCTGGACTGTATACAGGAGAGCTCCTTACAGGAAGCTGGCCAGCTACCAGAAGCTCATGAGCTACTCGTTGGAGAAGCCATGTGTATGTGAATACCTAGGCTGACTTTTAACAATGGTGTGTTCATAAACTTGCTAAGTACCTAGATGTTGTATACTGCCTGAAGTACTCACCAGAGGGATTCCTTTATTATTTTTTAAACCCAGGCTGAAAGTAAAACGAGCAAAGGGACTCATTTCACTTTCACTACATCAGTGCTCAGGGGCATAGCTCAGCCCCACAATCACTGATTAAGGTAGGAGAAGTACCATTGGAAAAGGGGAGAATCTCCCATTTCCAATAATGTCTCTGCCCAGTGGATCCCTGCTTTGGAATTTGCCATTGGAGGGTTGAGCGATCCCAAAGCCGGGATCCACCCACTAGACACTAGGAACTTCTGGGGAACGACTCCATGGGCAAGGACTTGTGCTTCCCACTCCCATACTAGATCAGTTTCTCTGTGCCTCCAAGGGGCGAATGGAGGTAATTACCCCTGATCTGCCCCATCGAGGGAACAGAAACCCCACTAGACACCAGTGTATATATTTTAAATTAAAATATGGGTTTGAGTTGCCCACCATGGACATGACCATGCCCCCATTCTCCCAAAAACTATGGTGACATTCTTTCTGTCCCCCCGGAGGGCAGATGGGATGACTACTCCCAAGCTGAAAGCCCACTAGACACCAGGCAATGTTTTTGTTGTTAATGAAAGTATATGGGTGGGGGCTGCCCACTTTTTGCATTTGGTCTCTGTACATTGGAGATTGAAGCATCATGGTCTTTGTAATCCTTTCTGTCACTAAACCCTGTCCCGGTCACGCTCTAGCGGTGGTATTCTATTATCTACATTGATTTCTGGACCCCACAGCCTTGACGCGTACTCCGTTCCTGGCTTTCCTGTGTCCTGTCTTGTGTCTGCTAGTTTCCCTGGTCTTTCCCTTTCCAATTCTCAACTCTGCCTTCCCTTCATTGGTGGTACTGTGATTCCTAGCCCTATGTCAATTACTTACACCTGGCTCTCCCTGAACCTGTGCCCCTCTGCTGAGGCTCCGACTACTACAGCACTGTAACTGCAGAGTGCAGCTGCTCACAACTGACTCCACTACTGTGCCTCCTTCCTATCTGTGGGATCCTCCAGCTATATTACAGGCTGCCTTTGCTTTCAGTTTACTTTGTTGTGTGATTCAATGTTTCTGTTTTGATTACTTATTTGTCTATGTTGCCAGCCTCCTGATTATCCTGCCTCTTTGATTACCTGTTTGCCTTGACCTTAGATCCTATCTGCACTTATCCAGACCTTTCTTGTATATGCAGATTTCTTGTCTTCCTGTGTTCGTGCTCTGACTGCATATTTCTGCTGTGTCCTAGTTAGTGTGCAGAATTCCAGTCATACAGTTTTGTGTATTCCAGTCCTGTTCCTGATCCTTATCCCAGTCCAGCATTTACAAGAGCCCAGTTCATGTTTCTGTGTTCTTTCTACTGTTCTCCTTAGTCTTCTTGTGTGTTTATATTATATCCTGATTTACATTGCTTCTAAGGGTGGCAGTTAGATTCCAATGCTTGTGCCTGTACTAATAATTGCAGCTCACGTATTTTACAAAAGAATCCAATTGCTTCAATAAATGTTTGAATTGCCAATTTGTGTATTTCTTGTGTCTCCCTTTGGGCATGCCTGAGTTGAACAACAAAAGGATAGATATGTTTCCAATATTTCCTTGGGGGAATCAGGGTTGTCATGTTCTGAGGTTGTAGACACCATCAGGTACCCTGTAAGGTTTATCGGTCCAGATGGCACTCTGTGAGCTTGCCAGGAACTAGGTCAACATATTCTTCATATGCTGATCGTATGAGAGGACTAAGTCCCCATAGTTTTGACACTCATGCTGCTCAAATGCACAGTTTTAGTGAAGTAGTAGAAACACTCTCCAGGTCATGCATTGGGTCAGTTTTTCAACATTATTTTCCTGGGGTTGCTGTACTTCATGTCAACTATTGATGTTGCCATTGCCTCCCCCCCTTTAAACACCGCAAAGAAACAGCATGCAGATTTAACCGCATTGCAGGGCATCATGGGCCCTCCTCACCAGCTGTCATAAATAAGAAATGAGAGATTTGCACACTGTGTTCTGCTGCCATGCGCCACTGTCTTTTTCCTTTTCTTTTCTATTTATATGGTGCCCTGGTCCCACCCTGGGCACCCACAGCCTCCAAATGTCATTGGGTGCAGCGGGTGGATCTTCATGGCCCCCCGTGACTCCAGCTTGTTTACCCGGTCCTGTCCACATCAGCTAGCAGTACTCTCTTATGCTTCTGATGGATGAGACCGTTGATTCTTCTGTCCAGAGATACAAGATACAGCAAATTGCCACGCACTCTTGTCTCTGTTTTAGTGTCAAAGGACAAATCTTTAAAGGAGTATAACCACTTGTTTTGCTCTCAATGGTGAGCTGTAGGCACCATGGGCATTTTCAATAATAATAAAAGGGCACATTTTGTTGATAGCTTGGTTTTCTGGCTCCCTGAACCAGACTTCTCATCTGCCTTGCTCCTGGTTTTCAGGAAGGGCACTCAGAGGCAGTGGAGACCAGGTCTTTCTCTAATTGGTGCACAGGGGACATAAAAGAGCCAGCGCCATTGTTCCTGAAGAGACCCATCCTTATAATTGGTCCGCTGGTGGCAAAGTCCCTGATCCATCTTGCAGGGCATCAGTTGGGTCTGCTTTCCGGGAGGCCATTTCCTTTCCTGTTGTTGCCTCTGAGGTACAGGATATTTATTCCTGGCTCTCCCTTGTCCAGGGATTTATAAGTGGGGCAGAAAGTTTAAATGCCAGGCACTCCTGTCCAATCCTAGGATGCTACATCATCCCTCCTCCCCTGTCCCAACCATCATGTCCAGCATTCTGGGACAATCAATATGGTGCCAATAAGGTTTTTGTGTGAAGAGCTTCTCTGAGGGTCTTAGGTCTACCCCTCGCTCAAACCACTGCCCGATCTCCTCCCACCAAAACTTCAAACGGTAGTCTTTCCTGTGCTGGTTCCCGATGTCTGGACTTGCTCCTTTGTTCAGTATAACAGGTCTGATCCACCAGAGGTGCAGAGTGACAGCTAATTATCGGATGCAGATTTTTTTTTTACATCCCTTCCTTCTTAGGAACTGAGCCAATCACTGATAATTGCTCCCTTTGTGTTAGGAGGACCTTGTACCCTCTACTAGTAAGCAGAGTAATTAACTTCTGATTATGAGTTGAGTCAGAGAAATATGACAATTCCTGACGTCCCATAATATGGATATGTGTGTCATTGGGACCTGCATATTCAAACTCGGAGTGCATGCTTTACTCCAGTGTGACACCCTGCTGGACTATGTATGCTTGTGTAGTCCTAAGTGGAGTGAAACTTTAAGGCAGAGTTCACCTATATGTATAATACAGTGAAAGAAATAAACATTTTCCAGCACACCTTACTGACCTATCTGAGAATGTTCACTAATATTATTAGGCCTTCCTCAGGTCATCAGCAATCCTTGCAAAGTTCCTTCAGCGCCAGTAATTGCATAATTGTATGCAATTACTTGGCTGCCCTTGACTGTAGTCTCACAGGCACAGCATGCACATGGGCACCCAAACATATGCAGACGTGTTCTTGTGAATCCAGCCCAGTGCCCTTTACACTAGCTGTGCCTCAGTAGCTTTATTTTGAAAGGCAGACACTAGCGGTAAACTACTCAATGCAATAACCATGAAATTATCATGATTGAGACTCAGGTAGTGAGAATCATCCACAGTAAAGGTCCAAGAACCGGGTGATCAAAAGTAAATTCATTTGCAAAAGAAATCAAAGTTATGAAATAAAACATAATGACCATTGAAATTCCTTTTTTAAAGGGTTACAGAAACAGTAATTTGCACACCCTAATTTACTGCTCATGACATGACACATGATGTGATCAATGACATTACAAACTATGTCAATGATATCACTGAGGACACCGTAGCATTGGCAAAATAGATGATTTTATAGTGTCATTTTTTTTGCAGACGTGTAGCTAGTAAGGATATATAATACATATAGAAATAAACGTAATAAAAAAAATAGATGTTTGAAACATATAATATGGTCCTGGATGGAGGTAGGGTTGGTGACCCTAGGAGACTGTTTCCAAACAAATGCATTAATTTCCTTTGGTGAAATGGTGGAACGGTCAGGCCTACCAGTGGGACAATTCATTACTTATGAAGTCCTTACTCGTACTATACAGGATTTATGGGTGGACTCGAAAGTGAAACCTCCAATGCATGTGGTCCTTCAGTTACTTCTGACCCTGGGATCTGGATCTCATTTGGTCTCTGATTTTGTAAGGCCTTATATGGGCTGGTAATGAAACCTTTGGGAGCTCTCGGGGCTCGTAGGTCTGCTGATTTGGGGAGGGATATAACAAACGCTGAATGGGGAGGGTACCTGCGTACCCACAGAAGGTTTCTCGCAACACACGTCTTAAATACATTCAACTTAATTATATCCATAGGACATATCTTATTCCTCACGTGATCCAAGCAATATATGGTGGGGAGCCAAGGGGTAGCCCTCTCTGTTTACAATTAGGAGCAGATTTTGGACACATGACTTGAGGGTGTCCTGAACTTGTGGGGTTCTGTGGGGAGCTCATTTAGCATCTTAATAAGACCCTGCCTAGATCACTCACTAATACACCTGCTTTTTGGTTACTTAGTATCTTCTATAGGCTGGCCCCAAGAAGGTGGGGGAATAGATTTTTGAACTTGGTCCTAGCCTTGGCCAGGCAACGTGTGGCCATGGCCTGGAAATCATCCAGGGAACCTGTTGTGGTGACGTGGGTGTCTGATGTTAGGCTGCAGAAAGAGCACCTCAGAGGGAGGGAGCTAGGGGCATACCTTGCAGTCCTATTGCTCTTCTCTGGAGGGATGTGATTGATAAATGGGAGACCTCTAGGTAAGAGAGAAGAGTTGACATTAAGGAAGGGTAGGCTGTGAGGTGCAGTCCTGGTGGGTGGCGCATAGATGCTGATGTATATAGAATGGATTTCTGCCCCCCGCTTCCCCTGCCCCACATCAACTGATGTTGTTCTGATATCCTAGACTGAGGCATGCATGGACACAGTTAATGTTTATATTTTATAATGTATATTCTAAATGTGTGTTCATATTATTTTAAGGCATTTAGACATCCTGAAATAACCCCATCCCTGGCAGGTGTTTGTTTGCAAATTGTAGATCTAAAAAAATGATTAATTACTTATTTTGAACTGTAATACTAATAGCTGTAATTATGTACTGCATTGTAATGTTTTTGAAAATGCCAATAAACAAAAGTGTTAAATAAATAAATATGGTCCTATTCCAAGTGATTTATGGTGTCAGCAGAACCCCTCGATGGCAATTTAGGGCCAAGTAACACAGTAGCACAGTTACCCACTATGTATCTTCTATTTATTACTTGTTTAACTACTTTTCCGGCTCAACCAGCATTGGTTTCAGAGCCCATATTTTCACAGGCATGAGATGTTATTTCAAAGATATGACATAGTAACTGTGAAATTCATTAGTATTTACCCTAAGGCCTAGTCTCAGCCTGAATAGGACATACTTCCTGTGGAATACATATATGACTAGACGTATCTATATCAGCCTGTCACAAGTTCCATTCCAAGTAAAACGAGCTACTTCCTTAAAAACAAATAAATGATACACAGATTCTTTTAGCTCAGTGTGATACACGTACTCCTCATTTACTGCACTCCTTTGCGCAGAGTATTAAATTCAGAAAACTTTCCATGGAGAGAGAAGCACATAAAAAAGAGCAAAATCGAGGTCAGCCAGTGGCTGCTGTACAGCAATTAGTGAAGATTAATGGAGTGTAGTCAGGTCAGAAGCAGTCCCACAGGGATCAATTGTGGAGTTCCCACTTGTCGGTGAAGAGGAGATTCTTAAGAAGGGGCTCGCCCCTTCACCCGGTGTTCTGCTCCTGCTGGGCTTTGTACTTGCTCTCTGAACATGCAGTACATCTCCCACCTAGGTAACTCAAGGCCGATCAATAAGACAAAATGGCTAGAGAATTGCTGACCTTTTTTGCCCGGAGACGTTGCCCTGGTTTTCGTTTTGTCTGGCATTGTTGTGTCTTTAAACCGTCTTTATTTATGCTAGTCTCCTGTAAAGGTCACTCTGTAATGGTAGTGGCTTGCCCTCTGTGCTCATTTGTTGCTCTGTCTCTCACACGCTTGCTTCCCAGCTAATTCTACTGTTTATTGCTCTTTCTAAAATGTATTTATTTTGTAATCAGTATTATTTTGAAAAAAGTATCAGAAACGTTCTTCTCTAGGGCATTTTTTTCATTTTCGGTGCATATGGAAATAGATGGATTGAGTGGAATTACAAAACCAAAGAGGTTATTAAAGGCAAAGGTTAATAAGTTGTTGCATGAGAGAAAGAACACCAGGGGCCGTATTACACAAAGTCCCCTGGAGCGCAAAATGGGTGTGCGCCTGCTTTGTGCATCCTCAGGACGCTTTGGTATTACAGAATGGACGGCAGACATTTGTGAGGCCCCTTCTGTAATACAGACGTTAGTGGCGCACTTATAGAATCAGTGCTATCTTGAGAGGACATTCCCTCATTGCATGGGGCTGCGGCAGCACCTTATTATAGACATGGGCTGAAAAGCAAAGAGACTGTCAGGAGGCGAACTGACAGTGTACCACAAAACGATGGCGCATTGTCAGTGCGTCCCCTGAGTGCAGCACTCTGGAGGGTAGAAACAGGACCCCATGGACTCCCCAACATCTTCCTGCAGGCAGTGCAGTCACTCCCTGTACCTGCTTGCAGGTGGAGCTCTGTCTTCTCAGGTGGGTGCAGCCTGTACATTGGCAGCTGATTTAAGCAGCCAATCTGTATTTGACTAAATGCGCTGCCCCCAGTGTAGCCCCGAGTTCGTGGCTGCCCTGAGGGTGGTGCATTCATAGTAAGTGGGCACGTTGTTTATGTTTGTGCCAGACTCACCTGTTTAACATGAACAGTGCACCCGACACTTAACCCCTTCGACGCTCATGACGGAACGGTTCCGTCATGAGCTTCGGTTGAGCTGTGCTCATGACGGAACCGTTCCGTCATGACCACGCCCGCGCAAGCAGCGCTCAGCACAGCGGGGGAATCCGCCCCGCATGGAAGGGGTTAATACAGCCCCAAGTACAAAACAGGCATCCAAATAAATAACAACCCTAAATTACCTACTGGCGGTCGCCAGTAGGTAGTTATAGCTAGGACCTAGTTACTATAGGAAAATGGCAACATTCTATTCCCAATAACTTTGGCACCGATTGACGAATCTTCGCAAAATTTTCAAAACGAATTCTTTGTTGAGATCAGCTCCTATGTTGAAAGTTTGGGGGTGATTCCTCAAGGGGGGGCCTAGAAAAAAGGGGGGTCCCAAAACATGTTTTCTCCATGTTAATTTCCATAGGAAACTTTAGACAAGGTTACAGGTCGAATGGGTGAACCGAATTACCCCAAATTTGGCAGGGAGAAGGGTATTGGTCTAAAAAGCACGCTTTTGTTTATTTGGTGTAAATTTGTTCAGTAGTTTTTGTGAAATATCGAAATTTACAGATATCGATATTTGGGAATTCTGCCATCTGATTGGCTGAGGCGTTACGAGCATGAGCTTGTTGCTGATTGGCTGCGAGCGGTGTGAGTGGTTGCAACTAGGAAGTGTTGGCCACCATTTTGTGATTCCGTTGAAGTGAGTAAGGTGAAAAAAGGGGGAAAAAGGGGGGGAAAAGGAGGGAAATGGGAGGGTAGGAGCACTGTGACCTCTATGGGGTGTTTAGGGTGTGCTATAGAGGGGGTGCGAAGCAAAGTATTTACCCCTACTGGTGTGTAAGTGGTGGGCTATGGAAATTAAGTGAGGTATTGGGTAGAGTCTGATGCGGGTAAGGTGAGCTGGTGCGGGACTCGGGATTAAAGCGTGAGCCCGAATTGTGTGTCTTATGCTGTGAAGTCATGTGCCGTGGCCCCTGTACTACAGTTGTGGAAGTAGTGTGCGGATGTTTTTATAACTACTAGGACGAACTACTGACCCGTACTGGTATGAAAGTCCTGGGGTACGGAATATATGTGAGGTATTGTCTAGAGTCTCATGTTGCTAAGCTGAGCTGTTGCCGGAGTCGGGGATTAAAGAGTGAGCCCAAATATGCTGTGAAGTCATGTGCTCTGGCCGCTGTGCCACATCTGTGCAAGTAGTGTCAGCATGTAGTTATAGGTACATGGATGAACTTTTGTTTAGAACATTGTAGCTTGTGTATGGTGCTTAGGTGGTGTTGTATAGGGAGTGCTAAGGTAAATCAATATGGTATTTGTAGAGCTCAATCTACTCACCCCTATGGGTGAGTAGAGCTGGGGATTAAAGCGAGAGGTCTGTGCTGCAAAGTGAGATGGTCTGGCCGCAGCGCCACAGCTGTGTGGAGAATACATTTTGGCGAGGGTGCGGGAGTTGGCGTTATCTGGCCCTAAAATAGCGGGCCTAAGTTGTAAATTATAGCGTGGCTCTAAAAAGAGCCCTTGTATTCATTAGTTGGAGCTACATATAAGTGCGGATGCACAGCTTCAAGTTATTCAGGAAAACTCGGTTTCCCTGATCTGTGAAGTGTACTCCATCACTTCTGTATATATCCGCCATATCAAAACGTATGTTGTTGTTGTATATGGACCCCATTTTGTGGTCTCTGAGGTATACAGAGACAGCTTCGTTGATTTTTTTTCCGAGATTTTTCAATCTGAGGACAAAATTGTTTGGACCATTTCCACTTCTGTCTTTGGCATATATTGGAATATACAAATCAGTTTGAGGCAAGAGTAACATCAATTGTCCAAAGGTATCCTTCATAAGCATTTCCAAATCTACCCCAGTCAATGTGCCTAGGTCGTTTAAACCACAGTGCACAATCATGAGGTCAGGGTGTTGGAGATGCAAACAGGTTTTAACCAAAGGCAACAATTGGTGCCACTTCAATACTCTCTGTCCAAACCATTTAATGTCCCCATTTTGTAAACCTAGGTCTAAGTCAATACATCTCTGTTCTGCATACCTCTTGCACCAGAAAACATAGCTATGTCCTACGATCCACACTAGCATTTTGAAGGTATAGCTGGAAGGTATGGAAAGATGTCTGTACCTCATGCAGTTCCTTCGTAGAATAAGAGATATGTTTAAAGATGGGGAACTAGTTTCTTTTCGCATACAAAACGGTACCTGATTGTGAGATGAAAAGCATTGTTTTTTAAAAGTAGGGTGCACATTCGTTTTGTGGAAAAGTATGTTTGTGATTGGTTAAGAAAAAGCAGTTTGCACGTACATAATATAGTACATATTATAGGATATTTGCTCAACTCAACCACACTTGCTACTTGCATTTGGAAGGCACTGTTCGAACTTAAAAATAATCGTGAACTTTTAACATGCACGTGCCGTTAAATGTTCGAGAAAATGTTGCAAAAAAATATCGTTAGGTTTGAAAAAATTGATGAACTTTTAACCTCCACGTGTTGTAGAATGTTCTAGAAAGTGTGTTGATAGAATACGTTGCATTTCTGACTTCGATGTGTACTTGAATATAAAAAAAAACGATTTATATGGAAAAGTAGAAAGACAGTAATAGAGAGAATTTTTTAAAGCTAAAAGAATCAAGGAACTATTGTAATATGTTCTGGATTACCTACTGGCGGTCGACAGTAGGTAGTTATCACTGTTAACTGTCTGAAAGTGCGGTGTTGCTCAGAGTGGCATGGTGGTGATATGATATGGTGCTACACTGGGGTATGAAACCGAGAGTCTAAACCGTGAGGTCATTGCTGTAAAGTGATGTGGTCTGGTGTTTGTAGCATACGTGTGCAAGTAGTGTTAGTAGGCGTTTATACTATACAGGGAGTGGGAAGCAAACTACTGACCGCTACTGTGTGTTGATAATATCCTGGAAGCGGGAAGCGAAGTAGTTACGCCTACCGGTGTGAAGACTTGGGGATGAAACCAAGCTGATTGCTGTAAAGTGATGGGCTCTGGACGGTGTAGGATACTAGCCGCTGTAGTATAAGTGTGTAAGTAGTGTTAGTATGCGTTTCTAGTATATAGGGAGTGGGAAGCGAACTACTCATCCCTACTGGTGTGAAGACTCAGGGATTAAACCGTGAGCCTAAATTGTGAGCTCATTGCTGTAAAGTGATGTGCTCTGGGCACTGTAGCATATTTGTGGAAGAAGTGTTAGCTTACGTTTATACAATATAGGGAGTGGGAAGCGAAAGTATTACCCCTACCGGCGTCAAGACTCGTGGATGAAACTATGAGCTCATTGCTGTAAAGTCATGTGCTCTGTGTAGTATTCCATTGTAAGTCAGAGTATAATGTTAGTATGTAATTCTACTAGAATCTAAGGGCCATATTATCAAGGAACGGCGTTAAAATGATCGCCACTTTAGTGACAGGAAACTGCAGCTAAAACGACGATAATGGGCTTGATAATATGCCGTAGACAATTCCAATAGAAGACCAAGTTAACACGAGGACTGGAATTCTCTACATGTGTTGGTAGTGTTAGTATGCTTTTATACTAACAAATGCATCATGGTAGTAGGGAGGGCGACCTCTCAGGCGCAGCTCATACAATGCCCCGGGGTGTGCATTCGCTGGACATTTGTTTGCTATTAGAGGGTGGTGCATGGCTTCCACCCTGTGATAGCAAATACTTGTTCGACTTCTTGAAGCGAGAGGAGGAAAACCTCGTATCGCTGTAATAGAGGGGATGCGGATGGTAAAAGTGGAGAGAAAAGAACAAAATAAAATAAAGCGGGGTCTCACCCGTTCTTTTAAATGAGGCCCCTGGTGGGTGGGTAATGTTCCGTGGCCAATCCAATTATTATATTGCGGGGTCTCTGTAGGACTAGGGATCTTAATGTCACATGTAAATTAGGCACGGAAGGGCACAGAGACGTTTTGCAGCCTAGGGGAGCGCCACCTTCCCGGGTTTTGTTTACTAATTGTTCGGGGGGTTCGAGGCCACCTGAAGTCCGGGGATCGTCACACACCGGGTCTTTATTTAAATATGCAGGGTGGGCCTCGACAGTTCCTGAAGCCTCGGTGGTCCTAGGCAGTGCCTTATTTGTTCTGCAATCACACGGGCAGTACTAATGGTGTTATAAAGTGATACACTCATAGAACTCTTGCAGTTGTACAATTACCCAGGCTTCATTTGTCTAATAGTCAGTTAGATTATGTTTGGTAGGTGCACTCTAATATTAAATAATGTTGTCCTTAAAATCTCCTATAAACAGATGATTTTCACAATAAACAATAGACAAGTGTCGTCAGAAAAAGAGGACCTATGCACACAGTTATTTATTTGAAGAAATAGCTAACCTTTATTAAAACAGAAATAAATAGAAATTTAACTTTAATAGAACAGTATAATAAAAAAAAGTGGGTTGGACTCCAGTGGAAGCAGTGTAGGAAACCTGCAAGACAAAAATGAAACATAAGTATGTGTGCTATGTGGAAGAGGTAAAGAAAGGTAGTCCGAATAAAAGGACCATAGTGAAAATGGAAGGGAGGGGGAGTGGGTGGAAGGGAGAAAGGGAGGGAGGGTGGAAGGGAGAAATGGAGGGAGAGTCAAAAGAAGAGAGGGAGGAGGAGACAGAGCGTTGGCCTATTGCACCCAGGCCTTAGTGTTTACCCTCCGTCACCCGTTTGTCTAGGACGTTGGGGTCTGCGAGAAAGAGTGTGGTTCAGCAAGTCCTTAAAATTAAATACATGAGGCCAGAAATTATGGGCCATATTATGTAGGAAGGGCGATAACATTATCACCGCTTTAGTGGCAGGAAACTGCCGCTAAAGCGGCGATAAGGGGTTGATAATATGCCCTTGTGAATTCCCTTAGAAGCCCAAGTTCTGGTGTGAACCTGGGCTTCTATGGGAATTTACAAGGGCATATTATCAACCCCTTATCGTCACTTTAGCGGCAGTTTCCTGTCACTAAAGTGGTGATAATCTTATCGCCATTGTTTGATAATATAGTCCTACATTATTAGCTACGGGAAAATCGCATCCATGCACCTGTGCACCCAGGGTGCTGCACCCCAACCCCTTCCCATGCACTGTGCTCAATTGTAGGTCTTGCACATCGAGGCTTCACTGCTCACCTGCCACCACTGATGTGTCCCACGACGTGTTGGTGCAAGCTCCTAGTCCGGGGTATGTTTGTCCGATAGATCAGGTCTCCGGTCGGGGACGATGTCTTGATACCACGATGGAAGGTGTTAGAATGCCAAGGCATCATTGCGGGGTCAGCTCCCACTCAGCCCTTCTTGTGGCAATCAATGGAATGTCTGAAAAGAGAGAAATTATTTAATGGTGGAAACGTCTGGAGGTAAATGAAGGTTTATTTTTTAGCTTGATAGAAAATAGGAGTTGAGTGCATCCTTCGTTTTTGAAGTACGATCTACCAACTGTTAGTGGTAATCGTGGTTCAAAGAGTAGTTGGTGTGCACGAGAATACAAAAGGTTAAATAATAATATGTTATGCCAAAGTTCACATACAAAGGAACAGAGCGCATGCTAGAAGCATAATGTGTGCGTGTAATGCAGTGGCGGGAGCCTGTGTGCATGTAGACTTAGTAAGGAGCTCACTACAGTGTCCTAAAAGCCAACACCACGTGTCTGTAGGGCAGCGCTGCCCGCTGGCTGAGGCCTACAGTACGGTCCAGCAGGTCCTTAAAATTAGACCGATGTGACTGAATGAGGTCAGAGATCATATCATTATGCACGGCAACATCGCTTTTTCGCATGTGCGCACTCAGGGTGATGCACCCCACCCCTCCCGCAGAACTGCCCTCAACAGGTGTCTGTAGGGCAGCGCCACCCATAGGTTCAGACCTACCTTATGGTATAGCAGGTCTTTAAAATGAGACAGAGATGTGACTGAATGAGGTCAAAGATCACATCATAACACAGGGCAATATCGCTTATTCGCACATGCTCAGTCTGGCTGATGCATCCCATCCCTCCCGCAGCACCGCGCTGAAGAGGTGTCTGTAGGGCAGCGCTGCCCGCTGGCTCAGGCTTACAGACAGTCCATCAGGTCTTTAAAATGAGACAGAGATGTGATTGAATGAGGTCAAAGATCACATCATAACACATGGCAATATTGTGTGTTCGGACCTGCGCAGCTAGGCTGAAGCACCCCACCCCTCTCGCTGCAGCGCGCTCAATTGGAAGACCTGTGCACCCAGGCCGCTCTGCTTACCTGCTGTCATTGTTGTGTTAGCAAACACTACGGGCAGCAGTGCTCACAATTCAGATGGAGTGTTGATTGCAGGAAAGTGTACACCTCATGGATCCCTTTCGTAGACGACGGGCAGTAGGGCTCACCATTTAGAGGCCGTGTTGATTGCCAGGATGGAGTACACCTCATGGATCCATTTCTTTTTTTTATTGCGCATTGTGATATGCGAGGTGGATGCGGCAAATCATTTGAGGTAGTGTGGAAGAAGAGGGACGTGTGGTGTCGTGGTTATCCCATTTATAGTACGCAAAGTGGGCTGGGCTTGCATATGCCAGGACAGTGTAGGGGTGTGAATAATTATTCCGGGAACTTGGGCATTGTTCAGTTCCTGCCTGGCCAGGAAGTGTACTTATGTGTGTTTTTTTTGTAGTTTTGTCCTCGCAGAGTGTGCAATTTAGATTAGTGTAGCATGTGTTGGAGGGGCGGAAACTATCGTTAATGAGAAGGCATGTGATCTACGATGTGCAGTCTGCCTGTGGCTGATGATGCTCCTTAGAGCCAGCAATACCCAGGCCAAAAGGCAGCAATCACGATAATGTGCAGACACACACATCAGGGGCATCATGTAACACATATTTGTTTTTTGATGGAACGTTTGAGATGCATGGCAATCACACGTGTAAGGCTAATGTACAGAGCATGATTATTGATCAAGATGATCGTTGGATGTTGTGTGTAGTATAAGATATGTGTATACAGGAAAACACTTTTCAAAAAAGCTTTCTAAGCAGAAGAGGTGTCTCCCATCAAATGCTGTAGAGAGAATGAATAAAATGGGTGGGGTCGTACAACTGTTACAATGGGAATGTTATGAACCAATCAAATGCTTTTTTTTAAGGTCACATGGCAATCGCACACCGAGCGCACAAGGAGGCCGCACCCGACGCGATTTTGACAAAATATATTTATCATAATATACGTTTATTACAGTTAGAAATATATAAATGTTTAAAATAATTTCGATTTTCGCATGCTCTCATATACTGTTTAAAGTTATTTAGATATAATTTTGTGACAAAAAAAAAAGGGAATGGCGTACCTGGCGCGATACAATACGTCTGTGATGTAACACAGGGCCTAGCAGCACATGACGTAACGCGTGGCTTGGTACTGCCTACCCAGCGGATACCAAAGTAGTACCTGTGGTAACTTCATGCGTATATGATGTTACGCGGGACGCGGTGCCACAAACTCGTCGGATACGAAATGCGCATCATTTACAACTTTAGCAATATGGCAGATAGGATTCATGTGGTGATGGAGCTACCGGTATGGGAGTGCAGTTTTCTCCCCCCCCCCAAAAAAAAATATATACATATTTTTGGGGGAAGATATAAAACATTACATGATTTTTAAAGTTAAAAACAAGAAGTATAATAGAGTTCCAAAATATTTAAAAATATAATAGAAAAAATATAGGTTGTATAAATATTAAAACCTGAAATTAATATTTAAAAAACCTTTGAAATTCACAAAAAAATCCATAGGTTTCAGGGCCATTATAGTTAGTTGAACATTTGACTCATATAAAACCAGAGAAATTCATCTGTTATAGTTAGTTGAGCTACCTATCACTCGCGCGCCCGCAATGCACTGCTGATGATGTCACATATTACATCACTCATGACATGGTCAGTGACATCACTGATGACATCACTCATGACATCTCAAATTACATCACTGATGACATCACTCATGACATCATCCACGTGACAATCTGATGCACATACTGATGCTCTAATATAAACTTTGATACACCCATTCTAAAATGCTGACTACTATTTACAGAAGACTGCCATATACTACATAGCACTCACTATTTCCTAGGTCTATACACACATCCAGTCACTTACACATGTAGTTACTCATCAATAGAGGACAATACTATGCACTCATACATCTATACATGCAGTCACATGCTGCCACTCATCCATAGAGTTACTCACACGCCTAGTCAGTAATGCAAAGAATGAATCACATACCCATTTAATCATGTATACAGGTTATACACACCAAACTTCGTTATTTTTAGACATACCACATCACGTATTTATACAGATACTAACACATATTTACTGTCTTATACAATCACTGATAGAAGCAGACACTTATTTATACACCCACTCTTGAAATAACTTAGTCTCACGTATACTCATTTATATACTCCAACACTCACATATAGTGGCTTAAAACATATGTAGTTAGTCACAGATATACCATTGAGACATTTATTCACTCACCAACACACCCATAGACACACTAACTCACCCATACAGCCCTTTCCAGATGCACTTTTTCGTCCATACAACCACTGAATCACCCATCTATGCACAGACTCATAGACCCACCCACCCACCCACACAGACACTCAGAGACCCATACAGATACTCAGACAACAAATCAATAACCTATATAGACACGCATGTAGGTATTCAGCAACCCATGCAGTTGCTTACACACCAATGGAGAGACTAATACAGACTTTTACACAGTTTAGTCAGTAACCCATGCATTCAGTAAGACATGTTCAATCACTCACTTGTACAGTCAGTCACATACATACGAAATAATTCCTTTAGGCACTTGTAAATACATTCATTCTTCAATACACCTTGGCATATATATATAAAACATATTTACATTTTATAGAAACACACATTCATTGGATGATGTCATGACTGATGTCATGAGTGATGTCATTTGAGATGTCATCAGTGATGTCACTGACCATGTCATGAGTGATGTAATATGTGACATCATCAGAAGTGCATTGCGGGCGCGCGAGTGATAGTTAGCTCAACTAACTATAACAGGCGAATTTCTCTGGTTTTATATGAGTCAAATGTTCAACTAACTATAACGTCCCTGAAACCTATGTTTTTTTTAGTGAATATAGATATCTGCATATATATATGTGCATCTGTAGAGAGAGGTAGAGGTGTAGAGGTAGAGAGGTAGAGAGGTAGAGAGTAGTAGAGAGAGAGGTAGAGAGGTATAGAGTAGAGGATGAGTAATAGACAGTAGAGAGTGAGTAGTAGAGAGTAGTAGAGAGAGTAGCAGAGAGTGAGTAGTATAGAGTAGTAGAGTGAGTAGTAGAGAGTGAGTAGTAGAGTGAGTAGTAGAGAGTAGTAGAGAGTGGGTAGTAGAGAGTGAGTAGTAGAGAGGAGTAAAGAGTAGTAGAGAGTGAGTAGTAGAGCGAGTAGTAGAGAGTAGTAGAGAGTGAGTAGTAGAGAGTGAGTAGTAGAGAGTAGTAGAGCGTGAGTAGTAGAGAATGAGTAGCAGAGAGTAGTAGAGTGAGTAGTAGACAGTAGTAGAGTTAGAGTAGTAGAGAGTGAGTAGTAGAGAGTGAGTAGTAGAGAGTGAGTAGTAGAGAGAGAGTAGTAGGGCGTGGTGGAGAGTGAGTAGTAGAGAGTGAGTAGGAGAGGGTAGTAGAGTAGTGGAGAGTGATTAGTAGAGAGTAGTAGAGAATGAGTAGTAGAGTGAGTAGTAGGGAGTAGTAGAGAGTGAGTAGTAGAGAGAGAGTAGTAGAGAGTAGTAGAGAGTGAGTAGTAGAGAGTGAATAGTAGAGAGCGAGCAGTAGGGAGTAGTAGAGTAGTACAGAGTAGTGGAGACTGAGTAGTAGAGAGTAGTAGTAGAGTGAGTAGTAGAGTGAGTAGTAGGGAGTAGTAGAGTCAGTAGTAGAGAGTAGTAGAGAGCAAGTTGTAGAGTAGTAGAGAGTGAGTGGTAGAGAGTAGTAGAGTGAGTAGTAGAGAGTAGTAGAGAGTGAGTAGTAGAGAGTAGTAGAGAGTAGTAGAGAGGGAGTAGTAGAGAGTAGTAGAGAGTAGTAGAGAGTAGTAGAGAGTGAGTAGTAGAGAGAGAGTAGTAGACAGTGAGTAGTAGAGAGTAGTAGAGAGTGAGTCGTAGAGTAGTAGAGAGTAGTAGAGTGAGTAGTAGAGAGTAGTAGAGAGTGAGTAGTAGAGAGTAGTAGAGAGTAGTAGAGTAACAGAGAGTGAGTAGTAGAGCATGAGTAGTAGAGAGTGAGTAGTAGAGAGAGTAGTAGAGTAGTAGAGAGTGAGTAGTAGAGAGTGGGTAGTAGAGAGTCAATAGTAGAAAGTGAGTAGTAGAGAGAGAGTAGTAGAGTGAGAAGTAGAGAGGGAGTAGTGGAGAGAGAGTAGTAGAGAGAGTAGTAGAGAGTCAGTAGTAGAGTAGTAGAGAGTGAGTGGTAGAGAGTAGTAGAGTGAGTAGTAGAGAGTAGTAGAGAGTGAGTAGTAGAGAGTAGTAGAGAGTAGTAGAGAGTGAGTAGTAGAGAGTGAGTAGGAGAGAGTAGTAGCGAGTGAGTAGTAGAGAGTCAGTAGTTTAATTTAAAAGGAACACAATTAGAGGGTTCATTTTGCAATAGAAATTATGATTAGTGCTGAAAAAAGATAAATTAGGGCACATTTTGATTGACTTCTCAAATCCTCTTCTATTTCATTAAAACATTCTGACATGCAGACTGAAACATGCACTTTTAATACCAGCAGCAGACTTCCCTGGTGTGTAGTAGCTTTACTACAGTGATCTAATAAGCAACTAGAGTGCTAACATTCCGCATTTATGGCAAATGTGTGACACATCTGAATGCCTTCTTGATGGAATCAAAGTAAAAAACTGAAAATATTTCCTACTGAGGAGACTGTAGTAAATGAGGAAATTAGGAAACTTCCTAACAAATAAGAATCCCAAGATGGCCACCAGAGACAAAAGAGCCCAAATGTAGCACAAATATCACCCAGATGTAGCCCAAGTATAGCCCAATGACAAATGTCCCAGAGTGTTCTAAATAACAACTAGAGCGCTAACAGTCTTACCGATGATAAAAGAATGGCACACCTGAAGCCATCTTGATTGGAATTAAGTAGTAACACTTAAAACATTTAATTTGCAAAGGAACAAAATAAGGGGGTTCATTTTGCCATAGAAATTATGATTAATGTTGCAGAAAGAAAAATTAGGACACATTTTGACTTCTCAAATCCTTTTCTATTTCATTAAAAAATTCTGACATGCAGACTGAAACATGCACTTTGAATAACAGCAGCAGACTTCCCTGGTGAGCAGTAGCTTTACTACAGTGATCTAATGAGCAACTAGAGTGATACCATTCAGAATTTATGGCAAATGTGTGATACATCTGAATGCCTTCTTGATGGAACCAAGTAAACAAGCATTGAAAATGCAATAGGTCTCGTCCTCGTTTAAGTTAAAGCAATTCTGTTTGTAATTAGGTGGCTTTTTAGCTTTGCTTGTATTAGTGTTTTCCAAACTTTCATGTACATAACATGCATATGTATGTATATAAGTATATGTATATGTATGCATGCATTTATATTTGTATTTATATAGATATGCAGATTATAGATATGTTTATATATCTGTGTGTATATATATATATTCACTTAAAAAACCATAGGTTTCACACACGTTATAGTTAGGAATTAGCATTTAAAAAACCTTGCAAATTCACATAAAAAACCATAGGTTTCACACATGTTATAGTTAGCTGGACATTTCCCTCGTAAAAAAACCAATGAAATTCCCCCGTTATAGTTAATGCAGGCAACTATAACTCACGCGACCGCAATCCTCTGCTGATGACGTCAGATATTACATCACTGTATTTAGACACATATTTACCCATGTCTTCTTCCATTAATCTTTAGCTATACATATATTACAAATATTTATTTTTCAGAAAGACACATATGTAATCAGTGATGTAATATCTGACGTCATCAGCAGAGGATTGCGGTCGCGTGAGTTATAGTTGCCTGCACTAACTATAATGGGGGAATTTCATTGTTTTTTTACGAGGGAAATGTCCAGCTAACTATAACATGTGTGAAACCTATGGTTTTTTAAGTGAATTTGCAAGGTTTTTTAAATGCTAATTCCTAACTATAACGTGTGTGAAACCTATGGTTTTTTAAGTGAATTTGTACGTTTTTTTAAATGCTATGTTATGTATTTATTAATATTTTTTTTTCCAGGTTTTTCACCGTGCGCTGTGTGCTTTCGGTGTGCTTCGCGCACCGAACACCCACGATGCGTTGTGCGTGCCGTGCGCGTACGGTGCGCGCACCTCGCGCTTTTTCGAAAAAATAAATAAATGTTTTTTTCACCCTTGGGGGTCCTTCAGTGACCCCCTGACAAAGGCTAGGGGTCAGGAACTGTCCACCCTGCCCCCTTTTCACGTTCTCCACCTTTGTTTTTCACTGCCTCAGACTGCGTGAGACAAAATGGCGGCCGACACTTCCTGATTTCGACCGATTCGAATGTTTACTGACATCTAACAACCAATCAGAATTGCGCTCGCGCACGTCACCGTGCGCGCACTGTGCGCGCACGGTGCGCGCCTATAGATATGTATGTACCTTTAACTGCAATTTTCTCAGGAACTAATGAACAGATTGACTCCAGATATGCAAAGGCACATCCCTGACCTGAGGACTACCTCTTTGCCAAATATAAAGTAATTCTGTTCAGCCGTTTGGGCTGTACCTTGGACTAAAGGTCCCTATGGAAAATTGCATGGGAAAAATGCGTTTTGGGACCCCCCTTTTTTCTCAGCCCCCGCTTGACGAATCCCCCCGAGACTTTCAGGGTAGGAGTGGAGCGGAGCGCCCCACCTATTTTGAAAATTTCGCGAGGATTCATCAATCGGCGCCAAAGTTATTCCAAATAGAATGTTGCGGATTTACTATGGAAACACGGTCCTAACTATAACTATCTACTGGCGACCGCCAGTAGATAATATAAATACACATATATATATAAATGCATATGCATATATATGCATATATATGTGCATATGTGTGCGTGTAGGGAGAGGTAGAGAGAGGTAGAGAGGTAGAGGTGTAGAGGTAGAGGTTTAGAGGTAGAGAGGTAGAGAGTAGTAGAGAGAGCGGTAGAGTGAGGTAGAGAGGTAGAGAGTGGAGAGTGAGTAATAGAGTGTAGAGAGTGAGTCGTAGAGAGTAGTAGAGAGTAGCAGAGAGAGAGTAATAAAGAGTAGTAGAGTGAGTAGTAGAGAGTGAGTAGTAGAGAGTGATTAGTAGAGAGCAGTAGAGACTGTGTAGTAGAGTGAGTAGTAGAGAGTAGTAGAGAGTGAGTAGTAGATAGTGAGTAGCAGAGAGAGAGTAGTAGAGAGTAGTAGAAAGTAAGTAGTAGAGTAGTAGAGAGTGAGTGGTAGAGAGTAGTAGAGAGTAGTAGAATGAATAGTAGAGAGTAATAGTAGAGAGTAGTAGTGAGTAGTAGAGAGTAGTAGAGAGTGAGTAGTAGAGAGTAGTAGCGAGTGAGTAGTAGAGAGTGAGTAGTAGAGAGAGAGTAGTAGAGAGTAGTAGAGAGTAAGTAGTAGAGAGTGAATAGTAGAGAGTAGTAGAGTGAGTAGTAGAGTGTGAGTAGTAGAGAGTAGTAGAGAGTAGTAGAGAGTGAGTAGTAGAGAGTAGTAGAGTAGTAGAGAGAGAGTATTAGAGAGTGAGTAGTATAGAGTGATTATTAAAGAGAGAGTAGTAGAGAGTGAGTAGTAGAGTAGTAGAGAGTAGTCAGTCAGTGTCAGTCAGTCAGTCAGTGTCAGTCAGTCAGTCAGTGTCAGTCAGTGTCAGTCAGTCAGTGTCAGTCAATCAGTGTCAGTCAGTGTCAGTCAGTCAGTGTCAGTCAGTCAGTCAGTCAGTCAGTGTCAGTCAATCAGTGTCAGTCAGTGTCAGTGTCAGTCAGTGTCAGTGTCAGTCAATCAGTGTCAGTCAGTGTCAATCTTTCAGTCAGTCAGTGTCAGCTAGAGCAGCTCTGCTGACCTGGTTCTCTGGCTCTAAAGCAGCGCTGCTGACCTTGTTGTCTCCCTCTAAAGCAGCTCTGCTGACCTGGTTTCTCTGGCACTACAGCAGGTCTGCTGACCTGGTTCTCTGGCTCTAGAGCAGCTTTGCTGACCTAGTTCTTAGGCTACAGAGCAGCTCTGCTGATCTGCTTCTCTGGCTCTACAACAGCTCTGCTGACCTGGTTCTCTGGCTCTAAAGCAGCTCTGCTGACCCGGGTCTATGGCTCTAGAGCAGCTCTGCTGACCTGGTTCTCTCCCTCTGGAGCAGCTCTGCAGACCTGGTTCTCTCCCTCCAAAGCAGTTCTACTGACCAGGTTTCTCTGGCTTTACAGCGGCTCTGGTGACCTGGTTCTCTGGCTCTACAGCAGCTCTGCTGATCTGGTTCTATGGCTCTAAAGCAGCTCTGCTGACTTGGTTCTCTGGCTCTAGAGCAGCTCTGTTGACCTGGTTCTCTGGCTCTAAAGCAGCTCTGCTGACCTGGTTCTCTGGCTCCAAAGCAGCTCTGCTGGCCTAGTTCTCTGGCTCTAAAGCAGCTCTGCTGACCTGGTTCTCTCCCTCTAAAGCAGCTCTGCTGACATGGTTTCTCTGGCTCTACAGCAGCTCTGCTGACCTGGTTCTCTGGCTCTAGAGCAGCTCTGCTGACCTAGTTCTCAGGCTCTAGAGCAGCTCTGCTGACCTGGTTCTCTGGCTCTACAACTGCTCTGCTGACCTGGTTCTCTGGCTCTAAAGCAGTTCTGCTGACCTGGTTCTCTGGCTCTAAAGCAGCTCTGCTGACCTGGTCCCTTGGCTCTAAAGCAGACCTGCTGACCTGGTTCTCTCCCTCTAAAGCAGCTCTGCTGACCTGGTTCTCTCGCTCTAAAGCAGCTTTACTGACCTGGTTTCTCTGGCTCTAGAGCAGCTCTGCTGACCTGGTTCTCTGGCTCTACAACTGCTCTGCTGACCTGTAATTAAATCCAAATGGTCGCACACTGCTGACCTACCTGCGTGTTACCCAAAAGAACTGTGGTCCCTGTAGTCAGCGTTGGCGGATACACCTATGCTCGTGTCGTGAGTGCAAGTGTGAATAGCGTTAGCCATCCCTGGACACGTGTTTCGAGGTAGTTGCCTCTCGTCAGCAGGGAGTAGGAAAGAGTGTAGGGTTGCTGTGTAGGCTGCTAAAATCATTATCAGGTAAAGTACCTCTCGTAGAAACGCAGGTGCGTAACCTGAGTCCGTCGACTCCCCGGCTCATGGAGCCACTAAATAATTAAATCCAAATGGTCGCACACTGCTGACCTACCTGCGTGTTACCCCAAAGAACTGGGGAGTCGTCGGACTCAGGTTACGCACCTGCGTTGCTACGAGAGGTACTTTACCTGATAATGATTTTAGCAGCTTACACAGCAACCCTACACTCTTTCCTACTCCCTACTGACGAGAGGCAACTACCTCGAAACACGTGTCCAGGGATGGCTAACGCTATTCACACTTGCACTCACGACACGAGCATAGGTGTATCCGCCGACGCTGACTACAGGGACCACAGTTCTTTGGGGTAACACGCTGGTAGGTCAGCAGTGTGCGACCATTTGGATTTAATAATTTAGTGGCTCTTTGAGCCGGGGAGTCGACGGACTCAGGTTACGCACCTGCGTTGCTACGAGAGGTACTTTACCTGATAATGATTTTAGCAGCTTACACAGCAACCCTACACTCTTTCCTACTCCCTGCTGACGAGAGGCAACTACCTCGAAACACGTGTCCAGGGATGGCTAACGCTATTCACACTTGCACTCACGACACAAGCATAGGTGTATCCGCCGATGCTGACTACAGGGACCACAGTTCTTTGGAGTAACATGCTGGTAGGTCAGCAGTGTGCGACCATTTGGATTTAATAATTTAGTGGCTCTTTGAGCCGGGGAGTCGACGGACTCAGGTTACGCACCTGCGTTGCTATGAGAGGTACTTTACCTGATAATGATTTTAGCAGCTTACACAGCAACCCTACACTCTTTCCTACTCTCTGCTGACGAGAGGCAACTACCTCGAAACACGTGTCCAGGGATGGCTAACGCTATTCACACTTGCACTCACGACACGAGCATAGGTGTATCCGCCGACGCTGACTACAGGGACTACAGTTCTTTGGGGTAACACGCTGGTAGGTCAGCAGTGTGCGACCATTTGGATTTAATAATTTAGTGGCTCTTTGAGCCGGGGAGTCGACGGACTCAGGTTACGCACCTGCGTTGCTACGAGAGGTACTTTACCTGATAATGATTTTAGCAGCTTACACAGCAACCCTACACTCTTTCCTACTCCCTGCTGACGAGAGGCAACTACCTCGAAACACGTGTCCAGGGATGGCTAACGCTATTCACACTTGCACTCACAACACGAGCATAGGTGTATCCGCCGACGCTGACTACAGGGACCACAGTTCTTTGGGGTAACACGCTGGTAGGTCAGCAGTGTGCGACCATTTGGATTTAATAATTTAGTGGCTCTTTGAGCCGGGGAGTCAACGGACTCAGGTTACGCACCTGCGTTGCTACGAGAGGTACTTTACCTGATAATGATTTTAGCAGCTTACACAGCAACCCTACACTCTTTCCTACTCCCTGCTGACGAGAGGCAACTACCTCGAAACACGTGTCCAGGGATGGCTAACGCTATTCACACTTGCACTCACGACACGAGCATAGGTGTATCCGCCGACGCTGACTACAGGCACCACAGTTCTTTGGGGTAACACGCTGGTAGGTCAGCAGTGTGCGACCATTTGGATTTAATAATTTAGTGGCTCTTTGAGCCGGGGAGTCGACGGACTAAGGTTACGCACCTGCGTTGCTACGAGAGGTACTTTACCTGATAATGATTTTAGCAGCTTACACAGCAACCCTACACTCTTTCCTACTCCCTGCTGATGAGAGGCAACTACCTCGAAACACGTGTCCAGGGATGGCTAACGCTATTCACACTTGCACTCACGACACGAGCATAGGTGTATCCGCCGACGCTGACTACAGGGACCACAGTTCTTTGGGGTAACACGCTGGTAGGTCAGCAGTGTGCGACCATTTGGATTTAATAATCTAGTGGCTCTTTGAGCCGGGGAGTCAACGGACTCAGGTTACGCACCTGCGTTGCTACGAGAGGTACTTTACCTGATAATGATTTTAGCAGCTTACACAGCAACCCTACACTCTTTCCTACTCCCTGCTGACGAGAGGCAACTACCTCGAAACACGTGTCCAGGGATGGCTAACGCTATTCACACTTGCACTCACGACACGAGCATAGGTGTATCCACCGACGCTGACTACAGGCACCACAGTTCTTTGGGGTAACACGCTGGTAGGTCAGCAGTGTGCGACCATTTGGATTTAATAATTTAGTGGCTCTTTGAGCCGGGGAGTCGACGGACTAAGGTTACGCACCTGCGTTGCTACGAGAGGTACTTTACCTGATAATGATTTTAGCAGCTTACACAGCAATCCTACACTCTTTCCTACTCCCTGCTGACGAGAGGCAACTACCTCGAAACACGTGTCCAGGGATGGCTAACGCTATTCATACTTGCACTCACGACACGAGCATAGGTGTATCCGCCGACGCTGACTACAGGGACCACAGTTCTGTGGGGTAACACGCTGGTAGGTCAGCAGTGTGCGACCATTTGGATTTAATTGCTCTGCTGACCTGGTTCTCTGGCTCTAAAGCAGTTCTGCTGACCTGGTTCTCTGGCTCTAAAGCAGCTCTGCTGACCTGGTCCCTTGCCTCTAAAGCAGACCTGCTGACCTGGTTCTCTCCCTCTAAAGCAGCTCTGCTGACCTGGTTTCTCTGGCACTACAGCAGGTCTGCTGACCTGGTTCTCTGGCTCTAGAGAAGCTTTGCTGACCTAGTTCTTAGGCTACAGAGCAGCTCTGCTGATCTGCTTCTCTGGCTCTACAACAGCTCTGCTGACCTGGTTCTCTGGCTCTAAAGCAGCTCTGCTGACCCGGGTCTATGGCTCTAGAGCAGCTCTGCTGACCTGGTTCTCTCCCTCTGGAGCAGCTCTGCAGACCTGGTTCTCTCCCTCCAAAGCAGTTCTACTGACCAGGTTTCTCTGGCTTTACAGCGGCTCTGGTGACCTGGTTCTCTGGCTCTAAAGCAGCTCTGCTGACCTGGTTCTATGGCTCTAAAGCAGCTCTGCTGACTTGGTTCTCTGGCTCTAGCGCAGCTCTGTTGACCTGGTTCTCTGGCTCTAAAGCAGCTCTGCTGACCTGGTTCTCTGGCTCCAAAGCAGCTCTGCTGGCCTAGTTCTCTGTCTCTAAAGCAGCTCTGCTGACCTGGTTCTCTCCCTCTAAAGCAGCTCTGCTGACCTGTTTTCTCTGGCTCTACAGCAGCTCTGCTGACCTGGTTCTCTGGCTCTAGAGCAGCTCTGCTGACCTAGTTCTTAGGCTCTAGAGCAGCTCTGCTGACCTGGTTCTCTGGCTCTACAACTGCTCTGCTGACCTGGTTCTCTGGCTCTAAAGCAGTTCTGCTGACCTGGTTCTCTGGCTCTAGAGCAGCTCTGCTGACCTGGTCCCTTGGCTCTAAAGCAGACCTGCTGACCTGGTTCTCTCCCTCTAAAGCAGCTCTGCTTACCTGGTTCTCTCGCTCTAAAGCAGCTCTACTGACCTGGTTTCTCTGGCTCTACAGCAGCTCTGCTGACCTAGTTCTCTGGCTCTAGAGCAGCTCTGCTGACCTGGTTTTACTGGCTCTACAGCAGCTCTGCTGACCTGGTTCTCGGCCTCTAGAGCAGCTCTGCTGACCTGGTTCTCTCCCTCTAAATCAGCTCTGCTGACCTGGTTCTCTGGCTCTAAAGCAGCTCTGCTGACCTGGTTCTCTCCCTCTAAAGAGCTCTGCTGACCTGGTTCTATGGCTCTGAAGGAGCTCTGCTTCCTGGTTTTTTGACTCTAGAGCAGCTCTGCTGACCTGGTTCTCTGGCTCTAAAGCAGCTCTGCTGACCTGGTTCTCTCCCTCTAAAGAGCTCTGCTGACCTGGTTCTCTGGCTCTAAAGCAGTTCTGTTGACCTGGTTCTCTGCCTCTAGGGCAGCTCTGCCGACCTGGTTCTATGGCTCTAAAGCAGCTCTGCTGACCTGGTTCTCTGGCTCTAAAGCAGCTCTGCTGACTTGGTTCTCTGGCTCTAGAGCAGCTCTTTTGACCTGGTTCTCTGGCTCTAAAGCAGCTCTGCTGACCTGGTTCTCTGGCTCTAGAGCAGCTCTGCTGACCTGGTTCTCTGGCTCTAAAGCAGTTCTGCTGACCTGGTTCTCTCCCTCTAAAGCAGCTCTGCTGACCTGGTTTCTCTGGCTCTACAGCAGCTCTGCTGACCTGGTCCTCGGCCTCTAGAGCAGCTCTGCTGACCTGGGTCTCTGGCTCTAGAGCAGCTTTGCTGACCTGGGTCTCTGGTTCTAGAGCAGCTCTGCTGACCTGCTTCTTAGGCTCTAGAGCAGCTCTGCTGACCTAGTTTCTCTGGCTCTACAGCACCTCTGCTGACCTGGTTCTCTGCACTCACGATGCACGCACCCGACTTCGCAAAAATATATTAAAAAATAATATAAGTTTATTATAAGTACAAATATGTTATTTTTTTGACTATCTTAGATAATCTCTTGCCCTAATATGTATATTAAAGACACATACATATCATTTTGAAACATACATTTTTTTTGCGGGAGTTGCGCACCCAGCGCGCCCCAGCACGTATATGACATCACGCGGGACCCGCCACCGTGCAAGCATCTCGTACCGTAATGCGCAATGCGCATGTGTCGCGAATGCGCGGGAGCAGGAGTCACGGACTGGTCGCATACCAATTGCGCACATCACGTAATATTAAATGTATATGATGTAACTGAAAAACACGCAGCCATCGCACACCGTACGCGGATCCTTCACAACTTTTCTAAAATAGCGGCTAGAATCCGCGCACCCACCGTAATGTGTACGCTTTGAGTGCGTGACTCCGAAATTTTTGGGGAAAACATTTTTTTTTAAAGAAAATACATTTTTTATGTTTTTTTGTGTGCAATTTTCAGAAAAATATATAATGTTATTTAATGCATAAAATATTTATAAATGAACAGTTAAAAAACTGTAGAAAATCAGTACAAAAAAATAGGTATAACTACTATCACACTTAAAAATTTGCATTTAAAAAACCTTTGAAATTCACTGAAAAAAACCATAGGTTTCAGAGACGTTATAGATAGAAATTAGCATTTAAAAAAGCTTTGAAATTCACTGAAAAAACCATAGGTTTCAGAGATGTTATAGTTAGAAATTAGCATTTAAAAAACCTTAGAAATTCACAGAAAAAACCATAGGTTTCAGGGGTGTTATAGTTAGCTGGCCATTTCACTCGTACAAAGCCATATAAATTTCTCCCTTATAGTTAGTTCTGCTAACTATAACTTGCGCGCCCGCAATGCACTGCTGATGATGTCACATATTGCATCATTCATGACATGGTCAGTGACATCACTGATGACATCACTGAAAGGCTTACAAATTCCAGCCTGATAAATTTGATTACCAGCAGGGTCGTGTTTTTACTTTCACTAAAAAGTATGATGCGATCAAAGCCTCCAATAACCCAACGCAGCGTCCACCTATAGAAGCCAGCACAAGTTCCAATGTAACCACTCAACTGGCTTCCTCACTATCCGATCTCAGTTTACTACCTGACAGTGAGTCGGATATTGAACAAGGTAGACAGATGGCTGGTTTGGGGTTTACAACATTTTCTCTAGCGCAAGAGGTGGATTGCTTGCGCCATGACCGCCGAGAAACCTTACGACCCGGGAGAATAAATCCAAACAACGCCAAAGAAACAACCAAAGGCACAGGCAATGACGCAAAGCAAAATACAGATGGCAAATCAAAAAGAAAAATCAATGCCAACAGAAGATGGAACAGGAAATGAGCCCCTCAAAGGGTGAAATTGGCCAAGAAGGGTTATCATTGACTGTACTAAATCTCACGAATACCCTCCTCAGTCCAGCAGAGCTGCGAGTTCTATCCCTGGGTCTCACATTTAGTCCAGCAAGCAATTTTATTTACGCCAACATACGGATAGACCTTTACAAATTTACGCGTAAATTGAAACTCCAGAAATTCTTTCAGTCTAACAAAGGGGCACAGATGACTGTTACAGGTCCGAGTGCGGATACCACACAAACTTTAAACGCCAATGACTTAGAATTGCTGCAAGACCTACAACAATTGAATTACGAGACCTCAGGTCCGGATAGCATTGATGAACAGATTAATCTGAACATGCCTGGCAATACTAATTTCAAATTAAAATCTACATTTACACCCTTGATGCTTTATGACAACATTGATATATTTCAAGAATTGTCTGTTGCAGAATTGAAAAAACTGTATATTTCTACAACATGTGATAAACACAAGCGTTCAGCCGCCAACAATTGTTACATTCAATTAGTGAAAAAGCTACAGGCGAATGGCAATATCATAATTCGCCAATCTGATGAAGGTGGAAATGTAGTGTTGTGGCCCAGGGACGTGTATTTAGAGGAAGCTTATCACCAGCTTAATGATAATCAATGCTATAAGAGGTGTGATATAGTTACTGTAAAACAGGCACAATTTGATTATTACACACAGCTGTTGGCCTGGAGAAGTGCTGGATTGCTCAGTTTGGATGAATTGAAATTCCTCAAACATGAGCATCCAGTTATTCCGGCACTATACTTCATACCCAAGATACACAAAGGTGCTGACAAACCACCTGACAGGCCCATAATATCGGCACGTAGGGGATTGTTAGAAAATACTTCCATCTACATTGATGCTTTTCTTCAGGAACACGTGAGGGCTCTGTCCTCGTACATTCAAGATACAGGCGATTTTCTGAGGAAATTGGAAGGGGTTTGTTGGGATTCCTCCTATTGGTTGATCACATTGGATGTGACATCCCTCTATACTAGTATTTACCATCAAGATGGCCTAAAAGCAATCAACCATTACCTAGGAAAGAGGTCCATCCATTTGTTTAACCACAACTAAATTTTGTCTGTAATGATTGCCACATGTCTTAACAACAATTTCTTCATGTTTTCAAATCAATTTTATCAACAGGTCAGAGGAGTTGCCATGGGGGCTTGCTTCTCTCCAAGTTATGCCTGCCTTCATATGGGCAGGTGGGAGGAGCAAGTTCTCTATGGCACACATCACGCAACTTTTACCAGACTTGTATTTCAATGGTATCGCTACATTGATGATATCTTCTTAATTTGGCAAGGTACCAAACATCAGGCCTTGGATTGTATTTCCTTGATTAATGTAAACAACCTCAATCTTCAGTTTACAGCCAATTTAAGTCAGAAATCTGTTTGTTTTCTAGATGTTGAGATCTTTGTCAAAAATGACAAAATTGAGACTCGGCTGTTTAGGAAACCTACTGTGGGTAACACAGTCTTACATGCCGCAAGCCACCATCCGGCACATCTTATACGCAGCATCCCATATGGTGAGATGTTGCGCATTAGACGTATCTGCAGCACTGACTTCGAGTGTAGCCTGGCATAGGAAGCCAGCAAAGTTAGATTTCTGGACAGAGGTTACACATACACAATGATTGACAAAGCCATCGCCAAAGCCAATTGTGTTCCCAGGGAAATGGCCTGCAAAATACAACATCCATTGCTAACTCAGTACAAACTAGGGAGCCTACCAGACTTATCCTGACCTATAATCGCCAGCATCAGGCCCTTCGTAAGATCTTTAAGAAAAATTGGAGTCTGATACGGAATTACCCTGTCATTGGCAGTCAGTCCTGAGATTACATTCAGGAAAGCACGCTCTATGAGTAATGCTCTGGTGAAAACTAGTCCAGAGTTACTCAATAACAAATCATGGCTCCATTGTACCAAGGGTTTTAGAAGATGCAGTAGCTGCAAAGCTTGCAGACATGGTGTTAATAAAACAGAAAATAAAGACCCCTTTCTGTGAAATTCCTAAACCCATTTTCAGGATGTTTACATGTAAAACTGAGTTTGCCATCTACGTGCTGGAGTGTCCATAAGGCCTGCAATATGTTGGGAGTTCCAAGTTGCAGGTACACAAACGGATACTCCAGCACATTAGGGCAATCAATGGCAATGACGCATCCTACCCAGTTGCTCGTCATATTAAGGCTTGCCATGAGAATAAAAGTGAGCTTCTCAAATATTTTGTCATAGACTCAGTTTTGCCCCTTAGACGTGGAGGCAATCGAGAGGCCCTTTTACGATCCCTTGAGACAAAATACATCCTTGAACTTGACACCAAGACGCCACGGGGTTTAAACTCGAGTGAAGATTTGTACACATGTCTATAACCGGGCTTGTTCTGTCAAACAACTGCACATACATTACATGTCCTTTAAATTTTGGCCTAGCCCTCTAAATCTATGTTATTTTAACGTTGTTGATACTGTAACATTTTTCTTAGCACTTCTTGCACTTTATCAGGCACTGACATTGGCTATCTGGGCATAGCTCAATTATTGTCCATTAGGGCACTTATTAGCTCCACACGACTTTAGCACCTATACATGTTTTAACAGTTTTATCAGATATATGTATTAACATTTCAGGAGATTTTGCACTTGGAACAGATATATTGGTTGATCGAATGGCCTTACTGTGTACCTTTATAATTGAGGTACATGTCCCCTCTCCTGTGCACTACGAACTTAAGACAAATATTTGGGGTCTTATTGTTGAGGGATTGGCCACATCTGTCAATAGAACAGGCGCAATTTCAACCCACTAGGGTTATATTTATTGCATATATTGCACAAATATCTCCACTATGCGTTTGGATTTGATATTTATATCTAAATGCCCCTTTCTTTAAAAACTGCTTTTACCTTAAAAATACAGATTAATTGTACTCAACAATTGTCTTTAAATGAAATTTATTTTTTTAGGTATTTTAAAACGTGCTTTTTGTCATTCATGTTTTTACTTTTGATATGGAGAACATTTCAGTTGTATTTTTTCTATGTCCATGATAGGCAACCAATCATGTCAGTTGTTACTATGCACTTTGCACTTTAAATACGAGCATACTACTCACAAGGCTCTATGTGAACAAGGCCTCCAGTAGGCTGAAACGCGTCATGGCAGGCATGCTGAACTTTTAATACATTTTTCACCTGCACCTACTACGTGGTCTGTTATCGTCTGTTCCGGTCTTCAAATAATTTTGAGGATTTCTGGGACTGCGGTGGCGAAGTTTTCGATATATATATATATATATATATATATATATATATATATATTACCTACTGGCGGTCGCCAGTAGGTAGTTATAGTTAGGACCGTGTTTCCATAGGAAATCCGCAACATTCTATTTTGAATAACTTTGGCGCAGATTGACGAATCCTGGCGAAATTTTCAAAATAGGTGGGGCGCTCTGCTCTGCTCCTACCCTGAAAGTCTCGGGGGGATTCGTCAAGCGGGGGCTGAGAAAAAGGGGGGGTCCCAAAACGTGTTTTCCCCATGCATTTTTCCATAGGACCTTTAGTCCAAGCTACAGCCCGAACGGCTGAACAGAATTACTTGAAATTTGGCAGAGAGGTAGTCCTCAGGTCAGGGATGTGCCTTTTGTAGGTCTGGTGTAAATGTGTTCAGTATTTGCTGAGAAAATAGCATTTAAATCAATATATATATCTATAGGCACGCTCCGAGCGCGTACGGTAAGCTTACCGTACGCGTACGCTGCCGTGCGCGAGGTTAATTCTGATTGGTGGTTACATGACTGTAAACATTCGAATCGGTTGAAATCAGGAAGTGTCGGCCTCCATTTTGTGTGTCTCACACTGATAAACAAAGGAGGAGAACGTGGAAAGGGGGCAACGAAGAGAGTTGCAGACCCCCTAGCGTTTGTCAGGGGGTCCAAGAAGGTCATAAAAGTACGAAAAAGACATTTAAATTTTTTTTTTTTAAATCGCGGGGTGCGCGTATGGTAAGCTTACCGTACGCGTACGGTAGAATATAAAAACTATAAAAAAAGAAGAAAAAAACAAATTTAAGTGTTAAGATATTAGGGGGCTCTAAAAAGAGCCGTTGTGTTCATTGAGTGTTTTTTGGTACCTACAAGTAAGTACCGATGCAGAGTCTAAAGTTCAAGAGGAAGACTCTGTTCCCTTCATCATTGAAATGTACACCGTCTCCTCTATAAATGTCTTGCATGTTGTAACGCAAGTTGTTGTGGTATATAGAACCCATACCATAGTCTCTGAGGAAAGCAGAAACAGATTTGTTGACGTGCTTTCTTGCTTTGTCAATCTGCGGACAAAATTGGTTGGACCAGTTCCACTTTTGCCTTTGGCATATGTTAAAATATACAAAGGCAGATTGAGGAAAAAGCGACATCAATTGCACAAAGGTGTCCTTAATAAGCATTTCCAGACCTACACCAGTTAAAGTGCCTAGGTCATTTCCACCACAGTGCACAATAATAAGGTTAGGCTGTGGGAGATGTTGAAAGGTTTTCACCAAAGGCAATAATTGGTGCCACTTTAACCCTCTCTGACCAATCCATTTAATGTCTACATTTGGCAAAGCAAGGTCTCTCACCATACCTCTGTTTTCTGCATACTTTTCACTCCAGAAGAAATAGCTGTGACCTACAATCCACACTGTGAACATCTTTCAAGGAGATCTGGATGCACTCAGAAGGTGTCTTTCAGTAGAATGGCAATATGAAATGAAAGACAGTTGGAAAATGGAGGCATACATATTTTTTTAAATAAAAAGAACTCATTGGCTGATTTAAATCTTTTTACAGTAAAAAGTAGGCTGTATGTGTACATTTTTAGAAGCATGTTTTGTATTGGTTCAGAAAATTGTGTTCACACAGAAGATTAGTTTGGATTTGCTGTTAGGTTGGACAAGTGAAAAACTCTTGGTTTTTGTATTTGAAACATTGTGTGGTGAACTTCTGACCTCTCTCCTCACAGCAGTGTTCCATGAGCTGTTGCTATGGTAGCAGGCAGAAGTCAAGTTGGGGGAAGAGTACATTTGGAAAAGGGTTGAAGTTTTCAACCAATAGAAATGTATGATTTCATTTGAAAAAAAGTTGGAAGCACTGAGATTTGTAATTAATATATATATGTGTGAAAAAAGAGAGGGAAACATTGCCATTTATTGGTTCTGCTCAGAGGAGAGAGGTGTACAGCTCTGATATTCTGACTCTGATAGTCTGCTGTTTGAGTGCCACATTTCTTTCTCAACTAACTAATTTTAAAGGTGAGTTATGAGTTTGAGAGGGGATGTATGTGGTGATTTATGATATAAATATTAGAATTGTGATTCTTCTTTAAAAGTTATGTTTTACATTTTGTGGTTTGGGAGATATTTAACTGTCTTTAACTAGTTTAATATTATGGAGTGTGTTTTTACCATAAGTTAAGGTGTACTGGTATCACTGAGGAATACTGTTTTATGCCTAGAATTAACCCATGAGTCTGTGTGCACAAAGGAATTGTTGTTAGAGATTTTAATAGTGATGGCCCGGTACAGTAAGAATGGCATTTGTAGGAAAGGGGCAGCTTTCTTTTTGTAAATATGATGGTTTCCATTCAGCATAAGTCAGTAAGACACAAATGGGAGGCAAATGCTAACACATTTGAAATTGATATCGCAGATTTTGCTTCTAATCATGCAATTGCTGAGCTTGGTCATACATATACAAAACTGCAATTAAACCTTGACACACATGTAATTTTACATACATTACTACAATGTTTAATCTGCTATGGATGCATGTATAAATATGTCTCTTGCAACTGAAAATACACAGTCTGCATAAGCAGACTGTTAGCACACACCCAGCAGTTTATCCTGTACAATCATGCTGAGTATTCACAAGTGAGTGGTGTTTCAGGTAGCAGTGAGTAACGCTAATACATTCAACATTACTAAGGCTGATTTCTTTTGCTGGAGTGTAGTCAGTCACCAAGGTCACACATGTTCATGGTCTCAAAAAGCTGTTTGCACATGTGCTGTTTTCTGTATCTGAAAACTGTAATGAAAATGTATGCGACTGTTAGAGTACTTAACACTTGGAGGAAAAAACAGTAGTAAGTGTGCTTTGAAATTGGCAAGCAAATTTCATTTTCTGCCTAAAATCACAGAAAACAGTAGTAAGTGTGCTTTGAAATTGGCAAGCAAATTTCATTTTCTGCGTAAAATCACAGCATGAGTCTGTGAGCACAGAGGAATTGCTGTCAGAGATGTATTTCGTGTCTCTCTGGTTCTTTTTGGAAGTATCCATGAATATGTCTCTTGCAACTGAAAATACAAATTCTGCATAAGCAGACTGTTAGCACACACCCAGCAGTTTATCCTGTACAATCATGCTGAGTATTCACAAGTGAGTGGTGTTTCAGGTAGGAGTGAGTAACGCTAATACATTCAACCTCACTAAGGCTGATTTATTTTGCTGGAGTGTAGTCAGTCACCAAGGTCAAACATGTTCATGGTCTCAAAAAGCTGTTTGCACATGTGCTGTTTTCTGTATCTGAAAACTGTAATGAAAATGTATGCGACTGTTAGAGTACTTAACACTTGGAGGAAAAAACAGTAGTAAGTGTGCTTTGAAATTGGCAAGCAAATTTCATTTTCTGCCTAAAATCACAGAAAACAGTAGTAAGTGTGCTTTGAAATTGGCAAGCAAATTTCATTTTCTGCGTAAAATCACAGTATGAGTCTGTGAGCACAGAGGAATTGCTGTCAGAGATGTATTTCGTGTCTCTCTGGTTCTTTTTGGAAGTATCCATGCATATGTCTCTTGCAACTGAAAATACACAGTCTGTATAAGCAGACTCTTAACACACACCCAGCAGTTTATCCTGTACAATCATGCTTAGTATTCACAAGTGAGTGGTGTTTCAGGTAGCAGTGAGTAATGCTAATACATTCAACATCACTAAGGCTGATTTCTTTTGCTGGAGTGTAGTCAGTCACCAAGGTCACACATGTTCATGGTCTCAAAAAGCTGTTTGCACATGTGCTCTTTTCTGTTTCTGAAAACTGTAATGAAAATGTATGCGACTGTTAGAGTACTTAACACTTGCAGGAAAAAACAGTATTAAGTGTGCTTTGAAATTGGCAAGCAAATTTCATTTTCTGCCTAACATCACAGAAAACAGTAGTAAGTGTGCTTTGAAATTGTCAAGCAAATTTCATTTTCTGCCTAGAATCACAGCATGAGTCTGTGAGCACACAGGAATTGTTGTCAGAGATGTATTTCGTGTCACTCTGGGTCTTTTTGGATGTATCCATGCATATAACTCTTGTAACTGGAAATACACAATCTGCATAAGCAGACTCTTAGCACACACACAGCAGTTTATCCTGTAGAATCATGCTTAGTATTCACAAGTGAGTGGTGTTTCAGGTAGCAGTGAGTAATGCTAATACATTCAACATCACTAAGGCTGATTTCTTTTGCTAGAGTGTAGTCAGTCACCAAGGTCACACATGTTCATGGTCTCAAAAAGCTGTTTGCAGATGTGCTGTTTTCTGTATCTAAAAACTGTAATGAAAATGTATGCGACTGTTAGAGTACTTAACACTTGGAGGAAAAAACAGTAGTAAGTGTGCTTTGAAATTGGCAAGCAAATTTCATTTTCTGCCTAAAATCACAGAAAACAGTAGTAAGTGTGCTTTGAAATTGGCAAGCAAATTTCATTTTCTGCGTAAAATCACAGCATGAGTCTGTGAGCACAGAGGAATTGCTGTCAGAGATGTATTTCGTGTCTCTCTGGTTCTTTTTGGAAGTATCCATGCATATGTCTCTTGCAACTGAAAATACACAGTCTGCATAAGCAGACTGTTGGCACACACCCAGCAGTTTATCCTGTACAATCATGCTGAGTATTCACAAGTGAGTGGTGTTTCAGGTAGCAGTGAGTAACGCTAATACATTCAACATCACTAAGGCTGATTTCTTTTGCTGGAGTGTAGTCAGTCACCAAGGTCACCCATGTTCATGGTCTCAAAAAGCTGTTTGCACATGTGCTGTTTTCTGTATCTGAAAACTGTAATGAAAATGTATGCGACTGTTAGAGTACTTAACACTTGGAGGAAAAAACAGTAGTAAGTGTGCTTTGAAATTGGCAAGCAAATTTCATTTTCTGCCTAAAATCACAGAAAACAGTAGTAAGTTTGCTTTGAAATTGGCAAGCAAATTTCATTTTCTGCGTAAAATCACAGCATGAGTCTGTGAGCACAGAGGAATTGTTGTCAGAGATGTATTTCATGTCACTCTGCCTCTTTTTGGATGTATCCATGCATATGTCTTTTGTAACTGAAAATACACAGTCTGCATAAGCAGATTCTTAGCACACACCCAGCAGTTTATCCTGTAGACTCATGCTTAGTATTCACAAGTGAGTGGTGTTTCAGGTAGCAGTGTGTAACGCTAATACATTCAACATCACTAAGGCTGATTACTTTTGCTGGAGTGTAGTCAGTCACCAAGGTCACACATGTTCATGGTCTCAAAAAGCTGTTTGCACATGTGCTGTTTTCTGTATCTGAAAACTGTAATGAAAATGTATGAGACTGTTAGAGTACTTAACACTTGCAGAAAAAAACAGTAGTAAGTGTGCTTTGAAATTGGCAAGCAAATTTCATTTTCTACATAAAATCCCAGCATGAGTCTGTGAGCACAGAGGAATTGTTGTCAGAGATCTATTTCGTGATACTCTGCTTCATTTAGAATTGTATTCGTATGAAAGGGGAAGCTTGTTTTCTGGAAATGTGGTGGTTAACATTCAGCCCAAAACAGTTTCTCAAATAAGAGGCAAATGCTAACATATTTGAAATCCATATAGTAGATTTTTCTTCGACTCTTGCAATGGGTCATGTAGTTGCTACATGCTAAAAACTCATATTAACCCTTACCACACATGTAGTCTTACATACATGTTTACAGTGTTTATGCAGTTATGTAAGGGTCCATTCAAGTCTCTCTTGCACCTGACAGTAGACAATCTTCAGAACCACACTCTTAGCAGAGAGCTAGCTGTTTTTCCTGTACACTCATGCTTACTAATCAGCACTGTGTGGTGTTTTTGGTAGGAGTGAGGAACGCTAATGCATTGAATATCACCAAGGATCATTATCTTTGCTGGAGTGTAGTCAGTCAGCCAGGTTACACATGTACATGCTCTAAAAAAGCTGATTGGACATGTGCTCTTTTCTGCCTCTCTAAACTATAAAGACAATGTGTCAGACTGTTAGAGTAATTAACAGTTGCAAAAAAAAAAAAAATAAGTGTGCTTTTGATTTGCAAATGAAATATCGTGTTCTGCCTAGAATCACACCAAGAGTCTGTATGCACACAGGAATTGTTCTTAGAGATTAAATTCGTGTTGGTTTTCTTGTGTTTTTCACTTGTAGGAAAGGGGTAGATAGTGTTATAAGAAAAGAAAAGATCATAACAAATATAGTAATATATTAAAATTACAAAAAGGTATTTTTTTTTAGTTTCTTTCAGGTATTGCTGCAGAGCAGTGAAGGAAATATAAGATGCCTATAAATCAAGACAGCGAAAAAAACAGAAAAAACATGTATATTTGAAGACAACTGGAGGACCCAAGTTAGTTGAAGATGCTCATGTTCGGAAAAAGAAAAAGTCTTCTGGTAAGCAGACAAAGGAATTCTTTAAAAATATATTCCAAAAAAGGAAAAATTTAAAAAATGTCCCCATTGGAAAAACTGTTTCAAGTAGAAAACAACAGGAGAATAGTGAGAATTTACTAAATGCTAATGTACAAGCAGAAGCTATAAAAATTGACTTGAAAAGAAAATCAGCATTTAAAGAGATCCGTAGGAAAATGTTTCAGAGAAGAGTGATGTCCAATTTGCTAAAGGATGTGAAAAAATATAAGAAAAGAGCTAAATTTTACAAGAGAAAAAAAGATATTGAAGCCATTGTAGCTAAGGCTTTAGAATTAAAAAGAAAACTATTCATTTTAATTTTGAACAGGATGCGTACATTAGAAAAAATAGTCAACGTAATGAAGTCACAAAGCAAAACGAAAAGAGTAGTGAAAAGAAATAACTTTTGTAAAGTGTTTTTAGGAGAATGGATGCATAGTTCAAGTACTGAACCATTTTTTAATGAAGAGAGTTATCTTCAAAGTAATAGTTTGCTGCATGCAGTTGACACCAGTGGACGAGCATATGAAGTAAAAAATGGTTGTATAATGGAAAAGGAGAAAATGGTTCCAAGAAATGAGGAAGAAGTGATTGCGGATGAGGTTATGGGGAGACGTCCTAAAGCCCCAGTGTATACTTGGAATTGTAGTAGTATTTGTACTTTGCGACAGGAATCTATTGATAAATTACGTGAGTTTTTAAGAGAATATAGTAAAAAGAGTGTTAAACAGAAGATTAAGGTGCTTCAAGGACTAGATCCATGCAGAGTGAGAGAGAATACTGGTTTGCAAGGACACTCTCTGGCTTGTCTATCTAGGAAAGTTTGTCAAAGTTTTTTTCACCATTTTAGGATGCTGGCAGTTCATCATACTGAAATTAGAAAATTTGTGAGAAGATTGTATTTTGCTAAAAGTCCAGCACTAAAGTTAAATTAGTTGAATAACGCTCTGTTTCGTGGATCTGTATCAGATGTTGAGAAGGTTACTGATGAGATTCAGTTTTGTTACTTTGGTCCAGAACAAGAAAGTGCAGGGAATGACACAGTTATTGAGGAAAATGTGGAAGAGAATGTAGAACCCTCCGTAAATAAGAAATTTGAAGATCAAATAACACAATTTGCTATCATCTCTAATGAAAGACCACATATTACTTGTATTTGTTGCCAGAGAAGCCATTATAAAATCCAAACAAGGAATGTTGATCTCTACAAAAAAAAGTGAAGAAGAAGATAATTATAAGTGGAAGGATTTTGCAACATATATATTTCTTGAAAATTGTTTTGATTTGGGTGAAGATCATCGTATTTGTAAATACTGTTACAACAAGTTAGAAGAAAATAAAATGCCAGCTAGAGCTGTACATAATAATTTAGAATTGGTTGAAGTTCCTGCAGAACTTTCTGATTTAAATACGTATGAGTCTATACTCATTCAATGTGTTCATCCGTTCCAGACCATAGTACGTATGGAGCCAAAAACAGGCAAATTACCTCCTTCAGATTTACAGAGAGGTTTAAAAGGAAGAGTTGTCTATTTGCCGTTGGATTTGAAAAAAAATATGGAAACTATTGATACAGATACTTTGGAAACTGAACCATTAGTTATTCTGGTAAATAGTGTACCTACAAAGAGTAAGAAAATTTGGCAGGAGCTGGTAGATGTACGAAAAGTACAAAGAGCAAATTTGTATTTGAAAAAAAATAATAAATGGTATGAATCAATTTATATAGATGAAGATACAGAAGATGTACTAGGAGACACAGAAACACCAACTGGGCAAATTGAAAAAGTTGACAAGTCAAAAGAAGAAGAAATTTATGAACATTTCAGCATACATCCTCTTCATTCAAAAGAAGTAATGGCAAACACCATTGATCTGTTTCAAATGAAAAAAGCACAAGGAACTCCCGTGAGTGTATGGGAGGAGAGCTTAGAAGCTCGTTGTTTTCCCCAGCTGTTTCCTACTGGAGAAGGTGGACGATACGATGAACGTCCAGTCCAGATTCCTGCTTCTGAGTATCGGACTACAAGATTATATGCAGAAGATCCCAGATTTCGTCAAAGTATTCCTTATTTGTTCCATCTGTTATTTGAAAGTGACTTGTCTGCACTATCTTATGCAGTAAACCACATTTTAAAAAGTGGAACACATCTACATAATGTGTCTGCTAAGGATTTTATGAACAAAGTGCAGCAGCGAGATGATCATTTGGAATCACAATTGATCAATCTGATGGCTTGTCAGCGTGGGAGGAATGAATATTGGTACCGACGCCATGGAGAATTGAAATGTATGTTACGGACTTTAGGAACTCCAACATGGTTCCTAACCCTAAGCTGTGCCGAGTACGCTTGGGATGATTTACTGGATTTTCTACGAGAGGCAAATTCAAACATTAAAAACATCGAATACAAGACAGCAGGAGAACTGTGCTCATTGGATCCGGTTAATGTTTGCAGATATTTCAATCATAGATTTGAGGCTATGATGTCCTTCATCTGCAATAAAAAAAATCCACCACTTGGAGAAGTTGTGGATTTCTTTTGGAGAAAAGAGTACCAAGCAAGAGGTGCTCCTCACATTCATATGTTGTTGTGGATCAAGGATGCTCCAAAATTTGGAACAGATGCTGATGAAGCAGTGTTATCTTTCATTGAAGAATATGCAACATGTGCTATACCTAAAAGCACAGAAGAGAAAAAGTTAAAAGAGCAAGTTTTACGTTTCCAAAGTCATCGGTGTGGAAAATACTGTCGACGGAAGTACAAGACCAAAGATAAGTTCTACACAAAATGTCGATTTGGATTTCCTAGACCTGTTCTTTCAAAAGGAAGAGTCAACAGTTTTATGTCAGCTGTGCGACATACTATTACAAGAAAATCTCCCAAAAATACGTACAACCTAAGAAGAAAAGAAGAGTCAAAATATATAAATGACTACAACCCAGTCATTTTATCCATGTGGAATGCTAACATGGATATTCAGTATGTGGCAGACAATTCTATTGCTGTTGCTCGGTATGTCACATCTTACATCACTAAATCTGAGAAAACAGAATTGAAGGAAATGTGGGAAGAGATTTCTCACGAGAAGACTGTCAGTAAGAAGCTGTACAGTTTCAGTTTAAAGATGTTATCACATCGAGAAATTGGATCCTACGAATGTTCAGATAGGTTATCATCTGCAAGTCTGTACTCGAAATCAAGAAGAATAATTTGGGTCAGTTTAGGCCTTGCAGGAATGCGAAATCGGGTACTGAAATCTGTTGGAGAAATTGAATATTTGGCCGAGAACGACCCAGAAAGTACAGATATTTTGAAAACAAACATGTTGGACACATATTACCCAAAAAGAAGTCATCATCTTGAGAACATGTGTCTCTATGAAGTGCTGCAGAACTACATTTTTTCACGGAAAGCCACAGAAGACATCAACAATGGAAAATATAAAGTCATTGGTGAGGAAGGATGTTTGGTGAAGCAAACAAAAGGAAGTTTGATTAATCACAGGGAGCTGAGTTGTGACACTACTGACAAAAAGGAATTTTACTACTTGGCACTTTTACAGCTGTTTAAACCATGGCGTTCAGAGGACGAACTACTTGGAGAATTTCAAAGCTATGAGGATTCATTTAATGCATGTAAAGATACCATTGAATGCAGTATTTTCAGGAATTATGCCCAAATGTTAAACGAAGAAATTGAACAGGAAGCTACAATTGCAGCTGAAGTAGCTAGAGACAGTTCTCAAGACAGCCAACGTTCTGGAACGCTCAGTCAAGATCCACTAGGACAGCCAATCTTAGAAAATGAAGCTGCAATAGCCATGACTGAAGTGGAAACGGCTATGAATCAAGCTCAGGAAGATTTAATAGACTTACCAGATTTGGAACAACAACTGAATGAAGAACAACAACAAATTTATGAAGAAGTCAGAAAAAAAATTGATCACGGATTACTACATGAAAATAAAGAGTGCACATGCACATCATTTGAACCACTTAGGTTGTATATGAGTGGACAAGCTGGAACTGGGAAAAGTTTCTTAATTAAAGTCATCAGAAGCTACCTACAGCAAAAAACTGATTCAACTGTATCTTGTGTTGTTACTGCTCCAACTGGGTTAGCAGCATATAATATTAAAGGAATTACTCTCCATCGCTTGCTAATGTTACCAGTGGAGCATGAGAACAAAATAGAATATCACAAGCTAACTGGCGAAGCATGTTTCGAAGTTTCAAGAGTGTTGAAGAAGATGCAAGTTCTCATTATTGATGAGGTAAGCATGGTATCAAACTTAATGCTTGCCTTTGTGCATTTAAGAATGCAGCACATTCTAAAGAGAGACTATGACGTGTTATTTGGTGGAAAACATGTTATAGTTTTTGGGGATCTTCTGCAGCTCACTCCAGTTAAAGGACAACCAGTGTTTAATACTGTGACACATGAGGACACGAAGAAGTCATTAGGAAGCATTGGTAATGCGAATATTTGGTCATTCTTTGAGTACAAAGAACTCCCTACCAATATGAGGCAAGCAAATGATGAAGAATATGGAAGTATTCTGAAAGAAATCAGAATTGGACTACTCACAGAAGTTGGCAGAAAAGCATTACAGAGTCGGTTGCTACATAATTTATTTCCAAGTGAAGAAATAGTTGCAGAGAAAATATACAAGAACATTGCAGAAAAAAATACTGTAATCTGCTTAATGCCAACACTACGTGAATGCTCAATATTCAATGAGGAACTTTTGAAATTGGAAAAGGAAGAGATTAAGAAAATGGAAGCAGTGGACAAAATCCAACATGAAAGAATTACTATTACATTAACAGGCGAACTGAAAAATAAATTGGATTCTCTAGAGAAGAACATTTCGAAAACAGCTGGATTAGAAAAAAATCTATATCTTTGCATGAACTGTCGAGTATTTTTAAGGAGATATTTGGATGTTGAACAAGGTTTAGTAAATGGAGCTATGGGTAAAGTTGTGGGTTTTGTTAACTACCAGAAAAAAGAAGGAATTGAGTTTTTAAAAATAAAATTTGATCAGATTGAAGAGGTAAAAGACATTAGTCGTTGTTCAGTCCGTTTTTTGCTTGTGAAAGACTTATATGTACGTAGGAAGCAGTTTCCATTTTCTCTAGCATATGCTGTAACTATTCACAAGTGTCAAGGATTAACTGTTGATAGTGCATTTGTAAACATTGGATCTACTGTGTTCAAAGAAGGTATGGCATATGTTGCTTTGTCACGAGTGAAAACATTATCTGGTTTATTCATGATAGACTTTGATGACTCAAACGTTAGTGCTGATGCAAATTGTGTAAAGGAGTATAATAGATTAAGAAGAACCTTTGCTCCTCATTTAGGTCAGTATCCTGTGTTGGAGAAACGTGTTGTTTGTCGGAAAAGGAGAAGTGAGAATATCTGTAATGAGGATGTACAGAAGAGAAAACAAAAAGAGAGTCATGTGATTGCAAGCAAAAAGAAAAAGGACAATGTTGAAGAGGTTGTTGGTTGCCATTTTGAAAATAGCTCTGGTGTCAACTGCTACGCAAATGTAGTGCTGAATGTTGTATTTTATCTTGAAAGTTTGCAAGAGCAGATAATAGAAAATCATGAAAAAAGATTCTGTTCTGTGCTAAGTCTTCTTTATGAGAAGCTGAGTGTTGATAAAGCTAAAATAGAAAGTGCGACTGAAATTAGAAATCTATTAGATGTATGTTCAGGACGAACACAGTTTTCTCAAAATGTCCAGCAAGATGCACAGGAATTCTTGATGTACATCCTTTTGGTACTTGAAGATGAAGGGATAGAAATTGAAAATTTGTTTGGTCTCTGTTATAAATGGGAACATAGTTGTGAAAACTGTTTCTACACATGCAGCTCTAATGTTGATTCAGAAAGGTTTATCTATTTAACATTGCCAGAGACTAAATCAGTGACTTTTAGTAAATTAGTTAAAGATGCCAATCATAGCATGGAATGTTGTGAATGTAAATCTGACATGTTTTCAACCTTACTTTTAAAGAAATATGGACAGTATGTAATTTTAATGATGCAACGTTGTAGAGCTGATGGAACAAAATTGGACACTTTAATAAAGAAATTTACAGGACAGCAATTATCAATTTCTGGAAAAACTTTTGTCACAGTTGCAATAATTTTCCATGATGGGCCTATTGTAACTTCTGGTCATTACACAGTTTTTCTAAAATGTGAAAAAGGCTGGACACTGTGTAATGATTCTCAATTGGTTTTCAAGCAACGTTTGCCTTTTGATTTAGCAAATTCCTATTTAATTTTTCTGAAACCAAAATTTTAGACAGAAATTGCAACATCTGTACAAAACATTATTGCAATTTAATTGGATTACCATTGGAAATGTCATCAAAAAATATTTTAAAAATTACCATTTGGCCTAAAGGAAAGGTAATAATTTGCATTGTGGACTTCTTTGACACAAATTATTTTGGTGATTATTCTTATGCAACAGAATTTTCAGACGATATTTATTGGAATTAGTTATTGTTCTTAGATGAGATTTTCATTGCAAAGGTTACATTTCTATTACGGTATGTTTTAGTGAGAAGAGATTCTGGGCTTTTTTTAAACAATCTTTCAGATTGTTTTTTTTTTTGCCCGCTGTTAAGTGATGAATACAATTGCTTTTACGATTTACAGTGAAATGCAATATATTCTGAAAACAGCAAAAAAAGGGCAAAAAATTGTTTGTTGAAATATGAAAGTATGTGCATTGTATTCTAAAATGTATTGTTAAATATTAATACCTTTTTCTTTTTTTACAGATTGCGAAAGGAAAAATATGAAAAATAAACTTCTTTATAGAAAGTTAAATAAATCACTTATTTTTAATTAAGTTATTTTTATTGGCAGGTAAGTGTGAAATTTCTGGAATTATCACACATTTACTTTAATGCTCACTTTTTTTCACTACTCTTCTCTATGCTTTTCTCATTTCTGTAGTAGTCCCTCAAGGACCTTGTAGGGTGATTAAAAAAGTTTTGTTTTTAAAAAAAAAATAAAAAAAATGCGCGTACCGTACGCGTACGGTAAAAAAAAAAAAAAAAAAAAGTGATTAAAAAAATTTAAAGTTAAGAGGTAAGGTTGGCTCTTAAAAGAAGCGTTGTGTTCATAAAGGGAAAGAGGAAAGAAAGAATGGGAATACTAACAAGGACCACAGATGTGCTGGTCTATCCTATTGTTTATTAGGGAAACACTGGTCTCCGCATGAACAATAAGGCCATGACATCTTGTGCACCTCATTGTAACCCTCCCAAAACGAGGGTTTATATCCAGAGGAGCAGAAAAGCGTGATGCTCCCACCGCAGAGGAAGGGCTCAGCTGAGCTGCCGAAGATGTACTCGGCTGAGCTTCTGCGGGTGTGCTCGGGTGACTTACTGGAGATGTTTCTCCAGTATGTCGAGCATAAGTGCTGGGATGTTTATCCTTAATGTGTCTAACCATAGAGTGATTTCCAAAGGAATACTTCTTCCTTGGTTTCCCTCTAGATAAGACACGCTCACAAAGTGAGCAGGTGACTAAAGGAGCATTTACATTTTTCTGCCCCTCTGGATAGGTAAAATATTCCCATACAAAAGAAGTCTTTTGTTTCCTCCTTCTCTCTCTGATGATGCTGCTACCAGGCTCACTCTCAGAAGAGGACTGCTGTTCTGCCATCGTATCACAAAGACAACTCAGCTCCTTCTCCTAAGGGGTCACAAGCAGTAATGAGGGGAATGGGTGTGGTGTAGGAAGGTTCTAGAACTGAAAGTAGTTTAAACCAATCAAAAGTGTTGTTTCTTGATCACATGACCAACCGTGCGCGTACGTTACGCTTACGGAGCGCTTACGGAGCGCTTGTGGTAAAAGTACGCATGCACGTACGAAAGACACGCGCACGCGCGCATGCGCATAACAGGCACGCTCGAACACTTCCGCGTAACGTGTGCGTGCGTACGCGTGTAAAGTATGCGCTTACACGTCGCGTAGGAAGTACGGACACCTACGCAAATTGCGTAACCATACGCAAACAGAGTAGAAATATTACGTACATAAAGCGAAACGTGCGCTTACGGTAAGCTTACCGTACGCGCACGGTAAAAATAAAAATTTAAAAAAATAAATACATTGGAAAAAAGATTCACTATGTTATACAACTATATCTTACCTTTTTTTTAAAAAAAGGTGAAAATTGATATATTGCAGAATGCATTAAATTTTACCATAGTGTTTAAAGGGAAAAAAAAGTAAAAAAAAAAGATGTAAAAAACCTTGCAAAGATAAAAAAAAAGAAATGTTTCAAACACGTTAAATATAAGAATTAGCATTTAAAAAACCATACAAATTCACTGAAAAAACCATGGGTTTCACACACATTATAGTTAGGAATTAGCATTTAAAAAACCTTGCAAATTCAGTGAAAAAACCATAGGTTTCACAGACGTTATAGTTAGCTGGACATTTCACTTGTAAAAAACCAATGAAATTCCCCCGTTATAGTTAGTTCAGCTAACTATAACTCGCGCACCCACAATCCACTGCTGATGACGTCACATATTACATCACTCATGACATGGTCACTGACATCACTCATGACATCACTGATGACATCTCAAATGACATCACTGATGACATCACTGATGACATCATCCAGTGAATGTGTGTTTTTTTGAAAATTAAATATGTTTTATATATGTATATCTCAAGGTCAATGGAAGAATAAATGGGTATGTAAGTGTCTAAATGGATGATTTGTTTTTGAAAAATTGATTGTGTAACTGACTGATAAAGTGTATCATAGTGAATACATGGCTTAGTGAGTAATGTTTAAATATGTAAATATCTGTATCAGTGTCTCACTTTGTGTATAAGTGGCTGCATGGGTTGGTGAGTAGGTACATGGGTGTCTATATAGGTTATTAGTTGGTTTTTTGAGTATCAGTCTGAGTGTCTGCATGATTCGGTGGGGGGTATTACGTAGTGCATAGGTGCATGAATGAGTGTCTCACTGTATGTATTGAAGACAGCATGTGTGCAGGACTGTATGGGTGGATGAGTATGTGTAAAGGTGTGTTAGTGAGTGAAAGACTTTCTCAATAGTGTCTTTATGAGTAACTACTTATGTTTTAAACTAGTATATGTGACTATTGGTGTATATAAGTGAGTATATGTGAGAGTGAGAGATTGAAAGAGTTCCTGTATGAATAAGTATGTGTTTCTATAAGTGATTGTTAAAAAGACTAAGTATGTGTACGTTTCCGTAGAAGTAAGTGTGGTGGTGTGTGTATAAGTGTATATGCAAGTAAATGTATGTTTGATTCTTTATTAGCATGAGTGACTATGTGTGTGAGTAACTCTATGGATGAGTGGCATTGTGTAACAGGATGTATAGGTGTATGAGTACATATGAGTGAGTACATGTATGAGTGACTGTATAAGACTGTTGGTGAATGAGTGGATGTGTATGTGGATCTTAGAATTACAGAAGAGATTGTTGTAACTGGTATTGGTATTTCCAATATTTTGTAAATTTTAGTCTCTATTTTTGAATGTGTGTATCAATTGTTATATTAGGGTGAGAAGAGGACTGCCACTCTATCACAAGGATGATGTCATCAGTGATGTCATCAGTGATGTCATTTGAGATGTCATCAGTGATGTCATGAGTGATGTCAGTGACCATGTCATGAGTGATGTAATATGTGACGTCATCAGCAGTGGATTGCGGGTGCGCGAGTTATAGTTAGCTGAACTAACTATAACGGGGGAATTTCATTGGTTTTTTACGAGTGAAATGTCCAGCTAACTATAACGTCTGTGAAACCTATGGTTTTTTCACTGAATTTGCAAGGTTTTTTCAATGCTAATTCCTAACTATAACGTGTGGGAAACCCATGGTTTTTTCAGTGAAAATATATATATATATATATATGTATATATATCCTTAAACCTCTTGGCTCTCTTCGCTGCTTGTGGCGCTCCTTGCAGCTGTGCGGTACCTTGCGGTTGAACCAAAACCGCCCAAATATTACTCCAGCTCTCTCCGAGGAAAGAAAATAGGTCGCACTCCGGCAAGTCAATTTCAAAGCTTCAACCAATGATTATTTTGTCATTTCAGCCATAGTGGGAAACAAAAACCAACGCGTTTCGATCTTCCCTCAGATCTTGATCACGGTCCCGCCCCTCATGAACGTGTCACATATTTAAACACAAGTGTTTGCTTCATTTCCTGTTTCAAATCAAGAGGTGCATTGTGGAACATGTAGTTTGTATTTTTTTACCATGTTTCTTGTTAAATAACAATTATAGAGTTGAAATCAAAGGTTAAATGTTACTTCTACTCATTTTTGATACCAAATGAGTATGTATTGGAGATATTCAGGGTGATCTTATTGTGTCTCACCTCATTCAAAAATTAATGCCTCTAGTGGCTATTTATCTCCCTTACAGATTTACCCCATCAAAAAGTTATGATGTCAAATAATTGCCATATGGCGAATTATGAATTTGTTATTAATTTAGTTTACTCTATATACAAGAAAGGCTCAAAAGAAAAAGTCATCATTTCAAATCAAAAGTTTTTTTAGTACTTTGTCTTGTCTTTGTATTGCTGTTTCACTACTATATTTTCTTTTTTGTGCACTACAGATGTGTATAAAGTTCTTCACTTTGGTTCAATCCATGCGGTGTTAAAGAGCGTAAATTCAATATATATCTTGATTCCTTTTGTCTCAGTTTCTTCTCTCTATCACCGCCTCGTTCGTGTTTTTTAACCATGTCGATGCCATAGAAGATTAGATTTTTCCAGTTGCTGTTGTGGTTCATTTCCATGTGTTTTGCAACTGCATTCATCCTATCTTTGTGAATAGTTGCCCTTACATGTTCTAAAATGCGTTTTTTAAGTTCACATTTCGTGCTGCCTACGTATTTTAGTTGACATGGGCACTCTATTACGTACACGACGTATTGGCTTTTGCATGTAATTAGATCTTGTATCATGCACATTTTCCCATCCGCCAATTTAATTTCCTGAGTGTTTCTCGCAATTTGACATACTTTACAGTTATGGCATTTTTTGAAGCCTTTACTTTGTACTCAAAAATCAGATAGGAGGGAGAAAGAAGGGCTTAGGTCCACTCAGCTTCCTTATCTCAATATATCAAAAAATCAATGGGAGAGTGGATCACTGGTCCTGGGAGAACCAGGGTATTGCATGGTTAGTACTTTGTACTGTTTAAGAAACCCTCATTCACGTTTGGTAAATGATCGAGATTAGCGGTATATCTTGATTCTCCGCTAGATTTTTCATTAACGTGATCGCATAATCATTGGGTTAATCCAATTCTTCCTCCACCCGGAGGCTTTTACCACTGGTGGTCACAGTAGTGATCGTGAATAAAAAAGGTGAGGTGATTGTGGTGAAAAGGTGTTGTTTAAAAATCTCATAAAGCCAGTAGATTTCTTTATTGGTACTGGATTCGGGATAGGTTTAAAAAAATTCTTGTAATTGTGCACACATCAGACTTATTATGGTCTAGTGCACTTTTAAAATTAGTGTCCAAAAAAGGTCGACATGTTTCAGCCCTCGTCAGCCCCGAGGGGTCAAGTGGGCTTTCTTCAGGACCTGGTGCAGAATAGAGTGGCCTTAAGTTCAGGCACCCTTGTGGAAGTGCGGGAAAATATTGTTTCCTTTTTGGTCGCACATTCAATCTGGTCTCCTTGGTTTCAGGCCACAACGGGTACTCTAGGGGGGTCGCTTCACGCTCTCTTCGGCGTCGGTCTGGGACCTGTGCTGACTCTGCCTCCTAGGACCCGGTGCCGGGGCTGACGAGGGCTGAAACATGTCGACCTTTTTTGGACACTAATTTTAAAAGTGCACTAGACCATAATAAGTCTGATGTGTGCACAATTACAAGAATTTTTTTAAACCTATCCCGAATCCAGTACCAATAAAGAAATCTACTGGCTTTACGAGATTTTTAAACAACACCTTTTCACCACAATCACCTCACCTTTTTTATTCACGATCACTACTGTGACCACCAGTGGTAAAAGCCTCCGGGTGGAGGAAGCATTGGATTAACCCAATGATTATGCGATCACGTTAATGAAAAATCTAGCGGAGAATCAGCCTTTACTTTGTAACCATGATTTCTTTTTTTCTTTATGAAAATGACTCTGTGTGATCCGATCTTTTAGATTTGCTGCCCGTCGATATGTGATATTGGGTGCATTACCCATGATTGATCCCACTGTAGTGTCCAATTTCAGGATTTTCCAATTTCTTTTTAAAATTTGTCTGATCTGATTTGATTCTTTTGAATAGGTGGTAATGAATCTTATTGGTTCAATTACATTTTCTTGGATTTCTTTTCCTGGAGTTCTTTTTAGTAATTCCTTTCTGTCTTTTTCATTTGCTCTTTTCCAACCATTCTTTATTTGTGATTTTGGGTAACCCCTTTTTTCAAATCTCCTGAAAGTTGTTGCACTCTGTTTGGACCATTCCATTTGTGGTGAGCATATCCTCCGGATCCGCAAAAGTTCCCCATAAGGGATATTCTGAAATAAGCATTGCTGATGGAAACTACTTGCATGCAAGGTTGCATTCGTAGCTGTTAGATTTCTGTGCAATGTTGTGTGAATTTCGTTAGCTTCAATGTAAATTTCTGTGTCAAGAAACGTCACTCTTGTTTCACTCAGTTCATAGGTGAATTTAAAATTGGCAGGAGTTTTATTTAGGATTTCAAAATATTGTTTGAACTCACTCTCAGACCCGTCCCAAATGATCAGAAGGTCATCGATAAAGCGCAACCATAAAATTGTTTTGTTCAAAAAGATATCATTGTCTGATCGCCATGCCCATTTTTGTTCCCACCATCCCATCGTTAGGCAGGCAAAACTTGGGCTGAAGGAAAAACCCATTGCTGTACCTTTGGTTTGTTTAAAGATGTTTTCTCCAAAGAGGAACACATTTTGTGTTAAACAAATTCTCATCATATCTTCCAGCATGTTGTTATGCTGTGTGTAGTGAATGTTTCTCTCATTTAAGAAAGATTTACATGCAGTGATTCCAATTTCATGGTCAATATTGGTGTATAACGATACGACGTCCATCGTAATCAATCTGTAGGTTGGATGCCAAGGGGTACCATTTAGATGTCTAAGCATATCTGTAGTATCTTTAATGTAGGAACTTAAATTTGAAACAAAAGGTAACAAAAAATGATCAATATAATTCGCCATTGGTTCTAATAAGGATCCTTTTGCGGAGACAATTGGACGCCCTGGTGGTCTGCTTCGATTCTTGTGCACTTTGGGCAGAAAGTACATAGTTGCAGTTACCGGATGTTCCACTGTCAAGTATTTCCATTCATCATGATCTATCAATCCTTTGTCTAACCAGTTTTTTAATTCATTATCCAATTCTGATTTCATCTTTGCCGTGGGGTTGGATTTCAATTTTTCATAATAGACTATGTCATTTAATTGTTCATATGCCATTTTTTCATAGTCTTGTTTGTCCCAAATAATAATATTGGCGCCTTTGTCGGCCATTTAACGCATTCTGCAATCCGCTTGGGGTTCGTGAAACCAACAACGTATCGTCCGCGAACATGAGAACAGGCACTTTGGATCCTGCTAAGATTGGGGCGTCAGTAGGGGATTTGTCAAGGTAATCGACTATCCCATTAATGTATAAAGAAAACAATGTCGGTGCCAGGACACATCCCTGTCGAACACCCCGTTCAACAGGAAATGGGTCCGTCACCTCCCCCTGGCTGCCCCATCTAATTTGCGCAAAATTGTTCTGATGTAAGCGGACGAGTAAGGTTAGTAGTTCCGGGGCCATGCCAGCCTGGGCAAGAACCTCCCAAAGTTTGTGGCGAGGAACCAGGTCGAATGCTGATCGCAGGTCAATGAAAACTGCATAAAGAGTCCCTTTGGACAACTTCACATTCCTCCAGTAGAGAGCTAGAAAGTAAAAAACCTGATCAATAGAACTGGTGCAAGGTCTAAATCCGGCTTGGTATGGTGACAAAATGTTGTTGTCCTCAACCCATGACTGGAGTTTATTTTGTACCAATCGACCTATTAGTTTTTGTACTGAGTCTATGAGACTAATAGGTCTATAATTACTTGGGAGTGATTTGTCACCCTTTTTATATGGCACAAACACGTATTGACTTATATAAATATATAAGAAAAATTTAATTGGCAAAACTCTTTAAGGAAAAAGAGAAAGAGATGTATCGCAAACAACAAAACATTGGGAAAGAGATACCAACTTCTATGCTATCAGTACAAGACTCAGAAAGTCTATTAACCTTAATAAATCTTGATGCAAGAACAGAGTCTGAACATGTAGAACTTGAGACAGCATGCAAGCAACTGGGAGCGGGCTTAAGCGAAAAGAAACCTAAATCATATTTTTACCCACAAATGCCACCTGGGAATAAAATTGACACCTTTCACGAAGCAATCATACAAGACATTTACAATCTAAAAAAACAAAAGTACATGGATAATTTGAAAACAGATGAACGAGCGGCTTTGATAGCCCTCAGCCAGGATGACAAGATCGAAATCAAAATGGCCGACAAAGGCGCCAATATTATTATGTGGGACAAACAAGACTATGAAAAAATGGCATATGAACAATTAAATGACATAGTCTATTATGAAAAATTGAAATCCAACCCCACGGCAAAGATGAAATCAGAATTGGATAATGAATTAAAAAACTGGCTAGACAAAGGATTGATAGATCATGATGAACGGAAATACTTGACAGTGGAACACCCTGTAACTGCAACTATGTACTTTCTGCCCAAAGTGCACAAGAATCGAAGCAGACCACCAGGGCGTCCAATTGTCTCCGCAAAAGGATCCTTATTTGAACCAATGGCGAATTATATTGATCATTTTTTGTTACCTTTTGTTTCAAATTTAAGTTCCTACATTAAAGATACTACAGATATGCTTAGACATCTAAATGGTACCCCTTGGCATCCAACCTACAAATTGATTACGATGGACGTCGTATCGTTATACACCAATATTGACCATGAAATTGGAATCACTGCATGTAAATCTTTCTTAAATGAGAGAAACATTCACTACACACAGCATAACAACATGCTGGAAGATATGAGAATGTGTTTAACACAAAATGTGTTCCTCTTTGGAGAAACCATCTTTAAACAAACCAAAGGTACAGCAATGGGTTTTTCCTTCAGCCCAAGTTTTGCCTGCCTAACGATGGGATGGTGGGAACAAAAATGGGCATGGCGATCAGACAATGATATCTTTTTGAACAAAACAATTTTATGGTTGCGCTTTATCGATGACCTTCTGATCATTTGGGACGGGTCTGAGAGTGAGTTCAAGCAATATTTTGAAATCCTAAATAAAACTCCTGCCAATTTTAAATTCACCTATGAACTGAGTGAAACAAGAGTGACGTTTCTTGACACAGAAATTTACATTCAAGCTAACGAAATTCACACAACATTGCACAGAAAATTAACAGCTACGAATGCAACCTTGCATGCAAGTAGTTTCCATCAGCAATGCTTATTTCAGAATATCCCTTATGGGGAATTTTTGCGGATCCGGAGGATATGCTCAACACAAATGTAATGGTCCAAACAGAGTGCAACAACTTTCAGGAGATTTGAAAAAAGGGGTTACCCAAAATCACAAATAAAGAATGGTTGGAAAAGAGCAAATGAAAAAGACAGAAAGGAATTACTAAAAAGAACTCCAGGAAAAGAAATCCAAGAAAATGTAATTGAACCAATAAGATTCATAACCACCTATTCAAAAGAATCAAATCAGATCAGACAAATTTTAAAAAGAAATTGGAAAATCCTGAAATTGGACACTACAGTGGGATCAATCATGGGTAATGCACCCAATATCACATATCGACGGGCAGCAAATCTAAAAGATCGGATCACACAGAGTCATTTTCATGAAGAAAAAAAGAAATCATGGTTACAAAGTAAAGGCGTCAAAAAATGCCATAACTGTAAAGTATGTCAAATAGCGAGAAACACTCAGGAAATGAAATTGGCGGATGGGAAAATGTGCATGATACAAGATCTAATTACATGCAAAAGCCAATAGGTCGTGTACGTAATAGAGTGCCCATGTCAACTAAAATACGTAGGCAGCACGAAATGTGAACTTAAAAAACGCATTTTAGAACATGTAAGGGCAACTATTCACAAAGATAGGATGAATGCAGTTGCAAAACACATGGAAATGAACCACAACAGCAACTGGAAAAATCTAATCTTCTATGGCATCGACATGGTTAAAAAACACGAACGAGGCGGTGATAGAGAGAAGAAACTGAGACAAAAGGAATCAAGATATATATTGAATTTACGCTCTTTAACACCGCATGGATTGAACCAAAGTGAAGAACTTTATACACATCTGTAGTGCACAAAAAAGAAAATATAGTAGTGAAACAGCAATACAAAGACAAGACAAAGTGCTAAAAAAACTTTTGATTTGAAATGATGACTTTTTCTTTTGAGCCTTTCTTGTATATGGAGTAAACTAAATTAATAACAAATTTATAATTCGCCATATGGCAATTATTTGACATCATAACTTTTTGATGTGGTTAATCTGTAAGGGAGATAAATAGCCACTAGAGGCATTAATTTTTGAATGAGGTGAGACACAATAAGATCACCCTGAATATCTCCAATACATACTCATTTGGTATCAAAAATGAGTAGAAGTAACATTTAACCTTTGATTTCAACTCTATAATTGTTATTTAACAAGAAACATGGTAAAAAAATACAAACTACATGCTCCACAATGCACCTCTTGATTTGAAACAGGAAATGATGCAAACACTTGTGGTTAAATATGTGACACGTTCATGAGGGGCGGGACCGTGATCAAGATCTGAGGGAAGATCGAAACGCGTTGGTTTTTGTTTCCCACTATGGCTGAAATGACAAAATAAACATTGGTTGAAGCTTTGAAATTGACTTGCCGGAGTGCGACCTATTTTCTTTCCTCGGAGAGAGCTGGAGATATATATATATATATATATATATATATATATATATATATATATATATATATATATATATATATATATATATATATATATATATATATATATATCTGTTGGCTTTGTTTATTTACTATTAGGCATGATTTACCTTCTCAATTATATTTACTGTTTCTTTGACTATGAACAACCATGGTCCAATATGGCCGACACATTGAATTCTTCTTGTGTCCCTTTCTTTATTTCTACCATGCATTCTTAAGGACACCCTAGTGGTGATGTAATCACATGTGACCAAGGCTGCTGGGCAGTCGAAACATGCTGTGTGAAATAAACAGCTTTCTGCATGACTGTGACTAAGGTTGTTGCCCCTTCTAGAACTGGGGGACCCGTGGGAGGTGGTGCACATGCCGGCAGAGTATACCGGCTAGAATTCAACTGCAAAATTAAGTAGGCGCACTCTCAGGATGCAGCAAAAATAGTCACAGTTATGCAGAAAGCTGTTTATTTCACACAGCATGTTTCGACTGCCCAGCAGCCTTGGTCACATGTGATTACATCACCACTAGGGTGTCCTTAAGAATGCATGGTAGAAATAAAGAAAGGGACACAAGAAGAATTCAATGTGTCGGCCATATTGGACCATGGTTGTTCATAGTCAAAGAAACAGTAAATATAATTGAGAAGGTAAATCATGCCTAATAGTAAATAAACAAAGCCAACAGCAAAATGACAGTAAGGACAGTTGGCCAAAATCAAATAAATTGCTCATAGCAAAATTGACTTCCTACTGGTGAGGGCTAGCTGTCAAGGGCAAAGTGCTCCAAAGTGTAATAGTGCAAATATAACCCTATACCAGAGAACAATGACAGTCTGGCCCGTAGGCGTGTAGGCATGGTGCCATAATAATGCCATGTTCAACAGTCAATTCACATGGAATGTGAGTAGGTCTAGTTGGTATGGCAATGTTCAGAAGTGCAAAGTTAAGAACCCTTTCCCTGTGGCCACTGTAAGGCATGCAAAAACAGTCTGATGCTCAAGGGAATGAGAAGAGGGCCTACCACAAAGGTTATCTCACAATTTCTCACATGCAGTACCAACTTTGTAATCTACATTATTGAGTGTCCCTGTTGGCTAAGAAGAGAATCTTAGAACATATGAGGGCCTGAAACAATAGGGATCCCAAGTATTCGGTAGCACAACACTTCCAAGACAAGCATTTTTCAGACTCAACCCAACTCACATACTGTGATATTGAACAACCAATGATCACAGGGGTGGGGACAGGGTCCTGCAGCTTAGAAAAAGGGAATCCAAATACATAGTTGACTTCCAAACTAAAATCCCAGGAGGGCTTAAACAGGATGAGGAACTTGCAGTTCGCCTCAAAGAGCAATGATCTTTTCACCCCTTCACCCCAATACCTTACCCTTTACCTTTTCCCTTCAGCTGCAATGAGAATAAAACTTGTACAGTCTGCATGTATTGGCATACTTCAAGTGTTGCACTTAGATGTTAACTTTTCTTTTGTTTTCTTCTTTGCAGGAGGAAAGGAAGGGACCCATCACTTCAAACTCACATGCACGGGCCTCCATACCCTTTTCTTCATCTTCACTTCCGGGATTCCATCACAGATAAGATGCATGCACGTTTAAAAAAATGTTTTTCTCTTCAGTTGTCATTTCAGTGGAACTTGATGCATTATGCAGTTACTGTTGATTTGGGTCTGGACATTTGTCCAGTACCCATGACACACTCAATTTTGAACTAATCATTCCGCATTCTGAACATTGCCATACCAACTAGACCTACACACATTACATGTGAATTGACTGTTGAACATGGCATTATTATAGCACCATGCCTACACGACTACGGGCCAGCCTGTTATTGTTCTCTGGTCAAGGATGACATTTGCACTATAACTCTTTGGAGCACTTTGTCCTTGACAGCTAGCCCTCACCAGTAGGAAGTCAATTTTGCTATGAGCAATTTATTTGATTTTGGCCAACTGTCCTTACTGTCATTTTGCTATTAGCTTTGTTTATTTGCTAACAGGCATGATTTACTTTCTCAATTATAAGTACTGTTCCTTTTGACTATGAACAACCACGTTCCAATTGGGCCGACTGTTAGAAATGTGATCTCTGGCTGGCTAAGGCGTGCGCCAAAGCCAGGCAGAGACCACCACTCTAGTCAGGGCAAGGGAGTTACAAGCCAAAGATAACCCCTGCTCACTCCCTTGGTTTTAATTTTATTTATTTATTTATTTATTTAATGCTTTTTTATATAGCGCAGACTTTACCCAAAGGTGTCAGAGAGCTTCATGATACATGAGGAGAAAAATTACAAGTGAGCATGTTACAAAAGCAAACTTTATGTTACATGAGGCAATAGTGACAATTGTGCAAGTATCAAGAGCAAACAAAACACAAGAGGTAGCAAACGATACGTTACAAAAGGAAAAAGTGACGTGTGCAGGTTACAAAAGCATACAAAGTACAAGTAGAGGTAAAAAACTGCAATAAATGGCAGACACTCAAAACACTAATACAAACGTTACGTTAGATGAGGCAATGGTCGCAATTGTGCATGTATCAAAAGCAAACAAAATATAAGAGGTAGCAAATGATACGTTACAAAAGGAAAGGTGACATGTGTGCATGTTACAAAAGAGTACAAAGTACAAGTAGAGGTATAATACTGCACTAAATGGCAGACACTCAAAACACAAAAACACACTGGGAAGGTACTTCTATAGGCATGGAGAACAGAATTTCCTATAATGGAAGGACTTCCTTCAGATAATAGAGGGCGTGAATTAAATTTGGAAGTGTCTTTGAAGGAGGAGAGCTTTGCGGTCATTTTTGAAGGCCTGGGAAGAGGTGGTGGTCCGGAGCTGAGGCGGAAGTGAGTTACAGATTCTCACCACGTTGCCTGAAAAGGATTGGGCCATCGATCGTTCCTTCTTGAAAGTGGGAGGTTCAAGCAATACATTTTCTGCATTACGTGATGGTCTGGAGCCTCCAGAGAGTTTCAGTTTATTTGCCAGGTAGCGAGGGGAGGAGGAGTGCAAGGCTTTGTGGGTGATACATGCAGTCTTGTAGATAGATCTTGCCTCAATGGGAAGCCATACGGAGGGTGGATAAAATGGGTGTGATGTGGTCGCTTCTTTTGGCCCCATATATGAAACGAGCTGCTGAATGGAGAACAGACTTCAGGGGGGAAAGGTGGGATTTGGGGAGGCCAGTAAGAAGAGAATTGCAGTAGTCCAATCTGGAGAGAGCCAGCGATTGGACCAGGGTTTTAAGGTTGTGCTCCGGGACGAAGCATTGAATCCCCCAAAGAAGGCGCAGTTGGTATCGAGCAGACTTTGCAATGGAATCGATGTCGGAGAGTAGATTGAGTTTTTTGTCGAGTATGACACCAAGGGATTTTGCGCTGATGACAATGATGGGTTTATTGTTAAGTAGATTCATCTGATCCATTCATGATTGAACTGGGGGAGGAGAGGGTGAGGAGGAGAGGAGGAGGAATTCAGTTTTGGAGGTATTCAGAATCAGTTGATGAGTTAACATCCAGTTTTGAATGGAGTCGAGAGTAGAGCTTAGGAAGGAGAGATCGTGAGTGGAGGCCACCTTAAGGTAGATTTGAGTGTCGTCCGCATAGAGATAATAGTGGATCCCCGATTTACTAAGGACATTTCCCAAAGGTTCTAGATAGAGATTTGAACAATGTGGGTGCAAGTATAGAGCCTTGAGGAACACCTTGACCGACCGCCAAATGAGATGAAAGACTGTTCGCTATTTTGATCATTTGGGATCTATCAGAGAGGAAGGAGGCAAACCATTTAAGTACAGTGCCCTCCATGCCCATTTTCTGTTGAAGACTGTTAAGGAGAGTGTTGTGATTGACAGTGTCAAAGGCTGCAGAAAGGTCAAGGAGGATCATAAGACTAGACTTTCCCAAATCGAGTATCCGCAGCGTGTCATCAATCACTTGCAGCAGTGCTGTTTCAGTGCTGCAGTTTTGCATGAAGCCGGACTGGAAATTGTCAAGAAGATCATTGTCCTTGATATGACAAGAGAGTTGTATTGCTACACATTTTTCTGTGATTTTCACGAGAAAAGGTAGGTTATTGATGGGGCAGTAGTTGTTGAGGTCGTTCGCATCAGCGGTGGGTTTTTTAAGCAGAGGGGTGACCTGCCCAGTTTTGAAGGAAACAGGAAGGGAGCCTTGACAGAGGAAGAGGTTGACCAGAGTGGTCCAATAGGAAAGAGAATGGGTATAGAAGTCAATGGCAATGGCACCAGGGATGGGGTCGAGAGAATGGTTAGAGGGCTTTGTATCGAGGATGCATTTAAGGAGGGCATCTTCAGAGATGGGGTCTAAGTTCTGCCAAATTGATAAGGATTTGCGCTCCTCTGTAGGGGTAGGATGAATGACCTGATCTACAAGTGATTTCACTTTTTCATCAAAGAATATAGCGAATTCCGCTGCATTCTTAGTAGAATCCTCCAACTTGGAGGTTGGGGGAGAGCAGTTTGGGTTCTTGATGAGGTCAAAAAGTTTTTGGGGTCTATTTTTGGCTGAGTCGAGGAGGGATTTGAAGTGCAACGCTTTGCCAAGGAAGATGTGCTTGTGGTACTTGGATCTTGCTGAACGGAGTGTGGCCAAATTATCGGTGGAGGGCGCTTGTCTCCATTGTTTCTCAAGGACTCTTAGGTACTTCCTTTCTTCCTAGAGGGATTTGTTGAACCAAGGTGCTGAGGGAGTAGGCCTTTTCTTTTTGCTTTGGAGAGGAGCGACATTATTGATTTCGACTGCAAGGACTGTGAGGCATTGGGAGGTGAGTTCGTTAACATCTAGGTCCGGGTCTAGCCTTGGAAGTGATAGCAAAGCAGAATCACAGAGGGTACCGAGGTCAATATTTTTAGTGTCACGGAACCAGGAAGTAGCCCTCTTAGGTTGGCCGAGAGTTATAGAGTGTGATAGGTGAAGAGAGAATGGGATGAGGAGGTGGTCAGACCAGTCTACATGAATAGGGGTGGCGATAGTCAGCAAGCCTGCTTTAGAAATAACAAGGTCCAGGATTGAGCCCTTAGAGTGTGTTGTTTCTGTGCAGTGTTGGATAAGATCGTTTGCAGAGAGGAAGGCGGCCAGCAATTTCGCAGAGGTGTCTTGAGGCGAGCCCCAGTGGACATTGAAGTCACACGAAGATCTGATTGTCACTTTGCGAGTATTGGTCGCTGATGCAGTCCGTGAGTTCCTCCATAAACGAAGGGCTGCTATCAGGCGGGTGGTAAATAGCATGGAATCTGAGAGGTGAGCGGTGGTGCAATTGAAGCTCAAGAGATAGGCCTTCAAAAGTGCGAAAGGAGCTGTTAGGAAAAGTTGAAGGGAGTTTCTAAAGATGACTGCAACACCTCCCACAACTTTGTCAATTCTGTCATTTCTAAATATAGAATAGCCTGTGGGTACTAGGAGATCAAACACAGAGTGAGAGGTATCGTTGAACCAGGTCTCTGTGAGGAAGAGCATGTGAATATTGTGCAGGATGATGGTATCGGAGATTTCAAGTTTGGGTTTTATTGCATATCTGCAGTTGCGGAGCATACAGCGCAGCTCTACCGAGACTGTTTTGGTGACGGGGGCAACTGGGCTATGAGGGGTGATGGGGATATTGTACTTATACGAGGGTGCTCTGGAGGGTTTAGGTGGATGAGTGGTTCTGACAGAGGAGATGGTCGGAATAGTGTAGATAGTAGGGTTACTTGGAAATGAAAGTGGAAGAAGGGTGGTGTTCGAGGGCTTGTGTGAGTTTGCAGATGACAGGTTATGCTTGGCTATTATGGGGTGTGGGGGCGAGGTGCATCTCGTGGGAGGGTGAGTGTTTTCCAAAGGAATTGAGGTGTATGGAAAAGTCAAAATCTTGGAGCTTAAAAGTGAAATGGTAGCTTCAAGTTGGGAGATGGAGGTGATTAGAGAGCCTAGCTTATTTTCCAGAGAGAGTAAGTCAGAGCATGGCATGTTGGGTGGCTCGATGGAAACAGGAGGGGTTGCACTTTGCGGTGGAAGGCAGGGAGAGGTGGGGGAACGGGAGGGGAGTAGGGGTACAGGGTTCAGTGGTGGGGAAAGGTGGTGGATGAGAGCAGGCGTTGGTGTACCAGAGGTGGGAGGAGAGTTGTCTTTGTTGGCGTTGCAAGAAGGATAGGAATTAAAGACATAATTAGGGGGAGATAGGAGAGGAGCAAGATGGTGGGGTGGAAGGAGAGGGGAGGAATATGTGGAGTCATAGGGATGAAGGAGGTTTGGGAGGAAGAGAGGGGAGGGGGTTGGAGAGGTCCTGTCAGCTAGGTAAGGTGGCTGTGATGGAACGGGTATCTGGCAGAGGGAGGGGGGTTGGGAGAAAGGGAAGTTGAAGAAAGGAAGTGGTTCTGCTAGGCCCGAGGGAGAGAAAGGGTTACCAGGGGGGGAAAAGGGGGTAGCACAGCATTGCTGGAGGAGTGGGGGGAAGGAGAGAGATGCAATGGATTTGTGGGGAAATCGGGGTACATAGCGAGGGGAGGAGGGGGTGGAAAAGCGTAGAGGAGGAGGGAATAAGAGGAATGTAAGGAAAGTTAACTAAGGGAGAAGGCTGGAGGAGAGGTGAACTAAAGAGGGGGGTTGCAGGTAGGGATAGGGGGGAGGAGAAGAGAATTGAGTACCGGGACGGTGCAGATTGGACGAGGAGCGTGTTAGCTAGAGGTAAGGCTGAAGTGATGAGGGGGGGCATACTGTGAGGGGGGAATAATGGGAGGGGAGGGCACAGGGGAGGGGGAGGGAAGAGGCTCGACCTGTGCTTCCCAAGGGTGCAGCCTATTGGAGAGTGGGGTGGTCAGGGGAGGAGATAGGGAGTAATTGGTGGAGCTAGATGAAGAGTCAAGGGATAACCCGGTCGCAGGGGCGGGGAGTAGGGAAGGGAAGAGGTGGTCAAAGAGAAAAAGACAGTTGTCTTTGGCTTGGATCATGACAGTGCCGTTATAGAGTGAAATAGTGAGGGAGCCATTGAAACACGCAGAGGGGGACATTTTTAGCTGTTTCCCATGAGGGATAGAGGAGGAGGAGGTGACGTTGAGGGAATTGTAAAAGCTAGTGGACCAAGAGGGGATGTCATGAGTGAAAAAAATGAAATCGTTTTTAAGCCTCCCATAACGACCATTGTAAAATTGATCCACAAAAAGGGAATCAGGGAAACATTCAATGGTGTTATGCTTGAAACGTTTTGCTGAAGCTTTAGTCAGGTTAGAAGGGTAAATGATTTTGCAGCAATTAATTCCAGACTTAACTCGAGTGGTGGCCATGTTGGGAAACTGAGGTGGAGGAGGGTGGTGGGGATATGAGAAGGGTGTTACTAGGAAAGCGGTGGTGAGGAGAAGCATAAGGACAAGAAGGGGGCACATATTCCAGACATCGGGTGAAGAGATCTGAACTAATGTGCAGTCAGGGAAGTGAGGCGATTAGGAACAGGTTGTTACTTCAGAACAGGACTGATTCAACAAGATAGGACTCAAAATGGAGTGGTGTAAGAGGAAAATCACTGTACTTAGCATCAGCCTGTGACATAAACCACATTATGCACAGCCTCATTTTAGGCACCAAACGCATTGTACGCCCATAATCTCAACTGTCTAATATTAGACACTAACCTCCTAAGTATCTCCAACATTAGGGGCATAAAGCACAGGGTGGAACATAATCTCACAACCTCATAATCATTAAAAAAAACATTTAGAGGTAGCCAGAACAGGGTCCGTAAATCAAACTACATGAAATACATTTCCTAGCACCACATATACACATTAGGGCCTGGCGCCCTACAAACCTCCCAGTCCCCCTGGCCAACTGGCCGTCTCAAAGGGGCTCAAATGTCCTGTGTTCAGAATGTCGGGGCTGCTGCCAATGCAGCAAAAGTCCAGGGTTCGTACTTGCGCAAATCTAAACATTGCAGCTGGCACTAATTGCTGCGCAGCTGTGAAGAAATGGGGCAAGGGGTGCATCTCACTCCTAACTCAGACAGAACTGCCCCAAATACCCTAAGAGTCTAGAGGAGGACAACTTTTGGCAGTTCACCCGTTGGGAGAGGATTGATCTGCCCTTATTGTCCCTTCAGGGCCCCAGGCTTGTGGTTGCTCCTTCCCTACTGCACATTGCACGCCGTCTCTGGCATTCACGGAGGTATTGATGCTTGTATATGCAGCCGCCATTTTGAAGTCAGGCAGGCCGCTTGGGGGCTTTCTTACTCATTCAGGTGCCTCTGGGGAGCCCCGGTCCTGTTGTCCCCTATGCCCCAGGTACCAATGCTCGCTGTGGCGTCTCAATGTGTGTCAAAACGTAGCATGCTTGGCCCCCGCACTTGTCGCCTCTTCCCCCTCTTCGCGCAGCTCCCGTGTCTGTGTCCCCCTTCCTGTGTCTGCAGCAGATGCCTTGTTTTGCCCCTCAACATGCGCTTCCATTTAAATTCACAGACAGGCTGTGTGTGGGGCTCCTTATTTACTTGCTTCTCAGCCCACCCCTTTATTTGTTTACCGCTTTCTCACGCTAGGACCGTCGGTGTGCCCAACCATCCTCTCTCTCAGTGACCCGTGTTTTTTCAGCTTTTCTGGGGAAAATGGCAGCAATGTTTACGTCCTCTGACAAGCTTCTGGGGTTTTGGTTTCATTTTCTTTACGCCCTCCGCTATCGCAGCCAATGCATGGGGGATGTGGCGAGTCCAGGCTACCCGGTTTCGACTGTGAAATGCCCCACGGGAACAATGTCCATTCAGTGTCCCACACAGAGCGTCGCGTTCATTCATCACCTTAGACTCACCTAGATATGGCGGCCGGAACCCCCTCAAAGACCTCTCAGTCTGCAAAGCCCATGTGCGACGGAGTCACAGCTTCTCGCACATCATCCCAGGGCTTACTCAACAGGACACTTAATACTGAGAGACCGGAGCCATCTTAGGATCATCCTTCAGTAAAAAGCGGCTTGGCATTGTCGCTTGATTGGCGAGATTGGCCATGCACTGAAGCGCTCCTCATTTGAAACAGGCACTGCCACAATAACTATTATATTCATTTCAGAACTGCAGTGCTCGGCACCACCGGCAAAATAAGACACTCTTCGTCGTCATGAGACCGCCATTTTATTAAGGATAGGCACTTTACATAATAAAGTCACCAGGTATTTGGAAACGGTTACTCCATGAAGCGCTTCACATGGAACACTCGCGCTGCACCAACCATGATTGCCCATGCGCTCAGCCTTCCCAGCACTTCGAATCCGCAGTCGGAACTCCGATCCCCACATACCATTCACCACTGCCATTTTACGGTCAGGCCTCGTGCAGAAAGAACACTGCAAAGTTTTATAGGTCGGCTGTACTGGTATAAATATCTTGACGGAAGTTGTGTCCGGTCAAATCCTTAAGAATTGGTTGTTGGAACGAACAATCCGGGTCTCAATTAGGTCTGTAAAGTCGAGGTGTGAGGAGGGGGGCTGTATGGGGCGGATGGGCCTGGCTCAGTTACAGGATGAGGTGGGACTGGCAGGGGGTCGGCCCGGGGCTAGGGCACTCCAAGCGACCCATGTGACGTTATGGAAGGTGGGGGAGCCCGGACCGCCCTCTGCAGGGAGCGGGGGCTGGAGCGGTCTTTGCCGTTTGAAAAAGAGCGTGCTCCCAGTCGCCTCTTTGTCATGGGCTCGTGGGCAGGCTCAGCAGCTGACGCCGGTGCACAAAGCACAGTCAAGGCACGAGCAGTCAGGCTTATCCCGGAGGCCATGTGTATAGCATTTGCGCAAGCACACAGCAACAACATTCTAGGCACACTAGAAAAGGAACTCCACACAAGGTTATATCAAAAATAGCCTTTGTATTCTCATAACACATTAGATTAGTAAACACATAATATACATGGTGCCACCTGGCACTAGGTCATATTTACAAGGGATTATATCTCATAAACGTACAACCAGTAACCACTGATAATCACTGTACTTAGCATCAGCCTGAAACATAAACCACATTATGCACAGTATCACATTTAGGCATGAAATACATTCTGCGCCAACCTCCCCAGCATAAACACATTATGCAATCCTCTCATAAGTCTAACCGCATTAGACCTTAACCTCCTATAACTCACATTAGGAAATAATCTCAGTGGAACATAATCTCATTAGCATAAACCATAATATGCAAACCAACCTCATAATCATACAAGCCACATTTAGAGGTATAAAACAGGGTGCATAAATCATACTACATGAATCACATTTCCTAGCACCACATAAATCACATTTGCACATAGTCTCCTAAGAAAGACCATAGTAGAGGCATAAATCACATTAGGGCCTGGCACCCTACAAACCTCCCAGTCCCCCTGGCCAATTGGCCTTCTCAAGAGGGGCTCAAATGCCCTGTGTGTCCAGAATGTCAGGGCTGCTGCCTATGCAGCGGAATCCAATTGCGCCATTGCGCAAACCTAAATGTAGCAGCTGGCTATAAGTGCTGCGCAGCTGTGAAGATATGTGGCCAAGGAGTGCATCTCACTCCTAACTTAAAAGACATGTCCCCCAAAGAACTGTAGCCTAAACGTTGCAGTTGCCCACTACTTGCTGGGCAGCTGTGTATAGCAAATGAAGGCCTGGGCTTTCACTGTGCCCTCAGAACAAATGTGCAAAAGTGTTGCAGCTGCCCGCGCTGGTGCGGCGCAGCTGAGACTCATGGGAAGAGGCCCTGGCATGATTGTGCCCTCGGGGCCCCACTGGGGCTCTTACATTAACTTTGCCCCCATAACGTTGCAGGCATGGCACTGGCGCTACACGTGCCCTCTAAGCCCCCACTGGGGCTCCGTGAGCCAAATCTCCATCGGTGCAGCTGCCCTCTGTTAGGTGGGGGAGCTGAGAAAATCGCCAGTGCCAAGGCCCTGGGCACGCCCAGGCCCTCTGGACCCCCAAGGGGCCCTGAAACATATATGGCCCACGTTGGAGCGGCCCACTGTCAGGCGGGGCCACTCAGTTCTCCCAAAGCACCGACCCTATGCCTCGAATGCCACTCCCATACTCAGGCCAAGCCCCTACTCACCTGGGCTCAGGATCGGGACACCTCCCTGGGCGCCGGGGCTTCCAGCAGCTTACGGGAGCCCCGCTTCTCTCTGCGCCGGTCTCCACCACGAGGGGGAAAACTCTGCTCTCCTTTTGGCAGCACGTGGGGCTTCCCTTCGCTCCCGGGAGCCCCGCACTGCCATCGGGGGCCTCGGCCGCTTCTCTTCTTCACCCGGGCCCTCTCCTGGGACCCGGGGCTTCATGCGCACATGCAGGGCTCCCATCGGCTCACGGGAGCCCTGCGCGAGCAGACGCCGCCTTTGTCTCTCCTCTTCCATTCATCAGGCCCCGCCCACAACCAGGCGGGCCGCGGACGGCGGCGGAGATCTCGTTTCTCGGTCTTAATGAGGGGTAGGCTCCCTCTTCCCTAAAATCACATAAAGTGGGGTGGGCACCCGCTATGGCGGAAAACGCGGGGTGGGCACCAGCACCCAATAGAATAAATCGGATGTGGCCATGACGCGGGGTGGGCACCTGCTACAAAGTCAGCAAAAGCGAGGGAATCCCTACGTCAGGATTCCCTCGAAGATGATCGCAGCCCAGCGCTGCAGGGGGAAAACAAGAGCGCTCCTCTTCAGGAAAAATAAAGCGCTCTGTAGAAAAATGAAATAAAGCACTCACCAGGTGCTAGGATTAAAGTCCTTAGGGATCAAGAAATTAAGCAAAAGGTCCCAGGGGCATAGCTGGGCCTAGGGAGGCAGCCCTGCTGGTAGGTCCTCCTGGGGCCCAGCAGCAGCACGCCCCGCAGGAATCAGGAACCAAGACTGCACACTGAACATTTTCATGGCGTCACAGCCCCTATATTTATATCAGACAATCCCTTTGTGTCACAGCACATGGCTTGGGGGATACCAGTCAGAACTGGTTTACAGGGGATTTGGAGCACTTTGTTTTGCCCAGCTCCTTTCCCCTTTGTCAGGCGGGGGTGCAGTGATCAGACACACCACAGGGGGCGGAGCCAACATTGTGGAGGGAAGGCACAGCCCTATTCAGGTCCCAGGTACAACTCCTCCCTCCCATCTAGATGCAGATCTCTCTACTCACCACTGGGCTGACTCACCCTGTCTCCTGGAGCCACCCGCACCCTTCAGCTCCTGTCAATCACAAGCCAGACATGCAATTCACATCAGGCAGGCAGACACACAGCACACAGGAATGCCGACTTCTAAAAGTGGCATTTCTCCACCAGTCACCATAAATCTGCGCACACCATTGCGCAGCATTTATTCTCACGAGTTCATACATACTAAACTCACCCCTGCACTCCTCTCATGCCAGGAATTACCATGGACACACATAATCCCCATGCATTCCAATGGGGGGGCAGGCCAATCTCACCACATGCACTCAGAGTGTGCACACACTTTACACTGGGCCATAGTGCTAAAGTGCCCAGAGGCCTAAAGTCACTACCCCCATGTCAGAGCTTAAGGCAAAAAGTTTAGGGGTGAACCTGCCAAAAAGGGCGAAGTCCAACACCGACACATTGGATTGTTCTTGTGTCCCTTTCTTTATTTATGTCATGCATTCTTAAGGACACCCTAGTGGTGATGTAATCACATGTGACCAAGGCTGCTGGGCAGTCGAAATGTGTTGTGTGAAATAAACAGCTGTCTGCATAACTGTGACTATTTATGCTGTATCCTGAGAGTGCGCCTACCTAATTTTGCAATATATATATTGTTAGAAATGGGATTTCTGGTTGGGTAAGGCTTGCGCCAAAGCCTGGCAGAAACCACCACTCTAGTCAGGGCAAGGGAGTTACATGCCAAAGATAACCCCTGCTCACCCCCTTGGTAGCGTGGCACAAGCAATCAGGCTTATCCCGGAGGCAATGTGTAAAGCATATGCGCAACATACACACACAGCAGCAACACCCTAGGCACACTACAAAAGGAACCCCACACAAGGTTATATAAAGAAATAGCCTTTGTATTGTCATAAATACATTAGAAACATAATCACATAATATACACTGTGCCAACTGGCACTAGGCAATATTCACAGGGGATTATATACAGGACCGGGCCAATCGGGCCACGGTCAGAACCATCAGAATGCAGGTAAGTAAATGCAAAACACGACCAGTAACTACTGGCACAATAATGACCTCAGCATTATCACATTAGGCATAAAACATATTAGGATAACGCATTACGCAATAGGCATCACAGTAGGCATCACAAGCATAAATACATTATGCAATACCTGTAAGCATGAGCACCATCACATAAACACCAGGGGCATCACATTAGCATAAACACTGTGTGCCCCAATCGGGGGCGCCACACACTGGAACTGGTCCCAGGCCAAATGGCCTCTCTCAGGGCCTCTCTCAGGGGCTCAAATGCCCTATGTCCAACAATGTCAGGGCCTAGCTGCAAATGTTGCAAACTCTAAAGGGGCACAAAGCACAGGGCCTAAACGTTGCAGCTGCCGCTAATGGCGGTGCAGCTGGGTAGAAAAATATGGGAAATGGCACTCACTGTGCCCACCTGGGCCCCCACTGGGGCTCTCTACAACAAAACTTGCCCAATTGTTGCAGTTGCCCGCTACGGCGGCGCAACTGAGGAAGTCAGCAGGTACTGCCCCTAACATGCCTTGAGTCCTCCCTGGGACTCTACACCAATGACCCTAGCAGAACTGGCGCCAATGTGCCGCACAGGGGCGACCACAGGGGGGGCACCGACAATGTGCCCCGGGGACCCCCTCTCACCTGGGACTCCTTGTAGTGCAGAAATCAGGCACGCAACCCTGGGGTGCTACCTAAAACCTTTGGGAGTGCTTCCGCCCTGGAGCTCCATTCCCTAGTGCTCTCCTACAAGCTCCTTGGTGCCAATAACACTCCTGCTTCAGCCCCACTCACCGTTCCTTGGGGACTGAGCGGTTCCTTGTAGCTGTCAGCTGTACTCCTGGGAGCCTTCCTACCTCTCCCCGGTTCTACCAAGAGGGGATGGCTTCTCCAACTCTGTCACTCACTGGGGAAGAGGGCAGAGTGCGACAAAGAGGAGCATGCAAGGCTCCGGCCTCCCCTTCAACACGGGTCTTGCTCTCCCTCAGCAGTGCGCAGGGCTCCTCGAATACTCCAGTCCCCTCGGTCAGTTCTCCTCTTCACCTGGTCCTCCTTTTCACCCGGTCCTCCTTCTGGGGGGCGGGACTTCTCCAAGGAGGCAGATACAGCAGGGCTCTCACCGGTCACGGGAGCCCTGCTTTTCACACGCTACCTTCCGTCTGCTTCCTGGTTCCGGCCCGCCCCTAAGCAGACGGACTCTGCCTGGCTTTGGGGTCGGGGCTTCTTCTGCCGGGCCACGGCAGGGATTTTGCTGCCAAGATGCGAGGTGGGCTCCCGCTGGGTTTAAGAAGGCAGACAACGTGGGGTGGGCTCCTGCTGATCAATAAAACATCAAGGCAGGGTGGCACCTGATCCTTTGGCACACAATGCGGGGTAGGCTCCCGCTAAAGACACAAGGCAGCGGGGTGTGCTCCCGCCGTCAGAGCAAGCAGAAGCGTGGGGTCTGCACCCGTCTTCAAGGTACTGATGCGGGGTGGGCTCCCGCCTGGTTTTCAGTACAACTCAGTGGCAATAATGCTCCCACCCTTCCCACACCAAGTAGGGGAATCTCACACGATGCAGCTTCGCGCTGCAGGCCACCAGCAGTCCTCCTGGGGCAGAAACACAGCGCTCATAAAGACAAAAGTCAAACGCTCTACAGGTGCTAGAATCAGTCCAGAGGGGCAAAGCTGGGCCAGGCAGGCCAGCACACAGGGCCCTCCAACAGGGAGGCAGTCCCTCATGGCTTTCCTCATGGAGCCCAGCAACAGCGACAGGCCCCCCCAAGTCAGGAACAGCGCAAGCACAGGAATAACACCACAACTCTCATGGGGTCACAGTCCCTTTACTTACTCTACTTCCCTCATTTGTCTGCAGTGTAGGGCTTGGGAAACCAGATGCAACTGGTTCAGGGGGGAATTGGAGCACTTTATTTACATGGCTCCTCTTCCCATTTGTGAGGGTGGGGGCTCGTCATCAGACACACCACAGAGGGGTGGAGCCAGCATTCACTAAGGCAGGCACACTGCTATTCAGGGACCAGAGACCTCCCCTCCCAATACTCAGAATGCAGATGTCCTATTCAGCCTAGCGCTGACTCATCCTGCCCCTCCTGGAGCCACCCACACCTCACCAGCCCCTGTCACTCAAAAACCAGACATGCAATTCACATCAGGCAGGCAGACACATAACACACGGAAATGCCAACTTCTAAAAGTGGCATTTCTAAAATAACCACAATAAATCTGCGCACACCAATGTGCAGCATTTATTTATACCATTTCACACATACCAGACTTGACCACGCTGCACCTCTCATATCAGGATTTAACCTGACGCACATTCATCAGGGAATCCCCCATCCATTCCTATGGGAGGGCAGGCCAATCTCATTAAATGCAACACAGAGCGCACACACCTTACACTGGGCCACAGTGCTAAAGTGCCTAGAGGCCTAAAACCACTACCACCACACAGGGAAAGGGCTAGGAGACAGGCAAAACGTTTAGGGGTGAACCTGTCAAAAGGGCCAAGTCCAATATATATCCTTTCAACGTGCCTACTCCAGCATACGAACAGACTCCAACAAGTTCAGGATCACTTGAAGAGCAGTTTATTGGTGGCTACAAAACAACCAGGTAACGCGTTTCAACAGCAAAGGCGGTCTTTGTCAAACCTAAAGTTGCTGCCATTTTTGTTATTTTTTTTTACCATTGCTAAAGTTTTGACAACCCTAAAGTGACAGTGCTCAATTTTCAAATTTAAAGTGACATGGGCATTCTCAATCCTGAGAAAAAGTGACCTGTGCCTTTCACATATGATGTCATTTCTAAAGTGCTGTTTTTTTCCCCCCGATATATGACATAATAAATATCAAATGGTAAAATGGATTTAATATTCCTCAATGGCTAAATGCTTTGATTCTATTTATAAAATCATCTTAGAGTTTCCCAATTGATGTCAAAACTACCACTGAGTCTAGATCTTTGTGCAAAACTCGCCCAAGTACAGACTGCTTTTTGACACTTGGTGCATTATTTGTGCCTTGATGATGACAACAATAATACTAATTTAGGGCAAGTGCCCATTTACAGTCTTGAATTTTACTACACACTTCTAAGTCTAGGTCTTAGTACAAAACAAGCCCAAGTGCAGACTGCTCTTTAACACTTGGTGCATTACTAGTGACTTACTGATGACAGCAATTTGGGGCAAGTGCCCATTTACTGTCTTGAATTTTGCCACAAATTAGGCCATATCTCATTAATTCTAAAGTGCAGTGCAAATAAGTGAAACTATAAAAATAGGTAAAACATCACTTGCAGGAGTGTGCTTAAAAATAAATAATTCTTTAAATAGAAGACAATGTCCATAAGCATAACACCGGTTCAAGATATCACATTATGGCCTATTGCCTTACATGTTACTGCAGATTCAAAGATGGACACGTAAATCTTCCTCAGTGTTGAGGCCAGTATGAATCTTGCAATTGAAATGTAAGATGTACCGCAACTCCAACTGCCTCTATATATATATTCATTGAAAAAACCACATGTTTCAGGGAAGTTATAGTTAGAAATTAGCATTTAAAAAACCTTAGAAATTCACTGAAAAAAACACAGGTTTCAGGGACGTTATAGTTAGTTGGACATTTCGCTCGTTCAAAACCAGTGAAATTCAGCCGTTACAGTTAGTTCAGTTAACTATAACTCATGCCCCCGCAATGCACTGCTGATGACGTCACATATTACATCACTCATGACATAGCAGTGACATCACTGATGACATCTCAAATGACATCACTGATGACATCATCCACATGATAATTTGATGCATCTTCTCACACCCTAATATAACCTATGATACACCCACTCTAAATTAGAGACTGCTATTCTCAAAACCATAGACAGTTGAAGACCAATAACTACATACCCACTCACTGATTCTTAGGTCTACAAACCAATCCACTCACTCACCCATTCAGTCACTCATACTTTCGGTCACTCATCAGTACATGACTATCAAATGCACTCCTACACCTATATAGACACTCACACACTGCCACTCATCCATACTAGCCAGTCATGCAAAGAATTAATCACACTCCCATTTACTCACCTATACAGTTATACACACACCACCTCACTTACTCATACAGATACTAACACATACTTGCGCTCTTATACAATCACTGATACAAGCACACACTCATCCATACAGCCACTCTCACATATAGTCATTTATATACTCCAACACTCACATATACTGCTTTTCACATATGTAGTTACTCACACATGTACCACTGAGACATCCATTCACTCACCAACATACCCATACACACACTCACCCACCCATACAGTCCATCACAGATGCACTCTTGAACCCATACATACAGTGAATCGCCCACTCACATATCTATGCACAGAGTCACACACCCCCCACCCACCCAGACAGACACTGAGGCACCTATACAGATACTCAGACAACCAATCAATAACCCATATATATAATCATTTAGCTACTCACTAACCCATGCAACCGCTTACACACCAACTGACAGACCGATACAGACATTTACACAGTTTAATGACTAACCCATGCATTCACTAAGACACGTTTAATCACTCACTTAAACAGTCAGTCACGCACCAACTAAATCAACCATACAGACACTCATACACCCACTCATTCTTCAATACACCTTGGCCTATATATATATATATATATATATATATATATATATATATATAAAACATATTTAAACTTTACAGTAACACACAGTCACTGGAAGATGTAATCAGTGATGTCATTTGAGATGTCATCAGTGATGTCACTGACCATGTCATGAGTGATGTAATATGTGACGTCATCAGCAGTGCATTGCTGGGGCGTGAGTTATAGTTAGCTGAACTAACTATAACGGTGGAATTTCTATGGTTTTATACGAGTGAAATGTCCAACTAACTATAACGTCCCTGAAACCTATGGTTATTTCAGTGAATTTCTAAGGTTTTTTAAATGATAATTTCAAACTATAACGTGCCTGAAACCTATGTTTTTTTAGTGAATTTCAAAGGTTTTTTAAATGCTAATTTCTAGCTATGAGGTCTTTAGGACATAAGAGGACCTCATCACCCCACCAGCAGTGCACCAGAAGCCGCGTTTGCAGAGTGGTGTAAAAAGGGGCATTGTCTCGGACCACCTCCCTGCAATGCAGCTCTGTGGCGCTTACTGGAGGTACCTGGTGGGCTAGTTGGCCCCCAGGGACCCTCAGGATTCAAGGGGACTTAATCCCCAATTTACAATGCACCAGGGGATGTGTTTCCACACTTGTCATATCAGACCACGCCCCTTCCTGCACCACTGTGCAAACATGCCCCCTGGTGTGTTGTAAGTTGGGGGAATAAGTACCTTTGAATCCTGAGCCCCCCCACACTAATTATTAATTACAGCCCCGGGGAGGTGGCGGTCCCCAGGGCATGGGGGCCCACGAGGTCCCCTCCCTTAATTAATGAAGCCCCGGGGAGGTGGCGGTCCCTGGGGAAGCGTGGGAGAGGGTGGGACCCCCACACTTTATTTATTTAAAAAGCCACAGGGAGGTGGCGATCCCCGGGGCTGCGGGAGGCTGCGGGGGGCTGCATGCCCCCTGCATTAGATTTAATAAGCCCCAGTGAGGTGGCGGTCCCGGGGCTGCGGGGGCACCCACGGGTCCCCGCTATTACTTTTAAGCATGCCCCCGGGACCTTGCCCACCCGGGGGCTCAATAATAATGAAGCACGAAGCCCGCGCTTTGGTTTTTAAAAATGTTATCTGTAGGATTCGCGCACCCAGTGCAAATTCTGCCGTTTAAAAAAAAAAAAAATTCGGGTCCTGTGGGTCCTTGTGGGACCCCCTGAGCAGGCATGGGGGTCTGGGTGTTTCTACCCTGCCCCCTTGTCTTGTTTTTTGACCTTTTTTTTACTGTTTTCTTGTGACTCGGTTCTACAGAGTCACAAGATGGCTGCCAACACTTCCTGGTTTAGAGTGTTGACAGCAAATTAGAATGAAGCTCGTGGTCGGGAGGGTTCGCGAACCCACCGCTGCCCCAGATATCAAAACTTTTTCTTTTTCTAATTTCTCAGGAACTACCTAATGGATTTACACTATTTAAAAGAAAGGGCTCTTTCTGAACCAAGACCTACATTTTTGCCAAAATTGGTGTAATTCCGTTCAGCAGTTCGGGCTGTAGCTTTGTCTAAATTTTCCTATGGAAAATAACATTGGGAAAACAGGTTTGTGGGACCCCCCTTTTTTCTCGGCCCCTGCTTGAAGAATCACCCCGAAACTTTCAAGACAGGAGCTGACTGAAGCGGGTCATTAGTTTTGAATATTTCGTGATGATTCGTCAACCAGGGCCAAAGTTATTGGGAAAACAAAAAATGCTTTTCCTTTGGTAACTAGGTCCTAACTATAACTACCTACTGGTGACCGCCAGTAGGTAATATCTATCTATCTATCTATCTATCTATCTATCTATCTATCTATCTATCTATCTATCTATCTATCTATCTATCTATCTATCTATCTATCTATCTATCTATCTATCTATCTATCTATCTATCTATCTATCTATCTATCTATCTATCTATCTATCTATCTATCTATCTATCTATCTATCTATCTATCTATCTATCTATCTATCTATCTATCTATCTATCTATCTATCTATCTATCTATCTATCTATCTATCTATCTATCTATCTATCTATCTATCTATCTATCTATCTATCTATCTATCTATCTATCTCTCTCTCTATATATATATATATATATTACTTACTGGCTGTCGCCAGTAGGTAGTTATAGTTAGGACCTAGTTACTATAGGAAAATGGCAACATTCTATTCGCAATAACTTTGGCTTCCTGAAATTATCAAAACTAATTCTTTGTTGAGATCAGCTCCTATGTTGAACGTTTGGGGGGATTTGTCAAGGGGGGCTGTGAAAAAAGGGGTCCCTAAACGTGTTTATTCAATGTTAATTTCCATAGGAAACTTTAGACAAGGCTACAGGTCGAATGGGTGAACGGAATTACCCCAGATTTAGCAGGGAGAAGGGTCTTTGTCTAGAAAGCACAATTTTGTTTATTTGGTGTAAATCCGTTCAGTAGTTTTTGATAAATATCAAAATTTACAGATATCGATATTTGGGAATTCTGCCATCCGATTGGCTGAGACGTTACGAGCACGAGCTTGCTGCTGATTGGCTGCAAGCGTTTGCAACTAGGAAGTGTTGGCCGCCATTTTGTGATTCCGTTGAAGCGAGTAGGGGGGGAAAAGGGGGAAAAATGTGGGAAAGAGGAGGGTAGGAGCACTGTAACCTCTGTGGGGTGTTTAGGGTGTGCTATAGAGGGGGTGCAAAGCAAACTACTCATACCTACCGGTCTGAAAGTGCTGGGTACGGAAATTAAGTGAGGTATTGCGTAGTCTGATGCTGCTAAGGTGAGCTGCTGTGGGAGTCGGGGATGAAAGCGTGAGCCTAAACTGTGTGTCTTATGGTGTGAAGTCATGTGCCCTGGCTGCTGGAGCACACCTGTGGAAGTAGTGTCAGTATGTGTTTATACCTACTAGGATGAACTGACTCCTACTGGTTTGAAAGTCCTGGGGTATGGAAAATATGTGAGGTATTGTCTAGAGTCTCATGGTGCTAAGCTGAGGTGCTGCTGGAGTCGGGGATGAAAGCGTGAGTCCAAACTGTGTGTCATATGCTGTGAAGTCATGTGCTCTGACCGCTGTGCCACATCTGTCAAGTAGTGTCAGCATGTAGTTATACCTACTCGGAGGAACTTTTGTTTTGAACATTGTAACTTGTGTATGGTGCTTAGGGGGTGTTATACAGGGAGTGCGAAGGTAAATTTGCGCGTATCAAATCAATACGGTATTTGTAAAGCGCAAAATACTCACCCCTATGGGTCTGAAGGTCCTCAAGGCCGGCGTGGAAATTATGTGAGCTATTAAGTGAGCTATTGCCCAGAGTCACATGGTGCTGAGCTGAGGTGTCCAAAGGTGGCCTTCATAGACATTTCCAAACCTACCCCAGTCAATGTGCGTAGGTCATTTCCACCACAATGCACAATCATGAGGTCAGGGTGTGGAAGATGCAAAGAGGTTTTAACCAAAGGTAGCAATTGGTGCAACTTCAATCTTTTCTGTGTAAACCATTTAATCTCCACATTTTGTAAACCTAGGTCTAAGTCAATGTTATGTTATGTTATTTTAATTTATTCAGCACACAGCTACTCGGAAGTGTCCCGGCGCTATAGACCGCTGGGGAACCCGTCCTGGCTATCCCTGTGAGATGGTCCCTTTCTGGGTATCTCCAAGGTAAAACCAGGCATCCCCGGCGTCTGTGGGGGGCCGTTGTAGAGATGAGGCAATCTTAATGCCCAGAGTTGCCGAGTGTGTTCCTGGTTAGAGTAGGTACCGAGGCGAGAATTATCGAGTCTGTTTTTGACCCTGGTCCACGACCCTGCCGCGTCGGGAATTGAACCCTGGTCCCTGGCCGATTCTCTGCTTACGAATCTGCTGCCTCTAACCAGTGAGCCACTACTCTCCTCAATACGTCTGTGTTCTGCATACCTCTTGCACCTGAAAATATAGCTATGTCCTACGATCCACACTAACATTTTGAAGGTATGGTTGGAAGGTATGGAAAGATGTCTGTAGCTCATGCAGTTCCTTGGTAGAATAAGAGATATGTTTAAAGATGGGGAAGTACTATTTTTTGCCATACACAACGATACGTGATTGGGAGTTGAACAACATTCTTTTTTAACCCCTTGCGTGCCCATGACGGAACCACTCCGTCATGAGCCACGGGCGTGTGTGCTCTTGACGGAGTGGTTCTGTCATGCTGCGGTCGCTCTGCCCACGCGTCGCTGATTCCCCGCCTGTGCGGGCGAATTAACGAGTGGGCGGAGTCGTGACGGAACCACTCCATCATGAGCACAGCTCGCCCGTGACTCATGACGTAGTGGTTCCGTTGCGAGCATGGCAGCACCGCGCTCACCCCACACCCCCCCAGTGCCGCGGCAGAATTCGTGCCGCTGCCAAGGGGTTAAAAGTAGGTTGCACATTCGTTTTGTGGAAAAGCATCTTTGTGATTGGTTAAGAAAAAGCAGTTTCAGCGTGGAGTACATATCATAGGATAAATTTGTACAACTGAACCACAGCTGCTACTTGCATTTGGAAGGCACTGTTCGAACTTAAAACACCATATCAGCTTTTGGGGCCGCTAAGCCTGTGGAACTCAAGTGTGTGCACGTGGTGGTAGGCCCCTGATGGCTATACAGATCAGGGTGCGACTAACCTTCTGCGCAACTTTTCAAAGACTCTTTATGGTTGAGACACGTGGAGCGTCCTCCATCTAGTCAGCACCGGCAATAAAGGATGTGACGTTGTCGATCTATTAGATTTGCGTGGTCACATGGCCTGTGACACATGTGCCGGATGGGTGTGGTGTGTGTGCAAACCTGCCCTGAGGGAGTGGCCGTGAGATGTTGAGAACTAGACCACTGACCTGCACACCAACAGCGAGTACACCTGCAACAGGTAGCTATGTGGGGCCAACGTCAGAATATAATCGCAGTGGTGTGGCATGGCGTGGCGTACGACGGAACAGGGCAGGGATAGCTACAATAATGCGGACGGCTCATAGTACTGCGTCTGTGAGTCGAGCGGACGGGACACAGCTGGCCCTCTGCGAGCCTGGGTGCGAACTGTTTATAACTCACACTACATTAGCATTGAAAAACCATTTTGCGATTCAGTCTGTCAGCTGGCATTTGTCCGAGGCATTTGTGAAAACATATCGGAGTTCTTTCTGTGATAGATACCCCTTTGACGCTGCCTCGCCCACATCAGCAGGTAATTCACCCTCTTCCCACATTACCATCATACCCCCAATAACCATCTTGGGCCTGGAAGTGTCCCTGTGCGGTTGGACAAAGAAGAATCTTAGTCATGTATAGATTTACATATAAAAAAAATTATTAAAAGAAAAGAACAACAAATAAGACTGAAGGGAGTCTGGTGCTATGGTCGCTGCCATGAAGTTGGGATCACTGCCATTCAGGACTCAGGACACAGTTACACATGTGGGATCGGCTTGTGTTAAAGAGGGTTAGTGGGACTACGTGTCGCCGGCCTTGCATATCGAAATATGCGTCACTGATCGAAGGGAGTGTGGTGCTGTGTGTCGGTGCCACGAACTTGGGGTCACTGCCATTCAGGAATCAGGACACAGTTACACATGTGGGATCGGCTTGTGTTAAAGAGGGTTAGTGGCATCAGAAGTATTGAGACTGTATGAGCCTGTGATGATGCTTGGTGTGGACGGGCCGCACTGGGAGCAATGTGTCTTGGGTACTGGACTGCGTCATGTGGAATCAGGACTCTATCTGACTTGTGAGGCGTGCTGACCGTAGTGTAGCCCAGAGGTAGTGGTGAGCAAGAGCCCACAGCCACATGCATATGTTGGTGGCCCCACCGGCCTGCGTAGTGGAGGTTCAGTAGCACCACATGTCGCCGGCCTTCCATATGCAAATAGCCCTCACTATTCGAAGGGAGTGTGGTGCCCTGGTTGCTGCTACAAAGTTCGGGTCACTGATGTTTAGGACTCAGGACACAGTTACACATGTGGGATTGATTTGTGTTGAACAGGGTTAGTGGCACCACGGGATATTTTACTTGCATATGGAAGTATGCATCACTGATGAAAGGGAGTCTGGTGCTGTGGTCACTGCCACGGACTTGGGGTGATTGCCATTCAGGACTCAGGACACAGTTACAAATGTGGGATCGGCTTGTGTTAAAGAGGGTTAGTGGAACTATGTGTCGCCGGACTTGCATATGGAAATATGCCTCACTGATCAGAGGGAGTCTGGTGCTGTGGCGGCTGCCATGGACTTGGGGTGACTGCTATTCAGGACTCAGGACACAGTTACACATGTGGGGTCAGCTTGCGTTAAAGAGGGTTAGTGGGACTACGTGTCGCCGGCCTACATATGGAAATATGTCTAACTGATCAAAGAGTATGCTGCTGTGGTCGCTGCGATGTACTTGGGGTCACTGCTATTCAGGACTCGGGACACAGTTACACATGTGGGATCGGCTTGTGTTAAAGAGGGTTAGTGGGACTACATGTCGCCGGCCTTGCATATCGAAATATGCCTCACTGATTGAAGGGAGTCTGGTGCTGTGGTCGCTGCCATGGACTTGGGGTCACTGCCATTCAGGACACAGGACACAGTTACACATGTGGGATCACCACGTGCCCAAAATTCAAATTGTGAGCTCTGCTGCCCGCAGTGTAGACTGCTGAGTGTTCATTTGTACTTGAAAACTAATTTGGTCATTGTACTAAAGCTATAACTGATATAAAAAATGTTCAAGAAGAAAGGATGCTAAAAGGATATTATGTAAATTTGAGGCCTGTAATAGTTACTTGCCTAGTGAACTCTGTAGTTAATGAATGAAGAAATAATTTTCATTGTGAGCCCTACTGAGTGCAGTGTAGGCGTATGATGAAAAGATGAAATAAGTATAGAATACATTGACGAAGTGTTGTATTTTCTGAGTACAATCTTGTTGTTAGAAATTAGCATTTAAAATTGGAATTGCCAGCTGTACTGCCAGTAGTGTAGACTGCTATTCCATGTTAGTTTGCATTTGAAGATTAATTTGGTCATTGTAGAAAAGCTATAACTGATATAAAAAAAATATCTTGAAGCGAGGATACTAAAAGGATAATATGTAGGGTGTAGGACTGTGATAGTTAGTTGCCTACTGGGGTCTGTAGTTGCATATGGAAAAACCCCTCACTGATCAAAGGGTGTGTGGTGGTACGGAGTTGGGGTCACTGCCATTCAGGACTCAGGACACAGTTCCACATGTGGGATTGTTCGGCTTGTGTTGAACAGAGTTATTGACACCACGTGTCGCCACCGTTGCATATGGAAATATGCCTAACTAATCAGATGGAGTATGCTGCTGTAGACGCTGCCATGGACTTGGGGTAACTGCCATTCAGGACTCAGGACACAGTTCCACATGTGGGCTTGTTCGGCTTGTGTTGAACAGAGTTATTGGCACCATGTGTCGCTGCCGTTGCTTATGGAAATATGCCTCACTGATTGAAGGGAGTCTGGTGCTGTGGTTGTCTCAAGGAGTTAGGGTCACTACCATTCAGGACTTAGGACACAGTTCCACATGTGGGATCGGCTTGTGTTGAAGACGGTTAGTGGCACCATTTGTCACCGGTCTTCCACAGTGTAGGCCAGAGGTAGTGGTGATCGAGGGGCCACAGCCACGTGCATACGTTGGTGGCCCCACCGGCCTGCGTAGTGCAGGTTCAGTGGCACCACGTGTCGCCAGCCTTCCATATGGAAATACCCCTCACTGATCGAAGGGAGTCTGGTGCTGTGGTCGCTGCAGTTCAGGACTCAGGACACACATGTGGGATCAGCTTGTGTTGAACAGGGTTAGTTGGCACCACGTGCCGTCGGTCTTCCACAGTGTAGGCCGGAGGCAGAGGTCAGCAAAAGCCCACAGGCAGGTGACGTTGACTTGAGATGCACAGATTGGGAGCATGTGGTCTTCTTAACCCATTATTGTGATTTACACAATTTGCGTTGTTACTAATCTTGAATTGTGAACCATGTAACCCCAGTGTAGGGTGGAGGCAGCGGTCAGGATGAGCGCACAGCTACAAGGCGATGATTTATGGTGCAGTGAGTTAGTAGCACCTGAAGCACACAGCGTGTGTGCACCGTGCGATGATGCGTGGTCTGGGCGGGCCGCACTGGAAGCACAGTTTCTTGCGAACTGGACTGCGACATCTGCAATCGCCACTGCATCTGAATTGTGAGTGCTGCTGTCCGCAGTGTAGATCGAAGGCAGTAGTTGGTACAGACATAAGTCTGTGGTGCTGGGCCACTGGGTTCACAGGGGGCCTGTGTCGAGGAGGACCGCGGTTATGGTGGCAGTCACGTGCCAGGGTGTGGGCTGCCGCTGTGACAGACTTGTTGGTCTTCCCTCAAGTGAACCACGCCTAGGGCCTGGCCTATTTATTCATACTGCTATGCTGGAGTGGCGTACGTTGGAGCAGCCCACTCCACTTCCGCTTCCAGGAGGGAGACAACACAGCTACAAGACGAGATCTTCCCCACTACCTGAGGTAACATGGTTGCGTCCACTGTGCACTACACTACAAGTATCAACAGTATATCTCCACATGGAGAGGTTTGTGCTTTGCATACTGAGGTCTGTGCAGCACATCAGCGCTACACTTGGCATTGTGTGCTTTACTATTGAAGGGTGACTTGCCTCCTTCATATATAGTTGGTTTCCACATCACCCAACATTCAGCTATTGTGTGGCTGAGGGGCATGGTGTTTTGGGAAGGTCCGTTGTCCTGTTTTGTGCTGCCTTGGTGGTAGTACGGGGGGTGGTGCGGGGGGGAGGTTCAGGTGGTGGTGGCGGTGGGTGTTGTGGTCTTGTTGCGTGTTGGACCTGCATGATCAGTAGCTCTATCACGTGTTGGTCTTTAGATGTGGCTGTGAGTTGGGTCCAATTCACGGAGTAGATAGTCGACCTACTTACACCAGTTAAAGGTTGATGTTAATTTGTTACTGCTAACTCGGCTTATTGCCTGCTGTTTGGATCGCATTGCAGATTTGGCTTGTCGTTGAAAATATGGGGAAGTGGTGTTTTCATGTTTTTTTTGCACGGGAACGCCTACTTTGCATTTCATTAGCGTTAGTTGTGGCTCCTGTTTGCGGCGATTTTGTTGGCGTAAGGTATCGATGGAAGAGTTGTGAGATTTACAGATTTCACCAAGTTGAGAATGGGTTGATAATTAAAAAACACAGAAAAAAAGATAGGTTAAATGAACATTATAATTAGAAATTAGCATTTAAAAATCCTTTGAAATTCACTGAAAAAACCATAGGCTTCAGGCACGTTATAGTTAGAAATTAGCATTTAAAAAACCTTAGAAATTCACAGACAAAACCATAGGTTTAAGGCATGTTATAGTTAGAAATTAGCATTTAAGAAACCTTAGAAAGTCACAGAAAAAAACATAGGTTTCAGGCACGTTATAGTTAGAAATTAACATTTAAAAAACATTAGAAATTCCCTGAAAAAACCATAGGTTTCAGACACGTTATAGTTAGAAATTAGAATTTAAAAAACATTTGAAATTCACTGAAAAAAACATAGGTTTCAGGGATATTATAGTTAGTTGGACATTTCACCCATAGAAAACCATAGAAATTCTCCTGTTATAGTTAGTTGGGCTAACTATAACTCGCGCCCCCGCAATGCACTGCTGATGACATCACATATTACATCATTCATGACATGGTCAGTGACATCACTGATGACATCACTGATGACATCTCAAATGACAGCACTGATGGCATCACTGATGACATCATCCAAGTCAAAATCTGATGCACCTTATCAGACTCTAATATAACACTTGATACACCCACTCTAAAATACATTTGAAACCATGAACACACCAATACCAGTTAGTACATATCAACTCACTAATTCCTAGGTCTACACGCACATCCATTCATTCACTCATACAGTCACTCATACATACCGTCAACCATCAATACAGCATTATAATATCCAGTCACATATCTATACAGACACTCACACACCGCCTCTCATTCATAGAGTTATTCACACACCTAGACAGTAATGGAAATAATCAATCACACTTTCATTTACTCACCTGTACAGATATACACATACCACATCACTTATTTAAACATATACTAACACATACTTACACTCTAATACAATAACTAATACAAGCACACACTCATCCATACAGGCACTCTCACAATCACTCACTCTCACATATAGTCATTTATACAGTCCAACCCTCATATATCCTGCCTTTCACATATGGAGCTACTCACACATGTACCACTGAGGCATCCATTTACTCACCAAGACACTCATACACACACTCACCAAGCCATACAGCCATTCACCGATAAAGACTTGAACACATATACCCAGCAAATTATCCACTCACACACCTATGCTACACCCCACCCACCTACACAGACACTCAGGCACCCACACAGGTACTCAGACAAGCAATCAATAGCTCATACAGATCCTCATTTAGTTGCTAACCAAACCATGGAACTGCTTACACACCAACTGACAACCTAAACTGTGTGAATGTCTGTATCAGTCGCTAACACATGAATTAAGCAAGACACAATTAATCACTCACTTATACAGTCAGTCACACACCTACTTAATCATCCATCCTGACTCGTATACACCCATTCATTCTTCAATACACCTTGGCATATATATATGAAACATATATACATTTGATAGAAACACACATTCACTGGATGATGTCATCAGTGATGTCAGTTGAGATGTCATCAGTGATGTCACTGACCATGTCATGAATGATGTAATATGTGACATCATCAGTAGTGCATTGCGGGGGCGTGAGTTATAGTTAGCTCAACTAACTATAACAGGTGAATTTCTATGGTTTTTTATGAGTGAAATGTCCAACTAACTATAACATCCCTGAAACCTATGTTTTTTTCAGTGAAAATATATATATATATTCTTCACAAACTGTCTTAGAAAAAGAGTAGAGGTGGGCACTCCAGGCAAGTAAACAATCTTTACTTTTTATGTTCGAATCACCGTGTCCATATATATATATGTATATATATATATACATATTTATATATATATATTACCTACTGGCGGTTGCCAGTAGGTAGTTATAGTTAGGACCTTGTTTCTATTCAAAAAGCGTTTTTCTTTTCCCAATAACTTTGGAGCTGGTTGACGAATCTTCGCGACATTTTCAAAACGTTGGTCCTGCTCCGGTCAGCTCCTATCCTGAAAGTTTCGGGGTGATTCGCCAAGCGGGGACCGAGAAAAAAGGCGGGTCCCAAAATGCAGTTTCTCAATGTTATTGCCCATAGGAAACTTTAGACACGACTACAGCCCGAACTGCTGAACGGAATTACACCAAAGTTGGCAAAACGGTAGCCCTTGGTTCAGAACGCGACCTTTTCTGTAAATGGTGTCAATCCGTTCAGTAGTTTTTGAGATAATAAAGGAAACCAATCTTTATATATCTGGACGGGACCTAACTACACAAGCACAAGCTTGGCTCTAATTGGCTGCCAACACTTCAATCCAGAATGTGCTGCTCACTACATAAACACAACTGCGCTGCCCTAAACCCTAAAACACTACCCCAGCACGAGCCCCTACACTGCACGAACACCACTGCACTGCCCTAAACCCTGAAACACTACCCCAGCAAGACTCCCTACACTGCCCAAACACAACTGCACTGCCCTAAACCCTGAAACACTACTCCCAGCACGACCCCCTACACTGCCTGAACACCACTGCACTGCCCTAAAACCTGAAACACTACCCCAGCACGACCCCCTACACTGCCCAAACACAACTGCACTGCCCTAAACCCTGAAACACCAACCCCAGCACGACCCCAACACTGCCGGAACACCACTGCACTGCCCTAAAACCTAAAACACTACCCCCAGCACGACCCCCTACACTGCCCGAACACCACTGCACTGCCCTAAGCCCTGAAACACCACCCCTAGCACGGCCCCTTACACTGCACTGCACTGCCCTAAACCCTGAAACACCACCCCCAGCACAACCCCCTACACTGCCCGAATACCACTACACTGCCCTAAACCATAAAAAAATACCCCCAGCAAGACCCCCTACACTGCCCGAACACTACTGCACTGCCCTAACCCCTGAAACATCACCTCCAGCAAGATCCCCTACACTGCCCGAACACCACTGCCCTAAACCCTGAAACACCACCCCCAGCAAGACCCCCTACACTGCCCGAACGCCACTGCACTGCCCTAAACCCTGAAACACCACCCCCAGCACAACCCCCTACACTGCTCAAACCCCACTGCTCTGCCCAAAACCCTGAAACACCAGCCCCAGCACGACCCCCTACACTGCCCGAACACCACTGCACTGCCCTAAACCCTGGAACACCAGCCCCAGCACGACCCCCTACACTGCCCGAACACCACTGCACTGCCCTAAACCCTGAAACACCAGCCAGCACGTCCCCCTACACTGCCTGAACACCACTGCACTGCCCTAAACCCTGAAACACCAGCCCCAGCACAACCACCTACACTGCCCGAACACCACTGCACTGCCCTAAACCCTGAAACACCAGACCCAGCATGACCCCCTACACTGCCCGAAAACCACTGCACTGTCCTAAACCCTGAAACACCAGCCCCAGCACAACACCCTACACTGCCTGAACACCACTGCACTGCCCTAAACCCTGAAACACCAGCCCCAGCATGACCCCGTATCCTGCCCGAACACCACTGCACTGCCCTAAACCCTGAAACACCAGCCCCAGCACGACCCCCTACACTGCCCGAACACCACTGCCCTAAACCCTGAAACACCACCCCCAGCAAGACCACCTACATTGCCCGAACACCACTGCCCTAAACCCTGAAACACCACCCCCTGCACGACCCCTACTCTGCCCGAACACCACTGCACTGCCCTGAACCCTGAAACACCACCCCCTGCATGACCCCCTACACTGCCCAAACACCACTGCACTGCCCTAAACCCTGAAACACCACCCCCAGCACGACCCCTACACTACCCAAACACCACTGCACTACCCTAAACCCTAAATCTATCCCCAGCACGACCCCCTACATTGCCCGAACACCACTGCCCTAAACCCTGAAACACCACCCCCAGCACGACCCCTACTCTGCCCGAACACCACTGCACTGCCCTAAACCCTGAAACACCACCCCCTGCACGACCCCCTACACTGCCCAAACACCACTGCACTGCCCTAAACCCTGAAACACCACCCCCAGCACGACCCCTACACTACCCAAACACCACTGCACTACCCTAAACCCTAAATCTATCCCCAGCACGACCCCCTACACTACCCAAACACCACTGCACTACCCTGAACCCTAAATCTACCCCCAGCATGACCCCTACACTACCCATACACCACTGCACTACCCTAAACCCTAAAACAGTACCCCCAGCATGACCCCCTACACTACACCAACACCACTGCACTACCCTAAACCCTAAAACACTACCCCAGCACGACCCCCTACACTACCCAAACACTACCGCACTACCCTAAACCCTAAATCTACGCTCAGCATGACCCCTATACTACCCAAACACCACTGCACTACCCTAAACCCTAAAACAGTACCCCCAGCACGACCCCCTATACTACACAAACACCACTGAACTACCCTAAACCCTAAAACTCTACCCCCAGTACGACCCCCTCCATTACTCAAACACCACTGCACTACCATACACCCTAGAAAAGTAACCACCACCCCATGCCCAATCCCCCTTACCTCTCACTCCTCGTGGTTCCTCTCTCCTCATGGTTCCTGCTTCATGTCGTCTCTGAGGGGCGGTGCACATCGTTGTGAGGAATCGGAACAGCCTCTGTTTCCTGACAACGACGTGGATTGTCTACATTTTTTTAGAACTCATGGTCATTTACCATACATACCTATACAACAAAATTCATTGTAAAGGCATGTGTGGTAAATGACCATGCGTTCTAAAAAAATGCGTAGTAATGACTTCGCGATGTACAACGCATGCGTGGTAATGCATGCATTGTAATGGTATCGCAAAGTAAAAAATTTGTTGTGACTGCTGTTTACCGATCTAAGCTGGTCCCTGTTCTTCAGTGAGTCATTTTTTTGATAAATTAGGAGGAAGGAATGTGTTTTTTTACCGAAAAGTGCATTCCCAGCTGTTGTATTGTGAAAGTGTCTGCGTGGCCTGGTTTCAGTTCCGGTGAGAGAGTGGAAGAGTCTGTTTGGATCTAAAGGGGTTCTGCTGTTGGACGGGGCCGACGCGACACGTCATCAGAAAACGCAGCTAATGGAAAGCGTTGTCCCCGAAGTGTGGAGCAGTCCCATGTGAGGTCAACGAGTGTGCGTCCCACCGCAGTATGACCGTACCACGTGACCCATGTGCCGCCTCCAGTGTACAGAAGGCAGAAGCGGCATCCATCGCAGGTCCTCCTGAAGACCGTTGTAGCACTAATTCTACATTTTGGAACTAGGGCATTTTAACCTTGTTGTTCCTGCCAGATACAAAGAGAAGATCCTGTGTTATTCAGTGCCCTCGTTACCTTTCCTGTGGGTAGTGGTGCTTGTCACTTCGCTGCCTCGCCGGTGCACACGATGTGTCTCACCACCTCGTGTGCCATCTACAGGGTCGCTGCCCTCGGATCACTGTTTTTGGTTTCTGGAGTGGTAACATAAACAGTTGCTCCCAAAGGCCTAGCCTGAACACTTAGGTGAATATCCCCTGCTCTAGCATTCCGCGGAATTTCATTCCTAGCTCTCCCACATCGACGACGATGTCATAATAGCACGGCTCTGCTCGCGACACCGGATGACATCATAGGAGCCTTAAGAGGACCTCTTCGGCGTGCTGACGTCAGTTCCACGCATTTTTTCCATGCCACCGAGGTAAACAGATGGACCAACACATTTTCACATGTATACATAGTATACTAAATATATATATATGTATATATATTATCTACTGGCGGTCGCCAGTAGATAGTTATAGTTACAACCTAGTTTCCATGGGAAATCTCAAAATTCTATTTTGAATAACTTTGGCGCCGGTTGACGAATCCTCGCGAAATTTTCAAAACTAATGGGGCGCTCCGCTTAGCTCCTACCCTGAAAGTCTCGGGGTGATTCGTCAAGCGGGGGCTGAGAAAAAGGGGGGGTCTCAAAACGCGTTTTCCCCATGCATTTTTCCATAGGACTTTTAGACGCAGCTACAGCCCGAACGGCTGAACAGAATTACTTGAAATTTGGCAGAGAGGTAAACATAAGGTCAAGGAAGTGCCTTTTGCAGGTCTGGTGTAAATCTGTTCAGTATTTCCTGAGAAAATAGCATTTAAAAGCATATCAATATCTATAAGTGCGCAGGGTGCGCGCACTGTGCGCGCACCCTGCCGTGCGCGAGCGCAATTCTGATTGGTTGTTAGATGTCGGTAAACATTCGAATCGGTCGAAACCAGGAAGTGTCGGCCACCATTTTGTCTCTCGCAGTCTGAGGGGGTGAAAAAAAAGGTGGAGAACGTGAAAAGGGGGCAGAGTGGACAGTTCCTGACCCCCTAACCTTGGTCAGGGGGTCACAGAAGAGCCCCCAAGGGAGAAAAAAACAATTAAATTTTTTTTTTAAATTGCAAGGTGCGCGCCCCCTGCGCGCACGGCACGCACTGCGAACCGTGGGTGCTCGGTGCGCGAAGCGCACCGTGCGCCCACAGCGCGCGCACCTCGCGATTTAAAAAAAAAAAAAATTCACGGTGCGCGCACGGTGAAAAACCTAAAAAAAAAAAAAAAAAAAATAACTTCGCATTTAAAAAACTGTACAAATTTACTGAAAAAAACATAGGTTTCACACACGTTATAGTTACGAATTAGCATTTAAAAAACCTTGCAAATTCACTTAAAAAACCATAGGTTTCACACATGTTATAGTTAGCTGGACATTTCACTCGTAAAAAAACAATGAAATTCCCCCGTTATAGTTACTGCAGGCAACTATAACTCACGCGACCGCAATCCTCTGCTGATGACGTCAGATATTACATCACTGATGACATATGTGTCTTTATGAAAAATAAATATTTGTAATATATGTATAGCTAAAGATTAATGGAAGAAGACCTGGGTAAATAAGTGTCTAAATACAGTGATGTAATATCTGACATAATCAGCAGAGGATTGCGGTCGCGTGAGTTATAGTTGCCTGCAGTAACTATAACGGGGGAATTTCATTGGTTTTTTACGAGTGAAATGTCCAGCTAACTATAACATGTGTGAAACCTATGGTTTTTTAAGTGAATTTGCAAGGTTTTTTAAATGCTAATTCGTAACTATAACGTGTTTGAAACCTATGGTTTTTTCAGTGAATATATATATATATATATATATATATATATATATATATATATACACAAATGCATAACCAATAACGGCATAAAGAAATAGCAACAGATCAAGCATTTCTCACTATTAAAACATAAGCATGCTTAAGACATATTAAAAACATTCATGCCAAACAGTCAAACAGTAAAAGCATCTTTTTGGTAGAAACAGGTGGACAACGGGAAGGCGGGTGGGACAGTGAGGAATCCACAGGCAGATACTATATCCACCAGAAAAAGCGTTACCATAGGTAAGTAACTTGCTCTTCTGATGGATACTTCTGCCTGTTGACTCCTCACCTTTTGAATAGAATCCTAAAGCCGTACCTCACCCGGAGGAGGGTGTCCACCTGACTAGAATAAAAAATCTTGCAAAACAGATCGAGCAAAATGGCCATCCCTCCTACCCTCCGAATCCAATAATAATTTAATAATTTTTAGTCTAAATTATATTGAAAATAATACTTTAAAAATACTTTTATTAATACCTCTAGATAAACACTTAAAGGAAAACTTTTATTTATAATTAATTTAAAGACATTTCATACTTTACAAATTACGCCGAAGTCGCAACCCCAGCACGACTTTTCAAAATGGCTACCGGAATGCACGCAGCCATCATGTAGGATGCGCGAAAGGTACGCTACTTCTGTATAATATTAAAAAAAACAAGAATGAATATCGTTTTCTTTACTAAAAATTATTCACAATTTTTTTTAATATATATATATGTATATATATGACGTGAATTCCGCTGTAGGTTCCTTTCTCCCAATGTAACGGACATGGACCCAAACTGGTGCTAAAAGGTGTTTTATTCAACCGTCGCCATTACGCGTTTCAGCTCCGCAGAGCCTTGATCACATGACCTGCTAACTAGAACTTTCTCTGAAACCTATGATTTTTTCAGTGAATTTCTAAGGTTTTTTAAATGCTAATTCCTAACTATAACGTCTCTGAAAACCTATAGTTTTTTCAGTGAATATATATATATATAGATATATATATATTCACTGAAAAAACCATAGGTTTCAGGGGTGTTATAGTTAGCTGGACATTTCCCTCATACAAAACCTTAGAAATTCCCCCGTTATAGTTAGTTCAGCTAGCTATAACTCGCGCCCCGCAATGCACTGCTGATGACGTCACATATTACATCACTCATGACATGGTCAGTGACATCACTGATGACATCACTGATGACATCTGAAATGATATCACTGATGACATCACTGATGAGGGAAATGTCCAGCTAACTATAACGTCCCTGAAACCTATGTTTTTTTCAGTGAAATTCTAAGCTTTTTTAAATGCCAATTCCTAACTATAAGGCCCCTGAAACCTTTGGTTTTTTCAGTGAATTTCAAAGGTTTTTTAAATGCCAATTCCTAACTATAACGTGCATGAAACCTATGGTTTTTTCAGTGAATTTCAAAGGTTTTTTAAGTGCTAATTCCTATCTATAACTTATCTCTAAAGATATCATGTTTAAAGATTTTCATTGGATTTCTATATTTTTCAATTTCAGTGTGTCAATTTCATTAATTATATTTTTTTGAAATTCTTTTTCAACACTATTTTTTTAACCTATTTTTTCATTTAAATCTTTTCAAAATTAAAAAATATTATTTGTTTTTATTGGGTTTTTCAAACATATTTTTTTATATTTTTAAAAATATTTTTTTAACTATATGTTCAAAACATTATTTTATATATTTTGTTCCATGTCTTTTGGATCTGCGCACCCAACGCGTTAGGAACCGCTCACCCAACGCGAGAGAATCCGTGCACCCAACGCAATAGGATGCGCGCACCCTGCGCGCATTTCGCTGGTTTTTTTTTTCTAAAAAAGGGGCCCCAGGGGGTCCTTCTGGGACCCCCTAAGCAGATCTAGAGGGTCAGAGTATTTCCACTCCCTTTATATGTTTTACACACTTATTACCCTTGCTTCTTCAGCATCGCTTCTACCGAGGCAGAAAATGGCTGCCAACAGTTCCTGGTTTTGAATGCAGACAGACACTCGACAGCCAATTAGTATTCAGCGCGTGATCGTCAGGGTGCGCGCTCGGTTCGGGGAGGGTGCGCTTACGGTGCGGGTAGGGTGCGCGGATCCTCCCCGGCCATAAATATCACTAACTTTTTTACCCTAGTTTTCTCAGGAACTACTGAACAGATTCACACCATTTATGCAAAAGGCATGAGTCTGAACTGAGGACTACCTCTTTGCCAAATTTGGTGTAATTCCGTTCAGCAGTTCGGGCTGTAGCTGCAACAACAGATCCTATGGGGAATTGCATGGGGAAAACGCGTTTTGGGACCCCCCTTTTTTCTCAGCCCCCACTTGACGAATCACCATGAAACTTTCAGGGTAGGAGCGGAGCGGAGCTGGCCAAAAGTTTGGAAAATTTCGCGACGATTCATCAATCGGCGCCAGACTTATTGGGAATAGAATGTTGCGGATTTCCTATGGAAAATAGGTCCTAACTATGACTATCTACTAGCGACCGCCAGTAGATAATGTAGAAAATAAAAAAATATAGGATTGAGGTACATTAGACTGGAAAAACTATAGGTTTCAGGCACGTTATAGTTAGAAATTAGCATTTAAAAAACCGTAGAAATTAACTGAAAAAATCATTGGTTTCAGGACCGTTATAGTTAGTTGGACATTTCACTCGTACAAAACCATAGAAATTCCGGCGTTATAGTTAGTTCAGCTAACATTAACTCGCGCCCCCGCAATGCACTGCTGATGACGTCACATATTACATCATTCATGACATGGTCAGTGACATCACTGATGACACTGACCATGTCTGTGTCATCAGTGATGACATCTCAAATGACATTACTGATGACATCACTGATGACATCATCCACGTGAGAATCTGATGCACCTCCTCACACCTGAACATAACCTTTGATACACCCATTCTAAAATACAGACTACTATTTTCAAAAAAATAGACACATCAATACCAGTTACTAAATACACACTGACTGATTCCAAGGTCTACACACACATCCACTCATTCACCCATACAGTCACTCATACATGCAGTCACTCATCAATACAACACTATCATATGCACTCATACACCTATACAGACACTCACATACTGCCACATATCCAGAGTTACTCACACACTTAGTCAGTCATGCAAAGAATCAATTAGGCCTGGGCCAAAATTCTGTTCCGTTCGCGGAAATTGCGATATTTTGGCATTTTCGCGTTCCGAGGAAAGCGCGAAAATGTCAAAATTTCCGCATTCCGCAGCTTAGTGATAATTTGTTTCTTGCTCGCGTTGTAAAATAATACATTCTCGCGCGCGCGCGATCGCCTTACCTGAATCCCTGCGTTCTCTGACAAGTTTTCTTGACCCGGTCGCGTTCTCCACGAGATGTTGGATTTTGGTAGCCATTTTGCGCTGTCTCGCGAGAGTTCGCGGCCGCATTAACGTCATTTGTCACGCGATCACGTCATTTGTCACGCGATCACGTCTTTCTTCTCGCGATCATGCACCGCGCGAGTATGAGAAGATTGAGATCTCGAACATGTCATTCTACATCGCGAGCCAGAGGATGAGGACGCGGGCACGTGTAATTGAACGCGAACAGGAGAAAGAGACCGCGAACACGTCATATCCAACGCGACAGGGACAAAGAAGAGAACGCGATCATATCGTTTTCGACACGCCGGCGGAAGTAATGTGAAGCTCGAGAACTCAACAACGTAAAATTTACAATTTTGAGAGGAATATCGGCTCTAGCAGCATGAAACCATCTGCAAATGCTGATTTTGGATGAAAAGAACTCCTTACATTGACATTTGGCTTTCCTTTTTTGTGCAAGGAGTCATTTTTTTAAAAGGTGGAGAGAGGGAGGAAGTCACACAGAATCTCCAACTTCCTGTTCCTGTCCAGCAGACTCCTCCCAGTGCTTTGTCCATCTCCTGCTCATTCTTGCCTTTGGATTTGGAGCTGGAAAGATCACTCTTTTTGTCTGCTGCATCATTGCAATTGGATTTCAGGATTTTTGGAATACGATATTTTACAAGTAAGTGGTTGTTGTGTTTGATTGTGGGCATTGCAGTTGTTGTAACTACAATTTATTTTTGATAATTAATTAATTATCATCATTCTTTTTTTTAATTTTTTTTATTTTGTGGGTTGTAGTAGTAGGCCCGAGCTAGCCATGGGCATGGCCTCATGGGTGTGTGTGCATGATGAAGCAACTGTTCCTTTTGTTTTTTGAATCTATTTCATTTTCAAGCACATTTAGGGCATGGATGGCATTGGATTGAGTTGGGGAAGTGTGTTTTTTGGGGTGGCCTTTGTGATGTTGTTGGGCCTGGCCATGTGGCTGGTGGCCATTTTGAGGCCTAGGCCTGCAAGCTTGCCTGGCCTTGTCTGCCAACAGGCCTGCTTTCATCCACTAGGACCAGAGCAGGTAGCCACAGCTTTATTGATCAAGTGTTTTCTATGTGATCTGTTGAATTTAGACATCATTTAGGGCATGGATGGCATTGGATTGAGTTGAGGAAGTGTGTTTTTGGGGGTGGCCTTGCTGATGTTGTTGGGCCTGGCTATGTGGCTGGTGGCCATTTTGAGGCCTAGGCCTGCAAGCTTGCCTGGCCTTGTCTGCCAACAGGCCTGCTTTCATCCACTAGGACCAGAGCAGGTAGCCACAGCTTTATTGATCAAGTGTTTTCTATGTGATCTGTTGAATTTAGACATCATTTAGGGCATGGATGGCATTGGATTGAGTTGGGGAAGTGTGTTTTTGGGGGTGGCCTTGCTGATGTGGTTGGGCCTGGCCATGTGGCTGGTGGCCATTTTGAGGCCTAGGCCTGCAAGCTTGCCTGGCCTTGTCTGCCAATAGGCCTGCTTTCATCCACTAGGACCAGAGCAGGTAGCCACAGCTTTATTAATCTACTGTTTTCTATGTGATCTGTTGAATTTAGACATCATTTAGGGCATGGATGGCATTGGATTGAGTTTAGGAAGTGTGTTTTTGGGGGTGGCCTTGCTGATGTTGTTGGGCCTAGCCATGTGGCTGGTGGCCATTTTGAGGCCTAGGCCTGCAAGCTTGCCTGGCCTTGTCTGCCAACAGGCCTGCTTTCATCCACTAGGACCAGAGCAGGTAGCCACAGCTTTATTAATCTACTGTTTTCTATGTGATCTGTTGAATTTAAAAACCATTTAGGGCATGGATGGCATTGGATTGAGTTTAGGAAGTGTGTTTTTGGGGGTGGCCTTGCTGATGTTGTTGGGCCTGGCCATGTGGCTGGTGGCCATTTTGAGGCCTAGGCCTGCAAGCTTGCCTGGCCTTGTCTGCCAACAGGCCTGCTTTCATCCACTAGGACCTGAGCAGGTAGCCACAGCTTTATTAATCTACTGTTTTCTATTTGATCTGTTGAATTTAGACATCATTTAGGGCATGGATGGCATTGGATTGAGTTTAGGAAGTGTGTTTTTGGGGGTGGCCTTGCTGATGTTGTTGGGCCTGGCCATGTGGCTGGTGGCCATTTTGAGGCCTAGGCCTGCAAGCTTGCCTGGCCTTGTCTGCCAACAGACCTGCTTTCATCCACTAGGACCAGAGCAGGTAGCCACAGCTTTATTGATCAAGTGTTTTCTATGTGATCTGTTGAATTTAGACATCATTTAGGGCATGGATGGCATTGGATTGAGTTGGGGAAGTGTGTTTTTGGGGGTGGCCTTGCTGATGTTGTTGGGCCTGGCCATGTGGCTGGTGGCCATTTTGAGGCCTAGGCCTGCAAGCTTGCCTGGCCTTGTCTGCCAACAGGCCTGCTTTTTCATCCACTAGGATCAGAGCAGGTAGCCACAGCTTTATTGATCAAGTGTTTTCTATGCGATCTGTTGAATTTAGACTTCATTTAGGGCATGGATGGCATTGGATTGAGTTGGGGAAGTGTGTTTTTGGGGGTGGCCTTGCTGATGTTGTTGGGCTTGGCCATGTGGCTGGTGGCCATTTTGAGGCCTAGGCCTGCAAGCTTGCCTGGCCTTGTCTGCCAACAGGCCTGCTTTCATCCACTAGGACCTGAGCAGGTAGCCACAGCTTTATTAATCTACTGTTTTCTATTTGATCTGTTGAATTTAGACATCATTTAGGGCATGGATGGCATTGGATTGAGTTTAGGAAGTGTGTTTTTGGGGGTGGCCTTGCTGATGTTGTTGGGCCTGGCCATGTGGCTGGTGGCCATTTTGAGGCCTAGGCCTGCAAGCTTGCCTGGCCTTGTCTGCCAACAGACCTGCTTTCATCCACTAGGACCAGAGCAGGTAGCCACAGCTTTATTGATCAAGTGTTTTCTATGTGATCTGTTGAATTTAGACATCATTTAGGGCATGGATGGCATTGGATTGAGTTGGGGAAGTGTGTTTTTGGGGGTGGCCTTGCTGATGTTGTTGGGCCTGGCCATGTGGCTGGTGGCCATTTTGAGGCCTAGGCCTGCAAGCTTGCCTGGCCTTGACTGCCAACAGGCCTGCTTTCATCCACTAGGACCAGAGCAGGTAGCCACAGCTTTATTAATCTACTGTTTTCTATGTGATCTGTTGAATTTAGACACCATTTAGGGCATGGATGGCATTGGATTGAGTTTAGGAAGTGTGTTTTTGGGGGTGGCCTTGCTGATGTTGTTGGGCCTGGCCATGTGGCTGGTGGCCATTTTGAGGCCTAGGCCTGCAAGCTTGCCTGGCCTTGTCTGCCAACAGGCCTGCTTTCATCCACTAGGACCAGAGCAGGTAGCCACAGCTTTATTAATCTACTGTTTTCTATGTGATCTGTTGAATTTAGACATCATTTAGGGCATGGATGGCATTGGATTGAGTTTAGGAAGTGTGTTTTTGGGGGTGGCCTTGCTGATGTTGTTGGGCCTGGCCATGTGGCTGGTGGCCATTTTGAGGCCTAGACCTGCAAGCTTGCCTGGCCTTGTCTGCCAACAGGCCTGCTTTCATCCACTAGGACCAGAGCAGGTAGCCACAGCTTTATTGATCAAGTGTTTTCTATGTGATCTGTTGAATTTATACATCATTTAGGGCATGGATGGCATTGGATTGAGTTGGGGAAGTGTGTTTTTGGGGGTGGCCTTGCTGATGTTGTTGGGCCTGGCCATGTGGCTGGTGGCCATTTTGAGGCCTAGGCCTGCAAGCTTGCCTGGCCTTGTCTGCCAACAGGCCTGCTTTTTCATCCACTAGGATCAGAGCAGGTAGCCACAGCTTTATTGATCAAGTGTTTTCTATGCGATCTGTTGAATTTAGACTTCATTTAGGGCATGGATGGCATTGGATTGAGTTGGGGAAGTGTGGTTTTGGGGGTGGCCTTGCTGATGTTGTTGGGCTTGGCCATGTGGCTGGTGGCCATTTTGAGGCCTAGGCCTGCAAGCTTGCCTGGCCTTGTCTGCCAACAGGCCTGCTTTCATCCACTAGGACCAGAGCAGGTAGCCACAGCTTTATTAATCTACTGTTTTCTATGTGATCTGTTGAATTTAGACATCATTTAGGGCATGGATGGCATTGGATTGAGTTTAGGAAGTGTGTTTTAGGGGGTGGCCTTGCTGATGGTTTTGGGCCTGGCCATGTGGCTGGTGGCCATTTTGAGGCCTAGGCCTGCAAGCTTGCCTGGCCTTGTCTGCCAACAGGCCTGCTTTCATCCACTAGGACCAGAGCAGGTAGCCACAGCTTTATTGATCAAGTGTTTTCTATGTGATCTGTTGAATTTAGACATCATTTAGGGCATGGATGGCATTGGATTGAGTTTAGGAAGTGTGTTTTTGGGGGTGGCCTTGCTGATGTTGTTGGGCCTGGCCATGTGGCTGGTGGCCATTTTGAGGCCTAGGCCTGCAAGCTTGCCTGGCCTTGTCTGCCAACAGGCCTGCTTTTTCATCCACTAGGATCAGAGCAGGTAGCCACAGCTTTATTGATCAAGTGTTTTCTATGTGATCTGTTGAATTTAGACTTCATTTAGGGCATGGATGGCATTGGATTGAGTTGGGGAAGTGTGCTTTTAGGGGGGTGGCCTTGCTGATGTTGGTTGTCTTAAAGACAATCCATGCTTTTTTATATGTCTGGTCACTGGTGTGTTGGTGTGCAATGCATGCACCCTGCAGAGCTTTTTGGGGCCTGTGAATGTTCCTACATTTTGTTGCATTAAAAAGTCAGAGCAGTGTGCTTTAGCAGGCATCCTTTACCTGGCTTTTATAGGCCTTTTGTCTGCTCCTGGTGTTTCCCAGGCCCCCGGCTTCTTTGTGATTTGTGTGTGTCCATGTGGGTGGTGGCCTTTTTGGGTGTTTGGACTGTGATTATTAGTGTCCTGCTTTTGCCATAGGCCTGCATGGTTTTCCTATTGCCTCTTTGGCTTACTGCTTCCATCCATCCACCCCCTTTGCCAGCAGCAGCTCCATGGATGCTGAGATGCTCAAATAATGCAATGGTCCACCCCACTTCCATTAGATTTGTATTTTGTTGTTTATTATTAACTTTCCTATCCTTCCTGAGAGTGTACTGTGTGGCTGTACACAGTACTAGTAGTATAACATAGCTCTAGTTAAAAAAAATAGTCATAAATGGCTAGACTATCTTTTGTTTGCACTAGTACAGTACTAAGTTTACTGAACCACAACAACAAATGCAACATTTCACTGATGTTCTTCTCCTGTCTTCTTTGCTTTTAGGTGCACAAAAGACAGAGTAGGAGGTGTCATCGGCATCACCTGGCTACCCGTTGTACTGCCAGCCAGCCAGAAGTCCTGCTGCGCATCACGCCCACGTGTGACCAGAACTTGTTGTGCATCTGCCTCCTGCCTGACATCTGAAGAAGATGGCCCCAAAGAAAGGTACCAGGTCCAGTACCAAGAAAGTTGCCGGTGAGAAGAAGGAACAGAAAAAGGAAGTGCCATTAACCACGACTGGTGGTGTGCCGGCCAATGTTTTTTTTGGCACCAAAGCATTGTACGGGAACCAAGCTGGGAGCAGCACAGCGGTCAAAACCCACCAACCTAGGCCCAAGGGCTTTAGTGTCGCAGAGGTAGCCAGTCTACTAACGAGCAGCGATGTTCAAGAAATGTCCTTACCGCAAAGTAGTACACAATCAAGTTCAACGCACGCGCAAACTCAGCAGATCAGTGTCAATTCGCCGCAACCAGAACAGCAGCAGCTGCCGCAACCAGAACAGCAGCAGCTGCCGCAACCAGAACAGCAGCAGCTGCCGCAACCAGAACAGCAGCAGCCGCCGCAACCAGAACAGCAGCAGCTGCCGCAACCAGAACAGCAGCAGCCGCCGCAACCAGAACAGCAGCAGCCGCCGCAACCAGAACAGCAGCAGCCGCCGCAACAGCCCACCATAGTAGTTGTTGCTCCTGACGTAGGGGCATTTCAGGAAATCGAGCTTCCTGCAGACAAAGTGGAGCGAAGTCAAACCACTGTTTCAGAAGATCAATTGTCTTCCAGACCACCAGCAAGGAAAAGGAGGCTTAGTCCATCATCTTCTTCTTCAAGCCCCACTTCTGATGATCGTGATGACACTTGGGTCCCACCAGCTCGGTCTGAGAGTGATGTACGCCACAAGACATTGCTTCTGAAAAGGAAGGTCCCAGAAAAACTTAGAGTTATGGAGGTAGATGTAGAAGAGGGGGGTGATGATGTTGATGAAGACGAGCCAGTCATCACACACATTACTCCCGCCCCAAAGGGATTGGAGACCGACATTCTCACCCTATCCAGAAAGGCTGCTACTGAGCGGGATGTAGCACGGATCTCAACAACACAGGTTACACCACCACTACCTCCAGCTGCCATATTTTCCAAGGCCCGGCAGGGACCTACATCCAGCTCAACCATCTCAGTAGGTAGTGGTAGTAAAAGTCACAGTGTAGGTGGACAGGGTCACATATTTTCAAGCACCCCCTCAAGTTCATCTGGTGTTGAAAGTGGCACATCCAGCAGTGACAGAAAGTTCTCCTCCCCAGTTTGGGACTTCTTTTCTGTTAGCCCCAAGGAGGAGAACGTTGCTATATGCTCAATTTGTCGCCAAGGTGTTCGGCGTGGTAAGCTTGGTACAAACTATGGTACCGGAGGACAAGCAAGCCATCTCAGAATACACCACAATATCATGTGGGAGGCTCACCTACTTAAGTTAAAAGAAAGTAGAAAAACTCAACCCATTGAAGTTGGTCAAGGTGAATCAGGGAGCGATATTATTGTGGTGGAAGGTGAAGAAGAGGGAGGCATTTCTAGGCCTGTCCCCAGTACTGCAGTGGTAACGCCCACATCCTCCTCAGTAACATCAGAGTGGCACCGCAGTAAGAGCCATACTCAGAGTCAGGCTGAGACACCAAGGCGACCGGCGACTACCTCAATGAGACAATCTGTGTCGTTGAGCCTTAGTGGGTTAATGAAAACAGCACCACTAGGGAAAGTAAGCCAGCCTACCATTGAGAGCATGTTTAGGTTGGAGGGGCAGTTCCAACGCAACCACCCAATGGCACGATTGTACAATGCGAAGCTGGCTAAAATGTTAGCGCTGGACCTTCTTCCTTTTTCATTTGTGGAAGGGTTGGGTTTCCTTGAATTTGGGTCTGCCATCTGCCCTAAATGGAAGGTTCCCAGCCGGTCCTATTTTGCACGAATTGCTGTTCCGGCACTACATCATGATGTGCTGGAATTGGTTGGTCAAGGTTTGCAGCAGAGTGCTGTGCACAATATCCACCTGACAACAGACATGTGGAGCAGTTGCCAAGCCACAGATTACATGTGCATCACTGCACACTGGATCTCTTTTGTGGGGGTTAGAGATCAACTATCTGCACGAGGTGTTGTTGACACAGCTGCGATTTTTGAAGGTACTCGGAAACATGCAACTGTAGCCATGTTCGCCATGGAGAAATCTCATACGGCTGAAAACATTTTAGAAGAGTTTCGCACCAAGGTTTTGGAATGGCTGCGGCCCAGAGGGCTTGGTATTGGTTTTGTTGCCACAGACAATGGCAGTAATGTACTTAAGGCCATGGAACTTGGTTCCTATTTCAGGGTTCCATGTTTGGCACACTGCATAAACATTAGAGTGCAAGACTTTCTTAAAAAAGAACCCATAGTCAGCAATTTACTGGCCATCTGCCGAAGAATATGCACTCATTTCAGCCATTCTTTTAAAGCTCGGAAGCAGCTGAGGATCATCCAACGTGAATTTAGGATGCCAGTCAAGGCACTCATCCAGGAGGTGGCAACACGTTGGAACTCAACGTATTACATGCTTGATCGTCTGTACGAACAGCACAGGTCACTCCATGAATATGTCTGGTACAGAAGCAGTGATGCTAGTGTTAAAGGTATGACCCTTCAGCGGGAGCAATGGACCCTAATTAAATGCCTGACTGAGATGCTGTCTCCTTTTGAGGTCTTCACACGTGAAGTCAGCAAGGAGGACTGTACAATGGGCCAAGCTATCCCATTGTTGCAAATGCTAGAGCATGAGCTGAATAATGTGTCTGAATCCTACAAAGGTGTAGAGGACAGAAGGCAAGCCCATGACTTGGTGGAGAGCTTATCCAGGCGCTTAACTGAAAATGTAAGGATACAAAATAAAATTGTGTCACAAAAACATTACATTTGTGCCACAATTCTGGATCCATGTGCAAAATTAGGACTAGTGAAGACATTCCTTGCTTTTTCCGACAATGATGTTGCCCGCTACAAAAGTTGTATAGCTGAAGCAGCCATTAAGTTTGAAAAGGAAGGGCTGCTAATTAAAAGCCCGCCACATCAACCCACAACAAGTACTGATACTGAAGCAGGCCATGCAGAATCAAGTGGAACTTCGTCGGCTGAGGGCAGTGCGGTTGGCTCACAATCACAACACTCACCATCACCATCGACTACAGAAACAATAACTGGATCATTAGGCCGAGTACAATCATTATCAGATTGGTATGTAAAGATGGGCTATTGTAAGCACAGTGCTGATGCACAGAAAAAACAGCACAAAAGCTTACCAGCAGCAACCCTGAACATTGAGCGGATGGTTCAGGCCTATCTGGACGACCCAACAGAGGTGTACGTTGATCAAAACCCAGTGCAGTATTGGTATAGGGAAAGGTCTGAATGGCCACAGCTCAGCAGGCTGGCGATAAGCTATCTGGCTTGCCCTGTCGCAAGTGTCTCTTCCGAACGTGTTTTCAGTGCTGCTGGTTCCATTGTAACCTTGAGAAGGACCAGTCTATCTCCAAAAACGTGGAGAGGTTAACAATGATCAAAATGAATCAGCACTTCATACCACCGAATTACACAATGCATGAATCAACAGAGGAAGATGAGGACAGCGGCTCAGGTGACGGAAGTATTGTGTCAGATGATTACCTACTACTGGAAGAACCCCCAGAGTTTGAGGACGAGCTATACTTCCCTGACAATTAGGCTCGCACTTACTGTCTTCCTCCCTTTTTTCCCCCTTTGTTTATGTGTCTGTCGTTCCGGTTATAAACTTGTGAATCGCAACAAATCCATTCTCACCGTCTTCTACTCTTCTAATTTAAGATACAAGTTTCAGGTGTCTGCCATTTGACACTACAGTCCTCAGAATCCAGCTCCTCCGCTCGATCATACTGAATCTCCTGCTCAATTCCATTTCCCTCATGAATGATGATTGGATGATGGTAACAACAAATTCAAACTTTCCTCGTCCTTCCAAAACAAGTGGACCATGAATCAGATGACTACTATAGCTATCCTCCTTTCAGAGCCGAGAGAGACTGGCCATTAACTGAAAATAAGATGGAACAGGTAATGATTGATGCCATGCATTGGCCGCAGAATCGCAGACTGAATGATGTAGATTTTGTTGTGTGTGTTGCGTATGAATTGATGTAATTGTGCACTGCCACTAATCAACTTTTTACAGAAAACACTAATTTTCCCCTTCTTGCAAACAAGAAATGTGTACTTCTCCTGCATCTTGGTGATACATTGCTTTTAATTCAATACAGGAAGGGGACTCACTCAATCTGCGCAATGCAAATGACTGTGACTTACAGCACCGTCCATCATGATGATGGCGAAAGAGACGGCCTGCAGCGTTAACAAGATGAGATGGAACAGGTAATGATTGATGCCATGCATTGGCCGCAGAATCGCAGACTGAATGATGTAGATTTTGTTGTGTGTGTTGCGCATGAATTGATGTAATTGTGCACTGCCACTAATCAACTTTCTACAGAAAACACAAATTTTCCCCTTCTTGCAAACAAGAAATGTGTACTTCTCCTGCATCTTGGTGATACATTGCTTTTAATTCAATATAGGAAGGGGACTCACTCAATCTGCGCAATGCAAATGACTGTGACTTAACAGCACCGTCCATCATGATGATGGCGAAAGAGACGGCCCGTTAACTTAAGATGAGAAGGAACAGGTAATGAATGATGACAATTAATGGCATGCATTGGACACCTGACTCTGAGCTATTGGTCTTTGTGTTTGTGTTGTTTGTTTGTTGTGCACAAAGTGATGTCAAAGTGTACTAGTAGTAATCTATCTTTCTGTACACAATAAAGAATGACTCAAGTCAGTAATATTTATATTTCTACTCTTGTTGTGTCATAAAAATTATACTTATACTGCAGGCCGATCTTCAGTCAGTAAAAGTATCAGAGATGATGATGAAGTCAGGAGGAGGATGTTTCAGGAGTGGCATAAAACGGAAAAGCCTAAAGGTAAACACGTCAACAACAACCACAGCAGACCCAAATGTCTGTGTAGAAGTTGAATAGAGTGTAGCGGTGGGATGACTGTAGTGCATTGATTTTACTAACTTAAACTGTAAAATGCTATGTTTGGAATGGATAATGTGCTTTGCGTTTGTCCAACTCTTTGAGAGAAAAAAAAAGGACTCTAAAGTGTTAACGTAGGATGTGCTAATGGTAAGCACTGTGGGCCTGATCTCTCCTGTTACTGTTGAAGGTCAATGCTGGAAACAGACTAGAGTAGAGATGATGCATATGCATACATGCCACCTCGGAAAGTGTTCTTGTTGCACTACACCATCACTTGTGCATTTGTTTTCACTTGATTTCTCATTATCCCCTTTGTTTTTCAATCTAAAATTACAGTCCGGGCCTTGGCCAAAACTTTGTAAAACATTACAATGCATATTAATTACCTTACCAATCAATCACCTTTTTTTCCAGCCGGGCAGTGGCGAGGGGCGAGGCGACACACCCAAGATTGATGGACGAGAGGAGCAAGAGGAATGCCGAGATGCAAAAATCCAGTCCACATTTTTGACCAGGATAACACAGTAACAGTATCCACTTTTAACTTCTTTTAAATAATTTGATTAATATCTTGTATACAATCTTTACAACAGTGTGTTCTTGGAGTTGTTATTATCAATCATCATTAGATTTGCTCTGTGTTTACGATTCTTCACTACCAATATTTAAAATTTCTATTTGCTATCTGTTAAAGTATTAAGGCCGGAACAGAACAAGAAATAGAAGTGTATGTAATCCGGGTCTCTCATCATCATGCATGCATTGCCTTTTTCTCCCTTAACATATGGATATGGTAGTCTTCAATGATTGTCATTTGTTTCTCTATGTATGCATACTGTTTTTCTATGTCAAACCTTTCCCAAAATTCCCCTTCCCATCCATTCAACAAACCCTAACCCTCTTCCCCCGGGCTGTGTGCATTATTGTCGAGGTGTAACTAAATTAAATTTACACCAATACTTAATCACACACTTGCTGGGGCGGATGTGGTGAAAGCAACACTACTTCAATTTCAATGCAGAGCAGTGATCTTCTTCTGCTTGCCCACCCATGAGTAGGATATTTCAGAGGTTATTTTATTTAACAAAGGAACATATACCTCAGCATGAATTGCCGGCATTGATTGGATTTGTTTGTTGTCATTCATCATATACAGCACTAACTGTTAGACTGTAGGCATAGTCAAGTGACTCGAGTCGACACAACTATAGTTTGTAACTCTGTCTAGTAGGCTATCCTCATAACCACCATTCAGTTTTTTTGTCAAATTATATTTGAGCATATAATTGTTGCTCGGTAAGTTCTGTAATGTACTTCATTCAACTACTCCTCTAACAGTCTCTCAAAGGCGATTGACTGTCTCCTTTTCTTTTTTTGGAAATGCTGCCACCCTGCCAGTGTCTACTACTACTACTATACTACCACCACCACCACCCCAATCATGGCATGTATGAAAAAGGAAACCATCTTCACCATGCAGCCAGTGCTGTGCCACAGTTGAACATAAACATCGAGCACCGGTAAGAGAGAAGTTTGGGGGAGGCAGAATTAATAATGGACATGTTGTCAATGATTTCATTTTCACACACCACTCCAAAGAATGCATAGACTAGAGGACAGACTGAAAGTACTAGAAGGACCAGTCAATGAGTGAGGTGTGTCGCATCTATCTGTTTGTGTCTTATACAGTCAGCAAATTATTGAAATCAAACACAGGCTATGGGCGGCCATGCACCAGCAAGGAAACAGTGTGATGTAAAACAGTTACCCCACCTACAAAACATTAACAACATTGCATGTAACATAGAAAAATATATTTAATTGACCCTAACAAAAATAAACTAAACCCACAAAAGCTGACCCACCCCCCTCCCTAACCCCAACCACTGTCCACAGTAGAAAAAAGTCTTAACGGCCAAACGAGTAAAGAACAAGAACAGGAATTAAAAAAGGGACAGTGACAGGGACTAACTGGTGGGGCGGGACTGGAGGAGGACACGCATCTGGCGCATCTCGTCCTCTAAATGGGCGACGCGGCGTCTAAGGCCGCGGCAGTTGCAGCCACAGTGGGGGGGGCACCGGAGATGGCACAGTGGCGGCGGCCAGCGCCAGACGGTGGCGCCGTACCGCTGGAGGGCGGTGGCTGGGGCCCGGGGCACTGGAGGAGGCTTGAATTGAGGTTCCGTATGAGACGGGACGGCACTTTTTGAGTGGTGACGAATATGGATGAGTTTGGTATCCACGAACCGCAAATGACGAGTATAGTGGGTGTACGCAGTTTCGCTATGCAGCCACGTATGGTTCGTCTCATTTTTGGGTTTGTTCATCCGAACCCTCGGGTTCCATTTTAGATACAGCATCCATTTTGTTTCTTGCCCTCAGGTAGCCAGCGAACGGGCTTTTTGTCCGCTTCGTGACCCTGGGACTTTCAAGCCTGCACGAAGGACACGTGTTTCTTTGAGGTGACTTTTACGATGAGGGAAATGACACGAGTAAGGCAGATGGCCCCGCTCAAGGCTCATCTTGCCGCTCCGGTCTATTGTTTCAGCCACGCATACATTAGACACGAGGTCTTTGACCCTTCTATCGAGTTTCCTTTATTGCCCCTGACACTCTTTTCTAACCTGTTGTGTATTCTTGTCCTTTCCTTGCATCTGTTTTCCGTCCTTCCTCTTAATGTGTTTATGGTTAGGATGGAATGTGTTTATTGCGGAGGGAATATGTTTTTACAGTTGGGAACCGGCAAGACTGTTGTAATTATGTTCCGGCCTCTGAAACATGAACGCGACCCTTTTGAAGTTTATTGTGGGAACTGAGTTGTAACCTTTGTTCGCCATACTGTGCTATGGCAAAAACCTGTATAAAAGGAGCGATCCACTTCTACGAATTTGAAGCAGTCTCCGAGAACCTACACGTTGTGTACTTCTTGTGACCTCTGTATCCCTGCAGTAAATAAACGCTGATCTCTGACGTCGCTGGAAGTGTCCCGTGTCTCTGTGTTTGGTACGCCAGAACAGGTAACCCACGAAGGTTTCAGGTGTTGTTCCCTGGCACCGCTGGGTCTTAAGAATAACCCAGTCCTTCAGTTGGCGCCCAACGTGGGGCCACATCAACGGTACCGGTCCAAAGCCCGACGATCGTGAGGAACTTCGTGTGAAATCGCCGAGGGAAGGTGCACCCCGCTTCATCGATCCAGTTGTCGAAATAAGTGGCCCGACGTCTTTTCCCGCGAAGATCCCCGCCTCCTGACGGCTGCGACGGACCGATGCCCTGACTGTCGACCTGTTTTGGCGCCTGGCGTAGTCCTTTGTACGGCGAGACGCTCAACGGGCCTTCCTGGTGACGCCATTGTTCTCTCAGTTAAGTATTTGTGGGTCGCTCCCAGTGTTGCTTTGTTGTTTGCATGGTTCCATAGCATTCGTGGTTCTTAGTTGTTGGGTTTATTTGACGATTGCAATTGCCAAAAACCGAGGGTCTTGCATTTTTTTGCGAGGACATCGTAATTCGATAGCCCTTGAAGTTTGTATACTCGGTTAGTGTGCACGATGCCTGGCCGTAGTACTTTGTTTGGGTTTCTCAAATGTTGCAGCATGGATTCCCGGCTGGAGGATTCATGTCCGATACCTCCGGTTGGAACTCCAATTTATGAGCTCTATAGTCGTCATGGCGTGGGTCCTATCGTATATAATGAATATTGGGTCCGCTACACTAAAAATGATGGCGTCCTTAGTTGGCCATCTCATGGTAGTTTCGAGACTACCGTTTTAGATAACTTGGAAGCTAAATTATTTAAAAAGAAAGCTAGGCCGGCCATGTTTGATTCCTTCCGGTTATAGCGGAAAGAGGCCAAGCAGAGAGAAATCAAACAGAATAAGAAAAATAAAAGAGAAGGTGTTATCACGGTGATGCGCAATGCAGAACAATATCAGTTAGACAAAGATGAGAAAGAGCAGGAAGTTAGTGCTCGGCTTCACCATATGGCAGTGGATAAATGTTATCCGGTGCTACCTTCTAATATTGATAAGACAGGAGAAGAAGCGATGGAGGATTCGCTCTTGTCTTATCTGATGAAATCACCCCCTCCCTATGCTCCCGATGTTATGGGTCCCGTTCGTCCACCTCTTCCTCAACCCGCTGTTTTGGCGGCTGCTGGTCAGCCCGCCGTTCCTCCCGTACTCCCGAATCCCCTTGGGCCACAGATCGTACATCCTCTTGTTCCGGCTTCTCTCCCAACTGCGCCTTTCCAAGTCCCTCCTCAGCCTGTCATTCCTGTTATTCCTGCTGCTGCGTCTACTTCCACTGTTTCCACCCCTATTGTTGCTACGCCTGCATCTTCTTCCTCTTCTCCTTCTGTTCGTAGTCGTCTCATGACTGCTGTTGCTTCTCTTTATTCTCCGCTTTTTGGGCCGATACTTGGCTCGACTCTTTCAGATGTCGCTCAAAGACGCAGTCAGCTTCCTGATGGTAGAGAACGTGAATCGTTGGTGAAAACGGCACGTAGATGGATTCGTAACCCTGTTAAATACACCCCACGTGTAGTGTTTGAAACGTTTTCTCAGTTTAATGTGCCCACGCAACGATTTGTGTTCGAAGAATTGTGTAAGGCATTGAAAGAGGAGTGGGACGATGATATAACCGATGATATACCACCTGAAGTTTCCGAGCTACAGCTTCGGTTTGCCACGGGTGTAATCGTGGGTGACAAAGTTCGAGAGGCCCTAGAAGGCTTGTTATCCTTTCGATGTACGGTGCAACCTCGTGTGTTGTTTAAGGACGAGACTGCGGAATGGATGGCACAACCTGGTCAATATCCCATGCGGGAAGTTCCCCCGGTATGGATGCCAGGTGATCCTGCTGCTAACCCTCCTGTCCCAGGCCATTTCCAGAGAGTGTGGATACACCTCCCTTGGAAACGATCGGAAGTTTTACAAGTGAAGCAATCCTTGCCTGATCCCCGTAAGAATCCTGCGGGTTATTACAAGGAGCTGTCCCAATTGGTGGATGCTACTGTTATGAACCTAGCCGATATTGACATGTTGTTTGGCAATGTGGTGCCTCAGCCGATTTGGGCGAAAATTCATCACGAGAATCACGCAGCCGACCTAGGCGGTGACTGGGCTGCCCTTACAGCGGCGGATGCCCGGCAGGTCGGTGGGGCTAAACCTGAACAGATTATTGTGGCTTTGCCTCAGAGGATAATTACTCTCATGAAAACACTTATGCCAGCGATGCGCGTCAATTGGGACAAATTATCAGCGTGCAAGCAAAAGAGGGATGAAAGCGTTTCTGATTTCTTTACTAGATTTGAGGAAGCGTTTGTTGATCATAGTGGTCAGGACATGGGTTCTGAGGGTGGTCAGCGGCTGTTCGTTGATAAGTTTGTATCGAACTTGTTGCCCGACCTTAGCAACAAGTTGAAGAATTCTGAGAGTTCGTGGGCTGTTTCTACCACTGCCCAAATATTGGCTACGGCCCAATATTACGAAAATAGAGAAAAGGAGGAAAGTGAGCGTGCAGATAAGAAAACGAAGGATCTTAAAACTAAGGTCTTATTGCAGCAAGCCTATCCTCCGCGTTCGAATTTCAGTGATACACAGCAGCTAAACAGATCACAACCACAGTTCTCCAGATCGCAGACGCGAAATGTTTCGCCCGCACCTCGCTTTGTGCTGGGATATAATCAATGCGCATATTGTCGTGGGGAGGGCCATCTGAAGTTCGATTGTCCGGTTCTCCGTGATAGGACCAATGGTGTGTCGGCTCGAGGAGGACGTAGTGGTCCTCAACAGGCTTCCCGTGGTAGAGGTCGCGGAGTTACCCAGAATCAGGCCGAACGCTTTGCCACGTCTTCGGACTCGCACAATTGTTTCGATCGGCGCGAACCATCGTCCGGTCGGTCTGCACAGTATCATGTGGATGATTGCTATGTTGAGCGTGATGTTGATGCGGATGGTATTTACTAGGACAGCCATAGACAAAGGAAGGGAGAAGTATCAGTTCCGGTTGATCAGAGAGGGCCTTATGTTGCAGTAGCCACTTTGGGCGTCGTTGAGCCTTTTCTGTTGGACACTGGTGCAGCAAAAAGTTCCATCATGCATTCGAAACTCCCTGGCGCGCCTTTGTCTGGCTTAACGAATGTTTCCGTTGGATTTTCTGGCGCCCCCATTAGCAATCCAGTTTCTAGCCCTTTGCCCCTTACAATTGGGTCTCATGAGCTAGAAGCTCCTTTGATTTTGACTACTGGTTGTGGTGAGAATCTTTTGGGCTTAGATTTGTTGAAAAGGTTACATGCGACTTTGTACTGTTCTCCTACGGGTGTGGAGCTTACGTTGGGTAAGAGCTTGATTTCCCCTATGTATTTATCGATCGACAAGCTCCCAGCGGCATTGAGATCTCTTCCGGACTCCTTGTGGGCGACAGGTCCCAATGACGTGGGCCTGTTGGATATACCACCTTATGTTGTCCAACTGAAAGTTGGTGCGCGTTTGCCACGTATACCTCAGTATCGTATTTCCCTTGATGGTGAAAGGGCACTGTTAGCGATCATTTACGATCTGATCGGTAAAGATGTTATTGAGGAGACACGGGGTAATGTGTGCAATAGTCCCGTGTTGCCTATTCTGAAACGAACGGATCCCTCCAAGCCTCCTGTGTACCGTCTAGTTATCGACTTACGGGAGGTAAATAAAGTCGTTGTTCCGCAGTTTCCTGTGGTGCCAGACATTACAGCTTTACTGACTCTGATTCCAGCCACTGCATCATGGTTCTCGGTGATCGATCTGAAGAATGCGTTCTTTAGCATTCCGATTGCTGAGGAAAGCAGAGATTTGTTCGGTTTCTCATTAGGTGGTCGCAGCTTCAGATTCAAACGCGCACCACAGGGCTACTGTGAGAGTCCATCAATTTACAGCCAAGCTCTTAAGAGTCAACTTGATGCGTTTGTGTTACCGGCTGGTGCTGCCTTGATTCAGTACGTTGATGATTTGTTGGTCGCTGCTGACACTGAACAGCTCTGTAGAGCCGCTACGGTGTCTCTGTTACAGCATCTCTGTGCTTTACATCATAAAGTGTCACCTTCCAAACTGCAATATTGTTGTCAAGAAGTTACCTATCTAGGTCACTTATTGTCAAAGGCGGGAAGAAGGTTGACCCCTGAACGAATTGCAGCAATTGCTCGAATGACTGTGCCAACAACTCAGAGAGATGTGCGTGCCTTTCTAGGTATCACGTCATACTGCAGACAGTGGATCCCGAACTTTTCACTGTTAGCGAAGCCATTGGTAGCTCTCACGTGCAAGGACGTTTCGACTCCTTTGCCCTGGACGGAGGAATGTCAGAAGAGTTTTTCTGAACTACGTGATGCGTTGTGTTCGGCTCCTGTGTTAGGTACTCCTGATTACAGTAAGCCTTTCACATTATACGTCCATGAGAGGGACGGTTGTGCGTTGAGTGTTTTAACGCAACAATTTGGTGATAAGCAGCGTCCGTGTGCATATTTTTCCTCGACCTTAGACCCAGTAGCTAGAGCGTTGCCGAGTTGCTTGAGGGCGACAGCGGCAGCTGCGGCGTCTATTCGACAATCCGCAGGTTTGGTCATGGATAATATGCTCATAGTAATGGTTCCGCATGCAGTTGATACGCTCTTGAATCGGACAAAGACTCAACATCTGACGAGTGCAAGGTTGTCTGGGTACGAGCTGACCCTTTTGGCAAGTCATATACAGATCAAACGTTGTAATGTACTGAATCCGGCGACATTGTTGCCGATTAATATGGAATCAGATGATGTACTGCCACATGATTGTTATTTACGGACTGAGGAAGAAACAAAAGGTCGTGTGGACCTGAAAAACACTCCCTTGGCAGACCCCGATGGTACTTTGTATGTGGATGGTTCTTGCTTCAAATTGCCGAATGGCGATGTGACGACTGCGTATGCTGTGGTGACGTTGAGCACGGTTGTGGAAACTGCGAGATTGAATCAGAATTCCGCACAAGCGGCAGAGTTAATTGCATTGACAAGAGCGTGTGTTCTGTCGAAGGGAAAGCGAGTGAATGTGTTTACTGACAGTCAGTATGCATTTGGTGTTGCGCATAACTTTGGAAGATTGTGGAGAGAAAGAGGATTTATGACATCGCATGGTACGAAGATCCAACACGGGCATCTCGTGAATGATCTCTTGGATGCACTTACGTTGCCTAAACAAGTGGCGATCGTTAAATGCAGTGCACATCGGAAAGTGACGGATGATGTTGGTCGTGGTAATGCATTCGCGGATGAGATTGCTAAGGAAACGGCTAAGAATATTGCAACTCGAATGTATGTCACGAGTTCAGTGAGGTGGCCGAAGGAGACTGGTATGTGTGAAAATACTGTTGAGAGTGTGAAAGCAATTCAGAACGAAGCTACTGAAACTGAAAAGACCAAGTGGAAAGAAGGTACAGGGAAATTGGATATGCATGGATGTTGGGTTGACCTGACGGAATGTCAGAGGTGGATGTTACCAGATGCGTATGTATTAGCTGTTGTGACGATGGCTCATGGGTTGTCACATATTAGTGCGAAAGGAATATGTAAGTTCTTGTCCCCTGTATGGAGGAATGAGGGTATTGCTAAGTGTGCCGAGAGAGTGATTAAGAATTGTATGGTGTGTTTGATGCATAATCCCGGAAAAGGCACCCCCACTCCGCCTGGTCATTTCGCCCCTCCTGTTTGTCCCTTTGAGGTTATCCAGCTGGACTTTATCCATATGGAGAGATGCAATAACCTGAAGTATGTTTTGGTTGTGGTTTGCGCGTTCTCCAGATGGATTGAGGCCTATCCTCTTAAGGATAATACTGCCCTGTCCACAGCAAAAATCCTGCTGAAGGAGTACTTTTCTAGGTACGGAATGCCACGGATTGTGTGGTCGGATAATGGAAGCGAGTTTGTGGGAAGTGTAATGCAGAGTGTGTGTAAGGGCCTGGGAATTCGACAGAAATTCCACAGTGCTAATCATCCTCAGGCAGCGGGTTTGGTTGAAGGGTACAATGGTACCCTGAAGCTGAAACTCGCCAAGATCCAAGCTACGACTGGTCTGTCATGGCCTGATGCTTTGCCTCTGGCTCTCCTATCAACCAGAGCAACCGTACACTCTCGAGTAGGGCTTAGCCCATATGAGATTGTGTTCGGTCGCCCTGCGAATATTTGGGGAGTCCCGAGGCCTAAGGCTTTTGATAGTCTTGAGTATCCAATGTTAATTGATTACTTGCATGATTTGACCACTAAACTACGGTTAATCCATCAACAGGTCCTTGAAGCTCTACCGGCGCAGACAGAGGGTCCTGGACACCAGCTCCGGCCAGGAGACTGGGTGGTTACCCGAAATTTTGGTCGAAAGCGTAATTTGGAGCCAAGATTCGTTGGACCTTTCCAAGTCTTATTGACGACGAGGACAGCGGTTCGACTGGAGGGTCGGAAAAACTGGGTGCATGCCAGCCACACAAAGAAGGTACCGATCCCCTTACCAACTGACGGTTGGGTGAGGACTGGGATTTCGGCCACAGAAACTGAGACTCCTTTGCACTTTGTGCCATTTAGCGACGCTCAACTTGTGGAGGAGGATTCGTCGCTGCCAGATCCACATGTGGAGTCATCAGTAGCAGAGAACCCAAGGTCTGACTCGTTGTCCACTTCATCGAACACTGTTGCGTCAGCTGAACAATTGTTTGTAGAGCAAACTCGACCTGGAAGAAGTCGATACTTTCTTCGTACAAGGACTAATAAAAAGTAACAGTACAGTGGTTTTTGACGTTACGAATATTATGGACAATTACATCCTTTCTTTTTGAGTTTTTTTGTGCTTTTCCACTGCTAAGAGACTTGTAATAAATTTGAACGTTTCGAGGAAACCTCACCATCCGGGTCACCGTAGGGCCGTGCGGGTACTCCTTTCTGTTTAGCAGGTTTCTGATGTTAGGTTGGTTACTTTTGTTGATCTCTGGGAACTCCTGGGGATTGATAATCGCTACTCAGAACGAAGTGCGTCAAGTACGTCACGGACGGTTTGTAGAGGATGGCATTCTCTAAGCTGTTGGAAGAAGAAAGGGTGTTGGCACAGAGATCAGAATTATGGAGGGTTGTACGAACAAAATGTTTTTTGTTTCAGGTGTTTCTACTGTTTCTGGCGTTATCTATGTTATTGGTGGGTGGAGTGTATTTCGGAGTGCCGTTGTTCTTGCCTTCTGTTTCACCTACTTTTTCTCCTAACCTAAGTTCCCTCACCACTGTCTCCCCACATTCCTTTCATCCTTTGCCTCAACATGAGCAGGTTAGGCGTGCGGAATTCATGAATAATTCCTTTGTTCAACTTCTACATCAGCATCAGTTGGTGGTGAATACTACCAATTGTTGGGTATGTGGGTTAATGCCACACACCATGGATAGGGGTATTCCGTATTTGGTCCTTCCATACAGCTCCCAGGGTTCAGCTCGAGCATTCCAAACTATGTTCCGTAGTGCACTAGATTCCTACCCCAGTCGAGAGCCACGGTCTGTCAATTTTGGTCCTGGGCCGTACCACAAGCCTTTGGCGATAGCCATAGCAGATCTGGATAGAGATGTTTTTGATGCATCACTCATTCCAGATGAAGAAATGCAGGCCTATAAGGATCTGAGTGAGACTGAGTATAGTACGTCAGTGGGTGATAGACAGCTTAAGAGCTCGTCCCCAATATGGATTGTACCGCACCTTGGTAATTTCTGCTTGAAAGGTTTGGGTCGAAATCCGAGAGCACAACTTGGGAACAGTGCTTGCACTGATACGTATGTCCTACCGATGCTCTCCTCCCCTGTTTTTCTGACTGCTAAGGGCACCTATTTTGTATGTTATGAACGCGCGTATACATGGTTGCCCCGCGACTTTTCGGGTACCTGTTATATTGCGAATCTTTTACCTCCGACTTTCACAGTTGCTTCGGACTACCACAAAACTAGAGTCGTGAGAGGCGTTATTAGCAAAGAGGATACTGCTGGTCAAGAAGCAGGAGACTTCTTTAAGGGTTTCTTGCCATTTTGGGGACCTATGGTTAATAGTAGGAACCTAAGACAGTTGACCCGTGTGGTAGAGTCGACTGCTAATATTACTGCAAATGCCCTTGGTAATCTAACAGCTGAACTACGGGCGGATAGACTCATGACGTTGCAGAATCGTATGGTTCTAGACGTTGTTCTTGCAGATAGAGGGGGTGTGTGTAAAATTATCCATTCGAGTTGTTGCATTTTTATTCCTGACAATGCTCCAACTGTTTACCAAGCCATCTCGAAGTTGCACAAGATTTCCGAGTCCATACACGTGGACGAAGGTAATTGGACGCTTCTGGGATGGTTTTGGGGCATGATGTCAACCTGGGGTTGGAAGATTCTAATGATCGTAGGGGCTGTTGTAACGTTTCTGTTCACGTGTTGTCTTTGTGTACAGTGTGGTCCTGCCTTATGTGGCCTATGTGCTGCGACGTGTATAAGGCGGCCATCTGTTACCAAGGAGACGTTGATGAATAGGATGATGTTCCAGCAGCAGCTGAACGATCTGATGAATATTGATATAGATTCCGATCTTGACTAGTGCTTGCCTACATGAGGGCAAAAGGAGCGTCTGAGGTTCCGTATGAGACGGGACGGCACTTTTTGAGTGGTGACGAATATGGATGAGTTTGGTATCCACGAACCGCAAATGACGAGTATAGTGGGTGTACGCAGTTTCGCTATGCAGCCACGTATGGTTCGTCTCATTTTTGGGTTTGTTCATCCGAACCCTCGGGTTCCATTTTAGATACAGCATCCATTTTGTTTCTTGCCCTCAGGTAGCCAGCGAACGGGCTTTTTGTCCGCTTCGTGACCCTGGGACTTTCAAGCCTGCACGAAGGACACGTGTTTCTTTGAGGTGACTTTTACGATGAGGGAAATGACACGAGTAAGGCAGATGGCCCCGCTCAAGGCTCATCTTGCCGCTCCGGTCTATTGTTTCAGCCACGCATACATTAGACACGAGGTCTTTGACCCTTCTATCGAGTTTCCTTTATTGCCCCTGACACTCTTTTCTAACCTGTTGTGTATTCTTGTCCTTTCCTTGCATCTGTTTTCCGTCCTTCCTCTTAATGTGTTTATGGTTAGGATGGAATGTGTTTATTGCGGAGGGAATATGTTTTTACAGTTGGGAACCGGCAAGACTGTTGTAATTATGTTCCGGCCTCTGAAACATGAACGCGACCCTTTTGAAGTTTATTGTGGGAACTGAGTTGTAACCTTTGTTCGCCATACTGTGCTATGGCAAAAACCTGTATAAAAGGAGCGATCCACTTCTACGAATTTGAAGCAGTCTCCGAGAACCTACACGTTGTGTACTTCTTGTGACCTCTGTATCCCTGCAGTAAATAAACGCTGATCTCTGACGTCGCTGGAAGTGTCCCGTGTCTCTGTGTTTGGTACGCCAGAACAGGTAACCCACGAAGGTTTCAGGTGTTGTTCCCTGGCACCGCTGGGTCTTAAGAATAACCCAGTCCTTCAGAATTGCTGCTGCAGTCTCCTCCTCCTCCTCGGCTAGGACCACCAGCCGCCGGTATTCCTGCTGGATTGCCTCCAGCTTCCGGCGCCGTGCCTTGGTGGCCAACTCCTTCCGGTTGATTTTCGGAGTAGCTGTGTATCAAAAAGAAAAAAACAAGACAATTGTAAAATATAGTCTTAATAAAACAGTAGGACAAGGTAATTATTTATACACATAGTGGCATGGTAGAGTAGCACTATAAAATAAAGCACAGTAGTACATAACATTTTAAATGTCGCCCGTCCTTCTTCCTTCCACCTGTCTTACACTTTTTAGTTGAACAGTGCACCAGGTGCTCTTCTCCATAAAACTTTCAAAGCGGAGTTGAAATCAGATAGATGAGGCCATTGGTTACTCAATACTCCGGCTCCTAGTCCTATACCAATTAAAGGGAATTCTAGTCTTCTTGTTCACTCTTCAAACGTCCCCAACAACTCATACTTACTTACGACATCGGATAGCGGGCGGACTTTGTTCGCCCGCCATCCGACTGCTAAAAAGGGTGGGGGTCCCGTGGGGACAATTAATTAGGATGATGCGCCCGGCACAGTGGCGGGCGCACCCTGTTTTTTTAAATTTAAATTCTGGTTGGCTTTGCTGAAAGCAATGCTAAAATGTTGTGCTGCTTTTCCAAGCACAACATGACGGGCCCCGCACGGAGCCTGTCACGTTTTGCTTTGAAAGTCGGGGGGGGGGTACCATAGCATAGGTAGGTACCCTCCATGGGGGCCCCCAAGCATACTCTGCAATGTGTGCATGCCTTTCCGTGGCGGACGGAAATGCCGCCACGCAAAGGCATTCCAAAATGCAGATTATATGGCTGGCGGTGTGGTGAGAGAGACACCACCGCCATATAGAACCCTTTTCCGCCTGGACATGTCTGAATATTTTCTACAGGGATGGCGGGAGGTTTGCCCCTGCGGTGACGGCAGTGAATTCCAGCCGGCCCGGCGGGGGCAATACGCCCACCATCCTAATGGGGCCCTAAGTCACAACTGTACAGTATACATATACATACAGTACACCCTTGCAGTGAGTGTGCTGTCAAGTTCAACAATAGTTAAGGATTATGAATCTAACTTACCACCGCCTGCCACTGGTGCTGCCACTCCCCCTACCGCTCCGTTGCTATCTGCAACTGCCGCATCCTCGCCCTCCACATCGCCTTCGCTGGCCCCGGCAATGGTGGTCGGTAGTGCGCCTAGAAAACATTACACATTTATTAGTCGTCATATACACCTCCCCCCTATTGATCAGTAGCAAGGTTGAAAAATGAGTTAATACTAACATACATCACTAGTACAAATCAGGTAGTAGTAGAGTAGACACTAATAGTTATATGATCATTGTAGCCTTTGCTTGATTAGCCCTAGCCATGCACATGTGACGTTACCTTTACCTTGCAGCTTCTTAAGACACCTTTGAGCCCACATGACCTGCCTCACACTGCTACTGTCTAGTATACGCGCTGCGTACAAGCGGTCAACAAACATTAACAAGCCACTTTTTTAGGAAGAACTGGTGTACTACTGTTACTGTTAGTCCGTATTGCTTATCCATAGATGCTACACTTTTTGGCACGGCTGAGAAATGCTTGCAAGTTGCAATATACTAACGCACACCATTTCTTTTTTCGCATTACAGACGCAGGATTCCCTTCTACGAACCAGAGCTTCTGAACGATGCACCAACTACCAGTACTAGGTTCTTCTGAGGTGAGGGGTCCCTTCACTCACATCTTCATTTATAAATGTATATAAACTAAATTGCAATGGGATGGTGGTGCTGCCTTCCACCACTGTTCAGTTATCATGATTTAATTCCCAACTGTATAAGTGTAACAATGTATATTGTTTTAATGTTATTGATTTGCCAGTTGGTGCTGCTAAGAAAACAGTGTACAGACCTTCTCAAATTGAAATAAACATTTTAAACTTACATAGACTTGGTGGTATTTGGTGTGGACTAACTTACACGAGTGAGCAAATTAAAGTAAGGGTGTGCATGTGAATTGCTTCCACGACAGAGGTTGGGTGTGTTATGTTCTGGGTTGTGTACTTGTTGGGTATCTTGGGGGGAGGGTTCCGAGACCTAATAGGTATGACAAGACAGTACTATAGTCAAGCAGTGGAATTGTGGTGGGTGCGGAATTTCTGATTGAGGTGTGCAAGGAAGGTCCAACCTACCATCACCAACATCCTATTTTCTGGTGCAAATGTATGTGCAAGATCCCTACAACAGTGGTATGTCCTATAGGGTATCATATCAAAATATTAAGAAATCTGGTAGGGCTGTTGTTGCTGTGAATTTTCAAAGCCTCAACATCAATAAGAGTAAAAGTAGTACAAGACTACGACCCAACGGATTGTATGAGCTACTGGTGAATATGAGTTTTATATTACAACCTTTCACAAAGAGTGGCACTGGCCAACTGGGCAAGACTAGCTACTACAGTACAGACAGACTGATAGTATGTAGTAGTAGTAGTAGTACTCAGAGTCATCATAGCGGAGGCAGGGATAAGATTTTTGAAACCGTACAGATCGAAGGATAATTGGTGGTAAAAAAATAGCATTTGGAAACACACTATAGTTCGGGAAAAATGGGGCAGTAAAAGTTATGGAATAAGAAATATTATTAAAAACAAGAAGACTTACTGGGGCCAGCAGAGGAGCCCTCAGCGGTGTCCTCCTGGTGGTGTTCCTGTCCCGCTGACTGCCCAGTCGCTGTCGGTCTGCCCCTGGGTGCTGATGAACAGGAAAGATATAAGAAAGGGACAAACATTGATGGATGGTGTCAAACAAATACAATATTTTTCAACAACGGTCAAAAAACACTTATGTAAACAACAATTGCAATAACTACATTGACCGATCTCATCTGGTCAACATGTAATATCGGGGGATTCGCAGTTCGACTACTTAAGTTGCTATTTATCAACAGTAATCCAGTCTTCCATTCTGATTCCAGAAAACGAAGTTACAACTAAGCCTAAGTAGTAGTACAACATACCACCCAACCTAGCCCACCTATTCCAGGCATGCCAATTGTACATTAAGTATGCATTTCCACTGTATTCCTCAACAATGCGTGTGGTCCAATCATGGAGGACACATGAACATGACTACATTTTTTGTATACACCATATTTTGGTTTGATTGATGCTGATCTGCTACTGCTAAGTAACTGCTAAGCCTACCTCCACTCATTGAACAAACTAGAAAAGGTTCTAAAGACTGCCTTACTAGCAGCACGTCACGTAACTGAGTGAGGGGGGGCATCACGCATACCACTAACCAATTAGAAGCTCATACAAAGTACCTAAACCTAAGTATCAATCCGCCCCTATCTATTAGTGACAGGACAAAGTAAGGAGTGGATGTGAGTCACTGTAGCATTACGTAACTTAATTTCTCTAAAATAAACTCGTAAAGAATCACGCTAATCAAGCGCAAACGCAAAGCTGCAAACAAGTAAGATTAGTAGTAGCAGCGCAGAAGAGCACCTGTGTTATAATCACAGAAGACTTTTAAACGTTATTATCTGGAATGTGTTGTAAGCAGCAACATTCTAGCTGGTTGGAAGGAAAAAAAGATATTCGCAATATATAACATAGAGCAGAAGAACAGACACAAAGTTGTAATAATTAAATAGGTACTCACCAAGCCCCGGGACCTCCACTCCTAGCAGGTCCAGCAGGTCCTGCTCACGGTCCAGGATGTCGGACCACCGGTGCGTCAGCTGTGCCTGGGTGCGCCGGACCCCAGAGATGCGCGACACTGCCCGGCGCACCTTCCCCCACCGCTGCCGACGCCCCCGGAGGCCGTACCCGGACCCAGGCCTGCCACCTGCTGCCAGGGTTGAGGGGAGGTGGCGCTGCACAAAGAAAATTAGTGCAGCCAACTCCACCTCCCCAAATAAGGCCTGTGCCTGCACCCCTTGTGGGCGCTGCCTTCCGCAAGGAAGGCGGTCGCGGCTCTGGCTGCGCCGGCGAACAGCCCTACCCTTGGACATGGTTCTGGGGACGGGGCGGGAAAGAAAAGGTAAAATAAATAAAGGAGTAAAGGAAATAAATAGCAGGCAATAGAAAGAGAAAAAGTAGCTAAAAAACAAAAAAAAAGTAGACAAAAACCAAAAATATAGAAGCAGGAAAATAGTTAGAGAAATAATAAGTAATAAAGATCCAAAAAAAGTGGCTATAAACAAAGGATTGAAAAGATTTAGGGAGGATTGAAAATCAGGCCCCAGAACCATGCAATAGAGTGAAAAAAAAGATGGCCGCGCCCATTGCGACCATGGGCGCAAGTTTGCGCGATATTTTCTCCCCGAGCAAGCAAAAAGCAACGCGATCAAGTAAAAGCGGTCGCGAACAGGAAATATCGACCGCGAACAGGCGCGAACATGCATTGCGTGACCCGGAACAGGAAGTAAGCATCGCGAGAGGGCGGGACAAGTGAAAACAAGATGGCCGCGCCCATGAGCAACCGCATGGGTAAGTTGGCGACCCGCGATCATGCAAAAAATACCGCGAACAGGCGGCAAAAAAACTTCCGCGTCTTCGCGATATTTCCGGCGTGTTTGCGGAGATTTTCTGCATTTTCGCGATAATTTGCGAAAGTTAATTTCGCAAATGCCGCCCACCCCTAGAATCAATCATACTTCCATTTACTCACCTATGCAGTTATACAGACACAACCTCACTTATTCATACAGATACTAACACATAATTACTCTCTTATAGAATCACTGATACAAATACACACTCATCCATGCAGCCAATCTCACAATTACTGACTCTCACATATAGTTATTTATATACACCATCACTCACATATACTGCCTTTTACATATGTAGTTACTTGCACATGTACCACTGAGACATCCATTCACTCACCAACACATCCATACACACACTTACCTACCCATACAGCTGTATCCATATGCACTCTTAAACCCATACACCCAGTGAATCAACGACTCACACATCTATGCACAGAGTCACACACCTCCCACACACACACTCAGGCAGCCATACAAATACTCAGGCAAGCAATCAATAACCCATATAGACACTCATGCAGCTACTCACCAACCCATGCAGCAGCTTACACAGACAGACTGATACAGACTTTCACACAGTTTAGTCACTAACCCATGCATTCAGTAAGACACATTTAATCACTCACTTATACAGTCAGTCACGTACCTACTAAATCCTCCATACAGACACTTATACACCCACTCATTCGTCAATACAGCTTGGCATATATATAAAACAAAATTAAACTTTACAGAAACACACAGTCACTGGATGATGTCATCAGTGATGTCATTCGAGATGTCATCAGTGATGTCATCAGTGATGTCACTGACCATGTCATGAATGATGTAATCTGTGAAGTCATCAGCAGTGCATTGCGTGGGCGCGAGTTATAGTTAGTTGAACTAACTATAACACCGGAATTTCTATGGTTTTGTACGAGTGAAATGTCCAACTAACTATAACGTTCCTGAAACCTATGGTTTTTTCAGTTAATTTCTATGGTTTTTTAAATGCTAATTTCTAACTATAACATGCCTGAAACCTATGGTTTTTCAGTGAATATATATATCAGGCTCTGCACTTCTTTTGTTGGATTAATGTCACAGGATCTCCATTCCTGTTCGCAGCAGCCGCCCTGCAAGATTGGGGGCCCCCTTTCATGGAGTGTTTTGTTGAAATATGTTGACATATCTCTGGGGGCATGACCTGCTTGCTTTGTGCCAGACGTAAATGGATTTGCCGAGGTATTTCTGGACACGAGGTGAGAAAGGGAGAAGAGAGAGGCAACAACCTCTCTTGGACAATTTCGGATTTCATCATCATGACAATGTGCTTTTGCCATTTTATCAACATGCACGTGAGCACTTTATTTAAAGCAGACAAGATGCACTGATAACATTACAAACCTAAATAAGGTGTTTTGGACGCTATGCAGTTTAATTAAATATTGCACCATATATTTGGAGTATTATTACAACACTGGTGCATCTTGGGATCTGTAGTAGTGTGACATCAAACCACGTGGGTTAATGGACACAAGCACCTCCCTGTGTTGCAATTTAACTCACCTGTGATCAAGGCTTTATTAAGCTGAAACGCGTAAAGAAATGAGTTTGCAGTCACTTTTCATTATGAAAATAAATGCATGGTTAGAAAACGGAATCAGGCTCTGCACTTCTTTTGTTGGATATATATATATATGGTCAGTGACATCACTGATGACATCACTGATTGCATCTCAAATGACATTACTGTGTGATTGTATCCTTGTGTGTATGGGTGTACAAGTGGCTGTATGGGTGTATAAGTGGATCTGTGAGCAGCTGTGTGGGTGAGTGAGATGCTGTCTGAGTATCTGTGTTCATGAGTGAGGGAGTGTGTCAGTGGCTGCAGGGGTGAGTGAGTGGCAGTGTGAGCGGCTCTATGGGTGGGTAAGTGGGTGTGTAGTGACTGTATGGGTGAATGGTTGTATGAGTGAGTGACTCAGTGTGTAAGTGGCTGTATGGGTGACTGAATGGATGTGGGAGTGCTTGTATGGATTTGTGAATGGGTATGTAAGTGGTTTTGTGGGTGTGTGAGTGTGTGAGTGATTGTATTCACATAAATGTTTCATATCCTGTTCTCATAGATCTTAAGCTGTCAGTCCCAACAACGTGTCCATGGAGCCCTCCATGAAGACCTCCTGACTGCTGCTCATCCAGTATCCATCTGGAATTAACAGTACTATCCTTGCAATTTTTACAAGATAAATAAAGAATGGACTTTTACAAGCTCCTTTTCTGTCAAAATTGGAAGTAATATGTGAGGTCATAAGCAGTGCATTGCGAGGACATAAGTTATAGCTAGCTCAGGTAACTATAACTGCAGAGTTTCACTGCTTTGTACGAGTGAAATCTGAGCCTAACTATAACGTCACCTCTGTTTATTTCAGTACATTTCTAAGGTTTTTCAAATTCTATTCCCTAACTATAATGTTCTTGTAAACTTTGTTTTTTTAAGTGAATATATATATATATATATATTTAGAATGGAAACGCTAAGACAGGCAAAATCGAAAGTAGAAAATATGGAGAGAAGTGTATTATTAAAACCAGATACCAAAAAAGCTGAAGAAAAGCGGAAAAATACTGAGAGTCAGATCCGTATGATTACTGGTTTCAGTGCGTACCAGGCTAGGGTGAGAGACAGCCTGAGTAGACACTGGCACCTTGTCAAACAGGACCCTATTTTACAAGGGAAGGTCTCACAAATCCCTCTGGTGACTTTTAACCGTGCTAAATCAATGAGAGATGACCTATTTAAAACTGATTTGGAAGCCAAGAAAGGTGGTGGTTGGCTTAAAGTAAGCCCAGGCTTCCATAAATGTTTTAAATGCAAGGCCTGTAGACACGGTAAGAATACACAACAAATAATTTCTCCCCTTTTGAACAGTCCTTGGAAAATAAGAAAGCCCCTTAATTGCAAACGTGAATTTGTTGTTTATGTCTTGAAATGCTCTTGCCCTAAGATGTATATAGGAAGTACCATCCACATGGTTCACGTGTGCATCCTGCAACATCTTAGGGCAATTGTTAACAACGATAAAAACTATGTTGTTGCTCGTCACATAAATGAATTTCATAAAGGCAACACCAATGAACTAGTATACTTTGCCATTGACCAAGTCCCTAAAGAACAAAGAGGAGGCGATAGGGAAAGAAAATTAAGGAAACTGGAGTCTAAATACATACTTATGTTCAACACAAAAAGTCCTCATGGTATGAATGTTGAAGAAGACCTACACATACATTTAAAATAGAGGTATCGTTCCCAACTATGTTGGTTTTTAAACTTGGTTTTATCTTTGATTTTAATAATGACTAATCCAGTGATGGATTGATTGCTCCTTTTTTCCATACTTTCCAATGTGATCATTCTAAGGACAGCCGTTTTTAACAACAATAGGACACAATTTATAAATTCTTTCAGGATTCCCTGACAGACAGAATACTGTATTGCACTAGCACTTTCATTGCGATTTTTGCACAAAAAGAGGCACTAGCACTTTAATTAAGCATTGATTGCACATATGTTTGTACTGTATAAAGCACTAGCACTTTATCAATACAAAGTTGAATCCTATTGTTATGGTATTTTATAAATGTATGTCCTAATATGACATTATTATGTGTCTTCTTTTTCCCTTGTCCCTTCTCTTGGTTCCTGGATGTAAAGGCTACCAAAATGGATTGTAAACAAATCATTCATCGGAAGCTACTTTAATCATAATTTAAGAAAGATGGACAATTCAACTGTGACAAGGGACTTAGATTTATACGACTAGACAATGATCTGTGTAATAACTTTATAAATGAATTTTAGTATGGAATTATAAGAATGACACACTATTGAAATGAGACTTAGAGTACTCTATCTATGTATCAAATAATGTCACTCTCTCTGAACTCCCCTTTTCTCAATAATGGATGTTTTGATTTGAATGTAAATATATGAAATATTTTGTATTTTTAAATCCAATCCATTTTTTGATTCACTTGAATGAGAACAAATGTTGATATAAGAGAGACTTTGGCACTATGTCAAGATAACTTTGAATTGAGAAACACTAGGTATCACGGCAATAATAGTCTGTTTTTTATGTCTAGTGAGGAGCTAATCATGTGACTTTGTATTTTTGCTTTAAATGGAAACGTTTGGTTCACATTAGATTGTGTGAGCAAGGGATACGTCCCGAAACGCGTTACGAGAAGGAAATAAATACCCAAGCCGGATGGCTGAAAGCATTTCCAGTGTCGGTGTCTGATTTGGAAAAGGTCGGATTTGGTTGGAAATATATATTTAGAGATATATATAGATATATATACGGCAGAAAAAAAGAAAATTGAACTGAACATTTTCATCTTGGAGGCCCACTGCAGGGCTCTTTAATGAAATGAACACTTTGACACAGCACAGAAGCCTACTAAAGGTAAGGGAATTTTTAAAGTGCACAACTGATCCCAGCATGCAACACTCAGTTGATTTCACCTGTGAGGCCCACTGAGGGCTAATTAAATGGACATGCAGAGGGGAGTGCCTTTTCACCATTTCTGTGCAGTATCGTCGTGCGTGTGATCAAGAATCTGAGTGCTTTGAAACTCGTAAGGCAAATAAATGCAAATATATATACCATCCCATGCAATTTATAGCCCCACAGGTAGCCTGGAAACAGTGTGCCTGTGAAGATATATGTCTTTCAAGAAAACTACGAAAGTCTTAACCTCACCATACTTTATTAAATTTCGTCTCATCACATCAAATCTGCTTCGTAAAGTAAAACGAAAGACCAATGCAAACTGTTCAATTTTCAAAAACTGTTCACTTTTGTCTGTTGATTAGTGTGAGCATCGATGGTGGCAGTAAGTCGTAGGCAATGGTGGTCTTAAGGGGTATCGGCCGTCTTTAAAATATTCTTGGAGCCCGAAGCAAAACAAAACAAATTCCGCTTTCTGTGACAAAGACAAACAAGCATTGGCATAGCCAATAGGTCTCGCCTTTGGGATCTTATAAGTATTTAGTTATGCAGCACAATATCCTTGGTGCAACAACATTAACTGTTGCATGACTAAACACCTATAAGGTCTTGTATAGTATGTATATACTTCAATGACATAGTTTCCTGATTGCAATACTAAACGGAAAAAATAAATATGCGCACGGATAGACGTGAAAGTGTTAACTTCAATTTGTATTAGCCACATATAAAAAGGGCAACTGACACGCAAAAGCACTAAAAAACATATTGGTGCTTGGAATACTTCCTTGGTGAGAGGGGGCAGACATCCTTCCTTAAAAAAATGTATGGGAACTCTGTACTTCTGTGTCCACACATGACTTGTGCCCTGCCCTGAGTGTTATCCACAGTCCCTAGAGAACCAGCTACTACAAATGCTGTGCTTATTAAAAGGCCTAAAATAAATGATAAAGCTATAAAACACATATAAATAATTACACTTCTTAAACGAACTTGTCTACTTGTTTTGCAATTCAAGCATTGTAATAAAGCGCCTGGGAATCTGCAGGGAGGTGACTAGAAGGGTCATGTGACATAGGCCCTGGTCTTACATTTCTCTAAAGCTTAATTGTAAACTGTGTACATTTACACACTGATGAAACGCAGCCCTGTGTGCAGATGTACGTGGTTTCGTTTGCTAGTCGAGGGCGTAACACCGGGCTTTAGGGGAAGGTGAAGAAACACCTTCTGTTAAATCCTGATCCATTCCGCATCCCACCCTTGATGGTGAGTTACACCAGTCCCATACTGGAGTAAAACTATGATTATTTCCAGGGTGGCACAGGGGTGTGCCAGACTTGGTGAACTCCCACATTTGTGGATGTCCGCAAACGCATTTACAAGGCAAACCATGCTTTGTGCTGCCCATTACTTGCATGCGGTTTTCTACTCCAGAATCATGTACTCCGGAGGGGAACTATGAAAACATTGTTGTCCATGAACATGTCCTTTGTTCATCAGTCCCTGTATACATACGGATTGCATACGACCATGTGTAATGGAGATTTATGATTTAATTCGATTTTTTTTTGCAGATTTATATAGCCCGAACTCGACCGGAAGCTATTGGAGCACTTTACATGAGCGCCAGTTTCGTTACAGATGGACACATACATTTTTGTTAGGTACGGGGAGGTTAAGTGATTTGCCCAGAATCACAGGAAGCTGAGCGGTCGCTGATGCTCCAACCCGGCTCCCCAGCTCCAAAGTCGGTAGCTCTAATCCTGAGGCTACATCCTCTCCCCAATATAAATCTATTATAATTATATCTGCCCCCCTTTAGCATGATTCATTAAAGTGTAAGTTTAGGAACATGGATGTTCTGTTGTGGTGTCTTCTACCTGTCATGTTATATGTTTTTATACGGTGCATGTCTGCCAGTTACTGAGCTCCCTGAGCACTTTTACTTCTATACGCACATGATGAGTTATGATTTTGTCCAGATGGTCATCCGTAAGACTGCCTGTGGACAGACCATCACCAATAGAATTATTCTAGTGCTGTGCTGGATGTTAAGTTGTACCATTTAAGATAGAAACAAATTTGTTTTGTTAAAATCTTCAGACTAATCTGCAAATGACGGATTATGTGACAAATTAGGCAAATCTACAAGTATAGAAAAATCTCCGCACAATTGCATAATTCCAGTGGTCCTGCTCATGTGCAACGTTACCCCCACACCAAGCTATCTGTCCACTCTGATCTTCTGCCACACAACATTTCCCCCTACAAATGTCTAAGAGCTCCTAACAGTGATGCAGGTGATTAATGCCTGTGAATTTCATTTCCTCTGACTCTGTTCCCTGGAGCACCTCTTTTCATAGGTGTTAGACCTGGCACCTTGGCGTGAGTTTCCCTTCCACTTTTTGATGGTGTGCCTCGATTGTTTTGCTGGTGTTGTCCGCTCAGGGCACTGCGCCACGGCTAATCCGTGCCGCAGTGCAAGTGCTCCCTAGGTAAAGTGTACCTGTAATTGATGTCCATGATTGGTTTATTGGATTCACTGTCAGTCCCCAGTAAAGTGCACCAGGGGTGCCAGGGCTTGTGAATGCCAATGCTGCTGGTGGGCTTGCAGCGCTGGTTGCGCCACCCACGGAAGCGGCCTTGTAAAGTGTGTCTAGGGCCTGCCACCGCAGACCCTGTGCGCGGTCCGGGACCGTCGCGCTGACTGCGCAAGTGCCCCCACTTGCCAGTCCCTAAACCTTCCCTTACCTACATATTAGCCACCCCTCTGGTAGGCCCAAGGGCAGGGTGCATTGTAGGCATAAGGTAGGACATGCCCTGATGTGTGTGGCATGTCTTAGTAGTGAATTACAGCCATTTTCGTTCTTCACTATTGAAGGCTACCTGCTCTCCATAGGCCAGAATGGGCTGCTGGGATCACGCCAACGCTGTGACCCCAGTGGACTCAGAGAGCATGGTAGAAGTGTCAAGTCTAGTATGCCTGAACTCAGGATGATAAAATACGTCTTGTAGTCAAGTCTATTTTAATATCCTGGGTTTGTAAATACTACTTTTAGAAAGTTAGTATTTACTGACCTGACCATCTCAGTCTGCCTCTGCTGTGTGTGTGTGTGTTCTGCCCAGCAACAGTAGGAGCAGGGTGGGGGGATCCCCAGAGACAGGTTGGCTGCCAGGTGGTGGGTAGCAAGATTACACCTGGATGGGTGGGAGGAGTACATCTTGACTCTTGAATAGACCTGTGCTCTGCCACCACAAAGCCGGCGCCACCCCCTGTGGGGCGGCTGATGTCTCTGCCCTGCTGCTGAAAGGAAAGAGCAGAGTCACCATAACAAAGTGCTCCAGAACTGGACTGAGCCAGGCCTAGGCCCCCTGGCGCTAAAGAACAAAAGAATCATGGTATAAAAGTAGGAGCCTGGCTCCTAAGAAATCAGAATCCTGTTTACCACAAAGAACCTCTGCCCGACTAGAAGGAGAAGAAGACGCTGGAGGAGCTGGCCTGCTGCTTGCCTTGCTGAGAAAGGAGAGGAAGAGACTTACTGAAAAGACTTTGCTACTTTGTGCTTGAACATTCTCCAAGGGCTTGATCTGAGCTTGCCCCCTGAACTGAACCCCAGGACCAGTGGGTTCTCTGTGCTTCTTGCTCGTCCTCCAATTCGAGCCGTGTGTGCATCCCGCTGGAAAAGAGACTGCGCCCCTCATCGCCCCTCCTAGGGCCGTGACACTCAGAAGCTCGCCTGCCTCAAACCCGTGAGAGCCCCGCTCCGTCCCGAGCCGCTCTCTGTCCCCGGGCCAGGCCGCCTGCATCCCTGTCACCGCCTGCTACTGGAGCGCGCTGACCGTGCTATCACCCCTCCCGCCGGAAACCGTCCGACGACTGTGATCTACGCCGGGTCAAACAGCTGCACTGACCGTGCCCTGCGACCCCGCTTCGCTATCCCCGGACATCTCAGGCCGCGCCGCCCCCGTTGTGGAGACCCTCCTGCACCGCCGTGCTAAAGGGTCGCTGGCCGCGCCTGCCTACTTGCCCACACCTGCTGATTGAGGACCCAAGAACACTTCCCAAGCTGAGAGTCGCACCGACCTGTGCCGACTCTCCACATCACGAAAGAAGTTCCAGTATCGGGCTCGGGGCCCGCAACGCCTTATTTCCCCGTTCGCAGGAGCCGATCTCTGTGAGTACTGGAACCACAAGTAACATTTGCAAGAGACTACAAGGTCTCCATTTGAAGCTACGAACAAAGAACATTTGCCTGCTTTATAACCTGGTGGCATAGCGAAAACGTTATTGGTCTTGTGATAAGTCTGCCGAGATATATACCTATTTTTACATAAAGAAGCGTATTTTTATATATATCCAAGTCTGGTGTCCGTTTCTGGGGGGATTGATGTATTTACTGTGTGTACGATTGTAAGTGCTTAACCAACAACGCCTGAGGAATCGCCTTGGCTGCTCACGCCACGCACCTAGAGGGTGAGCAAGGGTCATTCGCGAGGGGTTATCCTGCGCCCTGACGTGGAGGAGAGGGTTCCTGCTTGACACAAGGGCAACCTTGCGCCAACCAGAGATCCCCGACTCTAACATTGGTGGCAGCGGTTGGGATTTCGGATTTGCACTTGTAATTTGCATACAGTGAATTATTAATCACCAGATAGTGAGAGCAGACCAAATAACGCAGCCACAGGTTTGTAATTGTTGAACTTTGTTGAGACATCTGCCATTACTGCAACCATGCCTGGCTCACACTCCGCTGGGAGAGCACTCTCTGTGATTTCTGGAATCGATGAGGTGGATTGGGAGAGACTGGAAGGCTACTCGATGGAGCAATTGAAAGGCTACAGTGTAAAATTCTGAGTTCCCCATGCTGGATTCAAGAGGAGGGTCCAGTACGCCAAGGCGCTGAGAGCCTGGAAGGAGTCAAGAGACCCACGGAATGCGGGGGACATCGTTCCCCCCGACAACCTTGAGGAGCCCAGCAGAGTCCGGTCGCCAGAGGAGCTGGCAGACCGGGCAGCAGACAGGGCGCATGCAATGGAGATGGCAAAGTTGGCAGGACAGATGGAAATGGAAAAGCAGAAGTTGGCCCTGGAGGCACAACAACGCCAAATGGATCATGATATCAGATTGAAGGAGTTGGAGCTGAAGGCGAAAAGTTTGGACACCGCTCCTTCTGGTGGCAGCACTCCACCAGCGCAGGTAGAGTCCAAGGTGTACATCCCCAAAGATGTAGTAAAGGAGTATTTCAGAAAGGATGACATAGGGCAGTGGTTTAGGGCCTACGAGGTGGCCATGTCCTCACACCGGGTCCCTGAGAAAGACTGGGGAGCGGGGTTGTGGGGAAGGTTCCTTGCTGAAGGGCGTGACACACTGTTAGATTTACCCTTAGATCTCCAAACCTCATACCCCCATATGAAGGAAGCTTTAATGACCAGGTATGGGTTAACTCCTGAGCTATATAGACAGAGGTTCAGGGAGACCAAGAAGATCCCTGAGAGTACGTATGTGGAATATGTGACCTTTTTCTGCAGAGCGCTGGATGGTTGGGTGAAGGGTAGCAAAGTGAGTGATTATCAAGGGCTGCTTGATTTAATTGCATGGGAGCACTTGTCCAGTCAATGTTTTCCTGAGCTACGCCAGCACCTGATTGATAGCAAGCTGTCCAACCCGAGGAAGCTTGCTGAGGAGGCGGACCGCTGGCTCAGCACCAGGGTCCACAAGGGTCAAGTGGGAGACTCCGCCAAAGGTGGGCAGGGTCCCCAGCAGAAGAGTGGGGGGGACAAGGGTAAACAGAAGGGGTTCCAAAAAGGCCCCCAAAGTAATTCCCAAGGGAACCAGCAGAAGGGTTCTCAGCCTCCCCCACCCCCGCAGCAGAACGGGGCCCCGACAGGTAGACCTGTTCCAAAGGGGCCCTTCAATTGTTATAAGTGTGGTGACCCGGGTCACATTGCCTCTGATCCTAAGTGTCGCCTGTTTGGTAAGACCGCACCCACTGGTGCTCCACCCCGGCAAGTAGCTAGTGTTAACTTTGGGGAGGAAGTAGCAGTCCAGGAGGGTGGGGGTCCCGGGCAGATGACCCTAGTCTCGCTAGGAGACAGTGAGACGGTCCCTGTAACCTACCTGCCCTCTAACACTAAGAAATATGGGCAGGTGGTGACCATCAATGGAAAGAAGGTTGAGGCTCTTAGAGATACAGGAGCCAGCGTGACCTCGGTGAGGCAACACCTGGTGTCTCAAGAGCAGATTGTACCCAATGCCTACTGTAGGGTTGTCAATGCTGACAACGTAGAGAGTCGTTGTCCAATGGCTCAAGTTCCCTTTGAGTGGGGGGAGGTCTCTGGTACTCTACAAGTCGCTGTGAGAACTGACATGCCTGTAGACTGTCTGCTAGGGAACGACCTGGAGAGTTCCCCTTGGGAAAAGGTGGAGAAGACCACGCATCTGAGGATGGTGGGTCTACCCGACTGGGCGTGCGTGACCACCCGGTCCATGGCAGCCAGTAGGGGTGTTGAGAGGGTCCTGGAGCCTGAGGGAGAGGTCCAGGAACCGGCCTTAGGGAGAAGGCGCAGGAGGCGCGGGAAACCGGCCCCCGAAGTTCCCACGGCCCAGGAGGAAGTAGACCCTGAGGGGGATGCTCTGGAGCCTACCGGGGAACAGATTGCCGAACTGGGAGACTTGCCTGAGCTGACCCATTGGCAGCAAGAAGGAGGTCCCTCCAGGGAGGAATTCTGCAGGGAGCAGAAAGAATGCCCTTCTCTCGTAGGTATGCGGCAACAGGCTGCAGACCAGGCCAATGGTGTTCAGGCCAAAACACACTACGTGTACTGGGAGAGTGACCTCCTGTATTCCGAGCCTAAGGCTGCTGAACCTGGGTCAGCCCGTGTGCTGGTGGTACCCCAGAAGTTCAGAACCTTCCTACTGGGGCTGGCTCACGATGTGCCGTTAGCAGGACATTTGGGGATGGACAAGACCTATGACAGGCTTGTCACCCACTTTTACTGGCCCCAAATGCATAAGAATTCAGATTCCTACTGCAGAACCTGTCAGACTTGCCAGGCAAGTGGTAAGAGCGGAGGGAAGCATAAGGCTCCTCTGCAACCTTTCCCTGTGGTCGGTACGCCATTCCAACGAGTGGGTATTGACATTGTGGGGCCTCTGGACCCCAAGACAGCCCTGGGCAACAGGTTCATCCTGGTCTTGGTGGACCATGCCACCCGGTACCCTGAAGCCATCCCTCTGAGGACAGTGACGGCCCCCGTGGTGGGACGGGCACTGATGGGAATTTTCTCCCGAGTGGGATTCCCTCTAGAGGTGGTGAGCGACAGGGGGACCAATTTCATATCCACATATATGAAATCCCTGTGGAAGGAGTGTGGGGTAACTTACAAGTTCACCACTCCTTACCACCCCCAAGGAAATGGGTTGGTTGAGAGATTCAACTGAACCCTCAAAGGCATGATCATGGGCCTGGACGGTCCAATGAGGCGTAAGTGGGACGTCCTCTTGCCATGCCTGCTCTTCGCTTACCGAGAGGTGCCACAGAAGTCTCTAGGATTCAGCCCCTTTGAGCTTCTGTATGGTCACCCGGTAAGAGGACCTCTGAGTTTGGTAAAGGAAGGCTGGGAGCAATCTCCCAGGAAACCTCCCCAGAATGTATATAGTTACATGCTGGCCTTCCGAAACCAGACTCGGCGTTTCAGGCAACTTGCTGAGGCAAATCTGGAAGCCAGCCAGGAGGAGATGAAGCGGTGGTACGACCGGAATGCCACTCTGGTAGAGCTTCAACCTGGACAAAAGGTGTGGGTCTTGGCCCCAGTGGAGCCTTGTGCACTTCAGGATAAGTGGACAGGTCCATTTGAGGTTGTGGAGCGCAAAAGTCCTATCACCTACTTGGTGGACATGCAGACTCCCAGGAACCCTTTGAGGGTCCTACATGTTAACCGCCTTAAGCCCCACTTAGAGAGGACCGAAGTGGGCATGCTGCTGGCCACTGATGATGGAATGGAAGAGGAGACCGAGCCTCTCCCTGACCTCTTAGTGGCCTCTGAGAAAGATGGGTCAGTGGATGGAGTTAACCTCTCACCCACCCTGACGCCCGAACAACAGGAAGACTGCCGCCACTTGCTGGGACAATTTTCCGACCGAGTCTCCCTGGTTCCTGGTGTCACAGATTGGTGCGTCCATGATGTGGACACAGGAGACAGCTTACCCGTGAAGCACAAGGCTTACAGGGTAACTGACAGGGTCAGAGCTTGCATCAAGGAGGAGGTCTCCAAAATGCTTGCGCTAGGGGTGGTTGAGTCCTCCAGCAGTCCTTGGTCCAGCCCCGTGGTCTTGGTCCCCAAAGCTGCTGCGCCGGGAGCCACACCTGAACTCCGGTTCTGTGTGGACTACAGAGGACTCAATTCAGTCACGAAGACTGACGCGCACCCCATCCCCAGAGCTGATGAGCTCATTGATCGGCTGGGGGCTGCCCGGTTCCTCAGTACGTTTGATTTAACGTCTGGGTACTGGCAGATCGCCTTGACCGATGGGGCCAAAGAGAGGTCCGCATTCTCTACACCAGATGGGCACTTCCAGTTCCGAGTCATGCCATTTGGGATGAAGAATGCCCCTGCCACCTTCCAGAGGTTGGTCAACCAGGTACTGGTTGGGCTGGATGCGTTTAGTGCCGCCTACCTGGATGACATCGCAGTGTTCAGTGCCACCTGGCCTGAACACCTGCGCCACCTCTGGGAAGTGTTGATGGCTCTGCGCCGAGCAGGCCTCACAATCAAGGCAAGCAAGTGCCAGATCGGGCAGGGTTCCGTGGTGTACTTGGGACACCAAGTGGGGAGTGGCAAGGTGGCACCCTTGCAACCCAAAATCGAGACCATCCTGGCTTGGGAACCCCCCAAGACGCAGACCGCAGTGAGGGCCTTCCTGGGGCTCACTGGGTACTACAGGAGGTTTGTCAAGGGCTATGGAACGATCGTTGCCCCCTTGACAGAGCTGACTTCGAAGAAGCAGCCCAGGAACGTGATTTGGACTGACACCTGTCAGAAAGCTTTCGACACCCTGAAGACGGCCATGTGCACGGCGCCCGTGCTCTTGGCCCCTGACTTCTCCAAGGAATTCCTAGTCCAGACAGACGCGTCAGAGCATGGTGTAGGGGCTGTTCTCTCACAGATGACTGAGGAGGGCTGGGACCAACCCGTAGCCTTCATCAGTAGGAGGTTACTTCCACGGGAAAGTAGGTGGAGTGCAATTGAGCGAGAAGCATTTGCTGTGGTCTGGGCGCTGAAGAAGCTAAGACCCTACTTGTTTGGGTCTCACTTCCGGGTTCAGACGGACCACAGGCCCCTCAGATGGTTGATGCAAATGAGGGGTGAGAACCCGAAGCTGTTGAGGTGGTCCATCTCCCTACAGGGTATGGACTTTACGGTGGAGCACCGTCCTGGTACAGATCACGCCAACGCTGACGGTCTGTCCAGGTATTTCCGCCTTAGTGACGAGGAACCCCCTGGGCAAGGGTAGTTCTCCCCACATTTCAGCTGGAGGGGACACGTGTTAGACCTGGCACCTTGGCGTGAGTTTCCCTTCCACTTTTTGATGGTGTGCCTCGATTGTTTTGCTGGTGTTGTCCGCTCAGGGCACTGCGCCACGGCTAATCCGTGCCGCAGTGCAAGTGCTCCCTAGGTAAAGTGTACCTGTAATTGATGTCCATGATTGGTTTATTGGATTCACTGTCAGTCCCCAGTAAAGTGCACCAGGGGTGCCAGGGCTTGTGAATGCCAATGCTGCTGGTGGGCTTGCAGCGCTGGTTGCGCCACCCACGGAAGCGGCCTTGTAAAGTGTGTCTAGGGCCTGCCACCGCAGACCCTGTGCGCGGTCCGGGACCGTCGCGCTGACTGCGCAAGTGCCCCCACTTGCCAGTCCCTAAACCTTCCCTTACCTACATATTAGCCACCCCTCTGGTAGGCCCAAGGGCAGGGTGCATTGTAGGCATAAGGTAGGACATGCCCTGATGTGTGTGGCATGTCTTAGTAGTGAATTACAGCCATTTTCGTTCTTCACTATTGAAGGCTACCTGCTCTCCATAGGCCAGAATGGGCTGCTGGGATCACGCCAACGCTGTGACCCCAGTGGACTCAGAGAGCATGGTAGAAGTGTCAAGTCTAGTATGCCTGAACTCAGGATGATAAAATACGTCTTGTAGTCAAGTCTATTTTAATATCCTGGGTTTGTAAATACTACTTTTAGAAAGTTAGTATTTACTGACCTGACCATCTCAGTCCGCCTCTGCTGTGTGTGTGTGTGTTCTGCCCAGCAACAGTAGGAGCAGGGTGGGGGGATCCCCAGAGACAGGTTGGCTGCCAGGTGGTGGGTAGCAAGATTACACCTGGATGGGTGGGAGGAGTACATCTTGACTCTTGAATAGACCTGTGCTCTGCCACCACAAAGCCGGCGCCACCCCCTGTGGGGCGGCTGATGTCTCTGCCCTGCTGCTGAAAGGAAAGAGCAGAGTCACCATAACAAAGTGCTCCAGAACTGGACTGAGCCAGGCCTAGGCCCCCTGGCGCTAAAGAACAAAAGAATCATGGTATAAAAGTAGGAGCCTGGCTCCTAAGAAATCAGAATCCTGTTTACCACAAAGAACCTCTGCCCGACTAGAAGGAGAAGAAGACGCTGGAGGAGCTGGCCTGCTGCTTGCCTTGCTGAGAAAGGAGAGGAAGAGACTTACTGAAAAGACTTTGCTACTTTGTGCTTGAACATTCTCCAAGGGCTTGATCTGAGCTTGCCCCCTGAACTGAACCCCAGGACCAGTGGGTTCTCTGTGCTTCTTGCTCGTCCTCCAATTCGAGCCGTGTGTGCATCCCGCTGGAAAAGAGACTGCGCCCCTCATCGCCCCTCCTAGGGCCGTGACACTCAGAAGCTCGCCTGCCTCAAACCCGTGAGAGCCCCGCTCCGTCCCGAGCCGCTCTCTGTCCCCGGGCCAGGCCGCCTGCATCCCTGTCACCGCCTGCTACTGGAGCGCGCTGACCGTGCTATCACCCCTCCCGCCGGAAACCGTCCGACGACTGTGATCTACGCCGGGTCAAACAGCTGCACTGACCGTGCCCTGCGACCCCGCTTCGCTATCCCCGGACATCTCAGGCCGCGCCGCCCCCGTTGTGGAGACCCTCCTGCACCGCCGTGCTAAAGGGTCGCTGGCCGCGCCTGCCTACTTGCCCACACCTGCTGATTGAGGACCCAAGAACACTTCCCAAGCTGAGAGTCGCACCGACCTGTGCCGACTCTCCACATCACGAAAGAAGTTCCAGTATCGGGCTCGGGGCCCGCAACGCCTTATTTCCCCGTTCGCAGGAGCCGATCTCTGTGAGTACTGGAACCACAAGTAACATTTGCAAGAGACTACAAGGATTTGAAGCTACGAACAAAGAACATTTGCCTGCTTTATAACCTGGTGGCATAGCGAAAACGTTATTGGTCTTGTGATAAGTCTGCCGAGATATATACCTATTTTTACATAAAGAAGCGTATTTTTATATATATCCAAGTCTGGTGTCCGTTTCTGGGGGGATTGATGTATTTACTGTGTGTACGATTGTAAGTGCTTAACCAACAACGCCTGAGGAATCGCCTTGGCTGCTCACGCCACGCACCTAGAGGGTGAGCAAGGGTCATTCGCGAGGGGTTATCCTGCGCCCTGACGTGGAGGAGAGGGTTCCTGCTTGACACAAGGGCAACCTTGCGCCAACCAGAGATCCCCGACTCTAACAATAGGGCTCATACACAAAACTAGGGCGAACCCGGTCTTGTGTTGCCTGTGTTCTGGTTTGGACTGGACTGTTCCTTTTGGAGGAGAATCAAAACTGATGTACATATGGCTGGATCTAACCTGATGAGGTATTCAGCAAAAAAAAAAACCTGTGATGCGCCCCCAGGTAATTAACAGTGGCTGAGATGAATTGAAGTGTCCCAACCATCACTTTTGTTCACGTTAGTTCTTTTCTAGGGCTGGCCTAGAGTCCTACGCTACTCACGGAAGCCAGAGTAGCCCGCAGTCACATCTCTTGATGGCAATAAAATGAGTGTTTGTGGCCGTGTAATAATAATGATAGCATTAACATGCATGCCAAAGTGACTGAACATAGAAAAGAAATATTCACCGATATTGGGTGGGCTCGTGCAGGGGGCAAAAGTCCGGACAAGGTACGGTAAAGACTGAGACTTTTTAGGTAGGGTTCAGGGAGTCCTCGTTGGCTCAGGCACCGGGAGACGCAGCACCATTTAGAAGTTTACAGCGGGTCAGGGACTGGACCCCAAGAAACGTTTTCCGGACCGCAGGTGACGTAGGCTGACCGTAGCCAGAGACCAGTGACGGGGGCGGGTTGGAGAGATTGGTCATGATGGCAACAGCCATAAAATGCAAACAGGGGAGCGTGTTAGTCGTCCTGTAAAGTCCTAAATAGGAGTTGTGGGGTATGGTGTTTTAATAACCCTGTCCCTGAGGTGTGTTATTTCACTACCTGAAGGCGCGTGATCTCGCCCACAGTGGGTGAGGGAGGGCTGTAAAGAGATGGTAATGTTCATGGTGCAGACTTCAGTGTGTGTGTGTGTGTGTGTTGGGGGTGTAGGAGAGGCAGAAGAGACAGACCTGGAGGCCGCGCTCTCGGCACGGCTAGGATGAGCAGCACTCACCTGCCGACAGGAGCCAGACAACATCATTTTACCACTAAGGCTACGGGGAGACAAAAACTCCAGGCATTTACGGATGAAACACGTATGTGATGGCCACGTGCAAATCGGAAGAATTTGTTTTTCCAAATGTCTAAAACCGTAACGCGGCTTCCTCTGTGCATGCGCATTGAAATCATAGGTGTTAATAATATTACCCACTGTAAGGTACCTCACGGGCTCAGAAGTTAGGACGCCAGGACTGGTCTGAAGGACACAGCAGACATCCGTTTCTGAACTCACTGAGCCCGTGGTGCCTGCTGTTTGCCCAGTCGATAAGTCCTTCCTCAGAAACATAAAATATCCCCAGAGCATATTCGGATCGACAGGTGTCCAACAATTCCAGACAAATATCGCAATCTATGCTGCTGAAACCGTTCTAATCTTAAGATCGGTCTCGGTTTAAGTTGGATAGCTAATGTATTCAAATAATGCTTTTTTTAAACATAATCTTATTCTGTACCTATAGCCGGGTGTCTGTAATCAACTACGTTTCCGCGTGTGCCATTAAAATTGACTCATAATTTTACACCCGGCATTGGGGTCAAAAGTATAGTGGTATCCCCATGTTTGAGATGGGTTAATTCACCTATCTGAAGTGAGTTGGCGCACGCGAAAACTCACTGTAACAAGCTAGCGCGGCAGCAGGGGGAGGCGCACACCTCGCGCGGCAGCAGGGGGGATGAGGGGGGCCTGCGCGATTCACTTGTGGGAGCGATAATTGTTACCATATGGTGGCGCTCGCTCCCGCTAGTGAATCTCCACACGTGCACGTGTTGCCATTGAAGGCAATAGAACGCGTGCACGGTTGTGGGTGAAAAAGGGGACCGATGGCTAAAGGTCTCCTTCTATGCAGCGCGTGCGCGCTACGTAGGCGAGACCTAAAAAAGAGGGGAGTTTAGGGAAGAATTTTCAGGGGCGACTGGAGTGCTTTCCACGTGAGACAGCTTTTTTTCGTGCTAGTCCTCTATTAGTCACTTAGCTTTGCTTTTAAGTTTGAGGGAGTCAGTGACCAAACATCAAGGTTATTCTCATTGAGTTCATCTGATTAAAATCTTTATTGCAGTAAAAAAAACACAAAAGTGGGGCCAACAAAATACACACAGCGAGCACCATAAACCTTAGATTTGAATTCTGTCTTTCATTGGCAGTCCGATTTATAGCAAAAAATAACACAATTGAATATAGGATTTGATATTTATTCCACACTTGAATACAGTTTTTGTCTGAAAACCGCACCACACCCAGTTCCCATAATCTCAATAGATCTGACATTAAACCTGCTTGTTACTGAACGCGCTGAGAGCAGTTGCGTTGCTAAAGTTCCAATTATTCTCCAAGTGTCAAGTGTCTGCCTCTCACCCACGCTCACTTTCCAGGGCCTCATATTCCCTGCAACCTTTTGTTAATGCATTTTCGACATCTCTTGGTCTCTGTGCTTCTCCTTGGAAGTGTCTGTGGCATTATGTCAGGAGATGATTTCTTTAGATATTCCTCACAGAACATAGTTTTTCAAATCGTTATGCTTGCTTCATTTTTCAGTTTAAGGGTTTCGTTCTTTTTTGTTCCTATTTCTGATATATTTTTACAATCAGCCAAACAATATTGCAATACAACTTGTGCTTTGCAAGGACGTTTTCATCTTTTGTTAGATAGTTAGTGTAGTGGGTGTGGGATTTAATTGTCTAGGTGGTATTTTGGTGCTATTCATTCATTTGAACTTTTATACCTTGTGATACCTTTGCATGCTTGAGCTTGACGATTTTCAGTGTTTCATTTATCTGTAGTAAGGCACACGCGCAGGACACATCAGCATAGAAGCTTAAATGAATGAATGCAATTTCATCAAATGGATTTGTCGTTGTGTAGAGATTATTAGAGAAATGATCAGAGTCTATAATTGCTAACAGGATCTGTGAAAAGCACCTTAATTCTATTTTATTGACCATTTTAAACCCCACAGTTTTGCTGCACAGCTTGTTATGAGCTAGTTTAGAGCACCTTTCTATTGTAATTTCAGAAACACCAGTTTTACTTTCATTCTAATTGTTCCCAGTGTGGTTATTCACTATGCTAGCGAGTCCTTGAATATGTGCAAAGAATGCCACATTAATTTTCCAGAAGCTGACAATACGAGCACTGGGTATTAACACAAAGAACCTTTACACTTTTTTTGTGTTTGTGTTTCTTTACCTTTTATTCACTTTCTACTCAAAACACAACACCAGTTGATTTAGGAAACTTACGGTTTTTGCTTGGAATAGAAGATCATTCTCGCTTTCTTCCATGCTGTGCTCCCTGCTGCCAGTTCTGTCAGCCTCTGGGGATAACCTTCTTCTGATGCCAGTTACATAGGATCCTGATGGTTCACCTGCAGTCTTACAGGTGCAGTGTCCCCGTCTAACCTCAATGCCAAACTTACTTCACACAGTACATAGATCTCGTTAGAAGCGCCTGTGCTCTCTCAGTGCAAATACAGCAGTCTTGCTTAGAAGCCTAAACTCAATTTGAAATTCATTGGAGGGCCAGCAGTCAGCGTTTGACAACACCTGCTCAAATAAAGCAGTGGGGTATGGAGCACATCCACTTGCACTCTGTTCAACACATTATGGTAAAGATGCTTCTGGACAGTTCGGGCCTTATTTATGAGCACTTACGACACATTTACGCCGCAGTTGTGTCACTTTTAGTGACACAGCGCGGGCCTAAATAATGTGCCACGCTGCTCCATTTTTATGAAGTGATGCATCTAGGCAGATGAGCCACTTCGTAAACCCCTGCGCTACATTATAACTGCTTCAAGTATAATGTATGCAGAGTGGGCGTTCCCCCGCATCAAAGACTCATCGAAGTGGCGCATTGAAATTTATAAGATTTCAGTGCGCCACTTCCAAAACACCATTGCGTCAGACCCTTATGCCTGCCTCATGGCAGGCGTACGGGTGACGCAGGCCCTTTCACATGGGGCTTGCCCTATGTGAAAGGGCACATTGCTGGTGACGCAGGCCCTTTCACATGGGGCTTGCCCTATGTGAAAGGGCACATTGCTGGAGTTGCGTCTGTTTTCAGACACACCCCAGCAGTGCGTCTCTTTTGCACCTACAGATACGTCAGTACTGACGTATCTGTAACTCCTTGCGACATGATGTGCTGGACTGTAAATACGGCGTATCCATGGTGTCGCAAGGCGGGTGCACTGAGAAGTGTCGCAGGGATGCAACACTTCTCATAAATAAGGCCCTTTGTCTTTCAGGGTATTTAAGGTTCCTCACTGTGTTTGTATAATTATATGAAATGTGCAGGTTGCTCCTGTTTTTTAAATTTTGCATTTATGTTTTTTGACCTCTGCCATAGGCTGACGCCTGTTAAACTTGCTTCGGTCATATGTGCGCTGCTCAAGAGTGTGCCTTTGTTCTTCCGGCTCAGACTGTCTGTTGCCATGAGCTGGCTTGCATGCCTGTCTGGGTTTCAGACTGGCACCGAAGAACAATCATGTATTCATAGCTCACCCTTTATAAGGCGACTGTAAAGGGGTTGGCCATTCTGCTTGTTGTACCTGGTTCAGGTGCAATATTGTGAATAAGGATTTATCCCCACAATTGAAAGTGGAATGACATGCCGTTTAGAAGCTACTCTGGTGCTATCAGCTGGGCTTCCGTGAGGAGCCTCATAATGATACTTATAAATGAATCCTTAATTTGCCAAGTCAGAAACCATGTTACTCATGAGATATAGAATATTCTGTGCTTGGATCATTCTAATTTAATTAACAAGATGTTCACATTCACAACTGCAGGATGTCACACTTTTTGCATGTTTTTTCACAACCCTAATTAGCCCATTGCAAATTTAGAGCTTAAAAGACAAAGCACATCATAGAGAGGATTGTGAGTGTCAGCCCAGGAATTGCTAGTGATAATGAAAAGCCATCTGCCTTCACCTACCGTTTGTCTAGAACGGATCTACCCCAGAATGTCTGTCTCCTCTTCCAGAGGGGACCAGGGACAGCGCCAGCAGGAGGTGGTAGAATGGGTACGAAGGACCATGTGCTGAGCTGCTTCGGTCGTTCTGAATTTTGACAGAAGATGATAGCTTTTTAACCTCTTAGCTGTATTAAGCCATGTCAGATTTTTCCTTTCAAGTGTTTCTAGGGAGATGATCCTACCACAAGTGCCCTCCTAGACTAGGAACTACATCATAATGAAGTAAAAGTGGGAGTGCACAGTGAGGGGCTTTGAAAGGATGGCATTATGATTACCTACCATTTTCACAGTAGGTATTCCTTTATAAACGTATGCTTTGGCCTACTTGCCTTTCAGGTCAGAAGGACAGTGGTAGAGCTAGTCATTCCTCTACCTCATTTAAGCCGGGTATTTATAGATTGCAAACATAGCCAAAAATCAACAAAGCAAAGGTGAACCATACATTGGTAGGAGTACTGAAGTCCAGAAGGTTCTAACTGTAAAGCCCGCAGTTGTTTACCTTTGGACCTCTGTTTTTTTTACTTCAACTGTTCTATTGCACACCAGACAGGTAAGCATGCACGTGCACATGTAGATTGAGCAAAGAAGACTTTCTCTGACTTAGCCTGTCATCAGCCCACAGGTAGTGCTGTGGCAAATGGGACCCTGTCTAAATTGTGTGTGGATTGATCCATACAGTGGTGTTAAGGATTTATAATTAATTTGAGCTTTTAAAGAGTTCTTCACTTTGATGGATGTTTCCCTGGAAGATGATCTTTAGTTTTCCCCAAAAGTTTCAATGATTCCTAGGATAAAGTAACATGTCTTATCCCCTAGGATTAGTGGGATCTTGGCATTCATACACAATTTGGAACTTGTATTTGACCACCAACTATGGATCTAAGGATGTTGAAAATCAAGGCAAGGCTCTGGACTGTAAAAAAGCATAATTTCTATCAAATACAAAAAGAGCAAGTTGACTTTCATTGGCTGCTTTGTATATAAGGAAGATGGATTCTAGAATATGTTGAACCAGGGAGAATGTTAAGGAGAAGGATCCTTTGAAAAACAAGGCTGCTTTCTATTTTTCTGTAAATCTGTGAGCATATCTTTTTAAAATGAGGCAAAATGGGTTGTGTGGGGGTGTGGCCAGGTGATCCAACATGATGGAGGCGCTATATAGAAGCTCCCATAGCCCTATAGAAATCCGTCGTCTTATCCTGCCACATCGGGCCTGAAGCGTAGGCAAACTTACTTGAGGGTTGCCTTACAGCCGAATATCGGCGGCCATACCGTGCCGCGGGGCGGTGCCTGCATCGGTGAGGGTGCCTGGACAGGCTCCTGGCCGTGGTCTTCCTGATGGAGACACACCAGGAGTGAGGCCCCCAACATGCAAGGTCTGTAGAGTGGGCGCAAACAGGTAGCTGCTTCGGAATCAGGATGGCTGGGATACTGGTGAGGACCCCCCTTGCTCCTCGGTGGTTGGAGACAACGGTGATGTGGGAGAGCAGCCCGCACTTGTTGTGGTGCAGCGCCCAGCTGATTTGGGAGCTATCGGCTGGGGGGAGCTACAATTCCCGAAAGTACCTATTATCCCCGGCTATACATTGCTCTGGTTCTACAGCCCTGAATGTAGTGACAGCCAACCTGCTTCGGAACGCTCTTGACTGCGGTGGTGCGATTGGGTGCTGACCCGAAACTGGCCTTGCAGTTCGGGCAGGACTGTTCCCATTGGGCACAGGGTCAAGACTGATTTGCATATGGCTGGGTCCAAACTGGAATGGCATGGTGAGCAAAAAAACTAAGGATTTAGGCCCAGATCTCTGTACTGGGGTGAATGTATGACATTGTTCTGCATTCTGTCCATCAATAGTTCTTTTTGCATTTGTCACCCCGAATGGGACGGGTATGCTCAGACATGAGTCCCGTGCTCTCCATGCCACTGGAATCAAGCTATCCTGGCTGAAGAGGGGTGAAACCCCGAAACTGGTCCTAGGTTGCTTGTTTCCAGTCCAGGGAGGACCTGGTCTTGCAGTTCGGGCTGGACTGTTCCCATTGGGCACAGGGTCAAGACTGATTTGCATATGGCTGGGTCCAAACTGGAAAGGCACGGTGAGCAAAAAAACGATGGAATTAGGCCCAGATCTCTGTACTGGGGTGAATGTATGACATTGTTCTGCATTCTGTCCATCAATAGTTCTTTTTGCATTTGTTACCGCAAAACTTTAAAGCCATCTTCACATCGTACCAGCTCTCCTTTTGTCTGCAGAAGTCTGCCTACCAACTAAACAGCGTGAGCCCATATTACAATTTAATGGGGGTGGTGGCTGAGTGCTCCCCAGCCAATGGAGACGGGACCTGCAGCCCCCTGTGTCCGGAACCTGTCGGCCACCAGGCCTGAAGGTGGAAGTAGGTGAAGCCCCATACTAAAGGCGGTCAGGGAAACCAGCTGGCGAGGTCGACTGAGCAGACTGGGGCGAGATTGGGGCATTAAGAGGTCCCATTTCAGATCTTACCTACCGCTGCGCTACTGTTCTGGTCCGATCTTGGCCCCCTGGTCCTGCTGTGGCCACACTGCATTGACCTACGGCTGGGTTCATGCCTAGAGGCGGCCCTCTCACTACCATACACAATATGACCAAAGATGAATTGCCTAGCGCTACGGCAAAGCAAAGCACCATGGACAAATACACTGGCGCTGCGGCCCAGGCATGCAACCCAGGGTACCCGATGGCACCTATGCCCGACAATGCTGCCATACTAGCAGCTATAACATAGTCCAAGGACATGGTGGAGGCCAAGATTGGAGTGGTTGTCTCAGATGTCATGCTACTCAGATAGGATCTCTGCAATACAGTGCAACAAAGAACTGAATCCGAGACCAGAATCTCAACAGTGGAGCATACAGTGAAGACCCTTCAAAAGAAACTATCCACACTAGAGACACTCACGAAAGGTCTGGCAACATGAGTGGAGGATGCAGAAGGGCGGGCATGCAGGAATAATCTCCGCTTCGTGGGATTTCCTGAGGGCTGCAAAGGCAGCAATATGGAGGAGTTCCTTGTCAGGTGGCTGACAGACTGGCTTCTGCCTTGCGCAATGTCCCCCTGTTTCATAATCGAGCGCGCACATCAGTCCCTGTTGCAGAGGCCACCACCCAGTGCCCGCCCCAGGCTTATTATTGCAAGATTCTTAAACTACAAGGACAAGGATGTAATCCTACAGCAAGCTAGGCTTAAAGGAGCCCTCCACTATATGTCGTCGCCTATTATGATCTTTCCTGACTACACTCGGCCAGTTCAACAACACCGGCAATCATTCGTGGAGGCCAAAGCCCGCCTGCAGAATCTAATGATTCAGTATTCCGTGCTATTACCTCCCGCCTGATGGTGTCCTACCAATCAAGGACACACTTCTTTGAAACGCCAGAGGTGTTTAACTGGATGGATGAAATCGCTAAAATCAAGCGGCATCCTCCACCCACAATAGATTCGGACTCATCATTTGGGGGCCCTGGCCACAAGAACTCCATGGCAGGGAAAAAGCAGCATCGCCGGTTGCACTCTAAGAGACGGTCCAAGACTTGTAGCAAGTCCTGCACGCGATAGATGGAGGACCTGCTGGAATAGACAATATCCTAATTACCATCCATTACCAGGTGCATGATTCATGACGAGGCCGACGGCAACACTGCGTGGGCTACATTTATTGGTGCTTTCCCTTGACTCTGAAGTTACTGCATGTATAAGGGAAGTTCCTTTGGGGTCCATTGACAGGGATTAGTTTCTGGCCCCCGTTGGGGTTGGGATGCTCACCCTGCGGCGACAGATGCTTCAATGTTCATGAGGTATCGGGTGGGAGGGAGGGGGTGTGGGTTAAGGGGAAATTATGTTTTGTTTTCAGTGCCATATCTACATGCTATAAATGCAGCATCCCATTACTTCACGTTACCCACAGATCACCTTCTGCACCACCATTAAAATATGTCATCAGATATAACTGAAACTTAAGATAGGAAACTCCGCATAGTCAGCTGGAATATTCATGGCCTCTCAGATAAGAGTAAATGGGGCAGTACTGCGCCAGGCTAAACGATATGGAGCCGACGTCCTGCTTCTACAAGAAACCCATATGTCTGGCAATAAGACACCGTGCTTGGCACGATTTGGCTACACCCAGATTTTTCACTCCGGATTTACTAGAGGCTCTCAGGGTGTGGCAATTCTGATCCACCGCTGAGGTCCATACATGCAGGATAAGACATGGTCAGACCCCCAGGGCAGATACATTATAATCGGTACAGTACTTGGTGAGCTGCTTACTCTGGGCAGAAAATATGCCCCCCTATCATTAGCATGGAATCTGATTGAACATCTGATGATGCTATTGGCGGCGATTCCCCTGAGCCTGGCAGTAGTTGGGGGAGATTGGAATGATGTTGCATGACCACATAGAGATAAATGGCACAGCGCGGGGAGGCCAGCAGTCACACGTGAGTCGAGGCTGCAGTCGTTAGTGCAGGGGATGGATTGGGTAGACACCTGGAGGAGACTTCATACAACCGACCAAAAATTCCCATATTTCTCTAGTGTCCATGGGTCGTTCTCCCACATAGACTACATCTTTATGTCTGCAACATATATCCATCGATTAGAGATGGCGGAGAGTCTGCCTAGGGGCCTCTCCTATCATTCCCCTGTAATGCTGAAGCTCAGATTAGACTCAAGACGCTCCCCCTTCCATTGGCGGCTATCCCCATGGAATTTGCAAGATGAGCAATATAGACTACATATGCATACAGCCATCTCAGATTATTTCTCTTATAATACAGGGACAGCAGAGTCCCCCGAGACTCTGTGGGAGGCCCTGAAACCAACTCTTAGGGGAGTAGATATTGCATTTTGCACAGCGTAAACAGCGTTGGGACAAACTGATACAAACAGAAGCCCAACTCATAGATCTGGAGCGCAGAGGCAGAGGGGAAAATAGAGGTGCTGCATGCCGACAATTCCTCCACATGCAACAATTATACGCCAGAGAATTGTTAGATGAGGCTAAAATGGCATGGCTGGCCACCCAAAGCAGGATATATCAGTGGGTAGACAAATCCAGTGCACTGCTACACCAACTATGTCAGCGGACACTCTGTTCCTCAGTTATTCTGAGCATTCGCAGTCCTGCAGTGGAGATAATTACCAACAAGCTTTGCTGACTACTTTGCAGACATATATGTCCCCAGGGATACTCTCTCGCTGTCCACTATTTATAAATTAATAGATGATGTGCCTCCACAAGCCCTGACTGACTCGGTGAAAGAAGAACTAGATGCTCCAAAACCGACTGAGGAGCAGGCACTATCTGAGATGCGCTTGGGCAAGGCTCCAGGCCCGAATGGCTTCCTTAGCGAATTTAACAAAAAGTACCAGTCCCTACTAATGACCCCATATCTAGCTGCACTCAATGCTGCTGTAGACAACAGATGTCTCCCACGTGATTGACATCATGCAGAGAACGTAGTCTTTTTAAAGCCTGGTCAACCCCCTGAGCTCCACGCCTCATATCGCCCAATATCACTTTCTAATGTACAGGCCAAACTCCTTGCCAAGGTTATTGCCAATCGCTTTGTACCATATATTAAAGATCTAGTCCACCAGGACCAGGTTATGATTTTTTCAGGCCGTGCTATATGACACAATATTTGTCATGTAGATAATGCCTTCACGACAATAAATCGCCTCGATGGACCGGCAGTGCTTCTCCTGGCGGACATTGGCAAAGCCTTTGATTCCCTTAGCTGGACCTACCTTTTTGCACTGCTTAGTCAATTACATTTTAGTCCCTGCCTTCTTACCTACATTCACCTATTATATACAGACATCACCGCCTCTGTTCGTGTGGCGGATTTGACCTTCATTTTGCGGCGTACCCGCTAGGTTTGACCCCTTTCTCCTTAACTTTTTGCTCTGGCTATGGAACCACTTGCAGCTTGGGGAGGATAGATGCACAGATCAATGGGTTTGAATGGTCCAGAGAAGTCTCTGATTGCATTGCGGTATATGCAGATGATGCCTTGTTCTTTCTTGCACACCCTAATAGATCGGGTCCACAACTGTAGCCATTGCGGGGTGGGTGCCAGCTGGGTGAATGGGCATGTGATGTGACAGTGGTCCCAGACAGGTGTCAGTACCTGTGGGTGTTTTTGTCAGCTTCCAAGTCTACATCCTGGGAAAAGAAACTATCTTCATTATGGATACAGATTAAAGCACAGACACACCCTTGGTCGCACCTGCCTCTTTCCTTGTTTTTGTCAGATCCACCATATTTAAGATGGTCACCCTGCCACGCATTCTATATCAACTCCAAAACCACCCATACCTGATATCACACATCTAGTCCAGGCAACTAAACGCAATCCTTAGTCACTATGCCTGGGGTGGGAGCTCAGCTCGGGTGGCCTTAAAAACGTGTTTCCAATCCACATTCTGTGGGGGTATTGCAACTCCCGATGTACAGGCGTATCATGAGGCCTCACACCTCCTTATCCTCAAGGACTGGTAATACGGACACAGAAGCGATCCCGCATATGCTGTCGAAGGCCGGTTGATGGACAATGTCACTGCACACGATCCTATACGCCAGCCAGCCACTCACATGTGTTGCCACCTGCAACTGTTTTTGCGATCTGAAAACAATCGCTACATAGAATTGGGTGATGGGGCAGATTGATGAGGGAAGCTCCCCTCTGGCATAATGGTCTTCTACCTCAGCTATCTGCGCTATCTAGCTTTTGGGGCTGGGAGGACATCAGTATATCTACAGTGGGAGATGTTCTTCATGGCCAGACGATAAAGTCCTTTCAGAAATTACAAAAAGAATATGATATGCCCTGCTCACAGTTTTATAAATACCTCCAATTTCGCCATGCCTTTTCCCCATACATTATTCATCAACAAGCTATACCCGAATTTAACCCTATTGAAGCTAAAGTATTTATGGGGAACTAGGCGATCACAAGATCTCCAAGATATACCAAACTCCTGTGACTAACTCTCCCACTATACGTGGCAAAACATGAGATGCCTGGCTGGAAGACCTAGGCCCCTTAGATGATGACGATTGGGCTGAGGCACTGGAGTGTCCGCATGGCACGGCCATTGGAACACGTTTATGACTCATTACATTTAAATACCTTTGTAGGGTCTATTTCACCAGATACAGGCTCTGACAAGCAGGACTAGTCGACTCTCCTCTTTGCTCGTGATGTCAAACCACAGATGGTACCCTCATACACACCGTGTGGCAGTGTGCCACACTCATGAAGTTCTGGCGGGGAGTAATCATGTGTCTTTTAGAAGTATTGGGGTGGGATATCCCATATTCACCACGATTGGTCATGCTCCGTATCACAGACGGTATCGGGGCAATATATACGAGCACCATCTACTACTTCTTGGTCTTGCATTAGTAAAACGCGATATAGCAAGGGCATGAAAGGACACATCCCCACCACTATTTGGCATATGGAAGAGGGGACACGATGTTTGCATGGGGCTGGAGCTACCAGTATTTAAGGAGAGGGGATGCCCCCAGAAACACCCCAAGATTCGGAGAGGGTGCGTAGAATATCAAGAATTATATCTAGAGCCCATTCCAGCTGTATCAAAAATTAAAAACAGGGAATTTAAAAGGTAAACGATGTGGGATAAGCACATTTGTAACTACATATCTACTAGGTATGGGAAGCTGAGAATTGCATGTATTAGATTTTACACTAGATGTATGGCACTGCTGTTTATTGTTGGGGTAATATTCTTGACGTTATTAGACTCTAAATTGTGTTATATTGAAGATATAAAAGTTGACATCCTTATCAATACTATGTTTATTGAGACATTTGAAAACCTGGCTATACCAGGATTGTTACGGCTGTTGACAATAAAAATTTGTTGTGAAAAAAAAATGGGGTGTGTGGCTTATGCTATAGATAAATGCCCGTCTGAATCCACCGTTCCATGGGATTGAGCGCTCCAGCGATCTTGTAATTATTCAGATGCACAATTTTGATGCACCCTGAAATGGGCTCCTAATCTGTCCTCCCTGCAACACCTGCTGTGATCGTCAATTTCCCTCCAAACATTTCAGTTTTGACTGGACCGAACACAGCAAGAAACAAGATCAAAATGGCCACCATCGTACATACTCAGCTTTTTGGCTTTTCAAGAGTTTAAAAAGCTGCAGACTAACTGACACCTTCTTACACAACTCTCCACTAATCTTCTTGAAGTTCAACAAAAATGTTCGGTGGGTTTTCATTGTAGAAACAGGTGGAAGATGTTGGAAGGTCAGGCATGAGATTTAGGGAAAAGATGGCATCGACCACAAGGTTCCTTGAGTACTCCTCCGATTGGAGCCCTCTCAGGCTCTAAAGTATCTCAAGTGGCATCCACACTGCTCTGTCCTTTTTGATTCAAACTACCTTTGACTTGTACTCCCCCGCATGACCCTGCTGACTAAAGTGTCTGTATCTCTCGCCTTGTACATTTGAAATACAGTGCTTGGGCCTTATCTATACAGCATTCCGAGCTCCACATTATGACCCAGGAATGGGTTTGTGAGTGAGTTAGGGATATAAAAATGATTTTAGCACCTCTAGACAGCTAGATTAAACCCTTTTCGTTCTCTCACGTGGGTTTCTGGACAAATTATGTCCCAATTATTTTGATGCATATAAGGCCTTGACGTGAGGCCCTCTCTAGCTTTTTGCGCTGTAGCAGAACCCTTCTTCTTGAAATGGTGGAAGGCAGAGATAAAGATATGAAGAAGACAGAGTACATGAAAGTTGGTGAAAAGTGACCCGAATTTACTCCACCGTTACCACAATCGCCACCAAAATCTAAATCAGATCAACCCACTAATATTGAGCTCATTCTACAGAGACGCTAAGCCGTGCACAATCTGGCCCAAAGCACTAAGACAAACACAGATCTCATGCAAGCAGACATCTTTAAAGGCCTAGCTGGAAGGATCACTGAAGCTGAATCCATATCAGCTTTCTTGAGGACAAAAGATCTAAATCACAAAATCTCCCAAAATCTTTAAGTCTCAGCAGTGCCTCTCTTTCGTTGGGCATCACAGACTTTGAAATCACACAGGCAATCTTCGAATATTCTCCCTGAAGGAGTGGAGAATGCAGCAAAGTTTTGCATGGAGTTCCTAAAATCTTGGATCCCTTATACACTAAGCATCTCTTTCACTAAAGACTGTGAAAATGAGAGAGTCCCTTCTGGTAAAAATCTTGCAGACTCACTTAAAACCACAAAATATCCAAGAGCCATGATCTTCAGGCCTTTGTGATACAAATATGCTAAAAAATTCTTAAATATATGAAAAAACATCGATATATAACCTGGGAAGGAGCAAAAATCATTATTGCTCAAGACTTCGCCACAGACATGATACAATGTAGGAAAGGCTTTCTCACCCTAAGAAAACAACTTTGAGACCTCTCAATCCCTCACTATTGTGTGTATTCCTCCAGCTTCAAAATCATCTTCAAAAGACAAGCCTACACTTTTTAATGTCCTTATTCCTATTAGTCTTTGCTTCCCCATCTATTTCCCCATCTCATTCTTCCTGATTCTAGATAACAATCCACCACATTTCTTTAGCGCAAATTTAAAGCAGAGAATGCAGAGCTCTTATACGAGTAGTTACACCAAGATGACAGCTACCCAAACACTGAAAGTGTACCCATTGAATACAAAAGGCTTGAACCATCCGATCATACGGACACAATAGTTGATTATTGTCATAGACTCCAGAGGATCTCATTCTCCTTCAGGAGAATAAAATTGGCCCTAGAGTGGCAGTACACTTCAAATATACATGGCTCAACAATTGTTTTAGCTCCCCAACTATGCGACTGAGTCACTGACTGTTGGACTTGGCCCTTTTTGCAGGATCATCCCAGAACTTTTTGCCTTCCTCATGTATTTTTTCTGACCTGTTGTTGGTGGTTTTATGACTCTGGGCACATCACCACTGCTGATCAGTGCTGAAGTGCATTTGCTCTCTTTTGTAAATTGTGTTATGGATTAGTGTTTCCATGATTGGCGATTTGATTTTGCTTTTTGATATGACACTGATTGTGCCACCCACAGAAGCATCTTGTAAAATGTGGCTCAGGCCTGCCATTGCAGAGCCTTTGTGCAATCTGGGACTGCCATATCGACTTGGCAAGTGCACACACTTGCCAGTCCCCAAACCTTCCCTTTTTTGCATGTCCATTGTATGTGAATGGTGGGACATGCCCTGGTGTGTGTGCCAATTTTGTTTTTCACTATTGCAAGGCTATCTGCTTCCATAGGCCAGAATGGGGAGTTTGTATATAACATCTTATAAGCATAACTGACCCTGGGAACAAGATAGGAAAATAAAGTTTAGTATGCCTGAACTCAGAATGTCAAAGTGCATCTTTTAGTGAAGGTTAGTTTTACATTCTGTGTTCGAAAATACCACTTTTGGAAAGTGGGTATTTTCTTGCCTAACCATCCAGTGTGCCTCTTCTAGGTTTGAGTATTGCATGTCTGGCTTTTGGATGACAGGGACCTGAAGAAGGCTGTGGCTCCAGAAGTCTGATGAGTCAGACCTGGGCTGAATAGACCTAGGTTGCATTTTGAGTAGGGGTAGGAGAATGGGCCTGGTCTGCCTTCAACTATGCTGTCTCAACCTCCTGCCAGGAAGCTGCACCAGTGAAGACAGAACTGGTTTTGGCTGGGTACAGACACTATTTGCCTTCAGAGAACAAAGGATTTTGTAGAATAAATATTAGGGCCCAGACCCCAGAACTTTAGATCACTTCTGAGAACTCAAGAGAAAACCTTTGCCAAGGAGAAGAGCCTGAAAAGCTGAGGAGGAATACTGCCCCTGTGCTTATTACTGTCTGGGTAGCTGTTCGCGCTCTACGTAGACCCGACACCGGCTGCCGTGCCACATCGACGCAGGCGAGCAACGCCATAACCTGCCCAAAGCCATGAGTGCTGCTCCGACTTACATCATAGGCCTGAAGCCTGCTGCCGTGTGGCATCGACTCCAAAGCCGACTTCATCATCGCGGAGACGACCCTCGACATGGGTGACCCTCCAAATCCATCGACATCACTACATCGTAACGAACAGAGGCTTCTGCGCCATTGTGACGTCATCTCCCGATGCAGTAAGGAACAGTCGTCTCACCTCCCCTGTGCTGCAGTAAGGAACAGAGGCTTCACCTCCCCAGGGGTCGTAAGGAACCGACACCGCAGGGTACCAATGAAGCATCACCTCCCCGATTCCGTGAGCCGTCTTTGTTTTCATCACTTTTCCAAGGTACTGTTCTTTGTGGATCTGCTTGACTCCGGGCCTGACGCCGCACCCCTCCTAGTCGGAGCCGTACTTTGGGATTTTTATCTTTCACGACGTTGTAATAACTCCAAGTGGAGTTATTTGTTGCTACAAGACATATTTGAGTGGATAACCTATTTTTGAGAATATTTTAATACCTGTACTGTGGAATTTTGTCCTTTGGCCTGGTTTTGGTTTAGATAAAGATTACTTATTTTTCTAAACTGGTGTGGTGTCCATTTGTAGTGTTTTCACTGTATTACTGTATGTGTTTACAAATGCTTTACACACTGCCTCTGAGATAAGCCTGTCTGCTTATGCCAAGCTACCAAGGGGGTGAGCAGGGGTTATTTTAGGAGTGTATCCCCCTTACCCTGACTAGAAGCAAGGGCCCCTATTTGGACAAAGGGACCCACCTCTGCCAACTAGAGACCCCCATTTCTAACACTGACCATAAAACATTTGCTCGTTCTGTAATATTTTATTAGCTTAATGACCGCAATTCAGCCCCTCGGGAGTCAAGTGGTTTGTGCTATTTTATTTGCTGTAACAGAGATTTAAGTCCTGTTTCAAACTGTGTTTGAAGATGTGACATGAGATGAGCATTTGTAAAGGTTTTATTGAACTGCACAATAAAAAATTGTATTTACTTAAATACTTTACACATTGTCCTAAGCTAAACATATCTACTCTGTCCCATAGCTACAAGGGAATTAGCTTAGCTTAATTTAGTGACTTTGTGGTTTACGCTGACAAGTTAGTAGTATTATTCATTGAGGTGGGCAACTGGGATAGCTCAAATAATAATCCACTTTCTTACACTTACCTAATGGTTACCTTGTGTATGAAGATAACATAGCTATAGTGGACAAGACTCCTATAGGGCTACAAAGTTTTTTTTCCAAACACTTGACTTCAATAATTGTATAGACCACCAAGGTGTGGAGAGAATGTTGCATAACAGCCAGAACTGCCAACTTTGTAACTGGGGAACCAGGTTTGAATCTGGGGTCAGCTCAACATCCTGTGATTCTGGGCATATCACTTAATCTCTCTGTGCCTTAACAATGAATGTGTCCCAGTGTAATGTAACTGTGCTCACGTAAAGGGCTCCAATACCTTTGGGTTGAGTGCCAACTAACTACGACCAAGCTTAGGGATAACTAATTTTAGAAAAGATTGCACACCAGCAATGTTCACCTTGACTAGAAAACAATGTGTTCTGTTACTACAACCAGGACCTCCATGTGGCAACATTTAAACCAAAACCTGCTTGCAAACATAAGCTTTCCTATGATTTTTCCCTGATCCTTGCAGTCAAAGGGACAACTAAAGGTGAGACTACTGTTTTACCCTACGAATCAGGAAACAGTTTACTCAGTAGTAGACAGAAAATTGGCCTCTCAAGACTCCTTAACTCCCCAATGAGCTTGATCAAGCAATCAAGGCCTAACATAAAGTAGGTGACATGAGTTTGTATCAAAACACAGTAAAACTCAATTAGCACAGTTTCACTTTATTAAAACGAAAAGTATTGAGGAAATTCGATTTTCGATCTCGATCGTATTGACCCGCCATTTTGTAAACCGCCACCATTTTGTGTTGCCCTCACTCAGGCAGCACGGCGAACAAAGTCTTTTCTGCTTTTCCTGCAAAATTGTGTCAAAATAGCCTTCTGCCTCTGTTTACAAAGCTGGTGTTAGGGACTGGCCGAGTACACTAATCCCTGTCTGGTTTTTCTAATCCCTGTCTTAACTATCTGTTGGTTCACACTATTCTCTTCTGACTTTATCTTATCTTCTGGCCTTCGCTGTCTTCTGCTCGTATTCTCTCGTTTCACAACTGTCCTCCAAAACACACAAACTTATCTCGCCACCTGCAAGTCAGTTAATACCTTAACCTGTGGGGAGGGGTGGCAAACACAGTTGAAGGAGAGGCTTCTTCGAGTTACTCGACACTTTGTTTTCCAACCTTTTCTATTGGCTCTGTCCTATCTTAAACTTCCCTTATTGGCTCTCGATGTGTGTGAGAGGTGTGTTTTCTGGTTAATGTATATGTCTTCTATACCAATATAAGATTGTACGCCACGGAGTGAAGTGGCAGTCTCCTGAGACCATACCGTGTGTACTTCTAGGACAACTGTACTAGCTGCAGCTAATAAAATCTGATCTTTTACGCCGACAGAGTGTCCCCGTGTCTCTGTTAGCAGAAGCAGGAGAACCCAGGAGATTAAGGCGTACCCTGCGCCGCCAGGTCCAAAAGGTTCTGGTTCTTCAACTGGCGCCCAACGTGGGGCGGTTTCAGAGGTAGTGGTTCTGCCTGAAGGTCGTGGGGAACCCCGCAAGAAAATTCTGGAGGAATCGCGAACCACGTCAAGCGACCCCTGTATGTCGAAAGTGGTCAGAAGGTCTTTTGCAGCGTGGTTACTCCTTCCTGACGGCTACTGACGACTGCTGCCCTGACTACTGCCCTGCATTGGCCCTCTTTTCGATGATGTATGGTAAGGCGAGACGATAGACGGGCCTCTGTTGGTGTAAGAAGACATCTTAGTTAAGTATTGGTGGGTCTCTCCCACATTGGTTCTTTGGTCCTTTGGTTCTTTGGTTCTTAGGTTCTTTGGGTCTTTGATTCGGGTATTGCAATAACCGAAGCCGAGGGGTAAGTACATTTGTGCTGTGTTGAATAATTTTGACCCCCTTGATGTTTGTGAACAGTCCAGTGAAATAACGATGCCTGGTCTGACTAAGTTTGAGAAACTTTGTTGCTTTGGTTGTAATAGGGATTCCCGGCTTGAGGACGCTTGTCCGATTCCTTCGGTTGGAACTCCCACTTATGAGCTCTATTCTAAACATGGTGTTGGCCCCATTGCCTTTAACGAGGCATGGATACGATACACGAAGAATGATGGTGTTTTAAAATGGCCAGAAAATGGTAGTTTTGAGCCTGATATACTAGATAATTTGGAAGCTATTTTATTTAAAAGAAAAGCCCGGCCGGCAATGTTTGACTCTTTCCGCCTTTGGCGTAAGGAAGCCAAACAGAGAAAAATTAAACAAGATAGGAAAACACAGGGTATGACAATTATACAGGCTGCTCAACAATTTAAAGATGATGAAGTCGATAATGCGATGGATATTTCAGAGAGACAGCATCATATGGCGATAGATAAATGCTATCCGATGTTGCCAGCTTCCCCTTCCGATAAAAGAAAGGATTCAGAGGAAGATCCCTTGATGTCTCACTTATTGAGATTGCCTCCGCCCTGTGTGCAAGGTGCTAATGCACCCCCGTTGTTTCAGCCTGTTCAGCCGCCAGCTGCGCCTCCGCTTGCTCCGGCTCTTCCACATTTGCCCCCTCAAGTATTGCCGCCTTTGCCGGCTTTGCCTTCGACTCCTTTGCCCTCTGCTCCTCTCGTAATTACCGATTCCTTTTCAATTGGTTCGCCTAATACTTTGTCCCCTATTCTTATGTCCAATTCTCCGTCTATGCGTAAACGACTCACAGATACGGTTTCTGGTCTTTTATCTCCTTTCTTTGAGGCTTTAAATGTGTCTCCGGCTTTTTCTCGAAGACAGTCTCGTAGTCAGTTCCCAGCTTCTGAAGAACGAGAAAGGTTGGACTCACTCACTCGTAAATGGATTGAGAAGGATCCTCAGTATAGTGTGCTCGACATTATGCCTACCTTCTCACAGTGGAATGCGCCTACGCAGAGATATGTTTTCAATGTCATGTGTGATACTCTCGTTAAAGGATGGGAGGATATGGATTTGCGTTCGGTTCCTCAGGGTCTGTTAGATATTCAAGCTGATTTTGATAAGGGTCTCATTGTGGGTTCCAAGGTTGAGGATGCCGTAAAGCGACTTGTTACCTTTAGAACCTTATTCACCTCCCAGACTTTTCTCGACTCCGATCCCTCAGTTAGGTTGACACTGAAAAATTATCCAATGAGAGAGGTTCCTCCAGTATGGAGAGAAGAGGTTGCAGCAGTAGGTAATATTCCAGCTATTCCTGCTCACTTCCAGCGTATATGGGTACATGTTCCCTGGAAAAGATCTGAAGTTTTGGCTCTTAAACAGTCTTTACTGGATCCTCGTAAGAACCCTGCAGGTTATTATAAAGAATTGTCAAAAACCGTTGATGCCTGTATCATGAATTTAGCAGACATTGACATGTTAATGGGGAATGTAGTCCCACAAGCATTATGGGCTAAAATTCGTAAAGAGAATCATGCCCAAGAATTAGGTGGAAATTGGGATGCTATCACTGCCGCAGATAGAGACCAAGTGGGTGGTGCGAAGCCTGACGCTTTGATTTCAGAACTCCCTGGTAGGATTATTACATTAATGAAAATGATGATGCCTGCCTTGAGAGTTAACTGGGATAAACTATCCGCGTGCAAACAGAAGAAAGATGAGAGTGTCTCCGATTTCTTAACTCGTTTCGAAGAAACATTCATTGATCACAGTGGTCAGGATATGACTACGGAGGGTGGACAGCGATTATTTGTAGATAAGTTCATATTTAATTTGCTTCCCGAACTGTCACATAAGTTGAAAGACTCCGAGAGTTCATGGGCTGTTTCTTCTTCAGCCCAGATATTGGCTACTGCTCAATATTATGAAAATAGACATAAAGAAGAAAAAGATAAGCAAGAGAAAAAGACTAAAGAATTAAAAACTAAGGTTCTCTTGCAACAGGCTTATCCACCTCATTATGCTCAGCCCCAGTTTCAACAGCCTCCGCAGTTTCAGAGGGTGTATCAAAAACCTGAGCCATATATTCTGCGTCCTTTGTTAGGTCCTAATCAATGTGCCTATTGTAGGGAGGAAGGTCATTTTAAGAATAGTTGTCCGGTTTTATTGCAGCGTAATGGCTCACCATCTGCTTCACGAGGTCGTGCTGGCCTCCAGTCAGCAAACAGAGGTAGAGGTCGAGGTATGTTGACTCAAGAACAGCGTTCCCTTCCTCCTCCTAATTACTTTGATCAACAAAACGTTCGGTCTACACAGTACTACAATGAGGATTGTTATGTTGAAAGCAATAATGAAAGTCTTCATGCTAACTAGGACAGCCATGGACAAAGTAAGGGAGTTGTGTCGATTCCAGTAGATCAAAATGGACCTTATGTTAATTTCACTACAATGGGTGTTTCAGAGCCATTTCTTTTAGATACTGGTGCGATGAGAAGTTCTATCATTCATTCAAAACTCCCTGGGGCACCTTTGTCTGGCTTAACAAATGTATCTGTAGGTTTTCCTGGCACCCCAGTTCGTAATCCGGTCTCTGGCCCTTTGCCTATTTCAATTGGCCCTTATGATTTGGAAGCTCCGCTTCTCTTAACGAATGGTTGCGGCGAGAATCTATTGGGCTTAGATCTACAAAAAAGAATACATGCCACAATATCTTGTTCTCCTTCTGGTGTATATCTTACTCTAGGACAAAGATTGACTTCTCCAATGTATTTGTCTAAAGATCAGTTCCCACCTGAATTGCTTTCTCTTCCTGCAACGCTTTGGGCTACGGGTCCAAATGATGTTGGTTGTCTTGAGATCCCACCGTATGTTGTTACTCTCAAGCCCAATGCTGAATTGCCACGCGTTCCTCATATAGAATTTCCATTGAAGGTGAAAAAGCGCTTTTGGAAATCATTCATGATTTGATTCAGAAGGGAGTGGTTTAGGAAACGAGAGGAAACATATGTAGTAGCCCTATTCTTCCTGTTCTTAAACGCACTGATCCTTCTCAGCCTCCTGTTTATCGTTTTGTGATTGATCTTCGAGAGGTAAACAAAATTGTTGTACCACAGTTTCCTGTTGTCCCAGATATCACTGCGCTGTTGACAATGATACCTTCCACAGCAGTTTGGTTTTCTGTTATCGATCTGAAAAATGCTTTCTTTAGTATTCCCATTGCCGAAGAAAGTAGAGATATTTTTGGCTTCTCTCTTGGAGGCCGAAGCTTCCGGTTTGAGCGCGCACCTCAGGGCTATTGCGAAAGTCCCTCCATTTATAGTCAAGCTTTGAAATGTCATCTTGATGCTTTTTCTTTGCCGTCTGGTGCTGCTCTTATTCAGTACATGGACGACTTGTTGATAGCTGCTGATTCAGAGGACATATGCAAGAATGTGACGGTTGCATTGTTGCGACGCTTGTCCGATCTTAATCATAAGGTTTCACCTTCTAAGCTACAATATGTTCGTCGAGAGGTTACCTACTTAGGTCATATCTTGTCAAAGGAGGGAAGACGATTAACCCCAGAACCTATCCAAACTATTGCGCAAATGTCTGTGCCATCCACACAAAGAGAGGTACGTGCCTTCCTAAGCATTACTTAATATTGTAGGCAGTGGATCCCTAACTTCTCTCTGTTGGCCAAACCTTTGTTGGCACTCACTTTGAAAGATACGCCTCAGCCCCTTCCGTGGACTGACGAATGTCAGAGGAGTTTTGCTGACTTACGTGCTGCTCTGTGTTCTGCTCCTGTACTAGGTACTCCTGATTACAGTAAACCTTTTACGCTCTATGTTCATGAAAGAGAAGGTTGTGTGTTGTCAGTCTTAACGCAGCGATTTGGAGACAGACAGCGGCCATGTGCCTATTTCTCAGCTACGTTAGATCCAGTAGCTAAAGCATTGCCAAGCTGTCTTAAAGCGACAGCAGCAGCAGCTATTTCCATTCATCAGTCGGCTGGAGTGGTGCTAGATAACACTCTTATTGTTATGGTGCCACATGCAGTGGATACTTTGCTAAACAGAACAAAAACGCAGCATCTTACAAGTGCTCGTTTGACTGGATATGAGCTGACGCTTTTGGCTAGTCACGTACACATCAAACGATGTAACACTTTAAATCCAGCTACTTTGTTGCCTCTCCCAGAAGAGAAAGGTGTTCAAGAACAACATGATTGTTTCCTCCGTACTGAGGAAGAGACAAAAGGTAGAATTGACTTAACAGATACGCCATTAGTGAATCCGGATGGAACGCTATGGGTAGATGGTTCTTGTTTTAAGCTTCCTAATGGAGAAGCAACTTCAGCCTATTCGGTTACTACCTTGCATACAGTCATGGAAACAGCACGCATCAGACATAACTCAGCTCAGGCAGCTGAACTGATAGCCTTAACTAGAGCTTGTGTGTTATCCAAAGGAAAAAGAGTGAACGTGTATACCGATAGCCAATACGCTTTTGGTGTAGCGTTCAATTTTGGACGTCTGTGGAAAGAAAGGGGATTCCTTACTTCCCATGGCACTAAGATACAACATGGTCAGTTGGTGACTGACCTTCTTGAGTCACTTGCTTTACCTACCCAGATAGCAATTGTGAAGTGTAGTGCGCACAAGAAGATTACCGACGATATTGGTCGTGGAAATGCATTTGCGGACGAAGTAGCTAAAAAGACAGCCAGAGATGCTACAAGTCGCATGTATGTTGTGGGCCCTGCAAATTGGGTCAGGGAAAGAGGAATGTATGAAGACACAGTAGAGAGTGTGAAATCAATTCAAGAAGAGGCTACAGAGAAAGAATTGAGTAAGTGGAAAGAAAGTACAGGAATGTTAGATGAGATGGGTTGTTAGGTGGAATTGTCAGAGCACCAACGTTGGCTGTTACCAGACGCCTATGTACTACCTGTAGTTACTATGGCGCATAGTACAGCCCACCTAAGTGCGAAAGGAATATGCAAGCTTTTGGCTCCAGTATGGCAGAATGAGGGAATACCAAAGTGTGCAGAAAATGTAGTGAAACATTGTATCATTTGCTTAATGTACAATCCGGGAAAGGGAACCCCAACTCCAGCAGGTCATTTTGCTCCTCCGACCTATCCATTTGAGGTGTTGCAAATCGATTACATCCACATGGAACGAAGCAACAATCTCAAATATGTTCTAGTGGTGGTATGTGCCTTTTCCAGATGGATAGAGGCATATCCCCTGAAAGACAATACTGCTCTATCCACAGCCAAAATACTTTTAAAGGAATTCTTTCCTAGGTTTGGGTTGCCGCGCATTGTCTGGAGTGACAATGGGAGTGAATTTGTGGGCCAAGTGATGCAAAAAGTTTGTGCAGGTCTTGGCATCAAGCAAAAATTCCATGCGGCAAACCATCCACAGTCAGCGGGTCTAGTAGAGTGCTAAAATGGCACTCTAAAGCTTAAACTGGCTAAAATACAAGCCAGTACAGGCCTTAGTTGGCCCGATGCCCTGCCTTTGGCTCTCTTATCCACCAGAACGGCTGTGCATTCTCGTTTGGGACTTAGCCCTTATGAGGTTGTTTTCGGACGCCCAGCTAATGTATGGGGAGTCCCTCGCCCTAAAAAGTACTCTGATATACCATACCCAATGTTGATTGATTATTTGCATGACCTCACAACTAAAATGCATATTCTTCATCAACAGGTTCAGAGCGCTTTGCTTTGCCCGAGGCCTCCACAGACTCAGGTCATTCCATCCAACCAGGTGACTGGGTCTGCGTGAAGAATTTCCAGAGGACGAAGAATTTGAAGCCTCGCTGGGGAAAACCTCGTCAGGTGCTCCTCACAACCCGTACAGCAGTGAAGGTTGAAGGAAAAAATAGCTGGATTCACGGTGTGCACTGCAAGAAAGTGCCTTTGCCTTTGCCTTTCGATCAGTGAGTCCGCAAGGGTATAAGAGACTCTGAAAGCGAGAAGGTTCCTCGTTTTGTACCATTTAGTGATGCACACGTGAATGGAACATTGTCAGAGAAAGAAAGCAACGACATTCTCCAGGAAGCTGTACCACCGCACCTTCGTCTGAATACCACAGATCCACGAACATTGTTTCAGGATCAGACTGTACCTGATAAGGCTCGTTATAACTTGAGACCTAGATCAGAGAAGAAAACTTAAAATTCTCTCTTCCATGTAGTTTCTATCCCGGTTGCAGGGTCACGGTAGGAGTCTTGGTTGTGACCTGAGTAGTGGCAATAGGTCTGCAGGACGTGCAGTGTCATAGGACGGCAGATAATCATAACCAAGTGATTGAGGAAGATTGCCGTGAGCATCCACTTAGAAGATGGAGACTACATTAGGCGAAAGAGAGAGAAAGAACAAAATGAAAGACAATCATTGTAAAATAATATATAATCGCTGTGGTATAACCTTATGTATTTTCATATTATTGTGTATTATTGTGTACTTTAATGGCGTGTATCGGTTGGATTGTTCATGCTATGCAGCAGAAAGTTGTCCCTTCTTCTATCACTGTGCCTTCTTATTCCACTATCTCTCCACATCTTTTTCATACACTTCCTCATCATGAACTGATTCGAAGAACCGAATATTACAATAACTCTTTTATCCAATTATTACATCAACACCAATTAGTGATTAACACAACCGACTGTTGGGTGTGTGGACTAATGCCCCATGCCACAGAAAAAGGGATGCCATATTTAGTCCTTCCGTTCTCTTATGAAAGTTCTGCTTGGGCTTATTTTGTAATCTTTTCTAATGCCTATCAAAGCCGATTTAAACGACCTGTCAGTTCTTATATTGGTGGTCCAGATTTCAGTCATAGTTCGTTGATAAAGGGAATGGTAGCTATAGCTAAAATCATGGAAAATAGTAAAATTTCTATCGATGAGAGAAAAGCATACACTAATTGGAACGTCACCCAATACATCACTAGTCTTAGTGATAAGGTCAAACAGGGAAAATCTCCAGAAATTTGAACTATACCTCATCAAGGCAATTTCTGTTTGCAAATAAATGGTCAGACTGCTGACACCGAACAGAGAAAAAGCTTTTGCTCCCATACGTACATCCATTCATCTCAGAATTCGCCGCCGTTAGTACCATCTCAGGGCACGTATTTTATCTGTCATGATAGAGCCTATACATGGTTATCGACTGGTTTTTCTGGAACCTGCTATATAGCTTTCCTTCTACCCCCTACATATACTGCTTCTTCAAATTTTCATAAAAACAGGTATCGCAGAGGGATTATTGATTCCAAAGACACAGCAGGACAAGAGGGAGGAGACTTCCTAAAAGGATTTCTCCCTTTTTGGGGTCCTATGGCAAATAGTAGGAATATGAGGCCACTGGTCCGTGTAGTAGAGACTACCATAGACATCACTGTAGGAGCTTTGAGTAACATTACATCGGAACTACAGGCGGATCGTCTTATGACATTACAGAATCGGGTTGCCTTGGATATTATTCTTGCAGATCGTGGTGGAGTCTGTAAATTGATCAAATCAAGTTGCTGTATTTATATACCTGATGACGCTCCGACAGTATACCAGGCCATCTCTAAATTGCACATAATCTCCGAGTCGATTCATCAGGACGAAGGAGATTGGTCACTGATGGGGTGGTTTTGGGGACTACTGTCCAAGTGGGGTTGGAAGGTATTAACATTCCTTGGAATGGTTTTGGCCATCATTTTCTCTTGTTGTCTCTGTATGCACTGTGGTCCCGTCATTTGTGACCTTTGTGCTACTATGTGCATCCCAAATCCCAAGTCACAGAGAACAGAGAATATCAAAATGATGTTGCAACAACAGCTTGATGACCTCATGACCATTGACATCGACTCAGATTCACATGAGTCCATATACTATTGCCTGAGTTCTGGCAAAAGGAGGGTCTGAGGAAATTCGATTTTCGATCTCGATCGTATTGACCCGCCATTTTGTAAACCGCCGCCATTTTGTGTTGCCCTCACTCAGGCAGCACGGCGAACGAAGTCTTTTCTGCTTTTCCTGCAATATTGTGTCAAAATAGCCTTCTGCCTCTGTTTACAAAGCTGGTGTTAGGGACTGGCCGAGTACACTAATCCCTGTCTGGTTTTTCTAATCCCTGTCTTAACTATCTGTTGGTTCACACTATTCTCTTCTGACTTTATCTTATCTTCTGGCCTTCGCTGTCTTCTGCTCGTATTCTCTCGTTTCACAACTGTCCTCCAAAACACACAAACGTATCTCGCCACCTGCAAGTCAGTTACAGACAAGTTAATACCTTAACCTGTGGGGAGGGGTGGCAAACACAGTTGAAGGAGAGGCTTCTTCGAGTTACTCGACTCTTTGTTTTCCAACCTTTTCTATTGGCTCAGTCCTATATTAAACTTCCCTTATTGGCTCTCAATGTGTGTGAGAGGTGTGTTTTCTGTTTAATGTATATGTCTTCTATACCAATATAAGATTGTACGCCATGGAGTGAAGTGGCAGTCTCCTGAGAACATACCGTGGAGGAGTGTGGCTCAATGGTTAGAGTGGCAGACCCTGAAGCAGAGTTCTGGCCAGGGACCAGGGTTCGATTCCCGCCTCGGCGGGGCTCAGGCTCTATTTCCTCTGACCTGTCTATTCTCGCCTCGGTGCCTAATCTAATCATGGGTCCCATGCTGCAACTCTGGGCAATAGCTTGCTTAGCCTCCACACCGGCCCCAACAGCGCTAAGGATGCCTGGCTTCACCCTGGGGGTGCCCAGGAGTGGACACTTCACAGGGAAAGCCAGGAGGGGTTCCACAGCGGTATGAGTATCAGTGCCAGGAAACCGCAAAGGCGACACCGCAAGGTGGCCGTCTGGTGACAGTGCGCTCTATAAGTACCTTGACATTTACATTTACCGTGTGTACTTCTAGGACAACTGTACTAGCTGCAGCTAATAAAATCTGATCTTTTACGCCGACAGAGTGTCCCCGTGTCTCTGTTAGCTGAAGCAGGAGAACCCATGAGATTAAGGCGTACCCTGCGCCGCCAGGTGCAAAAGGTTCTGGTTCTTCAGTATATAAACAGAGACACTGTAAAAATAGAGATCAGACGATGAAAAGCTCACAATTGCAAAAATTAATAACATAACACACTGAAAAGTGGTAACATAGTATGTTCACTAACTAACTGTGAATGTTGTACAGTTGCTAGACCCAACAGAACCCGAAAAGCATGATATACCCACCCTATCACGGCAACCTTCTAAATGCTCCTTGCGGTCTGAGACCACAGAACTATTTGGAAATTCACAATACGTTTGGGACAACCTATTAGAAAGCAACCAGGATCCTAAAACAGTCAATTCAAATGTCTCCGAGTTCAGCATTAAGATTAATGGCGCCTAGAAGATATGATCCCTTCCAATTATAAGGTTATGGTCTACTGATACCTTGAAAAAATGGATATCTTGTGACCTTAAGTTTTTGCTACTCTGGGTCAACACCTAAACAGTCAGTGGACAGATCTAAGGACTGTAGACAGACAGATAGTTGTCTGACCGTCAGGGGCAATCAGCTTATGAACCCAGAGGTGCAAGGGCATGCACTGAGCCCCTTTAGACCCTTTTCAAGGCTTTCTGCATAGTGGACCAATCACGTACTTGATCTCTGCTCTTTCAAGCAAGATGAAGTTACTGCAAAGTATAGCTCAGGTACACTTCTTTGGGCTGGAAATGAGCCTGAGCTCACACCATGACAGGTAGACAATAAGAAATATCTAGAAAGGACAAATGTGTGGATCCCACAAAGATTAACAAAGTTCAAATGTTGACAGAGAGGAGAGTGCGCTTACGCAGCAGAGTCACCACTCACTTTACCTGCACTAGATGGTAGTGTACTGAATGGCCCAGTTTTGGTCTCCAGTGAGGGTTATAGAGAGCTTCTTGGAATTCTGTGTTCATGTATTTGGACTAATTGGGCTGGCTGAGGTTGTTATGGACCTAAAGTGAGAATCAGTAGCATTAGCAGCAGGATAGCCCTGCAGAGAATCAGGTTTAACCCTGAGACAATGAGCAGCGCATAAACACTGTATGTGTTTAACAGCAATCCAATGCATTGTGGGCCTGCGGATGCTGGGGAATCAATATACATCATACTAATTTCCCATATTCATCGTATATATATATGGTGAATAAGTTGCAAATAGTGCAGAGGTATTATTACATTATTTTATAATGGTGTGTATCTTGGAAACTACTCTTGTCAGTGCAGGGAAAAAAGGGTTAACAAATATTTTAAACTGGACCGCTCACTGCATTCTGGCTGAGACGACATAAAGCCCTTTGAGCACCTGTGATACATTTTCCTCATAACAGATACGTCACTTTTTTGCAAATGGGGAAGACCAACTAGACAGGCGGACTAGCTCTCAAAGAAACAGACACAGTGACTGATGAGGATGTAGTCAGCACTACAGAACACAGCATTCTACAGCTCTTCTCATAACATACTGCACCTAAGGACAGTAACCTATGAGTTGGTTCACTGAGTCTCTCCCTGCTTAGTACCGCACATAGAAGTGTACATGTGATGATAAGCCCAGGGCATTGAATGCATCTCTAAGTGGGACCCAAAGTTGTTTCTGTGAGGTGTCTCCTTTTGCAAATGAGAAAATTTGATCATCTAAGACAAACAACCATGACTATAGCTTGATTTCCAAATATCTATCATAGGCTATGACTCTCCTGTACACTTCTGGTAAGGAGGGCTCCTGCCAATAAATCATTTGTGCTATAGGAGTGTGGGTTTGCAATGAATAATTTTACTGAATCGATTTCTATGCATTCTTTTTTTTTTGGAAAGAGGTTATTATTTTTAAAAACAGAACTTAAGAACACTTGGATGCATGGGCTGTAACCATTCAGCAGTCAAGTTTACGTTGTCCGTTTTATGTATTTCAGGGATGAACCAGTGTATCCTTAAAATTCGAAACCCACACCAACCAAGTTAGGTTAGAGTGCCCCTCCTGAGAGGCCTTGTCCTCCTCCCAGAACACATTGTGGGGACAGGTGCCTACATGACGCCAGGAAGGTCTCCGTATCTGGGCTTTGCTCTGGTGGGAAACCATATGTGTTCAACTGAGACATGTCCTGCAGACAAAGGAAGCAGAGGATGGGGCTGCTGTTGTCTGTGGACAACCACCATTGTTTACCTTGCACTAACCATTTGCCCCAGGTTAGTGAACCTCATTTACAGGAAAGGTCGATTGCATCACCCCTAGTTCCAGCTTCTGCACCCAAGGACTATTATTTTCTATGCCCAGTCAGAACCCAGACTAAGGAGTTTGGGGGTCGGGGGGCTCCCACTCAAGGTACAGGGTGGGTGTCTAATTAAACGTCTCTTCAATCGTTGGACACAAAAAGAGTACCCCAAAACCAAATCTAAAATTTAGATTTTGCAAAAAATGTGAAAACTTTTGCGTTACGGTTAGGCCATTTATTCTGGAAAGAGATATACATAGATAGATGCAATGGGAGACTTCATTTTAAAAGTTGCTTACTAGTAGGCCGAGATTATGACTCAAGTTCACAATGGAGTACTTTAAAAATGAAATAATATAATTTATTAAAGCGTAAATTAAAATGTAGTTAAAGCAGTTATCTTTTCAGTCTGTTCGATTACCCTTGGAAAAGATTTTAAGTTTTGAATGTACCATAAATACATGCAAAGAACTATTAGAACCGATATATCTGGTGACACGTACCAGTTATTGAGATTTACACGAAGTTGCTATATTGTGTAGAAGTAGTTGACTCATAGAAGCCTATTCTACTATTAGATCTGCTCTGTGGATTTTCTTGCGCCAATTACATTAAGGGTTGCATTCAGAATTTGGAGCCTGATGTACAAAGCGATGTTATGTTTGCAAAGGTCAAATTTGAGCCTTTGCAACTGCAAACTGCCGTTTTTAAATGTATAAAACCCAAATTGCGATTCAGTAATACATTACGAAATCGCAATTTGGGTTGCAAACTAACTGGCACATGCATCAACAATGCCATTTGCGATTCCTTAATAGCGAAAAATAAGGATTCGCTAATAAGGAATAGCAAAAGGCTATGCATGTAGAAATCGCTTACAAAATAGCGATTTCTAAACATTCCTTAATTGCTACTCGCAAATTGCGAGTCGCAATTAAGGAATACCTCCGCATTGATTCCTATGGGCCTAGAGGCCCATAGGAATGAATGGGAGGACTTTCTCAATTTGCTAATCTCAATTAGAGAATCGCAAATTACTCATGCTATTTCAAGGGTGCCAGGGCGTCAAAAAGACACCCTGTTGCACCCCTGAAATCTGCATATGAATACATCTTGCACACACACATGCCCCAAGGGCATGTGTGTGTGTAAAATGGAACTCTGAAAAATGCTCTTTAGTGCATTTTTCAAAGTTTTTGCAAATTACCATGAAGTTCAACTTCATGGTAATTTGCTCCCCCTATTAGCGAAATCACTAATTTTTAAACTTTCATGCATTGCATTTAAGGAATCTCAATTTGGGATTCCTTAAATGCAATCGCAATTTAAGGAATCGCTATTTAGAGATTCCTTAAATAGCGATTTTTGCATTTGGGATGATGCATCCCAAATGCAAAAATACCAGTCGCAAAGGGTCAGATTCTGCTAATCTGCCCGTTTGCGAGCAGTTTTCTCGTTGATGCATGTGCCAGTAAATACAGAGTCAGTATTTGGAAGGGACGTGTAAAGGGCGTTCCTTTCAAATACCGATTCCTTAACATATGTACTAATGATTTGTGACTCCCAATTGGTGGTAACCATTTGCAAACAGGTAGAGGTTCCCAAGAGACCCCCTTCCTCTTTAAGAATGTTTATAAAAACATGTTGAGGAGCAGGCTGTGGTCAATCAAACCACTGCCTGTGCCTAAAAAATGTTTGTAAGAATATTAATTTTTGAATGCACCCAGTTTCCTTTTAGGACAATGAACTGCATTTAAAATAAAAATGAATGCTTTATTTCAGAGCAGTCCCAGGCAAGGTGATCTGCTGACTGAGAGGCCACCATGCTTATGACTCTCACCAATCCTAGTGGGTCTCAATTTGCGACCTACCTCATGAATATTAATGAGGTAGGTCGAATTGCGGCCCCTACCAACCAGTATTTTGTGATCCAACCTATTAATACATAGGTTGGATTACAAAATACCAATGCATTCAGTAGGAGTTAGTGTGCAAATTACACCCACTTCTACCGAGTCGATTTTAGTACATTCCTAATAGGAAATTGCAAATCGCTTTTTGATGCAATTTACGATTTCCTATTTCTTTGTACATCAGGTGTTGTGTGACTTGGCTGCCTCGTCTCTGCTGTGGTTAAATCAGCCTCTCTGCCATACTGGTAGTGGCAATGATCAGTGAAGCCAAGACCGCCCTTCCATGCCTGCTTATTGGACCTGCAGTCATATGTGATTCCTGCTAGGATCCATCTCCAGGACTGACACAACTTATGTCTTCTAAGTGCTATGATTTTTCCCCAATTCATGGAGTATTGTTCAGTGGCTATGCCACACAATTAAGAAGCTGGTGAACATGTAATTGATGGGATGTCTAAACTGGGAGGCCCCTTTGCTGCCATTTTCACTGGTGTTGGGTCAGCTGAAAGGGGTTCTTGGTCGCTGTTCCCCTTTATGAACTCTGCATACCCTCACCCTCTACTAAAGGAGGGATTTAAACAAAGAGGAGAGCGACGGACATTCGCCTGTTTTGTACATTCCCCTCTACCAGGCTCCTCATCTCCATGCGCATGTCATGGGGTGACAAGCGCTTCATCGTTGCCACAGCAAAACTTTGGAACTCCCTCCCAAGTGATATCAGAGCCAGCCAGTCTTTACTTGCTTTTAGAAAATTGACAAAAACCTGGTTGTTTAATCAATAAGTTCCCCTGCTGTCGGGTTCATGTTCGCTGTCCCTAGCGCCGAGACACCCACGGGTATTTACGCGCTTTACAAATCGCATAAATAAATAAATAAATAAAAAGCTGTATTTTCCCCCATCACAAACGAGCTACATAAGAAGCGCTTTCACTCTGCTTCAGGGGATCCTCGAGCAACATCCGGGTCCGAGTACTTCAATTCCGACCAGCTGCGCCAAAATAATTCATTCTAACACTTTCTGCAAGACTCAACTGCATATAATGGCTACCTTTAGAAAATGTTTCAAGAACAGCCAGTGCAGTGAAAAGAACGAGTTTATTATAGTGAGGTGACAAATGAATCCCCATTACGACACCTTGTGTGGGCCTGTAGCCTTTTTATGAATATATTCAAGAATAATGGGAGCTTGAGGAGCAGCAGGAGGTTAGGAGCTCAGGGGAGTCAATTGCAAGCAGATTTGTTAATTAAAATACCTGTCACTCCAGACTGCGATTAACGATCATTTTTATTATACACAAAAGGTACAAATCAGTCACCGGTTCGCATGGTGGATTTAGTGCAAATAATGGAAATATGCATAGTTTGTGTTTCAAGGTAAGCATCTTTTTACTGAAATGTGGCACTGTGACCAGTAGAACATGTATGTTCTGATGTTTAAAATGGCCAGATGTGTGCAGTTTTATTGTTAAACGTTTTTAACACATATGTTTGATTTAGGGTTTTGTTGATCAAACAGCTAATAAACAGAACAAAACATCAAGGCAGCATTGTATATGTCTTTATCGTAGTATACACTGTTATCATTCAGACAAGGTCCTTTAAACATTCTCGTGGGAAGGACCTGAAACCAACTGCAGCAGATAGTTTGATGCTTGATGACACATCCCCTCCATTTATATATTTCTTTTTCAACTCTGCAGCAATGGTCAATTCCACTTGACCAAACAAACATAACGGGGGTGGGGGGTGGCGTCCTGGGGATCTCAAGCATCTAGCAATGTCCCTTTTGGCTACTAGCTAACTAATGCCAGCTAGTGTTTGTAGTTGTCTGGTGGGGGGCCAACCCTCCATGACTCCAAAGAGGGCCGCTTTGGGGTCCAGCACAGTGGGAGTCTGTGTTAGGTGTGCAATTGTACTGTGTATGGAGTTTCAATCAGAGGCTATGATTGGGCAGGCCCAAGGGATGTGAAAGAAGGACCTCTCTATCTTCCCACGGTGCAGGCAGCTCACAGAAGCCACCCGCCTCATCTTCCAAAACCGATTTGGACAGTAATACCTGAAAAAGTTAAACTGTCTAAGCCAGGGATTTTATGGGATAGCCAATGATCATGAGGCCATTTTAGCTTTGCGCCAGTCCTCATCATCAAGTTCCCTAATGTTAGACTCCCAATTTGTGCATAGTTGTTGAAAGGCGTCAATGGCGTTGAGTAAAACCCCCTCCAGGTGGCGAGTTGCCCCCCCTTCTCACCCGCTTCCACCAAACTGCGTTCCTATTAACCCCTTAAATCACCACTGACAACGTGCTTTGGTGCCTTAAAATGTCGCAGTTTATTCGACATCACAGGTTTATACAATTTTGCAAAATCATGGTCATATTAATTGATCGCTTAATGTTCATGCTACACATTTACATTTCCTGGTCTTTGCACCCATTGCTCGCTGTATAAACCCAGCCTCCTTAATTTCCCGGGAGGGTATGAGCCCCCTGTCTGGGCTTCCGATTCACGGGTCTAGGTTTCAACTTGCTACCGACTTGGAGGGTGTCTGTCTGGACCTGTCCGGGCTGCAAGTGCTGTCCTGCTCGCCCTGTACCCTTTCGTGGGCCCTTCCTGCTCCCAGGGGTCCCTGCCGTGTGGCATCTCAAGGACCTTACTTCAGCATCTACTCTATCTAACTGAAGCTGAGTCCTTGCATTTCGCTCCCTCAGTACCCCTGCCATGAGGCATCCCAAGGGTCCTGCGGGAGCATCACATCTACTTTTTCTATGGCGACATGCCACCCTTGGCTCCCTCAGTGCCCCCGCCGTGAGGCATCCCCAAGGATACTGTGTGAGCCTTCTATCTACCTTTTAGTAATTTGTGTTCCTACTGCTTCACCTCTACCCTTGCGGCTGCGATGCCCACTTCTTTTTGGTGTGGGTGGGATTCTTCCTTTCTCTCTGCAAGGGGGGGTTGGTTGTACCTCTCTTGGGCCCGTTGGCCCTCGTTATCCCCCCCTTGCCTAACTGGCTCACCCTCTAATTGGGGGTGGCGTGCTCGCCCTGGGGGGACCAGTCCTGGTCGCCCCCTTTCTAGCGGGCATGTAAATAGGTGCAGGAAGGGGCGTCCCACCCCAGACTGTGTTTGACCCGGGCCCCCATCGGGTCCAACTTTGCCTTCCCGGCCCGGGTTATGAGGTAGCAATAGAGGGGAAAATACCCTTTTGCCCCATAGGACGCATTTTCAGCTTGGCCTCCATGGGGTTAAAGTCTGGGACCTCCCCCAAGGCTTACCTGTGGACTTTGAGAGCATGACATTCATGCATCTATTTGGAAACAGAGACTAGTAAAGCCCATACTCTGCCTTATGTTGGTCAAAGGGCATGATGCGATCACCGTTCCATAAGTCACTCAGTATCGACATTCCAATTAGATCCCACCCACAGAAACCCACCACCTGTTTTAATCACATACCTGTCCACAGAGGGGTCTGGGCTGTTGGTTTCTCTAACAATTTCATGTAGGACTAGGCGGCATGCCGGGACAGTAGTGGGATGTTGGAAGACTGCAGGAAGGAGGCTCGGGGTCGGCTGATGTAAAAGAGATTATGTATGCCCCAGCAGTTTAGTAGGAGAACTCTAGACCACAGGTGGAATCCTGGTAGTAACCGAAAAGCCAGTCTACCAGCTGGACCATCTGTGCTGCACAGTAGTGTTAGTGATGGCCAAGGCTGCCTTCTTACACTGGTGCTGTACATTTAGTGTAGGAGACTCTATGGGTCTTGCCTGCCTTTGCGACATGGACTGGAGCTCCAGGAGAATGGCGGAGTAAGTATATATGGGTGATTATGTAATACATAGAAAAAAAGGGGGAAATGAGCATCATCTAAAGAGGGGAAGTAGTTGAGGAGTCTAGGTCATTATGTACACGCTTTATAATAGGGTTTATGTTTAGTTCCCAGGCTCCCTGTGGAAAACGGGTGATAGTGCTGCCCAGGTATCTGAATGGGCCCTGTGTGACCTGTAGCCTATCATCAGGCATGTGTGCAGGAGATGCGTCAGTCAAGTGTATGTAGTGGGATTTCTCCTAGTGAACCTAAAGCCCTGATGCATCCCCGTATATGTTAGGCATGTGGATCAAGCCAAGCAAAGATTTCTGGGAGGAGTGTAAATATCACAGCATATCAGCGGCGTATAGTGCCACCCTATCCTTGTGAGTAGCCTCCCAGCAGAAGCCCTGTAGCTGTGTTACCACTCGATCCAGGCCAACAGCAGCTCTATTACCAGGGCAAAAAGGAGAGGTGAGAGAAATGGCCAATGGACAGTATTGAATGCCTTTTCATAGTCCACGCGAAGCACAGCCACTGGTCCCGGTAGGTGATTGAGTAGAGAAAGTGCAAACTTGAGTCTGTGTATCAAGTGGCGAGTGCCTCTTCTAGGCATGAAACTGTTTTGGTCTTCATGAACCTGGGATTTTCCAACTCTCACAAGTCTGGTGGCCAACATTTTATTTCTATGTTCAAAGCAAATACGTATAGTAGTGACTGCTGCGATCCTGAGATCAGTTGTCAGGGTACCAGTGCAGCTCACGTCTTTAAAGACGTGTAACAGGTGTGGCACAAGGAGGGAAGAGAACCGTTTATAGAACTCAACGAGAACCCACTCGATCCTGGGGTTTTGCCCGAGGGGGAAGGACTGGTTGCTGCCTGAAGTTCCACTAGAGTCACAGGAGATTCGATTTCAGTGTGCTGTGCACCAGAACGTGGAAATACGAGTAGGTCCGCTGCTACAATATAGGGTGCAGTAATACTCTGTCAAGGTCTCCATGATATCAGAGACCTCATAAGTCAACCCTCCCTCTGGGATATGTATCGCCAAATTATTTGTGTTCCCTTTTGCCTCTGGGACAGCAAATAAATCAATTTCCCGGCTTTGTTACCTTGCTTGTATAGTTGGTATTAGGCAAGGGACCCCGCAGTCCTGACCATGTCAAGGAATTTACTCCTCAGTGTCAAGCGGAGCACTTGCATGTCCGAGTACCATCAGGGTGTGTGGTCGACCATAGGGTCTGTTTGAGACAGCAGCATCTGTTGTGTGGATTTTTACCGATCCTAGACAGGCATTGCTCACAACTACCCATTTCTTGGCCCACCCTTCTTCTCCAGCTCTTTTCTTTTGTGCCTTTTCATCAAGTATTTGACTGTAAGTAATTTAATTGCATTTGTACATTAGATTACTGCAGTTGGGGGAGCTCATATAGTCCTCTCCTAATGGACCTCCCTCCCTGATTCCACGTGCCCTATAGTACCCCTTTGTTACCTACTTTTAAGAATAACTAGACATTGCACACTCGCCTACGTTTTTAGAAGCTCATGACATGTATCCAATGTATAAAGAAACCACAGGAGTGTAACCCGTAGACCCAACTGAGATCAGGGTAAGTACAATAAAATTGCGACAATATCTCAGCAGGAATTATTAGATTATTTGCAATTGTATGTACAAGACATTACAAACCACACATAGAAGACAAGAGGCTTCAAAATAATATGAGTAATGCGCCCATAGGCGTCATGTATTTAGAGAAGATCAATACAATCATGAAAGAATTATAACAGCACTAATTGGTCAAAATACCAAAGCAACCCTAAAGAAAAAGTGTACAATGTGCTCGTGACAATGGAGTGACGGCGCAAGTGACAACGTGAAGAGACCACAGCATGAGGCGCAAAGCAATATATACAAAATATATACAGAATAGAAAGGTTCAGTGCCTCTCAGCTATTGGCTCCAATGTCAACCGAACAAACATTTATCATCTCACATTCATCAGCAAAGATTGAGATGAACTTTTATTTTGGGTGAAGCCGTTTCAACTGTGATTGATCATAAGCCCTTTTCATTTGATGCAGTCACCAGGTGAGTCCATTTAGAGGACGTTATCATTTTGGCTTCACTTGCAACGCATGACTGTGAAGCATCTTTCACTGCATCACAGGCACATTTATACACTTTGCAAATGCCCTTTATCACCTTTCTATGTAGTTGAAGCAAAAGACTTTTTCAAATCTAAAGGAAGAGGTTGCAGCAAATATACTGGATTGCATTTAAAGATAAAGGTTTTTCGGCTACCTGTACTAATATATAGGTTTTATGTGAGTATATCAATGTGACTTAATGCTCACCCACTTATTGTGAAATGGGTTATACCTTCAAGCGGGTCTGCACCTGTAGAAATGTGATTTGTTTGGTTCAGCTGTCTTTTTTTTCTTTTTCTTTTACTGTTCCTATTTTCCTTTATTCTTGTCCCTTAATATTTTTGTCCCCAGTATCAGTAATATCATTATTTTTGTCCATCTTGCCCTTGGAGACTCATTTAATTCTGAGTCCCCTCGTTGCAAAAATACATTTTTCAAACATTTTTTGAATCTGCGCAGTGGTCCCTGGTTGCCCCCTGTGCCTGTGAGTCTTTTTTCTAGTTTTGCTATATGTGTTTATTCCAATCCTTTCCACTGTGGCCCCACCCACTTGTAACACTCTAAATTGGGAGTGCTGGTTACCCCACGTTGTGTCATTGATTCCCCGACTGCGCTCCAGGTGAGATGCGCAACTCTGCACGCTCGGCTGATTCTGCAGCTTTTAACATGGCTCGGAGCAGATACATCTCCACACTGACCCTGTTGCTTTGAAGATACGCTGGCTCCCTGCGCACTGCTACACTTCTGGCTGTGGGTGCAGCCCCTCTCATCTCCCATTGGAACATCTGTTCCTTAAATATTTTCTTTTTACATGTATTTTTATTCTCAGTCGATTTTAACATTTGTTGTCTCCCAAAGAGACTAGAACACCTGGCTGAACATGCAGCTCCGCTGCTCCATTTAGATACATCGCGCCCCCTACTTGATGTTATACAGGTGCACAGTCTCCCCACACAGTGCTACAAATTTGCCATTAATCTCGAGGTAGGCACCATTTTGTGTATCCCTACTTATCTTCTTCTGTAACATTCTGTTCCTTATAATGATTTTATTCTTTTTCGGTTTCGTCCTCATTAAGAGACTTGCGTCTGCAAGACCCCCCTCTTTCACCGGTTTGTTAAGGCTCAATAGTAACACAGATTATTTTATTTTATAATAGGGTTATGTTCAGTAGGTTGTTCACAATACTATATTAACCTATAAAGTCAATATTTATTGTCTTTTTGATATTAAGTAACCATTTTTGTTTTGTTTCTTTTTCCCCCTTTTCTTCTTTTCTTTCCTTTTGATTCTGTTCTTGTTCACATATAGGTTGTGTCTCAGGGATTTTAATTGTAATGTCCTAATGATGATCCATACATTGTAAGAGGATCAAAAAGTCGTCGAATGCACATATTGACCCTGTACTATATATGTAATGTGATACGTCTGGTTTGGGATTTTGTGTATTGTGACATATTAAATATTACGTATTAATGTCACTTGGAAATAATTGTCTGCGTTTAAAATAAGTTACAAAACTTCCTTTGGCCCTACCCTCTCTTTTATGATCGCAAAATTAAAAAAAAGTAAGACAAAGATACTGAGATCCCGATATTTGTGGCAGTAGTCAATTCATTGATTTCATTTTAGAGTAACTATTCTTTTTGTAGGGACTGGTGTACCTTTAAAATTTCAGATAAGCTCTGCACTTTACCCGGGTCCCTAGGGATTCATTATTTGAAAGTGTCATCAATTAGATACAGTTCTCTAACTTTGTTTGTGGGTGTCTTTAGACATCACTCCAATGGCATCAGCTTCAGGGGGGGTCATCACAATGGCTGTTCAGGGCCACAGCAAAATGTCCAGTTTCAACCGGTTTCTGGGATTTCTATGCACCATCATCAATATCCATTATTTAGAGACCTTGCTATACTCGCAAGGCATTTGAGCTTCAGCAGTTTCCTCAACTTTCAGGACCTCCTGCCCTGTACCGCCACGGGTGAGTGCAGGCTAGCTCCAGGGGCAAGTCAGCTTCACTGTCGGTACCTGGGCCCCTCTGTGTGTAGGGTTAGCAGGAAGCTACCATCAACAAATCAAGGAGTAGCTTGCAGTTTCCAGAGATTCAAATCTGAGTTATGGACCAATCTCTCCATTGCATCTGTCTGGTATCCAGGAATTCTCCACTATGGAAAGCATGGCTTGTTTTCTTTCTCCTGTCGTTAGTCAAAGGATAGGCTTTCTGGTAAAAGCTACCACGGAATCCCTTCCAGGCACAACCACAAATTGATAGACTTTTTATTTGGCTATGGTCACTGCCCTTTCTACACCCCAAGAATGAAAGCAAACCTCCAGTGCCAAGCCCCACTCTGTGCCAGCTCCCGTGTTGTTTTTGGCTCTGCTCGCCTGAGTAAGGTCCCCTTTCTCAAAGTAAAAGGTGTTGCAGGAACTGTTGGCAAGTAGCCATGGAAGAAACTCCCTTCTCTTCTTTGTGAGTGCTGCCTATCACCTATCACCTTCCCCGCCCAGGGGGAGATGGTCTGATACCAAAATGTCATGGCCCAGGTATCCTCCGACAAAAATACAATGGCCTAAATATCGTATACAAAAATAAAAAAAAATACAAATAGAAAACCTACACCCAAAAGATGAACATTTTTGTAAAGTTTATTTAGGACACAAAATGTATGAGAGCAAATATATTTGCTATGGATATTCTGACATGCAACCATGGAGATTAAGTGCGAGCAGGGAATTTTAGGTGTGATAAACAGGAAGTCAAACGAAACGTTAATGGACTTTTGGAAAACACTGTAGCAGAGCATCACTGTTGATATATTTAATACATGAAAACATTAATAAACAACCTAAATTGTTAATGATCAAATTATTGCATTAGTTTCGCATGCTGGATTGTCTCTACACTTAACATTTGATGCATATTACCTTTTCCTAATGTTCATATAAAAGCAAGCCGCACATCCTAGTGCAAGGACCAGGGCTCTTCAAAGCATGTCTTATTTTTTAGGTGCATTCCATAACTGAACTTGGTACAACCATGCAGAACTAAGGCAAGATTAGGGTAAAAACATGTTTTCAAAGCGGAACTGATGTAGCTGAGACCTAAGCTACCCCACAGGCGAGAACCAGCTGTGCATTGTCAGGTATCCGTTGTCTTTTGTCCCTTATCTATTGTAGGCCATGTGAGAGCGTATATTGTTTGCTTACACAACACGTAATAAATGCAGCAACATGGCCCACCCTGATAATATGTAACACAGCGCTAAATAGCACACAGGGGCAGTTGAAAGAATCCATACAGGGCCTTTTGCAAGGAACGCGTGGTAATGCAGCAATGAAATTCATCCAAGCCGTTGCTTGGTGGCTTCGCAAAGAGCTGGGGCTGCCTTTTCCGTCGCTGGCTCTCTGATTATGCGGCTGCCATTTCCTCGGGCTGCACACTCCTTACAGTATCCCCAGACGATCTCCATCCTGCCTGGCAGCGCGCGCAGACAGCCCAAAATATTCAGAGTGACATTTTTCATCGTCCAAAAGAGCAGCTGACTCGCTCCTGACCTTTACAAAGTGGCAATCACGCTCATTCTGGAAACACCCAGCCTGGTGCCCAGCAGTGTGCTCGCCTGCTCTGCCCCACTACAAATGGATTTGATTTGATTTAATTCTCAAAATACATAATTCCCCTATTTTTGTCTAATTGTGTCTGAGAGATGCAAATGGCCGGCCTCCGGAGCCACAGTGGACTAGAGGTGTAATCACAGAGCTCTCCCTGGTAATTTATTGCTACACGCCTTAATGTATGTCTAATACATGGGAGGAGAAGGGCCTGGTGGCCTGTGACTCTGCAGGCTGCTTTTATGCTGAGCTGGCATTTATTTAAAGTAATAGGATTTCTCCTCCTTCTTTTTGTGCTGCCTTTGTCACTAAATGGGCGACAGATCTTGCTTCCCATGGTAGCAGGTACTCAGGTACTCCTGTGAATAACTGCCCACTCTCACCTTTTATCAGACTCGCTCAATAATAATAATCGAGGCTAGATGAACCTCAAAATCCGCAGTGACTTGGTAGTAGAGATGCTGCCTCTTGCTGCTGCACAGGGTGCAATGTAGAATTAAACCGTATGGTAGTACTGCAGAAGCACGCATTAGAAGGCCAGAGATGCACTAATGAGGGGGGCAATTTAAAAATGGCAATGTCCTTTTTTATTCTCAGAGCTCCAGTACCTTGCTGCTCTTTTCCAAATCCATTGCCCCTGTTTTATACCAATGTATTCCCCGCACAGAAACTGTATAGTGCCAGGAGCCTCTGCATAAAGACGAAGTCAAACTGGGGAGAGAGTAAGATATTATTTTATTGTCTTAATTTGTCCCCCATTTTTGGTTTGGGGGCTTCCCTATAACTTGATGTCCTTCAGGCAGAAAAACCCTTGCAAGACAGAAAACAGTATTGCCTAGTGCCAGGAGAACACATGTGTTCGGATCTTAATGCAATAATCCGCTGTAAGAATGTACTGCAGAAACTAGAGTGAGACCCTGATCTAGAGCTTGGCTGATGAAACATAAATACCATAGGATAAAATGGGATTTATATTTCGGCAGAAAAGATATCCCTCACCGTTGTGACCAAGTAACCCGTCTGCCACGATCTAAATCAGACCCTGTGCCCTCAATATATATGTTGTTTGTGGGAAGCAGTAGCTTCTGGTTGCAAAAGATGAAAAAGTGACAGAAATGCAATGATTTGGGAAATGGATGGTGGAATCCTCGACTACACTTCTGCTAGCACTCCACCAAGTGCTTACCATGTTGAAATGCTGTGGCAGTACTCACTGTCCAATCTCAAGATGCCACTTGGCAGGATGGGACGGTGGTGGAGTAGTGGACCCCAGAGCAGATACGGCTTCAGAGATTCCGGCATGTGAATATCTGTGACAGACTTCGGGAGGGAACCTCAGTTAGTCCCTGAATCCCAATAAGGACAACATGGTTCACATCACCCCAGTACCCTATGCTACTGCCATAATCCCTAGGATTGCCTTCCCAGGGAGCACAGATTTAGGGTTAATACTGTCCATGGCTATGGAAAGATAGTGTCAGAATGTTATGCCTGAGGGCAGGGAGTGTCATTGTCTTTCTCAAAGTATGAAACAAAATGCACCAGAGGGTGGACATGGTGGATTTTGGTGTAGAATAGACTTGGTTGCAAAATAAAGTGTGATGCGCATATCAGGAGAGTTAGAAATGGGGGTCTTTAGTTGACAGAGGTGGGTACCTTTGTCCAAATAGGGACCCTTGCTTCTAGTCAGGGTAAGGGGGATACGCTCCTAAAATAACCCCTGCTCACCCCCTTGGTAGCTTGGCACGAACAGACAGGCTTATCTCAGAGGCATTTGTGAACACATACAGTAATACAGTGAAAACACTACAAATGGACACCACACCAGTTTAGAAAAATAAGTAATCTTTATCTAAACCAAAACAAGACCAAACCTCAAAAATCCAAAATACAGTAATAAAAATATGACTTTCAGATGGTAGAAATAGTTACGCTCAAAGCAAATTGCAGATGCAACACTTTTCACACAGAGTACCTGGGATGCGTTACGCGAATAAACAAAACGGGCCGCAGGGAAAGTGATGCGTCAGTTCCTCACACTCAGGGAAGGTGATGTGTCAGTTCCTTGTTCCGGGGGAGGTGATGCGTTGGTTCCTTACTGCTGCACAGGGGAGGTAATGTGTCGGTTTCTTACTTCGTGGGGAGGTGATGCATGGGGGGTGATGCGTCAGTTTCTTACTGCATCCCCCAACGATGTGACAAACTTGCTGCCTCGATGCGATGCGACGATCTGGGACGATGCGTGGATTCTTCCAGCTCCCAGCGGAAAACAGTCTTTAGAGGTCCAAAACAACAGCAGGCGCTACTTTGCAGGTCAGAACTCTCAGCAATGGAGTTCAGGGGTGCTAGTAGTGAAGTCTTTGTTTCCCTGAGACTTCAAAACAGGAGGCAAGCTTAGTTTCAAACCCTTGGAGATCTTCCTCAAGCAGGGGACACAGGAAACAGCAAAGTCCTTTTCTCTTTTCCTTGGCAGCAAATAGCCACTGCAGGCCAACCCCAGACAGCAAACAGCACAGGGGAAGTAGCTCGTCCGGCTCTTCTCCTTGGCAAACGTTCCTCTTGATTTCCCAGAAGTGATCTTAAAGTCTGGGGTCTGGGCCCCTCTTTTTATACCCAAAAAGTCTTTGTTCTCTGAAGGCACAGAGTGTCTGTACCCAGCCAAAACCAGTTCTGTGGGGCCCTTTGCAAGTGCACAACAACCTGCATTGTCAGTGTGAGCCCTGGCTCCAGACACATCAAAGGGGGGGCGTAGCCATCATTGTGGAAGGCAGACACAGCCCTATTCAGGTGCAGGTGCTACTCCTTCCACCACTCCAAATGCAGACCAGGCCTATTCAGCCCAGCCCTGACTCATGAGGCTCTCTGGTGCCTCTGCTCCTCCCCAGCCCCTAACAATCCAAAGCCAGACATGCAATACACAAACCTAGTAGAGGCATACTGGATGGCTAATCAAGAAAATACTTTCTTAAAGGGGTGTTTTCAAACAGAATGTAAAAATCACCCTCGCTAAAAGATGCATTTTTACATTCTGAGTTCAGGCATACTAAACTTTATTTTTCTACCTCGTTCCCAAGGGTAGTTATGTTTATAAGATGTTATAAACAAAAGTTCTGGTATGACTATGCAAAAAGGGCCAAGTCCAACATGGTGATATTGCTTGCATAATACGAAATTCTGGATATTGAATTTTTGGTTGCCAACATTTCTTGTGTAAGTAGAAAGTGGAAAAACACAGCAGCTATGGAATGGAACTTGGGAGGAAGTTTCAAAATGAGAGAGGAAATAAACACTACAAACCCAATTATAAAAAATGTGCCTGGCACTCCCCACACTCGATGCATGGTTCCGCCCATGGTGACATGTTCTTAGCATATGGAGGCTGCAGAATCACTCCTGCATATGGGCAATGACCCGATCGATGCACAGACATCTCCTCACACCTCGGGAGTCTTCTCGGTATGGCTCCCCATTGGGCCTTTCTCTCTCCAACACTCTTCTCTTCCTCACAGAGAACACTGGTCTCGGCAAGCAGGAAGCACTGGTGGTCTACGCTTCAGGGTAGGTAGTCTTGGTTTCCCTGGGTGATATCCCCTCTCCGAGCAGGGAGACTAGCAGGCCCAGGTCACAAGCAGAAGACTTGCAGAGCTTCCCATTCTCACACAGCTTATGAAAAATCTCAGGTCTCAACAAAAGTTCATTTGCAGACAGCAAATGTGATTTAGGGGCTGGGTCTTTGATGTTTTATGTTGGGGCTCTGCATCTTTGAAGTGTACACTTTCTCTCTCTTCTTCCTTTTGATGTCCTACCTCTGTAGGCATAGTTAGAAACTAGCATTTAAAAAACCTTTGAAATTCACTGAAAAAAACATTGGTTTCAGGCACGTTATAGTTGAAAATTCAAATGTAAAAAACCATAGAAATTCACTGAAAAAACCATTGGTTTCAGAGACGTTATAGTTAGGAATTAGCATTTAAAAAACCTTAGAAATTCACTGAAAAAACCATGGGTTTTAGAGAAAGTTATAGTTAGCTGGACATTTCACTTGTACAAAACCTGTGAAATTCCCCCCGTTATAGTTAGTTCAGCTAACTATAACTCACGCCCCCGCAATGCACTGCTGATGGCGTCACATATTACATCACTCATGACATGGTCAGTGACATCACTGATGACATCTCAAATGACATCACTGATGACATCACGGATGACATCATCCATGTGATAAATTGATGCATCTACTCACACCCTAATATAACCTTTGATACACCCACTCAAAATTACAGACGGCCATTCTCAAAACCATAGATACTCCAATACTAATAACTACATACCCACTCATTGATTCTTAGGTCTACACAAACATCCACTCACTCACCTGTACAGTCATTCACGCTGCATCACCGTTTCCACTTCGCTCATTGCTATTGCCGCTTGAGTTTCAAGTATGGCTTCTCCTAGTGGATCTTGACTTTGTGGAGCAGTACTCTGACTATCTTGAAAATTATCTCTAGCTATTTCAGCTGCAATAGTTCTTTCTTGATTAATCTCTTCATTCAAGATTTGGAGATAATTTAGAAAAATTGTACATTCAATGCTGTCTTTACATGCATTGAAAGAATATTCATAGCAGTTACAATCTCAAAGTAATTCCATTTCAGTCCGCCAAGGTTTGAAGAGTTGCAGAAGAACTAAATAGAAAAACTCCCTTTTATCTGGAGTATCACAACTTAGTTTCCTGTGATTAATCAGATTTCCTTTGGCATGTTTCACCAAACATCCTTCAGATCCAATTACAGCATATTTTCCCTAATTTAAATTTTCCGTAACATTTTTTTAAAAACTATAACGTTGCAGTATTTCATATAGACATATGTTTTCCAGGAATGGACTTCTATTTGGATAGTACGTATCCAACATATTTGATTTCAGAATATCTGTACTTTGTGGTTCATTCAGTGCCAAGTATTCAATTTCTTGTACAGATTTCAAAACTCGATTTCGTGTTGCAGCAAGACCTAGACTTATCCAGATGATTCCTCTTGACTTTGAATATAAACTTGCAGATGTCAATCGATATGAACATTTGTAGGATCCAATTTCTTGATGTGAAAGCATCTTCAAGCTGAAGCTGTAGAATTTTTTGCTAAGTGTCTTCTCCTGTGGAATTTCCTCCCACATTTCTTTCAATTCTGTTTTCTCAGATTTGGTAATATATGTCGTGACATAGCGAGCAACAGCAATTGAGTTATCTGCAACATAATGTAGTCCATATTTGCATTCCACATCTTCAAAATCACCGGATTGCAATCATTAATGTACTTCGATTCTTCTGTTCTTTTTATATTATAAGTATTTTTTGGTGATTTTCAAGTGATAGTATGCCTCACCGCTGACATAAAACTGTTCACTCTTCCTTAGGAAATTACTGGACGTGGAAAGCCAAATCTACATTTTGTGTAAAATGTATCCTTTGACTTATATTTCCGTCGGCAATATTTTCCACATTGATGACTTTGAAACCGTAAAACTTGCTGTCTTAACCCCTTCTGTGCCCTTGACGTGCTGGACACGTCATGGAGCACTGTGCCCATGACGTGTCCAGCACGTCATGACACCCACCCACGGGGGAAGCGCTGGCGCTCCCCCGTGAGTGATCGATCTTTTTTTTTTTTACTGGGAAGGCAGGGGAAGACCTTCCCCTGCCTCCCCCCGCCCCCCACCCCGCGTCATCAATGACGTCAGCGCGCGAGCCGCACTGACGTTATGGAAGTTCCCCTTTGTTCTCCCGATGCGCAGGAAGCCACTTGGTTCGTGCGCTTGGTTCGTGATAATTGCAGTTGCTTCAATGTGAAATGGATCCAAAAAAGAAACGCACGCTTGGGAGAGATGCCCTTTTTCTCTCGTTTTCTCTCTGAGGGGTGCTGCTAGCGTGGGAAAGGGAGGTGGGGGGGTAGGGTGGGGGCACAATGTTGGGGGGAGGAGAAAGGTTTCATTGAAGGCTCCGCTTGGTTCGTGCGCTTGGTTCGTAATAATTGCAGTTGCTTCCATGTGAAATGGATCCAAAAAAGAAACGCACGCTTGGGAGAGATGCCCTTTATCTCTCGTTTTCTCTCTGAGGGGTGCTGCTAGCGTGGGAAAGGGATGTGGGGGGGTAGGGTGGGGGCACAATGTTGGGGGAGGAGAAAGGTTTCATTGAAGGCTCCGCTTGGTTCGTGCGCTTGGTTCGTGATAATTGCAGTTGCTTCCATGTGAAATGGATCCAAAAAAGAAACGCACGCTTGGGAGAGATGCCCTTTTTCTCTCGTTTTCTCTCTGAGGGGTGCTGCTAGCGTGGGAAAGGGAGGTGGGGGGGGCCATACAGCAGGTTCCTAACTAAATAAAGCAAGTCAGAGGGGTTGCAAAGTGGCCAGATTGATTTTATTTACATCCAAATACACCAGCATCACAGAGTTTGACATTGAAGCGCTACTTTCGTTTTCTCTTCTTTCTTTGAACAGCATTGTTGTTCCCAGGTTGGGAGAGCGTACCATTCCTGGAGGTACTGCAGTACCTGGTTGATGGGTTGTTTGGAAAACACAATGTGTACCATGGCTCTGTGTTTATGGATGTGGTCTTTTTGTACCATACTGCTTACTTTTTGTAAGGATATAAGCAATGGACATTGAAACTGTTCCCTTCAGGGCCCTCTAGTCATGTCCATAACTTTTCAGGTGAAACCACTCGCTGATTTCTGAATAGTGAATGAGAGATCGGGTAACCATGTTGTTTCTGCTTACATTTCACATGCTTTACTTATTCTTGCATTCCCTATGAGTGGTTGCTTTTACTTTTTTTTAAGCAGCATATTACTCTTATCAAGTGCATAATTAGTTTTGAGCCACACCCAAGTGTTTATAGCGGGCACAATTAGTTTGTAGCTGAAGGCAGTGCGAGTTTCTCTCAGTGGGGAAGTATGGTGTTCAGTGGGGGAGAGGATGTGGCAGTATGGCCAGAGATGTCGAATTTGGAACTGGGGAACCGGGTTCAGCTGCCTCTGCCCCCAATGTCTCTTTTATGCATTCCTGCTGCACGATCGTGCAGCAGGAATGGCCACTAGCGCCAGTTTTTTTTTCTTCGTTTTTTAGGTTTGGGGTTTTTTGTGGGAGCGGCGCCTTAGTCAAGGGTCGCTCCCCTTATGGCCACATTATTTTTTAAATATTTTAAAGTGCAAACAAAATTAAAGAGGTAGCAGAAGATACGTTACAAGAGGAAAAAGTGATGTGTGCATGTTACAAAAGACTACAAAATACAAGTAGAGGTAAAATACTGCAATAAATGGCAGACACTCAGAAAACAAGAGCAAACGTTACGTTACATGAGGCAATGGTGGTAATTGTGCATGTATCAAAAGCAAACAAAAATACAAGAGGTAGAAAACAACACGTTACAAGAGGAAAAGTGACATGTGTGCAAGTTACAAAAGAGTACAAAGTACAAGTAGAGGTATAAAAGTGCAATAAATGGCAGACACTCAAAACACAGGAACACACTGGGAAGGCACTTCTATAGGCATAGAGAACAGAATTTCCTATAATGTAAAGACTTCCTTCAGACAATAGAGAGGGCGTGAATTAAGTTTGGAAGTGTCTTTGCAGGAGGAGAACTTTGAGGTCAGTTTTGAAGGACTGGGAAGAGGGGGTGGTCCGGAGCTGAGGCTGAGTTCCAGATTCTCGCCGCATTGCCTGTAAAGAATTGGGCCATCGATCTTTCCCTCTTGAAAGTGGGAGGGTCAAGCAATAAATTTTGCGCAGTACGTGATGGTCTAGAGCATTATATGCATGTGTGACATTAATGTTTTTTTCTCCTTTTTATTCTAGCCTAAAGCTTTTGATTCCTGTTTCCGGTTTTGACAGTGGTTGTTCTGCAGTTTTGTGTAGTTGCATTGTTTTGTTAAGAATTTTGTTGTTGTTCTATTTACTCCAAATGAGTAATATTGTAATGTTTGAATGAATTTTTTTGTAAGTGATGTCATAATGGCAGCATATTTAGTTAGTGGTTTGAGCATGAAATTCTTTGCGATGTGTTTTGCATAGTCTTATGTGTAATTTCTTTTCTCTTTCTTTTTTAGTGGGATATTGTTGATCCATACTGTGTCTGTGCAGAGTAGGTGGTGGTGAGTAGTTTAGCTGCCTCTGGTAAGTGAGTGGTACTGTTTTGGAGTATATAAGTGTTTTTGATAAAGGTGCTTTTTGTTTATTACTTATTTTACAAAGTGTTTGTTGTTGTTGACTTGTTTGACAAGTTACCTTTGTTAGTAAGCATTATGGCTAGCCGTAGAATGACTGCTCAACAGGTGGTTGGTATGCTTCTTGAATCTTCCTCTGAGCATGATTATGAGACTGACAGTGCGTCTGAGGGAGAGGAGGGAGGGGAAGATTCTGGCAGTGAGTTTTCTCTCCACATGGAATCATCGGATGATGAAGGTACTCTCAGTGCAGATGAAGGTACTCTTGGTGTGGATGAAGCAACTCTCAGTGCGGATGAAGTGCCTGTCTTAGAGGAGGAAACTGCTGTGCCGATGGTGCAAGAGGCATCTGGATTGCAGTCTGAGGCTGCTAGGCTTTCTACTGGAAGTGCTGGACTTTGGGTTGATCCAAACATGGTGCAGCCGGTGTTGCCTGCCTTTAGCGGTGATGCAGGGTGTACAGTGGATTGTGAACACTTTTCGCCTATACAGTTTTTTCAGTTGTTTATGGATGATGTATTTTTGGGTGAGATTGTTGAGCAGACGAATTTGTATGCTGAACAGTTTTTGAGGGACAACAGTGACAAACTTAGGCCCCAGTCTAGAGCTACCCGGTGGATTCCCACATATCTGGAAGGGATGTATGTCGTTACAACGCACACTTTTACAACGCATGCACTTACAACGCATTTTTTACAACGCAACATCCACTACAACGCATTCCATTACATAGCATGACACTACAACGCATTTTTAAAAACTACCTTTACAACGCATTCCATTACATCGCATACTACCTTTACAACGCATACCATTACAACGCATAATATTAAATTGCATTTAAGGTAAGTATTGGATAGTATAGGGGTAAAAATTACTATTCTAAATCCAGGGGGTGCAACAGTAGGGTAAGTGTTGGAATGCGTTGTAATGGTATGCATTGTAAAGGTAGTATGCGATATAATGGAATGCGTTGTAAAGGTAGTTTTTAAACATGCGTTGTAGTGTCATGCGATGTAATGGAATGCATTGTAGTGGATGTTGGGTTGTAAAAATTTCGTTGTAAGTGTAGTGCGTTGTAATAGTTGCGTTGTAAAGGTTGTTCACCATCTGGAAGAGATTAAGAAGTTTTTGGGTTTGACTTTATTGATGGGTGTGTTAAGGAAGCCAACCTTGGCTTCATATTGGTCTACTAGCCCCTTGTTGGCAACTGCCATATTTCCTGCAGTTCTGACTCGTAATCGGTATTTACTTTTGCTATGTATGCTGCATTTTGTTGATAATTCTATGGCGTTGCCACGAGATCACCCTGACTGTGACCGTCTTTTTAGGATTCGGCCCATTCTTGATCACTTTGTAGATCGATTTTCTGGGATCTATACTCCAGGGAAAGAAATATCTATTGATGAGTCTTTGGTCTTGTTCAAGGGCCGTTTGGTTTTTAGGCAGTACATCCCTAGCAAGAGGGCACGCTATGGAATTAAGCTGTATATGTTGTCTGAGAGTAGGACAGGATATGTTTTTAATTTTCGTGTGTACACTGGTAGAGATTCTACTATTGACCCCCCAGGTTGTCCGTCCACTTTTGGAGTTTCAGAGAAAATCGTGTGGGATCTTGCAAGAAGACTATTTAACAGAGGCCACCATTTGTACCTTGATAACTTCTATACTGCTGTGCATTTATTTAAGGAATTGTATAAAGTGGACACTTTTGCATGTGGCAGAATCCGCTCTAACCATAAAGGTTATCTGAAAGAGCTTGTTTGCAAAAAACTTCAGAGGGGGCAGTGCAGTTCCTTGCGTAGTGATGAACTACTAGCTGTAAAATTTGTGGACAGGATGGATGTGTACATGCTGACTACCATCCATGATGAGAGTACTTCACCTGTAGCTGTTTGGGGTCAGGTTGCTGAAGTGCGCAAACCTGTGTGCATTCTAGATTACAATAAGCACATGGGTGGTGTTGACAGAGTAGATCAGAGGTTGGAACCTTACTCTGCTATTCGGAAGGCTTATGTTTGGTATAAGAAGTTGGCCATCCATTTCTTCGAATTAGCAAATTTCAATGCTTTTATTGTGTTCAAGGAGTGTTCTCCTGCGTCAAACTTGACATTTCTTCAGTTTCAGCACTCTGTGATAGCTAGCCTTGTTGTTGTGGAACAGGCAAGTGTTCCTAGATTTGGAGTGGTGGAGGATGTGGTTCGATTGAAAGATCGCCACTTTCCTGATCTCATTCCTCCCACACACTCAAAAGATTTTCCCAGTAGGAGATGTAGAGTCTGTTGGCGAAGAGGTACGCGGAAGGAGATTCGTATGTACTGCCCCGACTGTCCTTCTAAACCTGGGCTGTGTGTCCCTGCTTGTTTTAGAGCGTACCACACGCAAAAGAATTTTTGGGAGCATTCATGAGTGGTAAAGTGAACTGCCTGGTCTGTATTCTTTGAAAAATTTGATTCTGTTTCAAGGTTGGCGTTAGTGCAATGTATTTAGTTTCTGATTTTGTGTTTGTAGATTTGTATCTATTTGCGATTTGTTTGTGTTTTTATTTTTGTCTAAAAAAAATCCTAAATGTGTTGGGGGTGTGTGTGGACTGGCACTTGGTTGGCAGTGTGCGTGGAATGGTGCTTGGCTGGCGGTGTGTGAGTAGTGACTTGCTGCTGGTCACTACACACACTGCTAGCTGAGTGCCACTCCACGCAATCCACCAGCTTGTGTAGTTGCTGTGTCAGGAACGTGGGCGTGTGAAAGTGATGGGCCCTTGAATGGCGCTGTGTGCTGGTGTGAGTTTTGTTATGTGATGGGCCCGCGGCTGGCGGTGTGAATGGTTTTGTATGTCTCACACGTATGAAAGGTGTATGAATGGCCTGTAAAGAGGTTGGTGACTTGTTGTGGCTTTACAGCTCACGAGCTGTGAGTCAATGGTTCCGTTTCTCGCCCTTTCAATTATTAACAGTGCCTTTCATTTTTGTGAAATCACTAGCTAATACAATTGTATATACTGAACCATCACTCACCCTCGTGCCAAATCCAACCAGTATGTGTGTGTGTGTTGAGGATTAGATGGCTGTGCAGTAATATTTTCCTTTCTGTAGCAGGGTGTACCTTGTCCCTTCTGTGAATTTTGTAATGTGTTGTTTTTGTGCCTGGTGGTGCGAATGGTCTTGTGTGTATCACGTATGAAAGGTGTGTGAATGGCCTGTAAAGCGGTTGGTGCCTTGACGTGGCTTTACAGCTCATGAGCTGCGAGTCATTGGTTCAGTTTATTCTCCATTTAATTATTGACAGTGCATTTCATTTTTGTGAAATCTCTTGTTAATAAAATTTAATATACTGAACCATCACTCGCCCTCGTGCCAAATCCAACCAGTATGTGTGTGCGTTTGAGGAATAGATGGCTGTGCTGGAATCTTTGTCTTTTTAGTTTCTCTGCCAAGGTGTATGTTCCATGTAAGAATAACCCACCAACTGTAGATATTGTCGTAAACCCACGGGAGTTCATGGTGATGTCTCTCTTGTGAATTCCAAAAAGTTATTTTATCCACAATGTCCTGCAAACCTCAAAATGTCCGTTACATTTTCCTTGCAATATTGTGCCAAAATTCTCACGCTGTAGAAACAATGTCAAAACGATCTGGTTTTGCAAGGGGGTCAACTGTCTTTTTGGCCCGTGCTCGGCGACCATCTAGGGAAGCCTACCAAACCCATACATTTCTGAAAACTAGACACCCGGGGGCTTCCAGGGAGGTATGGCTTGTGTGGATCCCCCAACGTTTCCTTACCCAGAATCCCCTGCAAACCTCAATTTTAGCTGAAAAAATCACTTTTTTCTCACATTTTTGTGTGGGAAAGTTGTGGCATCACCGGGCTCACTCAAATTTCCCACCTCCCAGCGTTCCCCTGGGTCTCCCGGTAAAAATGGGGCCTTACTTGTGTGGGAGGCCTAAGTACCCGCGACAGGCAAGGGCCCAAAACGTAGTGAGGTGACATCAAAATTGCCTATCTCAAAACCACCTGGTTTTGCAAGGGGGTCACCTGGGTTTTTGGCTCGGTGCTCGGCGGCCATCTAGGGAAACCTACCAAACCCATACATTTCTGAAAACTAGACACCCGGGGGCTTCCAGGGAGGTATGGCTTGCGTGGATCCCTCAACGTTTCCTTACCCAGAATCCCCTGCAAACCTCCATTTTAGCTGAAAAAATCACGTTTTTTCACACATTTTTGTGTGGGAAAGTTGTGGCATCACCGGGCTCACTCAAATTTCCCACCTCCCAGCGTTCCCCGGGGTCTCCCGGTAAAAATGGTGCCTCACTTGTGTGGGAGGCCCAAGTACCCGCGACAGGCAAGGGCCCAAAACATAGTGAGGTGACATCAAAATTGCCTATCTCAAAACCACCTGGTTTTGCAAGGGGGGTCACCTGGGTTTTTGGCCCGGTCCTCGGCGGCCATCTAGGGAAACCTACCAAACCCATACATTTCTGAAAACTAGACACCCGGGGGCTTCCAGGGAGGTATGGCTTACGTGGATCCCCCAACGTTTCCTTACCCAGAATCCCCTGCAAACCTCAATTTTAGCCAAAAAAATCACTTTTTTCACACATTTTTGTGTGGGAAAGTTGTGGCATCACCGGGCTCACTCAAATTTCCCACCTGCCAGCGTTCCCCTGGGTCTCCCGGTAACAATGGTGCCTCACTTGTGTGGGAGGCCCAAGTACCCGCGACAGGCAAGGGCCCAAAACGTAGTGAGGTGACATCAAAATTACCTATCTCAAAACCACCTGGTTTTGCAAGGGGGTTCACCTGGGTTTTTGGCCCGGTGCTCGGCCGCCATCTAGGGAAATCTACTAAACCCATACATTTCTGAAAACTAGACACCCGGGGGCTTTCAGGGAGGTATGGCTTGCGTGGATTCCCCAATGTTTCCTTACCCAGAATCCCCTGCAAACCTCAATTTTAGCCAAAAAATCACTTTTTTCACACATTTTTGTGTGGGAAAGTTGTGGCATCACCGGGCTCACTCAAATTTCCCAACTCCCAGTGTTCCCCGGGGTCTCCTGGTAAAAATGGTGCCTCACTTGTGTTGGAGGCCCAAGTACCCGCGACAGGCAAGGGCCCAAAACATAGTGAGGTGACATCAAAATTGCCTATCTCAAAACCACCTGGTTTTGCAAGGGGGGTCACCTGGGTTTTTGGCCCGGTCCTCGGCGGCCATCTAGGGAAACCTACCAAACCCATACATTTCTGAAAACTAGACACCCGGGGGCTTCCAGGGAGGTATGGCTTGCGTGGATCCCCCAACGTTTCCTTACCCAGAATCCCCTGCAAACCTCAATTTTAGCCAAAAAAAGCACTTTTTTCACACATTTTTGTGTGGGAAAGTTGTGGCATCACCGGGCTCACTCAAATTTCCCACCTCCCAGCGTTCCCCTGGGTCTCCCGGTAAAAATGGTGCCTCACTTGTGTGGGAGGCCCAAGTACCCGCGACAGGCAAGGGCCCAAAACGTAGTGAGGTGACATCAAAATTGCCTATCTCAAAACCACCTGGTTTTGCAAGGGGGTTCACCTGGGTTTTTGGCCCGGTGCTCGGCCGCCATCTAGGGAAACCTACTAAACCCATACATTTCTGAAAACTAGACACCCGGGGGCTTTCAGGGAGGTATGGCTTGCGTGGATTCCCCAACGTTTCCTTACCCAGAATCCCCTGCAAACCTCAATTTTAGCCAAACAAATCACTTTTTTCACACATTTTTGTGTGGGAAAGTTGTGGCATCACCGGGCTCACTCAAATTTCCCAACTCCCAGCGTTCCCCTGGGTCTCCCGGTAAAAATGGTGCCTCACTTGTGTGGGAGGCCCAAGTACCCGCGACAGGCAAGGGCCCAAAACGTAGTGAGGTGACATCAAAATTGCCTATCTCAAAACCACCTGGTTTTGCAAGGGGGGTCACCAATTTTGATGTTACCTCACTATGTTTTGCGCCGTTTATTGTCGCGGGCACTAGGCTGACCCACACAAGTGAGGTACCGTTTTTATCGTAAGACTTTAGGGAACGCGGGGTGGGTGGAAATTTGTGGATCCACGCAGATTCCGGAACTTTCCACGGCAGAAATGTGGGGAAAATGTTTTTTTTTGACAATTTTTTAGGCTTGCAAGGGATTCTGGGTAACACACCCTGGTGGGAGGCAGTCAAGTCACCCCATCCTGGATTCCCCTGGGTGTCTAGTTTTAAAAAATGTATAGGTTTGCTAGATTTCCCAAGGTGCCCGCAGAGCTAGGGTTTAAAAACTACAGCTTGTCATTTTGCCAAAAAAGGCTAATTTTTCACTGCAAAATTGAGGTGTGACCACGTTGCGTTTTGCGCCGTTTCTTGTTGCGGGCACTAGGCCGACCCACACAAGTGAGGTACCGTTTTTCTCGTAAGACTTTGGGGAACACGGGGTGGGTGGAAATTTGTGGATTCACGCAGATTCCGGAACTTTCCACCACAGAAATGTGGGGAAAATGTGTTTTTTTGGACAATTTTTTAGGTTTGCAAGGGATTCTGGGTAACAGACCCTGGTGGGAGGCAGTCAAGTCACCCCATCCTGGATTCCCCTGGGTGTCTAGTTTCAAAAAATGTATAGGTTTGCTAAGTTTCCCGAGGTGCCCGCAGAGCTAGGGTTTAAAAACTACAGCTAGTCATTTTGCCAAAAAAGGGTCATTTTTCACTGCGAAATTGAGGTGTGACCACATTGCGTTTTGCGCCATTTCCTGTCGCGGGCACTAGGCCGACCCACACAAGTGAGGTACCGTTTTTCTCGTAAGACTTTGGGGAACGCGGGGTGGGTGGAAATTTGTGGATCCATGCAGATTCCGGAACTTTCCACGACAGAAATGTGGGGAAAATGTGTTTGTTTTGACAATTTTTTAGGTTTGCAAGGGATTCTGGGCAACAGACCCTGGTGGGAGGCAGACAAGTCACCCCATCCTGGATTCCCCTGGGTGTCTATTTTTCAAAAATGTATAGGGTTGCTAGATTTCCCAAGGTGCCCGCAGAGCTAGGGTTCAAATACTACAGCTAGTCATTTTGCCAAAAAAGGGTGATTTTTCACTGCGAAATTGAGGTGTGACCACGTTGCATTTTGCGCCGTTTCCTGTCACGGGCACTAGGCCGACCCACACAAGTGAGGTACCGTTTTTCTCATAAGACTTTGGGGGACGCGGGGTGGGTGGAAATTTGTGGATCCACACAGATTCCGGAACTTTCCACTATAGAAATGTGGGGAAAATTTGTTTTTTTGGATAATTTTTTAGGTTTGCAAGGGATTCTGGGTAACAGACCCTGATGGGAGGCAGTCAAGTCACCCCATCCTGGATTTCCCTGGGTGTCTAGTTTTCAAAAATGTATAGGTTTGCTAGGTTTCCCAAGGTGCCCGCAGAGCTAGGGTTCAAAAACTACAGCTAGTCATTTTGCCAAAAAAGGGTCATTTTTCACGGCGAAATTGAGGTGTGACCACGTTGCGTTTTGCGCCGTTTCCTGTCGCGGGCACTAGGCCGACTCACACAAGTGAGGTACTGCTTTTCTCTTAAGACTTTGGGGAACGCGGGGTGGGTGGAAATTTGTGGATCAACGCAGATCACGGAACTTTCCACGACAGAAATGTGGGGAAAATGTGTATTTTTTTACAATGTTTTAGGTTTGCAAGAGATTCTGGGTAGCAGACCCTGGTGGGAGGCAGTCAAGTCACCCCATTCTGGATTCCCCTGGGTGTCTAGTTTTAAAAAATGTATAGGTTTCCCAAGGTGCCCGCAGAGCTAGGGTTCAAAAACTACAGCTAGTCATTTTGCCAAAAAAGGGTCATTTTTCACTGCGAAATTGAGGTGTGACCACGTTGTGTTTTGCACCGTTTCCTGTCGCGGGCACTAGGCCAACCCACACAAGTGAGGTACCGTTTTTCTCATAAGACTTTGGGGAACGTGGGTTGGGTGGAAATTTGTGTATCCACGCAGATTCCGGAACTTTCCACGACAGAAATGTGGGGAAAATGTGTTTTTTAAAATAATTTTTTAGGTTTGCAAGGGATTCTAGGTAACAGACCCTGGTGGGAGGCAGTCAAGTCACCCCATCCTGGATTCCCCTGGGTGTCTAGTTTTCAAAAATGTATAGGTTTGCTAGGTTTCCCAAGGTGCCCGCTGAGCTAGGGTTCAAAAACTACAGCTAGTCATTTTGCCAAAAAAGGGTCATTTTTCACTGCGAAATTGAGGTGTGACCACGTTGCGTTTTGCGCCGTTTCCTGTCGCGGGCACTAGGCCGACCCACACAAGTGAGGTACCATTTTTATCGGGACACTTAGGGTAATTCAGATTTGTAAAGGAACTGTTATTATCTATTGACTTTCGATGCATTTCTGCCTTCCAAATGAAAGATATTGTGTAAAAAATAAGTCATTCTAAAAAATGACTGATAATTCTCATGCTAGTATGAGTATTCCCAATTTCAGAAATGTGCAAATATCTACTGTTTCTAAACTCTATATTTTGTTCCCATTTCAGAAATACATAGGTGTCTTTCATACCGATTTTTCCATGTACACATTTTTACAGAATAATTACTATATATCCGGTACATAATAAAAAACCATTGCAAGTTGCTGCTCAGTTTTTGGCTCTGGGTTCGTCGGGTTCTTGGTGAACCTACAAGTCCAATATATCCCCACAACCAGTAATGTCCAGCGGATGCAACGGTATATTGCTTTCATAATTGGAAGAAGTTACAGGTGAAAACGTTGACACAAAAGGCTGTTTTTTTCAACTGATTTTCAATTTATCCTATATTTAACTGTTTGTTTCTATAACAAAACCTTGATGGATCTACACAAATGACCCCTTGCTGAATTCAGAATTTTGTCTTCTTCTCGAAAATGTATAGCTTTCCAGGATCCATTATTGCTTTTGTACCCATTTCTGCCATTACCTGGAAGGAGGTCAAAAGCACAAAAAATAGCAAAAATAGGCTATGTCCCAGAAAAATGCCAAAACTGTGTACAAAATGTTGGGTTTCTGACAAAAGTCTGGTATCCCCTAAAAGCTGGGAAAATGGTGATTTCAACCCCTCAAACCCTTTTTTGATAACATTTGCAGGGAAAAACTCAGATGCTTTCATTTGCAGCCCGTTTTTCCAATTTTTCCGAAAAAAAACCAAATTTTGCTGTATTTTGGCTCATTTGTGTGACCCCTCCAGGGGAATCCACAAACCCTGAGTACCTTTAGAATCCCCATGATGTTGGAAGAAAAGGACGCAAATTTGGTGTGGATACCTTAGGTGGTCAAAAAGTTACAGGGGCCTAAGCGCGCACTACCCCAAATAGCCAAAAAAAGGCTTGGCACAGGAGGGGGAAAAGGCATGGCAGCGAAGGGGTTAATATATTTTTTCCTCCTGTTTTCGGAATCACACAGGTAACATGGTCTTCAATAAAAGATAAAACAGTCTCATGCGAATCAGTTCCAAATTTGGGTGCATCCTTGATCCATAAAAGCATATGTATATGAGGAGCACCTCTAGCTTGGTATTCCTTTCTCCCCAAAAAATCAATAACTTCGCCAATAGGTGGATTTTTTTATTACAGATGAAAGACATCATAGCTTCAAACCTAGGATTAAAATATCTGCTAACATTTACAGGATCCAAGGCACAGTTCTCCAGCTGTCTTCAATTCAATATTTTCCATATTTGAATTTGCTTCTAGTATAAAATCCAGTAAATCATCCCATGCTTATTCAGCACAGCTAAGTGTAACAAACCACGTAGGGGTTCCTAAGTTTCTTTACATACATTTTCATTCCCCATGACGTCGATACCAATATCATTAGTGCCACATTGACATGCCATCAAATTAATTAACTGTGATTCAAAATTTTCGTCTCTTTCTCCAACATTGTCCATAAATTCCTTTGCAGAAACATGTGAAAGATGCGTTCCTGTTTTTAATATGTGGTTGTCTGCATATGAAAGTGCTGACAGATCACTCTCAAATAAAAGATGAAACAAATATGGAATACACTGGCAAAATCTTGGTTCTTTTGAGTATAGTCATAAAGTACGATATGCTGAAGCTGGAATCTGAACTGGTCGTTCAGCATATCGTCCACCTTTTCCAGTAGGGAACAGCTGTGGAAAACAACGAGCTTCCAAACTTTTTTCCCACACACCCATGGGAATTCAATAGTATCTCCTATCAGTTCTTTTGAATGTAGAGGGTGTAAAGTATAATATTCATAAATTTCTTCTTTTCTTGCGTTCTCCACTTTTTCTATTTGTCCACTTGAAATGTGTGTTTCATCTTCTAAACTCATTTCTTCTTCTTCTACATTTACATTTTTAAAGTAAATAATGTTTTGCACCAGATATAATGTAGCCTTTTGGACTTTCGTGACATCTACTAACTCTTGCCATATTTTCTGACTCTTTGTGGGTACACCATTAACAAGAATGACTGCAGGTTCAGTATCCTCTCTTTCTACACCAACAGATTCAAAAGTTTCTTAAAATCTAAAGGTAAATACACAACTCTTCCTTTTAAACCTCTTTATAGATCTGTTGGAGGCAGCTTACCTGTTTTAGGCTCCATACGAATTATAGCCTGAAACGGGTGCACAGATTGAATACGGATGGGTTCATATCTATTTAAATCTTTAAGATCTGGAGGTATAGCTACTAATTCTAAATCATTATGGACAGCTCTAGCTGGCATTTTGTTCTCTTCTAATTTATTGTAAAAATATTTACAAATACATTGTACAGTACCTAACTCAAAACGACCTTCCACAAACAGACAAGCAACAAATTCTCTCCATTTATCATTGTTTTCCTTTTCACTTTTTAAAAACACATCTACATTCCTAGTTTGAATTTTATAGTGAGTACGTCGGCAACAAATACAAACATAGTTGGGATTTTCACCAGAAACTACTTTAAACTTTGGTATTTCTTTTTCAAACTTCACATCAGTAGTATCTTCCATCTCTTCTTCAACACCTACACTTATCAAACTCTCACTTTCTCTACACTCCTCTTGACCAGCCAAGAAACGTAACTCTATATCATCACAAACTTTTTTTACATCCAACATTGAACCATGCAAAAGAGCTGTATTCATTTCATTTAGACATAATGCAGGACTTTTCACGTAGTATAATCTTCTAACTAACTTCCGCATTTTGTAATGATGTACTGCTAACATTCTTAAATGATGAAAACGACTTTGACACACTTTCCTAGAAAGACAAGCCAGAGAATGACCTTGCAACCCTGTATTTTATCTCACTTTGCAAGTATCCAGTCCTTGTAATATTTTTATCTTCTGTTTCACAGTTTTTCTTCCATATTCTCTTCAGAAATTTTGTAAAATATCCATAGATTCTTGACGTATACTAGAAATACTACTACAATCCCATGTAAAGACTGGAGCCTGGATACGTCTCCCTTGAACTTCCTCAGCTTTTACTTCTTCAACATTTCTAGGAACTATCTTTTCTTTTTCAATTGGACAACCATTTTTCAGTTCGTAACAATGACCACAGGTATCAACTGCATGCACTAATGTATTTTGTTGAAAATAGCTTTTCTTCATTAAAAAAAGGTTCCGTATTAGAAGTATGCTTCTATTCCCCGGAAAATATTTTACAAAAATTAGTTCTATTTACAATTCTTTTTCTTTTACATTTGTCCTTCATACACTGCATTATTGTATTTAAAGTCTTCAATCTTTTTAAAATTAAGATAAACAATTTTCTCTTCAATTCAAATGCTTTTTCATTAACACTTAGAATCTCCTTTTTTCTGTAAAATGCTGATCTCCTTTTATATATTTTACATTGTTTTAGTACATTTTTGAGTACTCTACTTTTATACAATCTTTTTCGAATTTCTGAAAATAGTTTTTTCCTGCTTCCAACATAATTCTTTTTCCGATAATCCAATTTTCCAGTTTTTTCTACATTTTTCTTTTCCTTTTGTTTCACTGTTCTTGTTCTATCTCTCTCTTCTTTATTTTTAGAATTTGAAACACTCTTTACAAGTGTTTTACATTTTTTTTTACTTCTCTTACCAGAAGGCTTTTTCTTTAAGGATCCTTGTTGTACTTGATCTAATTGCTCGTTTCCTATTTTTTTTACATAGGCCTCTTTTCTTCGTTCTCTTTTTCTTTGCTGTTTTCTTGTCATTGTAACTCTTTCTTAAAAATTATGCAAAATATCTGTAAAAAAAGAAAAGTTTTGAAAACAATTTAATATAATTAAAATAATTATATATAAACATTCACATATATAACTATAAAACTACATACAAAGAAACTATATTAATGATTTGAGCAATGAAAAATTGCTTCCTGCATAATTATAGTAGTGTATGAGTAGTGTGAAACATAGTAGAGCATAGCATTAGTAGTACACATGATTGTGGAAGTGCATGGTTAGAACCTGTATCATTCCATGAATACAAGGCTACTAACTAAAAGATTACAATACTACAAGGAGAGTGTCTGAGTGCATTTATAAGTGCTTTATAAGTGCTTAGGTATTGGCGGAATGATTGGATAAGTAGATAGTGCTGGATGGGTGATTGGAGAAGTGCATGGGAGTGAGAGAAGGATTCCTAAACTGCATAAGTACTAACTGGGTAATTACAGGAGTGTATCAATAGTATGTAGCTGGTTAGAGGTCTGCATGGATAGTGCACAGAATATTGTAGCTGTACTTGTGTTAGTAGCTAGGCCATTCCATAACTACATGACTAGTAACTGGAATGATTACAGTGCTGCAAACAGAGTGCATGGTGAATTGATAAGTGCTTAAGTATTGGCGGAGTGATAGGATAAGTAGATAGTCCTGGATGGGTGATTGGAGAAGTGCATGGGACTGACAGGAGGATTCCTAGACTGCATGGGTACTAACTGGGTATTTAAAAGAGTGAATCAATAGTTTGTAGCTGGTTAGAGGTCTGCATGCATAGTGCACAGAATATTGTAGCTGTACTTGTGTTAGTGGCTAGGCCATTCCATAAGTACATGACTAGTAACTGGAAGGATTACAGTGCTGCAAACAGAGTGCATGGTGAATTTTTATGTGCTTAGGTATTGGCGGAGTAATAGGATAAGTATATAGTACAGGATAGGTGTTGGACTTGGCCCCTATTGTCCTAACATTGTTCGCTTTTCCCCCTAGCCTTTTTACTGACATGGTGTGTCTGAACTGAAAATAATAAATGTTGTGCAATGGTGTACGCACCTTTATTTCCACCATTGTAGAAATGAACCTCTGTAAAATGTCACTTTTAAAATGGACGCCATTTCAGTCTGCTTGTGCCACCTGCCTGAGGTGGGTTGGCGGTCTAGTGTTTGAAGTGACACTCCCCCCACAGTGACAGTTGAGGCTGAAACTGCCAGGGACCTTCTAGAAGCTTCCAGCCCTTTTTGGTAGGTGGGAGGAGGGGTGTATATGTAGCGCAGTAGAGATGCCATGTGCTCAGACTGAAGGTGGACTTGACTGAGAGGGGACACTCTGCCAGGAGGTGCCGCCACAAGGGCCTGTGTGCTGGCCTCTGTGCCCATCTGTACCACTCTGCTGTCCACAGGGCCACTGAGAGACTCTGCTGGAGTAGAGACTGCTGTGCTAGCAGGATTGACATCGCAATGGAGGATGACTGTTCCCAGGAACTGCTGCTTCATTTTTGGGTGCTGCTTGCTGATCTTGCCCTGCATTAACTGTCTCCTGGCCCCTAGCGCCTCGTGAGCGCTACATTTCAAGTGACTGGGCTCCTCCTGCTGTCTAGCGCCTTGTGAGGGCTGCAGCGCTATCCCAGCCCCCAAGGACTTTCCTGCTTCTTAGCGCCTCGTGGGCACTATTGTCTACATTGCCAGAGAAGAGGAGCACTGTCTGTTGTCCCTGGAGCTGTTGGGCCTCTCTAACACCTGGTGAGCGCTGCCTCCAGCACCTGCCCAAGAGAAGAAGGTGCATGGGACCTGCTGCGCATTCTGCCAGGGAGAGCTGATTATTTTCAATCCAGCGCTGTGCTGCTAAAGCACTATATATCCAATTCCCCGCTTTTTTGCTGCAGCTTGATTCTGTGGGACCCTGACAGCATTCCTGGGACCTAGCGCCTCGTGGGCACTACCGTCATGTGTGGGACTTGAGATCCTCACCAGCTCCCTAGCGCCTTCAAGGCACTATTTTCTTGGTTGCCAGAGGAGGAGTGACGCCTGCAGCACTGTGCTGTCAAAGCGCTATATTTGGTGGCCTGTACTTCAAGGAGGTGAGGAGCTGAAGCCTGCAGCGCTGTGCTGCCAGAGCGCTACTTTATTCTGGGGGACCCTGAACTTGGGAGGACTCTAGCGCCTCGTGAGCGCTACAGCTGTGCCCCAGAAGGAGGTGAGGAGCGTGGGCGCTACTTTCCTGTGTGCTGTATTTCAACCCCCCCCAGGAGAAGGCCTGTGGGACTCCCCACGTTATTGCCAGAGAGAGCCCTGCAGCCACCGAAGAAGCGGGAGCAGTGCATGCTCCATTCTTGCTGCCCCCATCGCCTGCCAGCAGGAAGGGGCCTATCGGGGCACAGTGCCGGTGCCCAGAGATTGCGCAAGGACTCCAGAGAGCCTGGTGAGTAGGGCTCAGTCCCAGCTTGGTGGGGGTGGTGTCGGGGCACATTGTCGGTGATCGCCTCCCCCCGGTGCCGCTCTGAGGCCACGGTGGTGCCCGTGCTGACCTTACAGCAGCCCTGTCTGACCGCGGGCAGCTGCAACCTTGGGGAGCACTGTGAATTTCAGGGGTCCCTGAGTTGGGCTCCCAACTGCGCAGTGGTGCCAGTGCTTGTTTTTGGGCCTGACTCCCAGCTGCCCTGCGAGTGCGCAGGCAGCTGCAACGTATTGGGGGGCATTGTACTCCTCAGGAGAAGAGGGAGGAGTGAGAGACACTCCTGCCCTGCCCCAGCGCTTTGCACACTTTGCTTTTGCTGTTTTTGCAGCCAGCCCTAACTTTGCGGGACATAGGGCATTTGAGCCCCGGAGGGAGGCCAGTTGGCCTGGGGCCAGTTTCAGAGTGTTGTGCCCCAGATTGGGGCGAACTGTGTTTATGCTGGCGAGGCCTATTGCCCCATATGATTTATTGCATAATATTGTTGCCAATGCTAACCTGTTTAGGCCTAATGCAATTATGCCCATAAGGTTGATGCCTAATGTATTTCTCCCAATGCATTGATGCTAATAAGGTTTTTGGCATGCCCACTGCTGATGGTGTTTATGCAAATGTGTTGATGCTTATTTATAATGCCTCATGCGTCAAGCCTCATTTTAATATGACTATGCCTGTTGCCTTACACTGTTGATAGGCCTAATGCTCACATGTTTATGCCCACAGGTTTATGCCGAGTGATAATGCTTTTCTTTCCCTAAGGCCTGCACTGCTGGTTTTATGCATACTAGGCCTAGGACTCATGCATCATGCATTTATGCTCATGACGATGTCTCATGTGACGCTTTATGTTTATGCTTAAGGATAGTTGCACTGTGGCTAATTGCCTGATCTGGCCAGGAGGTACTGGCTGCTTTACGTTTATTACTGAGACTCGCATTTATTCTACCTGTGCTTGTGATGACTCTGACAGCGGCCCGATTGGCGCTTCCCTGTAAATAATCCCCATGTAGAGTACTACCCAGTGCTGGTTGGCACAATGTATATACACCTGTGATGGTTCTACAACGTGTTCTGCATAATACATATGCTGTTTTTCTCACCTAAACTGGTGTGGTCTCTTTTTGTAGTGAGCCTCGTGTGTCGCATGTGTGTGCTGCGTGGATGCTTTACACATTTCCTCCGGAGTTTGGCCCACCCGCTCTGCACCACGCTACCCCGTGTCTAACAATAGGTAATTGGAGAAGTGCATGGGACAAACAGGAGAATTCATAGACTGCATAGGTACTAACTGGATATTTAGAAGAGTGTATCAATAGTATGTAGCTGGTTAGAACTCTGCATGGATAGTGCACAGAATATTGTAGCTGTACTTGTGTTAGTGTCTAGGCCATTCCATAAGTACATCAGTAGTAACTGGAATAATTACAGTGCTGCAAACAGAGTGCATGGTGAATTTATAAATGCTTACGTATTGGTAGAGTGATATGATAAGTATATAGTGCTGGATGGGTGATTGGAGAAGTGTATGGGACAGACAGGAGGATTCCGAGACTGCATAGGTACTAATTGGGTATTTAGAAGAGTGTATCAATAGTAAGTAGCTGGTTTGAGATCTGCAAGCATAGTGCCCAGAATATTGTAGCTGTACTTGTGTTAGTGGCTAGGCCATTCCATAAGTACATGACTAGTAACTGGAATGATTACAGTGCTGCAAACAGGTTGCATGGTGAATGTATAAGTGGTTAAGTATTAGCGCACCGAATGGATAAGTGTATGGTGCTGGATGGGTGATTGGAGGAGTGTATGAGTACTGAGAGGGCAATGCCTGCTTATGGGATTTAAGTAATGTATGAATCTCTGCTGCTACTTTACCTTTTTACAACTACTTTTAATATTACACCTAGCCAAATACAAAGCATGAACCAGTCACATTTCTCTGCTATAAGTCTCACCATTTTACTCAAAAACATAAATGGATGTCTCTCTACCACAACACTATCTACACCTCATAAATCCACAGAACAAACTTTAATTTTAAACCAAGCAGAAATAAATATGTGGCATATTTCAACTATACCTCTTTAGAGACTTATAAAAACTAGTCTCATCACTAATACCTTAACTCAACATATGCATTACCAATTTAAAATCAACACCTAAAATTATGTGGTATACTACTAATGTACATATTCACACACTGAAACAAACTGCCATAATCAACAATCCCTATTCCAAAACACACATAATATAGCCTTATAGCCCACCGTAGCGGACTATACCGGTTATTTAAGTCCCGCTTCTGCGTTAAAGGCCCGAGGCAAGGGAGAGGGACATTAACAAGGTACGGGACTTTAATAGCCGGTATAGCCCTGCCTAAAAGGGTTATAAGGCTATTAGAACATTCTGCCACTAGAGGGCAGAATGTTCTAACAAATAATACAAAGTCTTCTTGAAGCTCAAGGGGATTAAAATCCCCTTGAGCTCCAAAAGGCCTTTGAAACAGATTGGAATGTTTTTCTGCGGGCCTTTACCGACCCGTAGAAGCAATGTAGCTGTGCTTGTATTAGTGGCTAGGCCATTCCTTAAGTACATGACTAGTAACTGGAATTATTACAGTGCTGCCAACAGAGTGCATGGTGAATTTATATGTGCTTAGGTATTAGCGCACTGAATAGATAAGTGTATGGTGCTGGATGGGTGATTGGAGGAGTGTATGATTACTGACCGGGCAATGCCTGCTCTGCAAGGACAGTGCTTATGGGATTTAAGCAATGCATGAATCTCTCCTGCTATTTTACTATTTTACAACTACTTGTAATGTTACACCTGGCCAAATACAAAGCAGGAACCCTTCACATTTCTCTGCTATAAGTCTCATCATATTACTCAAAAACATAAATAGATGTCTCTCTACCACAACACAATCTACACCTCAATCCACAGAGCAAACTTCAATTTTAAACCAAGCAGCAAAAAATATGTGGCATATTTCAACTGTACCTCTTTAGAGACTTATAAAAACTCATCTCATCACTGATACTTTAACTCAACATATGCATTAACAATTTCAAATCAACACCTAAAATTATGCGGTATACTACTAATCTACATATCCACACACTGAAACAAACTGCCATAATCAACAATCCCTATTCCAAAACACACATAATATAGCCTTATAGCCCGCTGTAGCGGGCTATACCGGTTATTTAAGGCGTGCTTCCGCGTTAAAGGCCCGAGCCGAAGGCGAGGGACTTTAACAAGGCACAGGACTTTAATAGTCGGTATAGCCCTGCTACGACGGGCTATAAGGCTATTAGAACATTCTGCCACTAGAGGGCAGAATGTTCTAACAAATAAAACAAAGGCTTCTCAAAGCTCGAGGGGATTAACCCCTTCGCTGCCAGGCCTTTTCCCCTCCTGTGCCACGCCCTTTTTTGGCTATTTGGGGTAGTGCGTGCTTAGACCCCTGTAACTTTTTGACCACATAAGGTATCCACGCCAAATTTGCGTCCTTTTCTTCCAACATCATGGGGATTCTAAAGGTACTCAGGGTTTGTGGATTCTCCCAGAGGGGTCACAGAAATTAGCCAAAATACAGCAAAATTTTGGTTTTTTTCTGAAAAATTGGAAAAACGGGCTGCAAATGAAAGCATCTGGGTTTTTCCCTGCAAATGTTATCAAAAAAGGGTTTGTGGGGTTGGAATCACCATTTTCCCAGCTTTTCGGGGATACCAGACTTTTGTCAGAAACCCAACATTTTTTACACAGTTTTGGCATTTTTCTGGGACATAGCCTAATTTTGCTATTTTTTGTGCTTTTGACCTCCTTCCAGTTAATGGCAGAAATGGGTACAAAAGCAATAATGGATCCTGGAAAGCTATACATTTTCGAGAAGAAGACAAAATTTTGAATTCAGCAAGGGGCCATTTGTGTAGATCCATCAAGGCTTTTTTATAGAAACTAACAGTTAAATATAGGATAAATTAAAAATTAGTTGAAAAAAAAAGCCTTTTGTGTCAACGTTTTCACCTGTAACTTCTTCTAATTATGACAGTTTTTAAAAGCAATATACCATTACATCCGCTGGACATTACTGGTTGTGGGGATATATAGGACTTGTAGGTTCACCAAGAACCCGACGAACCCAGAGCCAAAAACTGAGCAGCAACTTGCAATGGTTTTTTATTATGTACCGGGTATATAGTAATTATTCTGTAAAAATGTGTACATGGAAAAATAGGTATGAAAGACACCTATGTATTTCTGAAATGGGAACAAAATATAGAGTTTAGAAACAGTAGATATTTGCACATTTCTGAAATTGGGGATACTCATACTAGCATGAGAATTATCAGTCTTTTTTTAGAATGACTTCTTTTTTACACAATATCTTTCATTTGGAAGGCAGAAATGCATCGAAAGTCAATAGATAATAACAGTTCCTTTACAAAACTGAATTACCCTAAGTCTCCCGATAAAAATGGTACCTCACTTGTGTGGGTAGGCATAGTGCCTGCAACAGGAAACGGCGCAAAACGCAACGTGGTCACAACTCAATATCGCAGTGAAAATTTACCCTTTTTTGGCAAAGTGCCTAGCTCTAGTTTTTGAACCCTAACTCTGCGGGCACCTTGGGAAACCTAGCAAACCTATACATTTTTGAAAACTAGACACCCAGGGGAATCCAGGATGGGGTGACTTGACTGCCTCCCACCAGGGTCTGTTACCCAGAATCCCTTGCAAACCTAAAAAATTATCAAAAAACCCACATTTTCCACACATTTCTGTGGTGGAAAGTATCGGAATCTGCATGGATCCACAAATTTCCACCCACCTTGCGTTCCCCAAAGTCTTACGAGAAAAATGGTACCTCACTTGTGTGGGTCGGCCTAGTGCCCGCGACAGGAAACGGCGCAAAACGCAACGTGGTCACAACTCAATATCGCAGTGAAAATGTACCCTTTTTTGGCAAAGTGCCTAGCTCTAGTTTTTTTAACCCTAGCTCTACGGGCACCTTGGGAAACCTAGCGAACCTATACATTTTTGAAAACTAGACACCCATGGGAATCCAGGATGGGGTGACTTGACTGCCTCCTACCAGGGTCTGTTACCCAGAATCCCTTGCAAACCTAAAAAATTGACAAAAAAAACACATTTTCCACATATTTCTGTGCTGGAAAGTTCCGGAATCTGCGTGGATCCACAAATTTCCACCCACCCCGCGTTCCCCAAAGTCTTACAAGAAAAACGGTACCTCACTTGTGTGGGTCGGCCTAGTGCCCGCGACAGGAAACGGTGCAAAACGCAACGTGGTCACACCTCAATCTCGCAGTGAAAAATGACCCTTTTTTTGCAAAATGTCTAGCTGTAGTTTTTGAACCCTAGCTCTGCGGGCACCTTGGGAAACCTAGCAAACCTATATATTTTTGAAAACTAGACACCCGTGTGCTTCCAGGGAGGCATGGCTTGCGTGGATCCCCCAACGTTTCCTTACCCAGAATCCCCTGCAAACCTCAATTTTAGCTGAAAAAATCACATTTTTCACAAATTTTTGTGTGGGAAAGTTGAGGCATCACCGGGCTGACACAAATTTCCTACCACCCAGCGTTCCCCCGGGTCTCCCGATAAAAATGGTGCATCACTCGTGTGGGAGGCCCAAGTACCCGCGACTGGCAAGGCCCCAAAACGTATTGAGGCGACATGAAAATTGCATATCTCAAAACAACCTGGTTTTGCAAGGGGGGTCACCTGGGTTTTTGGCCCGGTGCTCAGCGGCCACCTAGGGGAACCTACCAAAGCCACACATTTCTGAAAACTAGACATCCGGGGGATTCCAGGGAGGTATGGTTTGCGTGGATCCCCCAACGTTTCCTTACCCAGAATGCCCTGCAAACCTCAAATTTAGCTGAAAAAATCACCTTTTTCACACATTTTTGTGTGGGAAAGTTGTGGCATCACCGGGCTGACACAAATTTCCTACCACCCAGTGTTCCCCCGGGTCTCCCGATAAAAACGGTGCCTCACTCGTGTGGGAGGCCCAAGTACCCGCGTCAGGCAAGGCCCCAAAACCTATTGAGGCAACATGAAAATTGCCTACCTCAAAACGACCTGGTTTTGCAAGGGAGGTCACCTGGGTTTTTGGCCCCGTGCACGGCGGCCACCTAGGGGAATCTACCAAACCCACACAGTTCTGAAAACTAGACACCCGGGGATTCCAGGGAGGTATGGCTTGCGTGGATCCCCCAACGTTTCCTTACCCAGAATGCCCTGCAAACCTCAAATTTAGCTGAAAAAATCGCCTTTTTCACACATTTTTGTGTGGGAAAGTTGTGGCATCACCGGGCTGACACAAATTTCCTACCACCCAGTGTTCCCCCGGGTCTCCCGATAAAAACGGTGCCTCACTCGTGTGGGAGGCCCAAGTACCCACGTCAGGCAAGGCCCCAAAACCTATTGAGGCAACATGAAAATTGCCTACCTCAAAACGACCTGGTTTTGCAAGGGAGGTCACCTGGGTTTTTGGCCCCGTGCACGGCGGCCACCTCGGGGAATCTACCAAACCCACACAGTTCTGAAAACTAGACACCCGGGGATTCCAGGGAGGTATGGCTTGCGTGGATCCCCCAACGTTTCCTTACCCAGAATGCCCTGCAAACCTCAAATTTAGCTGAAAAAATCACCTTTTTCACACATTTTTGTGTGGGAAAGTTGTGGCATCACCGGGCTGACACAAATTTCCTACCACCCAGCGTTCCCCCAGGTCTCCCGATAAAAACGGTGCCTCACTCGTGTGGGAGGCCCAAGTACCCGCGACAGGCAAGGCCCCAAAACGTATTGAGGCGACATGAAAATTGCCTACCTCAAAACGATCTGGTTTTGCAAGGGGGGTCACCTGGGTTTTTTGCCCGGCGCTCGGCGGCCACCTAGGGGAACCTACCAAACCCACACATTTCTGAAAACTAGACACCCAGGGGATTCCAGGGAGGTATGGCTTGCGTGGATCCCCCAACGTTTCCTTACCCAGAATGCCCTGCAAACCTCAAATTTAGCTGAAAACATCACCTTTTTCACAAATTTTTGTGTGGGAAAGTTGAGGCATCACCGGGCTGACAAAAATTTCCTACCACCCAGCGTTCCCCCGGGTCTCCCGATAAAAACGGTGCCTCACTCGTGTGGGAGGCCCAAGTACCCGCGACAGGCAAGGGCCCAAAACGTATTGAGGCGACATGAAAATTGCCTACCTCAAAACGACCTGGTTTTGCAAGGGGGGTCACCTGGGTTTTTGGCCCGGTGCTTAGCGGCCACCTAGGGGAACCTACCAAACCCACACATTTCTGAAAACTAGACACCCGGGGGATTCCAGGGAGGTATGGCTTGCGTGGATCCCCCAACGTTTCCTTACCCAGAATGCCCTGCAAACCTCAAATTTAGCTGAAAACATCACCTTTTTCACACATTTTTGTGTGGGAAAGTTGAGGCATCACCGGGCTGACACAAATTTCCTACCACCCAGCGTTCCCCCGGGTCTCCCGATAAAAACGGTGTCTCACTCGTGTGGGAGGCCCAAGTACCCGCGACAGGCAAGGCCCCAAAACGTATTGAGGCGACATGAAAATTGCCTACCTCAAAATGACCTGGTTTTGCAAGGGGGGTCACCTGGGTTTTTGGCCCGGTGCTCAGCGGCCACCTAGGGGAACCTACCAAACCCACACATTTCTGAAAACTAGACACCCGGGGGATTCCAGGGAGGTATGGCTTGTGTGGATCCCCCCACGTTTCCTTAACCAGAATGCCCTGCAAACCTCAAATTTAGCTGAAAAAATCACCTTTTTCACACATGTTTGTGTGGGAAAGTTGAGGCATCACCGGGCTGACACAAATTTCCTACCACCCAGCGTTCCCCCGGGTCTCCCGATAAAAACGGTGCCTCACTCGTGTGGGAGGCCCAAGTACCCGCGACAGGCAAGGGCCCAAAACGTATTGAGGCGACATGAAAATTGCCTACCTCAAAACGACCTGGTTTTGCAAGGGGGGTCACCTGGGTTTTTGGCCCCGTGCTCGGCGGCAAACCTAGGGGAACCTACCAGACCCACACATTTCTGAAAACTAGACACCCGGGGTATTCCAGGGAGGTATGGCTTGCGTGGATCCCCCAACGTTTCCTTACCCAGAATGTCCTGCAAACCTCAAATTTAGCTGAAAACATCACCTTTTTCACACATTTTTGTGTGGGAAAGTTGAGGCATCACTGGGCTGACACAAATTTCCTACCACCCAGCGTTCCCCCGGGTCTCCCGATAAAAACGGTGCCTCACTCGTGTGGGAGGCCCAAGTACCCGCGACCGGCAAGGCCCCAAAACGTATTGAGGCGACATGAAAATTGCCTACCTCAAAACGACCTGGTTTCGCAAGGGGGGTCACCTGGGTTTTTGGCCCGGTGCTCAGCGGCCACCCAGGGGAACCTACCAAACCCACACATTTCTGAAAACTAGACACCCGGGGGATTCCAGGAAGGTATGACTTGTGTGGATCCCCCACGTTTCCTTACCCAGAATGCCCTGCAAACCTCAAATTTAGCTGAAAAAATCACCTTTTTCACACATTTTTGTGTGGGAAAGTTGAGGCATCACCGGGCTGACACAAATTTCCTACCACTCAGCGTTCCCCCGGGTCTCCCGATAAAAAGGGTGCCTCACTCGTGTGGGAGGCCCAAGTACCCGCGACAGGCAAGGGCCCAAAACGTATTGAGGCGACATGAAAATTGCCGACCTCAAAACGACCTGGTTTTGCAAGGGGGGTCACCTGGGTTTTTGGCCCGGTGCTCAGCGGCCACCTAGGGGAACCTACCAAACCCACACATTTCTGAAAACTAGACACCCGGGGGATTCCATCTCCATGCCTCTCCATGTAGACCCCTTATGCAAATTACGTCCAGCCCTATTGCACAGTGGGCTTGGTCACCTGTCATAGTTGGGGCACAAGACTGGCTGTACTGTGCACAATGCACTCTTGGAGGGCAGGGGAGCCAAAATCTATGCACAGTTGCCAGTGGAGGCTATAGTGCAGGGCCATCTTGTGCTCTGCTCGGCAGATGGCTACACGCTGCGGGGTTGGAGGTTTTAAAAAAGTGGCATTCAGGACGTGGCTGCAGGTCAAACTCTGCACCCACACACACTGCACACATCTGATGACTGTGCCCAGTTATGTCAGTCAGCTGCTGTGGTCGGGATGCAAGCCTGGCCATGTTGTGTACAATGAGACCAGTTACTTCTGGTGGGTGGGGTGCAGAGTTTTGCCTATGGGGGCATGCCAAGAGTGATGGATGCTTATGCAAAACTGTAACAAGATGACTGGGAAGCTTGCTTCCAGGGGACCTTTGATCCAAACTGGGATTAACAGGCTTAGGTGGGCTCTCAACTCCCATTGTGCACATCCAAAGGCTGTCTGAAGCTGGGGTAAGACACTTACAAAGGGAGGGGGGCACAGGGCCTAGTCAGACATTAGTTATAAACAGAGGTGAACTTCCTAAAAATTCCATTTTAAATACGGTGATAAAAGCGCAGAACTTCTGTGAAAAAAACAAAGATCATAGTGATGTTATAGTTAGGTTTGGTTATTTTATCTTAGCATAAAAGAAGTTCCATGAAAAAGAACAGTGTAAATGCAGTTATGATTACAAAAGAAAATGTAAAAACCACTGATATTTTCGAGTTCATTTTCATTGAAATAGCTATAGCTTACACCTCTTTCAGGCACTGCTTATGACATCACATGTTACATCACTCATGACATCTCAAATTACATCATTCCAGGTGACAATTTACAAATCATCTAAGGGCATAGTCAAGCAATGTGTAGTTGATAATTATATTTCTTTCACTACAGCAGCAATATATGACGTAGAATATGTGTAGATATCACTAATATTCAACTTCGGTGACTCTTCATGCAACAATTAATACAATTAGAAGAGGATATAGAAAAATACAAAAAGCACTTACTGGCTACAGTACTCATGCAGGCCCTGGTAAACAAAGTACCTGTGCCTGTTCACAACAGCGAGATGTAGGCACATATGAGTGATGCTTCGAGCTATGCGTTAATGTTGATCATGCAGTGGTGGCGATGTGTTGATTCCGTAGCCAAAGTGCTGATCTGAGATGCATTGGTTCTGAAGTGTGATGTGCCAGATTTCTCCACGCAGTTGGAGGATGCGCTGATCTCGCCACACTGCCGCGGTGTGCATGATGATGCAGTAGTTCTGAGAGCCATGTACTAATTATATTCCTGCAACCAGGTCAATGTGTCAGTTCTGCTACACGCAGACTGAAAATGCGTCAATTTTGTGATGCAAGTATCTGGGTCCACTTCCAGTGAACGCCTCACAGGAGCAGGGGACGAGACTTTGATATCCCTGAGTCTCAAGCAACAGGACAAGATTGGTGCAAAAAACGAGTCCAGCTCTCAGCAGAGTCATAGAGCAGCAGGTAGCAAGGCAGCACAATAGAAAAGCAGGCCTTCTGAGTCAGCAGTCCAGCATTTGATGCAGCACAGCAGTACTTCTGACTGAGTCCAGTTGTAGCTCCAGAATTGTCTGATTTGGTGTGGTCAGAAACCTGGTACGTATACCTAAATGTGCCTTTGAAGAGGAGGTGACTTTAAAGAAATATCCTTTCTTCCTCTGCCCTGGCTCCAGACTATATGTGGGGTTAATCAGTCATTTGTGTGGAGTCAGGCCAATACCTATTCAGATGTGAATGTCAGCCCCTCCCTCCCTTCCTGCCAAGGAAGAGCAATCAAAATGCAGATGAGTACTCTGGCTACACCTAATCTTCCTGATGTCACCCACCCCAGATGTGTATCGGAGGCAGGATGCAGGCACACGGAGGAGTAAGAGCAGAGAAGTGTCCACTTTCTAAAAGTGGCATTTCCAACATAGTAAAGGTAAATCCAACTTTACCAGTAAAGAGGATTTATTATTACCATTCCAAAGTTATAAAACAAGACACAGCTGCTCCATTCTAATCAGGAATTACAGCTTAAAGGTTTATTAAGGAATTCCCAAAGTTAATCCATGAGAGGAGTATGTACCACAGTAGTGAAAAACAAATTTAGCTGTTTGTCACTACCAGGGCATGTAAAACTTCAAAGTACATGTCCTACCTTTTACTTACACAGCACTCTGTCCAATGGGCTACCTAGGGCCTACCTTAGGGGTGGCATACGTGTAACAAAATAGGAGTTTCAGGTTTGGCAAGTAGTTTTAAATGCCAAGTCAAAGTGGTAGAAAACTGCACACACAGGCCCTGCAATGGCAGGCCTGAGACAGGTTTGAAAGGTTACTTGTGTGAGAGGCACAATCAGTGCTGCAGGCCCACTAGCTGCTTTTAATTTACAGACCCTGGGTATATGGTTTACCACTTTACAAGGGGCTTACAAGTAAATTAAATATGCCAATTATTGCCACTGTTACCTTGTTTAGGTGAGAAGCACACGCACTTTAGCACTAGTCAGCAGTGATAAAGTGCTCAGAATCCTAATGCCAACAAAAAGAATCAGCACAAACAGGAAGTAAGCAAGCACAATGTTTGGAGGGAGGACACCATAAGGATGACAGGTCTAACAACATGAAAATAGAAAAAGTGAAGAAGCTAGCAAATATCGCAAAGTCTTAAAACCAAGAATCACATGTTCTACCTTTCAGATATCAGTTAACTATATTCTAATCTCAAGTCTCCCTTGGCAGACAAAACACTTTTACAAAACCATCAAAAGATATATCTTGCAGCGCTTTGGGACATACTGTACTCCATGAGTGTCTTTCATGCTTTAGACCCATGATTAGTACTTAATCCACAGTTGCAATTTAGTAGCTATCAAGCTAAATCTCATAATAGCTCTAGGTACAGACCCCTATGCAGTTCAGATTTTTTTTAACTTTTCAGCAGCATACACTATTGTAAGCCATTATGTAATACTGAAAAGACTGAAAGAGTGGGTAGGTTTCCCGGGTACTGTCTAAGTTGATTCTATCATCCTCACTCTCATATTATAGTCAGTTTAAATACATGGTTTTAAATGCTTCAGTCTAAGTATTTCATTCTTCCCCTTGCTCATGTGTTTGAACAGTACCACCCATACCTATAAATGAATGAGCATCACCCATACCTCATCTCTGCTTAACAGGTGACGTTGAGAGCCAAAGCAATGTAACAGATTGAACAAACCACATTTATCATTAGATGGGGAGAATCGTCATATGCCTCTAAAGCTCCACAATTGAAATTCTGATAGCTAGTGGTGCAGAATACAGAACAGTCCAACTTGTTTTTTTACTCACCCATGTGGCCAGTCCAGCACATATATGCAGTGTTAGAAATGAGGATTACAGTTTAAACTTAAACACTTTCTACACACCCAAATAAAAGCAATGGTCAAAAGAACAATCCTCAAATATTTTTAGGCATGGCCTTCCTGTTAATGAAACATTGCATTCCAGAGCACGGCGCCAACAAACTGCTGTATTACAATATAAAATGACTTACTCCGAAATTAGTGACAACAAAGAGTGCAAGTGAACCGTCAAGCTTAACCCTCAACTGGAAGAAAAACACCCACTTCAAATCTGCTTTAAACACTCTCCAATGACCAACAGTAGAAGCAACATTAAATAACAATACTATGACGCATACTTCGGGCCTTTTGAAGCAAAGGTTATGATTGTATGCAGAAGGTAGTTATCCCAGTATTTGGGAAGTAGCAATATCAGTAAATTAAAACACTGAAAATGACACAGATACTACCAGTTCCATCGTAGCCAGTTTCAGAGATACCTTCATCTGACATACACTGACCCCATACATTACGACCCTGCCTGATCTCCCTTAGTTGAATCCCTTAAAGGGTAAGCTGACTATGGGTGATTTGGGAGACCATAAATCCACTAAAATCTACGAGTCACTTATCTCCAATTGTCCTGACCCTTTTTTTTCCTCTCCGGGGAGCGCGGGAGGTGGATGTCGGGGTCTTGGAAAATGAAGACTGGATTGAGGCTCTGCGAGCTCCTCGGACGGCGACCAGATCGGTCCGTCTCAGGTTGATCCTATTTAAATACCTGATAGGGTATACTTCATATGTTGTCATCTATAGCGAATGGGCATGATTACCTCTCCGACTTGTTTCCGCTGTGAGGCGGCTGAGGGAACCTTCATAAATTCGGTTTAGGGCTCCTCATCGCTTGACTGGTTTTGGCATGGAGGGGCGTTCTGTTTAGGCAGAGTCCTATCTTGGTCCCGTAACGTACTGTTCTCCATGTCACTGACACTCTAGGTGGTAATAGGTATACATTCTCTTTGATATTTCTGGGCCTGAGTGAGTGGAAGCTTCTTCCCCCCCTCCCCCTCCCCCCCCCCCCCCCCGCTTTGGCAGCATGGAAGAGGCAGATGGATCATTGTGTGGGCCTGGAGGTGGCGGTGTACAGGGCTCAAGGCTGTCCAGAGAAGCACACCAAACTGTGGCCGGCATGGGCAGATTACAGATGGATTGAGTTAGAACCTGTTTGTTCCATGCGGCAAAAGGTGAATGAAGAAATTCGTATGTTCAAGGGATCGGGGTTGATCTACAGTTAATTAAGTGACTTGGAGCGTTCATCCAGACTAGAGTTGTGATTATTCCTTGAAGTGGAAAGTTCGCTACCCCAAATAATAAACCATTTTTTTACATCTATGTTCCTTGAAGTGGGCAAACCTCTAACCCATATAATAATCCAATTTCTTACATCTATGTACCATGACAATATATAGATGTAGAGATAAAATAGTAAAGGTATACTTACGATTATATGCTTACCTTGATGACATAGTGGTAGTTAATATTCGGATCTAATATATATATTTTTTATTTTTTTATTATTATAAGTTCAAAACAGTGCTGATTACATATATCAGTTGCCAATAACGTGATATACTTACAGGGTAGTTTGTCAGGTAATACATAGTACATAGTTGCCTTACTCCACAATATATCCTGCATAAGTTTCTGAATCCCCGATCCCGGATGTTCAGGCGGTTCTACGATAGTCCATGTGGGTTAGTCGCTTAGATCTGGGTCAGATTCTTCCGGTAGGGGGGGGCACAAATATTGGCGCAGAACGAATTCCATTTGCCCCACACTCGCACCCACTTATGGGGACACCCTCTATGTATCAATACTGCCTTTTCTGCCACCATTGCCTTATCTAGGTCTTGACAGCAGTGTTGATGTCGGGATCTAATATTTTTGCACGTTGATGCAAAAAAGTGCAGTAGTGTTGTACAAAACTGTCTGTCTCAGAGGCTGCAGCTTTGAGAGGTTCCTGAGTTCTTGCAGCCTGTGGCTGACATGGGGCTGGTTCCAACCATCCTTACAATAAAGCATATCTGTCATACCCTTTCTGTGAAACTTGGTTTGTATTTATGGTATACTCATGGAACTCTCCAGTGTACACCTCAAATGTCTGAAGTGCATTGTAGCACAGTCAAAAGAGAATCTCATTATGGGTGGTTGCACAAAGACGGATAAGGTTCTTATAACCTTTTTTTGTTTCCATTTTGGTAATTGCTAATGCAGTTGCAAACAGTGTACAATTCATACGATATCTTTGCAACTTGGTCCTAAGTATAGCATTTACAGTTTATCTTGGCGCACATATAAAGTCTCTAGTTTGAAGGTTCTTAAAGAGTATTAATCAGTCCCAAGTCTAAAAGAAAATGAGCAGAGCAGTTATTCAAATGGTTCTTTAGTGGTTCCTGCCTGATAACCCTGAGGTATTGCTGGGCCATGCACAAACATGTCTCTTTTGAGGATGTGGAGAAGAAGAGTGATATCCAGATGCTGGCGCACCTGGATGATGATGGTGCATGTGTTCAGGAGTCAGTTACAATCTGGACTGGTAACTTGGCATCATTAACTACCAAAGCAAAGCAGTTTCAATTGGGGGAGAGGAATTTAGCAGGAAGTAGCAGCAAAGATGACCACTAAGATCTTGTTTTAAGCAATTTTTCTAACACAATTTGTCAAGAGGGCAAATATAGCATCTCTCGCCTTTTCTTCAGCCTTCTCTCCATCAGCGTGCTGTCCAGAAGCCTTTTCAAGGGCTTGCTGATTTCTCATGGGCCTTCTTTTCTGCAGGACAAATAATTTACGTGTCAGTATTAGAATGTTTGTGTGGCTGGAGAAAATATTATATCTGTAAAAGTTTTTTTTTAAATGAAACTCTCTTATCATTGTGCAGCTTCTCAGGTGTATCTTTATTTTTGTTAGTGCCATAATACCCAGGCCCATAATTGCAAGGACCTGCTCCTGAATGGGACTGAGGTTGGGATCGCCTGATGATCCAGCTACAGTCCCAAACCTCTGCCTAATTGGTGCAACAATATGTTCTCATCCAAAAATGACACTGTGTTCTTTTTGCAACCTTTCACTTCTCTGCTCAATGTGATTTATGCATTTCTGTGCTAGGATATCACCCCAGGTGAATAGCGCAATTTACAAGTGTGCATAATATATCATTTAATTTGATTTCAATATGCCCAGAATACTATTGTTCGCAGAGAGAGCGAGGCATGGTGGTAACCAACCCCAAGAACATGTTGCTTTTTCGGGATGACAAATCCATTAACACTTCAAGCTTACTTGGTTACAACATGGCCTTCCTCTTTCAGGTCTTCAGTTTCTGCAGCATGTTTCTCTTAGAGTAGGAGCAGTTTAATATATTACCAGTAACAGAAACAGAATAAAGTAACTCTGTGGGTGAAAGGATGAACAGACTTCTACAAGAAGGCTATGGCTGTCACTCTGCAGAGATGGACAGGCCCTGTTGGCATGACAAACAAACAAGTGGAGATGACGGCTTAGAAGCTGAACAACTAGACTACCCAATGAAAAGGCAGTGATCTCCCTGCACGGAACATTGGGGCCAGAGGTTATATAAAAAATCATATAAATTAGGGCAAAGTCCCATAGGGAAGAGGATGTGGTCAGACGGCTAGACTGCCGACTTTGGTGCTTCTGGGCATATCACTTAATCTCCCCGTACCTACCAAAAAATGAATGTGTCCTTGTGTAACCTAACTGGTGCGCATGTAAAGCGCTCCAATACCTTCGGGTCGAGTTCCTGCTATGTAAATCTGCATTAAAAAAAATGTGGTGGAGAACCAACTTGGCAGAAAACAGTGTGACCTTTTTCCCATCTTCTAGCATTAGCGTGGAACCGATTCCAAAGGTGTTCAGGCTTAAACACTAGAATGGATGAAGGTGAAGCTGGAACGAAGCCTCGGTATTCACAGGGAGACGCCATCTTTGCTGAAGCTGCTTCTGTTTCTTGCTTTTTTGCAATAGGTTTGTTTTCCTTGGAACTCTTCCACTGTAGGCTGGAATTTTGCAGTCCATCTTTTGTCATGTTCTTCACCATGGCTGGGAATAAGGATGGTAAACATGAGTCGCTACTTAATATTTCCCATTAATCATGCAGATTTGAACTCCGCGAAAGCTGGTTTTGTCCAAAGTCTCCCTCTCCTCGCGCCACAGGCTGCACTGATAGCACTCCTGCTCAGGTAGTCTCAGCAAGAGCAAGCGGGCAGCTTTTTGGAATCAGAAAGACGATTTATTCACTGAATTCAGGGAAGATTTGCAAAGACAATTTGCTTGTTACACACTGTTAACGGACTAGCACATGATGAATATATTTTTAGACTTAGCAGTGCAACACACATAATGATGTCCCTGCAGAATGACAGAAATTGGTTGCTAGGGGAGCAGCTTCATATTTATGCGTCATAAATGTTCATATTACATACGTTGAACAGCGGCACATATTATTTTTCTTTTTAAGGTAACAGCCGATACCCTCCGGATTCTCGGCTTCTGACACCAATACACGACCCAGAAACTAATGATGACAACGAAGACAATGCACCCTGTACAAGATGATTAAACACAAGAAGTAGAACTTTGGATTATTGAAAATAATAGTAACATGCCACATTTTTCACACCTTTGCCAGTGAGCGAAAATGTCCATAACGTTGTTGTGGTATGTCACTTATATTTTACATGGCTCCATTAATTATCTGTATTCTAATTATGGAATTCTTGTTGCATTCTGTCCTCCTATGTTCTGTTCCTCCACGACAGTTGCTGTTGGTCTCTTTCTGTGCCAGCATCCCCGCGGTGGGCTCCCTTACTTTGTATCCTGAAAATAAATCCCTTTTGCTGAACTACAGATGGACTAACTCGGAGCGTTTCTTACCCATCTCTACACCACAATTTGGTACCAGGAGTGGGGTGAAGTTTTTTCATACATTTCATACAGTATTTGAGGAATTCAAGGAACTTGGATTTTGTTGGAGCCCACCGGTTTTCGTACCCTTCTATCTAGATCCATCAGGACTAAATAATATTTTTCTGGAAGGTGGGTCAGAAATGTATTTGTTTGAACGGAAGTTTTTGCATTTACGTTCACTCACAGTTGGTTGCCTCACACGATCCTCTTAAAAAATCAACACCTGCAGCTGCTCGTCCCTTATTTCATCATCCTGGATTCCTAGCACTCGTAAGTTCCAGTTTCCCTCTGTTCCATTTTGTCATCTCTTAAGGAAGTGAAGAGGAAGTCTGGCAGAGCATTCTGGGATGTGCGCCGACGTCACGTGTGCGGAACACAAAGCATTGTGGGGTGCGCACTGATGTCACACAAACGACGGCCATTTTGGGTAAGTCGCAAAGTTGTTTCCCTTGCTTCCGATTTCACCCCAATGTTTCCTCATTTGTGCGATGCCTCGTTCGGTGATTCCCACACCATTCCCATTCTAATTTTCAGCCTCCAGTGCGATCGCATTCTGTGCGATCCTACAATTTTGGGCTATTACACGTTTTACTTCACCATCAACAGCCGCCAGTGAGTGACATTTCAGTTCTTCTTTTAACTCTGGTTTCCTAAACCATTCACACACGGTTTTGTTTCATTTTATTGCATTTTGCTTGACTTCTGTTACCTGACTTCCATTTTTTTTATTAATGTCTCTTATGTCAACTTCTCAGGGTGTTATCCAGCCTGCACCTTTTCTACAGAGGCCAGGTAAACCAGAGCTAACGTGGGCTAAATGGTTCAAAGATTTTGAAAATTACTTAACTGCAATTGATGCAGATTGCTACTCTCCCACAAGGAAATTGGCATTGTTCATCAATCACTTGGGACCTGCTGATCGCAGAGTCTTCGACAACCTTCCACATTTTCCTGCACCAGTGTCTGAAGATGTTGTCTGGAACGTTTTTATTGAAGCAAAGTTACGCATGGAGAAACAATATTCAGATTCCACAAGTGTTCTCTTAGAGAGATTTAACTTTGCCATGTGCAAACAATCTTCTGATGAATCTGTAGAGGATTATATAGCAAGTTTAAGAGATCTAGCAGAAAGATGTGATTTCGGTACTAATGTTGATATTTATATAAGGGATCAGTTTGTGTTTTATTGTTAATCCAAAAAAATACAGGAACGCCTTCTTACTTCTTGCAATCCTACTTTGTCTGAAACAATTAACATCGCTAAAAGCATTGAGAGGTCAATTGTCACATCCAAAGTCTTATCCAGTAATCAACCCCTTACTTCTTCCACACAAACTAGTTTACATTCCGTAATTACTCAAACTATGAATTTTTATTCTGAAAGTAATACTGTTTCTGCTATCAATTCGAAACAAAAACCTGAGAGGAAATATATAAAAAAATCACCCCACGAGGACTCAATTAGTTTGCTTCCGTTGCGGTTCAAGAAACCACATAGGTAACAATCCTGTTTGCCCTGCCGTAGGAAAGAAGTGTGTCAAGTGTCAGAAATTGGGACATTTTCAAAGTGAATGCAGGAGAAGTACTAACACTATGTTCAATAGCTCTAACAACAACCCTAGTAGAGTTAAGATTTCTAATATTTCTGTGGATACTCCTGAAGTCCAAGATTGTTCTTCTCAATTTGCTAATATTTTAGTCACTGTTGATGTTCCTGAGTATTCTGACACACCTATCAAAGGGCCATTAGTTAATATTTCTATTGATGACAATATAATTTTAGCAATGGCAGATTCAGGTGCCCCGGTCACTATCCTTGCTGACACTACATTTTGCAAACTATGGCCTAACAGTGCACCATTAATTGCTCCCGATATTAACCCAAAAGCTTTTGGGGAGCAAGATATTGACTTGTTAGGATATTTTTGGGACAAACTTACATGCTTAGGCAGATCTGTCAAAACTGGGTCTATGTAGCAGTTAAAGGAAGAGACATCGTAGGATGGAAAGATCTTGCCCTTTTAAGGCATCATTCTGCGTCCTGGACAAGATCCTCCAATAGTGTTGGGTGAACTGCCTTCCAACATACTATCCATTAATGATCAAGACTCCATTGTTGATAAACTTGCTCTGTCTTTTCCTGATGTATTTAAAAATTCAGTAGGCACTGTCAAAGGATTTGAACATACCATTTTACTTTAAAAAAAAATTTGATTGCTGTTGTGCATAAAGTTAGGCCTATTCCTCTCAGTGTCAGAGATGATTTAAAAGCCCTTTTAGCTAATCTCCAATCTGAAGGTATCATTGCTCCTGTGGATGCCTCTGAATGAATTTCTCTGGTAGTCTTGCGGAAAAAAAAGACTGGCGATCTCAGGCTGTGTGTGGACCTAAGATCGCTCAGTCAAAATATCCTGGTTGATTGTCACCCTTTACCACATATCCATGAAATGTTAGCTAACATTTTTAAGTCTCAATTTTTCTCCACCATTGATCTACATTCGGCCAACCACCAGATCCAACTTTCACCCAATTCCCAACCTCTCACTGCTTTTGTGACTCCTTTTGGTGCCTTTAAATATTTAAGGTTACCTTTTGATCTCGCCTCAGCTGCGAGCGTTTTCCAAAAGCTCACGGACAATCTTTATGGTGAGTTTACCCAAGTACAGGCATTTCAAGATGACATTTTGGTCCACACAGAAACTAAAGAGGAGTACTTGCATATTTTCAATAAAGTATTCTCAATTTTACAAAACAAAGGCATGACCATAAAAGCCAACAAGTGCAAATTACCTGTTCATGAAGTTGAATACCTGGGACATCTAATTTCCAATGAACGCATTAAACCTAAGTTTTACAATATTGAAGTTATACGCAATGCTCCTCCTCCCACTGATAAAGACGCTCTGCGATCTTTCCTTGGTATTTGTGAATACTACGCCAGGTTTGTTCCTGGTTACGCTCAGTTGATACAACCATTGAGATGTCTACTTAAAAAAGGTTGCAAATTTTTATGGACTGACACACTTCAAGAAATATTTGAAAAAGTGAAACTTTTTGTCTTAAATGCGCCTGCATCACACCCTTTTGTTCCTAATGCTAGTCCTTTCATGTCGGTGAATGCAAGCCAAAAAGGCCTTGGTGCTGTGTTTGGACAGTGGGTGGATGGCAAAGAAAGTACTATTGCGTTCGCATCCCGTGCTTTTACACCCACTGAATGTAATTATAGTACAATTGAACGTGAGGCTCTTGCCATCGTTTGGGCTGTTCAAAAGTTCAAAACATATATTTGGGGAGTTCCTTGTGAAATATTCACTGATCACAAACCATTGGTGTCACTACTATCAGGTAAGGGTTTAGGAAAATCGTCTGCGAGACTGGTAAGGTTACTCTCTAGATTACAGGAGTACAACCTTATGATTAAATACATTCAAGGGGGCAAAAATGTACATGCAGACTGTCTCTCTCGCATTCCTCTTCCCGATTGTAGTGAAGGCGAAGACAATTTTCATAAAGATTGTGTTGTTGGATTAATAGATGGTGTTGCTACGTGTTCTGGCAGTATCTCTCAAGATGAATGGGCATCTGCTATGACACTAGATGAGACTCTTAAAAAAGTAGAAATCTACATCAAAACCAAATGGCCTAATACCAAAAGTCTAAGTAATGAATTAAAATGTTTTGCACAAATCAGTGAAGAATTGTCATTTGAAAATGGGGTTTGTGTCAGGGATGAGTTTTTTGTTCCCCCAGCCTTGTTAAGAGATAAAATCATCAGTATCGCTCATGAGGGTTATTTAGGCATTTCTGCAACTTGTAAGAAACTAAAAAGCATTTACTGGTGGCCGAGCTTATACAAACAAGTAGCTCTTTTTGTAGATAATTGTTCCACCTGTGTTGTTTCTGACAAACACTGGAAAACCAACAAAAAACCTTTGTTTCCTGTGTTATTTCCTGATCTTCCTTGGGATAAAATCGCTTTAGATTTTTCAGGACCTTTTACTTTACTACCATCAGATAAAATATACTGTATTGTTGCCATTGATTATCATTCCAAGTGGATTTACTATTCGTTTGTTCAAGCAGCAAATTCTTCCACAGTCAGATCCTTTCTACAAAATCTTTTTAAAATTGAAGGCACACCCAATTGTGTTGTTACTGACAATGGCCAACCTTTTCTCTCTCATCAAGTTACCAATTTCCTACAAAGTCATGAAGTACAACATTACCAAGTTGCTCTATACAGCCCTTCTTCAAATCAACTTGTTGAGAGAGCAAACCGGTTAATAAAAGAAGGAGTTCAATCTGCTCTTGCATCTAATGTTGATGTGGGTGATTTATTGCAGAGTAAAATATGGGCTTCTCTTACTACACCTCATTCTACTACTAATGTCACTCCTTTCAGTGCTCTTAGAGATAGAGAAGCTAAGTCTAAACTTATGCCTAGATGGTTCAACAACTTAGCAGCAGGTTCTGCTCTAGAAAAGAAAAGAAACATGTTAACAGATCTTCAAACAACCAAAAATACTATTTCTACTAAACAGTTACTTCAAAAGAAATCCTATGATAGTGAGTCCAAATTCCATTTTAATGATCTTAGAGTCAACGATTGGGTTCTCATCAAGAAACCTTATAAGGTGTGTAAAGGTCAGTCTAGATTTACTTTGCCTGTTAGAGTGATTAGGGTTACTAAACCATCTGTTCTTTTAGAAAACAGAGGTTGGTGGAGTAAGAACAATGTTGTCAAAGTCACTAAATCTCAGGTTCAAATCTTTAACAAAGTTTATGCCAACAGAGTTGATGAAAATGATTCTGATTTCAGTTTTGGTCCTGGTTTTGACATTACCATTTTCCAAACCGATAACTTTGTCACACCTACACATAATCCTCCTTCATGTACTTCAAAGGAAGTTTTACCTTCTCAATCTTTTCTAAATTATGGAGTTGTACGCAACCACCATATTTGTAAGTTGCCCATCAAATTTCAAGATTATGTTTTGTATTAGTTTTTGTTGATGGGGGTATGTGGTATGTCACTTATATTTTACATGGCTCCTTTAATTATCTGTATTCTGCTTATGGAATTATTGTTATATTCTGTCCTCCTATGTTCTGTCCCTCCACGACAGTTGCTCTTGGTCTCTTTCTGTGCCAGCATCCCTGCGTGGGCTCCCTTACTTTGTATCCTGAAAATAAATCCCTTTTGCTGAACTACAGATGGACTAACTTGGAGCATTTCTTACTCATCTCTACACTACAGTCATGTTTTCCCTTGTCCATAGGCTTCTTTACAGCGCCCAAAATCGTTGTGTCCCTGTTGACCCTTCGTCCTCTGCTTTTATTTTTTACCATATGAAGTCCATATAATACACCATTTGCACATTGCTGTGGGTATATTCAAGTACAATCTTTTGCATCTTGTTTTGTTGCTGTTTTCTAAACAGCTGTTCCCATCCACGTGACATTGGTATTAAAACGGAAGTGGCATGTGGATGGTGGTGTTATACTTTCTGTGCGCTGCAGTCTGTCTTTGAGTATTCAATAGTATCACTCATTGTCAGTTTGTTTTTCACCTGGTTCTTGATTTTGGCAGTCAGGAGTCACCTCATCTTACACAGGGATAATTATTACCTCCAATTTGCCATCAACCTCAAGTTCAAGGCTGGCTCTCCAACTAAAGCCTACCAGAGCACTTACCCAAGCAGCTCTTGGTAGTGCCCGCTTGATAACCGTGAGGTATTGCTGGGTCATGGACAAACATGTCTCATTTGTTTTGAAGATGTGGAGATGAAGAGTGATATCCAGATGCATGTGTTCAGGAGCCAGTTACAGCCTCATTACCTACCAAAGCAAAGCGGCTTCTATTGGGGGGGAGCTTTAGTAGGACGTAGCAGCAAAGTGATCACTAAGGTCTCGTGGCAAAGCATGTACCATCTCTGGAAATTCACTCTTGAAATAGACATCTCATTCAAGCACACATCACCAGGAAAATCAATATAGCTTGGATCCAACTTTTCCTCTGAATGAAAGTGAAGCTATTTCTCTTGGAAGACCTCAAGATAAATATGCAAGTCTTAGCCTTCTCTAATCTGGATTCAGGCAACACCCTGCTCAGTAATCTCCGTGATACCAACCTAGCACTCCTGAAAGGTGTCCTACATCCAGTGTCACAGCTTATCAAGAGCTCAAAGAAATCCATGCACATCACTTGCATTGAAATATATACACTGGCTCTCCTTCCAGCATGGATCATCTTAAGACTAGCTGCATCACTTAGAAATCCCTCAACAACAAGACTATAGCTAATTTGGAAAACAAACAAGTTATCTCTGGGGACAAGACCAGACCAGTAGCCTGGATATGACTAGACTGAAAACAGAAATTTGCAAGAATTATTAAACCAGAAGGCACACATTCTCCATTCATGTTCCTCTTCAACAAGCACTACCCCTAATTTAAAGGTCTACCCTTGGCTCTCCCCCTGTGATATTCCTGGGTGCCATGCCTCCTGCTCAGTGCCTTTTTGCTCTCAAACTCAATTGGCACTCTAAAAATACTAACGCATACATTCCCACATGCTTACATATCTACTCAACACTGCCGCTACTTTGGGGAACTAGGTATCAAGCTCACAAAGTTGCTTTCAAAATGATATATGTGCAATCACTTGTTATCAAGGACCACTCACTTTGACATTCCATCAAATTGTTTCAAAAATGTCAATTAACACAAATATTGTGAGAACAATACCTTGACAATAATATCGTAAGACTGACTATTGAAGATAAGAATATCATTTTATAAAGTCTTTTATTTTGTTTTTTAAAAATAGTGGTAGTTAATATAATTGCTTAATTATTTTTTTGATTTATTAATTTTGTGTTATAAGTTATTATTTTAATGTTAGGCACAATTAATATATTTTAGTGAAGTTTTGTTTCTTATGATTTAATTACATATTTAAAGTTTTTTTTCACAGTTTCTTTAATTTTTTGGGTGGGTTGTTAGATTTTTATGGAAATACGGTGGGCAGTTTTTTTAATGTTTATTTGGTAATAACTTATAATTTTATATTTCAATTTTAAAATTTAAGAATTATCTAATTTTAAAAACATAATTTAAAAAATATGGTGATTATTATGTTGATTGAAAAATTAATGAGATATTTGATATTGTTAATTATTTAAATTATTTTGGTAATTTGGATATTAATTAATTATATTTTGTGTTATGTTTGTTGTATAACAAGTAATTTTTTAGTGGCATTTACAAAAATACTTATTGTTATTTTTTATATTACTAATGTACTTTATTGAAATTTTAGGGTAATAGGGCAGGAAGTTTGTTAAATAATTTTATTTAAATCATTCTATATGCGTAAAATCAGTTTTGTTTTCTAATTATTCATATAAATTGGATAATTTAAAAAATATATGTTTTTTAATGTTTGGGGAAAACATTATATATATCTTTATATATCTATATCTATATCTATCTCTATCTATCTCTCTCTCTCTCTATATATATATATATAAATATATCTATATCTATCTATCTATCTATCTATCTATCTATCTATCTATCTATCTATCTATCTATCTATCTATCTATCTATCTATCTATCTATCTATCTATCTATCTATCTATCTATCTATCTATATATATATATATTCACTGAAAAAACCATAGGTTTCACACATGTTATAGTTAGCGGAAATTTTACTGATAAAAAACCAATGAAATTGCCCCGTTATAGTTAGTGCTGGCAACTATAACTCACGCGACCGCAATCCTCTGCTGATGCTAATACTGTATTTAGACACTTATTTGCCCATGTCTTCTTCCATACATTTTTAGCTATACATATATTACAAATATTTTTTTTTATAAAGACACATATGTCATCAGCAGAAGATTGCGGTCGCGTGAGTTATAGTTGCCAGCACTAACTATAACGGGGCAATTTCATTGGTTTTTTATCAGTAAAATTTCCGCTAACTATAACATGTGTGAAACCTATGGTTTTTTCAGTGAATTTGCAAGGTTTTTTAAATGCTAATTCCTAACTATAACGTGTGTGAAACCTATGGTTTTTTCAGTGAATTTGTACGGTTTTTTAAATGCTAAGTTACTTTACGCCATTCGAGGCGTGCGCGCCCACTTAACACAGTTCGTTCCGTGCACGGTTTTTATCAACTTTAATAAGCCCTGTACATTTGGTGGCCTTCGGCCACCAAAAGCACAGGGGGAGGGGTCAATGTGGATAGTGTTTTTTTTATTTCGATTTTATAATTTCATGTTTTTTTTATACAGTAATACGCCCTGTACATTTGGTGGCCTTCGGCCACCAAAAGCACAGGGGGTGGGGTAAGTGTTGATAGTGTTTTTGGAATCGATAAGCCCTGTACATTTGGTGCCCTGCGGCCACCAAAAGCACAGGGGGTGGGGTAAATGTGGATAGTGTTTTTTTTATTTCTATTTCATTACCGTACGCTCACGGTAAGCGTACGGTAAGCGTACTCGGCGAAATTGCCGAAAAAAAATATAACCGTTTTTGCTCTTGGGGGATGTTTGGGGACTCCCTCAACATGACTGTGTGGGAGGGAGTTGTCAAAACAGCCCCGTAACATGTTTTTGGGCATCATGTTTGATAAATAACACTCAGTGCGAGAGACAAAATGGCGGACGCCGCTTCCTGGTTTCGACCGATTCGAATGTTTACTAAGATCTAAGAGCCAATCAGAATCGCGCTCGCGCACGCCACCGTACGCGTACGGTAAGCGTACGGTAAGCGTACCGTAAGCGGGCTCAGATATATATATTGATTTAAAGGCTATTTTCTCAGAATCTACTGAACAGATTTACACCAAACCTACAAAAGGCACTTCCTTGACCTAGGGACTACCTCTCTGCCAAATTTCTAGTAATTCTGTTCAGCCGTTCGGGCTGTAGCTCTGTCTAAAGGTCCTATGGAAAAATGCATGGGAAAAACGCGTTTTGGGACCCCCCTTTTATCTCAGCCCCCGCTTGACGAATCCCCCCGAGACTTTCAGGGTAGGAGCGGAGCGTAGCGCCCCACCTATTTTGAGAAATTCGCGAGGATTCATCGACCGGCGCCAAAGTTATTCAAAATAGAATGTTGCGGATTTCCTATGGAAAAGGGGTCCTAACTATAACTACCTACTGGCGACCGCCAGTAGGTAATATATATATATATATATATATCCACTTCGTTTACCCACACAGGTTTCCTCGCGCACTCCCAGAAGGACAAACAGCTTCACCAATGATCGTTTTTTATAATTCCTTTACTTTCAGCATGCCAGATACAAAAAGACAACCTCTACGCGTTTCAGTCTCAGCAGAGACCTTGCTCACGAGTCTAGCGGTTGCTCAAAGGTAGTCAGGATTTTTAAACATACAAACAAATCAATTAGTGACATCACTTCCTGAGACAGTGCTGCTTGGCATTCTGGTCATTGTAGTGCCCAATACATTTTCTGACAAAACCCGACATTTTCCAATCCAAATAAAGTTCGTTTTCAACAAAAATAGGAATGAAAAACCCATTCCGTAGGCCTATGCACCTTTCTGTACATTTCAGGTCATTAAAACCATGCAATGTTATGATAACTATGATAGACATTTATATAGCTTAGTCTACGGTAATGTTGACAAGGTCTGGTCACCATTTGATTATTCACTTTCTACTAAACATAGTAGTAAACCACAGATTTCTATTAAAGTGAGTCATAATGTTACACCCTGGTGATCTTATATTAAGGATTGGAACTGTTGATTTTGAACATAAATCAAGCCCTCTAGTGGGCAGTATTCTACAACTTGTGATATGAAGGCACTGTCTCTCATCGTGAAAAAGGAACAAAAAAATGTGAGACATACATTAATGTAATAAACCTAAAAGTGTAAAAATGTAGGGGGCCAATGTCAGTGTCCTTGGTCAATTCTGACCCTTTCCTTGATAATTTTGGATGGCATAATTAAAGATGGTAATGAAGTTCCTCATCCTGATTTAAACCAAAAGGAGTCAGAGTCCTGAAATTCAAAATGTGTTTAGATTCTTTTTGCCGAAGGGTTTTCTCTCGGTCTCCTCCCCGTGGATGTATTCCTACGGATTCCACTGCATAGAATTTCAAGTCCTTCCATCTTCCTCCATGCTCCTTCTCCATGTGCTTTGCGACAGCATTGCTCCTGTCAGTGTTGACAGTGGCACGAACATGTTCCAAGATACGTTTTTTCAGTTCGCACTTGGTGCTTCCAACGTACTTTAGGGGGCAGGGACATTCGATGATGTATATGACGAATTGGCTTTTGCAATTGATTAGTTGTTGAATTCTCCATTTGCGTTTATTAGCCATCACCAACTCCTTGGTATTCTGAGCAATGGGGCATACCTTACAGCTCGTACATTTATAGAATCCTTTAGGTTTTAACCAGGTTTCTTTTTTGTTCTGTTGTTTGAAGTGGCTGTGGATCAATTGATCCCTAAGGTTTCTGGTTCGTCTGTAGGTAATGTTGGGATGATCACCTACAATTGATGACATTGTTGGATCCATGTGTAAGATGTGCCAATTTTTGCGTAGTATTTTCATCACCTGTTGGTTTCCTGTTGAGTGGGTAGTTATGAATCGTATTTGATTTTCTTCATTTGTTTTAGCTTCTTTGTCCTTTAGCAAATCTGTTCTGTTGATAGTTGCCGTTCGTTGTAAAGACATCTGGATGGTTTTGGAGCTGTAATTTCTTCTTTTGAAGCGTGTTATTGCCTGATTACGGTGTTTGAACCACTCTTCATCCCTGGAGCATATCCTAGCTAAGGGAATTGGAAAAAGAATTAACAACAGTGGAACTGAATGCAGACTTGGCAAAATTTAAGGAAGAACTGAGTCACTACATCGAAAAACATGAAATAACTGTGAGAGCAAGAAAACAATCTAAGTTTCAAAGAGACAAAGAGGATTATTTAGAAGGACGCATCTTTACTTATGCTAGAAAGTATGATCGGTTCAAAGAACAAGATAGATGGGATATGGCCACAAACGCCAGCAGCCTTTCCTCATTAACCTCAACGGATGTGAGCGATGTAGAAGGGGAGCCAAGCACTACAAAACCTAAGTGTTCTTTTTTAGGAGAAATGAGGCTGGCTTTACAGCAAAAGAACTGGGAAAAGAACGTGGGAACACCATCAATCAACACCCGGGGAAGGGGCAGAGGACGTGGAGGTGCCCGCAGAAACGCACAAGAAGAGGAAAGCGGAAACACAAATTCAAGCACTACTCGAGTGGGAACAATGACGAGGAGCATGCGACAGAAATGGAATTAACAGACTCACAAGAAGTCGTCGCAAGTGAGAATCAAGAACTACAAGTAATCAACCTCTCCAAAAAGACACTGACCGAAATGGAAATAAAACTTCTCCAACGCGGTTTGAATTTCTGTCCCACCACCGGCATTGATATAGCTGAAACAAGAATTGATCTATATAAATACGTTCGCAAAATTAAACTAGCAAAATTGTTTGTTGAAAACCCTGGTCTGGATAAACATCGAAAGATCACCCAAATACCAGAAATGGAACTGCTGGCACAAGATGCAGAAAACTTTGTTACTCTGATGGAACTAGACAAAAATCCTGAACATGAGAAAGGTGACGTACGAACCTACTGTAACCAATTGGGAGCTGGCTGCAGCAGCAAAAAACCGAAGTCTAAATTCTATCCACAACTACCACAAGGCAACAAAATTGATTTATTTCATGAGTGTGTTATCAAAGACCTTTACAAAATTAACCACTCCAAGAAACTAGACAATCTCTCACATGAAGAACGTAATGCCTTAACTGATCTAAAAAATGATGATACAATTGAAATAAAGATGGCAGATAAAGGAGGTAACGTCATCATCCTACAGAAAGAAGCATATGTTAAAGAAGCATATTCACAATTGGAAAACAAAGAATATTATGAGAAATTGAAAACCAACCCCACCAAAAGATGGAAGGAGGAATTAGATTTGAAATTGGATCTGTGGAGCAAACAAAATCTATTGAATGAGGAAGAAGTAAAATATCTGAAAATGGAACACCCCAAAATGGCTACAATATACTTTCTTCCAAAAATCCACAAACATCCGACGAAACCACCGGGAAGGCCTATAATTTCAGCAAAAGGAGCTCTACTCGAACCAATGGCCAATTTCCTGGATGTTTTCCTACTACCATATGTGAAGGGGTTATCTTCTTACCTACAAGACACAGGAGATTTGTTAAGACACCTACAAAACACCCCATGGCAAGCGTCCTACAAATTAGTAACAATGGATGTAATATCATTGTACTCAAACATTCAGAATGACATTGGATTAAAGGCATGTAAACAATTCCTGGCTGAAAGAAACATACAATTCTCTGACCATAACGAGATGTTATTACAAATGATACAGCTATGCCTTGAACAAAATACATTCATGTTCGGCGAGGAGATCTACCGCCAAGTAAAAGGGACAGCTATGGGTTTTTCATTTAGCCCATCGTATGCCTGTTTGACTATGGGCGTATGGGAAAAAGCATGGGCATGGAGCCAAGAGAACGACACCTATGTGAATAAAACCATAGCTTGGTTTAGGTATATAGACGACCTATTGATCATCTGGGATGGAACAAATAGCGAGTTTGCAGAATATTTCGAAATCTTGAACAACTCCAACTTCAAATTGAAATTCACATACAATATCAGTGACGAAAAAGTGGTGTTTCTGGACACTGTAATTTACATTGTAGACAACACTGTACACACAACTCTACATCGCAAAGACACCGCAACAAATGCAGTACTGCATGCAGAATCCTTCCATCAAAAAAGTCTGATACAAAACATCCCTTATGGGGAATTTCTCAGGATCAAAAGGATATGCTCCAGGGATGAAGAGTGGTTCAAACACCGTAATCAGGCAATAACACGCTTCAAAAGAAGAAATTACAGCTCCAAAACCATCCAGATGTCTTTACAACGAACGGCAACTATCAACAGAACAGATTTGCTAAAGGACAAAGAAGCTAAAACAAATGAAGAAAATCAAATACGATTCATAACTACCCACTCAACAGGAAACCAACAGGTGATGAAAATACTACGCAAAAATTGGCACATCTTACACATGGATCCAACAATGTCATCAATTGTAGGTGATCATCCCAACATTACCTACAGACGAACCAGAAACCTTAGGGATCAATTGATCCACAGCCACTTCAAACAACAGAACAAAAAAGAAACCTGGTTAAAACCTAAAGGATTCTATAAATGTACGAGCTGTAAGGTATGCCCCATTGCTCAGAATACCAAGGAGTTGGTGATGGCTAATAAACGCAAATGGAGAATTCAACAACTAATCAATTGCAAAAGCCAATTCGTCATATACATCATCGAATGTCCCTGCCCCCTAAAGTACGTTGGAAGCACCAAGTGCGAACTGAAAAAACGTATCTTGGAACATGTTCGTGCCACTGTCAACACTGACAGGAGCAATGCTGTCGCAAAGCACATGGAGAAGGAGCATGGAGGAAGATGGAAGGACTTGAAATTCTATGCAGTGGAATCCGTAGGAATACATCCACGGGGAGGAGACCGAGAGAAAACCCTTCGGCAAAAAGAATCTAAACACATTTTGAATTTCAGGACTCTGACTCCTTTTGGTTTAAATCAGGATGAGGAACTTCATTACCATCTTTAATTATGCCATCCAAAATTATCAAGGAAAGGGTCAGAATTGACCAAGGACACTGACATTGGCCCCCTACATTTTTACACTTTTAGGTTTATTACATTAATGTATGTCTCACATTTTTTTGTTCCTTTTTCACGATGAGAGACAGTGCCTTCATATCACAAGTTGTAGAATACTGCCCACTAGAGGGCTTGATTTATGTTCAAAATCAACAGTTCCAATCCTTAATATAAGATCACCAGGGTGTAACATTATGACTCACTTTAATAGAAATCTGTGGTTTACTACTATGTTTAGTAGAAAGTGAATAATCAAATGGTGACCAGACCTTGTCAACATTACCGTAGACTAAGCTATATAAATGTCTATCATAGTTATCATAACATTGCATGGTTTTAATGACCTGAAATGTACAGAAAGGTGCATAGGCCTACGGAATGGGTTTTTCATTCCTATTTTTGTTGAAAACGAACTTTATTTGGATTGGAAAATGTCGGGTTTTGTCAGAAAATGTATTGGGCACTACAATGACCAGAATGCCAAGCAGCACTGTCTCAGGAAGTGATGTCACTAATTGATTTGTTTGTATGTTTAAAAATCCTGACTACCTTTGAGCAACCGCTAGACTCGTGAGCAAGGTCTCTGCTGAGACTGAAACGCGTAGAGGTTGTCTTTTTGTATCTGGCATGCTGAAAGTAAAGGAATTATAAAAAACGATCATTGGTGAAGCTGTTTGTCCTTCTGGGAGTGCGCGAGGAAACCTGTGTGGGTAAACGAAGTGGATATTACAACGGCTTAACCCTGCCGTACCTCGAACGCACCACCGCAGAGCGCCCATGATTCCTGAAGTGGGTTGTGTTGGAAAAGAATATATATATATATATATATATATCCAAAATCTCTTTAAACAAAGAGGAAGCAGGGTCGCACTCCGCAGTTGTAAGAGATATTATTTTATTTTAGCCCAAATCCTTTGTGCAATCAATCCATAAACAAAGCGACGCGTTTCGGTCTTGCCACAAGACCTTGCTCACGACACTGTGGCGTAGTTCACGTTTACAATAAATAACGATTATTTTTTGAAAAAAACCCCCAAGGCATTTCCTGTCATGTGACTATGCTCAGCATTATGGGACTTGTAGTCATCAACCCCCTTCAACATAAAAGTTAAACATTTATCCACATATTTTAGTAACATTCAAACAAAAATAATTCCTCAGCGAATGTATGCGGTTATTTTCGCAAACCCATGCTGCCACAGTCCATATTTGTGAAAAATAAGCATTTGTAAATTAGAATATGAGGTGCCCAAATAACTTGTAAAAATAAAATAATCAAGGCATGATATTTAACCTGTTGTTCTAGTATAATTTCTCATCAATGATGCCCCTCCAGTGGGGTGTGACCTTCAAATTTTATGAACATGCCTCTAAATGTTCATCTGCTAACCTGGGTACCTCTATAAGTTCAAGTTAAAAAATAGGTAAGCTAAGAGAAAATAGGAGTGAAAACAATAAGTAATCGACATGAATCATTCTATATTCCCCAAGTACAAAGCTATCGAAAAAACCCCCACCACACAGGTTTCCAAAATATTCCAAAGTTTCTCCTTATACTCAAAAGTTCGTATCACACAATTCAGAGGTGGCTATATAATTCCTCACTTTGGTTCAGTCCATGTGGGGTCAGTGTCCTGAATTTAATGATGAAACGAGATTCCTTTTGCCGTAATGTTTTTTCTCTGTTCCCACCTCTGATTGTCAATGGTATGGTTTCAATCCCATAAAATTTTAGGAGCTTCCAATTGTTCGTGTGTGATTGGTTCATGTGTTTTGCCACTGCATTAGATACGTCCTTGTTTGTTACTGCTCGTGTGTGTTCCAAAATTCGTTTTTTTAGTTCACAAGTGGTACTGCCTATGTATTTCATTTTACACGGGCACTCAATGATGTAAATGGTGAATTCACTTTTACACGATATGAGCTGCTTTATTTGCCATTTGAATCCATTCGCTAGGCATACTTCTTTGGTTGGTTTGGCAATTTCACACACTTTGCATTTTTGACATTTTATGAACCCTGTTGTTTTTAGCCAATGGGTGTCCTTTCTCACATGATAATGACTGTTGACCAGTCGATCTTTGAGGTTACGAGCTCTACGATATGTGATCATTGGATGGGTACCCACAATTTATTTTACTGTTTCATCCATTTGCAAGATTTTCCAATTTTTCCTTAATATGCTGCTGATTTGTTGGGCATCATTTGTGAAGTCTGAAATCATTCTAATTGGTTCCTTGCCCAATGCCAGCTCTTGCTTAGGTATCAAACAGTCTGCACGTGGTTTTTCATCTGCTCATTTCCAACATTTTTTTATCAATGTTTTATCATATTTTCTCAACTCGAATCGTTTTGCTGTCATGCGACTCTGATTTATCCATTCATCATACTCAGTACATATTCTGCGCAATCTCAAAAATTCCCCGTAGGGTATACTTGCAATCAGTGAAGGTTGATGGAAGCTGGTTGCTTCTAATGTTGCATTTGTTGCTGTAATTTTTCGGTGTACAGTAGTTTGAATTTGGCCATTTTTTATGTAGATGTCAGTGTCTAAAAAAGTTATTTTCTCCTTGCTGATCTCAAAGGTGAATTTCAGTTTGGCCGTACTTGAATTTAGAATTTGAAAATATTCTGCAAAATCTGCTTTGCTCCCATCCCAAATGATTAGTAAATCGTCTATAAAACGATTCCACATGACAATTTTGTTGACATGTTTATCATTTTGTGGGTGCCAGGCTATTTCTTTCTCCCACCAGCCCATTACTAGGCAGGCATAGCTTGGGCTGAAGGAAAATCCCATCGCCGTACCCATGTTCTGGCGATAGATCTCCTCCCCAAAAACAAAGATATTTTGCGTCAAGCATATTGAAATCATTTCCAATAACATGATGTTATGATCATTGTAATGAATGTTTCTCTCTTTCAAAAAGTATTCACATGCTTTTAAACCCATTTCATTTTCAATGTTCGTGTAAAGGGCTGTGACATCCATAGTAATCAGTTGATAACTGTCTTGCCAGTGGGTGTTTTGTAGGTTGATTAAAAGATTTGTTGTGTCCTTAATGTAAGAATTTAGATTGCGGACTAATGGTGCCAAGAAAAAGTCAATATAATTGGCTAAAGGTTCCAGCAAGGTTCCTTTTGTTGATAAAATTGGTCTCCCAGGTGGTTTTTTGGAGTCCTTGTGCAGTTTTGGAAGGAAATAAATTGTTGCTATTGTGGGGAATTGAACAGTTAGGTATTTCACTTCGGCTTCATCCAGTAGTTTTTTCCGGGACCAGGACAAGATCTTTTGATCCAAATTTCTTTTGATTTCAACTGTAGGATTGTGTTTCAGTTTCTCATAATATACAATGTCCTTTAATTGGCGATGTGCTTCCATTGCATATGCATTGCGATCCCAGATCACTATGTTCCCGCCTTTGTCAGCGATTTTTATTTCGATTTGGTTGTCTTTCGCTAAACATTTAAGCGCTTCCCTTTCAGATTTGAATAAATTATCTCTATATCTTGATGTCTTCATTTTATGAAAATCCTGTACGACCGCTTCCTGAAATAGATCCACTTTATTTCCCGGAGCCAATTGAGGGTAATATTTAGATTTTGGCTTCTTCTTACTCAAGCCTGCTCCTAACTGGGTGCATGCTTCCTGTAGTGAGATGGTCTCATCCTCATTTTCCACATTGAGGTTTAATAAGGTCACGTAGCTTTCAGAGTCTTTTACTGCTAGAGTGGACACTGTTCTTTCCATTTCTGGCTCTTGTGTATTCCAAGTATTTAAATTTTCATGAAAGATTTTTGCCAATTTGATTTTTCTGATATATTTGTAAAAATCGATCCTTAATTGTGAAATATCAGTTGATTGTGTAGGGCAAAAATTTATGCCACGTTTTAGAAGGGATATCTCTGCGTCCGTGATTTGTCTTTGAGATAAGTTCACTACTTGTAATTCGTCTGCAGGGATCGAGATGTTTAGTAATTCTTTCTCTGTCTCATGCTCCTTGTTTGGGCCCCTATCTTTTCTGTTGTTTCGCTTACTTCTCTTGTTTCTTCTCTTTGGTTTCTGGGTTTCCAAATTCGGCCTCGTCCTCTGCCTCTGTAACTTTGCTGGGTTGTACGATTTTGCTCCCATTGCCTCTGTTGAAGTACGAGGCGCATATCCCCTAAAAAAGACAATTTTGCCGGATCCACTGGTCCTTCTACTTCCACATCGCTTGCCTCCGTTGATGTTAATGAAGACAAACTGCTTGTGGCCCCCATTCCATCTGAAGATCTGTTAAGTTGTTTGAAAAAATCAAATTTCCTAGCAAAAGTAAATATGTGTCCATCTGAATAGTCATTTTTGTCACGGACGAATTTGGTCTGTTTTCGTTTCCTAATCATTTCTTCGTGTCTTTCAATTTGACTTTCCAATTCCACTTTGAACTGCAACAACTCCGGGGTTAACTTCAAAGTTTGTAATTCCTTTTCCATTTCAAATAGTTGTTCCTTGATTTTTATCAAACTGATTTCCAAGTGTTTTATCAGTATATTCATTAGACCCAGTGATGCGTTCAAAATAAATTCACCCCATTCATTTAATAATTCATTTGTTGAATCTTGATTACTAGGCATTAATAAGATCCTTAAGCCTCGTGGCACCCTTCGAACCTCAATGTATTTTTTTAATGAAATTAGTTCCCAAGATTTATTTATTTCCTTCCTGCTAAGTTTTTCCCATGCTCGTAACTTGCTTTTATTGTCCGTTTTACTTGTTGTTTTAGGTTGCGTTTCAGTCGATGTGTCAATGTCCGCTTCGAACATTGTATCCATTAATTCATTTCTCTTAGCTTCCCGTTTTTCCATGATAGCTGGATTATGATTGCTGTTGATTTCGACTTTGTGGTGAGTCACAAGGGCTGTTTGACTGTTGCCAATCAGTGTGCTGTAAAATTCAATTACTTCATCATCAAAAAATTTCGTCCGCGGCTGTAGCCGTTTTGTGATATGTTTAATGTGCGAAAGAGTATGCTGGTGAGAAGTGTATCCTTATTATTTCCACTTGTTTCAATTGAAACCCACAGTGCGGTACTTTTAACAGGATGTTTCCCCCAGGACTCTTGGGTAGCCAGCATCTACGTCTTCATGCGTTAAGAATTCAAATCCGATCCTTACACTAACATACACGCCACCGGGACATACACGCTTACCTCGACCCTCCGGTTGAAGATATGCGCGTTCTCCCTTCCAGCAGCTTTCGATGCGTGTAATCGGTGATTTCGCTGGCGAGCACTCGTCTCCGACTTGTGATAATTCCCACGTTGTTGGCTCGTTTTCGTCAGAGAAGGTTGCGCTCTCCCCAGTGCGGTATCCTACGGTCGAGCCCGGACCGTTACAATGTATCCAAAATCTCTTTAAACAAAGAGGAAGCAGGGTCGCACTCCGCTTAAAAAACCATAGGTTTCACACATGTTATAGTTAGGTGGACATTTTACTCATAAAAAACCAATGAAATTCCCCCGTTATAGTTAGTTCAGATAACTATAACTCGCGCGCCCGCAATCCACTGCTCATGACGTCACATATTACATCACTCATGACTTGGTCAGTGGCATCACTCATGACATCACTGATGATATCATCCTTGTGATAGAGTGCGAGTTATAGTTATCTGAACTAACTATAACGGGGGAATTTCATTGGTTTTTTACGAGTGAAATGTCCACCTAACTATAACATGTGTGAAACCTATGGTTTTTTAAGTGAATTTGCAAGGTTTTTTAAATGCTAATTCCTAACTATAACGTGTGTGAAACCTATGGTTTTTTCAGTGAATTTGTACGTTTTTTTGAAATGCTAAGTTATGTATGTATTATTATATTTTTTATATATTTATTTTACAATAAACTACGTTTTAAAAAGTTTTTTTTTTTTTTTTTAGGGTTTTTCACGGTGCGCGCACCCCGCGATTTTTTGAATTTTTTTTAAAAAAAACATTTCTGCCTTCGGGGTCCTTCAGGGACCCCCTGACAAAGGCTAGGGGGTCAGGAACTCTCTACCCTGCCCCCTTTTCACGTTTGCCACCTTCCTTTTTCACTCTCGCACTCAAAACAAACAAAATGGCGGCCGACACTTCCTGATTTCGACCGATTCGAACGTTGGCTGACATTTAACCACCAATCAGAATTACGCTCGCGCACGTTAGGGTGCGCGCACGGTGCGCGCACGGTGCGCGGCTATAGATATTTATGTGCTTTTAACTCAATTTTCTCAGGAACTACTGAACAGATTGACTCCATATATGCAAAAGGCACTTCCCTGACCTGAGGACTACCTCTTTGCCAAATTTCAAGTAATTCTGTTCAGCCGTTCGGGCTGTACCTTCGACTAAAGGTCCTATGGGAAAATGTGTTTTGGGACCCCCTTTTTTCTCGGCCCCCGCTTGATGAATACCCCCGAGACTTTCAGGGTAGGAGCTGAGCGGAGCGCCCCATTAGTTTTGAAAATTTCACGAAGATTCGTCAACCGGCGCCAAAGTTATTCAAAATAGAATTTTCAGATTTCCTACGGAAACACGGTCCTAACTATAACTATCTACTGGCGACCGCCAGTAGATTATATATATATATATATATATATATATATATATATATATATATATATATATATATATATATATTTACCTACTGGCGGTCGCCAGTAGGTAGTTATAGTTAGGACCCCTTTTCCATAGGAAATCCGCAACATTCTATTTTGAATAACTTTGGCGCCGGTCGACGAATCCTCGCGAATTTCTCAAAATAGGTGGGGCGCTACGCTCCACTCCTACCCTGAAAGTCTCGGGAGGATTCGTCAAGCGGGGGCTGAGATAAAAGGGGGGTCCCAAAACGCGTTTTTCCCATGCATTTTTCCATAGGACCTTTAGACAGGGCTACAGCCCGAACGGCTGAACAGAATTACTTGAAATTTGGCAGAGAGGTAGTCCTGAGGTCAAGGAAGTGCCTTTTGTAGGTTTGGTGTAAATCTGTTCAGTAGATTCTGAGAAAATAGCCTTTAAATCAATATATATATCTGAGCCAGCTTACGGTACGCTTACCGTAAGCTTACCGTACGCGTACGGTGGCGTGCGCGAGCGCGATTCTGATTGGCTCTTAGATCTTAGTAAACATTCGAATCGGCCGAAACCAGGAAGCGGCGGCCGCCATTTTCTCTCTCGCACTGAGAGTTAGGTTGTTAAATAAAACCAATACACATGTAAAGGAGCTGTTTTGACAGCTCACACACACATAGCCATGATGAGGGAGTCCCCCAAGACCCCCCAAGGCCAAAAATGCCATTTTTATTTTTTCGCTAATTTCGCCGATTACGCTTACCGTACGCGTACGGTAAAAAATGTAAAAAAAAAAACACTATCCACACTCTCCCCACCCCCTGTGCTTTTGGTGGCCGCAAGCCACCAAATGTGCAGGGCTTATCAGTGGTGTGAAAAACCACAATATTTTTAACAAAAATAATAAAAGAAAAAATTATCCACACTCTCTCCACCCCGTGTGCAAATGGTGCCCGAAGGGCACCATTTGTGCATGGCTTATAAGCACCGTAAGCACAGTAAGCACCGTGTGCTTACTGTGCGCGCACGGTGCGCGAAGCGCACCGTGCGCGCACGGAACGAACTGCGTTAAGTGGGCGCGCACGCCACGAATGGCGTAAAGTAACTTAGCATTTAAAAAAACGTACAAATTCACTGAAAAAACCATAGGTTTCACACACGTTATAGTTAGGAATTAGCATTTAAAAAACCTTGCAAATTCACTGAAAAAACCATAGGTTTCACACATGTTATAGTTAGCGGAAATTTTACTGATAAAAAACCAGTGAAATTCCCCCGTTATAGTTAGTGCAGGCAACTATAACTCACGCGACCGCAATCTTCTGCTGATGACATATGTGTCTTTATGAAAAAAAAATATTTGTAATATATGTATAGCTAAAAATGTATGGAAGAAGACATGGGCAAATAAGTGTCTAAATACAGTATTAGCATCAGCAGAGGATTGCGGTCGCGTGAGTTATAGTTGCCTGCACTAACTATAACGGGGGAATTTCACTGGTTTTTTATCAGTAAAATTTCCGCTAACTATAACATGTGTGAAACCTATGGTTTTTTCAGTGAATATATATATATATTACCTACTGGCGGTCGCCAGTAGGTAGTTATAGTTAGGACCCTGTTTCCATAGGAAATCCGCAACATTCTATTTGGAATAACTTTGGCGCCGGTCGACGAATCCTCGCGAAATTTTCAAAATAGGTGGGGCGCTCCGCTCCGCTCCTACCCTGAAAGTCTCGGGGGGATTCGTCAAGCAGGGGCCGAGAAAAAAGGGGGGTCCCAAAACGCGTTTTCCCCATGCATTTTTCCATAGGACCTTTAGACACAGCTACAGCCCGAACGGCTGAACAGAATTACTTGAAATTTGGCAGAGAGGTAGCCATAAGGTCAAGGAAGTGCCTTTTGCCGGTCTGGTGTAAATCTGTTCAGTATTTCCTGAGAAAATAGCATTTAAAAGCATATATATATGTGGGCGGAGCCTAACCACACATCTCATCCTGAGATCTGATTGGCTGTCAGCACTTCATCCAAGAAGTGTTGGCAGCCATCTTGGGACCAATATACATGATAGCACCTCATTAAAAAGCATTGCAGTTAATAGAAGGTTTTAAGACTTTAGTTACATTATAAATCATTTGTTGATGGTACCATACACATTTTAGGAATTGTGGTATGTTCTAAGGTGATTTCACCATGTGAAAAAGCCTTCTGCTGGGATATCATGATTGAGAGAAAAATATTTTCTCATGCTTTTACCACAGAGGTTTGGAAGGTGATCTATAGGCTAAACTGAGAGCTTATTTTCTGTAAATTCACATTATCTTTCTCAGTCATGTGAGAATGAAGTCTGACATTCTCAGTAAAACATGTACATCCAACAAGGGCAGAGACTGTCAGTTGATTCCTTTGTGTTCTACTGCAGCTTCCCAGAGTGTTCCAAAGAACTACTAGAGCGCTAACAGTCCTACTTATGATAAACGTATGGCACACCTGAAGCCATCTTGCTTGGATTAAAGTGGTAACTCTTAAAACATTTAATTTAAAAAGGAACAAAATGAGGGGGTTCATTTTTCCATAAAAAGTATGATTAGTGCTGCAGAAAGAAAAATTAGGGCACATTTTGAGTGACTTCTCAAATCCTCTTCTATTTCATTAAAAAATTCTGACATGCAGACTGAAACATGCACTTTCAATACCAGCAGCAGTTTTCCCTGGTGAGCAGTAGCTTTACTACAGTGATCTAATGAGCAAAAAGAGTGCTAACATTCTGAATTTATGGCAAATGTGTGACACATCTGAATGCCTTCTTGATGGAATCAAAGTAAAAAACTGAAAGTATTTCCTACTGAGGAGACTGCAGTAAATAAGGAAATTAGGAAACTTCATAACAAATAAGTCTCCCAAGATGGCCACCAGAGACAAAAGAGCCCAAATGTAGCCCAAATATCACCCAGATGTAGCCCAAGTATAGCCCAATGACAGAATGTCCCAGAATGTTCTTAAAAACAACTAGAGCGCTTACTGTCTTCATTATGACAAAAGTATGGCACACCTGAAGCCATCTTGATTGGAATAAACTGGTAACACTTAAAACATTTAATTTAAAAAGGAACACAATGAGGAGGTTCATTTTGCCATAGAAATTATGATTAATGCTGAAGAAAGAAAATGAGGGCACATTTTGAGTGACTTCTCAAATCCTCTTCTATTTCATTAAAACATTCTGACATGCAGACTGAAACATGCACTTTTAATACCAGGAGCAGACTTCCATGGTGCAGTAGTTTTACTACAGTGATCTAATGAGCAACTAGAGTGCTAACATTCAGAATTTATGGCAAATGTGTGACATATCTGGATACCTTCATGATGGAATCAAAGTAAAAAACTGAAAGCATTTCCTACTGAGGAGACTGCAGTACATGAGGAAATTAGGAAACTTCATAACAAATAAATCTCCCAAGATGGCCACCGGAGACAAAAGAGCCCAAATGTAGCCCAAAATCACCCAGATGTAGCCCAAATATAGCCCAATGACAGAAGTGTGCAAAACACTTATTATTTTGTGTTTTTGCAGTGTTATATAGTGCAGACTTGTCAGGTATTGGAGTGCTTTACATGAGCATTGGTTACATCACACAAGAACAAATTCATTTTGGTTGTAGACATGGGGAGACTAAGTGATTTGACCAGAATCACAGAATGTCGAGCTGAAGCAGAAACTTCAACCTGGTTCCCCAGTTGCAAAGTCTGCAGTTCTGGAAGTAACACCACATCCTCTCCCCTAAGTGCAACATTTAATCAAGTGGTCAACTGGATAAAAAAACATAAAGATAACAAATAATTTAAAAGTGCTTTGTCGCTATTTGAAAACTCAGAAAATATGTCCTTATTTTAGTCTTTTAGAGCACTAACCATAATTTTGATGCCAATAAGACCCTCTCATATATGTAATTTCTAAAGGAAATGCTCTAGGTATTACAGTTTTGATTACATCAAGATGATGTCAGGCGTTCCACACTTTTGTAATAAATATAGAATGTTAGCAATCTAGTTGTTCATTAGGATACTGTTGAGAGGCAGAGGCCAGGGGCAAGGACTCTGAAAATTGAAGGCAGGTAGGAGGGTGCAAAGGCAACAATTTAACCACACTGAGCAGGCAGGAAGGGCCGTGGAAGCACAACAGACTATGGAGGGCAGTGGAAAGGGGGGCAGGGGCAACAAACCAACAATACAGGACTTGCAAGAGAGGCTGTTGGAGGGAAGATCTATTACGGGTCAAGGAAGCTAGGGGCGGTCCCCAGATCCCCGGGAGCCACCACAGAACTGAGCAGGAGAGTGAGTCAGGGACAAAAGGGGCACCTTAATTTGAGCCGGGGTGCCTAGGAACGCTTGCTCCAAAAATGAAGAAAACAGACATATGAGACATGGAATTGGAGGCAGAATACAATGGCAGTTTAATGAGAAGATGCAACTTCAAAGAAACCGCAGAATAGAGACATAAAGTACAAAATACAGAATCCAGATAATCATACAGCTGTCATAATATTCTCTGTATCTCAATTAATGTACTGACAGAGAGAGAGAGAAAACACATCTATAAATGCATCATGAGAAACAAGTTACACCAAGGAAAATGTTACCTAGGAACACTCACGTTTACTCTTAGAGCAAGCATTCCTGCAATTACAATACAAAATCTTTTAAATGCAAAAGTAAAGAGAACAATGGTTAAACATAACATGACATTTCATATAGGTAAAATAGAATAAGATACTTCAAGCAAAGCAGAGCAAGACATTTTAAGCAAAGGAAGACAAGAGCTCCCAGCTCTTGGGGAAAACCTGCACTGCCTGTTAACCTACATACAGACGGCGAGGTAGTCCGTCGATATCTGTGGGTGCTCCCTTTTTATATCATTTTGTGGGCTCCTTTGCACGCTACATCTACCTACGTATGCTACCCAAAAGCTTCGTCTGCAGATTTTACCAGACATTTCGTCATTTACCCACTTAATGCTGACAATGGACTGGGTGAAAAGGTCAGTCTCTCAGGCCAATCGCTTATCGTAAGTTCCATAGAGCAAGCAGAAAATAATGGGTATTGTACGGGAATTCAATATATTCATGTATAAAATCTCCTCAGTTCTCCTAACTTGACGCTCTGCGGTTGCCACTTCCTTAAAAGCGGGAAACCTGCCCAGGAAGCAAGTACCAGTCCAGGATGCAGCCTACTGTATGTCGACAGCTTCAGGGGGATGTTGAACTTTGATACCGAGCACGGAGCACTCGGGTAGGGTGGGGGCTACTAGTTTGGATCAGAAGGCCTCGCAGACCTGCCTTCAGACTGCTATACACTAAAATTGCAGAGCTATGGTCAATTTAACAAAGAGGCCTACATATTGAACAGAAGGGCCTACACAGGGGTTTTATGCTGGCTGAGTGGTAAGGATGTCTCAGGATAATTATATAGCAACACAGGACCCGCTGGTCAATTTAATACGGCCTACAAATGCAGCTGGCAGGGCAAGGACAAGGGTCTCATACTTTAGGTGTGGACAGAACGGGCCAGGGGCCCCCTGTGATACAAAATCTACCCTCCTTCAAGGCTGTGGCAATGTAATAGACCATTGTGGGCAGAAGGAAGAGGCAATGGTAGTACAACCATACATGCCAACAGACCCGATTCAGCCAGGAAACGTCCAATGTTTTTAAGCTCAAATGGGCTTTATTTGATCTGTCTCCTGTCTACAATATCCTCTTTTTCAATGTAACTCAAAGGGGAAAATCAATACCCCAGTTTTTTTTCAAAATCTCCCTCTTACCAAGTTCAAAATGTTCGCAAGTATGGTACATTGGATCATGGAAGGAAATGGGATAGGGACATGGACTTGGATAACAGAGGACAGGAGGGACATGGAGAGGTGCACCAAACTGACCCTGCAGGGCAGGCATCAGGGTTTGCAGCAGCACAATACACCACACAGGGCATGCAGGACGGGAGTGCAGCACAACAATCCATAGAAAGCAAGAGGGAGGGGACAGGACCATGCACATGGACAACAGAGAACAGAGGGGCAAGAGGCAATGGTAGCTAGCTGACCATAATGGACAGACAGGAGAGAAAGCTGCAGCATAACAGACCATAAAGGGCAGGAGGGACGGATCAGGGGCATTACAATGGAACAGACAAGCCAGGAGGGAGGGAGTAGGGCTGGGGGCAAGGGGGCAGGGCAGGAGCAGCAAGATAGCCATGGAGGTCAGGCAGGATGGGCACTAGAAGCAAGACACACCATGAAGAGCAACAGTGAGACTGTGATGGCATACACACAGACCATGGAGGGAAGGTGGGAGGGGGTCAGGGGCAGCTAACTGACCACACAGGGAAGGTGGGAGGGGCCATGGCAGCACAGAAGACCATGCATGGCAAGTGGGAGGGTTAGTGGCAGCACAATGGCTATGATGGGCAAGAAGGAGGGTGGAGGGGCATGCACAAAGGACGATGGAGGATAGAAGGGAGGGTCAGGACCTGTGCACAGACAAGAAAGTTCAGGGGAAGGGACCTCACAACAGACCACACGGGGCAGGCAGGAGGAGCAGTTGCAGCACAACAGACCAGGGAGGGCAGAAGGGTGTGGCAGTACAATGGACCATGTAGGACAGGAGGAAGAGGATAGGGGCATGGCATGTGGACAGGCAGGGTGGAGGTGGCAGGGACAGGTTACAGTCATCTGACAATGCTAGGCAGGTGGGAGGGGAGTGGCAGCTCAACAGAACACTCAGAGTAGATAGGAGTGGCAGGTCCATGGGACATGGTGGGCAAAAAGGATGGAGCAGGGGCATGCACAAAGACATCGGAGGGCAGGGGGAAGGAGAATAGGGGCAGCAAGCTAAGCACAGAGTTTAAGCAGGAGGTCAATGATGGGGCATAGAATTGGGCAATGGAGGGCAGGAGGAGTGGACTGGTACATCATACTAAATTGAGGGCAGTGGCAGCACATCAGACCATGCATGGCAGGAGGGAGGAGGCTAGTCCATGGATTCACACAACAGAGGATAGGGAGGAAGGGGATGGGGCAGCAAGCTAACTGTTCAGAGAAGGCGGGTATTAGGAACTTTATTGTTTTTAAAACATTGTGTCTGTGCGAACTACTTAAAATATGAACAAGTATGCAGCATAATCTCACTTTTATTCAGGAAGAAGAGGACGTTTGTGACTGTGACTCCGGGCTCACTTGGCAGAAACACCCCCTGACCCTCCACCCCCTATCGCAAAATGTAATGCCCGTGAAAAGAGTAGGTGAACACAGTGTTATATAGAACATAGTCCTGAGAGCACGATTGAAAATGAAAACTAGATATAGTGTATGGTATAAACTATGCACCAAAAAGTGTGATATAAGATGAACCGGGCGTGAAATATAATATGCAATACATTGTGCGCAATGACAGATTCATTGGAGAGCGCGAGATAGCACAGGCACTAGCGTGTGCTATGCGATATGCGCCTTGGAGTGTAATATGCACAGGGCAGTGTTGTGTAACCTAACTAGTCTCTAAAGTTGTAATATAAAATATGTGCTGGGGAGTGTAACGTTGCATATGCACTGTGACAAAGATATGGATCCCAGATTGTAATATGTATGGCATAGCACTGTGCGTTATAACATAGGCATCGAGAAAGGCACGTTAGATGGGGCAATATAACCCGTGCAAAGACAAGTGTGGCATGACATATTCACGGGGTGGTGTTACAGTGCACATGGGCTAGAGAGTGTCATAGCATGTGCACTAGCTAGTGGAATACAACACAGAGGTGTGTGGCACTCGGCAGGCAATGGTGGGTGTAACACAGCATTGGGCTCTGTCAGGAGCACGCTGTGACTCTCAAGTGATGTTCGTCCCCTTTCCAGAGAGTGAAATAAAAAGTATTACACATCCGGCAGTGGATGTGTGTTTTATTAACCGTGAGGGGGGTTTCTTGCATAGTTTTGGTCGAATTTTTGTCGAATCCCCTTTGAATGGCTTGGTGTGCATGTGTATTAAATGTGCCCGTCAATAGCTACCCATGTTTGTATAAATAAACGACAAGGGTGTCTACCAGGATTAGGCACGGTAGGGCATCAGACATGTCAGAGCTTCACTAGTGGTGTAAATACATTCCACGTGGATTCATTGCATGCATAGTCGCCCTTTAATGAATATCACGCAAATCGTCATGGTGATAGGTACGTACGGTTTGTCCAGCATGTCCTAGGTGTGTCTATAAATATATATTTTTTAAAAATAATAAAAAACAGTGGCCGGCCCTGGGGATTGGGGTCAAAAAAATATAATTAGGAGACTGGCCCTGGGGGATGGGGTCATCAGGGCCAATAAATTAGAATAAGAAGGGGAACCAAACAGCCCCCCTTCTTAAAAAACTAAAATAAATAAAAGACTGGCATCGTGCCGGAGGCCATGCCCCCTCCGTGCAGCACTCTGCAAACGCGCCCCCAACAGGCATCTCCAGTATGCGCCAGGGAGCTGCGCTGCAGCCAGGTGTTCTGAGGCCAAGCCCCTTTTTACACCTCTCTGCAACGCAGCTCTGTGGCGCTTACTGGAGGTACCTAGTGGTCTAGTTTGACCCTAGGGACCCTTAGGATTCAAGGGGACTTAATCTCTCAACTTAGAACAGCCACAGGGCGCGTTTACACAGTGGTGAAGGGAGGGGACGGGGCCTGAGGTGACGTGTGCAAACACGCACTATGGCACGTTTTAAATTGGGGATATAATTTCCCTTCAATACTGAGGGCCCCTGGGGGCTAACTAGCCCACCAAGTGCTTCCAGTAAGCGCCACTGAGCTGCATTGCAGAGAGGTGGTCCAGGCCGTGCCACTTTTTACACCTCTCTGCAACGCAGCTCTGTGGCACTTACTGGAGGTACCTAGTGGGCTAGTTGGACCCTAGGGACCCTCAGGATTCAAATGAACTTAATCTCCCAACTAAAAATGGACACAGGGCGTGTTTACACAGTGGTGAATGGAGGGGACGGGGCCTGAGTTAACGTGTGCAAAAACGCCCTGTGGCCTGTTTTAAGAGGTAGTTTTAATCCCCATGCCCTATTATATACTAGGGGCTTACAGAGGAGGTCATGCTAACCACAGGGGGACCCCAACGCATAATGTTCCCTAGTGTATGTAGGTGTTTTCACTGTATTCTAAGTGTCTTTTAACATAGCACTGGCTCTAGGACTGGTTAGTCAGACTCAGTTACCACCAGTATCCGTCTGAAAAAGTTGAGGGTACAGGATGATTTTGCAACAAGGCTTCTTTCTGCTCTTCTTTTTGTTCTTTCTGCACGTTATCCTTCTTCCTGCACTTATCTTCGTATTTGAGGACTTCTGTTGCTTCTTTCTGCACTTCTTTTGTTTCTTTCTGTGCATTTTTTCTTCTTTCTTCACATGTCCTATCTCTGTAGGCATAGTTAGAAATTAGCATTTAAAAAACCTTTGAAATTCACAGAAAAAACCATAGGTTTCAGGCACGTTATAGTTAGGAATTAGCATTTAAAAAACCTCAGAAATTCACTGAAAAAACCATAGGTTTCAGGGGTGTTATAGTTAGCTGGACTTTTCACTTGTACAAAACCATTGAAATTCCCCCGTTATAGTTAGTTCAGCTAACTATAACTCGCGCGCCCGCAATGCACTGCTGATGACGTCACATATTACATCACTCATGACATGGTCAGTGACATCACTCATGACATCACTGATGACATCTCAAATGACATCACTGATGACATCACTGATGACATCATCCTTGTGATGGAGTGGCAGACCTCCTCTCACCCTAATATAACCTTTGATACACACATTCAAAAATAGAGACTAAAATTTTCAAAACAATGGACATACCAATACCAGTTACAACAACCTATTCAGTAATTCTAAGATCCACATACACATCCACTCATTCACCAACAGTCCTATACAGTCACTCATACATGTACTCACTCATCATATGTACTCATACACCTATACATCCTGTTACACAATGCCACTCATCCATAGAGTTACTCACACACATAGTCACTCATGCTAATAAAGAATCAAACATACATTTACTTGCATATACAGTTATACACACACCACCATACTTACTTCTACGGAAACTTACACATACTTAGTCTTTTAAACAATCACTTAAAGAAACACATACTTATTCATACAGGAACTCTTTCAATCTCTCACTCTCACATATACTCACATATATACACCAATAGTCACATATACTAGTTTAAAACATATGTAGTTACTCATAAAGACACTATTGAGACAGTCATTCACTCACTAACACACCCATACACACACTCATCCACCCATACAGTCCTGCACACATGCTGTGTTCAACCCATACAAACAGTGAGTCACTCATTCATGCACCTATGCACTACGTAATACCCCCCACCGAACCATGCAGACACTCAGACTGATACTCAAAAAACCAACTAATAACCTATATAGACACCCATGTAGCTACTCACCAACCCATGCAGCCACTTATACACAAAGTGAGAGACTGATACAGATATTTACATATTTAAACATTACTCACTAAGCCATGTATTCACTATGATACACTTAATCAGTCAGTTACACAATCAATTTTTCAAAAACAAATCATCCATTTAGACACTTATATTCCCATTTATTCTTCCATCGACCTTGAGATATACATATATAAAACATATTTAATTTTCAGAAAAACACACATTCACTGGATGATGTCATCAGTGATGTCATCAGTGATGTCATTTGAGATGTCATCAGTGATGTCATGAGTGATGTCACTGGCCATGTCATGAGTGATGTAATATGTGACGTCATCAGCAGTGCATTGCGGGCGCGCGAGTTATAGTTAGCTGAACTAACTATAACGGGGGAATTTCAATGGTTTTGTACAAGTGAAAAGTCCAGCTAACTATAACACCCCTGAAACCTATGGTTTTTTCAGTGAATATATATATACATATATATATAACCAGTCCTGGCAATGCGATATGACAGACATTGACTCCGTGGGAATGTGGGAATGTAGCACAGAAATATTTATTCCAATGGATAGCCTAGACACGATTCACACATAAAACCAAAGATTAGAGCGCCATGACGGTGAAAAAGTCAACACACAAAACCACTGAAATTCTCTAGATATAGTTATCTTAATTAACTATACCTCATGTCCTAAATACCTATAACTTGTGCCTCAGGCATACACAGTGTTGTCTTCAATAATGTCACTTCAGATGTTGCAGTGATGTCATAAAACATGTCATGAAGGATGTTATATGGGAGGTAATTAGCAGTGCATGGCGAGGGGACAAGTTATAGCTATAACATATTATTACAATTCCTAGCTACAGTGTCACTTTAACCTTTGTTATTTTTCGGTGGATTTCTATAGCTTGAGTAATGTAAACATGCCGTTGGGTGCAGGACTTGGTCTGTGGCCGGATCTGTGTGCAACACCCACCCGCGTGTCCCCAACCTTTGGGCGTGCATGGTATGGTTTGGACACAGGACCTGGGCTTCAACCTTGCACGACGTATGGTTGGTTGGTTTGGGGTATGGGCCTGTCCACAAATGCCCTACCGCCTGATGAGCATTTATCTTTGGCTGTTGGTGGCATGGGGTTGGACACACATTACTGACTATATCATGTAACAATACAAAGGATGTCATTTAAAGTAAGGCAGACCTACTGACTTTGCCAAAGAGTCAGAATACTAAAATATAAAAAGCGGGCCCAGTGGCTTTATCAAGGGGTCAGCATGTCAACATATATGAGGCAGACTTCCTGTCTTTGTCAAATAGTCACCATTAATCACGTTTATATTTTATCAACTCATACATAGCAATGTTTAATAAAAGTGATTGTCATAAAATATTTTCAATAAAGCGTTTTTTAACAAAAGCATTAGCATGTCTTTTTTTAGACATTTTTCAAGCCACAAAATGAAGCTATAGAAACCCCCAGAAGGGGTCCCGCATTTCAACTGAAGAGCATACAGCTCCAGCTTGGTGTACTTTTAATAAATATGGTAAGCTCTGCTGGATGCAATTAACCAGTATAATTACAGTTTTTTTATGTTGCTGTGGGGCTGCTGCACTCCCTGCGGCCCTCCTCAACATAAAAAAGTACTTGTAATACTTTTAGTATTTTAAAAGAATGCCCTTGCAGAGCATTGTGGGGCGCTCTCAGCTTGAGCAGTGAATGGGAAATGAGTGGCCACGTGGCTCACTTCACATTCACTTTTTTTGTAGGGCAGGGGGCATACAACCCTACCTGAGTCCTTTCATGGCACCGGGGACCCCATTCCTCTGGGCCTGGTTCCTTTTTTTGATGGGGAGAGAGGTGTGTGGTCCCCGCCGTGAAACACAAAAGGGCTCTGGGGAACCCATCCCCTGGGACGATGCTTATTTTTTGGGGGAGGCGTGTGCAGCATCCCTTCCTAACCCTTCTATAGGGCTGAATTAGGGAGGGTGCATCAGGCATCCACCCCAAGCCACTTAAGGGCTATGGGTACCCCTTCCCTCAGGGCTGGTTTGTCTTTTGTACCCTTGTGGTCTCAATGACACCATGTCCTGGGCCGATGGTAACAGTATATCAGTGACCCCCCAGGACACTGAAGGTCCCTGCCTGTAAGAACCTGGGCAGGAAGAATTTAAACTCCCTATCCACACGCTTGCCAGGAGGGAAAAAAGGCTCGCTCCTGCCCAACAGGAGCAGAGAGAAAAACTGTCTTCGCCAAGTAGGAGCAAGCAGATGGAGACAGCTCTCATCACACAGAGAGGAGGCAAGCTGGGGAGCAGGCAGGGGCTGCTGGGGCCCTAGTGCTCCCTCAGTGGCTCCATTGCCAGCAGTTGCTGTGGGTGTCCCAGGTGGCCACTGGTACTCCCACGCAATATTTAAAAGTTTTGCGGTCCTGTGAGGATGAGAAAAGGGACCGATGGGCCCTTGCACACTCTGGGATTCTTGTTTAAAAAAAGCATTTGCAATGCAATCAATCTCGCCTTTGGGACCGTATATGTATTTAGCTATGCAGCATATTAGCCTGGGGGCTGTAACATCTACTGTTGGGTGCTAAGCCCGCTCTTTCAACAGATCAAAACTTGAAACATAAATAATGATCAATACGTCTTTAAACTGGAAATAAGGATCCCTTGCTCTCCATGCCACTAGAGTCAAGCTATCCGGGGTGATGAGGGCTGAAACTGGTCCTAGGATGCTTGTTTCCAGTCCAGAGAGGACCTGGCCAGGCAGTTTGGGCTGGACTGTTCCCATTGTGTGCAGGATCAAGACTGATTTGCATATGTCTGGGTGTAAATTGGAATGGCATGGCGAGCAAAAAAACTATGGCTTTGGGCCCAGATGTCTGTACTGGGATGAATGTATGACATAGTTCTGCATTCTGTCCATCAACTGTTTTTCTTTGCATTTGTCACCCCAAGTGGGAGGGGTATTCTCAGACATGGGTCCCGTGCTCTCCATGCCACTGGAGTCAAGCTATCTTAGCTGATGAGGGGTGAAACCCCAAAACCGGTCCAAGGATGCTTGTTTCCAGTCCATAGAGGACCTGGCCTGGCAGTTTGGGCTGGACTGTTCTAATTGGAAGCAGAGGCAATGTGGAATTATCTTACACAGTGTAAGCTGCAGGCCTGTCAAGATTCTCCTGGCAGACCAAAAGGAGGGCTAGAGAGCATTGCAAATTCCTTTATCACCATGCGTGGAGCCAGTCATGATACTGCCTTCACAACCTTATTCAAAATGTATTCATTAGGTTAGAAAATGCTCTCTTGCTACCTCAAGCAAATACCTCCTGGTTGCTCTGGAGGTGCATTCTCCTCCTGCAGTATGCAAATGAGGTAGTCCTACTGGCATGCCCTCTCTGTGGCTATAGCTGAACAATTTCCACTTCTGACAAGCATGATGTAACCTAGTCAGGGTATCTCTTAAATGTTGACACAGTTAAGCTTTGTGTGAGGCACCACAGGCCACAGAGAAAACTCTCGGGTGCAAATAGTGAAAGGCACCGAAGTCTACAAAGAATTGCAAGTGCTGCACAAGTAAGCACAACATCGCAGTATAGCCACCAGACTTTACCGTACTTCACTATCACACAGTAGGGGTAGGGGTCGGTTAGCAGCTCAAGGTTCTCTAACACACAGAACTGGTACATTGTAGGCAACAACGCAAGCTTCCCTCGCAAACAAAAGCATCCCTAATGTTTGAGCATCTTGAAGTTTAAAGATTAGATGTGTAATGAGCAGCTTTAAAATAACCCAGGTGCCCTGCAGAATCCAAAACTCTTATAACCTCCTAAGGGTTAAGTTTGCAATAGTCCTTATCTCATACAGGCAGAGAAGTCTGGGTGGGTTCTCCTGCGTCTCTCGCAACTCCTCCTGCCAGGACTCCACTTCTCCCAGCCCCTCTCACATTAAGCTAAAGTTCTAGCCCCAGCTCTCTTATTGAACTAAAGTGCTCGGTGTACCCGCCACCCATATGTGCCTGGCATCTTCCTCTCCCAGCTCCACTCTCCCGAGCCCGGTCCTTGCTCACAGGGCTGAAGCGCGGACTGAAGCTATCTGACACTAGCACAGCTTGCAGGGGCGGCTCCTCCTCCTGTTCAGCCCCAACCGGCCCTCGGCTCCCACTGCTCGGACGCTTGCCTCCCCGACTTGCTACAGAGGCCGCCATGTCTAGCTGAAACTGGAGGGCCAGGCGCGATGACGTCAAAGACCAGGGCCACGTGGATATTCTGGCAGTGAGAGACTGCCATGGATAGAGAAAAGAGACTACAGCATACAGACATATTAGCAAAAGAAGGACATGTGTGGCGGGACGCGTTACCAGGCAACAAGTTGGAACTCATATGTGCTCCTCTTCTGGCACTGTGAACCAACATAATGGCGCATGCATGGTACAGCTCAGAATAGAAGTACACTGTGAGAACTCGGTCATGTGCCACAGTCCCGGGACTGAAGCGATCAGGGTGGCTGTTTATAACTTGAGCCCTTCGAATGTCTCCCTCCTGGGATAGCAGTGTTGCTACGAGCTCTACTACTGCCTCCGTTCTGAGGACAGAGTGCGGGTGTCCCCACGTCTGGGTAACTGCTGTACATGGCTTACTTGAAGTAGGTCTTAAAGCATTGGAAAATGGGAAGGGGTCCCCAGGGGAAATGCATGGGAAAATATTTTTTAAGGGCAGGCAGTGGTCCAAGGGACCACTACCTGCCCTTAAAAAATGAAACTACAACATTTACTTTTTTTCTTTTTTAAATGCATCCCGTTTTCCTTTAAGGCACTCACCTCCTGCTTGCCTCTTACTATGGAGAAATCCTAAAGCCAACATGTTCATGTATGTCACTGCACTTTGATTAATGCCAGATTCTTGAAAAAACACAGAATGGAATTTGCAGAGTTTATAAAAGTACATATGTTGGATATAGCTTTCATAACAGAAACTTGAGGCTACGCCGCATCAGGCCCGTTCCTAGTGAAGGTGATTCCAGCTGAATACTCTATCTTTAGACATTCTGGCCTCCCTCCCTCATTTGACTTGCTCACCTACTGCCCCTCAGGGCCAAGCGCAGTCTTTATTCAGGCCTTTAGCCAATTAATAGACACCAGAGTAAATTGTTTAGACTATACTATCCTTAGAGATTTCAACTTCCATTTAGATAACCTCCTGGATACAGATTCTGAACTCTTCTTGGATATGATGGCCAGTTTGGGACTAACCGAACTGGTCAATGGCCCAACGCATAAAGGAGAACATCTACTGGATGGTGTCTTTTCAGATAACTCCCTCCTTCATGTCACAACATCTCTACCTCTAACCTGGACAGACCACCAAGCGGTTATGTTTGATGTAAAGGCAGTGGCTAACGTACCCAAGATTACTCAGTCTCAACAGCTAAAGTCAACCCGTCCTTGGAATCAGGTGCTCAGTTCAGCATTAGCTGACACTATGCTTATCCTCCCAATGGATCCTGACAATCACTTCCACAATAAATTGTCATAGATGGTTAGAATCTAGTTTAAATTAACTAGCTCCAGCCAAGACACAGAAGCAAAAGAGTCTCCCCCTTCTGAACCTTGGTTTTCTGAAGAACTCAGATTACAGAAGCAACAATGTCCGAGAGAAGAACGTAAGTGGAGATCAAACTACGCCAACACAGAAAATGAGAAATATAAAAATATACCATCCTGGCCTATAAGGAATTGATTTATCAGGAAAAAGGTTCAATATTTTACTGATAAGATTCAGTTATCTGAAAACCCTCCAAAAGAATTATTTATTACAATAAAAATTATTAGCCAAGCTCCCTGAAAAGAAAAATAATATGGCCAATCAAACACTTTGCAATACTTCAGCTTCAGTCTTTCAAACTAAAGTTAAAGACATCTATAACATCTTTTGTAAACAAGCATTGGCATAGCCAATAGGTCTCGCCTTTGGGACCTTATAAGTGTTTAACCATGCAACACTTGATGTTGTTACACCAAGGATATTGTACTGGATAACTAAACACTTATAAGGTCCCAAAGGCGAGACCTATTGGCTATGCCAATGCTTGTTATGTTTTTTCTTAGAACCAATAAACCGTTGCAAGCGACAGTGCACTGTGCTCTCTCAGGTGAAACCTAATTATCAGCACTCCCCTACCCTACAGAGGAAAACAGATTGAAAATATGTTGAGGAACTTGCTTGACTACAGCATTGTACCTCACTGCATGCTATTGTGTGAACGTTGATTATACAGTCATTGTCGCTGGGCTATCTCAGTGAGTTCAGCACTTGCTGCTGCAGAGATCATTACGCGACCTGCATGCAGGTGAGTGGTCTGATCCATAGCAGTGTTGCCTCAGCGTTCATCCTTCTGAAGGCACTAAAATTAGTAATGCATTCAATAGAGACATATGTGTGTATAAAAGTTGTTTGTTAATCGTTTTGCTTGAAAGAACTGCATGCAATCAAAAGTATTGCGGGGCTGGCGTACCAAGCACGGTATTAGTTATAATTTGGACTTTAAACCCATATCTCCGATCACTATTTTGGGCCTGTGCAAATGCGATTGTTTTTCGGGCTGCAACTGACTTCCGCAAAAAAATCTTTACAACCAAACTTTGTGTGGGTGCCCACAGAGGGCGGTCCATGGAGGTTGTCACGAGCAATGGAAGAGAAGGATAGTTTGTTTTCAGGAGTCATTGCTTGTTGGCAGATAATAAGGAGATGCTTTCACCTACCTGAAGTGGCGGGTGAGGCTGGCCGAGTCCTTGAGAGGTTGAGATGTGTTATCTGGTCCAAGACAAATAAATGGCTTTATGCTTGTAAACAGCAGAAGAAATTCAACACGTCGGCATTTTAAACAGATGATAGCGGAGGGTACATTGTTTAGGTGAGACTTGGATGAGCAGCAGTGGAGGGGGTGCCTGTGTACTGCCCCAGGGCCGTTGGCACTCTGAGGGCCCACACCTAGACCCTCCTGTAAAACGGCCCTCAGTGTAAACAGCCTTCACCCCAGTCACCGGGCGCTCAGAAAAGACGGATCCCGAAAACAGACTGGCGGAATCTGAAACAAACACAGGCTTTGTCATGTGGCCCCCTTCCTTCTCCAGAGAGCATCCCACTGAGTGTAAATGATGGCTCTGGGCAGAGGCAAACTTCACAGCATGTATGTATCGGAGATTTGACCCTGCATTACATTGTCTCCAGTGGTGAGTCCGCCTGATGCGGAGCATACAAAATGACTTTAGAACATTCCTATTGACAAGTGCGCGTGCCTCGCTCTGAAAGTAAAAAAAAAAAACAAGGAATGCGCGTGAGAAAGAGGGGGAGCAGGAGGTGAGCCTGGGAGTGGTGCGTGCGCAGTCTGCTTTTTTTGGAAACACATAGTCGTGCTTGTGGCGTGCCCCTGCGCGATCTCGCAAGGTGGATGCCGCCACTAGCATGAGTATGTGCTTTGAAAAAGAGCAGAACGACGGCTAAAGGTCCTCCTATGCAGCGCATGCGCGCTGCGTAGGCGAGACCTAAAAATAACCAGGAATCAATTTGTCAGTTAGCTGGAGAAGTATTTGCCAGAGGCCCATGTGATATTAATGCACTATCAGACCCCTTTGATTCATTGAACTTGGATCAAAATGTTCCTATTATTTCTTCCTTTTCCTCACTAACAGTTACTCAGGTTCTAAACCTAATTATTGAAATTTAATCAGGCTCTCCTTTGGATTCCTGTCCCCCGAAAGTCTTATATTTGATTTCTGAAGTGATCTCAATTTATCTGGTCGACATTTTCAATTTGATGTTCAGCATAGGCTGTTTTCCAAAAGCGTGGAAAATAGCTTCAATCCTGCCACTTCTCCCAATGACTTCAGGCCCATTTCTCGTATCCCTTTTCCAGCAAAGCTGGTAGAGAAAGCCATCAGTCAGTAACTGACTGTTTTTTATAAATAACAATCATTTGCTGGACCTGTCTCAGTACAGCTTCAGAGCTGAGCATAGCACAGAACTTGCTTCAATTGCGGCGTCAGCAGACATTAGACAGAAGCTTGAGGAGGGTGGAAATGCTGCCTTGATTTTGAGAGATCTCTCTGCAGCATTTGACAGAGTCAGTCAGGAGTCAGACCTGCTTATTGAACGCCTTTAGTCCCTAGGTATTAGAGCTACGGCTCTTGCTTTGCTAAAATCGTTTTTGGCTTGGCTGCGAGCAACATGTGGCCATGGATAAATCCACCTCACATTAATTTTCCCTCCCTTCCTGTGCACCGCAAAGATCATCTGTAGACACAGCTGTAAGATTTCACGACTGCATGCAACAGGTCAGCAAATGGATGAATGAAAACTGTTTAAAGCTCAGGTAAAACCAAGGTTTTGTTATTTGGAAACAAAACCTCATTTTAGTCCCCTATATGGTGGCCACAAGAGTTGGGATATCTTCCCATTCTAGTTTCAAAACTTAAAAACTTAGGATTCATGTTTGACAGTATTCTGTCATTGGAAAATTAGATCAATGTTATTACGTGTTCCCCCTTCTACAGCTTAAAACTGCTAAAGAAAGTTTTTCCATTCATCCCTTAGGAGCTGCAGAAGACTGTGGTGTCTGCCCTCCTGTTGCCTAAACTTAAGTATTGCAATGTTCCAATTATCACTATACAGAAAAAGCTTTTAAATAAGCTACAAGTGGTGCAAAATGCAGCAGCTCGCCTACTGTTAGGCATTCCTAAATACCAATTACCCTCACAAGCCTTGATTAAACTACATTGGCTTCTTATGGAAAAACGGATTGCCTTTAAAGCACTTTGTATAGCCTTCAAGGCATTACATGAATCTGGTCCCCTTTACTTGAGGCAAAGTTATTTCTGATACACCCCTCCAGATCCTTACGTTCATCCTCCGCAGGTAATGTAGTTGTTCCCAGAGACAGAAGGGCAAAATTGAGGAGGAGGCAGACATTTTGTTACTTGTACCTCCAGACTTTGGAACACTCTCCCACAAGATCTCCAAAAATAGCACAATTGCTTCCCTTCAGGAAGAGCTTGAAAACATTGCTTTTTAACCAATAGGTAGCTGTACTACTTCATTTCTACTTCTTTTGTATTTTTTCCGGTTCGATTAGCACCTAGACGTCTCCGTGCAGTATCACGCTTTATAAATTCACATTTCATTCCACAGTTTATAAAGCTGATAACTCACTGCTTTTATGTAGTAACAGTTGATATCAAAACTTGTTATCCACTGTTGCTATGTCATCATGTATTCTAGGCAAGGCTGACAGAGCTCTCTGAGAGCCTGGCAGTAGAGCACTACTTGTCTGCTTTGCTAGAAACTAGGGTTGCAGGAGGGAGAAGGACGGCAGGGAAGGTGGTGGGGGTTGGTATAGGATCGTTTTACCTTTGCCCCTGAGCAGCAGTTGAAAGCAGTCATGGACGATTTTGTGGGGCCATATATAGCATAACTCTAAAGATGGCTAAAAAGCGAATTACGGGGATGTTCTGCTCTCGTTGTCTATTTCATGTCACTCAGAACCCTTCGATGAAAAACATCCCTGCAATTTACTGTTACCTCTCTATAATTCTATATGTTGACATGCTCAGTCATTTCTACCAGCATGCGACTGCTCGGGTCCGTTTTAGCCTCAACAAACATTTTTGAAAAGTATTTAAGTTGAGGAGAGGAGTCGGGCAAGGTTGTGTTCTGGTACCTTTACTGTTCACTCTGTACATTAATGGTCTGGAAAGGGTACGTCTCCAAGCTCAAGTTGATGTCCATTAAATCAGTCCCCCCGTAATTCCAGTCCTGTTATAGTTGGACAATGTCACCTTCCAAGCCAAAACTCCTGTGGGTTTAGAGAAGTTGCTGGATACTTTTGTACATTTTATGGAGGATTTAAATTTGAACGTTCATTTAAATAAACTACTCACAATGACTTCTGGGAAAGCAAATCTGGTAAATCTTTATTAAAAAGCATTAAAAGGCATTAAGATACTTAGGGTTGATACATCTTCTTACCTTGGGATTTTGTTTGACAATACTGATTACTGGAAGCAATTGTATGTTACCAAGGAACAACTATTGGAAAATAATGTTGAGGGAATGTTTAGATTTGTCTCAAGATTAGTAAATAAGCCTATTAAAGAAAAGTGCTTGATATACTCTAGCAAATGTGTATCTGCAGCAGCATGTAGTTTGGGCTTTTGGGGCATGCAGATTTAACAAAATTTCAAAGAACTGAGAATTGTTTTACAAGGAGACTTTTGCCAGTTCCTAAAAGTACCTCATCCTACATTGTACACAAGGAACTAGCCCTTGATTTTTGGAAGACATTATTAAAACTCGCCCTTTAGAACTTTTGCATTCCATTTGGACTGAGGCAGAAACCAGTCTTAACGGATCTCTTGTTATAAACTGTTTAGCACTGGAGAACACTTTTAATATTCTTTTGTTGGCATTAATAAGTAAAATGTATAAGAACATGGGAGTAACCCTGGATATTACAGACCCCAGGGCTACCATTGCGTTGTTGGAAGCAGAAATTAAAAGTAAGTTCTCTTTTAGAATGTGAAAGACGGCTGACTGAATTTGCTATCTTAACAGTAGTTAGTCATAGTCTTCTGCTATTAACTGAAGTTCTCCAACCTTTTCCTATATTTATATTTAATCCTCCGTGCACTTTTTTTATTGACCAGGATTCACCTTAATAAGATACATTTTTTGGTAGCCTTTCCAGAAATGTGCCATTGGCTTTGGGGATCCCAGGATTTGTTTATGTCATGGAACTTCTCTACAAAGCACTATGCATTTTATTTTTATGTTAAAATGTTATAGAAACCCAAGGACAAGTTATTTAAATCCAGAATTTGATACAATGTATACCCACTCTCATTTACTTACAAACATTTGAATCTTTGACTGACTGTGTGGCACTTTTAAAATATATAGATCATTTTTAATTCGGTAAAATAATGCACGATAACTTATAGGATGTACACAGAATGGTCTTATTACTTATTATAGTAATTGTCTTAACCACCTTTATTGTTAACATCAATTTTTATATGTAATTTTATGATGTTTATGTACTTTTTTATGGAGTTTTTGGGAAAACCAAACAAAGATTTATTGATTGAACTCTATGGGGAAAAGGATGCGGAGACCATTGCTTGAAAGGTAGAACTGTCACTCTGCAGACCTTGCACTATATGTGCAAGCCCTGATGTGAGGGATTTGCATGGCAAACAGACAAGTGAAATGATGAGCAAGATGTGGAACCCATAGAATGCCCAGTGAAAAGCCAGTGTTCTCCCTGCTCTTGCATATGGTTGGCCCACATTTTCCTTAAATTCCATAGACAAGTAAAACTTTAAAAACACTTTTGTTGAAATATACTTCCCATGCAACTCCTGACTTCCAATTTTTCATAAACAATCTGTCACATCCAATGATCTTTCATCATTTTGGAATCCTTATATGGAATTATGAATGAATACTAATGATCTTATAAAACCTGCATTTGTATCAGAAACGTATCATCTGGTGTTGACTTTGAAAATCATATCCTTAGATTCTGAAGCATGGTGATTGTGAAACAGATGTCTGGCAGCTTCTGACTTCAATGAACATTCACTCACTCCAGTGATTAGAAAATCTATATTTGTTCAAGTCATTAAACGAAATCATGTCATGGTGCAACACTTTGCACATATTGTTGAATTAAGGTGCCTGTTGCCAATGATTTAATATTTTTTCTCATTATCTTCCTGTAGTGGTTCAACAAAGATCAAATGTAACAGTTTTCAAAAGAATAAGTCATTAGTTGTAATGAATCAAATAAATGAGCATATGCTAAAAAAACACAGACTGGTATAGTGCTCCCTCTGTTTATAGAAGCAAGGCCTAACTAGGATACTTTGACAAACTTATTAAAAAATAATGGGCAAATCACTGAGATATATTGCCCAAATGTTCTTTATTCATTTTATGCTTCCTTAAAAACACTTGCCCACCACATGTTTTGCAACAAAAAAAATCACTTTTCAGGGACGAACAATCAAATGTATTCTCATAATTCTCATAATTTCTTAAGCCATATGTTCCATTGGCAGTATGTTTCTTTAACCCCATTCCGGTCACTGGAATTATAACTTCAGTGTGACTTTATCACTGTAATCCGGCATAGTGCTGCGTCCGTGGTGCAACCCCTTCATACGTGAACATATATGAAATGGAAGTGGCACCCTGTTAGTGTAACCTGGCATAGTGCTGCTCCTCTTCATATATGTTCATGTATTAAGTAGCTGCCCGAAGGTGCTGCCTAATTACAGTAACAGCATGTCCCTACCTCGGCTCAGCTTAGTTCACAAAGAGGCTGAACCAAGGGAGCGGCACTGTGCCATGGTCACTCTACTCTAAACTAATACAATCCAGTTTTCCCTATCTAAAGTCACGAGTTAGTATAAGTGCCTTGCTCCTTGATACATAGGCTTATGATAAATCTGTAACAGTTGTAAAATCTTTATTAGGAAAAGTTAGTTACCAATAAAAAAGCGCTCACTTTCCAAACTCCTCTGCTTAGTTCACAAGTCTCTAACTGGACACGGCTCCCTCTGTCTATAAAACAAGCTGCAACACTACCTACCAATGCAACGCCGTATAAGTACAGCCAGATATGTGGGATGATCATTCTCGTACCTTGCTCCTCACAGACTACTCTTACATAGATGGTCCTGCCCTATTCAAAAAACTTCTCAAAACCTAGCTCTTCTGACTCTTCTTGATCCCTCCTTCCTGTTCAAGCACAATAGCGCTGAGAGACCCTCTTGTGGGTGATTCGTTTTGCGCTATGTGAATGAAATGAAATGAAACATGTCCATTTCATTGCCTCATGTGATACAAGACACTCTACTTAGGCCCTCATCATGAGTATGTAATTTTTCGTGCAGGGATAGCATAGGGTTGGAATTTCTTTTTTTTTTTTTGCTTTGGTTTATCTTTTATGTTTGAAAAGCTTTATTGGCATTTAATAAAGTAGAAACAACCAGCAGTATATATAGGAACAACAAGAGATATGATAAGTGTATAAGCTGGATATCATAAAAGAAGCATAAAAGCATTTTCGGGAGTTTACAGATGAGGGAAGGAAAAGAAAAGAAGGGGGAAGGGAAAGAATGGAAGAGGAGAGGGTGAAAGTAGGAAAGTAAAGAAGAGTACACTATTTACATGTCATAGATAGTCACATGTCGAAATGTATAACAATGCAATAGGATAAAAATAATAAATATAAATATAAAAAATATAAATATAAATGTAAGTATAAGGAGACAGAGATAATCATTCAAGGAGGTTTAAAATTGTCAGATGACAAGTGTGAAATTTTCTGTAGGACAATTCGGTCCAAATATATGATAAGAGGCAACCAGAACAGATCCTTATTATATGCTGGTGCACCTAAGGAGGTGAAAGCAACATCTAATCTATGGTATTGACAGAGAGTATTCCACCAATGCTGTATGGATAGACTTGTGAGGGATTTCCAGTTGAAAGAAATGTGTTGAAAAGCCAGGGCAAGCATAAGGTCAAAAAGACCATGAGAATGTGGGGAAAGCACTAAAGACTCATAAAGACTACCAGCAAAGAGGAGTGGAATAGAGTAAGGAATGGGAATAGAGAACAAATGGGAAATGTATGACCAGACTTTCTCCCAGAAGACAGAAACTGAAGGACAAAGGAAGAGAAGATGAAGAAGGTCAGCATCTGAAGAACCACAAGTCCAACATTTAGAGTCAGTTGAAGAAGAGAAACGAGATAAAGAAAGAGGAGAAAGATAGAGTCTGTGGTAAAGGAAAAACATAGACTGGGTTAGAGAGGCAGAACGGGAAATCTTTAAGGATCTGGTCCAAACTGTGTCCCAAAAGACTATAGACCATTCGCATCCTAGGTCCGACTCCCAGGAGAGTTCTAGTTTAGATTTCATACGATTTGGATTGGGGGCTGAAAAGAATTTGTAGATAAGTCAGGCTTTGGGTGAAGTACAAAGTATCGCAAGGAGAGAGTTATGAGTATCCGATGAGGGAGAGGAGGGAAGAGAATAATGAGCGTCAGTTATTATCGCCATAAGCGTAGTGAATTGTGGGAAAAAGGAGCGAGAGCAATGGAAGAGGGACTGAAAGTGGGGAAAGGAGCAAGGGGAGATACCGTCAAAAGATGCTTGACCCATATAATGCCGTTTAATCTCCATGCTTTCCAGAAAATGGGCCTGTTATTTAAGAGGATAAGCGAGTTATACCAGATAGGGGATTCTAAGAAGGATTCACGAGAAATGACAGTAGGGCGGAACAGAGGTTTCAATAAAGAACAGTTATGTTTAAATAGAGGAAGAGAGGCAAGGGAAGTTTTGGTGGAGAAACGGAGGACTTCACTGAAAGAATGGGGTAGTAACGTGATTTGTTCAATAAGGAGCCAAAGAGGAGTAAAAGGGGAGAGGTCCGAAATAAGCCATTTTGAAGCTTGGCGTAAAGAGAAGGATTTATGATGAAGAAAATTCGGGAAGTTCACGCCACCATTAGACTTTGGTTTACGAAGAGAGGATAAAGCAATTCTGGGTTTTTTATTCTTCCAAGGAAATCTCGATAGGCATGAATCAATACGTTTGAAATAAAGAGTAGGAATGTGGACAGGAAGCATGGATAGGATGTAAATTAAAATCGGGGCAATCATCATTTTAATCGAATGTAAACGTCCCCACCAAGAAAGAAAAAGAGGGTTCCAAGAAGATGTTAGTTTGCCAATACGTGATAATGCAGCGGACATATTTAATTTAATGGAAGATGTTATGGAGTTGGGAAACCATATGCCGAGGTATTTAATTTTGGACATGCTCCATGCAAATCCAGTGGATTTGCATGGAGTGGAGAAGGAGTGTGTAAAACAGTATTTCGTAAGAGGAAGAATTTAAGTCTTGTCAGAATTAATTTTATAACTGGAAACCTGTGAAAAGGAGACAAACTCAGACATTAAAGGAGAAATAGAGGTTTCAGGAGAAGAAATGAATAAAAGAATATTGTCTGCATATGCAGAGAGTTTAAGTTGATGGTCACAGTAAGGAAAGCCAGAGATAGAGTCATTGGTACGGATAGAGGTCAAAAAGGGTTTGAGGGCTAGGACAAAAAGTAGAGGGGAAAGAGGACAGCCCTGACGAACACCTCGTTGAAGAGGAAAGTAGGAAGAGACACGGCCATTAACTAAAACCGAGGCCTTCAGAGCTGAATAGAGTAAGGAAATGAGTGATATGAAATTAGGACCAAAACCACGCCAATGTAGTGATGCAAACAGAAAGGACCAATCAACTCTATCGAAAGCCTTCTCTGCGTCAACTGAGATAGCGGCCAATGAAGAGGAGAGGGAGGAGGCTTTATTTAAGACATTGAGAAAAAGACGAGAATTGTCGGAAGTCAGCCTACCTTTACCAAAACCACACTGCTCTTTACCAATAAGATGGGGCATGAGGGGGTCTAAACGTAATGCAAGGAGCTAGCAAATAATTTATAATCCACATTAACAAAGGAGATTGGGCGGTAGTTTTTACAGAATTACCAGTGGAATAGAATGAATGAAAGAGCGTTAAAAGCTTGGGGAGCAACAAATCAGAAAAATGTAAATAAAATTCTACAGAAAAACCGTCTGGGCCAGGCGATTTGCCTTTAGTAAGAGTATTTAAAGCAGTAGAGAGTTCCTGAAGTGAAAGGTCAAGATCAAGAAAATTAAGATGAGAAGTAGAAGGAATGGGGAGTTTATCAAGATAAGCTTGGATGATAGCAGAGGAAGGGGGAGATTCCGGGGTATAGATATTTTGATAAAACAATTTAAATTAATCAAGAATGTCCTGATCTTTGTAGAGAAGGGAGTTAGTAGAGGAATAAATAGAGTCAATAAGTTTACGTTCCTTACGGGATTTGAGATAGTTTGCTAAGAGTTTCCCTGCCTTGTTACGACCACCATAGTACCGAGCACTACTGCGAAGGAGCATTGATGACGCATTATCAGTAGAAGATTTATTGAACTCAATCTTGGCGCGTATCAACTCAGGTGAAATAGAATTGGTGGAAGAGGTATAAAATTCATGTTCCAAGTGCTTAATATGTGCTAAGGCAGACTTCTGCTTATGAAGAAAATGTTTTTTTTTCTTAGAGACAAAATCTATGATGAAACCTCTAGCCGTAGCTTTAAAAGAATCCCATATAATATGAGGAGAAGAATCAGAGTCACAATTAAACTCGAAGAATTCCTTAGCAAAAGAGCGAAATGAGGAGGAGAAAAGAGGGTCAGTAAGTAGGGAATTATTAAAACGCCAACAAGAGGATTTTGGACGGGGAGGAAGTAAGTCCAGGTCCATAACAATTGGGGCATGATCAGAGATAACTATGGGTTCAATAGAAGAAGACAGTAAGTTTTGACACAAAGATTGAGAGAGAAAAATATAGTCTAGGCGAGAAAGAGAAGCGTTAGGAGGAGAGAAGAAAAAATAATCAAGAGTGTCAGGGTGAGAAAGTCTCCAAGAGTCCATGGCTTGTGTCTGAGAGATGGTATCAAGAAATTGCTTGTGAGTCTTATGTGGAGTGAAGCGGACTGTGGATTTGCGGTCAAGAAACGGGTCAACAATTTGGTTGCAGTCACCACCTAGAATGAAGAAATCATCTCGAAATTGAATACTTTTTTGCATAATCAAAGGCCAAAAAGTACAATCAGGTTTAGTAGGGCCGTAAATATTAAAAACAGTTAAAGATACAGAGTTGATTAATAACTTTGCTAGAACCCATCGTCCATCCTTATCATTCTTGTGTGATAAAACTTTACACTTCAATTTTTTATGACATAGAATAATAACACAATTTTTTTTATTGGTAGACGGAGAGAATAGGACCGTACCCACCCAGCTTTTTTTTAACTTAAGAGATTCAGTTTCTGTAAAGTGTGCTTCCTGCAAAAGAACTATATCGGGATTATACGATGCTAGGTGGGAAAGGATTCTCTGTCGCTTAATAGGATTAATAAAACCTTTTACATTCCAAGAAGTAACTCTGAACGGAGAAACATTAAACATTAAAAATACTTTTAAATATGTAATAGTAGATAGAGAAAGAGGAAAACTCAAAGAAGAGAAGAAAAAGAGAGATAGGATCAGTAGAAGGGAAAAGAGAAAGGGGCAAATACCAGTAAGAAAAGAAAAGTAAAGAAAGGGTAAAGTGGAAGCCATTAGATGAGACAGCAGATAGGAAAGAAGTATGAATGCGAGAGAGAAAGAGGGAAAGGAGGAAGGAGGGGAAGGAAAAGACAAAGGAAGAGAAAGAAAAGACAGTACATATCCAAAAAGGATGACTGATATGACATACCTAAAGGGATCAGGGGAAGAGATGTCAGGGCAAGGACGACACATGACAGGACGGATCAACTAAACCAAGGACATCCGGACCGCATCAGGACGGGGCAAGACAAAAGTAAGGACCTTACAGGCCACGGAGACAGATAAACCTATATGAAATAGAGAAGAAATAATTAGCGATAAAAGGCATGAAGAAGAAAAGAAATAAACAAATATGTAAATAGACATATAACTAAATATATGGACATCAAATATCATGTAGCATAGATACAGTTCAGAGAAAGGTAACAGGCCGCTTAATAAACAAATCTAAGAACAATAATAAGAAAAAGATGAAAACAAAACAAGGCCATGACTTTAGAATAGCTAATGAGCTAAAAAAAGAATGACAAAAATTCAACCATTGGAAGGACCAGCTATATCCATAACAGAAGTAGTATGAGAATGGATGCATTTCTTAAGATCCGCTGGGTCATGGAAAGACCGAGTCTGATTCTGGTATGTCACCTTAAAGATGCATGGGTGGAAAAGGCCATAATGAGCACCAAGGGATCGAAGAGGAGGTCGGAGATTAAGGAATTCCTTTCTTCTTGATGCTGTTACATTGGATACATCTTGAGAAATAAACACCCTCTGTCCAAGCCAAGAAAGCTGACGTTTGGCTTTGGCTGCCAAGAGAACAGAAAGCAAGTCAGTGAACTTCAAAAAGAGAATAATGATTCCTCTTGGTTTCATGGGAGCCACAGAGCTGGAGAGATGAGGGCCCAGACGATGTGCTCTCTGAATATTGAGAGAGGTGGAAGAAGGCATATCCAGGAGCTTCGGCAAGAAGGAGGAGAAGAAGGTAACAGGGTCCTCACCCTCAAGGGATTCAGGAAGACCATAAATACGTAGGTTGTTCCTTCTGTTCCTATTTTCCAAATCCTCTGCTTGGGACCGAAGATCACGGACCTCTTGCTCCAAGGAAGAGAGACTCTGAGACGTATTGTGCACCATATGGAGCTGCTGCTCTACCGAGGACACTCTGGATTCCATCGTAGACCACTTCTCCTCCAAAAGTTGATTTTTACTGTTAGTTTCTTACACAAATGGATGAAGAGCTCTAATTTCTTCCAGTAAACCTTCCAAAGATATAGGAGGGGGCGACGATTTGTCAGGAGTTGGAGGGTCCTGCTTTAGACGCTTGGATGATGATAGTGGCGGAGAAGGTTTGTAACAGTCGATTGTGTTGAAGTGGAGCGGTTAGAAGAAACACCTGCCATCTCGCCTACGCTATGCGGTGAAACACTTGCTGAAGGGGAAATTGGTGTTGGCAAAGTAGTGTGAAGTTTAGGTACAAACACAAACTGGGGTTTACGCAACTTTCCCATATATGAATGTTACAGAATAAACACAGCCAAAGCAGCACGTAGGATAAGAGGCAGGTATGCTCAGTAAACCTCGCAAAAGGCAAAGAAAAACAGGCACTTGAGAGATCAAAAAGCTTCCAATACAGTCAGATGCAATAAAGTCAAAGGAAAATGCCTGAAAGATAGTGAAGCGGCTGAAGGGATAATCACTCAAGGAGCGGAGCTGCTGTCATCAAAAAGAGGAAGCATCACAATCATGGTGTCAACTGTTTGCGGAGGAATTCAGGAGAGAACACCTCAAAAATGGAGCAGAGCAGATGCAAAAAGACATTGACTCAAATTGTACATCAAAAATATAATTGGGTTAAGTGGAAGGAAGAAGTAAGAGAAAAATCCACAACAATAGGCAGCCACAGCAAAAAAGCCATAATAAAAGCAGCAGGGAGTTGTCAGAAGCATCAAATATACATTTTATGCAGGGAAAGAGCCTCCGGTACTTGAATAAATCACTGGAACCCACTGCAATGAGTGTAGCTCTTGAGAGGCATTAGCGCGAGGAAGCACTCAAAATGGCGGCTGTTCTGAGGAGAATATGTCCGTGAGGCAAACACAGCCAATTTGGGCTTATTTCAGGGAAAAAGTACGCTCACTGGGTGCGCGTCATGTTCCCCCAGCAGGAGGCAGCGGAGGTCCGTTACAAGGACACGAAAGCAAGCGCCCACGGACAGAAACTTGTCCGGTGCAGCGGAGATCCCGCGTCAGGCGGCCATCGCTGTCGGCGTCGAAGCCACGCCCCAAGGTTGGAGTTTCTGATTATCCAGCTGTTAATCCCGAGGCAAATACAATTTTTCTCAACAGACCGGGGAATATCTGTACAGACCCGGAAATATGGTGTCCTTGTCTATGCAGCTTTCTCCTATTTCAGGGCAAAAAACGCGGACATTTTCCACCTGATCACTGCAAGCCAACAGTATCGGTGGGTGGGGCAGTGCGGTTTTGTGGGTTGTGCTGAGGGACTTGATAGGCTTCAGTCTATCTGAGGTCAACCTCTCATATTGCTGCAGGGTTCAGGTGGGAACAAGGCTATGCTGCTTCCCACAGCCTTAGCAGCGTGGAAGAAGGACCCATGTCTGGAATTATTGGATTTGGGCTTTAGGCTGATTAGAATTCCAGGCATAGGGACACTTGGTGGAATTTCACATGGAGTTTTGGTTGTAAGTGGAATTCCTCCAGCTTCAATGAGTGCCTCAGTCTCCAGTTCTATGTTTGCACTCAGACCACTATAACATTCTTCTATCTGATCTAGTCATTATGGGCCTGATTACGAGTTTAGTGGTCCAACTACCGTGACCCCAGCGGTCCAACTTCCTCATTCCGAGGCTGTTGCATTTTGAAAGACTGCCCGCAAACCACTGACACCTTCTGCCAACTCTGACCGTGGCGACTGTGGAATGGGCCAATGAGTCTGTGGAAGGCTCGGACCACCAGTGAACCGCTGGCCCAATTACGAGTTGCGTTACAGCTGTCGTGAACGTGGCTGTCCAGCCACCACATCCGAGACGGTGAAAAGGGAGGTATATAAGGCTGAAACTCAACTCTACATGTCTTCTGCCATTGTGGAAACCATTGGACATGTTCTGCCGCTGCTGTATCTGCTCGATCACGTCCAAAACCCACTCCGTTGCGGATGAAATCGGCGGAAAGCCACACAACTAACAGTTTCCATAGACTCCTCAGCAAAACGATGCCCTGTTATGGACCAGGCAGGTGTTCAAATTGAGCACGAACACATGGATGCATGTTATATAACCTGCAAACAGTCCACTCTTGTCATACCCCAGACAGGCCCAAATGCATTGAAGGAATTGTCTACACTCCATCCTTATGTGTATACTAGGATAGATGATCACCTTGTATACTTTGGCACTTGTAATATACCATTGTAAAAATATGTAACCAAATAGGATGGTTCCAAATGTGAGATTTATACAATGCTCACACAAGGCCTAGGATAAAACAAATCTAACTATTAGTCATAACACGTCATTATGTCATAAAAATCAAGCTGAACACCGATGTACCACCCATTAGTGTTGTGCCAGACAGCATGTCACATGCAAATGCCCATTTCACACTGAAGACACTTTGGACCCCAAATTACATCTTATGTCCACTACCCAAAAAGTCATACCGAAGCTCTACATGTGTTGTTTAGATATGTTTAGCTATGTATCACTTTTAGCAGATAAAGTTCCCTGAAACATTGAGGTCCAAATATTTAGGAGATAGATGCTCTGAATTCACGCAGCACAAGACTCCATATAGCCATATGAACATCCCCAATACTGCTTGGTTTAGGTGATGATGTCAGTCATAGATTGTATATCCACAAGCCAATACACCTTTGAAGGTTTTGGGTGTCCCTGAACATCTATGACATGAAGATGTGTGATCACTATAGTCCCAACGGGCCAGCACATCACACCACTCTTTCGTATTGCATACTCAGATTGCCTTGTAAGGATCAGTGTAGACACTCACATATGATCCCTATAGTTCTACATCTCCCTCCCTCATGCATGTCACCAGTCAGTGAAACACTATTGCAGATGAACCATCAACTGGCAAATGCACACCGGCCAACATGTAGTCACTAATGCAGATGACATCAATGATGCTTGCACTCTCATTTCACTGTATACCCAGTACTTATCAATGAGAACTGTTGTACAGTCACTGCACGTACTGTACACTCTATGTCATGTCACATACAATAGGGCCACCATCACATCAGAGACAGTAGTGAGGGTACATCACTCCTTATACAAGACAAGCTGCCTGTGTACAATTGTCACACTGATTTACTGAGAACATCAGATGATTACTTGCTTCACTCATCCAGGTGTCTGTTCAAAAGGAGAAAAGTGGACATGGACAGGAGTCTGCTGTGTTCCAAATCTGAAAGGTAATAGGCACAGCAGAGCACAGCAGCATGCACATACTACCACACTTACACTAACAATAACTCCTCTTGTGTGTGGCATATGGGCCACCACCAATATGGTTGGTGAAAATGCCTATCTGTAACACTCAAAGATGGCAATTTAACATTTTCATTTTTTTTATTTTATAAACTTTTATATAGCGCAAACCAGATCACGAGGGATATCAGAGCGCTTTACAGAAGGATGAAAGGGAGAGTAATACTCCAGTAACAATATTAAATAAGAATGCCAAACAGTTGTAGTCACAACAAACATAGACAGATGATACACAGCGAGAAGAGAGAGAGAATAAAACTCCAGTACGATATCGGATAAGAATACCAAATAGTTATAGTCACAATAATCACAAACAAATGGTACACAGCTAGATTCATGCATGAATCAAGCCAGCACTCACCTCCATGAAGCTGCTGTTGGGCCCTCAACTGCCTATCAAGCTCCGGGTAGGCCACTGCCAGTATACGGGCCATAAAGAGGGTCATGGTCTGGCGCATGCCCCTTCCACGTTGGGATGACTTCCCCAGCTGGACCTCCGTGATCTTCCGGGTCCAGTGCCGCTGGTCCTCCACCTCTTTCTGCATTGGGCACAATGCCGATTGAAAACACCCAGGGTCCGCACCTTCTGGGCAATGGCTGTCCAAATGACCTTCTTCTGATGGTTGTTGACTTGTATGGATGCAATAGATGTAGAAACATATTGTAACTGGAAGTTTGAGGATAACTGTCAGCTTGATACATATTGTGTTGACATCTAATGCAAGCTTTCATCAAAAGTCAACATATTACATGTGTTCATATCACATACTAAACACAACTAAAGCATGGATACACACTTTTGTGGCCATCTGATGACTAACCTCAACCCTGGTCATGACCTACACTAACTGAGACAGCCCACTAACATCATGTAGGCCAGGGGCATCCTACATGGTGTGTGACTTGAGTTACCCTGAAATCCAGTACACCATTTGGACCTTCTCAAGTGTAAACTACTGCTGCATGACTGCCCAGATACCTTTACTGCCAGGCTCATTGCACTGATGCATATGGTCCATTGAGGCTATTGCCGTAGTATACACAATATCCTAAGACTAATGTCACATGGTGAGGGCGGTTATGTGTGACACTGAGAGCTACCTCTCTGGGGGATGTATGTACATGTGGAATACTTATTGGAATATCCTAGTAATTATAAATAATTTTGTATGGTTTGTACTGGCATCACAGAACACACTTTTTGCCTGCCATATGCGTCAATGTAACAGAGATGACAATCAACATACTATTGTATATGTTGTGTGATAGGGAATATTGTAGCCAACTAGATGATTCATATTTCGAATTCTATTCGGAGGTAACCCAATATCTACACTGTTCATGTCTCAGATGTGCTATAGGCCTGTACAGTGGAACTAACAATATTAGAAAAATGTCAACAAACCTGTGTGAGTAAGGGGTCAGTGGTAGGTGACACATTGACACTGTGGGTCAATGGAAAGAAGTATCAGGTCAGCGGGTCACCTCAGTCACCATGCCTAATAACATCCATCTAACAGCTATCAGGGCTACTAGTGGTACAAATAACTCTTTCTGGGAACATCCATGGATCAGCAGGTCTACAGGGACATTACTCTGTGCATCAGTTCTCCTGCCACAGTAACTCTGGCCCAGGCTCGGCCATGGCCCAGACTGCCCACATATCAAAGTCAGGCCTTGCTCTCTGTAGACTGAGGATGAAGGAGCTGGATTATATCAAGATCTCTTTCGAAACATTGTCATTTTTATTTATTGTGTTTTATATGTTTCATGAAAATATAGTTTGTAATATTATTGTGATGGTTTTTATTAACTTGCAACAATAAAAGCTTTGTATGACTGCCACAAGTGGGGGTTTGGCTCCACCCACATGTTCGTGGGCAGGTGAACATGTTTTGATTGGGCAGAAGTTGTGTTCTTCCACTGAAAAGTGATTACCCTTCGAGAGCTGCAATAATTTGTGTTTCAACTCATGTTAGCCAGAGCTCTTTATCAAGTCGAGCTATTGTGTTACAACAGAGCTTGACCTTTGGGTCAAACACATCACAGTGAAATGGCGTAAGCCTCATCAAAAAATTCTTCTCCAGAGTGTTATCATGGTATGAAATGTGATGACTTTGACTATTATTGAAAGTCTTATAGTGATGTTGTGAGGAGGATGTTAATGGATTATTCAAAATCAACAAAGCCAGTGTACAGTAAATCAATTTCTCCTCCATTCGATTTAATGACCCGGACTCCCCTTTCTCTTTGTCTTTCCTTTCCTCGATGCAGGGTGTGCCAATTTGCTCCCACCCCCCTCCCGGGATCCATGAGGCAGTTAACGGATTGGCCTCTCTGTAAGATTTTATCCTAATACGTGCATATTGAGCATCGGGGGCAGTTGAACCATTCCCTAGCCCTCCCTTTTCTCCGCATTTTTGAGTGGCACGCCACATACATTTCACGTGCGTTCCGAGATTTGACTATTAGTCACAACCGATATGATAACTAGCCGTTGGCTTTATCAAACACCGATACTTGGATATACCTAGGTGCACATATCTTCACCTTTTTGCACCTGAGGTGGATCTAGTGGCACTCATTTGTCCTCTGAGCACGACTGTTCTTAACTCCTGAGTTGTAGAGCACAATTTTGCGACAAACACTGATTATTCTTCTTATGTTTTGTCTTTCTGTTTGTTTGTCCTTTGTAATGTCAGAATAAACTCGTTCCTCTCCCCTTAACAAATAATATTTTTTGGCGGATTTTTCACTATAAGTAATTGATTTTCACACAAGCAGTCCACGGTAGGGTGAACCTTAGAGTGTTCATACCACCGGGGCTCCGCACGTCCCCTCTGGTCCTGAAGAATGCCCGACTAACACTCATAGAGGCAGAAACATGTTGACCACCGCGGAGTGAACCAGGTCTTTTATTTTTTTGACCCCCACTCCCTTTTATTCTTTTCCAATTAGCAAAATTATTAAAGTTTTATTTTTTGACTTAATTGGAGATTTTAAATTCACTATCCCCACACAAGAACCCCGCTCCGCAGTAACCTGGCGTTGCAGCACACTGGGATGACATTCGGTCATCCCAGTGGAAGCCCGATGATGAAGCATGTCACCAACCAGGTTGGCGAGTGAGGGCTTTTAAATACCAACTGGGTATTGTTTCATAGAGGTCTACTTTCTTTTCCTAAACATACCGGTTTGTCTGGAATTTGTGGACCAGTGCTCTTTTGACTAACAGTGCCCCTTGTATTGATTTACTGTACACTGGCTTTGTTGATTTTGAATAAACTACTGAGGGGACTAGCCGTGTAGATCCCTTCCTCTCTTGTTGATTTTTTGGTAGTTCAGCAGCGCACAGCTGTGAGAGACCATTTGTCCCCCCCTAATCTTAGGCGGTGGTTCTTTCTATCTTCCCGGGATTTCATCATCCCCCCTTCCCTAGTCAGTATGGCCTCCCTCGGTCTTACTTTCTCAGATTCTGAGGTGGATGCTATCCTAGCACGCCCCTCACTATTTGCGGACCCTTCCATATCGCAAACAGTAACATATGCAAGCGAATGGGAACAACTCTCTGAGTTGAAGAAAAATCGGATTCGCACGATTCTCCATGGCACAATCCTAACGGAATACCTACGGACTAATACAGCCCCTAGGGGCCTACTAGTAACCAACGCTCCACGTATCTTTCTGGAGGATGCCACCTTCAGAAAAGACTGGGCAATGATAGCATGGCATTGCACCCGAGACTGGTTAGTCCTAATCATAAAAACAGCCGTCCGACTGTCCGAGGCAATTATGATCGAGATTACCCAGACAGAGACACAATTTAAAACCACACTCACGGGTTTTAAAAAGCGACTTGATGAACTTAATAAGGACATCAACGAGTATAAAGAAAATCTCACACAGAGCAAGGTGAATCAATTTCAGAAAGATCTGAAAAAATTTGAATTTAATAAAATCTATCCTTATGCTGATCCTGCCTTTGTGGCCATACGTAGAACTGAAGCCAACTCCTATGGCACAGATGATGACTCCTCTAACAGCAGTGGTTCTAGTAACAACAGTTTCAGACAAACCAGAAGGGGCAAGCAAAGAGGAAGAACACGCCCCCCTTCTAATCAAGCACCTTGGGCAAACTTTCCCCCACAACAAGGAGTTATGGGCCCACACCCCATGCAATTCCATTATCCATTTAGCCCACATTTGGGTTGGAACCCTGGATATGCGTCCCCAATGTACCCTCCTAATCCCTTTACACAGAACCCTTTTTTAGAAAGGGGCCAAAGGGGAAAAGGCCGGCGGAGAGGGCCGAACCAAAGAGTACACTGGGTACAAGACGACCCAGTGGGCAACCACACCCGGAGCAAACAGGCTCAGGAACAGTTGGCCTCGGGACCGAGCACCTCGACAGCTTGATCGTCAATCTGTCGAACAAAACACTGACAGACCAAGAGAGATCCATATTGGAAAAGGGATTGGGTTTTGTTCCATCAGCCCGCCCCGATAAATTCCGCCTTCACTGCGAACTTGCAGCATTCTTCAGGAAGTTGAAACTAAAAGCTTTCTTCGAGGGTCGCATCACAGATGAAGCTGACTTGGACGTAGGGGACACCCCCCTACACCCTCCATCCACCTTTAACCCCCCTCCACATACCATCCCTGTGGAAATCACAACCTTTGAACAAGCGGTGTTTGCCGAAATTGAACATTTAGACATCTCCACTACTTTTAAGAACCTGAGGGCAGATGAATACAGAGCCATCACCTCTCTCCGTGCGGACCCCAATCTCACCATAAAACCTGCAGATAAGGGGGGCGCAGTCGTATTACTGAATACCACCGACTACAACCAAGAGTGCCTCCGATTGTTAAACGATCGTCGGAATTACACACCACTCCTTAATGATCCCTCCGGTGAGCTAAAGGTTCAGATCTTGAGTATTGTTGAAGATGCACAGACACAAGGTGTCATCACCAGGGCAGAAGCACGATTCCTCACTGAAGGCCCGGGGAATATCCCTTATTTCTACACACTTCCAAAAATCCATAAAGAGAGATTCCCTCCCCCAGGACGTCCCATAGTCTCGGGGATCGGCTCTCTTTTAGAACCCCTATCACGTTTCTGTGACTACTTTCTGAAACCCTTGGTCCAAAAATCCACTACTTACCTTAAGGATACTAAGGACCTTCTAAAACTACTCAATAACACCACGTGCTCAGAACACACCATACTGGTGACATTAGACATAGAAAGCCTTTATACGAGCATTCCCCAGGACGAAACTATCAGGGTCCTGGAAGAATCACTTGACTCCACTCCCTGGGAGTATAGAACTACAAAGGAGTTCATAATCCAATGTGCTTCTTTGGCCTTGAAAAAGAATTTCTTCGAATACCAGGGACATCTGTATCTCCAATCCACAGGTACTTCCATGGGGAGTACCTTCGCTCCCAGTGTGGCTGGATTGTACGTGTATGCTTTTGAACAAGAGTTCATCCTTCCTACTTCAAATCCATATCGCTCTTCCATAGGCCTATGGAGGCGATACATAGACGATGTGCTATTGATCTGGCATGGTAATAGCAACGCCCTCCAGTCTTTCCTCACATGGATCAACACCCTGATTCCAAACCTGAATTTTACATACACATATGACGAGTCTGAAGTTGTATTCCTTGATGTAGTGATCACTAAGACACAAGGGTCCTTTCAAACCAGGACCTATTACAAGCCTACTTCGAGGAACAATCTCCTCGAGTTCACTAGTTTCCATCCACGCACCTTGAGGGAGAATTTACCCTATGGACAATTTCTCCGCCTACGACGAAATTGCACCACCTTGAGCGATTTCAAGGCCCAATCTCACGATCTAACAACCAAATTGAGAGCTAGAGGGTACCCTTCCCCCCTCCTCTCGAGAAGCTATAAACGTGCGAGAAACCAACCAAGGGATGTACTCCTAACTGACTATGTTAAAGAGACTGCTCCATCCCACTAACATGTGTTACCACCTACAGTACCCTTTCCAACCAATTGAAAAAAACTATCAACAAACATTGGGGGATAATTAACAGCATTAATCGTAACTGGGAAAAACCGCTCTTTTCGTTTAAACGCGCTCAGAGCCTCCGTAATAGTCTTGTACATACACGCCCTTTGATGTTCCCCGAGACCTCCCAAAGAACCATAACTGAAGCATGGGGACTCCCCAAGATAACTGGACATTTTCCTTGCTCTGACTGTAGCATATGCCATCTGACCTCACACACTAAAACCCTCAACCTTGAACCCAACAAGGTCTGGACCCAAAGAGGTCATACGAACTGTAACACATCAAATGTGGTTTACCTAATTACATGCCCTTGCGGTCTACGATACGTAGGGATGACGACGAGGAAGGTCAAACTCCGGATATGCGAACACCGGAGCAACGTCAGGTGTAAACGTGCTACCACAAAATTGAGTGAACACTTTCTATCCGTCAACCACACAACCAATGACTTAAAATGGACTGTGATCGAAGAGATTTCATCAGGCAGAAACATCCCCAAAGTACTCTTTGAAAGGGAGCAGAGATGGGTCTATCGCCTGGGGACTAACCGCCATGGGTTAAATGATAATGTACCTTGGACTAATGTCCTGTAATCTACTCACGGTCAACAGGATGGGTAGTGTCCACCTTTTACACCCTATGTACTCCTGTGACTATGAGACCTCAGCTGCTATGACTGAATAATGTCTTTTGGAAGAATCCACGTTCCCAGCCATTACGATACATGACTTTTATATATGATATTTCATATATTTTATCTGAGACAGTTGGGGATTAATCACCTGCCCCATACCCCCTATGCATAGCTAGGCACCACTTGAATACGCGAGTCTGTCGACCGGTCACTTCAAGCAGAACCCCTTTTAGCGTATGCATAACACGTTACCTTCACCTATTTATGGTCTGGCCCTAACATCAGGCCCCTCTGCACACTCTACGTGTGGTCTGTGTTAGTTTGCTTCGTGTCCATTTAGGAACCTGTCATTAAAGTTTTGTGCCTCCCCTCTTTCTTCCCCTCTTTTTTTCTACGTAAACACGTCGTTCAGCACGAAGAACGACTCCTTTTTACTTTTCTTTTCCTCACCCCTATTGGATACTCCAAATCCAATCAGTAACGGAGCTGGGTGATTCTACCCAATCACGTTGAAGCTCTCTCTGTGACCCCAACCGGGGACGCTCCGACTGTCTTTTTATACGCATCTCCGGCCCCGGATCTCTACCATCCGGACCCGGCAGCAAGAGGCTGTGTAGGTTTACCACGGGTGCTGAGCAGCAAGGGCGTAAGTAATTCATACCGCTCCCCGCCCGAGAAGGTAAGCGGGTTCTTTCTCCTCCATTCGATTTAATGACCCGGACTCCCCTTTCTCTTTGTCTTTCCTTTCCTCGATGCAGGGTGTGCCAATTTGCTCCCACCCCCCTCCCGGGATCCATGAGGCAGTTAACGGATTGGCCTCTCTGTAAGATTTTATCCTAATACGTGCATATTGAGCATCGGGGGCAGTTGAACCATTCCCTAGCCCTCCCTTTTCTCCGCATTTTTGAGTGGCACGCCACATACATTTCACGTGCGTTCCGAGATTTGACTATTAGTCACAACCGATATGATAACTAGCCGTTGGCTTTATCAAACACCGATACTTGGATATACCTAGGTGCACATATCTTCACCTTTTTGCACCTGAGGTAGATCTAGTGGCACTCATTTGTCCTCTGAGCACGACTGTTCTTAACTCCTGAGTTGTAGAGCACAATTTTGCGACAAACACTGATTCTTCTTCTTATGTTTTGTCTTTCTGTTTGTTTGTCCTTTGTAATGTCAGAATAAACTCGTTCCTCTCCCCTTAACAAATAATATTTTTTGGCGGATTTTTCACTATAAGTAATTGATTTTCACACAAGCAGTCCACGGTAGGGTGAACCTTAGAGTGTTCATACCACCGGGGCTCCGCACGTCCCCTCTGGTCCTGAAGAATGCCCGACTAACACTCATAGAGGCAGAAACATGTTGACCGCCGCGGAGTGAACCAGGTCTTTTATTTTTTTGATCCCCACTCCCTTTTATTCTTTTCCAATTAGCAAAATTATTAAAGTTTTATTTTTTGACTTAATTGGAGATTTTAAATTCACTATCCCCACACAAGAACCCCGCTCCGCAGTAACCTGGCGTTGCAGCACACTGGGATGACATTCGGTCATCCCAGTGGAAGCCCGATGATGAAGCATGTCACCAACCAGGTTGGCGAGTGAGGGCTTTTAAATACCAACTGGGTATTGTTTCATAGAGGTCTACTTTCTTTTCCTAAACATACCGGTTTGTCTGGAATTTGTGGACCAGTGCTCTTTTGACTAACAGTGCCCCTTGTATTGATTTACTGTACACTGGCTTTGTTGATTTTGAATAAACTACTGAGGGGACTAGCCGTGTAGATCCCTTCCTCTCTTGTTGATTTTTTGGGAGGATGTTAATGGTACATACTAGGAATATTTGGGTCTGGAAATATCTGGGGAATGGTGTTTTTATTGTAAGTGTAGCTTTGTTCAGCTGTAAATGTTGTCTTGGACTGTGTTCTCTGGAAGTTGTCAATGTGATGTGGGCCATATGTATGGTTTCTTAACAAATCTCCCTGTGTTAGTCTGTTTTAGGTACCTTCGCCATGGCATCTTCATTTGGACATTCCAGAGTTGTGACATTATCAGGTATATGATGCTGTTCTAGGGTACGAAATGGACATGGATTAGTCCTGGGAATGTCTGTCAAAGAGTTTGGGTGTACAAAGCTGGTACTAAGCCAGCTTACACAGCGATAGGATGGAAGTTACCTGGCTTCCTTTGGACTTGTTCCTTGTGGTGTGTTGGTCCTAATGGAATATGTGTGCTACCATGTGATCCAACACAATGTTGTGTTGGGCCCTTTTTGTGCTAATGTCCCTTCACATTGGCCCGTTTCACATTGTTTATGAAGTGTATGTAGCTGTTGATGTGTCTCCTCATTGTAGGCCAAAGTGCTTGTGGCACATCACTGAAATTTGTTTGTGACATTCCACCAGATCAAACAACACTGTATTGAAAGTATCCTGTGGTCAGGAACTATTGTACTGACATGTGTCTGTTTATTTGTTTATTTGATGTAGGATTCCTTTCATGAGGTTGACAATATGGCTCTGATTGATGATGTAGAACGAATTAATTGTTTCTTTTTGTGTAGGATATTGTGAGATGTATCCTCTCCTTCCAAGTTGTGAAAGTCTGCAACTGATTATGTGATCGCTGAAACAGAATTACTGAGTAGTCTTATTTGCTGTTTCTGACATTCTGTGGGCCTATCATTTGAACAGTGGAATAAAGATGTTATCAGACCAGACACGTGCATGTATGTGTTGATGTGACATGGTAGTGATCCTGAGTTCGACATTGTTTACATATAACATATACATGCTACCAGAAGTCCCTAGTTTTTACATTGAAAAGTTCACGCAGTAGTACGTTCACATTGTTTTATATGTGAGAATTACAACAGGAGACAATGATTTGGTGACATTTGTTTTCTATGAATTGAACACAGATAAGATTAATAAATTAACAAAAAATTACACCGTGCAAACAAAACTTGAAGTCTTCAGTCATGGTGGATTAATCCATTGTAGTAGAGTCCAAAATGTCTGAGTCTCAATTACAACATACTCCTCCCATCAGATATGGAAAAGTGGGTAGGAATAGTCTGCAAAGTGAATGTGTAGTACACACAGGTGGACATTAGGGGCAATGTTTCTTACAGGCGGTGGTGGGTGTTTTGCCATCCCCACCTCCTGGATTTTTGGGTGGCCAGTCCTTCCTTTTGCCTGAGGGGGAATCAGCAGCTGCTGAGAAAGGGGCGCATGCTGGTATGTCCTCCTTTAACCGGGCCTCCCTTCCTGTGGCTGCGGAAGATGTTTAAGGCCTGGTGTTCTTTGACCACAGGAAGTGGTAGATGCTGGTGAAAAAGAAGTGTAGAGGGTGATATTGCTGTCCCGCAGCACCCCAACCAGGGAGACCATGTTGGTGTTGATTCTGGCCACCTCCATGTGTATGCTGGCCACCTCCATGTGTATGACAGCAACCTCCTTTTATGTGTTCCTCTGCAGCTCCTTCATTTCCTTGAATTTAGTCAATACCTGGCCCGTGACACTTTGGGAGTCCTGGTACACTCCCAAGACTTGGTTGAATCCAGCTTGGGTGTCCATGGCTGCAGTGGTCTCACTCTGTGGGCCCACAGTTACCCTCCCACTACACCTACCCCATGGGCCTGTGCCCTTTGCACAGACTGCATCCTCCCACTGGGTCCTGTTTTCTCAGTGACTGGGGTGGTGGTAGCTGGCTCAGAATCTAGGACTGGAGGCTACAGGATGGTACTGACTGTGCTAGGTGTACAGGTTAGGGGTGCAGTGGTTAGCTGTGTTGTTGCTGCTGTGGTGGAAGGTGTTTTGTGGACACAGTAAGCACCACTGTTGCCTCCTGCCCAGGCTAACCAGATGGGCTAGGACCGTCATCCACGCCCACCTTTTCATTAGCGTTGTCATCACTGAGGGCTTCATTCTGGGGTGGAGAGGAACTCTGTTCGGTTTCCAACCTCTGTGCAGGTGCTATGGTAGACCAACCTGTAGAGAAATAGAGAACATTGTTATTAGTGGAAGTGAGGTATCTAAATCCACGTTATTTGTGTCAAAGTAAATAGGGATCTAGAATGGAACAAAGTAGATTGGGATTAATATTGTCATCTATTTGCATGGATTTGAATTTGGTTACTAGACTTTTGAAGATATTCAATAGTTGTATTAGATTTATTTAAATCATTAGATATGCCGACATGTGACATTTTGGATTTAGGGATAGACATGACATCTCCAAAACTCTGCAACAACCACAGTGTAGTCATAACATGTGCATTTGTCAATTCCAAGGCCTATTAGTATATAATACAGGCAAACACACAGCTTGGTTGTATTTATAACATTGTTCATCACGTGAGGAGTGCAGAGTCAAGGGTCACCTGGCACTGCTAATCAGCTGAGTTGCCTTCATGGCTTACATGCACTATGGGCACACCATTGTTAGGGTGTTTCCCATGCCATCAATAGTTTCAGTTGATGAGACCAGGACACCATCAAGCAAGGTATTCAGACATATATCTGAGTGGAGCATTATCTGTGCATTGCACAGTCCATGACGAGTGAAGATCAGTTGTAACATGGCAGACAAGAGAGAAGAGGCAAAAGAAGTCTAGCATCTTGGTTAGAGTTGCAATGACAGGGGCTCATGGTAGTTGTAGTCACTTCAATCTCACTTTACCAAAACTTGATAAATCGTAACCTGCATGATGAGTGAACATCAGTAGTAACATGGAAGACAAGTGAGAAGGGGCAAAAGCAGTCTAGCATCTTTTTTAGAGTTGCAGTCACAGGGCCTCATGGTAGTTGGAGTCATTTCAATCTCACTTTATCAACACTTGACAAATGAGTTGCGCTTACACATTCCTTACGCAAGCATGGCACTTGGTAATGCTATTAGTTGACCCTGATATACTTCAATTCCCTGATCCATTGAAGTTGTCAGGATGTGCAAATATACTGTGTCCCAGGGCCCCAGCCTTTCAGGGTTCCCCCTGATAGAGGCATAGCTATCCTGCAGAGAGGGTTTCCATTGTGCCCTTTTAATGCTTCTTCTCAAATCGATTCTATGTAATCTCATTGTCTAATATTGCCTTTTCATGTTATATGATTCATGTGAGTCCAATAAAGAGTTGTAGCAGAAAAGGAGTGTTTTACTTTAATGACACATCCATACAGGTGTTTCTTTGACATCAAAACGGGACCTAGGATGTGTGCAATGTGAGTGTATCACATTCACTATAGCATCTTGGCCAGGATTGCAGTGACAGGGCCTCATGGTAGTTGTAGTCACTTCAATCTCACTTTATCAACACTTGACAAATGGGAACCTGCATGATGTGTGAAGATCCTTTGTAACAAGTCAGACAAGTGAGAAGGGGCAAAGGGACTCTAGCATCTTGTTTAGTGTTACAACCACAGGAGCTCATAGTAGTTGTAGTCACTTCAATCTCACTTTACCAACACTTGACAAATGGCTTCCGGCCCGGAGGTGGAGATTTTGGCCATGGCTAAATCTCCGCCACTGGCCAGAATCCCCACCTCCGGGCTGGAAGCTCCGCCTCCGGCCCGGAAAGCCCCGCCTCTGGACCGGAAGCTCCGCCTCCGGCCCGGAATTTCCGGCCCGAGTGCGGACGTAAAGTTAGTAGTCGTAAATCCATTCTGTGAATACCAAAAGTAGTAAGTGCATTCTGTGAATACCAAAAGTAGTAAGTGCATTCTGTGAATACCAAAAGTAGTAAGTTTAGGATTTTGTCTTAAGTTAATTCTGTGAATCGGGCCCGATATTTTTATGGTAATCCGCTTACAGACAGCATTTGCAACATGTGGCATGTCATGGAGTTGGATACATGTGCTCTTGTATGCAACAATACATAGTGACATAGACAAACCAACATCTCACATACTTTGAGTATTGCATGTTAGGAATGTAGATATAGAACACAAGAGCAAAGGCAGAGTTGAGAGCAAATAGGACATTGTGATATTATGACAGTTATTGAAGTGTAACTTACTAGAGTCCACCCCCAAACTATTCCTGTCAGCCCTCAGAATGCAGGATGGCCAAGACCTTCTCCTCCCAGGAAAAGAATTGTAATGGTGCACTGTTGGGGCCACAGCCAGTCCTCTGAGGTTGTTCCACCTCTTAATCATATTGCCCTTTGTGCGCAGGGTGATACCAACAGCATTCACTCTGTTGACTATCCTGTCCCACATTTCAATTTTCCTACTGAGAGGAGTATGCTGGACTAGGGAACCAGAAATGTGTGGCTCTACTGCAATGATTTCATCCACCAGGGCTGTCAACACAAGCTCAGTGAAGCTTTTTTTTTTTTGCCAGGTATGATAAAAAACAATAAGATGTGAGTGACTATATGAAAGGAAAAACAAACAAGTGATACAGGTAAAAAGGTGCAAAACAAAAATTACAGGTGGTGGAGAGTGCTAAATTAGAAGATGAAAATAGGAAGATGAAAAATGGGCTGTCTGATATGTGAGCTGCAGTTGGGAAACAAAGGATGCTGGTAAGGGATGGAGTATGTTTTATAGTGTGCTTTAGAGGTGTGTCCACTTGACCAAAGCACATCAGCTGTGTAGTTTTTAAATCCATTCAATGGTCACTGTAGTGGTATTTTTTTGTGTGCGTAACGGTGTGGTCTACCACCATTTATTAACCGCCACTAGGAGAGCGCCAGTACAACTGTGTAGTCGTAACACGCTTAACGGGTAGACTTTGGACCTGATAGCGTGGGTGGACACAAGGCCAACATTTCAGACTGCCCCGGTCCCGGCAGGAAGAGCGCTGTAGCCAATGTTTCAGACAGCACAACTCGTAATACAGCAGGTATTACAGCGGTGTTGTAGAGGACGCGGATGCGGCGTTCGGGCGGTCGTATCACCGAACTCGTAATCAGCCCCTTTATCTCTTTCACAAGTTTTTGCCCACATCATTCACGTTGAAAGGCAATAAAATGCAGTAGACATTCTTTCTGAAATATATTTCCCTGATATTATTATAATGTCTCCTATCACTCCTAGGTGGACAATCATAGTTGAGCTAAAATATCCTAAATAAATATATCTATTCATTAAAAGCAAGCAGTTATACTTGAATGCCACTGATCCATGACACTTTGACCATGCAAAATAATTTTTGCATTACATGAGGGACCTGTGTACCTGTGGCAAACCTTCAAAGGCAAAATTCCCTCAAGTTATTTCAGTCAATTTCTAAAAATCATTGGCAAAGCCAATTGGTCTAGCATTGTCAGCCAGCCTTTTGGCAATTTATATTTTCTTTTGTCATGGTTTTGGAAAACATTATTGCTTGGAAAGCTGCCAGGCTCTCATTAATGTAAAAAAAACATTGACTGAAGGATAAAAAAAATGTGGGTCTCAAAAAAAACACACACTGCCATATTACTGCCTGGCATTGAAGGGAACCACTTTGTGTGTAGATGTGCTCTGTGTGAATAAGTAGCAAGCTGTAACTCGTTGTGAACAACAAAGAAAAAGGGAGGGATCCCATATGACTTTCTAGAGCCTAGGCTACACCATAAACATCTACCCAAAAAGAAATAAAGTCCTAGCAGGTAGGGAACATTAAATGATTTCAACAAGATAACGACTTACTAATTGTTGCCTCTGGAGGAAAACTCACCTAATATGCATCATTCATCATCATCATGAATATATTATGAATCTCTGAACTGTTCAGGGGCATTACCTTGCAGTAAATCACTGTACAACCAATTCCTTATTCTAATTTTTAGTATTTTTAATCAAAGAGATCTTTAATCATTTTTACAAACATAATAAAAATGCCTTCGGGACCAGCACATCACCCCCAGAAACGATGCAATGCCGATTTGTGTGACAAAACCTGACGTATTTCCCTTAGTTGCAGTTGCTGTGGCCTAAGTGGGTCCCTGTATCTGGCCCGTGCCCCATCGCAGTCAGCCTGAACTTTTGATTTTGTCCCAGTCCAGCGGGACCAGATTCCCATTTTAAGCGCTTATTACTTCTAAGCGACAATTTACAGTTTATTCTTTGGAAAATTCATACCTCAAAGTTCTACTTTTTGGATTTTTGTTGCTTTAATCTTGTTTTATTTATAAAATGAAGTTATATTTTTCAAACCTGGTGTGGATTCTTTCTGTGTGGTGTTTTCACTGTTTGGAGTGTTGCACAAATACTTTACACGTTGACTCATAAGTTAAGTCTGACTGCTCTGTGCCAAGTGACTAGAGGATGAGCACAGGATAATTTTAGGGTGCGTTTGTGATTTACCCTGACTAGGATTGTGGTTTTTACTTCGACAGGGTGCATACATCTGCCAACCAGAAACACAGTTTTTAACAACTACCTTGTGTGCACATGTGCTCATTGTGAAAGAGCAAAATGCAGTCACTCAAAGTGAAGCTCACCAGTGGCTTAAGTAGTCACACCCTATTGCCCCATGCTGTATGCCGTTTTAGATGGGAGCACAATGTGAATGACACAACAGTGCCCCAATGGATGAAGAGAGCTGGCTGAAGCCCCCTTAGGTATATTATACATATACATTTAGTAAAATTAAAAGGTCTTGACCAAAGCCAGACCTAAAAAGCATGATTGCCAATGGCCCTTGTTATTGCCCAAATCAGAAAATAAAGTCGCAGAGTGACATGTAATTTATGTCGAGAAAAGAATTCCTCAGTTTATTTCTTACAATATTGGATGGAGCAATTGTGCTCCTTGCACAAAATTCACCTTATTACATATTTATAGTGAACATGATTCATTTTCATGGACAAGTCACCCTCAAATTCTTCTATCCAATAGTTCAGTTAAAATGGCTGCTAATACCTGTAACAATATAAGTTGAAGTAAATGCCACTTAAACGTCAAGGTCTTCATGAAAAACTATAAAAAGACACCCATAATACAAAATGCTTAAATTGGCAACACTCTGTGCCATGGTTAGAAGAAAGCGTATTTTAGAAGGAGGAGAAGAAAGAGGATTTTCGCAACGTGAGTCGCTCTTTTTGACCAGACTGAGAAAGATTTCTATAGGAAGTATACATTAAGTGGGATGGCCTTCCTTGGTCTAATACCCTCTTTATTAGGCACACACACATACTGCAGCCTTGTCACATCCATTCATGTTCAGGCGTGTGCGCATTACAACCAGGGCATAGTAGCTATAGCAGGTGGTAAACCACAGAGTGCACTATAGGTGGGGTTTCAGTAAAGTGTTTATGTTGTGATGTGAAGACTCCATGCCTGAATAGCCTTTCCCAAGAGCCCAGTAGAGTTATAGGTTAACAAGGGGCATTTCTATAACAAGTTATTCCCACATGCGATTGGTTGAGTTCACAGGATCCACATATTAATATGTCCTCACTGATGGGCTGCAATTAGGAGTGTCTAATATAGCCTTATAGCCCGCCGTAGCGGGCTATACTGGCTATTAAAAGCCCGCTCCAGCTTTAAAAGCCCGAACCGAAGGTGAGGGACTTTAACAAGGGAGCGGAACTATAATAGCCGGTATAGCCCAGCTACGAAGGGCTATACGTCTATTAGAACATTCTGCCACTAGAAGGCTGAATGTTCCAATAAATAAAACCAAAGGCCTCTTGGAGTTCGAGTGGTTTAAATTCACTCGGGCTCCGAGAGGCCTTTGAAAAAAACACTGGAATGTTGCTTTGCGGGCCTTTACTGGCCTGTAAAAGCATGAGCACTCCATTGTCTACAATGGAGCTCCCAACGTGCCAATGTTCTAATAACTGATACTGTGGTAGGCACAGGGCCATCTTAACAGCATTATAGGCCCCTGGACAAAGCAGTGCACTGGGCCCTGCCTACACAACAACTCACAGGATTAAAAATGTTTAACAGAAAATTAGTGTTAAATTCTGATCTGCATGGGGCCCCTATGCTTGTGGGATCCCTGGGCAACTGCCCAGTGTGCCCATGCGTTAAGACGGCACTGGGTAGGCAACCGCGTAAATATGTATAACTCGTACTTGTTTCACCAGTATGGCCTGTACAGCCGTCTGGCAGTAGAAAAGCTTTCAGATGCTTGCCCCTTAGTTAAATCACATACACTGTTCATATAATACTGCATTTATCACCACCTCGCCATCATTTGTAAGAGTGAAATACCTGTTGCAGATGGCAGTGCCATTCACTCAAGGCTCCACAGACACCAAGAGAGCAGAGATATAAAACTGCACATAGGCACAATTGATCTGTAGGGGAACACATGCACTATGGTTACCCTACCACCGATTCTGGTGCGCACACGAGTGGTGGCACACTCCACTATGCCCCAAAGACTTGCTGAACAATAATAGCCTCTTGTGCCTTGTTAACTATCATTGCCATAAGGAAAGGTCCTCCCAGTGAACTCTGGGATGGAGACACCGACAGAGATGAACATCAATCAATTCTTAGGTAAATGGATTAAATGGTAGATGGATTTACATGTGATACGTGAATGTAGTTTGAGTGAATAACATTTTCTGTTTATTCACAGGTTGAACGTCTTCATAAAACAAACCATTCAACTAGCCCTGGCAAGTATTCTATGATGAACGAAACTGCGAGTACTCAGTCAAAAAATGTAAATGCAATATGTGGTGTAACACACAGATGAGAAATGCTGGCTCTCTCTTTTTCCTCCTTCCTCTGCCAACACTGGTCCTCTCTGCATTAGCATCCATTCCATGCCCATCTCTCCTAGAACCTCGCCCCCTGGAGCAGGGCGCTGTGCATCTCTGCAACTGAGACTTCTAAGGCTGGAGGCCAAGTGCTGTGGATACCTGTACTAGCCCCCTACCTAAATACCAGCTAAAATGGGTCTATACAAATTGAAAATGAATTGTGTGCCTAGAAAGCACAGTGTGGTCCAGCCTGTCCACAGACCTGCCAGATCTTGATTGCTGGCTTCAAGGGTGGACTTTCTGCACTTTTGTGTTAGTGTCTCATCATGAATTGCCCCACAGAGAGCTCCACTGCCTCTGTCAATGCCTCAATTTTGTGCAAAAGTTTCACTTACCCTTCGCTGATGCCAGTACACTTTCTTGATAGTTGTACTCACACCACCGCATTTCTTTCAGGACATTTAATTTGCTGACCCTGGACCAATGAGGTTCCCAGCCCCCTTTGACTTTCCAGAGCTTGGAATATACCCCTCTCCATCATAGTCAACAACAGGCCTATCCCTGGTTGCATTTGCTGTCTTTTGTTCAGTCTCTACTTTAAAACTGTGAAGGAACAACGGCATGTGTTTGACATGCTGGTGGTAGTGACTGAGCTGCAGCCTGTGTGATCGGTGGACTGCACTATATGTTTCTGGGACCTGTCAAAGTATGCTTTGGAGTTGGGGCAGTTACGGGTGCCCTGTTTGGCTCACCCCAGCAGAATCATGATGTTTCTGTACCCCTCTTCGTGCCTCTTCCCCTGAAGTGGCGCATTTACAGAGTTCTTGCAGGAGCCACACTACACATGTGCACATGACTAATGCTGTCTTTTAGAGGAGTGATATTAGCTCTGCCACACAGACACATGCTAACTGAAGGGAGAGGTGTGGCGCAGGGGCCGGAGCGTGGGGACTAACGGTTCGTAACATGGTGCTCAGCCAGGGGCTGGAGGGGTGGGCATGTTCTCAGTACACAGTATGTGCACATTACTGTTTTGGGTGACCCGAGAGGGCCGGCCAAGCACTTATGCTCACATAGGGAGTGCAAACCACTCCTCGCCCTGCTCTGAGAGCAGCCCGCCCCACAAAGACGCCGCAACGGGGAAAACTAAAATGATAATAACCACCAGGTATTATCATTTTATTTTTCCTTTTATTACACTGCAAAAAGCAGTGGGGCGGCACTCCTCCACCTTAGCGGAGGAGCTGACACTGTTAATCTCCCCGGCGGCTCCCTGCGCATTGAAACCCTAAAGGGGTGATATTTTCGCACTTTACAAATATGAATTATTTTTATCAAGAAAGCTTTATTCGATTTTGAAATTTAAAATCATAAAAGCGTACATCAGAATATTCATACATATATATACAAATAAAAAGGTTTAAAAATGGGTTGTTTATACATAATCAAGGTCAATCGGTATAGTCCCCTGTTAATGAAAACATTTATCGAATTACAAAGAAAAACAAGTTAAGATTAGCACATTGAGCTCCGAAACTTAACAGCCAGCTTTAAAAAACTTGTTAATGCGGTAATAGTACATTCATTGTCCAACTGTAATAACCTAATCATAGCCAGTCTACAAGTGCGTATACCCCAGGACTTTAAAATTGGTTTCAGAAAAGCCCCCCTGGGCAGCTGATAAAATTTACAAAAAAGAACACAATGAATGTTGGATTGGGCAGAGGTATCATCACAAGGGCAAGGTGGGAGTTCATTCGACCAAGAGTTGCAGAGAGGGAAAGCAATCATACGATAAAAATTTCCAAATCTAAGGCGAGTGAGAAGCATTCGGGCATAGCAAGAAGGCTGAGTTAGTAAATAGTTTTGGAGGCCTTCTTGCATGGTTATTTTTTGGTAATTGAGAACTGTATGTTTTGTTTTTTCCAAATTCCATCTTTTAGTTATAAGATAGTTTAAAGCCAGCTCTTTTAGGGTCTTCCTAGAGACCAATTCCATGGTAGAAGGCTTCATAAAAAACTCAGGGTGGCCAAGGTCAATCATCATATTTTTTACATATGTGAGCCATTTTATGTTGGTTAGTCCGTCGAGGTTGAGACAGTCAGTAATCAAGTCTCTGTTTAATTTGGTCTCCGGAGTAACCCAAATCTTATGCCACAAGAGTATAGGCGCAATTTTAATGATATCTAGAATATACAGCAGTCCCAATTCAATGTGTATAAAATAGGTCGATGTAGATTTTGAAACTCCTAATAGGTAGCACAAAAATTGATTTTCAGTTTTTTGTAATAGTTGTGCATTTTCAATACCCCAGAGACCGGCTCCATAGGTGGCAGTGGATATACATTTAGCCTTGTAAAGAACAATCAGCTCTTTCACTGGTCTGCCACCTAATTTAGCTGAGAACTGTTTTAGCGCGCCAATAGCTCGGATGAGGGCCAAATTTCTAGTATTTATTGCTGTATGCCAATTTCCCCTCCTATCAAAATGTATTCCTAGGTAGGAGAAATTGTCCGTGGTCTCAATTCTGCTGTTATCTAAAAAGATTGGACAGGGCAATTTCTTAGTTCCCGGACCACAAGCCATCGTGTATGTTTTTGCAGTATTTACTTTTAACCCTCGTTCATTCATGTAAGTTGCAAACTTCAAGACAGCCCTCTGAAGGCCTATCTTGTTCCGAGACATAATGGCGGCATCGTCAGCATAAAGGAGTATTGGGGTCGGAGCTCCTAAAATTTTTGGGTAATCATGCTGTGATTCTATTAAGTGTTGGCCAATAGAGTTTATATATAGGGTAAAGAGAAGGGGGGCTAAGATGCACCCCTGTCGTACCCCTCTCTTGATAGGGAATTTATCAGAACACTCGCCTTTGTTTCCGTAACGGACTCTAGCGCCTGCATCATGATACAGAGTTCTTATAAATGCTAGAATGTTGGAGTCTAAGCCCATTTCAGATAATATGGACCATAGTAGTTCATGGTTCACGCAGTCGAATGCGGAACTCAGGTCCACAAATGTAACAAAAAGATTTCCCTTTTTTGCCTGCGTGTATTTTGATAGAACTAAGGCCAAATTTAAGCTCTGTTCTATAGTCCCTTTTCCTGGACTAAAACCATACTGTAAATGGGATAATACATTATTTTCCTCTGCCCAGAGTTGAATTCTATTTAAAATTGCCCTTGCTGCTACCTTCATTAAGGCATCTAAAAGTGAAATTGGGCGGTAGCAGGTTGGGGCATTTCTGTCTCCTTTTTTAAAAATAGGGACGACTATAGCTTCAGACCAGGATGGTGGGAGCCCATGTCGATTAAAATTGTTTAAAACATTCGTTAACAGGGGAGCCCAAAGATCAGTTTCTGCCTTGTAGACATCCATCGGGACGCCGTCAGGGCCGGGTGCTTTACCTGAGGGACTGTCTTTAATTGCTTTAGTAATCTCCACGCAGTTGAAGGAAATCCCTATTGGGAATGTAATCGGATGAGATGTGGGTGGTTGAATGATAACCCCATCAATTAGGGGGTAACCGTAATTAAGGTTTTCTGATTTATCATATAAATTTTTAAAGTGATCTACCCAGATTTCCCCGTTTATAGCCATGTCTATAACATCTGTCTGGTTTTGCTGTAAATAGGGAGCGTTGACCGCTTTCCAGAAAGCTGTATTGTCCCTGGATTTGGACGCTTCAATTAAGGCCAACCAAGCCTCTTTCTTTAAAGTCTGCTTCCTGATTTTTATGGCCAAATAATACTGTTTTCTGGCTTTTCTGATCTCATCAGGTGATTTGATGGTTTCATGCAGGGCCCTTTTTAGGTCTTGAAGAGCTTTGGTGCAATTTTTGTCAAACCAGCCGTGGCCAATTTTAATGTTAGGTTGACGCTCTCTAGTTAATAATTTTTTTAATTCAGATTGGATTTTTAAGAAGGGAGTCAAAAGTACTGATGACTCCTCTGTTTCTGTTAGGCAGGCGAGTATATCGGGTAGGCTAATTCCCATTAAGGTGTGTAGGAGATCGACAGGGTTGACCCTATCCCATTTTATGGAATAGCTATTTTTAGTAGCTAGATTAATATTATAATGGTATTTAGGTGCAGCTACAGGGATCTCCTGAATCGTTCTAATTTTAAGATGGAAAGCAATTGGGTAGTGATCACTAAAGAAAACGTTAAGTGTTTCCCAAGCGGTGACCAATCCTTGACTTGGTGGAGATATAAGGGTAAAATCAATAGTCGAATTGCATCCCCGCCCGTGAAAAGTTGGTTTAAAGGGGGTATTTGGGATGCAAAGTTCGTTAATAAAAGACAGGTTAAAATGGAGAAGCATGTAGTTAAGAGTATCGCCCAGTTTAGAGTGAACAAAATGAGTAGGGTTGTCGTCCTTATGTTTACCCAGGCCGCAAATGCCATTGGAAACATGTGGGCAAATCGTACAATTAAAGTCGCCCAACCAGATCAACACCGACTCACCCTTTTTCTGGGACTTAATAGCATTGATACTAGACATAAGATCATCGATCTTGCTTTCTAGATTGCAACTGGGGATATTATTATAAAAATTTATGAGGGTTAGAAATCTTTCCCGCCCCCATCTAACATTTAAAATCTGGTAATGCTCAGTGAATGTGTATCTCAATACCTTTATGCCCTGCGTTATTGTAACATATATGCACAAACCTCCTTTATTTCTCCCCTGAGAGGTTATTTGTGCAGGAGCATGGAAGGTCTGGTATCCTGGGATGTGGAGTTCGTCTATAGCCCACGTTTCCTGGAGACAGATGAAGCTGTAGCATGTAACTATATCTAGCCACGGTTGATGTGATATTTTGTTAGAGAGGCCTGCGACGTTCCATGAAATGATGTTATCAGCATCCCCTATTTCCCTCATAAAAGGTGCAATTTTATTTTTAGCTCTAGTTGTTAAAGTTTGGGGGAGAGGGGGGCTGAAAAAAGTTGGGCAGTCACAATTAGGCATAGTCGCAGGGTATGATTTGTCACCACTGACTTGTGGCTGATCAATAAGAGCCACACAATTTGGGATACCCATATTACAAGTATTAACGATATCTGTTCCAGGGTAAGAGGTGGCAACATGGGTATTAACAGTCGAATTAGGAGCTCCACTTAAGTCAAACTCCAGGCTAGGTTCTATCTGTCAATCAGGGTCTTCTAGATCTGTAAGTGCCTCAAAGCGGTTTGTGACTGGTATAGGCCAGGTTGAATATTGAGGTAAGCTTTGTATGTGCTGGTGTTGGTGAGGAAAAGGCCTGTCTGGAAAGGGCGAAAAAGAAGGAGGAACATTCCAGCGACTAGGGTTTCTAGGATGTTGAATCAAAGGAACAGTATTAATAGATCTTGGGTGTTGGAGCGCTAGAACTGTTCTTCTATATCTTGGCGGCCTATGAATAAGACTATTTCCTTGAAGAGTGAGAAGGGATTGAGGGTAAAAATAACTCAAAACACGTGTAGATATTCCTTCCACACCTCTTTCTAGAAACCAATCTGCTATAAAAGTGACTGTTTTCTGATCTTTGAAATTTATAGTCACAATGTCTCCCTCTATATCTTTAGGCCTACACCCAAGCCAGGTCAGCCTTCGCACAAATAGAATCTCGCCGTTAAGATCTGAAGGCAGAGGTCTATTCTTGCGTAACCAATATATTACTTTATTTTTAAGTTCCACAAACCCCTCCTTCTTTCCTGGACTTAATTTTGGCACACCCGTAAGTATAATAACATATGGGGCAGATTCGGGTGGTAAGTCAATATGTTCGTCCGTTCTGTCAGAAGACTGTCGTGAGTTTAGCTCCCCGGAAGTTCTGGTCTTTTTCCCTTCTAGTGTGTTTTGCGGGATTACTTTTTCCCTCTCTTCTAAGGAAATGGGCGCAATTTCGGAGACAGGTAAAATGGCCGAAGGCTGAATGTTTGTATCATTAGACAATTGTACATCTCTTCCAAGAGGCACAGCTGGTTGTTTCCTCTGGTCAGCAGTTGTTTGAAAAATAACCAGATCCTTCAGTAAGGAACCGTTTGAGGAAGTTACAGCTGTTAGAGTGTCTAGTTGCTCAGCTAGCCTTTTTATTCTCTCAGAGAGAGGTAGTAAAAGTGACTTCACAAGTTGTTCGAGTCTCTGGAATAGACAGTCACTGGGGTCAGGGGCAGCAGGTAGCGTAGTATCATTACATTTTGAAGAACTGGGGAATAACCTCGGTGCTTTTGAACAGCTACCTGTTGTTCCTGGACCGCCCCTCTTTCTTTTCAAAGTTGCCACGAGTCTGGATTGTTTAGGGGGATTCATTTTCCTAATAGGCCTTGGTTTCGTTTTAGGAGGCGTATTCGGTAGGACCCCTTCCATAGCGAGGTGTGGGGAAGTCTTCGCACCTGTATTGATGATAATTAAATCCCTCTGAGAATCTGCGGTCGGCGGCAGATCCTGGAGAAGTAGCGGAATGCCCGGGTCACTAGTTGAGGCAGAAGTATTTACCAGATTATGTATTACAGGTGAAGGAGACGGAATCAACTGAATGGTACCCAGAGAGGAACGTTTATCAGAGAGTAGACCATGGGACAGACGACGTTCCGTGTCCGCTATTTCGTTGTCCAACTTGGAAACAGCTTTGGCCAGAAAGTGATCAAGGGTCCCTTTCCGTGGGCCTCCCCCTAGTGTAGTCTTGCCTTTAGGTGGCTGTGTAGGCGGTGTGACAGGCATACTTTAAATGTGGGCACAAGCAGTGGTAAAGTGCAAATGTACGCGTACTGTACGCACAAAGATTACAGAGTTCAAAATATAGTATTTACAGCACAATACGTGACCAGGCTTGTGATATGTCTTACTTGCGACAGCCAAGAGGGGTGGCCCAGCCCAGCCTCTTCTGGCCTCTGACGGCCACAGACGGTCCCGCCCTTGTCCCGGGCTTCTCCCGGCGCCGACCCGCGCGCGATCCCGCGGCGCGATGAAAGTCCGCGGGATTTAAACGCCTCCTGGCGCGAAGTTAGGGCTGGTGGTGGCGGCTTCCTGCCGCAAAGGCTCTTGGGGCTTGTGGTCCCTCCCTCGCTGCGGCCGCACTGATGAGGAAGAACGCGGCGGCGGGGAGAGACCTTCGCCGACACCCGGAGCAACAGCAGGACGTAACAACGAGGCCAGGTAAGCCTCCAGCAGCTTCTGGAACAATGCACTTCTCGGAACATTTCCGCTTTCTATATCAAACATGCACCTGCAAATACCACATTGTATTTCTCTAGTGTAATAAAGCATTTGGTCTGGAGATACCGGTCACTGTGCTGTGCGTGTGCTTTATGTGAGCTCTGGTCTTGTACAGCCCATGCACTCCAGCTGTCTCTTTAGTGGGTCTATGTAGCTACAATATGTCTGGGATAGAGAGGAACTGCACCAGAACCGACTCCCGTCAGTGCTTGAAGCTTGAACGTTGATTCTGTTCACTTCTCCATCGAGTGGGCACTGGTTCAGTGGGAAGTCAACCCCCAGTGCCAGCTGCATGATTCTGGCTGGGACCTTCTTTCTGTTTCATGACAGGTGCTTACAGAGTTCGCCCACTGTTGGATGGATGGTACCCACTGCATTGAAGCTTACTTGGATCCTTAGCCACAGTTTCAATTTTGGTGCCATTGACACAGGCAGGGCTGGACTGGGAGCCCAAAGCAGCGCTGGCAAATTGAGCCAGACCAGCCCCATAGGTAAGGGGCAACAGAGCACATGGACTGAGTCTGACCACTACAGGGGGGCTTTGGGGGTGTTTCCCCCCCAAAAAAGGGTGCATTCTACACCACATTTGTTATTATATTTTCAATTGTATAAGAGTTGAAAGCATAGTAAATGATGACCGTACCGTGCAACGGAACGTCCAGACATACCCACAGACATTCTTACGGAGAACACAGAAAATAAGATGTCAAGAATAAAACATCAATTTAAATATAACATAAGTGCACACATTCCCTGTTAAGCACAGCCAAGAAGCTGTGAACACAATGATAGACCATTTTGATGATGTTAGCATCATCCACCCCTATAAGCGGCCCGGCAGGTGGTGGCACCCAGCTGCTGGCATTCAGTGAAACAACATTTTTGGGTGTCGCTCCAAGACCTATTAATACAATAAAATGATAAAATACCAACTTGCATAAGCAGGATACAGAAATAGGGCAAAGAATGCCGCAAATATTGCTGGCATACAAGGTGTAAAAAACAGGGTGTGACATGAAGGTCAGCAGCATAAAATTAAGCAGGGGGCAGTGCCTTTCTTTGAAGTATCCACATGACACCCAAGAACTTGGCAACTGGATTGGCATAAGTTGGGCTACAATCCAAACTCAGAATGCGCAGAGCAGCGGAGTGACTGAGCTCGCCTATGAGTCAGCAGGTAGGTGCTACCCAAGTTCTGCACGGACGGACATTAGCTGGGCAAGCAAAGAGACACTCTCGGCTGAAGAATTACAAACAGGACAAACATCAATGCCCTCGCAGGACAATTTTGAAGTAAATGTTCTCAGCGGGAGAGCGCCCACTCTAAACTGGAATTATAATTTCCGGTTCATGGGAACTGTCCAGTATGTCTCATACCCACACAAAGACTTGAAATCAAGAAAATGGCTAGCCAGCTTGGAGGAGGCCACCTTCCTAAAAGAACTGGCCGCTGTGGCTGCCCAGTAGAGCAACTTCAGTGAATTCCTGGATGGGAAGCAGGTGGTAGCAGAATGGTCCCAGAGATCAGACAGCCTAAGGGCATAAAGTGACTCTTTGATGTTCGTAAGCCAGGGGACTTTGGAGAATTGGTCCACTTCCATTACATCCTGGAGGGCTGAAGCGTAATGGGCGAGTTCTGGGGTGGTCCATAGACGCCTCCAGGACAACAAGGGGCGTAACCGGCTTTGCCAGCTAGACTTCTCACTCTCCTGTCTAGAAAGAGCACATACAGGGGGAAGACGCAAGAATGTATTTTTCACACTAGTTAATGTCTCAATATTTGTGAGGCCCCACAGCTCTGCCCCGTAGAGGACCGATCGCAAAGACTTAGCCTCATAAATGCGCGGGGGGGAGGGGGGCAGAATAAGGTTGGTGTAGGAGGCACGGCATTCTTTAAATATTACCCCCAAAGTTTGTTTGAGCTTTAGGGTCGCTTTGTTAAAGTGAGGATTCCAAGACATACGTCCGGTTAACATGACGCCCAAGTAGATAAAGGAGTCCACCGTCTCGAGAGGTGCCCTATCAAAGCTATACTCTTGTTAAAAGAAGACCGAATCTCAATGTATCCGCTAGAGGTGCACATTGGTCCTGGCTTCATAGTGCACTTATACAAGTGCAATTCAAGAAAAGCGATTTGGTATTTTCGAATCTCAAATTCCTGTCTTTGTACATCAATCTGTGGTTCTGTAGCTTTTCAGATCGTGAGAATTCTGCTGCATTTTAGTGGCAATTAAGGCCATTTTGGGTTATTTAATGTGAACATATTGACATGCTTCCTTCCAGAAATGACCATAATGTTTGAAGCATCAGGTTGCCAAACAGGCAGGCCCTATCATTTTAGAACTGCCAGCTCCAGGGTCTATGCAGGTGGGCCAGACTTTGCAAAAATTAAGGTAATGAGGAACACAATTATGGTCATAATCAGAAAACATCAACAACAGCTGTTGGAATATTTCAGTTTTCCACCCTGAGTATTTTGTAAAATGAGATACTGCACTGTGAAGCCTATCAGACATAAATCTACACCATCAACAGCCCCTTGCTAAATTAAGCAGCACGCGCTCTCTTATTGACAATAAAGCCTTACCTGCATTCGTCATTACTCGGATTTGCTCCTATAAATGCAGGGACTTTTTCTGATTTCTATTTTTTCCTGTAATCAATCACTAGACAACTTCATAGTGGCACCAGGCGTGCACCTTCAGGACTATTCGTTGCTATGGAGCTGATGGCACCGGGGCCTACAGACATACCTGTACTTAATTCCTGCAGAAAGGGACCTAACATTGTTGTAGTGGTGACGTACGAGTGTATATTTCTCATTGCATGGTCTCTTGTTTGCCTGGAGACCCTTCAAAGACGGAAGCTGGCGTTTACTTCCAGGCCGGCTCACTATTGAGGGTATCATGGTGCAGAAAGGTTACATTTCACATATTTCCATGGGGGCCATATATAGATGCATGCAGACTACCCTTTCTTGACGTAAGACTCAAGGCAGCAGCTTTTCTGTCAATCCAGTCCCACTCAGGTTGGTCTATTTGTTGGATAGAGGTGAGACACCCCAGAATGAGCCGTGGAAACCTCCGCGCCAGCCCGCCACGCACTCCTGCTATGTCACTGATACACGAGTGATGACACTGTAGCATCAGCTTCATACTTAGAGGGCTAGGAAAGCCTTTATGTCCGAGGTGCTCCCTTGAAAGTGGACAGTGGGTGTGATCACGTGCGTGGTCACATGAGGAAAATGATCACTTCATCATATATCCCCCCATACATCTGTTGGTGCTCAGATCTCAGACTGGTGTGGGAGGGGCTGTGATGGAGGCTGAAAGGGCCATCCAGTTCTCCCCTACCTCTTCCCATCTTCTCCTCCAACTATGACTGGAAACCCAATAGCTGGGAGGCTGGGACCATTAGTGAGTATAAGTAAAGCAAGTGTCTCTCCGTCATCCTTTCTACTTCCTATCCTACCCAAACAATAAAAAGGAAGGAGAGGATGTAAGACAAAGTGCAGCTCGCCGCCATTCGTAACAGCGGTGAGTGGCGTACAGGAAGGGGACTCCAGTGCTCTCCACTCTAACACCTGTAAACTTCTCCCACCCCAGACCCAAAACAGAGAGCCCAGAGGGGAGCTCATGACTGCCAGCTGTGTGCTACTCTGCCCCAAATAGGAGAGAACACTGGTAACTCCTGCTGGGCTGATTGTGTAGGTAAATGAATGGTTGGGTCAGATTCTCAATCAACTCGCTCCCACCGAACAAAATCACAGTGGGAGGAGGAGGGGCGGTGAGAAGGGATCCTCACACTCAACATTTGCGACTGAGGAGGAATACATTTACAAAAAAGGATTGGGTGGGTTCGCCAGGCCACCCCTCACTACCTTCCATATACCCCTCCCTTCCCAGTTATAAATCAGAGGGCTGAGAAGTTTGAACAATACGCGAAGTTACTGGGACTGGTCCTGTCATTTCACTTGTTGTCCTTATCCCTCAGTATTCAGATTTATTGCTGGGTAATGGGGGAGGTGGGAGCAAGGAGATGGGGAGCTGCCCAGCATATTCTACTCACTCTCCTGTGGCGGCTCCGTAGCTACGGTGGAGGAGCGTCGCCCTACAGATTTTCAGCAGTAGAAAAAAGGAAAAATAAAATGATAACAACACATTGTTATTATCATTTTTTTCCTCACTGAGGCAGTTTTATCGGGCAGGGCTGGGTTGTCATCACAGCCAGCAGGGGTTCATGCACTTAAGTGCGCATTACGGTTTGGTTGGCTGTCCTGGGCCGGTCAAACAGTCATGCGCACTAAGCATGTTTCCCACCAGGCTGTAAGGCATAGCCTGGGTGGAGAACATGCCCAGGCTTCTACTGCCAGTCTGAGCACCGAACCACGGTGCTGAGACTAATCATGACGCTGCTGTCATGGTGACAGCAGCGCTGTGATTGGCTATTGGGAGCCCGGTTGCTTCCTGAGGAGAGACAACGCCGGAGGAGAGACAGCGGCCCTGCAGAGGAGGTAATTGGATTTTTATTTTTATTTTTCACCATCCCCAAACAGAACCCCCACCACTCCCCCATTCTATACCAGTTGCTGCTGTCATTCTTTCATCTCCTCTCCAATACCAACAAGAAATATGAAGGAGGGTATAGAAGGGGAGGACTGGGTGGAGTAAGCATTATCACACCCACTCCTCTGCCTTAGACCACCAGCCAATGCTTGTGGTCATGGCTTGGGTTAGAGTGGCAATTTGGGTCCCCTCCAGCCACCGCCACTCTTTCTACCTCTGACTCTACCCACCCCAGCCATATACCCAAAGGATGCGAGATAGGAAGTCTAAGCATGACATGCAAAACATAGGACCAAAGTAAAAACATATGTGCTCTAAATTTTGCTTTTGAAATCTACCAGGGGCAGCTGAAACTCTATCTCTCGCTTGGATGGACAAGAGCCCTCTCCAAAACATAGTTTCTATGATCCTGATTTATAGTTTAGCGGACTACCTGTTTGCTGTATTATTAGTGCATTATATCCTGTAGTACTTGTAATAAGCTGGACAGGATACCTGTCAGGTTCTTCTGCATCCAAGAGAATAAGCTTAGGTTAAACGACTTACTGAATGGGCTGAACATTCAAACGTTATTTGATCCTCCTATGGAAGTGAGTAATATGGATTTATCTGTTTTGTGGTTTTATAAAGCAATGCATGCCACATTTCTGTCAGTACAAGATGTTTGCGGTCTTGGCAAACATTCTGCCTCTGAGGTGGCTTACGACAGAAGTGTGCATACACTCCCTCAGTCCTATGTGATAGGGACAGGACAAAACGTTGGGAGTAAGGCATCCACCCTTGAGTGAAGTGGTCAGGATCTTTATTCTGGTTCTAGAGGACACAAACCTGATCATCCTCAGATGTCACCATTGTCTACTATTGAGAGCATTTGCTCGTGGGGAAGGCTTAATTTGACTCCTTTTCAGGTTATGAAAGTGTATTTCCTTGGCTAATGATATTCACTGTTTACTTATTTAGAAGTTATACATATATGTCAGTGGTTAGTGCTAAAAAGTATTGGTGATTAACGGTGTTTACGAGATGCCTGCCTGAAGGCCATGTGTAAATGAACGCTTATGACTGCTACTTTTGTTTAATATAGAGAAATATACGCTGAAATTGTGCCTGTGGCAAGGTAACTTCATAAATTGATTACTTGTGGCCTCATGAGTTTATGTTTCACACATACTATTTATATGTAAAGCTTGGCTTTTCTCATTATTTCAGCGTCAGGCAGTAGCACTCTTCGGAAATCATTTTTAATAATAGTAATGACCTGATACACAAATATTTCCCATGTAGTACCTTGTAAACGTGGGACATTTTAATCAAACATTTTCTTAACCACTTATGCACTGTGTTTGCAATCGCGGCTTTCAGCAGCTCACGAAGAGACACATTGGATGCGGGGGATTTGAGGGAGTATTGAGAGCCCCGCACAAGAACTTGCAAGAATAGCAGAACACAGAGCAGAGATCTGCAGAGATGAGAAAGCTAGCTGCTGCTTAATTTACTGTGGATATTTATTATTGACATCCCTGATAATTGCCTGTAATTTGAAACGTCCTAGGTTGATGAGCAGTAAAGATTTCTAACTATTTTATTGCGGTATTTTATCATTTATCAGAACCCAGATGGTGGCCTCACATAAACAAATAAACCTGCAAGAGTATCTGATATGCCTGGGGGAGTTTCAGTACTGACCACGCCCCCGTGACTTTTCCACGCAGAGTCAGGGTTGGATTGGGATTAGAAATCGGCTTGGGCACGCTAAAAAATGTGACCCACATTTGCATATCGCCTTCCTGCAAAACACTGCTTCAGCAAAGTTTTATAAAAGAAGGTGGGGGTGGGGGGTCTCTGACAGAGGCATGTTTTCTTAACTTTACTTAGATAAAAAAAATGCACAGATTAGTTCACACTGGTGAAACACACCTGAAAACAAGTGAGGTCACTGCTGCTCAGGCCCCCTGCCCCCGCTCAATATGCATACATTAATGGGCCGGCCCAGCGAGAGAAAGGGATTGACACCTCTGCCCATTGATTAGCACCACCATTGGCAACACTCCCCACCCCACCACACGTAACATGCATGCTAATAAATAAACACACCGCACATTTTCTTTTTGGGTTAAATTGCTGCAGGTTTATTACATACACTGTTATGTAATATGGTGGGCTATCTTACAGGCGATCCAAGGGCAGGCAACCATCTGGGCCACCTGCCCGCCTGATGAGCCAAGCAGCACTGGGGTGAACCCATCTGTGCTGCCCCTTCTGGTGATCCTCTTCCCGGATCACGTGACACATGGTCCCTTATTACTCAGACCCCTTTCAGGGCGGAGCGTAGCATGGCAAGCCCCCGGTTGTTCAGGCCCACAGCCGCCCGAAGGACTAACAGGGCGCCGACACGGTTTTCCAGGAACCTCCCATGAGGCTCCTGAGATTTGGCTCTGGCATCCCTATTGTGCCACACAGAGGTACCCTTCTGTACACCTTTGCTTCCAGATCACCCTGTAACTCCGACTGCAATGAAAAAAGACAACATTACAATATTCTCTGCCTCCTGCCTGCCACGAACCACACCGGGTAAGCGGTAGGGTGGGAGACGGCGTGTCCGGCACGCGAAAGAGGACGTCCAGATGGTGGGGGAGGCATATAAACCCCTTCCCCTGTCCTCATGCACAGGAAGTGACGCTCGCCTTGCGTGCCGCAACAAGACTGGGGGGGATTCCTCCCTGAGTCCCTGCCCATAAGGAGGTGTGGGGTGCCCCGATGGCACTAGAGTGCTGCCCTCTTTAGTGGCACCCTGCTGGGACCTCGGACAGCCGCATAGCACCACCATTGGCAACACTCCGCACCCCACCACACGTAACATGCATGCTAATAAATAAACATACCACACATTTTCTGTTTGGGTAAAATTGCTGAAGGTTTATTACATACACCGTTATGTAATATGGTGGGTTATCTTGCGGGCAATCCAAGGGCAGGCAACCATCTGGGCCGCCTGTCCGCCTGATGATCCAAGCAGCACTGGGGCGAACCCCATCTGTGCTGCCCCTTCTGGTGATCCTCTTCCCGGATCATGTGACACATGGTCCCTTATTACTCACGCCCCTTTCAGGGTGGAGCGTAGCATGGCAAGCCCCTGATTGTTCAGGCCCACAACCGCCCCAAGGACTAACGGGGCGCCTGCGCGGTTTTCCAGGAACCTCCGATGAGGCTCCTGGGATTTGGCTCTGGCACCCCTATTGTGCCGCGCAGAGGTACCCTTCTTTACCCCTTTGCTTCCAGATCACCCTGTAACTCCACCACAGCTTTGGAGGTGGCCACCATCGCCACCAGAGCCCCCCACCAAACAGCTATGGTCTTACATGCAACCTCTCATCTCTAGCGCCTCTCGCAAATCTAAAAGTAAGCGGTCCATCCCTACTGGCGATAAGTGAACCCCATCAGCCTCAAAGTATCCTTTCACCTTTTCCTGTATCATCTCATGTCTGATGAAACCCAGACCCTCTTGTCTGTGAACTTACGCATTGAACTGTTAACCCGCATCCGGGAACGCTCAACAGCCTCCTCAGACGTAGCCCCCTGCAAATCTGGAAGAAATGGATCCATCACTAACGGTGATAAATGAACCCCATCTATCTCATGATGGCCCTTGACGTAGCCTGGACCTGCTAGAGTCTGATTAAACCAAAGCCCCTTTGGCCTGTGACTTGTGCAATTAACTATTCACCCTTCTGCGTGAAAGTTCCACTGCCTCACATGACTCCACCCCGTGCCAACTCTGGGCGGGACGGTTTCAGACACTATGGCTCACATTGCCCAATCCATTTGCTGATCTCACCTAGCTGCCGCCCGTCTAGGACTGTGTGGGCCTGGACACCTGTGTCTCCCATCTCTGGGACCGCAGCCCACTTGTTAGGAGACCCTCCTTCACCCGCCTGCCTACTTTGGCTATTAGAGCGAGAAGGATTATACTTAACATTTGCACAGTCCCGTTGCTTGCTAAATCATGTCGCACAGGAATGTTCATCACTAGGCGAATGTGACAATTAGCAAGGCTGCCTTCCAGCACTTGCCCAGCATCTCTTGTTCCTTATGTTAATTTTGCCCGCTCAGCTCCCTCTGTGGTGAAACCCCCTAGGCATACCCGCTTAGAGAATCTGTCTGATTTGCACAGTGCGCACTGTCTGCAATATGGTGCCTAACATTCAGGATTGACTAAGTCCTACTTTACCCCCATCCTCGAATATTCCCAAATGGGGGGGGGGGGGGGTACCCACTGCCCACCCGGAGCATCCCCAGTGGTGGAAAATTACCTGCTTCGTTAAATTTTAGTTTTTGTAGATCACTGGACGTGCCAAATGTTCTTTTGACATATTAGCCTATTGTGCTTGACACCTTGTTACCCCATTTATTGGGACAGCAGCACACTATGTTGGCTGACAGCGTCCCCACCCAGCGTGGCTAACATAGCTGCCGGTGCATTTGAGCCTAACTGCAACAACATGTCCCTACCCTCGGTTCTGGGGTGCACTTACTGAGCCCCATTCCAGACAATTGCACAGACCCCTTTTATTGCTAAACCATGGTGAACCAATGTATGTATTGTGCCCACTATAGGCGACACCTCACCTTATCGTGTAGTGACAACTTACACAGCGCACCTCGCTTGCTTGACTACCGTCGGATCACACATTCACAGTACCTGCTATCCATCTCTGACCCTGGATGCTTAAACCCGCTGAAGTGTCTGAATCCCAGGTTCCCAGCTTCATGTTTGGTTGTGGTACACCTTCAGTGGATCCACTGGGAGATACCACAAACCACATTGGTCATGAGAACCTTAAGAAGCACACCATTTTCACCTGGGCGTACCTCTAAATGAGACTGGCCCCACACAGCTGTAACACGAGAGACACACATATATTAAACCCATTTACTAGTTTTTGCCACTTGGCACCCTTCTGGTTGGTGATACGGAATCTCCTACCCAGCATAAGCTGACTGTCTAGTGTTGTCGCCACCCCACCCGTGTCCCTTGACGCACTCTCAATCCCCCTGTGCAATAGTCATATTGCTGAGTGGCAATCAATACAACATCCCTCCTTTCCTGCCGGACTGTTGCCTGTTCAGTTAGATCTGTGGTGACTGCACCCAGACTACCCAGGCAGCCTTATTGCTGATAATGTGACCAGTTGACCTTGGGGGAATCTCTTGCTTGCTACTTAGCGATTGTTTACAGTGAAATGATACTGTGTATCTGGATGAACTATGCACAGGTAATTGGACTCTCCATGCGCAGTTGAGAACAACAGTGGCGGCGAGGATGTGTTGGAGGACCTCCCCCCTACTAGTCTTCTGCTGTAGTTCTTCCCCAACGAAACAGCCCGCTGTAGCTCAGCGGACAGGTGAAATTGAATCCCACGCCTTCTAATGTGTTGTTCACATGGTGAACATTGGGGATACTCTTAATACCACTGGTGGGGGAGACTGGTGGAGTGCTGGGCCTACTGCCGGCATCTCCCATGTTCCGTCAGGGTTTCCTAAGCACCAGTCCCATACCCTCCTAGTCCACCCTAGGATTTAACAGGGTTGACCCCCCAACCTGGGTTGCGATGGCCCGGTAGCCACTGGACCAGTATGTGAGTACTATCAGTGACCTAAAGCTATCATCTATCTCAAGCAAGGAATGGCCACCTGCAGCGCACAATTGCTCCCCAATAAAATTATCTTCTCCGGCAGGTAGCACTGCTCAATTATTACTTGATGTCCTGTATGGGTCCCACCCAGCACCCAAGCAAAGCTTGCTTCCTAGGTGAGGTGATGCAGCCTGCATATACTTTGCTAAGAGCAGAGTGCCCCTGCTCTGTAACCCCCTGGCTGCTTGTCTGGCCTTCCTATTTGCCCAGGGATCCTAAGGCAATGCATCAATTCCGAACTGGTGTGAGTGTGCAAGAAGTGTAATGAGCCTTCGCCTGCACAAGTCGCTCAACCGACAAGTTGGCCCTGACTAACCCTCATGTCCTAGGCACTCAGGAAGCATTCCTCACTGCTGTAGGTGCCCTAAAGCATTTATTATAAAACATTTAACATTTAATGTATAACAACTGGGTTTGCGCCCACCTTACTGTGCGAATTCCACTTAATATGATACTATGCACAGGTAATTGACCTCTCCCACGTGCAGTTGCTGTGAACATTTTGGACTAGTCATCAAATTCAGACAACCACCCCCCTAGGCGGAGTCTTGCACTCCTAAACTTCTGCTGGTGTAAACCACGGTCACGCCTCCTGTTCAGTTGAATTTAGTAATTCATGAAACTGACCACCACAGGGGCTGAATACTGGGCTGTGTATCTGCGGCCCAGGATGACCTTACAATCGGCTTTGTGTGGATGGATGTTAACCTTTCCTGGCTTATGTGCAAAACCTAATACAATCACTCCTGACATGATGTACCACTGCAGGTAGAAGTCAGAGTTATCAAGCCCACCTTACTTCCTTTCCCAGTATAAATAGACATGTGTGACTGACACCGCAATCTCTCATCACCTACTTTGTGTGATCTTGACCCACTTTAGTGTGGGCCGAGCCCCGCGATGTATACTTGTCTTCATGGTCGCTAATGCACAAGTGAAATCCACTTTCTATCAAGTTGGGTCACACAGTACCTACTCAGGGTGCAGAAGGCTAGTTACTCTCCTGAGGCCCCAATGCCACTGTACATGCGGCGCTAATGAAAACTTGTTGTTTTGGCTGTGTCAAATTAGTTGCCAACGCCACCCTTCAGGCCCAGGAAAATCGTGCTGAACTCTCGCTTACCACACTGCTGAGAAGCCCCACTATATGGTAGGTTGTGCCTTATAGAATTACCCACCGCACTATGCACTGAGTGCTCCTTCCACTATGCCTACTATTAAACCATTAGTGCAAACTGCAGTGTACTGTTATTTCCAATCGGAACTTGGTAGGCGCCTAATCTGCCACTACTTGGAGCCAAGGACAAAGCGAGCAAGATAGGTGTTTCTCACTGCAAAAGAATGCTGGCCCATGTGTACCTTAAGGAGTAATTATCTTGCGCTGCTATCAAATTGCCCTCTTTTGCCAGGTTGCTGGTACTTCACGAGCACTCTGGCCAAGTTTGAATTGTGTTTGCCTCAATATTCAGTGGAAGTGACTTGTGTTTTCAACCTTGAAACACAGCAGCAGCTCACTAATATTACAGCAAATAATATCTGTGACACCCCACCCACTCTCATTTAGAGGTCCTGTTTTGATCTAAGCAATACTTTTCATGGATGTTGCATGAAACCAACACACTGCACACGATAAAATTGCATTTGAGGCAAACGGTAATTGAAACAACCCACTTTAGGTACCCACGCAGAATACAACATGGCGCACTGCCCATGTCTGCCCACGTAAATCGATGCCCGAGCAGGAAAAGACCCGCGACATGCCCAGATATCCTGATGTGACGGCGGCCCAGCTGTCCCCAAGGACCTCGCAGATTTCACACATTGATTGCTTAATTTGTAGAAAACAATAGTAAATGACTATGTTCCCGGCCCGGGTAAAGACGGGCTTCTTTGGTACTGCCTCTAAAGGACGGAGCATGCCTTTGGTGTTTATAATAACGAGCATTATGAGGGTGTATCGATGGCGAAAGTTATATCGCATGTGGACTGCACCCTCCAGGCTAGATCAACTTGGCCTAGGGCACAAGCAATTCGTCTGCTAAAGGGAGAATGATAGCTCCTACTGGAGTAAGGTGCCACAGAACTGGAAATGCACCTCGGGAATAGTGCAGCTCAACGGGAAGTAGCATGTCGAGTATGGTGGTGTAACTTAGAAGGCTAGTGACAGGCAACTGGGAGAGGGCATCTTGTGGGGAGGTAAAGTGCCTTGCTCCCCCACTGGGCAGTGTGCCCCACTGTAGAACTCTAGACTCCCAGGAGGCAGTGCGTGCATGCTGCATCACATTGAGGTGTCACTGGCGCAGGGCAGAGGTGGAGGCTCCTGCCTAGCAGAGCCAGCACTCTAGCTGACCCTTCCCGCCCAGAGGAGCAGCCACAGTCTGCACAAGGCTATCCTGGTGCGGCAACGGGAGCTCTGAGCTGAGAGGGCCCTCGACCCGTGGCCCAGCCTCACTTTCCGGAGCAGGCAACTACTCCAGCGCGGGCTTGGGCGCGTCATTACACTGTATAAAGGAGACAGATGCTGCCATGTATACATCTGTCAACATTTATTTCCCCATTTCATGGGGTAACAATAACACCACAGTGGCTGCAGTAAATACATCTGTCAACATTTATTTCTTCAAGGACGTGGGATAACAATAACACCACCTTGCCTAGGAGGACGCAAACAGTGCTGTACAAAACATTTGTGTAAGCACAGACAAGGATGGCGATACTTGTCTGTACCCACGCAGGCCGAGTCCCTGGTCTGCCTCACAGCCTACAGCCATGGAGAGGGAGACCCGCAGAGCTCGCCGCCCCCTCCCCCACCGCGCAGCACAAGTCCCAGAGGCCGACCGGCGGTCAGGAATGAGCTCACCATGGGCATGTAGGACATGCACTGTACTCGGGCCGGGACTCTCGCCTCTCAACTCCTCGACCAGCGGATGCGTAGCCTCGGTGCATGCAGCACCCAAACCCCACCAATGCATTAAACAAGCCCTACGTGACACCGGTGGCAGCCCCCAACATTCTGCCGCCTAACGACCCGACCATCTTGTAAACACTGCGTCCTGCCCAAGATCACGGGTGCGGCAGACGACGCGCTCGGTACCAGGCTCTCCCAGTTGGCAACTCAGGCCGCACCTTTGCAACCCGCTCGATTGCCCCTCCTCCTGAAGCCTCCAGCAAAACGGAAATCTAAACCGAGGAGAACAAACACTAACGCCCACAATCAGGAGCTCAGCGGGCAGACAGGTGAGTTGGAAGTGGGTAAGCAGGGGCCTCCCCGACTGTAAACTGTGCTCCATAGTACCGGGACAGCCCAGTTGTCTTACCCATGCAGCCAATATCTCTGATGCCATACCAGCGTGGGACTTTAACTCCGGGCTTCGTGCATCTCATTAAGCCTCGGAAAGTGAAACCATCAACTACTCGCACTACCCCACACGCCCACTGCAGGGAGAATGACGCACCCCCAGGCTCGGCATGCAGCGCATCCTCTAGCCCCTAACCCAAAGCCTCGCCCTGGGGGACACCGTAAAGGGGTTAGGCACTTTTCCATTTGCGTGATCTCGGCGAGCGTGCCTTGGTGCCACTACACAGGCCCATGACCCCCCAGCCCGCGTGGCACACTGCAAACACCCGGCCGGGTTCTCTGTTGCTACCCAATGGGCCCACCAGAAAACCATAGGACGCGTACCCCAGGGAGTACGTGGCAGTATTTCAAGTAGGGGGACGGAACTCGCACGCGGCCCCAGCCAAAGATGGTTAAAGTCACGGCTGGGAGAATGCTCTTTCACCCCCAGGCATATCCTGTACCATGCTGGTCCGGTCACTGACCACCGCCGCTGTAGGCTGACCAGATATCAAAGTGCTCACCCCTCCCCATGGCAGCCCGGGAGGAGGGGGGTGGCATGGAGCACTCCCAGTTACTAATCTCGCGTAGCAGGCGGGAGCACAACTGGAACAGCGTTGAGCCACTTGACTCGCTGGAATAGCGTTGATCAGACAACCCTCCCGACGGCGTGTCGAGTGGCCGTAGTCAATTTACCCAGCACGTTGTTTCTGGATAATGCGGAACAGGCAGCGCTAGAAAAAGACACTGCCCTTAAAACTCATTGCTGCTGACTTTACTGGAAGGGGAGACCCGGTCGGCGCGACCTATCCAACCTGACTCCCATGCTCTTTCCAGTCCAGTTGCGCAGCTCACCCCAGGCCCAAATGGGCAACCCCTGTGCCCCAGCCCCACCGGGGCCAGCATGCAGGCTAGCGCCACCCAGACCGCATCCAACACGGCTATAAATTTGGGCAGTGAACACCCCAATCCGTTGCCCTTACCTCTGCCCCACCACACACTTGCGGCCTTTGCCAGGGCTGCAACGGTGATCATGCTGCGGGAGACCCAGCCGAGCCCCGGGGCAGGGGGCAAAACAAGGGAGGGGGTGTCCGGCGCATGAAAGAGGACGTCCATATGGTGGGGGAGGCATATATACCCCTCTGTCCTCAAGCACAGGAAGTGACGCTCGCCGTCGCAACAAGGCTGGTTGGGACTCCTCCCTGAGTCCCTACCCATAAGGGGGTGTGGGGTGCCCCGATGGCACTAGAGGGCTGCCCTCTTTAGTGGCCCCCTGCGGGGACCTCGGACAGCCGCAAAAAGGGAGGTAATGGATGTCCATCTGCCTCCAGGAAGGCCACTCTGGCACCAACTGGGCCGCTGGCGGCATCCGAACAACAAAGACACAGCCTAAATCAGCCCCCAGGCTTCCCAATAAAGCGGCCCACAGGTGGAACTCAGATATCGGCCCCTCGGCCATTGCACGAGTGAGTGGCCGCCTTATCAATCCGACTCTGGCGAAACCCCTCTGTTTTTCCAGCTCTGTGAACTCACAGGGTGTCTACACGAGTCTGATGTGGTCACACGAGAGCTGGTAATCTTCTAAAATAAAGTCTCAAAGGATGTTTCTGCAGTCTGCCTAGCTTTAAAAGCGAGGACACCGTGTTGGGTGAAATATAAAGGTTTTGATGTTTTGACTGTTTGTACCACGACAATCCTGAGAGTGGAAACAAATGCTGTGGTTGCACGGATCGAATCAGTTCCTTTCAAACTGATTACTGTGTTCTGTCTGCATCAGACCAGGGGACCTGTACGGAGAGCCTCCCGTGTTGCTCCGCAGCCATAGAAAGATGAGTCATTAAAAGGATTAGTCACATGAGTGGCCACAAAGACCCATGATGGAACCGGATCCCTCATCTCCACAGACACCTGAATCTGCTGTTGACCTGATGACACACGGGTTTCCATCAAGCCAGGAGTCAGAGATCCTAGACAACGCTTCATGCAGGGATACCAAAATAATGCTGACTCTTAAAAAGGGGAGTAAAAAAGAGAGTAGATGACCCAGTAAAAGCACTTCACTACTCATCCTTCCAGTGTGCTCCAAACATTAGAGCTCAGTCACACTTCAAGCTCATTATCGTACCATGGACTGGAAGTCATGAACCTGCTGGGACTGATGGTGGGGTAGATAAAGGAAAGAGATGATGCTTCAGTTTGCCAGGACTGTGGTAAAGAAATTGATTCCTAGGTCAGTCTGTAAGCTGCGATTGATGAACTACAGATGCTGACGATGTTGATATAGTAACATGCAAGGCTTAATATGTGAGACTTCTGGCAATTTATCAGGCACCTCGATCGCATCGGGGTCTGAAACACTTCCTGAATGTCAGATGAAGCATGTGCCAGGGAGTCTGAATGTATCAGCCAATCAACCAGGCGGGGATACATGGCAGCACCATGACTATGGAGAATGCCCACTGTAGGAGTTTGGCCAACGCCCTGTAACTTCAATCCGAAAGGCAGGCATTTGAATGGAATGTAGTAAGGAAGGGTCACAAGCTGTAGGAATTAATTGCGTTCCTTCTTGATTCTGAATCTGGTGTTATAACCAGAGAATTCTGAAATTTCCCTGGACAAATCATATGTAATTGAGAAGTTTTAAGTGCTTTTGTACTGCACTTGAATGGTTTTGTATTGAACCGAATAGAGTAAATGAATACAATAAATCATAGGGATAATCTTTTGCAGGATGTCTATCTTGTAAAGTTGTATTAAGTGCTTGATTTGTAAAAGAGTGAGTGGCAGTGCCCAAGGCTTTGCTCAGAAGCCGGTGCTATTAAATTCTGGCACGAGAAGCCTCTTTGATGGCCTAAGGAAGTGACGTAAAAAATGTCACCAATGCTCGGGCCTTGCTATACTTCAGGTAAACTCAAATTGCATATTAGATTATCCATAACAGAAGTGCTCCAAGAGAACAGCAGCCATTTGTATCCACTTTTCACTCTCCAGGTGCTCTATTTTACTAAAAACTAGGGGCCTGATTCACAGAACAAACTTAAGACAAAATCCTAAACTTACTACCATTTTCGTATTCACAGAAGCACTTGCTCATTTTGGTATTCACAGAAGACACTTACTCACTTCGGTATTCACAGAAGTTAGGAGTCCTAACTTAAGGACTCCTAAATGCCTTCTGTGAATACCGAAAGTCTTAAAGTTAGGATTTTTCTCAGTTTAGGAGTCCTAAAGTCGGGACTCCTAACTTTACTACTACTAAACTGAGAAAAATCCTAATTTTAAGGCTTTCGGTATTCACAGAAGGCATTTAGGAGTCCTAAATTTAGGAGTCCTAACTTTACTACTGCTAAATTGAGAAAAATCCTAATTTGAAGACTTTCGGTATTCACCGAAGGCATTTAGGAGTCCTAAAGTTAGGAGTCCTAACTATACTACTACTAAACTAAGAAAAATCCTAATTTTAAGGCTTTCGGTATTCACAAAAGGCATTTCGGAGTCCTAAAGTTAGGAGTCCTAGCTATACTACTACTAAACTGAGAAAAATCCTAATTTTAAGACTTTCGGTATTCACAGAAGGCATTTAGGAGTCCTAAAGTTAGGCCTTCTAACTTCTGTGAATAACGAAATGAGTAAGTGCCTTCTGTGAATACCAAAATGAGTAAGTGCCTTCTGTGAATACGAAAATGGTAGTAAGTTTAGGATTTTGTCTTAAGTTTGTTCTGTGAATCGGGCTCAATAACCGCAGATGCTTTCATGACCAGTTCTATCATAGGCATTGTTTAGGTGGTGCACATTCGGCACCTGCACAATGGGAAGGGATTGCCCCTCGTTTGCAAGTGAATATGACACCTTGCAATTGAGGGACCTCTTTTGCTCATTGGCCTGCGACATAATAAAGACACAGGAACTCAGGCAGAGAGACCCTTGGGGTATGCATTACATATGTGCCACGTAGGAAGCGATGCACAATGAGGGAGGGACACTGAGGCTTTCAGCCCCCCGTTGTGATTGACCCACAGCTGTGTTCTGTTGAGGACTGGACCCTCCATTGGTTTGCCGCTTGCCTCTTCCAAAGGCACACCAGCTTAGGCTGCAGTAAAACACTGAATTTCTGGTTGAACTGCTGCTTCGTCTTTCACTGTTATGCTCGGGCACATTCACCAACTAAGAGAATTAGCACAGCAGGCATCTACTAGGGTCTGTCATAGCTGGGACCTACCTTGGCCCATAAGGCAGGAGAAAAGGGACCTATCTCAGAAATGCGTCACAGACTGCAAAGTTTCAGAAAACCCTTTAGAAGAGAAGAGGGGTCTACTGTGCTCCATTCACCTTTTCTCCAGATGTTATTTCCTCATTTAAAGGATAATACCCTCCCTTAGACCTGTGTGGCTGGTCCAATACCAGACAGCATATCACACTGAATTAGTCAAATGTCTCTTTGACCTGCCTTTAAGAAGTCATCACTTTACCAACTCATTTGAAATTATTCTGAATTGTGCTGGAGGCTGCGATATGCGGTGGCAGTGGTATGTCCATGGTAGTCCCCCTCACCTCTTCCCTCATGGTCAATGGGGGCACACGTCTTCCCTCGTGGTCAACCCATTATAACTTGGCCACACCTTTACGTCATGGGGCTGAGGCGTTCAAACCACGACCTCCTGAATTATGATGGCCACTCTGTGTTATACAGCTTAAACCTTGAGTACCCAGGGCAGGAGGCCTTCGCAACATGCTATTGAGTCCTGAACACTTCATAGAGGCGACCCCATCAGGACTAGAGCGAGGATATCTGGGGCCAAGGCCTTCAAACCATGGCTTCCTGTACCATAATGGCCACTCTGTGTTTATAGCTCAATCCTTGAGTACCCTGGCCAGGAGGCTTTTGCAAAATTCTAGCGAGCGATGAACACTTCATAGAGGTGACCCCATCAGGACTACAATGAAGATATCTGGAGCCTTCATCTATCAGAATTTAGAGTTAGACCTGCTCTCCAAGACTCAGGGAGAAGAGTTAAATGTTCCTGAGCAAGACAGCATTCCCATCGCTTTCTCTCAGAAAAAACAGATTAAGTATGCACTTAAGACGGGTTGTATTTCATGATTCTCTGGCTATGTGGACATCCTTGATGGCTGTCCTAGAGAAAAGTATTGATTCCTTACCACTAAGAACTCATTTAACACACTAATCATGCTAACTGACGACAGGCACCATTATTGTGGACCAAACATTTATGATGTTGCCCTTTTAAAATGTAATATTCAGGCGCAAATGTTAATGTAAGCGCTGCATTGCTTAGTTCACTCTTGCTTGTGACTTGTGAAGCACGTCGTCTGAAAAATTGAATAAATATCAGAAAAGGTCAAATGCATAATTCTTCGGGAAAAGCTAGAATTTATCTTGAAATGGTTCCATCAAACTATAAAACTAAGATAAAAAGTATATTGCAAAATAAACTTCATCTCAAGGTTAAAAAAATGTGTATACAGCAATTCACCGGAAAGAAAAACAGTATATGAAAGTCAGACTTTTAAACGTGTTGTGTTTTTTTACTGTGAAACAAACACCGTAAATCTGAGATATTTGTGCTTGGTATTAAGTAATAGACCTACGTTTTTATAGATCTTTGTTATAGTCTGAAAGAAAACAATAAAAAACAAACGATTGTAAAAAAAATTCCGATAATAAAACTGTGATTCAAAAGTAGCTGGAAGAAAAAGCTGGTGTGATGGGTTGAGCTTGCTTGCAGGTACGGAGCGGAGATCTCAGGAGGAGAGGGGCCTTGTAGACACATGCAAGCTTTCTCGGAATGTTGGCACGGCCGCCATATCTAGGTGTAACTAAGGTGGTAAATGAACGCGACGCACTGTGTGGGGCACTGGATGGACATTGTTCCCGTGGGGCATTTCACGGTCGAAACTGGGTCCTCTGGGCTCGCTACATCCCCCATGCATTGGCTGCGATAGCAGAGGGCGTAATAAAAACGAACTCAAAACCCCAGAAGCTCGTCGGAGGAGGTAAACATTGCCGCCATTTTCGCAAGGAAAGCTGAAAAAACAGGGGTCACTGACAGAGAGGAGGGTTGGGCACACCGACGGTCCTAGCGTGAGGAAGTGGTAAAGAAATAAAGGGGTGGGCTGAGAAGCAAGTAAATAAGGAGACCCACGCACAGCCCAGCCAAGTGACTGTGAATTTAAACGGAAGCGCATGTTGAGGGGCAAAACAAGGCATCTGCTGCAGACACACTAAGGGGGACAAAGACATGGGAGCTGCGCAAAGAGGGGGGAAGAGGTGACAAGTGCGGGGGCCCGACATGCTACGTTTTGACACACATTGAGACGCCACAGCGAGCATTGGTACCTGGGGCATAGGGGACAACAGGATCGGGGCTCCCCAGCGGCACCTGAATGAGTAAGAAAGCCCCCAAGCGGCCTGCCTGACTTCAAAATGGCGGCCGCGGGGACGAATACAAGCATCAATACCTCCGTGAATGCCAGAGATGGCGTGCAAGGTAAATAATGCAGTTGGGAAGGAGCAACCACAAGACTGGGGCCAGAAGGGACAATAAGGGCAGATCAATCCTCTCCCAATGGGTGAACTGACAAAAGTTGTCCTCCTTTAGACTCTTAGGGTAATTGGGGGCAGTTCTGTTTCAGTTGGGATTGAGATGCACTCCTTGCCCCATTTTTTCACAGTTGCGCAGCACTTAGTGCCAGCTTCAACGTTTAGATTTGCGCAAGTACGCACCCTGGACTTTTGTTGCATTGGCAGCAGCTCTGACACTCTGGACACAGGGCATTTGAGCCCCTTTGAGATGGCCAGTTGGCCAGGGGGACTGGGAGGTTTGTAGGGCCCTAATGTGTTTATGTGGTGCTAGGAAATTTATTTCATGTAGTATGATTTACGGACCCTGTTCTGGCTACCTCTAAATGTGTTTTTTATGATTATGAGGTCGTCTTGCATACTATGGTTTATGCTAGTGAGATTATGTTCCACCCTGTGCTTTATACCCCTAATGTTGGAGATACTTAGGAGGTTAGGGTCTAATATTAGACTGTTGAGATTATGGGCGTACAATGCGTTTGGCACCTAATGTGATGCTGTGCATAATGTGGTTTATGTTACAGGCTGATGCTAAGTACAGTGATTTTCCTCTTACACCGCTCTATCTTCAGTCCCATCTTGTTGAATCAGTCCTGTTCTGAAGTAACAACCTGTTTCTAATCGCCTCACTTCCCTGACTGCACATTAGTTCAGTTCTCTTCACCCGACGTCTGGAATATGTGCCCCCGTCTTGTCCTTATACTTCTCCTCACCACCGCTTTCCTAGTAACACCCTTCTTATATCCCCACCACCCTCCTCCTCCTCTGTTTCCCAACATGGCCACCACTCAAGTTAAGTCTGGAATTAATTGCTACAAAATCATTTACCCTTCTAACCTGACTAAAGCTTAAGCAAAACGTTTAAAGCATAACACCATTGAATGTTTCCCTGATTCCCTTTTTGTTGATCAATTTTACAATGGTCATTATGGGAGGCTCAAAAACGATTTCATTTTTTTCACTCACGACATCCCCTCTTGGTCCACCAGCTTTTACAATTCCCTTAACGTCACCTCTTCTTCCTCTATCCCTCATGGGAAACAGCTAAATATTTCCCCCTCTGCGTGTTTCAACGGCTCGCTCACTATTTCACTCTATAACAACGGTACTGTCATGATCCAAGCCAAAGACACCTGTCTCTCTCTCTCTTTGACCATCTCTTCCCTTCCCTACTCCCCTCCCCTGCGACCGGGTTATCCCTTGACTCTTCATCTAGCTCCACCAATTACTCCCTGCCTCCTCCCTGACCCCCCTACTCTCCAATAGGCTGCACCATCGAAAGGCACAGGTCGACCCTCTTCCTTCACCCTCCCCTGTGCCCTCCCCTCCCATTCTTGCCCCTCATAGTATGCCCCCCTCATCACTTCAGCCTTACCTCTAGCTAACACGCTCCTCGTCCAATCTGCACCGTCCCGGTACTCCAATCTCATCTCCTCCCCCCTAACCCTACCTGCCAACCTCCTTTTTAGTCCACCTCTCCTCCAACCCTCTCCCCTAGTTAACTTTCCTTACGTTCCCCTTATTCCCTCCTCCTCTCCGCTTTTTTACCCCCTCCTCCCCTCGCTATGTACCCCGATTTCTCCACAAACCCATTGCATCTCTCTCCTTCCCCCCACTCCTCAAGCAATGCTCTGCTGCCCCCTTTCCCCCCTTGGTAACCCTTTCCCTCCCTCGGGCCTAGCAGAACCACTTCCTTTCTTCAACTTCCCTATCTCCCAACCCCCCTCACTCTGCCAGATGCCCGCTCCCTCACAGCCACCTCACCTACCTGACAGGACCTCTCCAACCCCCTCCCCTCTTTTCCTCCCAAACCTCCTTCATCCCTACGACTCCATACATTCCTCTCCTCTCCTTCCGCCCCACCGCCTCGCTCCTCTCCTATCTCCCCCTAATTATGTCCTTAATTCCTATCCTTCTTGCAACACCAACAAAGACAACTCTCCTTCCACCTCTGGTGCACCAACACCTGCTCTCAACCATCACCTTTCCCCACCACTGAACCCTGTACCCCAACTCCCCTCCCGTTCCCCCACCTCTCCCTGCCTTCCACCGCCAAGTGCACCCCCTCCTGTTTCCATCGAACCAACCAACATGCCGTGCTCTGCCCTACTGTCTCTGGAAAATAATCTAGGCTCTCTTATCACCTCCAACTCCCAACTGGAAGCTACCATTTTACTTTTAAGGTCCAAGATTTCCACACACCTCAATTCCTTTGGAAAACACTCACCTTCCCACGAGATGCACCTCGCTCCCACACCCCATAATAGCCAAGCATAAACTGTTGTCTGCAAACATCGCAAACTCGCACAAGCCCTCGAATGCCACCCTTCTTCCACTTTCATCTCCAAGTAACCCTACTATCTACACTATTCCGACCATCTCCTCTGTCAGAACCACTCATCCACCTAAACCCTCCCTAGCACCCTCGTATAAGTATAATATCCCCATCACCCCTCATAGCCCAAGTGCCCCCGTCACCAAAACAGTCTCGACAGAGCTGCGCTGTATGCTCCGCAACTGCAGATCTGCAATAAAACACAAACTTGAAATCTCCGATACCATCATCCTGCACAATTTTGACATGCTCTTCCTCACGAAGACCTGGTTCAACGATACCTCTCACTCTATGTTTGATCTCCTATTACCAACAGGCTATTCTATATTTAGAAATGACAGAATTGACAAAGTTGGGGGAGGTGTTGCAGTCATCTTTAGAAACTCCCTTCAACTTAAGGCTTTTCCTAACAGCTCCTTCCGCACTTTTGAATGACTATCTCTTGAGCTTCAATTGCACCACCGCTCACCTCTCAGATTCCATGCCATTTACCGCCCGCCAGGTAGCAGCCCTTCGTTTATGGAGGAACTCACTGACTTCATCAGTGACCAATACTCGCAAAGTGACAATCAGATCTTCTTGGGTGACTTCAATGTCCACTGGGGCTCGCCTCAAGACTCCTCTGCAAATTTGATGTCCACCTTCCTCGCTGCAAACGATCTTATCCAACACTGCACAGAAACAACACACTCTAAGGGCTCAATCCTGGACCTTGTTATTTCTAAAGCAGGCTTATTGACTATCGCTATCCCTATTCATGTAGACTGGTCTGACCACCTCATCATCCCATTCTCTCTTCACCTGTCACACTCTATAACTGTCGGCCAACCTAAGAGGGCTACTTCCTGGTTCCGTGACACTAAAAATATTGACCTCGGTAACCTCTGTGATTCTGCTTTGCTAACACTTCCAAGGCTAGACCCAAACCTAGATGTTAACGAACTCACCTCCCAATGCCTCACAGTCCTTGCAGTCGAAATCAATAATGTCGCTCCTCTCCAAAGCAAAAAGAAAAGGCCTACTCCCTCAGCACCTTGGTTCAACAAATCCCTCTATGAAGAAAGGAAGTACCTAAGAGTCCTTGAGAAACAATGGAGACAAGCGCCCTCCACCGATAATTTGGCCACGCTTCGTTCAGCAAGATCCAAGTACCACAAGCACATCTTCCTTGGAAAAGCGTCGCACTTCAGATCCCTCCTCGACTCAGCCAAAAATAGACCCAAAAAACCATTCGATCTCATCAAGAACCCAAACCGCTCTCCCCCAACCTCCAAGTTGGAGGATTCTACAAAGAAAGCAGCAGAATTCGCTATATTCTTTGATGAAAAAGTGAAATCATTTGTAGATCAGGTCATTCATCCTACCCCTATAGAGGAGCGTAAATACTTAACCATTTGGCAGAACTTTGACCCCATCTCTGAAGATGCCCTCCTCAAATGCATCCTCGAAACAAAGACCTCCAACCATTCTCTTGACTCCATCCCTAGTGCCAATGCCATTGACTTCTATACCCATTCTCTTACCTATTGAACCACTCTGGTCAACCTCTCCCTCTGTCAAGGCTCCCTTCCTGTTTCCTTCAAAACTGGGCAGGTCACCCCTCAGCTTAAAAAAAACCACCGCTGATGCGAACGACCTCAACAACTACCGCCCCATCACTATCCTATCTTTTCCTGCGAAAATCACAGAAAGATGTGTAGCGAAACAACTCTCTCGTCATATCAAGGACAATGATCTTCTTGACAATTTCCAGTCTGGCTTAATTCAAAACTGCACCACTGAAACAGCCCTGCTGCAAGTGATTGATGACGCGCTGCGGATACTCGATTTGGGGGAGTCTTGTCTTCTAATTCTCCTTGACCTTCCTGCAGCCTTTGACACTGTCAATCACAACATTCTCCTTAACACTCTTCAACAGAGAATGGGCATGGAGGGCACTGTGCTTACATGGTTTGCCTCCTTCCTCTCTGATAGATCCCAAATGATCAAAATAGCTAACAGTCTTTCATCTCCTTTGGCGGTCGGTCAAGGTGTTCCTTAAGGCTCTATACTTGCACCCACATTGTTCAATCTCTATTTAGAACCATTGGGAGATCTCCTTAGTAAATCCGGGATCCACTATCATCTCTATGCGGACGACACTCAAATCTACCTTAAGGTGGCCACCACTCACGACCTCTCCATCCTAAGCTCTGCTCTCGACTCCATTCAAAACTGGATGTTAACTCATCAACTGATTCTGAATCCCTCCAAAACTGAATTCCTCCTCCTCTCCTCCTCACTTTCTCCTTCCCCGGTTCAATCATGGATGGATCAGATGAATCTACTTAACAATAAACCCATCATTGTCGACAGCACAAAGTCCCTTGGTGTCATACTCGACAAAAAACTCAATCTACTCTCCCACATCAATTCCATTGCAAAGTCTGCTCGATACCAACTGCGCCTTCTTTGGGGGATTCGTCGCTTCTTCCCGGAGCAAGACCTTAAAACCCTGGTCCAATCGCTGGTTCTCTCCAGATTGGACTACTGCAGTTCTCTTCTTACTGGCCTCCCCAAATCCCACCTGTCCCGCCTTAAGTTTGTTCTCCATTCAGCAGCTCATTTCATATATAGGGCCAAAAGAAGCGACCACATCACACCCATTTTATCCACCCTCTGTTGGCTTCCCATCGAGGCAAGATCTATCTACAAGACTGCCTGTATCACCCACAAAGCCTTGCACTCCTCCTCCCCTCGCTACCTGGTGAATAAACTGAAACTCTCTGGAGGCTCTAGACCATCATTTAATGCAGAAAATGTATTGCTTGAACCTCCCATTTTCAAGAAGGAAAGATCGATGGCCCAATCCTTTTCAGGCAACGTGGTGAGAATCTGGAACTCACTTCCGCCTCAGCTCTGGACCACCACCTCTTCCCAGGCCTTCAAAACTGACCTAAAAGTTCTCCTCCTTCAAAGACACTTCCAAATTTAATTCACGCCCTCTAGTATCTGAAGGAAGTCCTTCCATTATAGGAAATTCTGTTCTCCATGCCTAAAGAAGTGCCTTCCCAGTGTGTTCTTGTGTTTTGAGTGTCTGCCATTTAGTGCAGTATTATACCTCTACTTGTACTTTGTACTCTTTTGTAACATGTGATGCAGCGCGGAAACTTAGGTACCGGGAAAACAGGACAAGATCCCGTACCAAATATCCTCCCTTCGTCACAGACCAATTATCACATTAACACATTCATTCCTACAATCATTGGTGGGGCCCATAACACCAACATTCACACTTCACTTCTTTCTGGCCTGCACTTACAGGAGAGATTAAAGTTCCAAGCGCTGACATGAAAGGAATACCTTATAACCTATAGAGAGAAATTTAATTACACATTTATACACTTATATCCTTACCCCTACAGATCTCATTCCTAAGCATTAAGATACTCCTCCCACGTGATCAATGGATCATTTAGTTGGATTTGTATGGTGATTTAGACCAGCTAAAACCCACATTTAGGATTTACAGGCACATGCATCAAAAAGAGAATTTGCGAGTCCTTATTTGCGATTTTTAAGGAATCGCAAATAAAGACTCGCAAAACACGATGCAACAAAAACAATGCGAGAATATTGCGAATCGCTAAAAATCGCTAAATAAATTGCGATTTCGGCATTTGCGAACTCGCTATTAGCGATTTCGCAATTAGCGAAATCGCAAATACCGAAGTCGCTTTTTGATGCATCCTGATGACATCACAACCAGGAAGTGAGCAGCACCAGCCTCATTTCCAGTGCACAGTGTCAGGGAGAGGAGGGAGCTGGCTCTGGGAGCTGAACAGGAGTGTGACAGAGACAGAAGAACAACTTTTGATATCAAATGGAAGCCTCACAAACAGCAGAGAAGAGCCAAACAGGGAGGAAACGCAAAATTAAATTTGCAGAAAAAGAAATTGACACCCTCATTGAGGGAGTAGTCCACAGCCATGACAAGCTGTTTGGAAAGGCATCATTGAAAGTGGCAGAGCAGGAGAAAAGGAAAATCTGGCTCCGGATCCAAAACAGGGTCAATGCCATTGGGGTGACACACCGCACCATTGAAGAACTCAAAAAACGATGGTACGACTTGCGCAGTCGGGCTAAGGTGCGCATAGCTGACCGCCTGAAGGAGGCAAAGAAGACAGGAGGGGGAACACCAACAGACACTGGGAACACTCCCATGGAGGACTTGATTGAATCCACCATCCAGCCAGAAGCTGTTGTTGGTGTGACCCAGCTGGACACGTCCGGAGCAGCAAACACATCTGAAGGTAAGATGAATGTATGTTTCCTTAGTTTTACAAAATGTAAAGGTAGAACTCGACCACAGTACAGCCCAAGTGCAGACTCTAAACATCCAGTACACAATGCATTCAGTAGGTGAGGGGCATTATGGGAGATGTAGTCAGGTCAAGCAGTTACAATGTCAAATCTCAGAGTAACAACCCAAAAAAGCTTAATAGAGTATAAAATCATTTACAAAGGCAGAAATTTATTACTGTGCAATTAATATCACAGACATGAAATAATACAGTGTTGCACTGTTTCACCTCACAGATGCGCAACGTGTAGAAGATGTGGATAGCGATTCCCCAGACATGCAGGACACCAGCGCAGGTGAACAGATGGACACACCCGTGGTGCAAATAAATCCCTCACGTCCAACAAAGTCACGCAGGGCCACTGTTCCATCCCTAGTCACCATGGAGTGTGATGATGAGGCTGATGCAACACCAGGTGGCAGCCATGGCCAGACAACTTCCATCACACAACCACAACCACAGGTCCCCAGAACTAATCACAGAGCCCGGCGTAGGAGAGGAAGAGCACTCAGGACACAGCAGGAGGAGCAACCAAGTGATGTCTGGGGTGGTCTTGAGGGACAGATGCTCCGTATGCAGCGCCTGCAGACAAAAAACACACGATTAGTACAATTGCAAGTTGGCAAGATGGCTAGCAACATAGCAGTACTGTCAGAAAGTGTGCAGCAACTGAGCAAGGTGATGCATGAGGGAAATGTATCCCAGAAGAGACAGCATCGTCAACTAATGCTGCAATTGAAAATGTTTGCTAAATCAAACAATAGATTGGCAACGACAACTGCACTGCTGGCACGTAGGTCTGTGACCATGCAAACTGAAATGTGCCATTGGAGCGGCGATGTGGCTAAAGCACTGGACCAGGTCACCAATGCAGTTGATTTGCTAAATGCTTCCACAATTGCGGTCAACAATTCCACGCCCGAAGAGGGTAGTGAGGGTGGCTCAAGCCTAAGTAGTGTGGCAGTTCCAGTCCGCACTGCAGGAAGACGCAACACACGCAGCAGTACCCCCGCCGCTTCCAACATAACGGATGACAATGCTGGGTCTGACAGGCGTCTGGGTGTTCGTGGGAAAAAGCGCTAGACTGGCATGTACAAGTGCATTCCACTATGGTGACGTAACCATTTATTTGGATTTGACTTTTCACAGAGTGACAAGTGAATTGACATTTGCAAACCACTTATGTCCATTGCACTGCTCAGATTACAAGTGTGCTTGAACACTCATGGCAATTTTATTTAATTAAAGAATACTTTGATAGCAATATTCAGTTTCTGTGTCATCATTACTCACCTCAGAAATAATTTTGTGTGATGTCAAATCTTCTCCTACGCCCTTCTGCTGCGCTTGCCCCTTGTGCTGCATGGTGGTGTGGCACTTGCTGGTTCCCATCCTCCGAATCGCTGTCAGACACCTCGATGTCCATTCCTCCCCTTGTCGCTATATTGTGCAGCATGGCACATGCCGCTACTATCTTGCAGCATTGTTCAGGGTTGTACTTCAGTGCTCCACCGGTCTTATGTAGACATCTGAATCGGCTCTTCAACAGCCCAAATGTGCGCTCTATGATGTTCCTTGTCGAAATATGTGCTGCATTGTACCTCTGCTGATTGGCAGTTGTGGGATTGAGGTAAGGCGTCATTAGGTAATTACGCAAGGCGTATGCGCTGTCACCTACATGTAATGGAGCAAAGAGTCAGTGGCAGCTTCACATTGACATACGTACAATGACAGTGATAAACTATAACACATATTTACCAAGCAGATGTCCCTCTCCAAATTCTCCCCTGACAAGACGGGTGTGTATGCCACTTTGCCTGACGATATAAGAGTCATGTGCACTCCCTGGAAATTGCGCAACAATGTCAGTGATAATGTTTTTGGCATTGCAAACAACCTGAATATTGAGGGAATGGTAACATTTCCTATTTCTATATAAATATTCCTGTGTTGCAGGGGGACATATTGCAACGTGGGTGCAATCAATACAACCCAAAACATGTGGGAAACGAGCTATCTGGTAGAACTCCTGTTTGGTTTTTGCAAGGTCAAGCGCGGTGGTAGGGAACTTGATATGAGACCCGATCACGGCCATCATGGCATCAAGGAATGCTTTCAATATTCGTGAAAGTGCACTTTGTGACACACCTCCCGCAACAGCAATGACCCCCTGAAAACTGCCTGATGCCAGGAGGTGTAGGCAACATAGGACCTGCACATGCGTTGGGATGGCATTGGTCCTACGTGTCTGTCGTTGCATTATGGGGTCCAATTAATTGATTAGGTCATGGATCATTGCTGCATTGAGCCTATACTTGTCGTATATCTCATCCTCTTGCTGGCCTAGCAAAGTTATGCGGACTCTGAAGATGCGCTCATTCATTCGCCTCCGTCTCTGTGCGGCAGCCTGCAGCCTCATCCTCCTCGCCATCAGGTAAATCCCTGCCATTGTGAACAGTGCTGGCTCATTCTGGGTGTGTTTAAATGGGTTTCAGTTGGTTTTCACCTGTCTGTGATTTGCACTCATGATTACCACCTGGTTGGGATCCTTCTTATTTAGCGATCGCTAAATAGCGATTTCCATGGAAATCGCTATTTGCGATTTTTCATGCATCCATTTAGCGAATCGTTGTTTGCGATTCGCTAATTGGGAGACGCTAATACCGATTCGCTATTTGAATCGCAGAATGTTTTGCGATTCCTTATATTTGCGAAAAAATGGTTTTTCGCAAATATACAGTTGATGCATTTCAACACTGACTTTTGCGATCGCAAACGGCCTATTTTTGCGATTCGCACCGTTTGCGATCGCAAAAAGGTTTGATGCATGTGCCTGATTATCTATTCTCCCTTAATAAATGAAAAAACACATTTGCTCGTTAATCAATAGTTATTTATCTAATTAAACAAGGATTTAGTTCCATCTATTAAATATTTTTTTTAAGTCACAGAACATCATATATTCACCTAATCTGGCTATTAGTCGTCCTCTAAGTCATCAAATTTAGTCGTCAATCAGTCGGAATTCGAAAGTTCTTCATGCGACACGCTACCGTCCCCAAAGATGGACAAGGACCAGAGACGTGCAAGCATCTATCAGTGCCCATAAAGTTCGCAGTTCATCAAGGAAATGGGCAGCATTCAGTCTGTCAAAATACAGGTACGCAGCAGTCACGTAGCGTTGCTGTCGTCTCCGTCAGCAAAGGAAATGATATAAGGGAATCAACAATAATAATTTCTCTCTATTCTACCGTCATTTTTATAATAAATGTAATGTCAAGATGTTACATTTTACAAAATTTGAGCTTATCCCATTGGTCGGTTGGGATCGTCCGGTGGGGTTTCACACAGTTCAGGAGGTTATGTCATCAAACATGATCTTTCTGGTTCCTTGTGTCTGTCCATTGTTAATGTACTTGGCGGGCTTCCCATCATGGCCTTGCTTGGGTACAGCGAGAGTAGGGTCATGTCGAGGCCATAGGAACAAGTTGTAGCGCAGGCGCACTTTGTCTGAAACCTCGTGGAATGGTGGCCATCGCGTCGTGTTAAGTCGGCGGCCATTTTTACTTTAGGCCCAAAGGACAACTTAAGCGAAACAAACACAAAAGAGTAATTAATGCATGGAAATAATTGAGAAAATGTTAACCCGCACTAATTCCCCTATGTGCTTGTAATTATCTAGCGTATAGCGACATTTAAAGAGTTCATATTCACCCATTGATGTCATCTGGTGCGACAGTACGATAACGTCACAGAAGCAACATACATCATGCGATATTCTATTTTCTACTGTTAGTATGCGTACATATGTTAATTACAAATTATTTAGCCATGCAAAATGCAAATCCCACGTGTATTTCGTTCATTCGTAATGTTGATTAAACTTCATGCAAACACATTAATAGTTTTATAATTAATAGATTATTCTAATTAGTATAGGTATGCAGATTAGGGGGGGGTATACAAAATGTTGTACTACCCGCTCCATTACATGCACACATGTCACCTTTCCTTTTGTAACGTATCGTTTGCTACCTCTTGTATTTTGTTTGCTTTTGATACATGCACAACTGCCACCTTTGCCTCATGTAACGTAACATTTGTTTTAGTGTTTTGAGTGTCTGCCATTTATTGCAGTATTATACCTCTACTTGTACTTTGTACGCTTTTGTAACATGCACACAAGTTACTTTTTCCTTTTGTAACATATCGTTTGCTACCTCTTGTATTTTGTTTGCTCTTGATACTTGCACAATTGTCACTATTGCCTCATGTAACTTAACGTTTGATTTTGTAACATGCTCACTTGTAATTTTCTCCTCATGTATCAGTACTGTTCCTATTGTGAAGCGCTCTGACACCTTCGGGTAAAGTCTGCGCTATGTAAAAACGCATAAAATAAATAAATAAATAATTAAAAATGGGTTGGTGTAATTGTCTGCATGCAGTTTTCGTGGCCGCATACATGAAAAAGGAGGAGAGTGTGCCCCGCCCCAATTGGAGCAAGAAGAAGGCAAAGTGCTATTGTCTTTAACACCGACCATCATGTAGCATGGTGAATGTAAGGAATGAGTTGGGTATGTCTCTAAGGTCTTTCCTCTACCACTAGATTGATGTTAGCATCTGTGACAACTTAGCAGTGCCGTCTAAGTCAGAAGGGCTGCCTTATCAAGAACATGAATACATTAAGGAGGTGGAGGTCACTAAGATTTTAGACCCAGGGATACGTGATCGTTTAGACTAGCCTTAAGGTGCTTGATCTCAAGGTGGAGTCAACAGAATATTGACCAGAGATGAATCAATGCTGTCAACAGAACTGATGCCCACCCCATTCACTGAGCACTCATGAACTGCTAAGGGGCCACAGATTTCTGAGCACCATTCACTTTATAAGTGCTTATTTGTAGATAACCTTAGCATCTGATGCCAAGGAGAAGACTGCATTCTTTACCCAGGAATGCTTGCTCCAAATGTAGGTTATGTCTTTTGGGCTAATGAAATGGTCTGCCACCTTCCAGAGACTGGTGAATATGTCCTGAATGGCCTAAGCATCTTCTGCGCCAACTGTCTAAGCAACATAAGTGGTAAGCGAAACGTAATCTGACCACGTGGTCATCCTCCAAAGGTGTTTAAGGCATTAAGGAAACTAAAGCTCACAAGCAAGGCAAATATGTGAAATTGGGCAATGCTCAGAGGTCTACCCTTGGACAACAGGTGGAAGGAGGAAAGTAAGCATTTCTAAGGACATTGGGCCAGATGTACTGAGTTATTATGTCCTCGCAGAGCCTGCAATCACATGATTTGTGATTGCAAAATTCCCTTTTCTAATGAACTAGCCCAATTTGGCAATTTAGAGACTTTTTACTAAAGCACAAAATGTTACCAACCTATACTGAATTGATACTTGAAAGGGGCGGGTAAAGGGCGTCCTTACAAAGTGTGAGTTAATATGCTATTTATCAATGGTTTTCAGCCGTAATGCCAAACCACTAATCGATTACCAACCCCCAAGTTGGGGTGGGAAATGATTCGCCAAGTGGAAGGATTCTTCTTTGGACCCCTTCTCCTTTTTGAATAAGGATGGCAGCCTCCAGAGGACCACTGCCTGCTGTCAGGCAATTGCAATGAGTCACAAGTTACAATCGGTATTTTGAGAACCAACTTATTAGTACATAAGAAAGTTTAAAAAAAGTCAGTGTGCAATTTGAGACCACTTTTTGTTACCAGGATGTTAGTACATTTAGCCCCAAATTCTAAGCCATCATGGATTGAAAGACTCCAACCTTTCAGACTCATAGGTGGGCATTAATTGGCTTCACTGTCTTCTGTTAGAACTTTGTAGAACACCATGGTTTTACAGTAGCACCACTCATGTGGGTGACATGTAACATATTTGGTGCTTTTTTTCATCAGACTTTCAACAACCTGTAAAAATGTCTCTGTGAGGCACAGGTCTTGCAAGGCGCCAGACTTCCACCAGCTCTTCATTGTGCAGGGCCACCTCTGGCAAAAGGTTTGAGGACATACTAGCTCAACTCAATGAGAAAGATTGAGAGCACTCCATTGCTTTTTCAAACCATTGATGGTTGTAATGCGAGTGGACCCTGTGCCCCAATTGAAAAGTAATGCTTCATGACTATACGTGCCTTGAAAAGATTCTGCCACTCCCTGTTTGCGACAACCTTAATTGTCCAGTCAGATCACAAGTCCTACAATGGGTGATGGCCACCAAAGGGGACAATTCTAAATTGTTCCAGTGGCCCGTTTCCCTGCATGGTTAGAATTTCACTAATGAACACAAGTCTAGAACTCCCCCCAGGAATGCAGGTGGACTGTCAAGGAAGTTCAACTACTTTGAGGCTTGCTTTTGCAATTGTTCAATCTTGTGTGTAGAATGGAGTGCACCCCAATCCTGAGCTAATGTGTCTGTCTTGTTCTACTTTTCCATTATTGGGTGTCCTTTGATTTGTTGCATCCTCTGTTTTATGGTTATCTTATCTGCCTCCTAAGTACCAGTACGGTAGTTACAATATTCTATCATTAAACTAAAGGTTGCTGGACCTTGCATCCTTCTACCCTCTAATCTATACAATTTATGAACATGATGTGAATCCTGCTGGGGAACAGTCCTGCTGGGTCCCTAAAGTATGATGTACATGCACATGCTGACTTAGAAAATGCAATCATTTTCATTGGGGAGGCATAATAAAGTAACAAAGTCTAGCGGGCACAAGTCCTGGAGCTCCCACTACAACTGTCACTTTCTGAAACTAATTTAAAATCGTGTGGATGATGTCCCTATACCTTGAGACCAAGCAGAGCTCTCTTACTCAGGCTAGATCAGTGTTGAGCGTAGCCATATATAAACACACTAATCTATGCTCAGGCGTGAGTTCCGTGCTCTCCATGCCACTGGAATCAAGCTCTCCTGGCTGAAGAGGGGAAAAACCCCAAAACCGGTCGTAGGATGCTTGTTTCCAGTCGAGGGAGGACCTGGCCTGGCAGTTCGGGCTGGACTGTTCCCATTGGGCACAGGGTCAAGACTGATTTGCATATGGCTGGGTCCAAACTGGAATGGCATGGTGAGCAAAAAAACAATGGTTTTAGGCCCAGATCCTGTACTGGGGTGAATGTATGACATTGTTCTGCATTCTGTCCATCAATAGTTCTCTTTGCATTTGTCACCCCGAGTGAGACGGGTATGCTCAGACGTGAGTCCCGTGCTCTCCATGCCACTGGAATCAAGCTATCCTGGCTGAAGGGGGGTGAAACCCCGAAACCGGTCCTAGTATGCTTGTTTCCAGTCCAGGGAGGACCTGGCCTGGCAGTTCGGGCTGGACTGTTCCCATTGGGCACAGGGTCAAGACTGATTTGCATATGGCTGGGTCCAAACTGGAATGGCATGGTGAGCAAAAAAACGATGGATTGAGGCCCAGATCTCTGTACTGGGGTGAATGTATTACATTGTTCTGCATTCTGTCCATCAATAGTTCTTTTTGCATTTGTCACCCCGAGTGGGACGGGAATGCTCAGATGTGAGTCCCGTGCTCTCCATGCCACTGGAATCAAGCTAATCTGCCTGAAGAGGGGTGAAACCCCGAAACCGGTCCTAGGATGCTTGTTTCCAGTCCAGGGAGGACCTGGCCTGGCAGTTCGGGCTGGACTGTTCCCATTGGGCACAGGGTCAAGACTGATTTGCATATGGCTGGTTCCAAACTGGAATGGCATGGTGAGCAAAAAAACGATGGATTGAGGCCCAGATCTCTGTACTGGGGTGAATGTATTACATTGTTCTGCATTCTGTTCATCAATAGTTCTTTTTGCATTTGTCACCCCGAGTGAGACGGGTATGCTCAGATGTGAGTCCAGTGCTCTCCATGCCACTGGAATCAAGCTATCCTGGCTGAAGGGGGGTGAAACCCCGAAACCGGTCCTAGTATGCTTGTTTCCAGTCCAGGGAGGACCTGGCCTGGCAGTTCGGGCTGGACTGTTCCCATTGGGCACAGGGTCAAGACTGATATGCATATGGCTGGGTCCAAACTGGAATGGCATGGTGAGCAAAAAAACGATGGATTGAGGCCCAGATCGCTGTACTGGGGTGAATGTATTACATTGTTCTGCATTCTGTCCATCAATAGTTCTTTTTGCATTTGTCACCCCGAGTGGGGCGGGAATGCTCAGATGTGAGTCCCGTGCTCTCCATGCCACTGGAATCAAGCTAATCTGCCTGAAGAGGGGTGAAACCCCGAAACCGGTCCTAGGATGCTTGTTTCCAGTCCAGGGAGGACCTGGACTGGCAGTTCGGGCTGGACTGTTCCCATTGGGTACAGGGTCAAGACTGATTTGCATATGGCTGGGTCCAAACTGGAATGGCATGGTGAGCAAAAAACGATGGATTTAGGCCCAGATCTCTGTACTGGGGTGAATGTATGACATTGTTCTGCATTCTGTCCATCAATAGTTATTTTTACATTTAGGAAGTTGGCATTTTCTTTTGCTAACCATTTGGAGCCTGCTGCCTGAATCCTGGGTCACATGATAGGTTTAACTGGCCAAATGAGACAAATGGGGGACTAGGTGTAGGCAGGATGGGCCAGCTCTGACTTGATGTGGGGGAGGAGCGGTCACCTACCACACTTGCACATCACAAAGGCTCTGTCTGAGTACTCTCACAAAGGGTTTGACACTAGTATATTGTATCCCCAGACAATCTGGGACCAGGGCAGGGAGGCAGGAAATTTCAAACACCTCCGGGGTGGAGACCTCCAGAACCTTCTGCTACTTCAAATTGGGCTCCAGGTATACATAATGGACCCTGAGACACAACTCTTCAGTACATCTCTGGACCTGTGGAAGACTCAGAAGGACTGCCGTGCTACTCTTATGCCTTGCTGGCTGAGTGAAAGGATGGGACCTGCGTATTGATCCCAGGACCACCAAAGTGACTGCAAGGGCTAGTTGGCTAGCCTCCTGATCAGAGCTTCAGTGACAGAAAGGGCTCCAACTACCTCGAACCCAGCATCTGGACTCATTCTGTTGTGAGCTCTGTCCCCCAAGTGGTGGCACCCCAGTCCTGGACCTTGGAATTGGGCCTGAAGTTGCTCTGCCAGCCCAGCTGTGAGTCCTGCCCCCCAAGTGGTGCCTCCTCAGTCCTGGGTCCTTGGATGTAGGCCTGATATCACTCTGCTCAGCTGTGCTCGTAACCAATGCAGCATGATGCATCTCTTCGCAGCTCCACTTTGGAACTGCTGCAGCCAAATGCAGGAACTCGCATCGCATCCCACAGTCTCCTCTGAACTGCCACTGCTTGACGTATCCTCAACTCAGGCCTTCGCATGTCAAGCCCCTCAGCGACGGCATCCTCGATGAAACAGAGCTCCGCATTACAGACCTCTAGCTTCTATGGATCCACCAATGTGAGACACATCTTTGGCACAGGACTTCACATCAGAATCCCCAAGCCAGTGGCATCCTCAATGATGATGGAGGACTTTGCATTGCAGCCCCACAGCTTCCTCGAAGTGGGATGTTGCAATGAGCCACAACTTTGTTCAGTGGATCTAGCTTGGTCCCTGTGTCCAGCCTGCGCTTCATCGTAGACAGCCGAGCGTGTGACTTTGGGCTGGTTTGGCATGACTAGATACCCAGAATTGGAGTGTTATGCTTCTTTGCACTATCTTTACTTAAAACTTTGAAATTCCATATCTACAGTTCTACTGATTGGAGTTTTGGTCTCGAATTATTTATTACATTTTACCTATTTTTCTAAATTGGTGTGGGATTTTTCTTGTTTTGGGTTTTTAATTCATTACAGTTTGTGGAGCTGATTTAACGTTTTTACACATTGCCTCTAAGTTAAGCCTCACTACATTTGTACTAAGCTACCAGAGGGTCAAGCACAGTTTAATTAAGGGTCTGCTTGTGTTTCACCCGGACAGGAATTGTGGTTGCTGCTTGAATAGGGTTTCACCGCCTCAACCAGTACTCCTATTTTCTACAACGTTTCTAAACAAAATTTATTCATAAAGAATACCAATAGTTTCAAATCAGAGTATAGACTATGAAAATTTGTGGAAGTCTAGATTTACATCTGAAACTACAAAAATAATGCTACTGCAATTAATATTTAATAGTTTGTGAGTATCACTGTGCACGTCATCTAGGAAGAAGAGTATGCAGCATATGCATGTACTCTGCCTCATTTGAATGGAGGAAATAGATAATCAGCTACCCCTGACCAACGCCAATCACACCAAGCAGGAATAACACCCTTATGCACGTATATGGACCAACACTCAGGCCCTGCGCTCTCCTGTTGTGCTGCATATCACCTTGCAAAACAACAGCCTGAAGGATGGAATGCTTACATTAGGTAAACACCCAAAATATAGAATCCAAAATATCAAATGGACATAATATCGAATTAAAAATATTGAGAGGACAGAATATAGAATAGACATAATATAGTTGGAAATAATATCGACATATAGGTAAGTAATATCGAATGTCATTATATCGAATGTCATTATATAGAATGTCATTATATAAATTTTGTTTAAATTGTATTATATGTTAGTATATGTGTTAAAAGTATATAATATTTTTTTAATGTATGGTACAATTTTTCTAGGATAATGACATTTATGTTAATTAATTTTTGCGTATATTAGTTCCGTAGCAGGTTGTGCGTTTATAGGTGAATAGGGTGGGAAGTAATTTAATTTGTATTAAAATAATAATAATAATTAATTAATAATTTTATGGGTACTAATTAATATTGTTAATATTGGTAATTGATTTATTTTTAATATTTAAAACGTTATTAATTAATTTATAATTATTTAAATTGTGTAATTTTTTATTAATGAGTAATTAATTACATATTAATTATTAATAATTCATGTATTGATATGTTTAATATGTTCATTTTTTATGAGTGTGTTGAGTGTTTATAGGGGAGTATGTGTGTATTAAATTAATTGAAAATACATTTTTTATTAATATTCATATGCTATTTAATGAAAGTTATTTCATACTGTTAATTGTGTTAATTAATTTAGATATCATTGTTATTAATTGTATTGTTAATTGTGATTAGGTAATTAATCAAATGTTAACTAATTATGTTAATCTATTAATATTTTAGACTATTGGGGGTGATGTTTATACGGGAAAATAGTGGGAGGTAAATTAAATTAAAATAATTAATTATTTGTTAATTAATTTTAATTACATTTTAGGACTGGGTCTACTAAATTATTCCTCTACGCTATCCAACACTTTCCCTACTGTTCCACTCGCTGGAGTAAGAATAGTAATTTTTACCCACCCGCCATCCAACACTTTCCCTACTGTTCCACTCGCTGGAGTCATAATAGTAATATTTACCCACCCGCTATCCAACACTTTCCTTACTGTTCCACTCACTGAGTGGGAATAGTAATTTTTCCACTCCCGCTATCCAACACTTTCCCTACTGTTCCACTCACTGGAGTTGGAATAGTAATGTGTACCCACCCGCTATCCAACACTTTCCCTACTGTTCCACTCGCTGGAGTAGGAATAGTAATTTTTACCCACCCGCTATCCAACACTTTCCCTACTGTTCCACTCACTGGAGTGGGAATAGTAATTTTTCCACTCCCACTATCCAACACTTTCCCTACTGTTCCACTCACTGGAGTCGGAATAGTAATTTGTACCCACCCGCTATCCAACACTTTCCCTACTGTTACACTCACTGGAGTGGGAATAGTAATTTGTACCCACCCGCTATCCAACAAATTCCCTACTTTTGCACTTGTTGGAGTGTGAATATTAATTTTATTCCCTTAGCTATGCAATTTTTTTTATTTTGTTATATTTAGGTGCCGATTCCAATCATGTAAAACCCGGGTATGAATGGTCGGATGGAGCGTATTCTCTGTACGACTCGTACCCGGGAAATCCACCTTACAAACCAGCAAGTACAATTCGTACAGAAATACCATTTCCGTACGAATCGTAAAAAACTACGAAACAATTCCGATCCGGGACATCGCGTACGTGACGTCTGGACGGAGTCAGGCAGCGTTTTACGGACCAACAGGTACGATTCGTGCCTACGTCACTCCGCACGGCTAATTTTTTACGGCAGCCAAAAACTCCCAGGAAATTGAGGACGACGCAAAGAAGGAGCACCGGTACGCGATGGACAGCCATGGACCCCATCCTACGTGTCATCCCGGCCCTCCTAGCCTACGACCTGGTGCACCGAAACCGCCGCGCACGCTTCAGAAGGTCAGAACAATACCCAGGGGCAAAGGGGGGGGTGAGGGGCAGGAAACATAACCCCTACCCAATTTAAAATAACTATATTCTGTACATACATTACCTCTAGGGTCTGGTCACTTCGGGGGGCGTGTCCACCAATCCCTGTGTACCGCAACAACGGAAGTGGACGTGTACGCGTACCCGTCACCACTACAATGGTGGGACGGACCGTACCCACACCCTCAGAGCGTGGGTATGGTCCATATCACGCGTACCCCTACATCACCACTACAATGGTGGTACAGACCGTACCCACGCCCTCAGAGCGTGGGTACGGTCCGTACCAAGCGTACCCCTACATCACCACTACAATAGTGGTACGGACCGTACTCACGCCTGTTGAAAACTAAAATGGCGATATGATTAAGCATTCACTAAAGACATGAATTCTCTCTAGTTAAACCATGTCTTTCGTCTTATGTTGCCTAATGTCCGGACTCCATTTTGTACTGTCATGTCTCCACGTGCTCAGCACGAGAAGAGTCCTATCTTCGTGTTAGTTGCTCTTGTAATCTGCCTAGTAACAGTCTATAAATAGTTCCTTTGTCCGTCTGGCGCATGTCCAGACTTGACCACATCTGTTATCAGTTAGTCCTTGCTTGACCATGTTTTTGCGGGCTTAGGAGTGTGTTAACTCCGCCAACATATTGATTCTGTATCGAAAAATGTCCAGAAAAGGTAATGCTTTTTGCCTCATGTTGTATCCACCCACTTATGAGCCCCTCTGTTGTGTATAAAAGGGGACCGCAAGTTCTTTGTGCTACTCTATGCAATACTGAAGAGTGTTGTATGGGTTGTAGGACCACCCTTAAGGGTTAATAAACTTTGTCTTTGTATTTGCAGTTTCCGTGCCAACTTCCTTCTAGTTTACATTACAGGAGAGCGAACCCTAGTATTCTGCGGGCCTATCTGGGGCCTGTATTCATCACGCCCTCAGAGCGTGGGTACGGTCCGTACCACGCGTACCTCTGCATCACCACTACAATGGTGGTACGGACCGTACCCACGCCCTCAGAGAGTGGGTACGCTCCGTACCACGCGTACCCCAAAATCACCACTACAATGGTGGTACGGACCGTACCCACGCCCTCAGAGCGTGGGTACGGTCTGTACCACGCGTACCCCTACATCACCACTACAATGGTGGTACGGACCGTACCCACGCTCTGAGTCCGTGTGTACGGTCCGTACCACCATTGTAGTGGTGATGTAGGGGTACGCGTGGTACGGACCGTACCCACGCTCTGAGGGCATGGGTACGGTCCGTACCACCATTCTAGTGGTGATGTAGGGGTACGCATGGTGCAGACTGTACCCACGCTCTGAGGGCGTGGGTACGGTCCGTACCACCATTGTAGTGGTGATGTAGGGGTACGCGTGGTACGGACCGTACCCACGCTCTGAGGGCATGGGTACAGTCCGTACCACGCGTACCCCTACATCACCACTACAATGGTGGTACGGACCGTACTCACGCCCTCAGAGCGTGGGTACGGTCCGTACCACGCGTACCCCTGCATCACCACTACAATGGTGGTACGGACCGTACCCACGCCCTCAGAGAGTGGGTACGCTCCGTACCACGCATACCCCAAAATCACCACTACATTGGTGGTACGGACCGTACCCACGCCCTCAGAGCGTGGGTACGGTCTGTACCACGCGTACCCCTACATCACCACTACAATGGTGGTACGGACCGTACCCACTCTCTGAGTCCGTGTGTACGGTCCGTACCACCATTGTAGTGGTGATGTAGGGGTACGCGTGGTACGGACCGTACCCACGCTCTGAGGGCATGGGTACGGTCCGTACCACCATTGTAGTGGTGATGTAGGGGTACGTATGGTACGGACCGTACCCACGCTCTGAGGGCGTGGGTACGGTCCGTACCACCATTGTAGTGGTGATGTAGGGGTACGCGTGGTACGGACCGTACCCACGCTCTGAGGGCGTGGGTACAGTCCATACCACGCGTACCCCTACATCACCACTACAATGGTGGTACGGACCGTACACACGCCCTCAGAGCGTGGGTACGGTTCGTACCACCATTGTAGTGGTGATGTAGGGGTACGCGTGGTATGGACCGTACCCAACCTATGAATGCCTCGGTACAGACCGCATCACCCGTACCCCTAGGGCACCAGTACATTTGTGATACAAGGCGTACACACGCCACGAATGTTGGCTTAGGGCCTGGTGCAGCATATAACCAGTATATTGGGGTGTGTGTATGCCCAGGACAGCAGTGTACTGCACCAAGGGTGTGGGTGGGTGGGTGGGTGGCTGCCTAGGATTCCCAGCAGTGGACAGAGACATGGGGGTGGGTGCCTATCACTCCCAGCAGTGGACAGAGACATGGGGGTGGGTGCCTATCACTCCCAGCAGTGGACAGAGACATGTGAGGGGTGGGTGCAGAGGAATACCAGCAGTGGACAGAGACATGTGAGGGGTGGGTGCCTATCACTCCCAGCAGTAGACAGAGACATGTGAGGGGTGGGTGCCTATCACTCCCAGCAGTCGACAGAGACATGTGAGGGGTGGGTGCCTATCACTCCCAGCAGTGGACAGAGACATTGGGGTGGGTGCCTATCACTCCCAGCAGTGGACAGAGACATGTGAGGGGTGGGTGCAGAGGAATACCGCAGTGGACAGAGACATGTGAGGGGTGGGTGCCTATCACTCCCAGCAGTGGACAGAGACATGTGAGGGGTGGGTGCAGAGGAATACCAGCAGTGGACAGAGACATGTGAGGGGTGGGTGCCTATCACTCCCAGCAGTAGACAGAGACATGTGAGGGGTGGGTGCCTATCACTCCCAGCAGTGGACAGAGACATGTGAGGGGTGGGTGCAGAGGAATACCAGCAGTGGACAGAGACATGTGAGGGGTGGGTGTTCAACGTAAAAAGAAAATGCTTTAATCAGCATAAAATAATATTTTTTTCAATAACACTATATACAAAGGCCAATGGCCAGTCCAGAATAGAAGTCCTTGGGGGGACGCATGGGCACGCGTCTCCCCTAGCTTGCCTGCACATTTGAACCCTCAGGGTCGTCAACTGGGGGGGGCATCATGTGGGGAAGGACCAGGAACCGCAGGGACAGGAGGTGTAAGGGTTGGTGTGGTGGGTGCAGGGACGGACGCCTCCACCACAGGGGGTGGGGCAGCACCAAAGGTGGGGGTGAGCTCGGTGCTGCACACTTCTGCCAGAGCGTCCAGAGTATCCCCTGCACCGGAAGAAACCACAGGCACAAAGGATGGGGGGGTCGGAGGGATGGGGTGGACATGGGGGGGACTCAACTTCCCTACCCGGGGAGTGCCTTGCCCGTTTGCAGGCTGGTGATCCAGTGGGGCTGAGGCCCAGCACAGACATGTAGCTCTCCTTGTCTGACTGTGTGGCAGGGGAGCCAAGGGGAGTGCCTTTGGAGGGACTGGGTAGTGAGGCATGCGGACTCAGACTGTGGGTGCGTGTATGCCTGTGTGCTTGCCCTCACGTGTTGGTGTGCTGCCTGTGTCTGGTGGGGTGCGTGCTTGGGAATGTCTGGGTGTGCATGGGACAGGCATGGGAGTGGGAAGTGTGGATGGAGCTGGGGTAGGGGGGGACGAAGTGCTGCAGGAGACTCACTGCTGCCGTCAGTGAAGAGTCCATGGACCTCAGCAACACCCGTTGGTCAGACATCGCTGCTGACATGCCCTTTATGAATGACACCATCTGTGTCAGCAGTCTGGTGTGGCCATGGAGGACATTCAGCATCGATGTCTGGCCAACCTGCAACTGCCGCTGAATGTCCACAGACTCTGCAGTGAGGGCAGCGGGGGTGACAGGGGCAGGGGGTGCGGTGCCTGGCACGAAGGAGACATGGTGGTGCCCTGCACGGACAGAAGGGACCGGAGCAACTGGGAGGGCGGTGATGGAAATGGAGGAGGTGGGGACAGATGTTGGGCTGCTGCCAGGTGTTGTAGCAGCCTCCGCTCCCTCGAGGAGTTCAGCCTCGGACCCGTCAGCGTCGTAGTCGCCACCAGACAGGTCCTCCGCCTGACTCCCCTCGCCCTCCATGCCACTTGCTCCCGCAGACTCGCCAGCAGTGGTGGCACCGGTTCTGGATCCCTCCTCCAGGTCCGTGCAGGTGTCTCCCTCGGTGTTCTCCGATGATGCTGTGGGCAAGGTGAAGATACAGAAAATAATCAGTCACCTGTATACATCTGACACATGAGTCCAAACAAAATAGGTCACAGTGCATATCAGGCAAGGCATCATGAGTAACATCTAGATTACTCCGCACACATGTAAGCCCTGCACTCCACAGTTGGTTGACCCACCATGCCACTTGGAAACAAGGAAAAATAGGACACAACAGCAAATAACTTGATATCGAAATATACTGAGAAGCTAGTGTGTGGGAACAGTTGAGCACAGCAATACTATGAAGGCATGCCACCTCTTGTTTACTGTGAACGAAACAGTATTGGTGCACCCAAGGCTAAATAACAGACCTCAATGCTGAAGGTGTCCCCACACTCAGAGACCTGTAAGTACTTTGGAAACCCAAACGAAATACATTGTGATCCCTTGGGAATCACACCACTTTACACAATCTACATGTTTAGAATGTGTGAATGTGCCACTTTGTGAACAGAACACACATGTGCCTGTATAAAAGAAATCACACAAGGAGGTGCACACAAAACTACATTTACAGTCATTGTATGAGCTGACAGCCTTATTCAAAGAAGCCACTGTTAGAAAGAAATGGGGTTTCAGTAAGTACATATACATGGCACCATGGCGGTCTGGATAACTTGACACTTGTAAGTTGGTATCTGCAACAACTAAGGACTTACCCAAATGCCACCACACTGTGGGAACATAGATATGTATAATCTGAAAAACAGTCTTATTCGAACTGTGCCTTTCTTTAAAATGTGCCAGCGCGTCCCCTGAAAGTGTAAAGGTGGTTTCTTGTGCACTTCCTTGGGAGACATCTGTCATGCAGGCACATTATTGTCCTTCACAACAAAACATAAAAGTCAAGCATTGAAAACATGAAGACATGTTGACAAGTGTAGTGAGTGCCAAGGTACAAGACTTCTTGACTAACAACTTGAATCATGCCACCTGTCACATGGCCATCCATACCATGATGACACAGTTGGCAACACGACCCACTGCCTGTCATGTGGAGTGGCACACATGTCCAAACACAGGAAAATGCATAAGCTAATGGGCCTGCAATTGTGTCGGAATAAGGCACACCTGCAGTGAGAAGACACCCTCATGGCAAGCAAGAATGTCCACACAGATGTCAGCACACAAAGACCAAACTATGTAGCATCTGGACCACACACTGGTGCCAAAAATGGATGAGCAGGAATCATGTATTTAAACTTGTGACACATGCTGCAAAGCACAAGCATTAAACCCTTCACAACATGACTGGGTCACTGCATGTTGAGTGTCTGACCAGACAATTATCACACACAGGTCAGACCTGGCAAGGAGACATAAGGTTTGGACATGTAGGCCTTGCCTGCACAAACCCCCTATAACTGAGACAATGTGATTGAGACAGATCAAGAAGTTACACCTCTTAATCTGGGTTTACTAAACTGTGCATCAAGAATTCCAAAATGTACTCCACATCACCTCGTGAGGCTGCCAACACATATTTGTGACAAACAACCATCAACAGACAGTTGTAAATCGACACACAGGCACTGAACAGTGTGAGGATGCAGAAGCCAAATGGGGTCACCCTGTCCAGTGGACACATGTAGCACACTTTAGATAAATACAAATGAGGCCAGGGAACAATGCCACAGAGGCCAACCTATGCTGAACACACAGAGAATGGGCACAGTGTTGGATGACACACATGATTCCGAGGCAAGGGTGTCTCAGGGGACTGTAGTGGGCACACTGCTCCATGGTCCTGGAATGATCTGACCGTAACATGAGCAACCGTCCCGGCACTATGCATATCTCCCACTCATGCACATCATGTCTGAGGCCACAACATCGGTCATGCATGCTGCAAGTCTGTTCATTTGAAACCTCACACTCCCATGTTGAGACTCAGCATCAGTGCCAACAAATATGGACCCCCAAATGACTGAACAGGACAGGGCACAGGCAAGGTACCAACACATGTCACAGACCACCCACACACATGATGCAGAAAGCAATGTGCACTTGGATTAACTGGCAGCCTAGATGACCATGTGCAATAGTGATTACACACAGACCAGGGAACACATGTCAAGGAGGGGAAGGGAGGAAGAACAGCACCGTTGACTTGGGGGAACAGGATATGCACTGCAGATATAAACCCTGGCAGTGTATCCAGGCGACTGAGCACTTCCAAAAGCTGGTGACACACAACAAACACACATGTACCTACCCCCTCCTTGCTGCTATATCTCCTGTAACCGCCTATCCATGTCAGGGAAGACCACCGCCAGGACACGCCTCATCTGGTGGGTCAGGCATCGGCACCTGCCATGGGGGCGTGGAGGTGAGTCCTTCAGCAGGACCCGGGCGATCCTCCGGGTCCAGCACCGGATGTCCTGCCACCGTTTTCTTACTTGGGCTAGGCGCCGACTGCGACCCTCCACCGATCTCACGGCCCTGACGGCCCACTTCCAGATCTCCCCCTTGGCATAGGCAGTTACCTGTGAGGATGACAAAATGAGACAACATCACTACACCTGCTCCATGTCAGAGAGACACACATTTGAACATCTTTAATATGTTGAACAGGGCATAGGATGCTGCCAAGAAATAGCATCTTTGTCATATGGACATTGGCCTCTGTGGAAGCCCCAATGCACTACATGGCATAAGTGCACAGGTGGCATGAGGGGTGCGACACACTCCATGAACATGGCACACACTGTGCATCACAAACAACACCAGGGTGATGGACAGCACCTCCAAGCAGTTACATGCCCCAGGCCACTGACGCAACCTCAGCAGAGTACACAGACACACACAGGCACAGATCAATCACATGCCATTGGCAACAGCGGATACAAACCTCACTATGCACATGTGCCACTTGCCTGTGGGGTGTCACAGGTCTGTGGCTAGCTCAGCAAGTCAGACACACAGCATGGCTTACTTCTCACATCAGATGGGTAGAGCTGTAGCCTCCTCCATGCAGCTGTGGTGCAACACTTCACATAGACACTCACCCACATGACAAGGAACATTCACACACATCAATGTCCAGGGGGTGTACACATCACGCGGACACTCTCACCACAGCTCCACTAAACTCACACACATCTGTGGGTATAGTCACCTGTCACACCGGGGGGACCACTGAATCACCTCAGGACTATAGACCAAAAATGCCACAAAGGATTAGCCAGGCTGAATGTGTCATGCACTATGCAGTGAATGTCACAGTACGCACAATGCAAGTGAGGAGTGCACACATGAACTACATCATGCTCTGCATGGGAGACATAAGCCATTCCCCCCTGGGACCCACTCTAAACAACATTGCATGTCTGTCACACCTGGACACAATGCCAGAAGTGACAGTCACAAAAAAGGTGCACAGTCAAAGCTAGTGGAGTCAGCACTCACCTGCTCCCCTGGTCTCCCATACAGGCTGGTGTACTGTGGGAGGGTGACATCCAGCAATGCCTCATTCTCCTCCTGGGTGAATGGCTGGGCCCTCTCCACAGACCTTGACATGGTGCCAGAGGAAGCACAGACAGCAGCAGTGCTGTCAACAGGAAAGTTGTGCAGGCAAGTGCCCTCTCATGGGTTCTGGCTGACTTATATATGTCTTGCTGAGGGGCATTCATTTGGAGGAGTACATAGTGATTGGTCAGATTCATTCGCATCTTTACTCCAATCCCTTTCCACATACACCAGTGACAGCATTTGCATCGTTCAAATTTTGAGCATCATGTCAAGTCAACAACCACTTTGCAACATTGTATTTTGTGGCCAACTGACTTTTCCAGGCCACCTGATGGAAAAATTTGAAGTGAAAACTCTGTATCCATGACAATCAGCATGCATTCAGTGCCTAATACTTGTCCCTTATGTGTCCCCTATGTCATTTTCAATTCCACACACAGGTACGGTGCATTTCACACGTACCCCTATGGCACCAGTTGCACAGTGCGTTTGACACGTATGTGTAGGCACTGGTAGTACACGTACATGTAGGCACTGGTAGTACAAGTACCCGTACATGTACTACCAGTGCCTACATGTACGTGTCAAATGCACTGTGCAACTGGTACGTGTAGGCACTGGTAGTACACGTACCCGTACGTGTACTACCAGTGCGTACACGTACGTGTAGGCACTGGTAGTACACGTATGGGTACGTGTACTACCAGTGCCTACACGTACGTGTAGGCACTGGTAGTACACATACAGGTACGTGTACTACCAGTGCCTACACGTACGTGTACTACCAGTGCCTACATGTACGTGTACTACCAGTGCGTACACGTACGTGTAGGCACTGGTAGTACACGTACGTGTAGGCACTGGTAGTACACGTACGTGTGTACGGTCCGTACCACGCGTGCTCCTACGGCACCACTACTATAGTGATACGGACCGTACTTGTACGGTCCGTACCACGCGTACTCCTACGGCCACACAACTCTAGTGATACGGACCGTACACACACCCGCAGAGCGTGTGTACGGTGCGTTTCACACGCTTACACTGTTGATAGGATGCGCACACGAAAGGAATGGAGGTCTCAGACTCGCACAAGGATGTACATCAAGTCATTGTCATTGCTGTCCTACATGTGCAGGGCCTAGGTGTGTCAGGCAGTGATATTGCACATGTTTCCTCATACATGTCATGTGTGATGGGGCACTATGTGGCACACTTCCCCTTCACGCTTTGCACATGTGTGCATGTAGTACAAACGTGTCAAGCACAGCATCACTGATATGGCACAGTCACCACCACCCGCAACTGTCCCCTGATGCCAGGGACAGGGACACTAACAACTGACATTTAACGACCAGCGTGCACCGATGTGACTATGTCATGTGTGTGTCATGTGTTCCCATGAGCTTGCTGTTGGTATTCCGTCAACTGCATCTGCTGTTGCTGCATCCAACATGTGTCTGTGTGTAGATGGGCATGGCACACATCTACGCACACCATGCCACATGTGCATTTCCACGTAACGTGTGTCTGTATGCATCGAACTTGATATGTTGACATGAGGACATATCTGCGTCATCTCAATGTCTTGTGTTTTCTGTTTTCACGTGTACCCCTTCATCGCAATGTGTGTGATCTGTACATTTGACATTCCATGTGATCTGTGTGTCTAGCTTGCCGTCAGCTGTCTGTATGAGATGACATCCTTCAAATGCTGATATGTGGATGTATGTCACTCTTGTGATGTCTCTGGCTGTTCACTGACACTGTCCCACAGCTCGTTTCAGGGCATGTCATGTAGACTTGACAATCAACGGGTGTAGCTGGATTTTCGTAGGAGTATCACCTGGCTGGCATACATGTCCTGGATGTATTGCACAGACCAGACTCTGTATTTAGCAGATGTGTATTAGCAGTTGAGCATGTGCTCAGTTCATTGACATTGATGTTGTTATGTTCTCACTCTTCGTTATTCATTCCAATTTTCTGCAGGGCACCGCCTGTCCCCAGACCAATGCCAGACTTGGGTGCCATGAGGGAACATGACTGCATACGCCGTTACAGATTCACCCAACAGTTGATTGAGGACCTGTCAAACAGGCTGGCACCACACCTCCAGCCGCGACACAGGTATCCTACTGCGCTGACCCCCAAGATGAAGGTGATGGCAACCCTACATTTTTTGCCACCGGTACGTTTCAATTCACCACAGCTGATGTTGGTGGCATGTCCCAGACGATGTTCAGCCATTTCCTGCATGATGTTTTGGCGGGCATGTTGGAGCACCTGGATAAATTGATCCATTTTCCGACTCCTGAGGAGTTGACAGGTGTCAAGGGTGATTTCTATGCCCTGGGAGGGATGCCCTATGTCATTGGATCCATTGATGGGACACATCTGGCTTTGGTACCACCACAGGCACAGGAGGGTATACTCTTACGGCATCTCCTGACCCACTTTTTTACATGATGTTTCCATGTAGGGGATTCTGGCTATCCCAACATGCCATGGCTGATGACGCCTCTCCGCAACCCAAGATCAGCTGCAGATCACCGTTACAACAGTGCACACGGGCAGACCCGGCGAGTGATTGAGAGGACGTTTGGCCTCCTGAAGAGCCGATTCCGGTGCCTTCACAAGACAGGCGGGTCCCTCCCATATGCAGCGGCGAAGGTCTGCAAAATCTTCCTCGTGTGCTGCATGCTGCACAACATGGCAGTGGAGAAGGCAGTGCCACTCATCCTGGAGCAGCATGAGCAGGAACATCCACCCGTGGAGGATGAAGGGCTTGGCCACGAGGCAAGTGAGGAGGAGGAGGAGCATATCCAGAGTCAGCTCATACGCAACTTCTTCTCACAATGGTGAGTCACTGTGTCTAAGTGTGCATGCTTGGAGCCTTGTGTGGCATGTGTTGCAATGTGTGTGTCCAGCTGACTGTATGCTAAGTGACTTAGATGTGTGTTCTGATGTGTCACTCGAGTGATGATGTCATTCCACTCATTTTAGTTGTGACCCTAATTTTTCTAATCGCATGGTGACAACATTATTCCTTTAGAGTAAATGACCATGTATGCGGAAAACAATCTTTTAGCTGACTTCTTGTGTGTCTGTCATCCACAGGTTCTTGCGCATGTTGTCTGGTTGTGTCATCGTTGGCATCCTGCTATTCCTCATGAGTATTGCAACGTGTGCTGAATCAGCCCCATCCATGCATGGACATGGGGAAAAGTCATTTTGGGTGAGGATTGCAGCAAGGCATTTTGGGGGTGTTACGTGTTTGGAATGTGTGGGGACTGCTCCTGTGCATGTTGGGTTACCATGCATACATGTCGACTCACCATGGGGCACATGACATGTAGCATGACTCCCATGAATTGATAGTCAACCTTCGTGACAGTCATCTCTAATGGTTTATGGATTCTGATGAAGGCATCAATGTGTATATAACTTCCCTCAGAAACATACGGGATGCTACGGGTGGACATGGTATGGGACATCCCCATAACAGGCTCAATGGGGAATTGCAGCCTCTCCGTGTGCAGAAGGGGGTGTTTGGCTCATCCCCTTAACTTGTGTGCCAGGTCATTTGGATTTACTACATCTGTGTTGTGAAGGGGGTGTCCAGTGTAGGTCCCACATGTTCAGCCAAATGACCTGTGTGTCTGTTCATCTTGATGCATTTCCCTTAGTGTGAGCCTGAGTAATGAAGGGGTTCCTCACCCTCCAAGGTGCCTCATCTCTGTCAATGCAGGTCTCTTGCCACTTTGCATGCGGCATCTCTGGCATAGTTGTCAAAGATTGTGCATATGAGTCTATGTGTAGTTTGGCTACATGCATGCAGTTCTTCATGGGTTAGAATCTCGATTGTGCATGAAGTCCATGGTTGTGTATGTATTTGGACATGTTGGTCCCCACGACGGGTCGTCAACACCTGCTGAGGGTGTGTCTCCTGTGCGCGGCTCTGCCTTCTGTTTCCTGATCCTGTGTCAGTCATCTTTGGTGATTGTGCATCCATTTTCTCTGGGTGTGCCATGGGTAACCGGACACTCCTTCCTTTACATACGCCTGTTGCAGTTGTCCTTTCTGACATCCTTGTCTTTGTGTGCTACTTTTGGCATGGTTTCCAGGACAGACCGCCTGCTGCTGCGGCCCCTGCAGCAAGGGCCCACAAAGTGGTGGGATTCCGCAACACACACGCCTCAAATATGCTCCTCCCTGCCTCCCTCCACCCATTCATTTGGCTGTCATCATCTTGTCTGTGCCACTGTTGCGGCCATGCGGTGCCAAAGACAGGACCGTCAGCACATGCAACGTGCACATTGCACGACCCTCATGTTCTTGCATGACCCACATCACACTACAGTCTGATGTTGTAGCCACCCTCCAAGCAATGTCCATCCGAAACTCAACCGCCTGCTCTCAGGCATACCCTAAGCGCACACACGACATATTTGCATGCTGAGTGTGCAACTCCAACTGCCCACACAGAGCTGCCCCGCCTTCCAGGCCCTGTCATACCAACCAGATCATGTCCCTCCTGCTCCACACCGGCTCCGTCCACCAGTAAGGCCATAGGAGTGGGACTCAAGCCTTCAGCATGTGGTATAGTGGCGTCATCTGGCACATGGCCCAGGGATCCCCTCTCAGCGTGTCAATCTTCAATGTGTCCAGGACCCCCCTCTCCACCATCACATGCGCACACAACCTCATCATCATGTCGTATGCCATTGACACCCAGGTGCTCCTCACCCTCACCAAAGACGCAGCCATTGCCAGTTCCAACATTCAGGAAGGCATGAGGTCCGTGGATGAATGGCTGATCATCAGCCACCTGAGGCTGGACTTGTACAGGACTGAGGTAATCATCTGAGGATTGTCCCCTTACAGCTGGCTCAACTCCTTGTGTCCCACCCACAGGGGCCCTACACAAGCACCCAGTGGCCACGCACACAAGATGGTGTGCATCATGGATTTGTCACTCACATTTGCCATGCAAATCACCAGCATATGTACCTCATGCTGCAACACCCTCTGCATGATGCACATGATCCTCAGATAGATCCACTACACGGAAAGACAGACCATCCCCCAGGTCCACGACACCAGCCGTGTCAACTACTGCCCCGCCCTCTACGGAGCAAGTACATCAAAACTCACGGGAAACTTGTCCACATCCAGGGTGATTCTGCACAACTCAGCTTCAACATCCCGCACCCCATAAACATCACCGTCCACCTGAGATAGCTGCAAGGGATCACTGTGTGCTGCAGGATGACCTTCACACTCCTCATACACAATCAGGAGGCAGTCAACAACCCCAGACCCCAAAATCAACCTTCTACATCTGTCATCCAAGACCCCGTTGGCCCAACTCTATGCATCCGAACTTAGCCTGGCCACCATTCTTCACATCCACAACACTCCAGCATGAAGGAGATGGTTCTCACGCCTGGACAAACACACATGAGCCATGACCTCTAGGCCTTCATCATCCTCTTCCTGATTGGTGTGTCCGCACAGTATTTCAAGCCCCCCCTCAGCAGCTTGAGGCCATCACGGGTGAGTATTGGGCTCCCAGGCTGTATCGGATGATACATTGTGACCCATGTGTGTCCTTTACCGGACTCAGATCCCAGGGTATGGATGGCTGGAGTTAGTTCAACACTCAAGCATAGTTTGACATTTACCCACACGTATGTTGTGGACTAATGCAAAATGACTGCAACATCTCATGACAAAAAAATAGTTTTATTCTCGGTGCGGTGCGTGTTTTGGTAGAAAAAACTTAGGTGCTCTACCGGGTGCATAGAATCCAAAGTTCACAGGGGGAGATGGGATCCTTGTCATTTGAAGTCATCAGAGTCCAGACCACAGTGTTGGTCATCATTGGTCAGACTGTGACCAGCAAGTCCATGTGGCAGAGAATATCAGTGAATGATGTGCTGCTGTTGCGCATGAAGGCCAGGTGCCAGGCCAGGTGACCTGGGAGATGTGGATGGTCCGCTGCCTCTCACGGTCTTTTCCGTTGACGACCCACCTTCCTCCAGGGACCCTCAGATGCAGGCCTTGACGATGTTTGGGACGCTCCGTCGGACGAATCCTCCTCCTCCTTCTCCCTGCCTGTGGCTGGTGCTGGTCTGTGCCTGGTGTCACAGGGAGGGTTGCCTATGTTGTCGGTGATCCGACGGAGTGAATGGCTTATGTCCCTTTGCACCACCAGGAGCTCAGCCAGTCTTGCCTCCATCCGTCCTTGGTGTTGTTGTTGACTGGCGTGTTGCTCGGCCTGCTGATTCTTAATGTCTGTGAGGGTCGCCACTACCTGACTGATGGCCCTGGTGTCCCGCCGGTATGCCTCCATGATGTTGTGTACGTGTGACATACCGGTCCCTTCAGCTGTCTGGTCAGGTTCTCGCCTCCGCCTGCCTCCACTCCCACCACCCCTGCCGACACGAGCCTGGCCTGCCATTGTGGGCACATCGGGTCTACGGGACCCCTGAGGGATGGCAGTGTCGGTGTTGGCTGCCTCCTCCTGGGTGCCCGGCGAACCTTGTCCCTCCAGGTCAGACTGGCTCAGTTGTTCAGTGTGGGCAGGGCTCCTGGGTGTCTCCTGGGATGTGGAAGGAATGGGGGTGGTGGTTGGCACAGATGTACCTGAAGCAGGTGCTGCAGGGGCTGGGACACCAGAGGGGCCAGGTTGGTTGGGGTCATCCGCGGAGTGTTGTGAGGTGTCGCTGCCGGTGGGATCAGGTTCCTCCCGAGCCTGGGACTGTGGTACTTCCCCCCCATTGTTGGGGGGAGATCCATGACGTTGCCCTGTGTGAGAGAGAGACAATGTTAATGCTGTTTAATGCAACATCAATGTTTCATACATATTCTAGTTGCCACAGTTCCTCCGGGTAGTTGTATGTACCTAGCATTCACATCAATGTTCACTTGTGGATGGGTATGTTGCAGGGGACTGATTGAAATGTTCTCCAGGGTGTTTGACATGTCGAATTTGGGCTTGGATGCTTATTTGGCTGTGGCTTGATCTTGTTGTGTCACATGTCCATTGTGAGAGTGGGTAACTCCATTGGCTGCCCCGGGGGTGTGTGCTTGTGTAAGGGGTGAGTGATCATCCCTCAGCCCGACGCTGTTCAACATCCACATGGCCCCCCTCACACAAGTGGCCCGCCAACACAACCTCTAAAACATCTACTATGCCGACGACACCCAGCTCATCCTCTTCCTCACGAAGGACCCTCACACCCCAAAACAAACATCCACAAGGGCTGAGGGCCATCGCCGACTGGGTGCGGAGCGGCCATCTGAAACAGAACTCGGACAAGACAGAGGTCCTCATCCTGGGACCCACACCCTCAGCCTGGGACGACTCCTGGTGGCCGATCGCTCTGGGGACAGCACCGACACCCACCCACCATGCACGCAACCTAGGATTGATCCTCGCATCCTCCCTCTCCATGTCCAAGCAGGTCAACGCCGTCTTCTCCTCCTGCTACGACACCCTACACACGCTCCGCCGGATCTACTGGTGGATCCTGATCGAAACAAGTAGAACAGTGACACAGGCCCTCGTCAGCAGCTGACTGGACTACGGCAATGCACTCTACGCAGAACTCCCATCCAAACACCAACGGCGGCTACAACGCTTCCGAAACGCCTCTGCACGACTGATCGTCAAAGCCCCCTGCCACATCACCCCCCTCCTGAGTGACCTGCACTGGCTCCACATCGACAAGAGGATCACCTTCAAGCTCCTCACCCACGCACACAAGGCACTCCACAACGCCGAACAAGCCTACCTGAACATCAGACTCAGCATCTACACCCCCCCCCACCAGCTCCGCTCCGGCAGCCTCGTCCTCGCAGCTATTCCCCGCATCCAATGTACGACTGCCTGCGGGAGATCCTTCTCCTACCTCGCTGCCAAGACCTGGAACACCCTCCCAACCCACCTACGACTGACCCAAGACCTACTTGCCTTCAGAAGACTCCTCAAGACCTGGCTCTTTGAGCAGTAGTGGAACCCCCTCCTCAGCGCCTTGAGACCCTCACAGGTAAGTAGGGCGCCTTACAAGTACCCTGATTGATTGTTGATTGATTGACGGTTCCTGCTGGTGGGTGTAGTGTGAATTGGCAGTGGGTCTCCCAGGTGATGTATCTGTCCCCCCATGGAGCATGCTGCCATGTCACTGAGTGTGAGTTCCTGTCCTAGATATCTGAGCTTGTTGTGTTTGTGTTAGAGTTTGCAGTTGTCACAGGAGGGCCTTGTGCTGCCTACAGCAGGGCCAAGTGTCAGCTACCTTGTCAGTACTTTGCCAGTCCCTGCGCATGGTGCATGGGTATATACCTGGGCCATATGGGCTGAGGGCAATGGTGTCTGTTTCTGAGTTGTACAATATGTTTAGTGATCCCTACCCTCCCAGCATCCCGGACATCCAGTCTTGGGTTTGTGGTTTGTGTAGGCTGGGACATGGCATGGCCTTGCTTTGTGAATGGGGCATACACATGTTAGTGGCATGAGTGTTGTTTTTGAGTGTGGTTGTGTCCGGTGAGGGCTTGGGGGTAGGTGAGTGCATTTGTTGTAGTTGGGGTGTGGATGCCATTACCCCCATGTTACATAAGTTGTTTGTGTACTCACCAGGATCTGGAACTCCTTCGACTCCGTATACTCCCACCGGCGGAAGCAGGGCCATCACCATCTCCACCCAGGGATGGCAATGTACCGGTCTGCGGGGCAGCCCACCTCCAGTGATGTTACTCTGGGCGTAGTCCTCGTTCATTTTGCGCTTGACTGCCCTACGCAGATCATACCACCTGGCTTGGCATTCATTCCTGGTCCTTCTGATGGGCGCAACAGCATTCACACAATCGACGAACCTCTGCCACAGGCGTGATTTTTCTTATAACACACCCACCAAAAGTTCAAACCCAGCCACACCCACAAATGGATCAATAAAAAGGGCCCACACTCACAAACCATGAGCCTTTGCAACAGACCCACTGCTGACAGACACCACACACAAACAACTGCACCCATACACCTTAACTTACAAACCTTCACACAACCTCCTTCACACATACCCCCTCTACACATTCACACACACACCTACACATTCACACCCACACACCCACAACCATCCATACCCACACCCCACACCATGCCCACAGACAAGAATCCAAAGTTCACAAGGGAGGAGCTGGACATCCTTGTCAACGAAGTCATCAGAGTCGAAAAAGCATTACTTTAATTATTTAAATTATTATATATTATTTATTGATATAATAGGTTTATTTATATATATATATATGTAAATATATTTTTAATAATTGTTTTAAATATTTTATAATTAAGATTAATAATTATTTTATAATATTATTAAGTAAATATATGTGTTAAATATGTTTTTTTGCATTACATTTATTATTTTTACATTTTAAGCTTTTTTAAATTATTTTAGCTATGTTTTATTTAATTATGTTTATTATTTAATTACTTTTATATTATTTTTAATACATTAAAAAGATGCGAGATTTTAGTTAGCTATATTTTAAACATCGATATTTTGTACTCGATATTTTAATACTTACCTGTTTGTAGATAGGGATTCGCTATTCTGTCCCTCGATATTTTGGCATCGATATTCTGGACAGTCGATAGTCTGTCCCTCGATATTTAGTCACTGATCCCTTAAATTCATCTCAATCACTGGCAATTGCCCTTACCGGGCTCCAATTCATTGTTTTTCACCCACCATGCCAGCTCAGTCTTGACTGAATGGAACACCACCATTTTACTCTGACCATAGTCTCCTCCTACCACACACTGGTCCATGCTCCTAGGCATCCCTGCCACTGTCTGTAATTTTATCGTCCTCCTTTAACTGTCTACAAACACCCTGACCCACCTCTCCTACCTTTACCTGGTTAGCACACATATGATGAGTCTACCTGACACACTGCGTTGTGCATTTGGTAGCTCACACTGCCCTAGTACAATTGTCCGGCTCTAGTTGTTTTGCTGCCTCACGGTTGTTTCCTGTATGCACTCATTTCATTTACCAAATGCATACCCTTCCATTGTGCTGACCCAATGTAATTGGAATGTGATACATTTCTATGATGCCCCCAACTCGACACCGTCCACAGCTTGCTTTGAACACTGCTTACCTTCCATCCTGCTCCCCTGCTTCAACCACAAGACCTTCGAATCCTTATCCCACACTCATACGTCAGCTTGGTCTACACACGAGTGATGAATCCCACCTAGCACACTGCGTTGTGCCCTGGGTAGCTCACACTCCTCGGATGCTATTGTCCGTCCTCTCAATTGATATTTTCATTGATGTGTCCTAATGTACTCTTTTCATTCTTGTTGACCCAATGTATTCATTTGTTCTGTGTTATACGTCTATGATGCCTTTAACGCGGCCCAGTCCGCAGCTTACATTAAAATGCTGTTTCCTTAACCCTCCGTCCTGCTCCCCCTCCTCCCCCGCTCCTCGTCACTCCTGACACACTCCCTCCATAAGTACACACGTCCGTGTGACGTACACACCCGGAAATAGCCACTTTGGCTTATAGCCGAGACACTACAGCCCAGCTCTACACTCTGCACACGAACGTGGCGGTTCCTTGATGACTGCCCCACCGTCGGATTCAGTCCGCTGAACCAGGTAAGCTCCCGCGATCCCTGGCCAGTTTCTTTTCCCCGTCCCACACGATTGCTTTCTTACCCCCTACCATCTTCCTCCTCAGGTCTCCTTAATCAGTTTCCTCAACGTGGGATGCCGCGGAGCCTCCCCCTTCCTCACTGCGGATGAACACGGCACCCGACTTTTACTCAATTCACTTCAGGTAACTGCTTGTCTTCTCCCATGCCTTCTCTTTCTATCTACGCGCCGCCAATTTTTTAACCAGTACATTCATCACCCCCGCAGGTTCTCCCATTCCCTGGGTAAATTCGTTACCCCAACTACTCGTGATTGACATACCGCTTTTCCAGTTAGCGTTTTCCTCCCAATTTTCTTAACACACTTCCCTACTCTTATCACGTAGCCTGCGCTTGCGGCACCCGACCACCGATGCTTCATTCCTCTCTGTCACTTAGGGATTGCACTTCCTGGTTTCTTTATCTCTTCACCATTCCCCACCTTATCAGCAATTACTACCGTCTAAACCCAGACGCTTCAGTGCCCACTGTTACATTACTTGCCCGCGATCGTGCTCATCCATGGCTTTTCTGTCTCACTTTTTTCACTGACGTGATCCAAGCAGTGATACCTTTTTTTATCTATTCTTGCACGCCCTCCTCCCCCCTTTTCCTTCCCTTTATTACTGCCCTTCCTGGTTTAACCTGTCCCGCACCCTGTGCCCCAACCTCACTAACCTCCATACACGACCACTTGCTGGATGGCCCATCGCCACATCACTTACCTGCACTCCCGCTCTCAGGCTGCATCCTATTTTCACTCGCTTGACTGAAGTGATCCCAGCGGCACTACTTACATAGTTTCTCCTTCCCCCTTGCCCACATGCGCAAACCAATCCTCGCCCCTCCCTTTCTTCTCCTTTCCCTCCCTGTACAGTACCGCCAATACCGATAACCCGGTCCTGAAGATGATCCTGATTGATAGGATCGAAACGTCGTCGACTCCTCAGCGCAACTGATGGCGCATGCTCTGTTGTGGCTCAAATGAGATTGTTTCAATTTCGCAAATCTAACATTGTAAATCATTGTTTTGAGCCACAACATCCACTGTATATATTTGTTCACATCCACATCTTGCGCCGTGTTCGCTGATATCACAATTGTCACATGCGTCGCCACTTGCTTGTGTCACATACACAATTGAGCAACAAGTCCAATTTGGGTTGTTTCACTCATTATTTGCCTACAGTGCTGCTACAACTGTACTTTTTATTTTGAACATAATTATAAGATGCCATGTGCATATTTCAAAACTAATTCTGAGTCTCCCACTTTCTTTTCCACGTAATGTACTATACATACATGTCTAATTGTCCTCTATAGTGCTACCAGTTGGGATATTATTTTCTCTTTACAGTCTTGACCCAGGCATTTGCAAATCAGCCTTGCCTTGCTCCAATAGGAACTGTCTATTCCAAACTGCCAGGCCATGACTTCCCTGAACCAGAACCAAGCAACCCAAGGCTGGTTTAATCCTGATTGGGGCTCATCAGTTGGGTATAGCGTGGCACATTGAGCATGAGACCAATGTGTGGGCATACCCGTCAGGCCTTAAATGTTCTAGTCTGCATGTATGCACATATCTTTGTGAACTGAGCGCTTAATGGACACCTCTTTCAGTGGCAGCTGGAAGATTTTGAAAGTGGTTAGATATAAAAATCGACTTCAAATTGCATTGAAAACATAAACTAAGACAGCCAGCATGTCTTCTTACAAGGGAGTTTGAGGATTAGGGATTCATGCCCACAAATTTGTTAGACAGAGGACTCTTCAACACTCCAACATACACAATGGTAGTTTCAGGAAAAAATAACAGAAAAGTGCCAAAAGTGGCTTGCCACTATTGTATGTAAAAGATAAGGCCTAAATTAGCTTCCTAGCAATAAGAAAATATCCAACGTTTTAATCTGCGTATGCCACACTTTTTGATTGCTGGAGTTGTATTTCAATAACCCCAAAATTAGGTGCACATAAAGGAAAGCAAGATATGTGATAATAAGTAAATAATTAGTATTATGTCTGTGTGGTCCCTTTAAAACCAAAGTTGAACTAAACAGAACAAAATATCAAAAACAAATCGGGGGTAGAGTAGAAAGGTAAATATCAAAATAAAAAAGTAGCATGGAGGCGAGCTAGCAAACTTCTCAGAGAACTTATATTATGATATGCAAGACAGTAATCAGGGATGGGTCCCCTTATTGTTGATCTGGTAAAATGTTGCCAAGATCCACGGAAAAATGACCATATGTTGGGCTGGTAGTAGTACGAAGGTTTGGCAATAATGTATGTATTTAACTGCCTTGACACAGTCCATGTGGGAAGAAAAATGTGTTGACTGTACCTGTGATCATTACACAGATTCCATTTTAAGAAGATGAAGACGATGTAACACAGTCGAAGAAAGAAAACAGCTTTTCCAAACTATACATTATCTGTTCTAACATTGTCACCCTTACCAACCTAGTTTTTATGCATAACCACAAAGTGGCCTAACGCTTAGGGATTTCCTATGAATTTCACTTTATTCAAGCTAAAATATCCAAAATCATTAGTGCATTAAAGCCCACTGCCCTACACAGCAAAACCTGCAGTGGCCATGTCATCAAATTGTGCCATTGTGCACACAATTGCAAACTTTTCCAATGCAGCCCTTAAAATGTTTTAAAATGCCGTTTCAGCACTCAGGCACATGACAATAACCTTTCTGAAAAAAACCTATTGCTGATCCTGAATCACTGAACAATATCATATCTAATCCCACCACGCATTTTTTACTGTGTCCCCAGAAATAATAGAAAGCACCCAACACCTTCCGAGCTGGAGCAACCCAACCTTCTTGTCTTCTTCCATTATGGATTCTGACCAGGAGAAGAGACTGAAGACACATTCAAGAACATAATAGATGATCTGCTCACAGATATGGACAAGGGCAACTCCTGCGTTCTGATCCACCATGTCTTTTTTTCTGTTTTAGTTTGACAGACGATAACATTTTTTAGATCAATCATTCAATCACTCAATCAGGGGTTTGTAAAGTGCAGCTATTCACTTGTGAGGGTCTCATGGCGTTGGGGGGCGGAGGTGGCTCCTTTGGGTGCTGGGATCATCTGAAGAGCTAGGTCTTGAGATCCTTCCTCAACTGGGGCATTGTAGGGCTTTTCCAGAGGTGAAGAGGGAGGTGGTCCCAGGTCTTGGCTGTGAGGTAGGAGAACGACTTTCCACCAGTTTTGATCTTGTAGATATGTGGGATGGTGGCCAAGGAGAGGTCGGCTGATTGTGGTTTCTTTTGGGGGAGTGGAAGAAGAAGTGGTTGTTTAGGTATGCTGGTCTGATGTTGTGGAGGGCCTTGTACGCATGCATGAGGAGCTTGAAGGATATTCGTCTTTTGATGGGGAGCTAGTGGATATCGCGGAGGTGTTGGGTGATGTGGTTATGACGGGGGAAGTCTAGGATCAGTCTTGCTGCGGCGTTCTGAATGGTCTGGAGCTTGGGGATAAGTTTGTTGTTGATTCTGGCATAGAGGGCGTTAGCGTAGTCCAGTCTGCTAGTGATGAAGGCGTGCATGACTGTTTTTCTGGATCCAGAGGGGATCCAGAGGGGATCCATCTGAACGTTTTTCAGAGTTTTCAGCGAGTGTTGAAGCAGGCCGAGGAAACAGCATTGATCTGGCAGTTCATAGTGAGCAATGAGTCCAGTATGATGCTGAGGTTTTGTGCATGGTCTGTTGGGGTGGGGGGGTTTTGAGGGCAGGGGGCCACCAGGTGTCGTCCCATGCTGAAGTTGTAGAGCCAAGGATGAGGACTTTTGTTTTCTCTGAGTTGAGTTTCAGGCAGCTCTTTTTCATCTATGTTACGATGGCTTTCATCCCTTCTTTGAAGTTGTGTCTGGTGATGTTGGGTTCCCTGGGTGTCATCGGCGTAGGAGATGACGTTGAGCCCATGGATTCTGACGATGGTTGCGATGGAGGCCATGTAGATGTTGAAGAGGGTGGGGCTGACGAAGGATCCCTGGGGTACACCACATCTGGTCTCTGGGCGAGTGTGTCAGCACAGTTAGTGAACCAGCGGTGGAGGTTGCTTGCTGGGGTGTTGGTGTCTGGTGTTGTTGGAGATGGAGTGCTGGTGATGGCATAGGTGAGCTGTTCTTTGGTGACTTTGTTCCATCTTCTGCGGGGGGAGGTGGAGCACGTGCTTGTGTATGGTGGGCTTTCTAAAGGAGAAATGGATGCAGTGGTGGTCCATCCAATGAAGTTCCATGGTGTGGCTGAAGGAAACGCTGTTTCCTCCTGCGAAGATGGGGTCGAGAGTATGTCCTGCTGTGTGTGTGGGGACAGTGACAAGTTGCGTCAGTCCTATGTTGGCAAGGTTCTCTAGAAGGGCGTGGTGTTGGGGTCATCATGGTTGTCCAGGTGAAAGTTTAGGTCTCAGAGTAGGATGTAGTTGAGGCGAAGGGTGTGGGGTGTGATGAGGCCTGCGATGGTGTAGGTGAAAGGAGCACAGGCCAAGCGGCCTGTAGATGAGGGTTCCGCAGAGAGTCATTTTGGGGTTGGTCTGGATCTGCAAGTGGAGATGTTCTATGGGGGTCGTGGTGTCGTCCGGGTCAGTGGTTGTCATGCGGAGGGAGCTTTTGTGGACGATGGCGATACCTCCTCCTAGGTGGGTGGGATGGTCTTTTCTCAGGATCGTGTATCCATCTGGAATGGCGGCTGAGAAGTCGGGCACAGAGTTGGCGTTAGTCCAGGTCTCTGTGAGAAAGGCGACATCGGGTGTGTGGGTGTTGAGGAGGTCCAACATTTTTATGGCGTGCCTGTGTAGTGAGCGCACATTGAGGAGTATGCAGGTCAGTGGTTTGTGTGCGGTAGCATCTGGTAGGCTGGGGGCTGCTCGGAGGTGGGTGAAGGTGTCGCTGCAGTGTCAGCAGGTGGTCGGGCCTTGGCTGTTGCTGGTGTAGACAGCTGGCAGTTGTGGCTGTGTTTGGAATTAAGAGCGCGGAGGGTGCTGGAGTTGCAGCTGAGGCAGGTCGGGAGACCAGGGTCCTCGGTGCTGGTCACGGACGGGTTGTGGATGGGCACAGATGGGCTTGCCTTTGGCGCGCCAGAGGTGCGGCCGCACAGTGGCTTCCATTAAGTAGGGGTTGGGGAGGGCGGTCAGCTGGGAGGCAGGAGCGGGAAGGACACGCTGGAGGGGGGGCTGCAGTGGCAGCAGCAGCGGGGAGCGCGGTAAAGAAGAGAGAGCAAAAAAGGAAAAAGAAGCAAAAAGGTTCAAAAAGAGAAAAAGGGGCAAAAGAGAAATGTGAGAGCAAAAAGCAAAGAGAGAGAGAGAGTAAAAAAGAGAAAAAGGGCACAAAGGGCACAGAAGAAAGTGGAGCAGCAGAAGAGCGAGTTCTCTCCCACTGGACCACCAGGGATGAGATGCAGGCAAGAGCCTGTGGGTGGAGAAGGGCCTTGAACACCTACCAGGCATAGGTGCTCTGGGCTCAGAGGGCAGTACCTCAATGGTGGAGCTGTGCGGGAGGAGAGCAGTCACACTGACCAGGTCAGTGGTCTTGCTCTTCTTGCCACGCAGTGGGCACCATTTAGGGGCCGATTCCGATCCGTTTAAAATATTCCCCGTACAAATCGTATCCGGATTTTTTTACGTACGAATCGTACAAGTCCCATACAAACTGGCAAGTACGATTCATATGTAAAAAACACCAAACGAATCGCATTGGGAACATTCCCCGACACGTCCTCGGGTCGGAAAAAGTGGCCGACACATCCCCGGACAGTTTTACGTACGGATCGGGAAACCGAAGTCCGAACGCGCAAGTACGATCCATCCCGTCCGTCCGAATGCGCCACCGTATGGTAAAAACACCGTACGGAGCGAACCTCCATAGCAACCATGGAGATGTCCAAACATGTGCCCACATACGCGCCGAACAACCCCCCAGCCCCCCGCGGATGTACGTGCTGGACCCCCAGCCCCCCCGTGTGTACGGTGCGGACCCACACACGTGTATGTACAGAGCGTACCCCCACCCGTGTATGTATGGAGCGTACCCCCACCCCCGTGTGTATGGTGCGGACCCTCACCCGTGTATGTACGGAGCGTACCCCCACCCGTGTATGTACGGAGCGTACCCCCACCCCTGTATGTGCGGTGCGGACCCCCAGCGCTACACACTGGGGGTCCGCACCGTACATACGGGGGTGGGGGTACGCTCCGTACATACACGGGTGGGGGTCCGCACCGTACATATGGGGGTGGGGGTACGCTCTGTACATACGGGGGTGGGGGTACGCTCCGTACATACACGGCTGGGGGTCCGGCGCATACATCCGCGGGGGGGCTGGGGGTCCGGCACGTACATCCGAGGGGGGGCTGGGGGTCCGGCACGTACATCCGAGAGGGGGCTGGGGGTCCGGCGCGTACCTCCGCGGGGAGGCTGAGGGTCCGGCGCGTACATAGGGGGGCTGGGGGGGTGTTCGGCACGTACCGGGCCCCATTTTCCTCACGCTTCGCGGCGTACTTAGCTTTTCCGGCACTTTTTGGGTGCCGTAAAAATATTGCCGTCCGGAGTGCTGTCGGTACGAATCGTACTTGCTGGTACGTAAAAAGCTGCCTAACTCCGACCGCATGTCGCGTATGCGCTGTCCCGGATCACATTCGGATGTATTTTTGTGTCGGTCGGTGTTTTGTACGATTCGTACGGAAATGATGTTTCCGTACGAATCGTACTTGCATGTTTGTACGGTCTTTTTCCCGGGTACGAGTCGGACGGAGAAAACGCTCCGTCTGACGATTCGTACCCGGTTTCTCCAGGATCGGAATCGGCCCCTAAGTAGGGTGTTGGGGAGGGCGGCCATCGGGGAGGTGGGAGCAGGAAGGTCGCTGGAGGGGCCGCTGGGGCAGAAGCAGCGGGAAGCGCAGTAAAGAAGAAGAAATATGAGAGCAAAAAGCGAAAAGAGAGAGCAAAAAAGAGAAAAAGAGCGCAGAAGGCACAGAAGAAAGCAGAATAGCAGTAGAGCAGAGTTCTCCTTCCCACTGGACAATCAGGGATGAGGCGCAGGCAGGAGCGCCCGGGTGGAGGAGGACCTCGAACACCTATCTGGCATGGAGGCTCTGGCTCAAAGGGCAGAACCTCAATGGGGAAATCAGTAACACTGACCAGATCAGCTAGTCATTTACTGTGGTCTCAATGGCACTACCCGGAACGGTTTCATTAATTCCTGTCTGATAAGTCTCACCTGGTTAAAGCGGCTTTCTTTCTTCTTGTCTGTCTACTTCTCAAATCATCACATGGTAGCTCAAAAATCATCATTGTCAGTAACACACTAAGGCATAAAAGGTACCTGTGTTTTTTTGTCAGTTATAACATGGAAAGCAACATATCTGTTGTTGACACCCACATACCCCTCAGAATAACCATTAACCCAGTGAATTGTCAACAGTTACTCAAGAGACAATAGTAATTCCAAAGTTGGATGCAGCATAATTGGTTTAGTCTTTTTTTCTCCAGAACTGAGCACAGGTGTAATATCAATACTCCCATCTAACTTGCCATGCTCTTTACATTCTTCCTCTATACATTCTTCCAAAAAGGTATGTGTCCTTGGAGCTATATTTGGTTTAATCTTGTCCTTGATTCCTCAGGTAAATAATGTCACAAAACATGCCGCCTTCCATCCCTGGTCCTTTGCAGAATCCTACCTCAACTGTTCCTATCCCAAGCTTTGCCTGTGCTCTAGAGCTGGTCATTTCTGGAATCATATACTGAAAAGAACCTACTAAAATCTTCCAGACAAGACAGTCTGAAAACCCCACAGAGGGCAGAAACATGACGCTGATTTTATTCTTAGTCAGAGGCACACAAAGAATATCTCACCCACCTCATTGGCTCCCAATCAAACAACAGGTCTAATGTAACACTCTGTACCTTGTTCATAAGGAACTTCATGGGTAAGCACTAATATCTTTCTCCAGCTTGAGGTCTCCTTATAGGCTGGCCAGATATCTAAGGTCAGGCACCCTAATCAATCGCTCCGTCCACGCGATGAGATTTAATCATTCAGGGGGAGGGGCGGTAGAATGCTCTACATTCAAGAGTCTATCTTCTGGAACTCTTTTCCTCTGCACTTCCACTTGAAGCAAAGCTTCTCAAATTTAGGAAACTCCTGAAAACACATCAGTTCAGATATGCCTTGGGTCTTACTCAAGAAACTGAAGTTGGTGAATAAAGCATATTCAGAAATGCTTTAACCACAATTTTTATACATTTTCTATTCTGTGTGTATATGCATCAAAAATATATAACCAACGAGTTTACTCTCACACCACCTTTTCTTTTTATTGAAGAAATAGGAATATTCACAGGGGGCAATAAAGGAATATTCACCTGCGACCCCACTTTCCTCCAGTCTCTCAGCTACCCTCATGGCCCATTTTCTCAACTCCTATAGGTGGTCCATGACAGAATCTTAATTCTACGATACAATACACGACTCCCAGAAAACTGATCCAAAATTGCCAAAATCCACGGGTTCTGCACTTGCACTGCTATTGATTTTTTTTTAAACTTGTAATGAAAATTTGGCCTAGTTTTCCATTGTAGGAATCCAAATTGAAGTCAGCATAAACACCGTGTATGCCCGCACATAAGTCCCCCAAATTCTCTATTGCCATAATTTTGTTTTAAAGAACTCCTGCTTTTTTTTGTGAAAATGCATGTATTTTGGATGTGCTATTTCATCATTTCAGTTTATAAACCAGGTTATTTCTAACGTTCACCAATAACACTAGGAAATCGCTTATGCATTACAAGAAACATGTTCATGTATGCAGACTTTCTATTGAGTGTTCTATTTGTCTTACAAAATCTTTTTTAATCTAGGAGATAAAATAGAACAATGTAAATAAAATGGTGCTTCCCAGCTTCTACGTACGATAAAGTTGTGCATTGTTGATGATTTTACTTTTCTAGCCACATAATTTAGTCACTCTGCTGCAAACTTCGGTCCTTAACTGCCGCATAATCCAGCGGTCCTTGCTAAAGCTGTTGCACTAAAGTAACATAGGTCTTTGCTGATCCGAAGACGTCAGAAGGAAAGCTGCCAAGATATACCAGTGGGACCATGGTGTACCAGCAACTGAGCACATAACAAGGAAGTAGATGGAGAGTGCGAAGAAAAACAAATACGCGCGTTTCTCCCACCTACACGAGAAACATACATTGAAAACAACAGACGTGCAGGGCATCTGGCGTCAAATGGATCTTACTTGTAGACGTAACAGCTCGCTTGATAAAGAGGTTTTAACATGCGCTAACAAATCCGCCAATTTAACTGATTGATTAAAAGCCGACACAAACCCCGGCCTATATTTCCCGGAGTATTGGGTAGTGAATCATGTGGGGTCGTCTCTGTGATCAACAAACCAAATAAACAAAGTGAATGATTCAACTATGTGGTGATGTCCACGCCTTCTAAGGGTCCCTGGCAAGGCATCAAACCCTCAGATGAGAACCGGAAGACCACATCTGGACGATTGTTAGCAATGGGAGATTAGTCTCACTTACTCAGTGCATCCCAGATACGCTGTAAAGTCTGTCTTCAGTTTCGTGTTTTACCCTGTCTTCACACTACACAGCGCCTAGAAAAGAAATCTTCCGATGATTTTTCATTATTTATTTATTGTTACTAAATGCAATGGCATCGAAGCGAGAAACACGTTTACAACGCTGTCAGAACAACGCAGTGCCATTACAACGCAGGCACTACAACTAACGCGCCGTTACCAAGTGTTCCATTACAACGCGTTCCATTACAACGCTAATCATAACAACAACTTGCTTTAGGGAACTCATTGTTGGATTTTAAATCCAACACCTTCCCTACTGTTGCACAGACTGGAGTTCGAATAGTAAAATATACTGTACCAAACTCCAGCGCTTCTCTAAAGCAAGTCATTGAAACGACTTGTGTTGTAATGGAGCGCATGGTAATGACGTGATCGTTGTATTGCCCCCGTTGTAAAAGCATGCACTGTAAACGCATGCATGAATACATCATACATCCCATTGAAGCACAAGTGACAAACATGTAGTCCACGTAGTTGCATAGACGAGTCATTCCAATTGATTCAATAGCTAAGATAATTCATTGATACAGTGACTCAAGCTGGGTGACCAACTGGCATGGGTGCAAATTCAGCACGGTGAGTGTAAAAATTCAGGACAAAGGGTCAAATTCAGGACAAAAATTCAGGACAGAAGATCAAAATTGAAGACAAAACTTCACGACCGAAGCTACGTTTTACAGACACATCAGTGCCATTGTGAGATGTGAAGCGGTACACATAGGATGTAGGTAATTGGGACCTACAGTGCTGGACTAGAGTGCAGCCCTCCGAGGGGGCCAACTTTATGTGTCAGATAGCTTCAAGCATTCTATTTCTGTTCAGCTGGTGATGACTTGCATAAGGGCTGATACAATACTGAGTTGTGGATAGGACCCATGGCGGACAGGTCGTGTGGGAAGGTAAGAGCATTACGCAGGAAAAGAGAGTTAATAACCAGCCTGCATGACCTATAATTGTCTGCACACTGCTGAGCGTTATGGTATTATTGTGGGTCAGAGTGTTAAGATAGGGGTTGACATTAGTATAAAATGACCTGGCTAGTGGCTAGCCATATATCAACCCTCCTTATTTTACCTGTGTATTGGAAATAGTATACTGCTTGGGCTGTTTATTTCTGTGAGCTGTAAACTGATTATTCTCATTGATGCACAGAAGTGTGCTAGAGACTAAAAACTGTATACACTGTTAAGGCATAATTGTGGGGCAGAAGGAGGCACTGTCTTTTACATACAGAACGTTTTCTACTAAATAGAAGCAATATGCCAACAAGCAGTTTTACTGATAAAACTATATAGCGACAGGAAGCCGACATCGGGTGAAGCCCTTGCCTTTGCCGACATCGCCAAGAGTCAGCACAGCGCATTACCGCGTCAGTGGGAGCCCCTGCCTCAAACATCTGCGCCGCCGCTACGGGACCACAAATCCCGAGGTCCTTTGCGGCGGCGCGACCGGCTGACGTCACGCCTGCGCCCGGAGGAGCGTTCAAGAAGCGCTGAGGCCCGCCTCGCGGGACGCGTGCGGGACCGCGCCGGGCTAAGCCCGGGCAAAGGGCGGGCCCTCTGTGGCCCTCAGAGGCCTGAGGAGACTGGACTGGACCCGTCCCCCTGGGCAAATAGTGATTGAAACAAAGCGAGTGCACAAACACTGCTGACGAAGGACAAGAATTCGCGGCATTACAATCTCGGCAGCGCCTGCTCCTAGCATTCGCCGTGAGGACCGACAAAGACGGAGGTCGTCTTCCCGATGTAGCCATTACTTTAAATGAAGGAGGAAAACTCCCGCTTCAGTTATTCGTTTCTTTGGCACAACAAGCTTCACCTGCAGAGACTGTAAGTGATATCAACTTTCTAGCAATGGCAAACTTGGTTGTGTGAGTCCCACGTGGATATTTGTTCTTTCCTTATTTTCATATTGGATTTCTACCCTCCCTTGGAGAACGCTGTACTCAGACGTTTTGGGGAATATTTTATTTTGTAAGGCTATTCTTGACAAACTTTGAGGAAAACAGAGACACTCGCTTTACTGACTCTCTGCCTATAAGCTCTGAAAGCTTGCCGTGAGGGAAACGGCCCTGTGGGGAGTATCGCCCTGCCTGCTGACCACCGGGAATCCTCCTGCACCGCCGTGAGGTGAACGGCTTAAAAACCACAGGACCCAGCATCCTATGCTCCGGGCGCCTGCCGCTGACGGCATCAGGCAGCGCCCGGGCTCCTCATAAGTCCCGTCCTTGCCCGTCCCTGATCGAACCTGACTGGGCTGGGCCACCCCCCTTACTTTTGGTATATGTACCTTTGCACTTAAGGTGGACCTGTGTAACGTCGCGGACACTAAGACCAGAAGCAGGACAGGTTCCTAGGCTCTCCATCTCCTAGACACCCCAACGGTAGCCGCCACGACGTGACCAGTAGGTATATAAAGCAACTACCTATGGCCTTTGAAATCTGCCAAAGAGCAGGTAAGATCGGATTGGGCCTTGTCCGTAACCATTCCCACCGGAAGCATCTGTTATCCAACTGCTGGCTATTAGCCTATCTCCTCTTAAAGTAGTGATTTTCCACCTCTGCTCTGGTTGTATTTGTATTTACGTTTACCTCCATCAGTGATTTAGCGCAATGATGACGAGGGGCAGCAGAAGTAAATCAGTTCATGGCCCAACACATATATCAGGGCCAATTGATCAATACATCACCAGGGCGAATGAGGCCATCAATCAGGGCATATCACTATTGGAGCGAAGGGTCTCCCAAGATCTGGCATTGGCAAAGCGCTCTTCCCTTGGTATTTTAGCCCTATCTAAATCGCCCCTAAATTCTGGGGAGCCTAGGCCCCTAATTACAGTCCAGGCTGAGACGCATGGAGTTCCAAATGTTGTCGACCTCTCGGCATCTTTGGCCTCCTTGGACACGCAATCTAGTGATATTCTGGTGAGGACCCCTGTTCTTTTTAGGACCTCAAGGCAGGAGTCTCCTATTATTGATGAATTAAGAGGGGAGAGGGAGGGTGCTATCCCTAAAACCAGGAAGGTTAAGGAGGCGAAGAAACACAAAAGTAAAAGTAAACCAAACAAAAAAGTCCTCAGTAGTCGGCCACTGAACAAAAAAACTCCCATGCAGAGCGCGGCTATGGATGCCTTTGCTCCTTCCCCCAATACAATCTGCCCTAGAGACCCAGCTAACTTGGGGGAGGTTTGTAAGACTTGCGAGGCTAACCAGCAACTATTGTGCAGAATAGGCGAACTTATAAAAACCTTGATCTAACCCATTGAATCATCGCTTTCAAATATTGAAAAACTGTTAGCATCTAGGAACAGATTCCCCGCCAATGTTTCCCCTGAGGCAGGGATGGGTGAGGGGCTGTCAGCATCTGGGAAGTCGAAAACCTCAACTAATATAGCAACAAGGAAGGAAAAAACCCTACCCAAAGATAGTAATAAAAAACTTAGCCAACCCCCAGATGACCGGAAGAAGGTCGTCGAGTTTGCTAAATCCCAACCCCCTGTTGTTAATTTGAACTGCTCTCCACCTAAGTCCCCTGGGTCAGTGAATAATATTGGTAATAATGGGGTTATGAATGCCCAACATATACATTTACCAGCCGAAGCTGAGCCATATGTTGTGATCATGACAGGTGTCCCTTGTCTTAGACCCAACTCGGAGGAGCCTCTATGGTCCCTAAAAAACAAGGTTCAGCATTGGCTCACTACCTATAGACCACTCCCACCCTTTTGTGCCAGCAAGATACTCATGGTACGTAGGGTCTCTTGGCTAGGTAGTAAAAAGAAACAAATACGGGGGACTGTGTTATAGTCAACTTTGACAACCCCCATACGGCGGACTATATCTGCCGTTGTGACATATGGGCAAAACAAGATGGTATTGAGACGCAAAGGCTTTCCTTCTTCTACTCCTCGCCAAATTGCTGTCCCACTCCAGGAAGGGGTGGGCCGCAAGGTGGCAATTGGGTTGGAAGAGGGGCGCAGGGTGGTAGGCAGCTCCTTGAGTGCAGAGGCACAGCTCTTAGTACAGGTTGGAGTGATATACCTTTGGCCAATAGATTCAGCTGCCTAGATGCAGTGGACTGACCATTATTAAGTGGAGGGCGTGTCCCGGAGGGCGAAGATCATATTATCTCTAATCCGCCTCAATCGACAGATAGCTCTTTGCCTAAAATTGACAGCGACATTAACTCTATTCCCCTTACCCAGAAGTCAGCCCCCTATGGAGTCCCGCAGGCCTTAAAACCATGCTTATGTTCTACTTCTATACCAGTTGTAGCCCCATCTATTGCTGAATGCATTAGTTCCCCCAAACTTAATGATCTTATTTCTTTCGATACTGTTAAGGTCCTAAGCTGGAACTTGGCAGGCATTCAAAGGAAATTGTGTTCTCCTGAGTGGAATGCCTTAGTGGAGGCTCATACGATCTGCCTATTTCAGGAGACTTGGTCTCTTGAACCGCTCCACCGGGTTGGTTATACTACGTATTTTGTCCCAGCTGGTCTTCCTAGAAACGGCATGGGTCGACCTCTGGGTGGCCTGCTTATCTGGGTAAATATTGCCTTGAATTGCCGAATAGACCAAAAGAAAATTAATTCCCCCGACATCCTAGGAATTTCTTTAAGAGGCCCTCGTATGGGTCCCACCCTTGATTTGTACAACATCTATGCCAGAGGCACTAAACATGGTTCAATATCCTTGACAGTGTCTACTCTCGAATCGGAACTTAGGAATAATTCAGCTGTAGCTCAAGTCTTGGTTGCGGGAGACTTTAATTGCACATATGAGCCTCTCACATCAGATGATATTCTTGACTTGGGCGAGGAGAATGCTAGATGGGGTATCCCAGCTTTAACGATCCCCCCGATTAAGAAATGGACACAAACAGCGATCCAGTTGAATGCTTTAACATCAGAGTTCGGCCTAAGAGCTACCAACGGCCGCACAATCTCAGACCCCACGGGCGCGGCCACATTTAACAGAGATAACCACACCTCAAGGATTGATTATATCATACTTGATTTTTCTCTTTGGGGTTTGGTTCAAGACATGAAAGTTATACCCACAATTGAAAGTGACCATAATTCACTTTCTTTGTCCCTCAAGAACCCTTGGCCAAGTGAAACTATTAGACCATCTTCTAGGTCAACCGACGCTATCTCTGTCTCCTCTTGTGGAAGACGGTTGAAGTGGAAATGGGTTGCGGGGGACGAAAATAAGCTCAACATTATTAATTCAGTCCTTCTTGCTTCACAAATAGAGCTGGATAGTATTGACTCGGCCTCTCTGCCCCTTATAGGAAGGGTTACATCTATCTTTGAGGGAACCCTTGAATCTATTGGGAATGTGTTCTTGAAAAAGAATTGGGTGGATAAAAAAATGGTAGCTCGGACCTTGAGGGGCAAGCAGGAGTGGTTTACACCCACTTGTAGACATGCTAAAACTATTTTGATTAAGGCTATTAAAAGCAAAAACCAAGGAAAAATTCAGGGTGCTAGGAAAAACTATAAGGATACTCTGACAAATGCCAGAAAGGAGTGGGACCTAGAGTATTGGTATACCTTAAAAGAGGCAAGCTCTGGGAAGGACTCTAGGCGCTTCTGGAACACAATAAGAACCAGAAATAGACCGGATAGTGATAATATAACATGCAATATCACTAGTCAGGCGTGGACTAGCCACTTCTCCAAATTATATTCAAATCAAGTGAGTGAAATTGTCATAATTCCTTCTAATGACGAACATGCCGGGTCGTTAGATTGTGCTACTCTTGGCACTCCACATATAAGTACCACTATTTCTACTAACATCTCATGTTTTACTTCACATCTGATTGCCCAAAATCTTGATTTTGCTAATCCCCCCTTCACTATTAAAGAAGTTGAATATGCAATCAGAACCATTAAGCCCCAAAAAGCAGCTGGTCCTGACGGCATTCCAGGGGATTTGTTGCGCTCAGACATCTCGAAATGGGGCAAACTTATCCTTGCCCTGCTTAATGCGATTGGTAGGGGTGCACCTATTCCTGCATCTTGGAAGGGGGCGGAAGTTGTGCCTGTTTTTAAGAAGGGGGCTAGGGACGTCCCATCCAACTACAGGCCGATAAGCTTGCTTGATATATCTCAAAAGGTGGTTGGCAAGGTGCTCCTAGTTAGACTGCTTCAATGGACCGATGAAAATAACATCCTTTCCGGCCTCCAGGCAGGCTTTAGAGTGGGTACCGGCACAATTGAGCAAGCCTTTAGGTTGCTATTAGTTTACTGGAAGGTGGTGGTCCTGGCCAGGGGCAGTCTCTATCTCGCTTTTATCGACTTGAAGACTGCCTTTGACCTTGTACCCAGAGCGACCCTATGGAGAGTCCTCGTTGATATGGGGGTACCCCATCATATACTTTTGTTAATCATAAGGTTGCATGAAAACACCTTTGCCCAGATTAGATGGGGTAGAGAGGGAGAAAAAACTGGTAGAATCCCGGTAGAGCGAGGGGTTCGCCAAGGATGTGTGTTGGCTCCCACTCTCTTTTCCCTTTATGTTAATGGCGTGGTAGAGCATCTACTGAAAGATCCTTCAGATGAACCATCCCTGGCGGGGAAACGCATCCCCACCCTCCTCTTCGCGGACGATACACTCTGACTCTCCAAATCACCAATGGGGCTTTAAAAATTGCTAAACAACTTCCAGACTTTTTGCGCAGAACGGGGCCTAATAATCAATGTTGATAAAACAATATACCTTGTGATGAACCCACCCAAGAAACCTGTGCGTCCCCCGAGGTTGAATGGCGTGGCCTTGGAGAGGGTAGACGAGTTTGATTATCTTGGGATTCGTTTGTCGCACAATATGCTTTGGGCCCCCCATCTGTGCAAAATGCTGTTAGCACATAAAAGGGTTACAGGGGCACTCCTGAGAGAACAGCGCCAATGCGCATTTAGACCTATAGCCCCTGTTATGGAAATTTATGCAGCTAGGGGAGTCAGCTCTGCACTTTATGGGGCTGAATTGTGGGGCTCATGTAACGCTAGTGAGCTGTTAAGATCAGAAAGAAAGTTTTGCAGGGCTATCATGTCACTTCCTCAGGGTACCCCCATGACCCCGTTGATGCTTGAGCTAGGCTGCCGGCCCATCGATGAGTTGGCGAAATTTCGACCCTTATTGTTATGGGCGCGGATATGGAGAGTTCCAGAATTAGCAAACTACGCCAAAGGTCTCGCAGAAGTAATGTCACTACCTGGGTGGCACAAGATTAAATGGTTGAGAGATATGAAAACTCTCCTTTGCAATCTGGGATTGAGTTCAGCATGGGAAAGCAGGTCCTCCCCATCGAAAGCGTCTCTTAAAATATTATATTGGAACTGGATTGCAGTACATGAGAATACTACTTCTTCATTGGGCAGACTCACGGAGGACTTTCTGAGTTTTAAGGACCTGCCCCTCTGTGAACTATATCTGGACATTATAGAGAAGCCTTTTGATAGGACCCTTTATTTTAAATTTAGGGTTGGGACTCTCCCACTCCACGCTTTCACATCTGGATGGAAATCCCCTGCACAGACGACAGATCTTTGCCCTTTTTGTACATCTAGGCGTGAGACTGTAGCACACTTTTTATTTGAATGCCAAGTGTATACTCTCCCGAGGAGAAGATGGCTCAAACACTTGTGCCGCTCATTAGGCACTAGACAGCACGCTGTCGTGCTACGTATTTTAAAGTATGATTCTCGTTCATTGTATGTTTGCGCCCTCTCTAAATTTTTAACCTGGGCGTGGCGTATTAGAATTAATAGGCTTAAATTAATTGTTTCATCTGTTTCTTAAACTTTATCGATGTGACTTTTTATTGTAATATATGGTTTCTATGACTAAAATGAACTGAAACGTTTTATTGTAATGCTTTTATGATAACTTTTTATCGAAATAAAGCCTTTGATTGATTGATTGATTGATTGATTGATTGATAAAACTATATAGAGCACAAATGTGTGGAAATGTGGTTTCGGCAAATATGTATCATTTGAAGTTACATCATCAAGTAAAGTGTCTTGATTGTTTTGATCCTATTAAAATTCTGTTTCCAGCACACTTCTGAATTACAAACAAGTGGTCCATTTGTGGTTTCCTAACTGCTGATATGTTTTGAAACATTTGCACAGTTCATTTACAGATATTTAAAAGTTGTGTGTTACAAACAAACTGACAGCTTACAGCCTTTGTTTTCGACAAGGATATGAGAATCTTTGATGGGGCTCTTTAATGATTCCCTCACTATCACCAACAGTGCCTCTCACTCACATGTATTTAATCTGTTTTATAGCGCCTCTCATACCTATGTAGGGTGCCAGACCACTTTAGATCATACACACATCACACACACATACAGAGACAATAAATCATACGTGTGTAAATCAGTGTATAGAAAATGTTATATACGGCAATCGGGACTACAAGGTGTAAGATGCACAATACCCATACTGGTAGGAATTTTGTAAGAGTGTTTGGTCTGAAGAAGCTCAAATTCAGGATTCAAAACATAACCCAGTAGTTAGTGTGGACTTTAATGATAAGAATTGATTACTAGTCAAACAAACCTTTTTTAGAAACATCAGGATAATGAAAAACTGGAAAGAAAAAATAACCTTGTAACCTGTACAATGCAGCTTGCATGCATCTCTTTGATGGCAGTTCATAGCTCACTGTGCTAGATTATATATGTAAATTATGAATTGCACAGTAACAAAAGAATCTCAGTGACAAAAGCAGTAACCCACTGAGCTCTGCAAATAAAATACTTTTCTTTGATATGGATGGTATACACATTCTTTGCAGGAGGCATATTAACCCTTTGTGCTACTTTAGATGATTCAAAACTGCCACTAAACAAAACTCCCATCTCGCTCTAGTAGGTACATTAGTCACCAGAGTTATCCTGACACTTTTATTGTTGCCTGAAAACTTTTGGTTATACAAGGAACTTTGCAATACCAGCCCCCAGTAACAAAACTGCCCCCCCACCCTCCCAGGGAAACATCAGATGCCAGGTCCGGCCAGTCCGGCCTTGCTACCACCTTCCAATAGTGCCCCTCATCTTCACATAGACCTCTCTCATGTGTATTTAATTTCTTTTATAGTGCTACTCTTCTGAAGTATGTACGGCAGGATGTTGGAGTGTGTTACATCTTGCACATATTATATAGAGACAATGACTCATAAATGTGAAAGTCAATGTTTAGGAAATGTTACTTAAGACAATGAAGGCTACAAGGTGTAAGAGTCCAATGTCATCCATACTGGTAGGCAGTGGCATAGCGTGGCCGGGGCCAGTGGGGCAGTTGCCCCAGGTGCAATATTCTTATAGGTGCAACATTTTAAAAGAAAAAAACAAACTTTTGGTGGAAGGGGCTCGAGACACATCGGTGCTATTGTCTGCAAGTGCAGGTCATGTTTTCTTGCCCGTCTTTCCCTGCAGAAGGGCTGCACGGATCCGTGCCCTCATGCATCTCTCCTGCCCTTGGGCAGGTAGAGGGCTGCTTGCACTGCTTCCCGGTGGCATGGGAGCAGTGCCGGGCAGCGGCACAACAGCGAAACGTCTCTTGTGGTACCACGGCACAAGGAATTCGTTTTTGCTTTCTGGCAGGCAGAAGGAGCATTTCAAGCCCAAGTTCCATGCTTGTTGCCTGACATCATGTGTCAATTTGGGATGGTGGGTTGAGTCACCTGGGGGTTTGGCATCCATTCATTCTTTCATCCATCACACAGTCTTTCACCATTCATTCTGTCCTTCCATCTGTGTGCACATCCATATCCAAACCTATTCAACCATTTCCAAACCTATCCATCATCTATCCTTCCATCCATCATTTTACTCATCCATCCATCCACCCTTTCACCCCATCCTACCTTTCACTCATCCATCTACACTTCCACCCATCCATCCATTCACTCATCCATCCAACCATTTACACTTTCATCCATCCATCCTCTCACTTACCCATCTATCTATCCATTCACCCAGTCACTCATTCGTCCATTCATTCATCCATTCATCTTTTCTTCCAGTTCTTCACCCTCCATTTCTAGCATCTATGCATTCTTTCCCTCATCCATCTTACATACTTCTATTTACTCATCCATACACCCACTTGCCCATCCATCCTATCACTCATCCACCTATCCTTTCTCTTATCTATCCATCCACTGTTTCAGTCATCCATCCATCCTTTTGCCCATCTACTCTCCCTTTCACTCACTCATCCATCCTTACATCAACCCTTTCACTCATCCATCCATCCATTCCCCCTTTCACTTATCAACTCATCAACCTATCCATCATTTAACTCATCCATCCACCCATCCACTTGCCCATAATCCACCCTTTCACTCATGCATCCATCCTTTCACTCATCCATCCACCCTTTTACACATCCATCCACCCTTTTACCATTGATCCACCATTCCACCCATACATCTATTTACCCTTTCTCTCATCCATCTTTTCCCTCACTCATCCACCCACCCTTTGACTCATTATCCATCCATTCACCCTTTCACTCATCTATTCATCCTTTCACTAATCCATCCATTCATTCACCCATCCCTTCACTTTCTCACTCACTCACCTTTTCATATTAATTATGAGCTGAGCCGTTGTCTGCAGAGTTGCAGACAGAAGAGACCCATCAAGAGCTCCACCCTCACAAGGGGTTGGGTGGGGGAGGGTTCAATGTGCCCCTGCACATAGGCAACCTGAGATCATGGAAGTCATGAGTCATGCATGATGCACAGTGCCAGGACGTGAGGTGACTGTGACATGGTGTTGTTACCAGGGCTTTAAGCAGTTTGAAAAAACTTGGGGGTCTCTCCAAAGGGTGGGTCCAAAGTAATTTAGGGTGTGGCTTAAAACATGTAATCTAAAAATCTGTGCTTAGCATAGTGTGCTGCCCAACTGGTATTCTGCTACTTCTGTTATTGCATCCAGATAATTAATACAACAAGTAACAAATACACCTACAACAAGCCAGGACTATTGGCTATGTCAATGGTTGTTAGTTGCACAAAATACAAAGCAGCAACTATGGCTTCATTGTATATAATATTGAAAATGCTTCAGTTCTAAAATGTGGAGACTGTGAAAGAACTATAACCCCTTCTTTTTAACTTCTTTCACTAGCTTCTTTTCTTGAACTGGATTTGCTACATTTCTTGCATCTGGTTAGGTGCAACATTTTTCTTTATGTACTGTTAAAACGGAATGTCCTGCCTTAGGCCGAGGCTGGAGGAGGCCCACAACATGCTATAACAGCCCAGACTGGCCCCTTGTCATTCTGTATGTGACAATCAGCTGGCATACAGAGGGACAATGGGCGGAGTGTGGCTGCTTTTGTGCTCAGAGGGCGCGGCGCCCCCATCGGGGAGCTGAGGCTTCTGGCAGGGGAACAGCGCTGCTCCCTTCAATGCCCCAAATTACGGACAAAAGGCGTTCGTAAAAAGGATCCTCATGGACAACGGATGTGAGATCCGTAACACGAATGGTCTGTGGAATTTACAGACGGTTGGTCACCCTAGACCTAAGTGTTCACACAAGTCTTGATTGGAAATTCATACACAAAAGCTGACAGCCGACACATGTTTTGTCTGTATGAAACTTTTTCAAGGTGACGATAAATTAAAATAGGTTAGTGACTTGATATTTCACATTTAACGCTATGGGTAGCTTTAAGGAATAACATGATCGCATCACCAGTTGGATTTTTCAGTATGAGCAAAGAAATGATTACAGGAGACAAGCCATGATAGGCTTATGCTAAGGTCAAGTCTCCGCCCGAAAGTTGAAAAGCTCTTTGTTATGTATGTATCCCCTCAGCATTCAAGAAGTTGGAACTTAAAAAGAGATGCAGCCTATCTGAGATTAATTTTAAGCCCACGAGGTGGGTGGTCTATGGATCTCCAGGTCAGAGGAGGCAGTCACCTCCTCCAACCCAGAGTGGAACTGCCTATAGTTAACAACCATGAAACCTAAATAGGGTGGGCTTTGCAATGCATTGACCCAGTGGCCCTGTGGTTGATGGACTGCTGGTTCATAGGTGTCGTAGGGCAGAGCCTTGTCTCCTGAAGCTCTAACGTCATAAACTTAGCAGTTCTCCAGTTTTTGGTTGACGGGGGGGGGAAATGCAGATTTGGTAGGGTGGTAGCACTGGACTTTTATTGTGGGACTTCTGCTCCTCCCAACCCTAAATGAGGGCCTTTGTGTCCAGATTAAATAACTGCTGCTTTGAGAAGAGTGTCGGAGGTGTAAAAATAAATTTGTGTGACTTTTTATCAATGTTGTCATGATGAATATGGAATATTTCATTTTACCATGATTTAATTGAATCAGATTTATAGGAGGGTGAACAAATGCCCAAAGGCATCAAGGTGCTAAAGAAGGGTTCGTTCAGAACAGAAATGCAGCAATGGAATAGCTGAGAACCATCAAGAATCAATGAAATTAACTCAAAGGCTGAAGAGTTAAGTTTTCAAAGCATTCCAAAAAGGGGCATGAGCCTGAAGGGGAGTGACAGATAATGGGAGAGAATTACAGAGCTTGACTGCAGCGACTGAAAAAGCTCTACCCCCCCACCTTGCCTTCCGGTATTTAGGAACCACCACATGGTTTAGGTTTGCAGAGAGGAGTTGTCAGGAAGAGATGTACCAATGGCAATTTTTCTCATTTCTCTTGGGTCAGTATTGCATAGTGTCTTATGAACAATACGTGAAGATTTAGGTTTAAATCTTTTATTATTATTATCAGTATAGTCTCAGTTTCTATGAGCACAACACAGTTAGTAAAATACAACATACATCTGTTACACCATTTACTTCCTTCTTCCATTGCGGTTATATTCCATGTTAAGCGGTATATTGCATGTAATGTGGTGCTATTCCAAAATATGTGAGGAAGAAAAACATGGAAAGAAAAATGTAACATTTCCCAACTCCCCCTCCCCTGTCCCCTTACTGCTATTCTCATTACAAACTGTAATCGTAACTCTGGTATACAGAGGTATCTCTAAGCTAAGTTCCAGTTTTGGTTGGGGGAATTATTCTGCATCTTTTAGTTGAAGAAGGCTAAGATATTTTGGGCAAGTGATTTCATTGAATTCCGTTGACAGGAGGGTGAGGAGTGGTTTCCACACTTCTTTAAATGTGGATTCGTAGTTTGCAAGAGTGGCATTTATTTGCTCCATCCCAAGGATGTACCATATTCTATGGAGTCAGCCTAGGTACGTGGGTACTGTTTGCGTCCCCCAGTGTGTCAGAATATTTTGGAGCGTGGCACCCAGAGCCAGTCCCAACTGTCTCCCTCTACGAGATTTAAGTGGGAATGTTAAGGGGTTGGGCAATCCCAATACTATGTATGCTGGAAATCTTGGGATCTGTGTATCAAATTGCCGATCTATTTCCTTTAATATCCGGGGCCAATAAGATGTCAAGACAGGGCAATCCAATTGGCTGCGGCACTTCACTAAGCGACGACCCCCTGGGCACAACATTAGAGTTCCACCGTGTTGGAAATATTATTGATTGAAATGAAATATATATCCAACGCTGTAGTTTTACAGTTGTATTATAGAATTTAATTCATTCTTTGAAGTTCATTCTTATGAGTTCATGAAACACTAGGTTCAATCCATGAATCTTGGATTACTTAGTTGCATCCATATATACATAATACATATTCCCTATGCATTTCGGGCTGAAACGCCCTTCTTCAGGGGAAATATCTGTAAAACAAACAACGTGCGATACCTTAGCAATTGCCACAAAACTGGAAGATATCCCTTCACCAAGTTAGCTGGTGACGATCTTATCGTGGGTAAATAAGGGGAAACGTAGGTGAATAGAAAAAAGACCATGTGAAATAGATTAGGTGTGAATGTGGTAAAACGGGTAGTGACCAAAACGCGGTATATAGGCGAAGTTTTGCGGTGAATTCGATGTTAAAAACAATGTGCTGAGAGGTGGTTAAAAAAGTATTTTACGAGTGTCCTAAACAGAGATGTGCCCATTGAAAAATGGATAAAAACACAGACTGTGCGATGTTGATAGTATACAAGTGCCACGTAAATTACCAAAGAAACTCGTGATGGTAGCTAACAAACTTACATGGAAGTTGAAACCTGTGGAGCTCAGAGAAAACTCTATTTGCCGGCTAGTACGCCGTGAATCAAGGAAATACCGGATATAATGGTGTTCAAAATTAATAACACTAAAAAGGACTCTAGACTGAAGAATTAACAGTATTGCTGAAAGAATGGGCGCCATCTTGGGGTGTATAATAAACAAAATAAACAATGTGTTTCTGTGAACGATCTGTGAGAGCATGATCAATGGTGTTGATTATTAAAAAAGATGAATGAAAAAGTGAACCTGTGGTGAACGTGGGGTGAAAAAGCTCCAATGTTAGTAGACTGAACAAAAAAATGGTGTTATAAGAATCGGAAGGTATGCGTATGTTTAAATGTTACAGTCCTGGTGTGAATGTCTTAAGTTAAAAGGTCTGGAGGAATATCTTCAAATGTGTCAAAACTGGGCAATAAGCTAATGACACCAGACAAAAGAAATGAAAATAAGTCCAAATATCAGCTTATGAGCGCAGACAACTGCATCTTACAGGTAACACAAAAACTCCATCTGGTCATTCAGACCGTTGGGTTTCATTGAGTCCAAATACTTGATCCAGTAGTTCTGTCTCTGTAGAAGAAAGTTGTTGTTGTTGCGGCCTTATCATTTCTCCACCACAGGACAATCCCACAGCAGATGTAAGAGGGTACCATCCTCCCGACATTCCTGCCATCAATTAGGACTACGATCTGGGTTTCCTTTGTTAAGACGCACTGGTGTCAGATACCAATAGGTAGCTATTTTGGTGTCAGTTTCTATACTGGGCGTGTTACCCGCTGTATGTTTGCCCCTATAGTAAATGTCTCCCCATTCCTTACTTGATAGGTCCCTCCCTATTTCTTTTACCCATCCTTTCTGGCTGGATAGGGGTTGCAGGCGGGCTGGTTGGCAAAGCATAGCATATAGTTCGGAGATCAGTCTCTTGTCATTCTGTTTTGTGACCAGCCATTTTACATATCTCGTTAACCGGCGGCTGACTTGTGGATGTGTACTGGGATGAAGCAGCCAGTGTCTAAGCTGCAAGCAGTGTAACCATTCTGATTCTGATTCTGGTCCTGTCGTAGAAATGGAATAATACCCTCAACATCGAACATATGTCCTGCTGCTCTGCGTGACGTAGCATGTCATACTGCAAATGCTTTGCCCTCCATACCAGGGGAGAAATCCCTATTCTCAAAAAGTGGCATCATATTGGAGGTAAACGTTGTGAGTTCCCTTCTAGTGGCCACCCCGTACCACACCTCCATCACGTCTTTGTAATGGGTGACCGCTGAAGACTCCGCTGCCTATCTACTTTCTTTACAAAAGGCACCTTCCACAGTGGGAGCCCTGCTATATCCCTGTCCAGAAACAGCCACAGTTTTAATGACTCATCTCTACTCCACTCCACTAGATATCACATCTGAGCCACTTGAAAATAGTCCATTAAATTTACGATCCCCAATCCCCATCTTCCGGGCACAAATAACCCAATTCCCATCGCATGCGTGGTCGAGTTCCGGCCCACACAAAGTGGAGTATGTCCTTTTGTAGGGAGGTGAGAGTTCCTTAGGAGGGGAGACGGGTAATGTTTGAAACAGATATAATGCTTCAGGTAGAGTTGACAGTTTAATGGCTGCAACGCGACCCAAGAGTGACAGGTGGTGACGTCGCCAAGCATCTAAATATTTCCTAATCTGTCGAGCCAATTTGGCGTAACTCAACTTGACCGTTTGCTTTATGGTTGAGGCCAGCTCAATCCCCAGATACGGGATAGACTCATCTGCCTGGGCCACCGATAAGTGGTTTCCCACTATCGCCGAGCCCCTGTGCATCTTGGATAGACTGAGGGCCTGTGATTTACCTACATTTACCCGGAAACCAGAGGCCCGACCAAAAGTCTCCAGCTCCTCTAGAAAAGCTGGGAGTAACTTCTCCAGAGTCTAAAGTGATGCTAATATGTCATCAGCGTATAAGCTAATTGAGTAATTTTCCCCTCCAAATGGAATGCCTTTAATATCTGGGTTATCTCTAACCCTTTGTGCTAGTGGTTCAATGTAAAGGGAAGACAGATGGGGGACAAATAACACGCCTGCCTGGTACCTCATTGAATGGAGAAAGGGCGAGAGGAGATACCATTAACCCTAATTGAAGGTGTGGGGGAGCTATAGCAACTCACCACCCATGATTGAAATTGATCCCCTATACCAAAGTGGGACGGCATTCGTTCTAAGTATCCCTGATCAAACATCTTCTCAGCGTCAACCGTCAATAAGAATGCGTGTAGATTTGTATGATGGGCCTTATAGATTAAATGAAGGATCCGTTTGGTATTATCCCCACTTTGGCGATTTGGATGAATCCCGCTTGATCCGGCTCTATGATAGCTGACATCAGTGGGTATAGTCTTGTAGCCAAAATACTCATGAACAGAAGTCCACATTGAGAAGGGATATGGGGCGGTAGGAGCTGCATAGTTTGTTGTCCTTCACAGATTTGGGTAGGACCACAATGGCCGCCGCTAACATGTTAGAGGAGATCGATCCCGGCCGCCAAAAGGAGTTAAATAATCGGGTCAGAATCGGAGCTAAGAGTTGGCAGAATGTCTTGAAGAAAGCCACTGAGAATCCGTCTGGGTCTGGTGACTTGAGAGGTTTAAGACAGGATATTGCTTTAATCACCTCTTCAATCCGTATAGGAGCATCAAGGGAGTCAGCTTGGTTGGTGGTTATCTTGGACATGTGAGTTCCTTCTAAGTATGAAGACATGTGGTATTCTGCTAGGGCCTCTCATTATATAGTTCCTCTCCGCTGCGCTCCTTGAGAGAATGGATATTTGTTTGTAGTCGTCGGGCTCTAAGCTTACCTGCCAGCGGGCGCCCCGTCTTGTCCCCTCCTATGTAGTAGGAACGTTTCAAGTGTAACACAGCGTATTCAGCTCTATCTAGATCTAGTCCCGCTAATTGCACTCTCGCTGATTTCAACTGGCGCCAGACTCTAGGCGCCCCACTACAGCTATGTACCCTATCAAGTTCTTTAACTTGTGTAGTCAGTTAGTCCCTATTTTCTTTATGCACTTTATTATCTGCTGCAGATAGAGCTATAAGCTCGCCTCTCACCACCGCCTTCAAAGCCTTTAATAAGGTAGAAATGGAGGTATCTGGGGAATCATTTATCTCTAAATAATCCTGAATACATTTGGTGAGTTGTTGTGCCACTGTATGTTTGTAGAGCATGTTTTCTCTCAAACGCCAGTTCTCAATGTTTCTGTTGTGGTGGCAGCTGTAAGATGATAGTCACTGCGTCATGATCAGAGAGTGCCGCTGGTTCTATTCCCACTTCTCCTACCACCCTGCTAATTTCTTTGGTGCCGAATAAATAATCGAGGCGTGCATAGGTTCCAATGTGAGAAAATAATTAATTTTGCTACGATTGGGGGTGCGCCTCTCTTCACAGGTCCACTAGCCCCATTGTCTGTAGCCATTTACCACCTTCCGGTGACAACTCTCCAGTCTGGGTAAAGCGACTGCCCGATCTACATTTAGCTGCATCCATGACTGCATTCAAGTCAACCCCCACCAATGTCATACGTGTTTGTAAACTCATGGTATCTGATACTGCTGTCTGCAGAAAGCGCTCCTGTCCCAAATTAGGTGCATAAATCGACCCTATCACCATAGAATGACCCCCTACATAAAATGTGTAAACTAACAGACTCCGTTTTATTTCCCCTGCCTTGTCTCTCACCTGCCCTCTAAAGCGCTTAGCAATCTGGATTGCAATTCCCACTTTCTTATCTGGGGTAGAAGAGAAGAATTGTTGGGGGAAGGCTTGCGACTGTAGGCGATGCCAATCTTTAGATAAGAAATGGGTCTCCTGGAGGAGGCAGATATCTGTTTCAGAATTTTCCAAATATGAAAGGATGGACCGCCTCTTAATGGGGTTGTTAAGGCCTTTCACGTAAGAGTAAGGACCTTCAATATGTAGTTTGACATGTTGAGAGGGATTATGTGCAGCTAAGCTGAGCTATCGATGGACCGTTATTCGCCCTCCTCACCATCTTTTCTGGAGTTTCGCACTTCCTGTTTATTGAACGTGTGTTACCTCTGTTGCCCCTTTTCTGTGAATACCGCTTCCCAACCAAGACTGGAAAAAAGAAAAAAAAACATTTAGTCCAGGACCCGCAGGTCGAGTCCGCTGGTCTCTGGTAAACAAATTAGTTTGGTGCATAATGTGGTGGATAAACACCCTCCTCGCTCCCAGGAGCCTCTCCCACCACCCGCCAACCCCAGCTCTGTCCGCTTATCTGTTCCCTGAAATTTCAAGTGACGTCTTTGGAGAGTTTCTCGGTTGACAATGTCTCTACATTACACTTACATTTACAAAATTGCGCTATCGTTGCGAAGGTCTGGTTTTGCCTTGTGCTCAATGGGTCGACCCCCTCAGGCCCGCCGCCATCGATCTCAATGTGCCATGGCCCCACCTCTCCCTGGTTCCTCTTGTTGAGAGTGTTCGATGCCAAGGACACTGCATATTTCCTGTAACGATCTAAGTTGGTGCAGCTTGCCCTCCCATCTGAAGATCAGTCTAAAGGGGTTTACCCCATGAGTATGCGATCCCATGGTTACGCAAGTGCATCATAGCCGGCCGGAAGTCTCTTCTTTCTGTAAAGTGATCATAGCCAGGTCTTGGTAAAGAGCAATGGAGTGACCCTGGTAGTGAAGAGGCTGTTTATCCCTAGCTTTTCGTAAAATGTGTTCTTTTGAATGAAAATTCTGGAGATAAGCCAAAATGTCCGGTGGGGGAGAAGCCGATCTCCTATGCAGGCCCACCCTATGTGCACAGTCTATTTTGATTTAGAACTCTGCAGGGGCCTCCAATATATTTCTGAAGAGGTCTTGTAGATACAGCGAGATGTCTGAGCCTTCTTCCTTGGGTGGAACTCCTTTGATACAAATGTTGTTTTTTTCAGAATGGTTTTCCAAATCCTCGGCATGTGCCTGGATGTCAATCTGCTGGGCCCATAGTCGAACGACCTCCTGCTCTAGCTGTTCCACCTCCTCATCACGGGCTAGCTTGTGGTCTTCGATACTTGCCACTCGTTGCCCTATTGCATCGACATCCTGTCGGATCTCTTCCAGCTCTTTTGAGAACTCCCCTCTGAGAGTCTTCGAATCTTCTCATAGCGTATTGAACAGCATTTCCAAGAAAGAGCGCGTGACCGGCTCTTCAGCAGTATATGATTCCTTCCCCAATTGCGTGGTAGGTGATACCCACCCCTCTCCTCCACTTTCCACCAGGAGCTTGGTTAGAATGTCCTTTAAATTCCTGTCTTTCTTCCCCCTCACTGAAGACATGACTAAACCAAGTCTGTGGAGCCGCCATAAGAATGTTCAAGACCCTCCTAGTTCTGGTCACAATTCTGGACTATCTGATGTATTTTTTGTCGGTTCTCTATAAAGCTCCTTTGGGGCGGGCTCCTGCAGTTTAGCCGATAGGCAGGAGCCAAGTTCTGTAGCATTAACTACGGTTTTTGACGTCCTCCAGTCTCCTCCAAATGTATCTCACCCATTGAGCTTCCACGTGCAGGGGCCTGCTCCTGAACATCCCCAGGCCCCTTATCTTCATGCTTCGGTGCTGTCTCCTGAAGCTCTCCTCCGGTTGTTGGTTGATCAGTGGTTGAATTCTGGGATATGATGTGGGGGAAGCCCCCTCGACCCTATTAAGTTCTATTTGTTCCTCTCAGGGTTTGGGCAGCGCGCAGTTGTACCTGTCTCCCAGGCTCACAGATTCCTCGTATGGTCTCTCCTTACCTCGGGGACGAGACTCTGCCTCTCTTTTTTTTTGAAATTTTTTTATTGTGCAGAGAAAAGGTTACAAGCACGGGCCTACAACCGCCAGGGCCGGCCGCTAGTGGTTAAAGTGGTCAAGCAGTTCAAAAACAATGACTGGCCCACAGGGGCTCCGCTATATTACAGAAGATCAGACTGCACATAAGGGAAGTCAGGATACACACTTTTAACATAAATAACAACAAAAATAAAGAAAAACAAAAAGCAAGGCGAAACGACATGAAATGGGCGTCGAACCACAGCCGGGGGACTCCACACCCGACCACCCGAGGGCGGTCAATAAAAGGAGGCCTGAGAGGGAGGGGGGGGCCACGGGAGAACCAAATCTGTACTCAGATGTACGAGATAAGCAAGGAACCCTCAAGGATCAGGGGGACGAGGCAACCTCAGACGTATCCACCAGGGGGGGAGCACAGATAGACCCGCGATACACATTCCACTGCCCCCAAATTCTACCCCATGCCCCCGGTTTACCACGAGCCACATACACAGTTTTCTCCCTGAACATGCACCAGTCCATGTTCTCCTTCCATACGGACACGGTGGGAAGCCGTTGGGAACCCCAAAGCTGCGCTATATCTCTCTTTGCGATCATGTTCCCCAAGGCCGCCCACCGAGCCTGGGCCGCATTATAGTCATTGGGCTCCCATACATTCAGAACACAGCGACGCACCTCCGGCAGCAGAGCGACCCCAGTGACTCGTCTCATAACATCATGCACCTGGCGCCAATATTCCGCCACCTCGCGGCACTCCCATAGGATGTGGAGAAAGGTGGCACTGAGCCCGCAGCCACGCTTACAGAGCCCGTCGTCAGAAAACCCCATCGAGACCAAGCGGGGGCCCGTCACATAAACACGATGGAGAATCTTAAGCTGGACCAGACGGAGACGGGCCGGGATGGCCTCCTCCTTAGGGGATGACAGTGCAGTCTGCCAGTCCTCGTCGTCCAACTCCACCCCATCTCCCGTCCATGCCTCCCGAAGACGCACCAAGAGGTCAGCCCGATTATTTATCAGTTTTTTGTAAATCAGAGAGATAGTACTGTCGGGGACGTGACCGTCGAGTATGCGGTCCTCGAGAGGCGAAGAAGCAGGGACCGTGGTCCCCTCCCCAAAGACCGAGAGCAGGGCATGCCGAACCTGTGCATAACGGAAGAACTCTCTTTCACTAAGCTCGTGCTCGCTCTGGAGCGCCGCGAAGGATTTAACCGCACCTTTAACCCATAGGTCCCCCACTCTGCTGATGCCGATCGTGTCCCAGTGCTCGAAGCCTTTCGTTGTCCAGAGGCTTCCCAAGCGTTCTGAGGCGAATAAAGGAGTAGCACACGTTAAACGCTCACTCCAGTCCATCGCTACGTTCGCCGCCTTCCACACACGTACCGCAATCCTAGTAGGGCCCGTGAGGGTCCTACCAGCGGATCGAGAGTAAAGCGCTCTGTTATAGTTACCGCCGGGAAGCAGGAATTTATCCATCTCATATGCCGGGTTCAAACCAGGAGCGTACGTAGCATGGTTAATGGCAGACAGCTGGGAGGCCCAATAGTACCGTCTAATATCAGGAAGCGCGATGCCCCCGTCATACCAGGGGAGAGTCAGCTTTGCCAAAGCGATACGCGCTCGCCCGTCCCAAACCAGTCTCCTCTGCAAACTCTCCACTTCCCTAAAGTAGGCCGCCGGAATGACATCGAAGGAGTTCTGGAGTGCATAAAGAAATCTGGGAAGGGACATCATTTTAAACAGCGCCGCGCGACCAAGTGGAGACAAGGGCAACTTACACCACCGAGCCATATCCACCCTCAAACGCCGGAGTGGAGACAGGAGATTCTGCTCATAGCGGACCGCCGGATCCAACGAAATGTACACCCCCAGGTATTTAAAGCTGGACTGAGATATTTGGAGTGGAAGCCGAGGCGGCAAGAGAGGAAGGCCACCAGAGATAGGATACACGGAAGATTTGGACCAGTTAATTATCAGACCCGAATTTCTCCCGAAGGAAGTAAGGACATCAAAAAGAACATTGAGCGACTTCCGCGGCGAGGTGAGGTACAAGAGAATATCATCCGCGTACAACGAGACCCGATCCTCGAAGCCCGGGGCCCACCGGATCCCCCTGATCGAGGGCTCCCAACGGAGCCAGGCAGCGAGCGGTTCCAAGGCGAGAGCAAAGAGCAGAGGGGACAAAGGGCACCCCTACCTAGTACCCCTCCCGAGAGCGAATGGCCGAGAAACCCGCCCATTGACAACAACCTGAGCCATTGGTCCAGCATAAAGAAGCTTCACCCAGCTAAGAAATCCCTCCCCAAAGCCAAACTTCGCCAAGACGGCCCAAAGGAATGGCCACTCAATGGTATCAAAGGCCATCGTGGCGTCTAAGGAAACCAATATGGCCGGTTCAGAGAAGTACTCCGCCCTAGCGAGGACGCCGTGCAGACGCCGTAAGTTGAGAGCGGTATTACGATGAGGGATGAAGCCGCATTGATCCGGATGTATCAAGTCACATATAACACTCAGCAAGCGATTAGCGAGGACCTTAGCAAGGATTTTGGGTTCGGCATTTAGTAGGGAAATAGGCCTATATGAGGCACAGCGGTCACGTGGCTTACCATCCTTGGGAATCACCACTATAGTAGCCAGACGCTGGTCGTCGGGAAGGGAACCCCTCTCGAGCGACTCCTGAAACATACGATGGAGGAAAGGCGCGATTTTATCCGGGCGTAATTTATATAGTTCAATCGGCAGGCCGTTGGGGCCCATAGCCTTGCCCGAGCGAAGGGAGCGAATCGCAGTAGCAATCTCTTCGACAGACAAAGGGGCATCCATCAGCTCACGGTCCTCGACGGATAAGCCGGGCAGGGCAATATCCCGCAGCAGAAGGCGAGAGTCGTCCTCATCTCTATCAGACACCGGGGAGTACACTGCCCGGAGGTGGTCAGCAAAACACTCCACAATCTCACCAGGCTCAGTCACACACACTCCATCCGAAACCCGAAGCTCCGGGACCACACGATTCACTCTCTCCTTCTTATCCAACCAGGCAATCAGTTTACCCGCCTTGTCTCCGGCATCATACAACCTACCCTGCTGCTCCCTATAGATGGTCTTGGCAGCGTCAGTAACAAGAGACTTATATTCAAACTGCTTCAGGCTGAGGGCATGCAGCCCATCCGGAGTGACACCCGCCTCCAAGGCTGCCTCCAGCCCCGATATTTCAGTCTCCAGCGTCACCACCGCCTCATTCTTAACCCTCTTAGCATCCACTATCTGGGACAGGGCATGCCCGCGGAGCACTGCTTTGAAAGCTTCCCACAGGGACACTGAGGACAACACCGACCCCTCATTCTCAAGAAAATATTGATCAATCGACTTAACCAGGCTATCACGGATCTTGGGGTCTCGCAGGTACCAAGGGTTAATAGGAGCGATCCGCCCAGCGGACCGCGTCCCAGTGTCAAAAAGCAACTACAGTGGGGAATGATCAGAGATACCCCGGGCCAGGTGTTTAACCTCCCGAATCCGGGCAGTCTGGGCCGCAGGCATAAGAAAATAATCCAATCTGGAGAGACTCCCATGGGCCCCAGAGTGAAATGTGTACTGACACTGTGTCGGATGCATTAACCTCCAACAATCCACCAGACCGAAGGTCTCCAAGAGTCCGCCGAGCCACGCCTGGGCAGCAGGGAGGGTCCTGGGCGGGTGGCGATCCAGGTCGCCCGAGACACCCGAATTAAAATCCCCACCCATAAGCAAAAGACTGTCAGGAAGCCCAAGCAGCATACGACCCAAGTCTGAGAAGGTGGAGTTCTGGAGGCCCGGGGGAACATAGACCGAGATCAAGGAAAGGGACTGCCCCTCCCACCGCCCAGTCAGAGCCACATAGCGCCCTCTATCGTCTAGGACTACCCTGGTGATCTCTAACGGAAGTGAAGATCGTAGGAGAATGCCTACCCCTCTAGAACCAGTGGTGAAACCAGAATGGGCCACGAGTCGGTATCCCCCCCTGTTCATGGCATGACAAACATTACCAACCAGATGCGTCTCCTGTAAGAACACCACATCAGGAGTCAGATGACGCAAATATTGCAGCACAACACCCCGTTTGATACGGTCCCCCAATCCGTTGACGTTCCAAGACATCAATCTCAACCCGTCCCCCCCCATCCCCTCCAGTAGATCAAGGGTCCCCTAGCAAATAGCGCAACACCCGAAACTGAACCATAGCCAATACCTCGCCTTGAGAACAAAAAACACAAATCCAAACAACCCCACCCACCCGCCAACCCCCCCCCCCGAATCCAACTCCCCCCACCCTGCACCCCTGCGGTCCAAAAAACCACCCCAACTTGCAGTGTGCCTGTCGCCCTACAAACCCCATTCTACGAAAAGACCCCGGAGGAGGAAAGGGACCCGTCCCCGCCCGCCCCCCAAACAGATCAGAATGAAACAAAATGCACAAAAGAAGTAGAACCCAGCCGAACAATACAAAATGGCAAAGTCAAGGACCAAAAGTCACTCCGAAGGAGACCCGCCACCCTCGGTACCGGCAGAGGGCCCAGGCCGGTCACCACGGTCCGGCAGCGAATCCAGCCAGTCACTCACAGTCGCAGGAGAGTCAAAAAAGGTAGTCCGATCTTCATATTCCACTCGGAGCCTAGCAGGAAAAAGCATAGAGTACTTGAGACCCAGGTCCCGGAGGCGACGCTTCACCCCCTGGAAGCCCATCCGCTGTTTCTGGACAAGTTGGGTGAAGTCCGGGAAAAAGTTAATGAACGAGTTCTCATATCGGACCGGGCCATGGACCCGTGAGGCCTGCAGAATCGCATCTCGGTCTCTGTAGTGAAAAAGTTTCGCAACAATAGGCCTCGGGGGAGCCCCCGGTCGCGGCCGACCACCTGGAACTCGATGGGCCCGCTCCACGGCGAAGAACTTACTCAGGCCAGCGGGGGCAAGCTGTTTGAGGATGAGCTCCTCAACCATGAGATCAACCGAGCGGTTGTCGGAGGTCTCCGGAACGCCTATGACGCGGATGTTATTGCGTCGAGCCCGTCCCTCGAAGTCCTCCAGCCGCCGGGCCATCAGATCGTTGGCCGACTTGAGGTCGCCGAGAGTAGTCTGCAGGTCCGACACGTCCGTACCAAGGGAGGACGTCCGCACATCCAGCGATTGAACCCTCTCGGTGGTCTTAGAGAGATCCGCCCGAATTAGCGTAACATCAATGGCCACCGTGTCGATTTTACGGGCTAAGGCCTCGTACTGCGTAGCGATGGTCTCCCTGATGCCATTAATGGCGCCCATGATGTCCTGCAGGGACAGATCCGGAGAAACGGACGGGCCACCACTGGCATCATCCGGGGGGACACTGGCCGTCCCGGGGGACCCTTTACCCTGAGTGTAGCGGTCCATGTTGTTAGTCTGGACCGGTCCCCCACGTAGGGATGTCTTGGTCTTACGCCTCTCGGGGTCTCCCTTGCCTCCCATGAGAACCACGCTCGCCGAAGGGGACCACCGAGTAAGCGTCGAAGGGGCACAGGCCAAGCAGACGCGGGCCGCACCAGAGGCCGCAATGTGGCGGAGCGAGGGGACCACAGTCGATGGGCACACTGGTAGCAGGCGGAGACAAAGGCATCAAGCGAAGGCCAAGTGAAAGCCCAGCCGCACCAAGCAGTTCCACTGTCCAGCCCCTCAGAGATCCAAAAGTGAAACCGAAAGTGATGGGACGGCCACTGGCACAGCCCCGCTGGCGTTGTTGTTCAACTACGCCCCGGCTCCACAGTTCACCTTCGCACCGGGCACAGCCATCGGTTGGGCCTCAAAAGTTCAAACCACCATAGATCAGGATTCCCAGGTCCGATTTGGTTTCCGAAAGGAGTTTAGTGTTCAGCCAACATTCGTCTTCCAGATTCCATCAACCAAGTCAGGATAAAGTCAGGATAAGTTCCGAGGAGCAGCGAGGGTCCGGGGAGCCCTGTGCTCACGCGACCATCTTGGATGCGCGCTAGGCTCCTCCCTCGACTCTGCCTCTCTTGCTTGCTTGTCAGAAGGATTGAGCCTCACCTCTCTGGTCTTGGCAGGTCTCAGAGTCCCGCCTCTCGTGTCCTTCGTGTGGGCTGCCCGGCATGCTGGCTTAGCATGTCCGGCCACCGGCCCCACCACAGAAGCTGCTACCTTTGTCCAAATGATTGCACTGTGGCGGGTGACCTCGGCCCGTACCCCGTCCCAGAGACTGTGCTCTACGTTGCTAGGTGCCCTCCGTTCCAAACACTCCACTTCCTGCAGGCCAGTCACCCATCGGAGCGGGCATGCCTCCCAAGGCCGTCCTCTCTCTTGCTCGCCCCAGTCTAGTTAACACTGTGTGGTACTCCTTTCATGCCTCCTGGTCTCTTGGTAGTTTTGGATCGGTACTCTAATGGGCCAGCCTCACGTATGCTCAGACATCCCCTTCTTGGGTACCGAAGTTGCTTTCACTTTTGCATGTGGCCCAGGCCTGGAGAACGTCGCTGTAGTCGCCCTCCACGTCTATTCCTCCCTGGCATCCGTTAGCTCCCCGGCAGCCTCTTCTCGTCCCCGGCCCAATCTAAGGGATCGCGCTGGTATGGACTTCCCTTACTTCTTCTCCAGTCGCCCGGTCTCCGGTGCTGCTCTTCCCAAGCGGAATTCGCAGGGCATATCCCCTCTAGCCTCAGCAACTGCTCTGGCGTCGGTACTCGGTCTCAGGAGGCAACCGCCATCTTGCTCCTCAGAGTCCACAGTTTTCAGGGCGATATAGAGACGTACCCCGGCACGTTGGGACCTCCGTAGGGTCGCGCCAGTGTCCCCCGTCAATGTGGGGCAACTTGCGCTGCTGTAATGTCAGCAGGCGTTGCGGCGGGCAGAAGGGAGTGGGGAGATGAATAAAGAACGTCTTACCCGGTCGCCATCTTGGCAACGCCCCTATGTGAAGCTTTAAACATAATAACCTTTATGTCTTGTGTGTCTTGCCACCACACAAGGTGCTGCATACACCACTTGTAGTTAGTCAGGAGCCAGGGAAGGCAAGATGTCTGTGGATTTCAAAGGGAAACTTCCAGAAACTTCTACCACTTGAAAAGAAGACCCCACTATAAATATCGATACCAGACACCAACTCTTCAGTATACTTCAGGACTTGTGGAAACTCTGTCAGGAAGAAGGACTGCTGTGCTGCTGAAAGGACTGCCACTCTGCTGGACTCCTGCTCTGAAGGCCTGCTGCCCTGCTGTGCTAACCTGCTGCCTGCTGCCCTCTTCCCGGGATTAGAAGGACTGGACCTGCATCTGTTGAACCCAGGACCCCAAGTGACTCTAAGGGCTAGTTGGCCGACATTTGACGGGAGCTTCAGGGACAGAAGGCTCCAGACATCTTTATCCCAGCACCTGGACTCTGCCATCTGTGAGTCCTACACCTGTTCTGGACCACTTGAAGTGGACCTAAGGTGCTCTGCAATCCCATCTGTGGATGCAGCAGAACTGAAGCATGAGGGGGGGTCCTTGCTGCAAAGTCTGCCATCGGAAATAGCGCAGCTCTTACCTGCTATCCTGGTCACCAGTGAGGAGCCCGTAGCCTGCACTCCTATGTGGCTGCCTGTCTCCCCTGCCGCCTTCGTCACCTGAGGCCGTTGCAGGGGGAAACTACAGGCCCCAGCATCCTCCCTGGCTCCGCCCATTTCCGCAGGAGAACGCGCCCGGAGGCGCTACATTTACCGAGGCTCCCTCGGTGGAGCGGGGGGTCCTTGCTGCAAAGTCTGCCATCGGAAATAGCGCAGCTCTTACCTGCTATCCTGGTCACCAGTGAGGAGCCCGTAGCCTGCACTCCTTCGTGGCTGCCTGTCTCCCCTGCCGCCTTCGTCACCTGAGGCCGTTGCAGGGGGAAACTACAGGCCCCAGCATCCTCCCTGGCTCCGCCCATTTCCGCAGGAGAACGCGCCCGGAGGCGCTACATTTACCGAGGCTCCCTCCGCGTCGCGGGACGCGCGCGGGCGACGCCGGGCTGAGCCCGGGCAGAGGGCGGGCCGTCTGTGGCCGTCCGGGGCAGGAGGGGGCAGGGCTGGGCCCCATCATTTCAACCCTGCTACAGACATCCCGGAAGAGGATTTCAACCATTGAACTCCGGCTGGCTGTGCAATGAAGGTACTGATTATGGGCTAATTGAGCCATTACTTCTTTGATGTGGCTCTCAGTGACTCGTTAATAAATTTGGTTGGTGTTACTGTACAGTGGTTCCACTTGTTATAGTATATAGAACTTTATTCAAACCATGAGTAAATTGGGCAAAGTACGGAAGTCCTTGGCTGCCCGCCCTAATACTAGACTTCATCCATCTACAACTCAATCGCTACCGACACTCACGGCCATTGACAAAATGCTTCAACAGACTATCGGAGTTGTAGCCACTGCCATAGAAAACACAGAAAGGAGACTCTCTATTACTCCTACTTTATGTTTGCAAGACTATGGGGGGGATTGTTCTGCTACTACCATTGACCCTACGATTGCTGATTCCTCTCTTGTTACTACTTATGCTGAGCTCCCTTGTACACAGATATCCCCAGAATTTGAGAGGAATGAGGAACTAGTCCAGGCCTCTGTGATATCATTTAATAATGCTGTGGATGTCCGCTCCATTCCTCCCTCCTCCTCCCCTATAGGGATAGTAAAACCTGGGAAGCTAGGCTATAAACTAAGGAAAAATTGTCCCCAAAGAAAAACTAGAAAACCCGGGAAAAAATCGCAGCCCAACCACAACTTGGTGACCCCACTAGATAGCTCATTGCACCCCCAAGTAGGGGTGCCATGTTGGGTCTCCAATATGGTGGCCGATTTACAGACATGTCTAGAGCGAATTATAGCCTCCCATATTAAACCCCTTGTTTCCAAATTAGATAGAATATCGTCTTTCATAAATAAGTTGGAAGGGGGTACAATGAAGTCTACAACTACTAAGGACAAGACAACACCTATTTCTGGTAGTCTGAGGGCAGTAACCGATGATATCCGAGTTGTGCAGAATTTAAACCAGGGAATTTCAACAAGCACTGACAAACATATAAATCCTACGCTTACACTTCCCCCTGTTACAGTCACAGCGAGTTCCACCACCCAGCCCTTAGGGACTCCTTCTGCTAATCTTAGGCCACACTACAAAGAAAAAGCGACACTCCCAAAAATTGTTCCATCTATGGCAAAGACATCTGAGGAGCCTAGGGCTAGTACTTCCCAGCTGTGCTCCATTAATCTCCCCCCAGAGGCACAACCCTATGTGGTGGTCCTAGTAGGTGCTCCAACCCTCTCTGAGGGGAAAAAAGAATATGACAGTGATCTGAAAAATAAATGTATTCAATGGCTAAGTAAAAACAGACCTCTCCCCCCAAATATGACAGGGGAAATTTTGGCGGTGAGAAGAATTGATTGGATTGGAAGGGGTCCCAAAACTGTGGCAGGAGATGTCATAATAATTAATTTTAGGGACCCTGTTGTAGTGGATTATATCTGTAGAGTCCCTCCTTGGTGGAATTCTCAGATATTTCCCCTGCATCTGTCTTACTTTTACCCCACCCAAAACCCAAATCCAACCTATGCACAGAGGCCCCAATGCGATAGAAATCAGCTCCTGTTACCCAATAGGTCCTGTCAGCGGAACTCACTTATGGAAGGTATTTTTAATCCTATCCCCCCTCTTCAGACATATGCCCATAGGAACAGGTTCAGTGCCTTAGAGGAGGTAGATTGACTGATCCATGGGGAAACCCCTAGCACGGAATCTATTCATAGTGACTCGAAGGGTGGCTCCGGATCGACGGTGACTACTTCTCCCCAATTTTTTGGCACTGATTCCTCCCCTAACGATAGTGAGAGGGCTCAAAAGGGAACTGATGACATTCCAGTGCAAACCCCCCTAGTAGAACAGGGGAAGGAGGCGCATGGCCTAGACAAAAGGAATCAGGGATGTGTGAAGATTTTATCATGGAATATAGCTGGAATAAGGAACAAATTACTGGAGCCAGAGTGGCTTACCTTTATGGCAGACCATGACATTTGTATTATGCAAGAAACTTGGGCCCTGGAAGGGAGTACATGCCATGGTTTTGCGACCTTTGATATCCTTGCGGTATCTTCAGGCAAGGGCCGCCCTTCTGGTGGCCTGTCTATTTGGGTAGGAACACATTTGGGGATTCAAGCCATTACACTTGGAACAAACTCTTTAGACATCCAATGTGTCCTACTAATCCTACCAGACAAGTCACAAGTGGCCCTTATAAACATTTATTCCAGACCCACTACAAATGGAAATGAGTCAAACGTTATTACTACCCTCGACTCCTTTATCCAGTCCCTTGACCCTACTATATCGATTATTTTGGCCGGTGATTTTAACTGCCAGTATGAACCTTTGAGTATCGCTCATTGTGATGATTCCAATGAAGTGGACTCGTCGGGATCTATTCCATCTCCTGCGATAGCCCCAGTAAGGGCATGGACCAAGCTCGTTCTACAAATCAAATCTCTCACACTTGCAATGTCCTTATGGGCGTGCAATGGAAGGTTTGAAAATTCCTGCTCTGGCCTACCAACATTTAACAGAGCTAATAGCACTTCTATTCTAGATTATATTTTAATAGAAGCTAAACATTGGGACAAGCTTAAAGATTTCACTGTTGTAAATAGGCAAGATAGCGACCATAACGCCCTGGTTTTATTCCTTAAGCCTGGCGCTTTTGGTCTATCCAATACAGATCCAAGTATATTGCCAGCCCCCCCACCATACATTTTGTCTAATAATAGGAGAAGGGTCAAATGGCCAATATGTTTGAATTCACCAACACGCCTGGCAAAAATCTATCAGATTGCCACCCCATTAATCAGCGAAATGGCGGTCCTTGCCTCTCCTATACAGGCTGTTGCAATACATAGGAAATTGACCACGACTCTTGGAGAAATATTTTATCCAACGGCCAGGCCTCGGCGCCAAAGGGCTAAAACTCACCCCTGATTCGACTATGCCTGCAAAATTGCAAAGAGAGACATGCTTGTCGCAATTAAATCAAAGGTTACTTTTAATATTAGAACACTTGGGTTGGCCTATAAAAAGGAACTGAATAGGGCTAGGAAAGAGTGGGAGGAAACCAGATGGGAGGATATGAGGCAGGCACTCCTTCTCAAGGATTACAAGAATTTCTGGGATATTGTCTCTCTTTCATCGAGTGGCGAGCAGGAGGAGGGGGTATCCAACATTGCCCCCATGGTATGGGAGGCACATTTCAACGAACTCTATTCTACCCCTGATTCGAGGAACACTTCCAACGTGGTCAAGAATTATATGTTAGCCCCAGTGATGGCTGTTTTTCCAGATCCTTCCTTATCCCAGAGTAATTTAGGACCAGGGACGAGTCCATATGATTTAACAGACGGAAATGGGGTGGATTACTATTCCGATTACATTACCCCAAAAGAAGTTGAATCTGCAATCAAAGGTCTACCGTTAAATAAAGCGCCAGGTCTTGATAAGATTCCTGGGGACCTTTTTCGTTCTGAACCTAAAATCTGGGCACCATACCTGACCGCTTTCTTTAATGCGGTCTTACAAGGCTCAGCGCTGCCAGAGACATGGCTTGGAGCCGAGATCGTTCCAATATTTAAGAAGGGCTGTCCACTCGCCCCATCCAACTATAGACCCATCAGCTTATTGGATACCACCCAAAAACTGATGGGTAGAATACTTCTTAATAGAATACTTGGATTGGATGGAAATGAATAAAATTCTGACGCCTTTGCAAGCTGGTTTTCTAACAGGAATTTCTACTCTTGACCAGATCTTTTGGCTCCAGGTCCTCTATTGGAAAACCACAAGAGTACATGGTGGCAGCCTCTATCTCGTTTTTGTGGACCTGCGAGCCGCTTTTGATCTGGTCCCTAGGGAGAAATTATGGTCGGTGCTAAAGGATCTTGGTCTCCCAACGTTTCTTCTTGATGTCCTGGTTCGCTTCCACACAGGGAACTTCGCACAGGTGAGGTGCGGGAAGAATGGGGAACTCTCAGCCCGTTTTCCTGTAACTCGTGGAGTTCGACAGGGATGTGTACTGGCACCTACATTGTTTAGTTTATATGTAAACGGCCTTATTAATGAACTAAATAACCTTAAGGATAGCGATGCTCCGTTTTTGGCTTCTGGCAGGGTGCCCGCTCTGATGTTCGCTGACGACACATTTCTGTTGTCGCGGACATCAACGGGTATCCAGCGGGTTTTGGATGGTTTTATGGTTTTCTGTGCCTCGAGGGGACTGGAGATTAACTTGGGGAAAACTAAGTTCATGATCTTCAGCCCCCCTAGGCGCACCCGTCCGAACCCTTCATTAGCTGGGGTTCCCCTAGAAAGAGTCAAGACCTTTACCTACCTGGGAGTCACCTTAACTGAGCATTTTATATGGGATGCTCATGTAGCCAAATCTTCCCTGAGACTCTCGCAGATAGCGGGAGGAATTGGAAGATCTCATAGAACTTCCATATTTAAGCCAATCACTCCTGCGCTGGAAATTTATAAAATTCAGGTGAGGTCAGCGGCTTTATATGCTGCTGAACTGTGGGGCCACACAAACACATCCAACATGCAGAAGATAGAACATGCTTTTATGCGCGGATTGGTTGGTCTCCCCCAGAGCACTCCCCTAACACCATTACGTTTGGACATGGATTTAGAATCTGTAAGTGACATGGCTGCCCTACGACCACTACTTTTCTGGAAAAGGCTGTGGTCTGTTCCTGAACTCACAACTTATAGAGGGGAATTCATAGCGGTATGGAGACAGTTAAATCACAAGGAAATACCATGGCTTCTCCATATCAAAACTTCCCTGTACTTAGTCGGTCTATCCCATCTTTGGGATACTCCGGCCATAAGTTGTGCGAGGATTCAGAAGTCAGAGATACGGGCAGCTGTAAGATCTTATATTTCTAAAAAAGTATGCTGCTCTATGGATCTGGGGAGGTTGACCTCTGAGTTCCTAATGGTGAAAACTGATTCTGCCTTTGAGGCATTTTTGGATTTAATTCAGCCTCCTTTAGCCAGAAAATTATATACTCAGTTGAGGCATGGGTCCCTGCCAATCGGGGCATTAACATCCAGATGGGATAAAACAAAGGAGGGCACTTGTCCAGCCTGTAGAATCTGTCATGAAGATATTATTCACATTATGTTCTTTTGCCCAGTCTACCGCACAATTCGAAAATGTTGGCTTGTACCCCTATGCAAAAACTTGGGCCTTAGACAGTGTGCCCAAGCATGCAGAGTCCTGACGTATGACACTAACCCTCCCATTGTTTATGCTGTTTCCCGTTTCCTATTCGGCATGTGGCGAAGAAGGATGAGTTTTAACTGATGGAATGTTTGTACTAAGTTCTCAATGATAACGTAATGTTTAATAATTGTCTTAAATTAATTCTTATTTATGGTCTTACTTTTGTACGTGTAAATATTTTATTGTACTTTTATGGTCTGCTGACCGAAATAAAGTTATCTTGACTGACTGAAGCATGTTCTCTGCTGTGCTACGCAATCCAAAGCAGAACCGACACATCGCCTCTGCTGAGAGGGTTCTCCTACCGCAAGGACCTCGCAGCCCATATCAGAACTGCGGCTATGTGAAGCTTCTCTTATGCTGGCCCTTATATTGTAAATCTCTCATTGATGGTAGCCTCGACAACGACACAGGCTCTCTCATCACACCCTTGCAGCTCTTCGGAACCGATGCATCACCTCGACTGCGCTACGCATCCTTGACGCCGGGCTTCACATTGCAAACCCTCATCCAGTGGATCTCGACGATGACAACGGACCTTGCATCACAGCTCCTTGGAACTAACGCATCGCCCTGGCTGCATGACACCCTCAACATGGGACTGCACAATGCTCCATAACCAGGACCAGCATTGTTTATGTGGCATGATTAGAACTGCTCCACCAGTGGCTGGTCTGGGCCTTTGCTCCATATGGAAAATGGACGTGCGCGCCATCATTGCAGTTTGCAGGAGTGTCATCTTAAGGAGATATATTTTGGGAACCCCTGTCAAAACAACTTTGAATTATCCTACACACCTGCTTTAAATATGTGTATCTACAAGATGTTGCACTGAATAAGGGTACATCCCGCTAAACTTTTACTGTCTCCATGTACCTGTTTATGCGCAGAGACTCCGTAATTGGAAAAAGAATACTGGGAAAATGCCTTTGTGAATAACAATCAATCATAAACTTACAGAAAAGTGTAAATGTACCTTTGTGAATCAGGTTGTCCCAGAAATCGATTACAGAAGAATGGAAGCTCTGGGCCTCTTCCACCGATTTAGAGTCAATCAGTGCTTTAAGGTTGATGAAAAAGTTGGGGTGGGGCAGTTTTCTGAAGAATGTGTGGCCAAAGCGGTATAACTAGGGATGAGGATTACCGGTAAGAAACCGAGCCCTTTGCTACAAGGATACATTAGAATGAAAGCTCATCCGCTTTGCAAGCTGATGGGTTTCACCTGCCTTCCTCACTCGCAATGAGGGACTCTCCTATGAAACTCTGAGGCAGGAGCCTCAACCAAATACTGTGAGTGCTTTGTGCAGGCTCGGCAAGGGAAGGAATGGCCGCTCTCGGCATTCAGCACAATCGTCCAAACCGTGGGCCACGCAAAATTGCTCTGGGAAGATTTAACTTCCATACCCCCAAAAAAGCAATGCTTTCCAGGCTTCTTTTTTAATGTTTACTCTGCTTTTCAATTATGAGATAAGTTGTTTCCAAGGCAACCTCATCACCCACAGGGATTCTTGCTTACGGGAGGCAGAGCTCATTACGAAGGAAACATTCAGTAGAACAGAGCGCGTGATGATGTCTCACAGAAACATCACCCAGCACCGCTCCGGACATTGCCTCCGGGTAGCAGATGGCTGCCGGAGGAGGGAAGAGCTGCAGCTCCCACTTCAAAATCATCTGCGAAGCTTCCAGAAAATGTCTGATTTATTAAATGAATTCTAACCTGCATTTCTGTTCATGTTTCATGCTTTTGTTTTAACTGCAATGAAAAAAATATATGATTAATGTTTCTTGTATTTGTGGGGACTTCTGTGAAGTCGTGATAGAACTCTGGAGTTTTTGAATCTGCGTTTTCTAATTCTGAATTTATGTTGATGGAAAGACTGGCCCCTTATTGGGCAGTTTCCACCTGCAGGACTTTTACTCACTCCTCCCTGAAGTATGAATTTAATGCATTGATGCACTCACCAGTGGCAGCCACGTTTTGAACCTGAACAAAGGCTACAAATGTGATTTGACCATAAATTGGATTGGGATCTTTTTGTTCGATTATAAATGCTCTGCAAAACACTGCTATCAAGGTAGCGCCACCCCAGTCTGTTCTTTTTTTAGGAACTAGATTTTGTTGAGCCAAGATATTCTAAGCAGCTGCTCTGGCTGCTGATCAGGTCTGATCAAAACTCAATGACCTAAATAAAATATCATATTTAGAATCTTTCCTTGTAGGTTTTGTCCTGCAGAGCCCTGTCACAGAAAGAGGTCACCTTGTCATTGGAGCATTGTTAATGTGGCATGATTAGAAGTTCCTGCGCCTCCCGCGGCTGGTGGGGGCCATTGCTCCATATAGAGAGAATGGAAGTGCGCTCTGTCATTGCAGTTTGCAGGAGTGTCATCTTAAGGAGATATATTTTGGGAACCTCTGTCAAAACAACTTTGAATTATCCTATACACCTGCTTTAAATATGTGTATCTACAAGATGTTGCACTAAATAAGGGAGCATCCCGCTAAACCTTCACTGTCTCCATGTACTTGTTTATGTGCGGAGACTCCGTAATTGTAAATATACTACTAGTAAAATTCCTTTGTGAATAAAAATCAATCGCAAACTTACAGAAAAGTGTACGTGTACCTTTGTGAATCAGGCCCTTTGTCCCGGGAATCGATTATATACCAATGGAAGCTCTGGGCCTCTTCCACCTATTTAGAGGCAATCAGTGCTTCAAGGTTGATGAAAATGGTGGGGTGGGGACTTTTTCTGACAAATGTGTGGCCTAAAAGGTATAACTAGGAATCCTCTCCAAGTGACACATCCTATGTAATTAAGGGTGTGGCTTAAAACCTGTGAATTAATATTCTGTGCTTCACACAGCATGATATCTGACAAGGTTATAGCTGCATCTCTGTGGGTTTTCTGTTAATGCATCCAGGTTTATCACACAACAATGAACACATGCCTAAAACAAGTCAGACCTTTCCCAATGGTGCTAGCTGAATCAATTAAATAAGTAACAGCAACAATTGTGTTGTGAATAATTAGAATTGGAAACATTCCATATAATAAAATATGAAACTGTGAATTAAATATCCCTAAGGTCTATGGAAGGGGTAGTGTTCTTTAAAGTGTCTCAGTGACTCCTGTTCTCCCTTTCATATCACTTTTCCCCGCAGTCTCTCACTGTGGTAAACTTATACCCAATCTCTCCATCACTGTCTTTTCACTCTGTCCTTCTGTGTGTATCTCTTGTATCACCTCCCTTCCACCATACCTTCTCTTTCACACACAAGTCTCTGTCTCTTTTTACCTGTAAGCACAGCATTTTCCTTTCCTTTAGTGCTGTTTATAATTATTATTATTATTATTATTATTATTATTATTATTATTATTATTAGGAGCTTATAAAGCGCACTTATACCCGAGGGTGTCCTGGCGCTGACAAACTGAGCATCCCAGTAGAGCGAGTGTCTTCAATCCCCTCCTGAAAGAGAGAAGTTCCTCCGCCTTCCTAATGTGTGCTGGCAGACAGTTCCATGCGGTGGCCGCACCATAGGAAAACAGCTTTCCTCCCCAGCTGGCCTTTTTTGTCCTGGGCACCACCACTAAATTGCCCTCCATGGAGCGCAATGCCTTCCCCGGCACATATGGCTTGAAACAAGCCCTCAAAAACTCTCGGCCAGTGCCTTTCAATGCCTTAAAAAACGTACACAAGGCCTTGAATTGAGAACGTCTGTGTATCCGGAGCCAATGAAGTTTCCTCATTCCTTCTCTGACTGAGGCATGCTTAGGCGTGCCTGTCAACAGTCTCGCTGCCGCGTTTTGCACCATCTGCAGTTTGTACAGGTGTTTCTTTTTCAAATTGAGGTACAAACTATTACAGTAGTCTAGGCGCGACAGGATGAGAGCTGAAACTGCTAGCCGGAAGCCATCCATGGGAAGCAATGCTTTCACTTTCCTCAGTACCCTGAGGATATGAAAGCAGGACGAAACCACTTCACTGACCTGTCCTCCAAAGTCCAGTTTCTGGTCCATAATCACACCCAGATTCCTAGCTTTAGGTGTGGGCACTGGTGGCTTCCCCAAGGCTTCGGGCCACATAGCTGGAGTCCAGATATTAGGATTATTTCCGAATATCATCACCTCGGTCTTTCCAGCATTTAGTTTAAGGCAATTAGCGGCCATCCAGCTCGCGATGCCTTTAAGACAATCATGACATCTTGCTGACAGATCCACTTGGGACCCTCTTTGTATAGATAACACGATCTGCGTGTCGTCTGCGTACGAGGTGATTTGAAGGCCATACGATCTGATCAAGGCTCCCAAGGGACTCACATAAACGTTAAAAAGAGTGGGGCTCAGGGATGACCCTTGCGGAACCCCACAAGGGAGGACAAAAGGTTTAGATCCCTCTATTCCCAATTCCACTGTCTGGGTTCTGTCGGCCAGAGAAGACTTCAGGAGGTTCCAGGCGGTGCCTTCCACCCCAGCCATTGCCAATCGGTCCATCATAACTCCATGATGGACCGTGTCAAAGGCCGCCGACAGATCTAGCAGAATCAGGACCGCCTCACTTCCCTGATCCACCGCCACTCTGATCTCCTCCGTCGCCTTAATCAGGGCCAGTTCCGTGCTGTGCCCAGCGTGAAACCCAAACTGCGTGGGATCGAGGGCCTTAGATCTCTCCAAGAAAGAGGTAAGTTGCCTGTTTATGGCCTTCTCTAATACTTTTGCTGGCAATGGTAGCCGCGAAATAGGTCTATAACTGTTTGGGTCACTCTTGTCCAGAGTGGATTTTTTTATTAATGGTAAGATAGAAGCAGCCTTCCACCTCCTAGGATAAGTACCCGACTTAATAACAGAGTTGAACAGTGGGGTAAGCGTGGCAGCAATTACTTCTGGACAACTTTGAAGAACCGCCACCGGACATGGATCACTGGGGGCTCCTGAACGGGCTGCCACCAAAAGACCCCTGACCTCCTCTGATTGTAGCGTACTAAAGCCCCTTAATCTATCCTGCGACTCTGCTGACCCGGCCATCTTACTCGGACCAGCCTCTCCCACATCTTTGTAGGCTTCGGAAAAGGAAGAGAAAATCCCCGCCACTTTATTCTGGAAAAAAGTGGCCAAGGTCTCAGAAAGGTCAGAACTAGTCGATGAAATCGGCTCAACTGGGATCGTGAGCTTAGTTATAGTTTTAAACAACTCTCTGGAGGATGAGCTTGCCCTCTCTATTTGCTCCGTAAAATATGTTTTTTTTGCCTCATGTATTAGATTTTTATAAATGGAGAGGCTATTTTTATATCTTTCTTTGTTGGTTGGACAATAACCATTCCGCCATATTCTCTCCAATTTCTTACAGTCCGTTTTCGTGGCCTGCAGAGAATCTGAGAACCACGGGTCCGAGGGTAAGGCCCTTCTGGGCGTAAAAGATTTAACAGGTGCAAATTTATCGCAGGCCCTCTCAATCCATTTGGAGTACGAGTCTGCGGCTTTGTTTACATCCAGTGGGAAACCAGGGGCATTGGCCTTTAGGTAGAAAGCCATATTTGCCCCATTTATCTTCTTCCAAGCTCGGGTCACAATCTTCTCCCTAGGCTTGGTGTTCGGTTTTGTCTGGGTTCCTGATGAAAGTGTGAAAATTATTGCAGCATGATCAGACCAAGGAAGTGGCAAAACTTCCACCATATCCAGATCCGGTTTGTTTGTAAATATGCCATCGAGGGTATGCCCAGCAATATGCGAGGGTCCCACCACCCTTTGTTCCAGCCCTCCTGCTTCCATGAAGTCCAGCAGTTGCTTACTATCTGGGTCTAATTTGTCATCCAGATAAAAGTTGAAATCCCCCAGAACGGTGAACGAGTGGGCACAAAAACCATCCTCTACCAAGGTACTGAGTGACTCCAAAAAAGTACCTCTAGTACTAGTATAATCTAATATATGTGAATACAATCTTCACACACTTCCACATAAAACGGTAATTACAATTGGCACATAAGTGGCTGTTGGAAGGGGGCGTGGCCGAGCAAGATGGCGGAGTAGCCATGCTAGCGAAGAGCTCCCGTCATCCGACCATCCGATAAACATCCTGGCGTAGACGAAATCCGTTCTAAGTACACCCGGACCCTGTGTGCCCCCATCGGCTTGTAGGAACTCTACTTACCTGGTCTGGAGCTGCGGAGTGTTGGACCCGCCGGCCATTTTTCCGGCCGTCTTGCTGTGGCGCATGAGGGTGGGCAGACGGTTGGAGGCTGCAGAGCTGATTTTCGGACGGGGCAGGTGTCCCGAAACGAGTCCCTGGTGGATGCGGGGAGGAGTGCATGGGCCGGTGAGTGGTGAACACCTCTACACCGGAGGCCCGACCTATGTTGGAGGTGCTCCAGTGAGTGGCGGTGGGCTTAACGCCAGCGGTTCGACCCGTACTGGTAATGTTCAGGCATGAGGCAGCGGGCTCAGCGCCGGAGGCCCGGCCCGTATTAGAGGAGTCCCGGTAAGTGACGGCGAACTAAGCACCAAGGGCCCGGCCTGCACTGGAGGTGCTCCGTCCTTGACCGGCGAGAACGACCGGCCCACTGCTTCAGCTGCTCCAAGGGGCTGACAGCCTAAATGCCGTAGCGGGGAATGCCTGATGAACTGTGGCAACCTGTGTTAGGGCCCCGCAGATGAAACTGGTGCAGTGTTTGGACGCCACAGGCCTGATTACCATGCATAGTGGCCACGGGGGGCCCAGGCCATGGGATCCGGACCCGAGTTGCTTCTGGATAAGTGGGGGCTGCTAAAGGTGCTACAGGCTGCTACTGTTGGTCTGGGGCCTATGGGCTCTGCCTTGGAACTTACCCCATCTGATTCGCTGTGATGCTGTGGCCTGGAATAATTTGACAGTGTGGATCACCGGAGCTGGACTGCCGTTACCTGACCTGCTGCGGGAGGTTGGTGGTGACTCGGATCCTACTCCTGCGGGGGGCCTCCGTTGTTGTTGGGACCTTGCCTCTCCTCCCCATACTGTACCGGGGGATATTTCCTGCAGCTGCTCTACCCCGATTAGCCTACACAGATTTGTGGCGACAGGAGCCGCCCTGCACAGTATAATAAGAAACCAGGGGATAGCAGGTGGCCCTGCGGTGCGTCATATAACCGTACCACGGGAGTGCATACTGGACCTGTGCCTCTTAATTTTTCGAGCTATACCCCTACCTGCATGATGGCAAAGGATAAAGCATGCAAGATGGCCCAAACGGACAAAATCTCTAACTACACACAGCCGCTGGCTCTGGATCAGGGGACGGGGCGCTGCCGCAGCCTGCGGAGGCGGCGGTTCCATCGTTGATGGCGGATAGACCTCCGTATATCGCCAAGATAATGACATCTATCCATGATACTTGTGGTGACTTGAAAAACAGAATTGAAGCTGTCGCCATTGATGTCAACCTACTCCGTTTTGACCGACGGAAAATTTCAGATCGGGTCACCACCACAGAACGTACAGTTGAAACGATGCAGACGGAACTACACACTCTCCGGGATACAGTGATTACCTCCCAGAAAAAACGAGTGACTTTGGATAACCGGGCCGAGGACGAGGAGGGACGATCCCGGTGCAATAATCTCTGTTTTATTGGTTTTCCTGAGAAGGCGGAAGGACCATCGGTGGAGCTGTTCCTCGAGAAGTGATTGCTGGAGATAGCATCCCCCTGAGGGCTGTCGACAATAGAGAGAGCGTAAAGGGCACTTGTGCCTCCCCCAAAACCAGGAGTGCCTCCCAGAGCCATTATAGCCTGTTTCCTTAATTTCCGGGACAGAGATCTCCTATTGCAACTAGCGCGCACAAAGAGACAACTTCTCTTTGAGGGACATCAAATTGCGATATATCCTGACTATACCCAATGGGTACAAGAACAAAGACACTCTTTTTGGCTGTGAAGCGACGTCTACGTGATTTAAGTCTTAAATATAGCCTTTTTTACCCAGCCAAGCTGCGGGTAGAACACAATGGGAAGGCTCTGTTTTTCTTCACTCCCGGAGAGGCGGCTGACAGGCTGGATGCAAGTAGCTCTCCAAGACCCTGTCTAGTTCCCTCCATGCTTACACCCAGCAAGACCAGTCCTCATGATTGGTATAGAAGACGATGGCAGCAGGAATTGTCTCAGGAGACTACTGGGAGTTGCAGTACTGGTAGAATCACGTTTTGCCCGGATAGTACTCTATGGACCTTGGAGGTGGTACCGTGACTCAAGGGCCTCGTCACCAGGGAGTCCGTCTAACACAGATGCCAATGAGGATTCTGATGCCTGAACTTGTCTCTCACCTGGATCACTTGCTCCGATTTTTGATGGACACTCCTCCCCGGTAAGATCGGCCTAATATGGGGAGTCTGTGGTGTGATGCACAGGGACTATATTGTTATATGGACCTTTTCTCTCTACGCAATGCTTACTCTGACGGGGCATGCCCCCCTAAGTGGCTGGTTCCTGCCGATGGAGTTGGAGGCTAGGCCTCACAACTCGCTGGCTTGCCATTCACTTCTATGGAATGGGGTGGGGTGGGTGGGCACTCACATGACTATATTGCAATTCTCATAGTTGTATTCTTTTGAATTTGTGGTGTTCTTCAGGGTAATGGGGCGTTGTCTACATGCCCTCATTCTGCGTGGTTTTGCCGGGGAGGGGAGTGAGATGATCCCCAAGGGGTGGGGGGTTGTTTGGGAAGTTCAAAGTTGGGTTTGGGACTGGATCTTCCTTCATGTAAAATGCTGTGTAAACGACCTAAGGCTGTATGACCTGGAGATTTTGTGTGTTGGAATGCGAGATGGGTGGGTCTCTTCCAAGAGAGACGTCGGGGGGAGAATGCTATGGCACCAAACATGACTAAATTATTAAGTACGCGGTATTGCTGCATTTGATAAACGTAGACGAATATTTGCATACCTAAAGAGATACAAGGTGACGGCGGTGTGCCTTGAGGAATCTCATGTCTGGGGTGACTCTATAAAATGTTTGAAGAAACGGTGGCGAGGGCAGCTATATGCCACCTAAAAAAAAAAAAAGTGGCTGTTGGAAATGGCCCTTTTTGCAGGGCCGCCTCAACCTTTCATCTTACCTCATCTAATTTTCTGACCTTTTTGCTGGCTTTAGGACTCTGCGCCCTTTACCACTGCCAACCAGTGCTAACTTGCTTGTGCTCACTTCCCTAAGCAAGGTAATATTGGCTTATCCCCAACTGGCATATTTAATTTACTTTCAAGTCCCTAGTAAAATGCACTACATGTGCCATGGGCCTGTAAATTAAATGCTACTAGTGAGCCTGAAGAACTTATTGCACCACCCACTTAGGTAGCCTTCTAACCAGGGGAGGCTCCTCCACGTGGGCAGAGGAGCGTCGCCCCACTGCTTTCTCGCAGTGCGAGAAGCAGAAACATAAAATGGTATTATGAATAACATTTTATGTTTCTGCTTCTCGTACTGTGAGAAAGCAGGAAGAAGAAAGCAGGGAGGAGAGGCTTGCCCACTGTTGTGGGCGCTGACTGTTTGGTCGGCCCCAGGGCCAATCAAACCAGTCATATGCACTCTCCTGTTTTTTCCATGTAGGCTGCCTGCAGCCTGCATGGAGATAACGGCCTCCCCTTAGACGCCTGTGTAGTCTGGGCCGCAGCAAATCGCAATGCTGCCATTGCAGCATTGTGATTGGCTTAGGGGAGGAGAGGGAGTCTGCCTGCTGGGACTCAGAGCAGAGAGGGAAGGAGACCTGACGCGGGACTGGAGGCGAAGGTAAGTTTAAAAAAAAAATTTATTAACCCCCCTGTGACCTCCACCCCGCGCGCGCTCCCCCACCTGCGAGTCATGCCAGCAGCGACTGCCTCTAACCATCGCTCAGGACTGCCATCACAGAGCCTGTATGTGCAGTTTACAGTGCCACTTCGAACTGGCAAGATAAATCTCTTGCCAGGCCTAAACCTTCCCTTTTTATACATATAAATCAGCCATAAGGTAGGGCATGGACAACCCAGAGGGCAGGGTGCAATTCATTGAAAAGGTAGGACCTGTACTTGCATGCCCTCGTAGTGAAAACCTCTCACATTCATTGTTCACTACTGCAAGGCCTATCTCAGCCATAAGATAACATTGGGATTGCCTTTCTGAAACTGAGATGATCGTCTATTTGACAAAGGTCCACGGGTAACAACTTCCAATAAGCCAACGCATGTAGGTATGTAAAAGAGCAGCCCTTTTCCTGGCTCTCTTCAATAGACCTCTGGGGTAGCCACGATCTTTCAGTTGCGTGATAAGAAGGTCAGATTCCTTGAAGAAATCTGACCTGTGTGTACAATTCCTTCGGAGCCTCAGGAACTGGTCATATGACAGGTTATGCCGTAGGTTTCTGGGGTGATAGCTCGAATACCTGAGTAGTGTATTACATGGGCTTCCAAAAGAGTGTTATGTATAAGGTATTTTCCATAACTTTAATCCTTAAATCTAGAAAATCCATTCCATCCTGACTAGATGTCATGGTGAAATGTATGTCCACTGATCTATTATTCAACCATGTGGAAAATTCTTGCAGTCTGTCCTGTTCTCCTGTCCAAATCATGAGGACATCATCAATATATCTTTTCCAAAGGGGGATGTTGGAATAAAAAGGATTTTCAATGTTATATATAAACATGTCCCCATAGGTGTCCATGTAAAGATTAACTATGTCCGGAGAAAACCCAGACGCTAATCACTTCAGGAGCACAATGCCACACCATGACCATGTCTTTGCCAGACTGGAGATGAAGTGCAAGAAAGAAAGAAAAAACAGGCAGGCATTCTCTGTCTATGCAGTCAGGATCTGAAAATATATCCCCTTCGAGGTGAGGACTTCTCCGACCTTCCTGAAAATCAGAAATTGAAGACACATATCTACAAGAGGACTCCTCCACACAAAGGAACTGAATCATTATTGCCTATTTTCTTTTCTAAACTGTTTTTTATTGGTTTCAAAACAACGGAAGATACAGTGTGTGTTGACAGTTCCATACACATTAATGATTTGCATCCAAGGCAGCTACAACAAGATAGTGACAGTGTTCAAGAGCGGGAGTAGCCACTTGCCAATAACAGACCACATCGTAAGAGCAGAAACCAGAACAGCGAGCTAATCAGCACATAAGGAAATATCAGTACACACCTGGTCAGCAAAAATTGTGAAATGCAGAAGCTGTAGCTCCCTTCAACCTTCCGCTTTGGAGTCACTCTTGAAATATGTCCTGAAACATACTCAGCAGTTGGGCCAACATTATTACGGCGTCAGCAGCCCCCTCATCATTCCGAGATATTCTCAAGTGATGTTCCTCTGGGTGTGCAGTCAAAATATCGAATTTTTAATATCTACGTACAATAATATTGAGTTTTTAATATCGTAGGGACAGAATATCGACCTTAAGGTAAGTAATATCATATTTTTTTATATCGAAGTAAGTAATATCGCATTAAGTAATATCGTTAGCAAAAATATCGTTGTTAATAATATCAATATTTATATTAGTGTTATGTATTTTAGTATGTATTTTATATGTATGTTTAACATTTTTTGTAATGTATTTTCATTATTTTTAAATATATGTATTACATGTTTAGAAATTAGTAATATTTGTTAAGTAAATTTTGCGTTTTAGTATCAGCAGGTTGTGGGTTTATAGGGGAATAGGGTGGGACGTAATTTAATTATAATTAATATGTTTATATTTTTTGTTTTTGATTATTAATTTATTGTAAATTAATTATTAATTGGTCATCCATTTTTATTAATTGATTAATGTATCATTATTTTATAATTAATTTTTTATTAATATTTATTTATTGTTAATGTTAATTATTAATTGGTAATTCATTTGTATTAATTGATTAATTGATAATTAAATTATGTTATTTTTTATGTGTAGGGGTTGTGGGTTTATAGGGGATAGAGTGGGAAGTAATTTAATTATAATTAAGTAATTAATATGTTTTTATTTATTGTTGTTGATTACTAATTTATTGTTAATTATTAATTGGTAATTATTTTTTATTAATTGGTTAATTTATAATTATATACCTTATTATTAATTTATGATTATTTTTATTTATTGTTGTTGTTAATTAATTTATTGCCAATGTATTATTAATTGGTAATTAATTTTTATTAATTGATTATTAAATTGTGTTTATTATATGCAGCGGGTTGTGGGTTTCTAGGGAAATAGGGTGGGAAGTAATGTATTATATGTATTATAATTAAGTAAATATTAATTTAATTTTATTGGTATTTATTATTTTTGTTAATTAATTATTAATTTGTTATTTCTTTTACAAAAATTATTAAACTAACAAGTATGTTAATTTAACCCCTACACTATCCAAAACTTTCCCTACTGTTGCACTCTCTGGAGTGGGAATGGTAATTTTAACCCTACGCTATCCAACACTTTCCCTACTGTTGCACTCACTGGAGTGGGAATAGTAATTTTTAAACCGTACGCTATCCAACACTTTCCCTACTGTTGCACTTACTGGAGCGGGAATAGTAATTTTAACTGCTAAGCTATCCATCACTTTCCCTACTGTTGCACTCACTGGAGTGGGAATAGTAATTTTTACCCCTACGCTATCCAACACTTTCCCTACTGTTGCACTCGCTGGAGTGGGAATAGTAATTTTAATCCTTTACGCAATCCAACACTTTCCCTACTGTTACACTCACTGGAGAGGAATAGTAAATTTTACCTCTACGCTATCCAACCCTTTCCCTACTGTTGCACTCACTGGAGTGGGAATAGTAATTTTTACCCCTCCGCTATTCAACACTTTCCCTACTGTTGCATTCACTGGAATGGGAATAGTAATTTTTACCCCTACGCTATCCAACACTTTCCCTGCTGTTGCACTCACTGGAGTGAGAATAGTAATTTTTACCCCTACGCTATCCAACACTTTCCCTACTGTTGCACTGACTGGAGTGGGAATAGTAATTTTAACTGCCACGCTATCCAACATTTTCCCTACTGTTGCACTGTTTGGATTTGGAATAGTAATTTTATTCCATCCGCTATCTAATATTTTTTGTATTATTTTAGCTAATGTAGTATATAATGAATTTGAAAAAGATTAAAAAATTTTTTTTTATTTGTTACATATATTTATTACATTTTTATTTATATTATTGTTTTATGTGGATAGATGTATTTATAATTTATAAGTTTAAAAAAAATATATAATTTATTAAAATAATTATTAAAACATATTCATAAGTAAGTATATATATTATATATTATATGTATATGTTTAATTTGTTTTTACTATATATATATAGTACTTATCATTTTTTGACATTTTGTAATAATTTTAAATATGCTTATTTTAATTATATGTATTATGTACTTTATTTTACATTATTTTTTAAACTTAAATACAAAACGATATTTCTAACAACGATATCTTTGACATCGATATATTTTTCCTCAATATTTTTGTACTTACACAATGTAGATAGGATGTTGACATTCTTGATCTCGATATTCTTGCTGCGATATTTTTGTAGGTCGATATTCTGACCTTCGATATTCTGTCAGTGATTCGTTCCTCTGCCACCCCTCATTCCAGTAGGTCCCGTAACCAATAGCGGGACCCTCGTGCCCATCCACCCAATGGCCACCCTTCTCTTCATCAGCAGCAGGGCCAATTGAGCTAGTTTATATGGAATTTTCTGTCCCTCTAGTCCCATCACTACTTCCAACAGGTAGGTCAGCGGTGTCAGCAGGACCCAAATCCTGATGGCCTCCTCCACACGAGGCACCACTTGTCCCCAGTAACCTTGCTAAGCTCAGGAAAGTGACCCCGACCACAGACACGTCCCAGAGTAGGGTCTATTTTATTCAGGTTATTTGGAGTGGCATGAGGGTGATGCAGGAAATGAAAATGCAAGAGTTTAAAGTAGTTATTACAGGATACGGTGTGAACAAGACCTGAAGCACTCTCCCAGTCTGAGATGGGTATGCCCAGCTCTCTCTCCCGGGCACCACGTGCAGAGAATTGTCGACGTTGCATATTGCTCCTAAGGACTTTGTAAAATAGGGTAATTAAATGGCGGCTCTCCCCCCACCCGGTTAGGCCATCCAGGATCCCTGAGGCCAGGGCCCCGCAGGGAAATCTGTCCAAATCTCCCTCATCGCACTCTTCAAATTAGCATAGTGCCAGAAATGAGCTGGCCCTATTCAATGTTCCCTCTAATATGTTTTCATCAGCGTGCCGCTATGTGCACTGTGGCCAAGGCTGTGTGCTCTGGAGACTAGTGAAAATTCACTATTCACGTGAGTGTGGTGCGTGCGCTTCTAAAATTAGTTGTGTACACTCTGATGAAAGTTTATTTGAACATTTATACAACATGCTTCATTTTGATTCAGTTTATCAACATGCGAGAGTTACTTTTAAGGGAACTGATTTAATGTTATTGCATAGCATGCCAAAATGGTCACATCAACACCTTGTACTTTGTGTTCACTTATGGAAAATTGAAAAAATGAACTCTCAGCTATTTTTTCAGGCTTCAACCCGTTTTTTTTTCTTCAGCAGAAAATCCTCAAAATAAACAAAATCTGACTCCCTGATTTAATAGTGCGTAGAGAAGCTCTATGTCCTAGACATGGTCAGTTCTGGTAGCCCCAGTAACATTCTTTAATCAATTATGCTATCCAATTGATTAGTGTCCCTCCCTGTCCTTGCAGTCTATTCCTTCAGGGATACCTGTAATTTGGAGGTAAAAGCTTTTCTTGGTCCTCACACATACGATCTAGGACCTACATCTTTCGTCATGTTTATGTCCACTATTCTGAGCCACTGTTTCAAGGGCATTTAGCCACTCCTCAGCAGCACAACATGATTCAATAAGTAATTTTTTCATCAAGATATTCAACTTTCTTGTTCAATTGTAGTCACTTACTGTGAAGTAGTTTCCAGTAGTGATAACGTAAGCCTGTGAGATGGGGATGGAAGAGGTCTATTGGATTTTAGTGTCCTTTAAAGCTCAGTTTCTCGGAGCCAATCTTTCCTCTAATTTTATTTCTCCATATGCATTAATTGACCATTGGTGTATGCACTTTCATCAGCCATGTGCAAAACTTAGTGGCTTCTCATGTCACTGTGTCATTGCCCTATCCCTCACTGAACATGCGCTGTATCGGGTTGGGGATATGTAAGAGGCATCCACAATCATTGTGCTTCTACTTTGAGCAAAGCATTTCTATATAAATATTCAATCAAAGCGCAAGATTTAGTAGAAAAATAGCTTGAAACGCTGTAAAAAACCACAGTCCCAAAAGGCCTCCCTTTCTCATACTTAAACATTTTTGAGGTCCCCATACCAACAATAACATTATTTTATTCACATAACTCAAGTTCTGTTAACAACAATTTGCACATTCCACTATGGTATGCAGTGCAACAGAAAAGCACAATAAATTAAGAACCTAATACCTAAGAAGAAATTATATTTTCTAGAGTGCACGCTATGAACTGAATCAATTCTAGACAACTAAGGGGCCGATTTCGATTCCAGCTGCAAAACGAACCGACCGACATGGACCCGGGCCAAATACCGACTGACACGGACCAGCGCCGTACGACCAGTGCAGTACTATGCAACGCGAGTGAATTACAACCGACACATATGGAATACAAGCCATACGACCGAGCCGTAGGGAAAATAGTGATCCGTCTGGAAAACCGACGCGATTTTCACCGACCGACACAAACCCGGAATGAACCCGACCGACCCGTACCCGCGAGGTCCGATCCGCGCAGTACGATGCAATGCGTGTAAAACCAGACCGACTCGCACGGAGACCAAGCCGCACGACTGACACGCACAGACAACTGGGTACACAAGCAATAGAGACCGCCGCGACCGCCGCGTACCAAACACAGAAGATAGGCAGCGTGAACGAGGCGGCGAAGCCCGCAAGAGACAACAGCAGCGTCCGTTTCCGTCACATGAACGTCTCCTTCATGCCTACAAAACCCAAAGGAAAAAAGACAAAGATAGGACCAAACAAGCATTGACAAAGCCAATAAATACCAAAGAAAAAAACATGGGACAAAGACACAACCACAACTCCAACTATATAAAGGACTACAATCACTACCATTGTCCCTTGCAAACTGGAGACACAGCCAGCAGCAAACACCATTACACAGCAACCACAGACACACTCACAACTCACCCATCACACAACCCACACACCATCAGCACCTCATCCAAAAGCACACACACATACACCCAGTAAAACCAACACCAAACCACCCTCACTTGCACCCTCACACACACATCCCTCACTACCACCACCCATCACCATGCCCCCAAAGAAGAATCCAAAGTTCACAGATAGTGAGTTAGAAGTGCTGGTAGACGAGATCATCAGAGTAGAGCAACATTTGTTTTGTACATTGGTCCAAAGGACCCCCATCTCACAGAAAACCAAGATGTGGGCGAGGATTGTGGACAAGGTGAACGCTCAAGCACCAGCAAGGTGCACAAAGGACGTTATCCAGAACAGGTGGTATGATGTGCGCAGGAGGGTCAAGAAACTCATCAAAAAAGATCACGCCCTGAGTCAGTGCACCGGCGGTGGCCCTCCTGCCAAACCAGTCTACATCAGGACCTGGGAGGAGAAGGTGCGGGACATCCTACCACCAGAGAGCGTCCATGGCCTAACAGACATCCCAGAGCCTGGTGAGTACACAAACAACATACCCAAGATTGTGTGGCAAGGGGACAGTGAAACCATGCACCACAAGCAAAGCTACACTAACCAATAGATAATCATACCAAGATGTGTTTGCCAGTCAGACAAACACAATACCTGCCATCTCATAGTGACTGGGAACTGTGTCATGACATGCACCAACCTACAAACAAATAGAGCAAGCCAGTGGCACAAAGCCAAATAGACCCTGCCAGACAGTTTGCCACCACAAACACACCACCTCACAGTGCAGCTGACTGTCAGGAAGGAATAGTGGGGATGCTGGTGAAGCAAGTGTATCCAAAAGCATGATGGGGCCTGTAGTCACAGATAATGCTCTCCCTCCTGATTGGCCCATCAAGACCTCTCTGAAACATGCCCACATCACAGGGAGTGGAAAATGACTGACAAGATGGCTGACACTGGGTCCGGCTGTGGGGAGCACAAGGCCCTGCTGGGGGTCGTGTGCAAATCAGAAGCAGGACACCACTGACTGACATCCTGAAAGACAACTTGCACACCCTACAATGGAAGCACATTTCATGATGGGAAGGAGGACTGACAGCCCTGACCTTACTTATCAGCATATGGAGACACCCCCCCTCAACACAAACTCCACACAACTCACTGGGTAGAATGCATTGACACACACCTCATTGAAATATCAGCAAAAGATACCCAGTACTGGGTGCTGCTGTGTGAAGCACAGGGGCTCACTTTGGACTTGTAGCCAAACAAACACCAGGATTTCACAGTCAGCCATCTTGCCATTGCTGTCACATCCCCCCACAGGGAAGCAGAGTCAAGAGGAAGGAAGTATGGGCATGCTGGGAAGGGGGTGTAGCCAAGAGTATGATGGGAGTCAGTGTCACAGACAATCTACACCTATCCACATGGCCCAGCAAGATCAAACTGAACCATACTCGCCTCACAGGGAGTGGGAAGGGACTGCCAAGATGTCTGACACTGGGCTCTGTCATGGGGAGCACAAGGCCATGCTGGGAAATGGCCAACAACAATATCAAACTCTGTCCGTGACAAGCTGGGAAAAAGCAGTGTACAGGCAGGCATCTGTTCGAAAAGTAGAAAATGTCATGTTTGTGAACCATCGATGCATGTAGAAACATAACTCACATTGGGTGTCTCTTCCAAACACAGGTGGTGCTGGGCACCCAGCACCAAATGATGAGGATACTCAGTTCCAGACTCTGGTGGACACTAAGCTCTCTGGTCTGACTCTCTCTCTGTCCTCTTCGGATGACGATGACCAACCTGGCCCCTCCGGTGTGAGCCATCATGCAGCACCATCAGCATCAACATCTGCACCCCCTGTACCCACGCCTCCAGCATCTGGACACCGACAGGGCACCCCCGCCAACACGGACAGACCAAGGCCAATCAACACCCACAGCACAGGGACACAGGACCCCCCGGAAGCTACACCAAACACCACCAGCAACACCACCCAAGGGGTCCAAGTGTCACCTGTGCGTCCCGCCGCTGGTCCTGCCCGTGTGGATAGGGGTGTTGGGAGGGGTGGGAGGCACAGGGCGCGCCTTGCAGAGGGGTCTGGACTGCATGATGACCCCGACCTGGCACGCATCTTAGATGCGTACCAGGATAGCACCGGAGGATTTGGCCAGGTAGTGGGGATCCTCAAGGACATGCAACATGAACAGGTCGCCCACCATGCCCGCATGGAGGCCAAGTGGGATGACATTACTGCGGTGCATCGGGACATACTCCAATGCCTCCGCCAGATCAACACCGACCTGTCCACACCTCCGTGTGTGGCCACAACATCTGTCGCAACACCATCTGCCAGCACCACAGGGAGGGAGGAGGACTCTGGTGGAGAGTCCCCTGCACCGCAGAAGCCTGCACATGAGGATCCCCCCCGGCAGAAGAGGGGTCATCCGAAGAAGGACATGTGAGAGGCAAATGACCCAGCACATCCCCCAGGGCCTCTAAACCTGTTCTGGACAATGTCCTTTGTGCGCAACCCGTTCACCTTGTCCAATCGCACACAACTCGCCCACATGACATGGAGGGTTAATGTTGGGCCAATGTAGCAGATGACTGTGGACTTTACTCTGGACATTTCATCCACCAGCACTTCCAACTCTAATGTGAACTTTGGATTCCCAAACCAATGTACCGCACCCACCATCCTGTGCACTTCCCTCACACATGTTTGAAAATAAACTCACCAGTACACCATACTTGCCTCTGTTGTGATTCCAACTTGTCATGTTCAGGGAGATGTCGATCTGCTACACAACACAGTGCATGCCAAATACTGCAACAATGTGACCAACGTAAGGTGAGTCATGGTGATGTGACACATGTGAGGGAGACACACCACTATAGCAACACAACACATACTCACCATGGCCATGTTACTCATCACACACAAAGATGATGACCTGAAACACATTGGCATGCACAGACACAACACCAACCCCAGTCAGTGGTAACAAGCTCACAGGTGAGGTAAGCAGATGTCACTCAGATGTGGGAAGACAGACAACGCACACAAGAAAGCGTAGCACAGGTTCATTACACACCAGCAACACGTTTATTCCACAATAGTTGCACGGTAATTCTACGTAACAGTGGACACACACTCACAATGTGTTGGAGAATGGAAGTCCAGGGATGTGTGGTACATCAGTTGATGGGAATTGTCAACTTCCACACTGGTGTTGGCTTCTGGGTGTTGGGGGTCAGTGTTGACCAAACAACAGGCAAAGTACCCTGGGAAGGACAGACACAAGACACAGTCAAAAGCACAGAAGAACAGGAGAGAATTGCAATACACATGCACAAAACATATTGCAAGACACCTACACAAAAACTAGTTAGCAGTACTACCCTATTGTGGAGTACACACCACCTGAATGGACACATCACTGCACGCATCCAGTCAAGTGGCACACAGACACTCCCAGACAGCAACAGAGCTGCCACAACACATTCCAGGCTACCTCCATACATTCGCATAACAAACCTTGAAACTCACATTCAGGTGAAGAAGTTGTTGATGAGCTGTGTGCAGACGTCACCCTCATCCTCATTATCACTGGCATCTTGGCCCAGGCCGGGATCCTCCACAGGTGCCGGATGTTGGTCATCGTCATCGTCATCCTGGATGAGAGGCACCTCCTTCCGCACTGCCATGTTGTGTAGCATGCAGCATACAAGGATTATTTTGCACACCTTTGCAGGCTCATATGGGAAGGCCCCTCCGGTCTTGTCCAGGCAGCGAAAGCGGCTTTTTAAGAAGGCCGAATTTCCGCTCAAACACCCTCCTGCTCCGACCATGTGCCTCATTGTAGCGCAGCTCGGCTGGTGTCACAGGGTTCCTGAGGGGTGTCCGCAACCACGGCATGTTGGGGTATCCGAAGTCACCTACACACACAAAAATGAACAAGTAGCTGAGTTTGGTAGGAGTGCGGAATACATCATTGACAAACACACACAATGAGAAACAGTCAGTACACACCGACAAGCCAGGCATGCTGAGCTGGCATCTGTGACATCAGCGTTGCAATGCGACTACTCCTCATAATGTAGGCATCGTGCGCAGAACCAGGGAACCGTGCACACACATGTGTGATTGACATGTCAGCAAGACATACCACCAGAGCATTGATGGGGTGGTAGTGCTTCCTGTTACTGTATGCCTGCTCATGTGCTTGTGGTGGTATCAGGGCCACATGTTTCCCATCAATAGATCCGATGACGTTCGGCATCCTCCCCAGTGTATAAAAGGCATCCTTTATTTCAGGGAGTTCAGCTGGGCTTGGGAACTAGATATACAGGTCTAGGAAATGCAACATCCCCTCCAAGACATTGTGTAGCACCCGACTAAACATTGTTTGTGACATCCCACCAGCAGTAGCCACAGTGTACTGGAAGGTACCAGTAGCAAAGAAGTGCAGGGCTGCCATCACCTTCACCTCTGGGGTCAGTGCTGTAGGGTATGTCCGGACAGGTAGCAGATGTGGCACCAACTGCTCCGCCAACTTCTCAATCAGTGACCTGGTGAAGCTGTACCGTCTGATGCAGTCGTGTTCCTGCATGGTTGCAAGGTCTGGGAACGGTCGATGGACAGCTGGTGCCCTGCAGTACAGAGATGCACAAAGGAAGATTGTCAGTTCATCCACCAATGTGGCCATGACCAGGATCAATATCACATGCTAGATCATGACATTACACAATTTACTGAGGTGTGTGCTGTTGGGCATGGACACATATGTCACCTACATGACCACCATCTCACATCTCAGTTCCACATGTCCACATGAGTCCCATGTAGTGCAATGGCCAATCATCTGGCTGTGTCACCCAACCAATCTACTGCTGCAACGTTCCAAACACACACCACAGTGACAAGTGAGGCCTGATGTCTCCCAGACATCACAGATCTTTGCCATGCAGAAACCCAGGGTCCCTGTATTGCCACATCGACACAGCAATGGACATGGCGTAGCACGTACACACCACAAGGCAAGCGTAAGTCCCACAGGTAGTGGCCACTGGTGTTCCTGCCGGCCCTACATGTACGTCTCTTAGACACACACCCCATCAAGGTTGATGCATATACCACATGGATGTGGAGACTGTCACCCATTGGGCACATTTGATCAGACACATCTGAGACACAACATGCACACAGACTGTGGGTGCATATCAGTATTGTGGCTACAGGTCTCACTGTGACATACATGCCATCACCCCCAGGACTCAGGGTGTATGTACATGTCCTAAACATATCCAACCTGAAACTGGGTCCGTGACTCACGCCCATTACTGTACAATTGCATATCACAGTGGTAATGTGCACAACACACAAAGGATTCTGCCCCCATGAACTCGTGCACAGCCTAGGAATGGCTGCACAAAGTGCCACCCAACAAACCATATGTGCCCCCCCCCAAACACCCAGGGAATGCAGCCTTACATGCCATGGGACACTGTGTGGCCAATGCTGTAGTGTGGTAGGTGTGCACAGGTGTCCCTGGCCAGTAAATGTGTGTTGCATCCGTATAATAGTCACACCAATGAGGTCCGACGCAGGTGACAATGCGTACGCATTGCACGGTTCATGACCGAGCCGTGCGTACGCTTTGTCATTGAATGCAATGAGGTCTGACGCGGGTGACAATGCGTACGCATTGCACGGTTCATGACCGAGCCGTGCGTTCGCTTTGTCATTGCCTGCAATGAGGTCCGACACGGGTGACAATGCGTACGCATTGCACGGTTCATGACCGAGCCGTGCGTACACTTTGTCATTGCCTGCAATGAGGTCCGACGCGGGTGACAATGCATACGCATTGCACGGTTCATGACCGAGCCGTGCGTACGCTTTGTCATTGCCTACAATGAGGTCCGACGCGGGTGACAATGCGTACGCATTGCACGGTTCATGACCGAGCCGTGCGTACGCTTTGTCATTGAATGCAATGAGGTCCGAAGCGGGTGACAATGCATACGCATTGCACGGTTCATGACCGAGCCGTGCGTATGCTTTGTCATTGAATGCAATGAGGTCCGACACGGGTGACTATCATGCATACGCATCGGACAGGCATGGTCCGAGACAGGCGTACGCCTTGGCACTTGAATCGTATGGAGACGGGTGCATGTGTATATTCAAAATACGCATTGTACAGTCAGTTGAACGAGCCGGGCGCACCCATTGGCTCCGAACTGTTATGGAGACGGATGCAGATTCAAAGCTTGTACGAGTTGTGCACTGTAAATTCAGTTGGATGCCTACAGCAATGTTGCAATTTCAAGTGTTCCATGAAGGTGAATATTTGAACGATGCGGAAGGCGTGTACGAGTCGTACATTTAAATGGATTGGCCAGATTCATAGAATGCAACCATGTTGAACCTATCACTTGGGACACATGGCACAGCGTCTGCCTCTGCAGCACAGATATAAGGCTGGCTGGTCCACAGGGAGCTCACTTGCCTGCACTACATGCTACTGGGCCACATCCCTGCTACCACTGCTGCTGTCTCTGCATCCTCTGGCTCCTGCTATGGCACGTACTCTGGAGAGGGCCCCAGACGTCACTGAGGAGGAGAACCAGGCCCTGCTGGACGGGCTCCTTCCACAGTACAGCAAGCTCTATGGGAAACCAGGGGAGCAGGTGAGTGTGCAGTCCACTGCCTTCCTAATTATACATCATGTCTGACTAGCAGTACTAGCAGTGTGTACACCAGTGGCAAGCATTCTCACTTACTACTTTCATTCCCCAAAGTGTGTAGGTACATGTAATGAATAGGTTTCCCGCTGCTAAAGTGCATTAGTGCAAGCTTAAACTATCCAAGCATTGTTAAAATGTCAGACATGCAGGTGATTGTTCCTTCCCCATGGTTGCACTACCTGTGTAATTCATTTCCCTTTGTGATGATGACATGTATATCCAAATGTGTGCTGCACAAATCTGGGGCATGTGTGTTAATGTACTTTTCACTTTGTCATCCTCACAGGTTGATGCCCACCAGAAGCAGGAGATCTGGCTGACCATCGCCCGGGCTGTTCGTTCGGTGGGGGTCTACAAGCGACGGATCCGCAACTGCCAGAAGAGGTGGCAGGTCCTTCGGGGCTGGACCCGGAGGACTGCTAGAGTCCAGCTGAAGCTGTCACCTCCACGCAGGAGGGGCGGACACCGAACCCTGACTCCCCACATGCTCCGGATACTGGCGGTGGTCTTCCCGGACCTGGATAGGCAGCTGAAGGCCAGACAGCAGCATGAAGGGGTTAAGTCCATGCCTGATCTGTGTACTATGTCTGACATGCTAATAGCAGTCTTTTGGCCTGGTTACACTTCCACATTACGTAGGTCTTGTAGTCCAATACTCATGTCCCTCAATTGTGTGATGCACCCTCCTCATCTGTTCCACAGGTGTGGCCCCTACAGTCTGTTGCTTGTGTCACTAGGGCACTGTGTCCCTGCAGTCAGCTATGCTTCAGCTACCGGTCAGCATCTGTTCCCGTGACTCTGTTGTGTGTTTCATGGGTGGGTCAATTGTTTACACAATGCCTGAGATCTGACATGTGATCTGTGTGTGCCCTTGAGACGTGTTCCAATTGCTGGTCTGACTCGAAACATGTGGCTGGGGTATTCCAAACAAACCCATGCAGCAGTGGACTCCAATGTATGGGCCTCAGGAGAATGTATATCAAGTATGTCACACTTGCTTAGCCACCTGACTACTGTCCAGGGCCAAACACTGTTTCACATAGACCTGGCCAGTCATGCCTCCTCAAGGGCATTTAGAAACACTCTGTAATCCCACTACTGTGTATGAAATTGCAGGTTGTGCTTAGTGACATGTGCCCTCAGGTGTCTGCCTCTGTGTCATTAGGGTGTGGCTTGTTGTTACGTAACACTGGGGTGTCCATGATTCAGAGGGTCAGCATGACATCTGAGATGTGACTGTGAGAGACAAGACCTGACCTGTGTGACATATAGGTGTGTGATCATCTGACAGCGCACAATGGTGTATGCAACTGTGTCCTTCATGCAGCTGGGTTACATCCATGGCAGACTGTGATGTGTTAATGTACCGGGATTTGTGTTTGCAGAGACTCATATGTCTGATTTGCATGATGTGGGGTCTTCTGGGTCCTGGATATGTTGTTTGCATGGGATGGGCAAGTGCGCCGGTCATCTGCAGAGTTAGCTTTACCCCTGAGCTAGGATTGTGAGTCAGTGCATATTGTTGTTGTCTGGATGCCCTGGCCCTGTGACAAGAGACAGTGTTGACTGACTTTCAGGGCATCCCAGTGCCATGGCATTTGACTTGCTATGAGTGATCCTGCATTGTGTTTAAGTGTGCACCATGCACCCCATTGTGGCATTGCCCATCAGGACATGAGAACATCATAGTGTGTGTTGCTGGCATGCATCACTAGCATTTGAAATGAGTCTCTGCCCATCCCTTCATCCGGACACCTGTACTGAGACAGTATGTGCTGTGTGTATGGTGACATACTCCTACATGTTCACTTGCATGTACAACTAATGTGTGGGTGGTGCATGTTGGCACATTGGGGTATTAGCATCCAACATGCAACAGACATATGTGTGAAAGTCAAGGAGGGATATGTGTGCCATGGTTGATGTTGAGAATGACAATTGTCTTATTCTAAATAGAGTTGGCACTTTGAGCTGTGTTCAGCTGATGATGCCAGGACTTGCCCTGTGATGTGATGTACTCACTGTGGTGTGTGCAGTCGGTGCAGGTGACTGATGTTGTTCTCTATCTTCCCATTCCTATCCAGATACATCCACGGCCACAGGAAGGGACAGCTCCACGGACCAGGAGGAGCCACAGAGCCTTACATGGACAGAAGGAGAGGAGTCGGGTGGACCCAGTGGCACAGAGGGCAAGTGGAGCCACACAGAGGAGTTGTCAGCACCATCCCCCACAGCTGAGGGCCACAGCAGCTCTGAGGATGACTCCCTTGTGGAGGCGGGTGTCAGCAGCCACCAAACCCCAGCTAGTGAGGCTGTCCCCGCCACCGCCACCACCACCACCACCACCACCACCCTCCCATTGGCTCCCATCCCAGAGGTCCCTGTGGGCTCCCATGTTCGTTTCATTGTCTCCTTTGTGCCAGGCACCGCACCCCCTGCCCCTGTGTCCCCTGCTGCCCTGAGTGAGGAGTCTGTGGTCTTACTTAGACAGATCCATGTAGGGCAGACATCGATGCTGAAGGTCCTCCATGCACACACAGGTCTGTTGACACAACTGGTGTCATTCATGGAGGGCATTTCCCCGGGCATGTCTGCCCTACAGAGGACCAATCAGTCCATAGCCTCCTCCCTGGCGGCAGCAGTGTCCCTCCTCCAACAGTCCTGCACCCCTCCTACCCCTGCACCACCCACGATTCCTAGCAGCCTACCTTTCCCAAGCACAGAAACATCCAAACCAAGGTCTAGATGTGCACACAAGCAAGCGCAGGGGACTGATACCACACTCACAGGGGCTGGTTTGCAGACACACACACAGTCATCCACATCCACTCCGCAGTCCTCTGAGACCTCTTCCTCCCAGCCCCCTTCCCTTGCATCACCTGCAACCCCATCTCCCCAGAAGCTCTTCCTCTGTGACATTGGCCTCTTCCCCACCGACCCAGCAGATCCTGATTACAAGGGGAAGAGGAAGTCCCCACATACAGAGGGGAGTGCCCCTCACAACCGGACACCCTCCCCCAGGCGCAGTCAAACAGAGACCCCCACCCGCAAGACCCCCCGGCACCAGAAGAGCAAGACCCCACCCGCCACCATGCAGCTCCAAGGCAAAGTCTCTGTCCTCCATCCCCCAGGCCACCACTCCAGAGGTTCCCCCGCCACTCCCTGCCCCGGGTTCCCCCACCCACAGATACACCATCTCCAAAATGCTAAGGCCATCCTCCCCTAGCACTTGCTCCACCACACCTGGTCAGATGGTTAGTGCCAATGATGTGGGGACCATGTCCCCCCCCTGCCCTGCCGACCTCACCTGCCCCCATTCCGCTCCCATGGATGTAGGCACTGCATTGGAGTCCACGACCACCCCGTCTGACTTGGGCACTGCAGTGGTGACCCAATCCACTCCATCTGACCTGCCCACTGGAGTTGTGCCGGCACCTACCCCATCTGACTTGTGCCCCACAGTATTGACAGCACCCACCACTTCAGTCAGCTCCACTGCAGTTGCAAGTGTCTCACCTGCATCCACCACCTCTTCACTGACGCCTTCTGCTGCGCCCTGATCCTGTCCCTGCGGTGCCTGGCCTGCCCCCATGTATGTCCCTCTGAGGGGATGACCCCGGTCCTTAGCAGTGCAGGCAATCAAGGTGTGACAGTTGTCACTCTACTTCACTCCTTGGCATTTGGACATGGACTGGCCATTGGCCTTTTGTTTGAACAGACGTTTATCTTTTAATATGCTGAATAAAGCTTTTTTCTTTATCCCTGTGAACTAGATTTATCTGTACATTATGTTGATGATGTTTAACATGCCCTTGCACCTGTGATGCTTGGTTTCCAATGTTGAATACTGATGTGTTGCTGTGAGGTACTCCGTGTGGTCCATGAGATATGTATCGTATTCTGGTGGGTATCCATGTCATCCTTTGCTGCTACCTGGGTGTGTCAGGATCAACTATTTGTGGACATCTCTGTGAACATTTCATTTGCATGGTCACATCTCTGGCTTGCACCCCTGCACATATGATGTGCTTCCCATTGTCCAACTTGTCACTTCCACAGACTTTGTGCTCATCAACACTGGACCTACAGGTGTGGGCATCATTGGTATAGGAGCAATTGGGTCCTCTGTGCAACTTGCTAGACATATGTTTTGGGTATGTGCAGATGACTTAGGGGAGACTCCTGTAACCAGGCTTTTGTGACCAGAGCCTTCATTGTGTGGTGACTGATGGCTGACTGACCAAGTGTTCTGCAGACATGAGTGAGACGTGCGGTGAATAGGTTTGGCACAGCTGGGCTTCCACAGGAGTTGGGTCTCCTCAAGTAAGTGTGTTGTCCAGTGACATGGCCTGGGCCCATGGTGTGTTTTGTATGAGCATGTGTGTGTGTCCACATCCCTGTTCATACACATACAGTGTTCCCTTGATATGTTCCTGTTGTTGATGCTTGCTGAGTGGTACTGGGTTCATCCCACTATTTTTCCAATGGGCTACCAGATGTGTGGGTGCATGACACACTACTGGTAATTGGTGTATCATCTTTGGGATTTGTCAGTTCTGAGTGGTGATGATGTTGTCAGACACAGATGGGACACAGTCAGGGGTCCCCGAGGCACCTGTTTATTTGCTAAATCATGTAGTTGTCCCTAGGTGGTACCTTTCAGTGATTGAGACATTTGTATGTGTGTGTGACTGCTCCCACTTGTCAGGTTCATGGCTGCGATGCTGGCAGGTGGAAGCATGTGTGCCTTGTGGTTCTCCTTGGCTTCTGCATTGTCCTGGGACTGTGGCAGGGATTCTGAAGGTTACGTGAGCTTTGAGGTCATGGCCATGTACCGCATACTGTGCAGTATGTTTGTCATTCCCCAGGGTGGACTGTCCTTGTGTGATGTGTCTGTGCACCTTAGTTCCTCCCAACATTCCTGTGTTTGTCATGGGTGCATGTGCAATGTCACCTGTCCATGTGGGCTTCACAAATACACATTGTTGCAGTTCAGGGTGTGTGGTGTTGAGGCTGGACTGATGTAAATGTTTGCATGGATGGTCCCCAAGCTCCCGTTTGTCCATGGATGAGGGGCCATGTGAGTGATTTGTGTTTGTGTATGTGTGATGTACATTTGTTGCACAGGACACATGTCTGGGTTTCCCAGTTTGTACAACATCTGCCTTTGTCATCACAGTGGAGGTGTCATGCATGCTTGTGTCACCCCAATGTCTGGTCCCTGGGGGTAGTGCTGTTGTGTGTCAGTCTCTTGCTCTGTTAGATGGTGTTCATTCCAGCTTGTGTCACATGTGTCTATTGTGCTCCCTCTCATCTCCCAATGCCTGATTGCCCACTGAGGGTGTCCCAATGATGGTTTACTTTTGTATGGCACTGTGTCCACATCTGTGTCAGTGTGGTTCAGCCCCCCTCATTTGTTGTGTAGTTGCCTGGGTATACTGTGACACACACATGCTGTGTCAGATGTGCAGTGTGAGGTTGCCTGTTTGGGTTTGTGTATCTGCACCAGTGCATTGGTATTGCTGTTGTGGGCCTTTGTCTGGATGCTGTTTCTGTGATTTTGGCTGCTGTCCCTGTGAGTCATATTATATAAATCAAAGAGAGAGAGAGGAAAAAAGGAAGCTGGTTCAATTCCCCTCAGTACAAATGTAGAAAATCAAAAGGAACTAGCCCCACAGTCGAGGGGGATATGTGTATGTAGATATGAAGAAACAGAATAGTCTCTTTAGTCAAGGAAAACCATTTAGGTTTTTAAGAAAGGCCTCACCCACCAACCTAGTTGGTGGCATGCTTCATCATCGGCCACCACTAGGGGTACGGAATGTACCCCAAGTGAGCTGCGATGCCTGCAATTACAGCGGAGCTGGTTTATTGTCAAGGTGAGTGTGCAGTGATTGTGTAGTGCGTGTATATTTAATAGCTGTCCCTCTGGTCCCAAAAACCAATTAGAATTATTTAATAATGGGCCATGGGCAGCATTAAAAGGAGGCAGGGGATGGCTAAGGAGGTATCAATGGCCGCCACCATCCAGTGGGGTCAACATGTTTCAGCCAGTGCCTGGAAACTGGGGCAGGCTTTCATCAGGACCAAGAAAGTGGAAGGTGAGAGGACAGGTCTAACAGAGTGTGTATAGCCGTCTATGTGCGGCGCACGCTAAGGCACCTTAACTGGCAGAGGGGGTATTCCTCTTATTTCCAATCCTGTGGGAGGGAAAAGACAAACATACACAAAACATACCACATATAATGTTAGCCTCAAGCAATATCAAGTAACATGTGTGACATGGTATACCGCGGTGGAGGTGCAGAGCAGTACGGCACATGAGGCAGCGTCAAAAGCGTGCTATAAGTGGCGGTGCACGCTAAAATTACACGGTAATGTGTCAAGTGGCTCAAGGACACGGTAAAAACATGGTGAACAAAAAAACTAGAATGAACCCATGAATGCTTACACCAAAGATCAAAGGGACAGGCTCCATGAGTCAGGAGTAAGGGTATTCTGTCACAGCTACCATCTGGACAGGGTAAAAAAATGAGAGAGAAAGGGACCAAAAGAGGGGGAAGTAAATAAACTTAACCGGCAAAGGAATCAAAGCCGGTCAGAGATTAGATCCCACTTACTTGTAGCTGACAGAGCTCATACCGCAAACCTGTGTGGCCTCTCTCCGACTCCGTGGTTGGAAATGAGCAGAGGAAGCTGAGGCTTAAATAGCACACCCGCCAAGATAGCGCTCAGGTGTGGGGAGCAGCTGCAGGCAATTAACAGGCAGGTGTCTGTAAAAAAAGAAGGAAACAGAAGACAGACACACAGGGACCGGTAAAATACCGGGCAAAAAGAAAAGAAAGATTAAAAGGACTAATAAGACCAGCACGTCACACAGAAGGTGTGTAACCGCGCCAAGCAATGTGGCGAGTGTATTATGCGCATAAGCAGAGAGGCCAATAGCCGGGGGTAAATCGCGCACGTGACCGCCAAAGGGGCATGTATGTGTGGTTCATGGGCAGTGCCTCCAGAGTGGGTAAAGAGTAGCACAAAGTTACTTATGTCAACTGCAAATCACTGAAGAGGTCAAAAGTGAAACCAAATATAATCAAAAAAATAAAAATAAAAATAAAATAAATTAAATAAAGCAGAAGAAGCACAAGTGTGGAGGGACGATCTCAATTATTCAGGGTATTCCAAGGTATCTGGTCATTGAGACCTTCCACATGGGTGGACAGGCGGTATACCCAGCGTTGCTCCTTGTCAAGAAGAAACTTCGCCATGTAATCATGGGTAGGGTTAAATTGTTCAATCACAGTCCAGTACATGTCATTGGGGGTATGACCCCGTTCAGCGTAGTGGCTGGTCAATTTGCTCATTGTTTTTTTGCAACGAATTGTGCTGCGGTGTTCCACAATCCTTAGCCTCACTTTTCGAGTAGTCATGCCAATGTACCTGAGGTTGCAGGGACATTGAATCAGGTATACCACATGTGTGGAGTTGCAGTTAGTGTGTTTTTGTTGGTACCACACCTTGCCTGGTTCCAAGTCCAGGTTTTTGGATGGTCTAGTCAGATGACAGATGCTGCAATCCCCACAAGGGTAGTGGCCAGTGACTTTGGGGAGGCCCCAACTGTCGCAGATAGTGTTGCGGATAGGTTCTTTGAGTTTAGGCCGTGTAGAGACCAGGCGATCTTTTAAGCTGGTAGCTCATTTGTGTGCAAATAGAGGTGGATCCCAGTTTCTAGTACCAGTATTCAGGATAAGTCAGTTTTTTCTAATGATCTTCATCACTTGATTGCTGGAAGTATTAAAGGTGGTAACACAGGTGAGGGGGCAGTGAAATCCGCCTTGGCGTGGTCTTCCAACAGGGCATCGCGGTTCTGGTTGCGAGCCCTTTTATTCGTTGTTTCAACAACCTTGCGTGGGTAGCCCCTCTGTTGTAGCTTCACTGACAGGTCAGCCGCTTGGTGTTTGTAATCGGTAGTAGAGTTACAGTTTCTGAGGAGGCGGAGAAACTGGCCAAATGGTAGGTTTTCCCGCAGCGGTCTGGGGTAAAAGCTGTTGAAGTGTAGCAAGGAGTTCTTGGCAGTGGGTTTATGGAAAGTGGTGGTGGTGAGAACGCTGTTCTCGCTCCTAATAGTCTGGTCAAGGAAGTCCAAAGAGTCAGGACTGGCTGTATGGGTAAACCTTAAGAAGGTGTCCCGGGCATTGAGCCAGGTGGTGAAGGCAAGCAACATCTCTGTGGAGCCCCTCCATATGAGGAGGATGTCATCGATGTAGCGACACCACAGTCTAATATTAGAACTGAATGGATTGGTGTTGCCCAGGATGCGCGTAAGTTCAAAGTGATATATGTATAAACCCGCCACGCTAGGAGCGAAAACACTACCCATGCTGGTACAGTTGGTTTGTAAGTATATCTTGACTTCGTACTCAAAAAAGTTTTCTTTAAGCGCTAGGGTTGCACACTGAATGATAAAGTGTCTGGGAGTAGCGTAGCTCCAGGGATTTGCAAAGAGCATCTCCTCAAGAACTTGGATGGTGGCGTCTTGGGGGATGCTCGTATAGAGGCTCTCAATATCGAGACCCACCAGGAGTTCCGTTGTGGGGTCAAAGGTGATGTCTTTGAGAATGCCCAGGAGATGCTTTGTATCCCGGATATAAGTAGAGGCCTTTTGCAGCAAGGGTTTCAGAAAGAAGTCGCAGTACCTCGATAGAGGTTCTAGTAGCGAGTTAATACCGGAGACAATGGGTCTCCCGGGAGGGGGTCTGGGAGGTTTTTGCACTTTAGGGAGGGTTTAAAAATACGGGAACTTCGCCTGTGTATTGCATAGGTAATCGGCTTCCTGTTTGGATATATGCCCGTGGCTTTCAGCTTGGTCAACCAGGCACTGTATAATCAGTTTTAGGCGATCAGATGGGTCCTCGTTAAGGAGTCTGTAGTTAGTGGTATCATTAAGAAGTCTGTGGCATTCGTTAGAGTAATCCAATTTGTCCTGTATCACAATACCCCCACCTTTATCGGCTTGTTTAATAACAATGTTATTGTTTTCTTGGAGAGACAAGAGGGCATCTCTTTCAACTTTGGAGAAGTTATTAAAAGGGTTAGGATTTTGTTAGCTGATAATATCATTAGTAACAGCCTGTTTAAAGGTGGAGATTTCCACAGGGATGGCACATGGAGGTGGAACGAAAGTTGATTTAGGTCTTAGGCCTGTCTCATTGCTCTTCACTGGGGCAGTGGGCTCCAAAGTGTTTTTGAAGAAGGCCCTGAGTTTGAGTTTGCGAAAAAAAACTGACATTTCTTTATGTAACTGGAATTTATCCAGTCTGCTGGTTGGAACAAAGGAGAGCCCTTTGTTAAGAACCTGTTCTTCAACCGGTGTGAGGGGAATGGAAGACAGATTGAAAACAAGGGAGGTTTATTGGTCCTGATGAAAGCCAGCCCCAGTTTCCAGGCACTGGCTGAAACATGTTGACCCCACTGGATGGTGGCGGCCATTGATACCTCCTTAGCCATCCCCTGCCTCCTTTTAATGCTGCCCATGGCCCATTATTAAATAATTCTAATTGGTTTTTGGGACCAGATGGACAGCTTTTAAATATACACGCACTACACCATCATTGCACACTCACCTTGACAATAAACGAGCTCTGCTGCAATTGCAGGCGTCGCAGCACACTTGGGGTAGATTCGGTACCCCTAGTGGGGGCCGATGATGAAGCATGCCACCAACTAGGCTGGTGGGTGAGGCCTTTCTTAAAAACCTAAATAGTTTCCCTTGACTAAAGAGACTATTCTGTTTCTTCATATCTACATACACATATCCCCCTCGACTGTGGGGCTAGTTCTTTTGATTTTCTACATTTGTACTGAGGGGAATTGAAGCAGCTTCCTTTTTTCCTCTCTCTCTCTTTGATTTATATAATGTTTGAGCAGCGCACAGCTGTGAGAGTAACACATAATGGCTGAGAACTCAGGTCTTGCGTTCACTGAGAGTGATGTAAGTGAGATCCTCTCTGACCCCGCTTTCTTAGCTGACATCAACATCTCTCAAACCATAGCACAAACATCTAATTGGGACGCACTTACCGAAAAGAAGCGCAATAGGATTAGGACGATCCTACACGGAGTCATCCTCACTGAGTATCTCCGTTCAAATACTGCACCACGAGGCCTGCTGGTTACCAATGCACCAAGTATCTTTCTTGATGACCCCGTCTTCAGAAAAGACTGGGCCCAGATTGCTTGGCGGTGTACCAGGGACTGGCTAGTCTTAATTATCAAAACAGCCAAACGTCTTTCTGATGCCATGATTATTGATATTCAACTTACCGAGAGTCACTTTAAGACCAAGTGACCTCCTTCAAAAAAAAAGCTTGATGAGACCAATAAGGAAATGGCAGAATACAAGGAATATCTGACCCAGGCCAAAATTTCTAAATTCCAGAAAGATATCAAGAAATTTAGTTACTCTAAGACTTATTCGTATGCTGATGACAACTACACGGCTCCTTCCAAGACTGATAAATCTTCTGACTTGTCAGGAGATTACAGTTTGGCATCAAGCGACTCCAGCACTAGCTCTAACAAATCCAAGGGCAAAGGCCGGTTTCAACGCTGGCAACAACCGTGGAGTATGCCACAGCAGCAACATTACCCCCCACCCCACTTCATGGCACCACAACCATTCTTTGGATGGCCCCCACAATATCACCCGAGGCCGCAACCTTTTTTTCACAACAACCCTAGGCCCCCTCCTTTTTTAGGACAAGGCCGCCGATCAAGGGGCCGCAGAAGAAACCCCCAAGTCCACTGGGTCGAAGAGAACAAACCGATGAGCGCCAACACTAGGAACCGGATGAGGGAACCCCAACCGGGGACAAGCTCGTCCCATTGAATCAGGACATTACACAGAAAACCTCCCTTGTTTTCAATCTGTCTTCCATTTCCCTCACACCGGTTGAAGAACAGGTTCTTAACAAAGGGCTCTCCTTTGTTCCAACTAGTAGACTGGATAAATTCCAGTTACATAAAGAAATGTCAGGTTTTTTTCGCAAACTCAAACTCAAGGCCTTCTTCGAAAACACTTTGGAACCCACTGCCCCAGTGAAGAGCAATGAGACAGGCCTAAGACCTAAATCAACTTTCGTTCCACCTCCATGTGCCATCCCTGTGGAAATCTCCACCTTTGAACAGGCTGTTACTAATGATATTATCAGCTAACAAAATCCTAACCCTTTTAATAACTTCTCCAAAGTTGAAAGAGATGCCCTCTTGTCTCTCCAAGAAAACAATAACATTGTTATTAAACAAGCCGATAAAGGTGGGGGTATTGTGATACAGGACAAATTAGATTACTCTAACGAATGCCACAGACTTCTTAATGATACCACTAACTACAGACTCCTTAGTGAGGACCCATCTGATCGCCTAAAACTGACTATACAGTGCCTGGTTGACCACGCTGAAAGCCACGGGCATATATCCAAACAGGAAGCCAATTACCTATGCAATACACAGGCGAAGGTCCCGTATTTTTACACCCTCCCTTAAGTGCATAAACCTCCCAGACCCCCTCCCGGGAGACCCATTGTCTCCGGTATTAACTTCCTACTAGAACCTCTATCGAGGTACTGCGACTTCTTTCTGAAACCCACGGTGCAAAAGGCCTCTACTTATATCCGGGATACAAAGCATCTCCTGGGCATTCTCAAAGACATCACCTTTGATCCCACGACAGAACTACTGGTGGGTCTCGATATTGAGAGCCTCTACACGAGCATCCACCAAGACGCCACCATCCAAGTTCTTGAGGAGATGCTCTTTGCAAACCCCTGGAGCTACGCTACTCCCAAACACTTTATCATTCAGTGTGCAACCCTAGCGCTTAAAGAAAACTTTTTTGAGTACGAAGGCAAGATATACTTACAAACCAAAGGTACCAGCATGGGTAGTGTTTTCGCTCCTAGCGTGGTGGGTTTATACGTATATCACTTTGAACTTACGCACATTCTGGGCAACACCAATCCATTCAGTTCTAATATTAGACTGTGGCGTCACTACATCGATGACATCCTCCTCATATGGAGGGGTTCCACAGAGATGTTGCTTGCCTTCACCACCTGGCTCAATGCCCGGGACACCTTCTTAAGGTTCACCCATACAGCCAGTCCTGACTCTTTGGACTTCCTTGACCTGATTATTAGGAGCGAGAACAGCGTTCTCACCACCACTACTTTCCATAAACCCACTGCCAAGAACTCCTTGCTACACTTCAACAGCTTTCACCCCAGACCGCTGCGGGAAAACCTATCATTTGGCCAGTTTCTCCGCCTCCGCAGAAACTGTAGCTTTACTACTGATTACAAACACCAAGCGGCTGACCTGTCAGTGAAGCTACAACAGAGGGGCTACCCACGCAAGGTTGTTGAAACAACGAACAAAAGAGCTCGCAACCAGAACCGCGATGCCCTGTTGGAAGACCACGCCAAGGCGGATTCCACTGCCCCCCTCACCTGTGTTACCACCTTTAATACTGTCAGCAATCAAGTGATGAAGATCATTAGAAAAAACTGACTTATCCTGAATACTGGTACTAGAAACTGGGATCCACCTCTATTTGCACACAAACGAGCTACCAGCTTAAAAGATCGCCTGGTCTCTACACGGCCTAAACTCAAAGAACCTATCCGCAACACTATCTGTGACAGTTGGGGCCTCCCCAAAGTCACTGGCCACTACCCTTGTGGGGATTGCAGCATCTGTCATCTGACTAGACCATCCAAAAACCTGGACTTGGAACCAGGCAAGGTGTGGTACCAACAAAAACACACTAACTGCAACTCCACACATGTGGTATACCTGATTCAATGTCCCTGCAACCTCAGGTACATTGGCATAACTACTCGAAAAGTGAGGCTAAGGATTGTGGAACACCGCAGCACAATTCGTTGCAAAAAAACAATGAGCAAATTGACCAGCCATACGCTGAACGGGGTCATACCCCCAATGACATGTACTGGACTGTGATTGAACAATTTAGCCCTGCCCATGACAACATGGCGAAGTTTCTTCTTGACAAGGAGCAACGCTGGGTATACCGCCTGTCCACCCATGTGGAAGGTCTCAATGACCAGATACCTTGGAATACCCTGAATAATTGAGATCGTCCCTCCACCCTTGCGCTTCTTATGCTTTATTTAATTTATTTTATTTTTATTTTTATTTATTTCATTATATTTGGTTTCACTTTTGACTTCTTGTGTGATTTGCAGTTGACATAAGTAACTACGCGCTACTCCTTACCCACTCTGGAGGCACTGCCCATGAACCACACATACATGCCCATTTGTCGGTCACGTGCGCGATTTACCCCCGGCTATTGGCCTCTCTGCTTATGCGCATAATACACTCGCCACAATGCTTGGCATGTGCGAGCTGCACTTCACTGCCGATGCGCGGTTACACACCTTCTGTGTGACGCGCTGGTCTTATTAGTCCTTTTAGTCTTTCTTTTCTTTTTGCCCTGTATTTTACCGGTCCCTGTGTGTCTGTCTTCTGTTTCCTTCTTTTTTTACAGACACCTGCCTGTTAATTGCCTGCAGCTGCTCCCCACACCTGAGCGCTATCTTGGCAGGTGTGCTATTTAAGCCTCAGCTTCCTCTGCTCATTTCCAACCACAGAGTCGGAGAGAGGCCACACAGGTTTGCGGTATGAGCTCTGTCAGCTACAAGTAAGTGGGATCTAATCTCTGACCGGCTTTGATTCCTTTGCCGGTTACGTTTATTTACTTCCCCCTCTTTTGGTCCCTTTCTCTCTCATTTTTTACCCTGTCCAGATGGTAGCTGTGACAGAATACCCCTACTCCCGACTCATGGAGCCTGTCCCTTTAATCTTTGGTGTAAGCATTCATGGGTTCATTCTAGTTTTTTTGTTCACCATGTTTTTACCGTGTCCTTGAGCCACTTGATACATTACCGCGTATTTTTAGCGTGCACCGCCACTTATAGCACGCTTTTGACGCTGCCTCACGTGCCGTACCGCTCTGCACCTCCACCGCGGTATACCATGTCACTCATGTTACTTGATATTGCTTGAGGCTAACATTATATGTGGTATGTTTTGTGTATGTTTGTCTTTTCCCTCTCACAGGATTGGAAATAAGAGGAATACCCCCTCTGCCAGTGAAGGCGCCTTAGCTTGCGCCACACTTAGACAGCTATACACACTCTGTTAGACCTGTCCTCTCACCTTCCACTTTCTTGGTCCTGATGAAAGCCAGCCCCAGTTTCCAGGCACTGGCTGAAACATGTTGACCCCACTGGATGGTGGCGGCCATTGATACCTCGCCATCCCCTGCCTCCTTTTAATGCTGCCCATGGCCCATTATTAAATAATTCTAATTGGTTTTTGGGACCAGAGGGACAGCTTTTAAACATACACGCACTACACTATCACTGCACACTCACCTTGACAATAAACCAGCTCTGCTGCAATTGCAGGCGTCGCAGCACACTTGGGGTACATTCGGTACCCCTAGTGGGGGCCGATGATGAAGCATGCCACCAACTAGGCTGGTGGGTGAGGCCTTTCTTAAAAACCTAAATGGTTTCCCTTGACTAAAGAGACTATTCTGTTTCTTCATACCTGTGAGTCATATCACATCATTGTGCACATTCATCCTGGTTGTTAGGTGCCATTGCTGGCATGGAATGTGAGTTTGTGAGCTGACACCTACAGTCTACAAATGTTGTTTTGATTAGTGTGTCTATTTTTGAGATGTGTGCATGGTTGGTGATGGTCACTTCTGCTCTTGTGTCATTGTACACTGTATGCATTGTCAGCCCCTATGTGTGGTGCTTGTCTGCACATGGCCGAGAGTGTGTTATGTTTTCACAGCACTGTTAGCCTCAACACATCTCTGTGGGAATGGGACACAACCACTAGTTTGCCCCAGACGTGTTTAATGTGTTGGGAGCAGGGATCATACATGCTGTTTGTTATTTGCAGCTTTGACCATGATGACACTTACCTTTTGGTCACCGTGATGAGGGGGGGGTTAGTCCCCATCACCACAATGCTCAACACCTGCTGCATTTTGGAAGCCCCCACTTAACTTCTGTTCTACACAGTGAGGGGGTGTTCTTTTTACATTACCACAGTGCTATAGTGATGCTTGCCTTGTGTATGTCAACTCATGTGTTGGTCACACATGTACTGTTAGTTACATTGTATGTTCGAAGTCATAATCACTGTTGTGGGCATTTGTCACAGACTACACACTGTTGTCATGATGTTAGGGGGGATGTATTTTGCTGACATACCTGATGTTGGAGTATGCTGGATGTGTGGCGCATCACCCATCCTATGGCTGGGGGTGGCAGGGGTGATGGGCAACATAAGACCTATTACAGGGGGTGGCAGTAGTGATGGGCAACATAAGCCCTATGGCTGGGGGTGGCAGTAGTGATGGGCAACATAGTCCCTATGGCTGGGGGTGGCAGTAGTGATCGACAACATAGTCCAAATGGGTGGGGGTGGCAGTAGTGATGGGCAAAAGGTCCCCTATGGCTGGGGGTGGCAGTAGTGATGGCAACATAAGCCCTATGGCTGGGGGTGGCAGTAGTGATGGGCAACATAGTCGCTATGGGTGAGGGTGGCAGTAGTGATGGGCAACAGGTCCCCTATGGGTGTGGGTGGTAAGGGTGATGGGCATCATGAGCCCTATGGCTGGGGGTGGCAGTAGTGATGGGCAACATAGTCCCTATAGGTGGAGGTGGCAGTAGTGATGGGCAACAGGTCCCCTATGGCTTGGGGCGGCAGTAGTGATGGGCAACATGAGCCCTATGGCTGGGGGTGGCAGTAGTGATGGGCAACATAAGCCCTAAGGCTGGGGGTGGCAGTAGTGATGGGCAACATAAGCCCTATGGCTGGGGGTGGCAGTAGTGATGGGCAACATAGTCCCTATGGGCGGGGTTGGCAGTAGTGATGGGCAACAGGTCCCCTATGCCCTATGGCCAGGGGTGTCAGTAGTGATGGGCAACATAAGCCCTATGGCTGGGGTGGCAGTAGTGATGGGCAACATAAGCTCTATGGCTGGGGGTGGCAGTAGTGATGGGCAACATAGTCCCTATGGGTGGGGGTGGCAGTAGTGATGGGCAACAGGTCCCCTATGGCTGGGGGTGGCAGTAGTGATGGGCAACATGAGCCCTATGGCTGGGGGTGGCAGTAGTGATGGGCAACATAAGCCCTATGACTGGGGGTGGCAGTAGTGATGGGCAACATTTATTTATTTATTTATTTGTGGGTTTGTATAGCGCTAGAATCGACTCCAACTGGAGTATCTCTGCGCTTTCTGGAGCCGGTAGAAACAGAGGAATAATAGGAGCTAGATCTCGTTTCTGAACAACACAGTCTTCAGGAGTTTCCTGAAAGTGAGATGTTCTTTGCACTGTCTCAGATGAAGAGGAAGTCTATTCCATAGGGTAGGGCCTACGATAGATAACGCTTTACCACCGTGTCTAGATTTCTTTGCACGGGGAATCACCAGAAGAAGACAGTTACTGGACCTAAGTGAACGACTTGGAACATAAGGAACAAATTTTTTCTGAAGATAAATAGGTCCTTGTCCATTTAAACATTTATGGATCAAGCAGCATAACTTGAACTTAGATCTCTGGCGAATGGAGAGCCAGTGCAGTTTCTCCAGAAGAGGTTTGGACGCAGTTCTTGGAGGAACATTAAGGACAAGACGAGCCGCGGTGTTTTGAATGACCTGAAGCTTGGCCAGCACATTTTCGTTGGCAAAAAGCAACAGGCCATTGCAGTAGTCAATTCGACTCAGAACCAATGTCTGGACCAGAGTTCGTCTGAAAGAGTCCGGTAGTAAGGGAAAGACTCTGCGTAGCAGGCCAATCGTATGGAAACAAATTCCAGCAGTATGGTTAGCATGCTGTCCAAATGACAAGTCTTGATCCATCCGAATCCCTAAACTCTTCACAACCTGTTTGGGTTCTGGGGCTACTCCCAAATCGGGGGGCCACCAATCAGGGGTCCACAATAGTTTGGCTTCTCCAAACAGCATTAGTTCCGTCTTACTGACATTGCATTGCAGGAAGTTGGAAGACATCCAATTAGCCACCGCCTTCATGCCCGCAGAAAAGGAGTTTTTAATTTCTGCGGACATGGTCTTGAAAGGGAAGAGGAGCTGCGTGTCATCAGCATAGGATACTGGAATGAATCCATAGCTGCGCATCACTCTTGCCAGGGGTGCCACGTAGATGTTAAATAAGGTAGGGCTTAGACAAGAGCCCTGTGGCACCCCTTTCGATATCTCCACCTCCGCTGATCGGTACGTGTCCATGATCACTCTCTGGGAGCGCCCTGATAGGAAGCTCTTTAGCCAATCAAGGGCTTTATCCTCAATACCAGCGTTCGACAACCGGTCAATAAGAATGGTATGGGACACGGTGTCGAACGCTGCTGAAAGATCTAAAAGAACTAGGATTACTGAGAAACCCTTGTCCTGATACATATGTAAGTCGTCTGTAACAGACAGCAAGGTAGACTCTGTGCTGTGTTTCGGCCTGAACCCTGATTGTGAATAGTCCAGGCCGCCAACAAGTTCGATATGATTGGACAGATGACCATTAACATATTTTTCGATCAGTTTCCCTAAGAATGGTAAAAGGGATATGGGCCTGAGATTTGTTAGATCGGACCATGGGATAGTAGTATTCTTCCTAATAGGCCTGATAAGAGCACGTTTCCACTCTCTTGGGACAGTGCCTGAGCCCAGAGAGAGATTCACCAACCTTTGGATCATGGGGCACAACTCGTCAGTCAGGACAGGCATAATCCTGGCTGGGATGATATCGTCAGGGCTACCACTTTTAATCCGTGATACTAGTGCAGATGTCTCTTGTAAAGAAATGGGTGGAAAAAAGCTTAACATAAATTTATTCAGATTGGGGTCAGCATCTATTCCCAAGGGTGCCATATCTGTGGTCAGTTTGTTATTGGTGCAAACTATTTTGTCGTAGATAGTATCTATCTTATTCGTAAAAAAGCAAGAGATGTCGTCACACAGCTGTTGGGATGCAAGGTCCGAAGATTCACAAGCTGCAGGTTTAACAAAGGATTGTAGAACTTGGTACAAAATCCTTGAAGAGTTTCCTGCAGCTGTGATTTGCGATGCAATGTGAGTCTTGCGGGCAACACGAATGGCTTTGTGGTATATAGATAGTGAGTCCCAATATTTTTTTTGTCCTCGATCAAGTGAGAGGTTCTCCATCTCTTTTCAAGTTTCCTGGCATGCAATTTTAACGTTCTAAGGTGATCAGTAAACCAAATTTCTTGTTTATTTGTGAGTCTGGGTTTAAATTGTTTAAAAGGGGCAATCTTGTCAATAGTATCCACAATAGCTTTTTCACAATTTTTCACGGCCGTATCAATATTTTCATTAGGAACAGAAGGTGGACAATAAAAGTTATTTTTAAAAGTGGTATTGGTAATTTTGTGCCACTGTCTACGTGTCCTCGGTAACTGTTTAGTTCGAGAAGAGATGCGTTTCGGGTGGGGAGTAAGGAATTCCACAACATAGTGGTCTGTCCAGTTGACCTGCCTTGCTGGTGGACAAGAGACCAGCATAAAATTAGAAAATACCAGGTCAAGGGTATGGCCTGCCTGATGTGTGGGCCCAGAGTTGCGTTTCATAAGGCCCAATGAGGACAGGTCAAGAAGTAGGGATTGGGCCTCACAACAATCCAACTTAGTCCCTATGGGTGGGGGTGGCAGTAGTGATGGGCAACAGGTCCCCTATGCCTGGGGGTGGCAGTAGTGATGGGCAACATAAGCCCTATGGGTGGGGGTGGCAGTAGTGATCGGCAACATAGTCCGAATGGGTGGGGGTGGCAGTAGTGATGGGCAACAGGTCCCCTATGGCTGGGGATGGCAGTAGTGATGGGCAACATAAGCCCTATGGCTGGGGGTGGCAGTAGTGATGGGCAACATAGTCGCTATGGGTGAGGGTGGCAGTAGTGATGGGCAACAGGTCCCCTATGGGTGTGGGTGGTAGGGGTGATGGGCATCATGAGCCCTATGGCTGGGGGTGGCAGTAGTGATGGGCAACATAAGCCCTATGGCTGGGGTGGCAGTAGTGATGGGCAACATAAGCCCTATGGCTGGGGGTAGCAGTAGTGATGGGCAACATCAGCCCTATGGCTGGGGGTGGCAGTAGTGATGGGCAACATAGTCCCTATGGGCGGGGTTGGCAGTAGTGATGGGCAACAGGTCCCCTATGGGTGGGGGTGGCAGTAGTGATGGGCAACATGAGCCCTATGGCCGGGGGTGGCAGTAGTGATGGGCAACATAAGCCCTATGGCTGGGTTGGCAGTAGTGATGGGCAACATAAGCCCTATGGCTGGGGGTGGCAGTAGTGATGGGCAACATAGTCTCTATGGGTGGGGGTGGCAGTAGTGATGGGCAACAGGTCCCCTATGGCTGGGGGTGGCAGCAGTGATGGGCAACATAAGCCCTATGACTTGGGGTGGCAGTAGTGATGGGCAACATAAGCCCTATGGCTGGGGGTGGCAGTAGTGATGGGCAACATAGTCCCTATGGGTGGGGGTGGCAGTAGTGATAGGCAACAGGTCCCCTATGGCTGGGGGTGGCAGTAGTGATAAGCAACATAAGCCCTATGGGTGGGGTGGCAGTAGTGATGGGCAACAGGTCCCCTATGGCTGGGGGTGACAGTAGTGATGGGCAACATAAGCCCTATGGCTGGGGGTGGCAGTAGTGATGGTCAACATGAGCCCTATGGCTGGGGGTGGCAGTAGTGATGGGCAACAGGTCCCCTATGGGTGGGGGTGTTAGTGGTGCTGGCCATGCAACCCCTATGGTGGGCTGTTGTTAGTGGCCAGGATGTGGATACCCTGTGTGTGTGTGCCATTTTGCGGGTATGTGTCATTTGTTTATGTGGTAGGTGTCTGACTTACCGCCTGCGCCGTCGGCGTCGGTTCCTGATCCGGTCATAGATGTACTGGTATGACCTGCGCAATGGGATTCATGATGTGTTCGTGTCGTACACGCTGCTTGTTGCTCCGTCTCGTACCCGCTGCAAGCTGGTCCGTCTCGTAGCCGTGGATTGAGTTGTGGCGTGAATGCTGTGACGTCCCGTACGTGGCGACCCTGCCCGGCACTTAGGAAGTACGCATCGTACTTGTCATGCCGGAAACTGCTATGGATACTGCTTCCATGCGACTCGGTTCAGCGTTAGGAGTTACGGCTCGGACGGGGAATGGAGCTTAAATCACAGCCTACGTGTCGGTCGTGTTTTTGGCAGTTATGCGCATCGTACTTACTCCACAGGACGGACCGGCTACGGGTACGTGTCGGTCGCACGGTAAGGCTACGGACAGCTGTCCGACCTGGTATCGGAATCGGCACCTAAGTATCATGTGTACCACGGAAGTGCTAGAGACAAATTTGATTAAAGAAGAATAGCAGTGCACATTCAAATGCTGTAATCTTTTGCTAACTCCTAGGTTAATATTTCTGTATTACCTTCTGGAAGAAGGATTTAGGAAAGCACCTTCGCTTGGTGACTGGAAACAGAAATCTCACAGCTCACACTGAATGTAACCATTTCCTTGCTTAAACAATAATTTAAACGAGTGCAAATTGTGTTTCTAAATCTCTTTTACTGAATATGAATATAACTGAAAAGACCATAGAAAATATAAACATTAAACTACTGGTAGACTTTATAGAAAGGGAGAAAGGGATCCAGCACTCGCTTCTGTGGAACTTGTAAACTGTGGAAGGACAGAAGAGTAAAAAAATAACTGGCCTGTGTCAAGCTGATAAAGTCTGTGGAAGAGGAGAAGAGTGAAGCAGAACTGTTCTTGACAGGACAAGCAAAATCTGTGGAAGGAGAGAAGAGAGAAGCAGGATTGGCCTAGATAGCTCCACTGCTTTCTCGCAGTACAAGAAGCAGAAACATAAAATGGTAATGACTACCATTTTATGTTTCTGCTTCTCACACTGTGAGAAAGCAGAAGGGTTTGGTTGCGGGCGGGTGGGCCGGGCTGTTCTGCGAGCAGGGCTGGGCAGGGGAGGAGTGGTGTGCCCACTCCTGAGTGTGCATGACTGTTTTGGTTGGCCCTCTGGGGCTGACCAAACCAGCCATGTGCACTCTGCCCTTCTCCATGCAGCCTACATGGAGAACACGACCAGGCCATTAGCCGCTGGCTGGGCGGCGTACTAACCTATCACAACCCTGCTTGCAGCGTTGTGATTGGCTTAGGGGTGGGACTCGGAGCATGGCTGACTGCTTCCTGTTCCTGCTGAAGCAGGAGAGTAGAAGTGGAGCAGAGATGACGCGGGACCTAGCCGGCGGGAAAGTAAGTTTATTTTTAAATTAAATTACCCCCCCTCTCCGCGTGACTCCCTGAACCCCTACCCGCAAGTCATGCTGCGGCTGCGACTGGCAGTGAGTGACTGAACCCGCCTGCAGGGGAATGTCTCTGGGGGTCAACGAGCTCCCCTTTCGTACTTCGAGAGGGTTCATGGGGCGCAGGGACAGTGTGCCTCCTGACAGCTTCTTTGCCTCTGCGCCCACGTCCATAGTATAGTGCGGGTGCAGAGGCAAAGAGAATCTATCATTTGCATGGGGTCATGCCCCCATGCAAATGAGGGAACACTCTCTTGAGAAAACGCTGCACATGCATTTGCACCAGGTCTATCAGTATTACAGAAAGAGGCCACATAAGTGACTGCTGCCCCTTCTAGAGTTCCAAAGTGCCCTTGGGGCGTACAACCAGGCACCCCTGGGGCACTTTATGTAATATGGACTCTGGTGCTCATGTAAAGCTCTTAGCCTTTCGGTCAAGTTTATACTATATTTATTTCAACCAAACTCTTTTTCTTTCACTATCTCATATGAAAGCGCTTTCGAATATGTGAGTTCAGACTACCAGTTGTACAAAATATTGCTTTTAATAAAAACGTCTTAGTGCAGTGCTATAATGTGCCTTATTAATGTTAAATCTTCCACATGTTAAAAAAAAATTGAATTTTGAAGATATATTACCATCATGTATGCAATGTTTGTTGCTTGAATTACATAGCAAATATTTTCAGGGCTCAGCTCATGCTTTGGCTCTAAGATCCAAGCCAACCTTTGGCTCTCCTAATAATTTGTTGGCTCGCCCACCTCTACAACTTTATTGCCAGCACTGAAGCCAAACCAGACGGTTTTTCGTGAGTATCTCTACTTCTGCCATCGCAGCCTGCGGTTTGCTTGTGGACTTAACACTAGTACTAGAAGGCTGAAAGCGATGTGAGAGGGAGAGTTTTTTAATATGCTAAACATCCAGACTCATTCTAAGGAGGAGGTGAATTAAGATGTCTTCCTCATTCTCTGTGGACCTCCTTCTGAATAAATTAGACTAAGGAGACCTAGGTAAGCATGATGAAGGCACACAATACACAACAAACTCAAAAACATTTCCTTTCCTTCTCTCACCTTCCACCCCTTGAACCCTGCCTTCTTTCCCCCAGTCCCTATTTAGATATATTTTGATTCCATGGCGTTACTCTCTCTCTAGCTTACTGTCACAGCTTCGTTGACCTTCGGGGGGCTGGTAGTCTGTCAAGGTCACAACAGACAGCCCAAATGCGTGCAAACTCACTGGACAATCGGACAGTGGCTGCGTGGGAAAGTTTACTTGCTGTGTGATGCTGGGGGCTCTTGGACACATGATTGTGCAGTTGGACTTTTATCTGTGCACACCTCTCACTCTCCCAGAAGAGCTGCTAAACAGGAGAACACACTCATTTCCACTGCTCTCCGTCACCACATAACAGCAAACATAGTATTACATTGTGTGCTCCTGGGCCCCCAGGTGAGCATTTGATTTGCAGAGCAGAAAGGTGAAAGGCACTATTTTAAACATAAAGGGTTTCCCTGCAGCGTGATGATTGCAAAGTCATCAGTGTGAATGCCCTTTGTTGCATCCTGCCCTCATGTTTGGGAGGGGTAAAAAGTTGGTCTATCTAGGCCACACTTAAAAGGAAAAGCATGACTCAGACTTTGCCAGAGTGTATTATACATTCCTAATTGAATAAGAAATGTGCGCACTCCTGCAGTTTAAATGTGTGGTGGAGTAAGAAGAGCTACGTGGCCACTCATGCGTGCACCTTAGAGGGAACATAGGTCCTATTCCAAGGGTATCCTGCACTTCTTGGAAAGATATGAAGGCATCCCCCGGGATCTACAGCCACCAGACAACCCCCATCCCTCCATTGCTCCATGGACATGGTTGAATCAATAACCCTAAAGTGAGACAGATTCCACAGTTTTAACTCCCTCCTAAAGGGGGCTCTGCGAGAACACTTTGGATCGCCTTTTCTCATACTCTTGCCATGTGACGAAGCAGGTACGGAACTGGGGACTCTGATCTACCCCCGCACATCAACAACTGTGGCAGAGTGTCCCCACCGTACTCAGTCCCCAGGAGTTGTTTCACCCAGTTGTCAGACTCCGTGAGCCTTCTTGCTGCATGTTGCAGGTGGGCAGTAGTAATCCCCCCACTGCCAGATCCCTTTTCTGTGCAGCAAGCGCTACCCTGCTGCTCTTACCTGCCCAATCCAGACTGTGAATAAGCCAGTCCTGCAGTGGGAACAGAGAGTTCTGTATAAGATATAGGCACTGGGGAGAAAAACCATAATATCCACCGCAGCCCTACCCATCACCGAGAGAGGAAGTCCATTCTGAAAATTAACAGAGTTCTCGAGATCAGTCAGAACCCTCTCCACATTTTTGCATTGGTGTTGAGCCTCAGGATGCGTAGTACAAATCCCCAACGTATCAGAATCCATCCAGCTCCCACCTGAGATCCACTTCTAGCAACGGATCATGCTGTTTCCTGATCAAGCCGCCTAGAGGGAACAATAATGACTTGACCTCCTCCAAAACCTGCAATGCCTCCCTCCGCAACTGAAGAAGCCCCACCCTAGCCAGGAACCACTGCGGCCTCCCTTTAATATCCAGTGGACCACCCTTATAGACCAACTTAAAGAGGTCCAGCAGTGCCAATAGGATAACCCAATGCTTGGATTGCAACTGACCCTGTGCATTCCGTATGGACAAAATGAGGGGTATCTCCATTTCTCACCAGAGGACCCATGTGCAAGATACCGCCTCTCTGTACATTGTAGTAAAATGAAGTACACTATATAGAGATATCCACAGAGGAAGATGGAGGCAGGAAGTAGATAATACTAACTCTTTTTTTGTGGTAGCGTGGGCGGGTGTTGGACAGGCCACACGAAGGGCTTGCTCCCTCCCCGCACGACAGGGCCCAAGCTCCGGCCCGCCAGGCGTGACCCACGAAAAGCACCTGCACCCCGTCTCCCGACGGGACTTCTGCCCTCGGACCTCCATGCATCACGGGCCCCAGCCCCACCGGCTTCCCCGGCCGGGTCAAGCCGCCATCTTGGGCCCTGCACCACGAGGCCGCGTGGCCTCCCCCCGACCCTAACCCTGGGCCTGGCCGGCCCCGACATCCCGGCACCACCATCCACCCAGGAGGTGAGCGGACCACTTGGCAGGTCAATGGGAGAACGAAGCGTCAAGATCTCTTCCCCCGCCAGGTGCCGATCGCCTCCAGCTCCCCCAGGCGCTGGCTCCACCCCCTGCTGGGTGTCTGGACACCTTCATCCCGGACCCTCCGACCTCCAAGTGCGAGGGCCCGGACATCAAAGGGCGCCTGCCCTATAACTGGAGCAGCTCCGGAGCAGGATGGCAGTTGTATCCTGGAGTCGAGAGACACCGAGAGAACTCAGCCTTGACGGACTACTGGCGCTGCCGTAGCCCTATCTTGCGAACTATCGTCCTGCCTGCTGGCGCTGCCGCGGCCTTCTGCAACATCCATCCTCGTCGGGACCTGCTGGCGCTGCCGCGGCCCGTTGTAACGACCATCCTCACCGGGACCTGCTGGCGCTGCCGCGGACCGTACATCGACCATCTCCACTGGGACCTGCTGGCGCTGCCACGGACCGTGTATCGACCATCTCTACCGGGACCTGCTGGCGCTGCCGCGGCCCGTACCAGCTACACCACCTAGCTCGAGGATTGTGAGCTAACCATCATCTCATCCGAACTACCCGACTGGTAAACAGACTGTCCCGCTACCCCTTCCCTATCCTAAGAGACCTAAATCGAGGGGACCCCTGAGTCCAGACCTCCTTGTACCATCTCATCGTACCTTAAGAAGTGCATATAAAGAACGCTAAATCTTATCCTTGTGTGGTGTCTGTCTGTGGGGGGGAAGTTACTTGTCTGTACGATCGCTGGAGACGGCTCTCCCCGGAGACCTCTCTCCCCTGACCTCGGCCGACCCTCCCGGTCCGTCTAACAGCGGGCAGTTAAGCTTAGCAGATGACAGTGTTAAGCATTTGTTGTACTCCATAGAGGCAATACGTGAGACACACACTCAAGAATAAATCTGAGACCAATTTGTACAAAAATAACCAGTATCTTTAAATATAATTTAATATTGGAAGACTTCAAAATATTTAATAAATACTTTATACAGTTTTAATTTGTCAATGAAAGCAGTGTAAGTGAAAGAAGCAATTTCTTTAGTATTGTAGCACAAGGCGGTCAATACCGGCAAACATTCACAATTGTGGTCAGAGTAGTTACCAATGGATGCAATTGAGTTTGGGATACCGCCAACACGGGATACCCCCAAACACGGGAACTGTTGCGGTCAAAGTAATGGAGTTGAGGCACCGCCAATAAAGGGATCATCACGGTCGCTGGGAAGAGAGTTCAGAGGGAGACAGCGGAGGACCACCAACACAGTACTAATGTGATTGATGGAAGCAGGACTCCACCGTGGAGCTTCTGGTGACCACGGTTTCTCGGGATTCAAAGGTTGATCTTCTCTGGCAGGATGAAGGTCTTTTGAGGCCCGGGCCTTGGCTACAGCAGGCAGTTGAGGGGAACATGGTTCAGATGTACCTGGAGTTGTGGGGGCTGATTTTGGTCTTCACCTGTGGCAGTCAGGCCATGGTTTTGATGCAGAGCAGTCCGTCGTGGTCATGCCCAAGTTGCAGCGGTCACATAGTCAATGCCACCAGGAATCGGGTGCAGGCTCACAGGAGTGGGGCTGTTTCCAGCATCAGTCACTATGCTGTGAGAAGCCTTCTCCCTGGTGAATACGTTGAGGTAGTCTGCCTCCCGGTGTGTAGGTCAACAAGCCTTAGCTGCTGCATCTGAAGAGTTGGAGGTGAGTCGTGGCGACACAGACTGCGCTAGTCCTCACCACTTGCTGATCTTTACTGTCAGTATACCAGGGACTAGAGCCTCTAGCCCAAAGGGAGGCTCTTGGAGATTTGTAGAAGGCTGGAGGTTTCCAGGGTTTCTTGGAGGCCTCGCAGTTTTCCAGGAAGGCAGCAGGTTGCAATTGTTGAGATCCTTGGTAGCAGCAGGGTTTGGTGTCAGTTACTTCTGCAGGGGGACTCAGTTTGTGAACCACAGCAGTCTTTTTCTGTTGTCTTGTTTTTATCTGTCGAATCTGAAGTCAGGTTAACGAGGAGCCACCTAAATACTGAATTTAGGAACATTTTTAGGGGAGGACAAGTAGTATCTAATGGGCTGCCTACCTGTAAGGTGCCTACAACCTCTTCATGCTCACCCCAGCCTCAAGATGGTGGATAGTGAAAAGTGGTGTTTCCCTCGCCTGCCCCACCTGAGCGGTGGTACAGGGTGAAGGTAGACCCGCCTCCTACTGTACCTTATTTTCCCGCTAGTCCTTCCACAGAAAGTGGGTCAGGACTGGGGGGTCGCCACCTGCTTCTAACATTGGTGGCTGGGGGCAGGGTTCAAAGGCGGCATGGCCTTTGAACTTTCTGCTTTAACCAAGGTAGATCCTGCCGGGGGGAAGGTGTGACCACCTCCACAGGGAGATGTCTTTGTTTCTGGATCTGTAGAGTGCTGGCGCTCTACTCAGGGGTCCAGAAACATGTCTGGTGATGGCAGGCTGGCTGAAATGTGACAGGGATCACACCAGTGGTTGGCAAGGCACAGCGGACCCTCTAGCAGTATCTCCTGTGTGAATGTATTAATGAATCAAATTCTGGCATCAGCAAGGCAAGACAAGATGTTTGCTGCCAAACATCTTAAAAATCGGTACAGCCATCTTGGAGCTAGGAAACTTGTGTTGACAAGTATCCAGCCCATGTACTCTTTTATGGCTTCCCTGTTCACTTATAATATCTCAGAATAGACTGGATATTGTAGTGGCATATCTGCTCATGATGATAGGCCCACACATATGATATAGGGCACCCTGCCTTCGGGCTCAAGGACTGTCTTAGGGCTGGCTTACCTATATCCTATGCAGTGTAAGTGTGACATGGCGCACAGGGCTGTGTGCCATGTTGAATCTTTGTTTTGTCGTGCGCCTGATCCCGGTGAGGGGTCCCCAGGGGACTTCCTTCTGTCCCATACCCTGGGTACCAGGGTTACCATTTACTGGGGCTTACAGAGAAAACAGAGGTTTTGCAAACCGTGGTACAGTTTTAGGGAAAGGAGATCTGGTACTGGGAACCTGGGTAGAAGGGATCCAGTGCACTTACAGTTCAAAATTACATCAGGCTAAAAGTGGGGGCTAACCGTGTCAAAAGAGGCACTTTCCTACACCATGCCATCTTTCTATAGACTGCTAAAGTCATAATGCATACATCCGCCGCAAGTACCACCTGCTTCTGAAGGTCGGCTAACCATCCCTCCTGACCTTATAGCGTTAGGAGCACCTTCAAAGCCCACAGACACTCCACATGACAATGTTGATCTTTAAAGCCAATCTCATATGAGAAACCCACTTCAAACCCCACCCCTGGCTCTACCTACCAGTTGAAAGGCCGCCAAACCAAGACACACTCACACTGTCACGGCACACACACTGCAATAACAACTAACAAATGATCCCAAAGAGTGGGATCCAGGAACAAACCCCCTCTCTCCGGACAAACAGCATAACAACAACATTCAACACTTCAAATCCAATTGTACTCTCGCTGACAGGACCCACAGCCTAAACCTACCTCCCAAACCAGTGCCTACCAGAAATGTGGAGAGGCTACCCACTAAGACACAACCCTCACATCGAATAACATACCTACAGAAAATAAAGTAAAAAACACAGGGCACACCAACATGCATCAGTATGCTAACCAGCAGACTCATGGAAACACCCCACCTCTAACATCATACTAACAACACTTGGCCGGAAAATGGAAAGAAATCAGTCTTCTAAAGGAAATATTATGGGGTCAAGAAACAGTTGTGCCAAGGCCGACAATAGCCTCAAGTTCCACATTCGGACTCAGACACAGTCTGCATCATGAACTTCTCCTGCCTTGACAAAGTCACCCCAGACTCAGATCGTCTGACTGATGAATGCCAGGGCCATTGTCTCATCCCACCTGCACCTCCACCCTGCCTGAATCATATTTCTCAGGGGACCGGAGGTGAGCAGCCCCTGACCCTTTTCCCATCTACCAGGCGGAACCCTCCGCATTGGACATTCTCTGCATTCCAGATAGCCAGTAGCCAGTGCATTCCAGAGGCACCTTATCCCAGACTTCCAGCAAGCTCCATAAATTTGTCAGGAGTACCGAAACAGTGGGATATGCCCCCTGTTAGAAATAGGGGTCTCTAGTTGACAGAGGTTTGCACCCTGTCCAAGTAGAGACCTTTATTCTAGTCAGGGTAAGGGGATTACACACTAAGATAACCCCTGCTTGGTAGCTTGGCACAAACAGCCAGGCTTATCTCAGAGGTAATATGTGAAGCATTTGTACAAACATGCACAGTTACACAGTGAAAACCCTACAAACGGACACCACACCAGTTTAGAAAAATAACCAATAATTATCTAAGTAGAACAAGACCAAAACAACAAAAATTCAACATACATAAGCAAATATATTACTTTAAAAAGTTTAAGCAAGTTAAATCCATAGAACACAATGGATGCATTGGTTTTAGCACAAAGTACCTTTGATGCATTAAAATCAAGGCTGAAAAGCAGGGGCGGTGAGGTGCCAGAAACCAAAAACGATACATCGATTCCTTAGACCCAGGGGAAAGGAGGCGTCTGTTTCTGCTGCATTGCAAGAGAAGTGTTGTGTCAATTCCTTGCAACAATGGGAGGTGAAGCATTGATTTCCGGACATGCAGTCTTGGGTCTGTGAAACAGGACTATGTTGCTGATAAGACAACGTCGAAGTACGATGCATGGAGAATCCAGACGCACTGGGTTGACGCAGCGATGACGGATCAGACACTACGTTGATTTCTCAGCCACTCAGCAGGTGATGCGCCGATTCTTTAGCCGCTCAGCAGGGTTTGTGTCGAGGTCAGAAAGGGTGCCGTGGATGTCGGTGACACGGTGCTCAGGATGCAGTATTTTTTCAGCCACACGGCAGGTGCTGCGTCGATTCGTCAGCCGCACAACGGCTGTGCTGCGTCAGAAAAACAGGCGCTGAGAGCCGATGAGTGGATTTTCTTCTCTCTTTGCAGTAAAGCCACCTCCACAGGCCCAGAACTGGAATTGGCACAACTTGGCAGGTCAGATTTCCCAGCAGAGGAATTCAGGGGCTGCAGGGGAAGTCTCTGATGGCCCTGAGACTTCTTAACAGCTTCCCCAGCTCTTCTTCTTGGCAGAATCTCCTCTTAGTCCAGAAGTTTTCTGAACTTATGGTTTCACAGGTCCAGTTCCAGTTTCTGCCTTTGAAGTCGGCAAACTTCAAAGGAAAGTCTCTGTAGTGCACAAGACCCTGCCTTTCTCTGGCCTGTCTCCAGACATACTACAGGGGGCGGAGACAAGCTTGTGTGAGGACAGGCAAAGCCCTATTTAGGTGTCAGTGACAACTCCTCCCACCACTCTAGCTCAGAAAGACCCATCAGTCTGGTGATGGGCCATCAGGATATGCAGGGCACACCTCAGCTACCTTTGAGTGATGGTCTACAGTGAATGCACAAAGAGCCTGTTGCAGGGATTCTGCCCAAAAACAGAACTATAGGGCTCATTACGGATTTGGGACCGGCTGCCTATGAGGCGGCTTCCCCACAATCCCATCATGGCAGTCGCACCACCTATATTTTGCATTTTGGCGGGGATGCGGTCAGTAGCCGCAAAATAGAGGGTGCAGACACATCCCTGCACTATGTGGCAGGCACCCTAAGGTACCTGCCACATGGGGCAAGGATATGTAGGGGGGCATCATAGGTGCCCCCCCAGGGTACATGCTCCTACACCAGAGATTAAGAGGGGCCCACTACGGGCCCCCAAATCCATTTCCGCCATTCGTTTTGCTGCGGTTTGTCTGCCGCAAAACAAACAGAGGAAAAGCATATCATAATCCCTGCGGCGGTGCCACCCAGGGATGCTTCAATTCATTTTGTCGTATTTCCGTACCAGCTGGAGGTGCTAGACAGGAACTGGGCCAGTTTGCATTCTACTTCTGGCCCCTCAGAACCATTTATCTGGACATCTGGTACACTTGTGTTCTCTTCCAGCCCTGGAAGGGCCCCAGATCGCGTCCCAGGATTGCTCTTGTTTCCGGACCTTCTGCTGCCAGATTTAGGTGCTTCACCTCCGGACTCCTACACTCTTGTTACCGGACCCAGGGTTATTGTCTGTCCACCAATGTAGGCTCTGGCTATGACTCCTAACATTTTTAACTGACCGGTGTACGTGTTTGCCATCTTGCTCGTAACCAGGTGCTTCCTTCCTTGTTTGCTCTTAATTATTGCGCCCTGAAGAAGGTGAGACCCATTTCCTTATCTATGAAATTTTCCTGAATTGACAAATTGCCCGTATATTCGACCATTGTGGATTTCACAGTGTCATTAACTGTGATGATCAAAGGAGGTTTGTGACTCTTTGTATATATTTGTACTTAGAATGCTTTGAACCCTTATTTTTTTAGGACGTATGTGTATGTGTGGGTATGCACTGGTCTGTATGAACAATAGACTGTTGCGGTGTTGGTTGCCCTTTTGGGTCATTTATGGTTTATTATATATCAATTCTCAAACATTTGTAATTTCTGTAATGTATTGAATACATTTGATAATTTTGTACCCAATATACTTGTGTTCTATATGTTGGAAAGCCAGTTTTCATGTATGCATGTATCTACATCAGTGACGATTAGCACTTTTGATTATTTCTCAGTTTCCCCTGTTTCTTCTGCCTGGTATAGTTTCAGGGGCCCCCTTCTGTGTGAGTGGCAGCTGGAATGTAAGCCAATGTTTTAGTTAAGACAGGCGGTCGGAAAAGGACCGCCTGTCGGAACTGTGGCAGGCGTTCTTTATGACTGCTGCGCTCAACCAGCGATTCCCCCCGCGATCATAATATGGCGGGGGAAAAACATCAGTAAGGGGGTGAAGGGCCCGCCACCGACCGGCTGGCGGTGGCGGACTCTTTGCCATCATAATGACCCCCTATACGCAGGATTATAGGACCTTGGTGTTTAGGGATTGAATCCTCCTGTCACCTTAGTACCCATGAGCCCAGGACAGACTAGCTATAGTGTCTCACTTGCTCTCCTACTCACACACAGAGAAACAAATGATTAGACACCCCAGAACACAACACTCCCACATCTCTCAAGAATTGCAGTAACGAGACACACCCTTTCGCTCGCACTCTTGTACTTGTCCACAATAAGATCTGACAGAGACATGAAACAGGGTGACCTTTTTAAACATGCACCAGACATGTGGGCACCATATATTAGCCTGTTGAGTAATGCAATTGCAGGAGGGCAGCCAATCCCCGAATCTTGGAAGGGAGCGGAGATCGTCCCGATATATAAAAAGGGTGGCAGGGACGATCCCGCTAACTACAGACCCATCAGTTTGTTGGATATACTACAAAAGGTTTATGCCAAACAAATTTTGGAAAAATTGAGAGATTGGATGTCTGTAAATAATATACTCTCCCCTTACCAAGCAGGCTTCAGGAAACGGACAAGCACCATAGACCAGGTGTTTAGATTGGTAATAATAGCCTGGAAATATACTAGGTTAAGATCTGGCCACTTATATGTGGCCTTTATTGATCTAAAGGCCGCATTTGATTCGATCCCTAGAGACCTATTGTGGCTAAACCTATTACAACAGGGGGTACCTAAAAACATTCTAGTGCAGATGGTCAGGTTGCATGAGAACAATTTTAAAAGAGTACGCTGGGGCCATGCGGGAGAACTCACCGAAGAAATACCAGTCAACAGAGGTGTGTGCCAGGGATGTGTCCTGGCGCCAACCCTCTTCCTTTTATACGTCAATGACATGGTTGAGTTCCTGCAAAAATCCAATCATGATTCCCCGAAATTGGGGGGAATCATGTTTGCGCATTAACCTTTGCCGATGATACAATATTGTTGTCGCAAACACCAAAGGGCTTGCAAAATCTCTTGAATTCACTCAATGAATACTGCAAATCAAAAAGCCTGGAAATTAATCCTGCAAAGACTAAATATATGTCAATCAGGCCCCACAAATGTTTTAAGCGTAACATTAAGCTGAATGGAATGAGTCTAGAGTGTGTTTCTAATTTTATCTATCTTGGAGTGAACATTGACTCCAAACTCTCTTGGAATCCACAGATTATGAAATCAAGATCAATTTTAATACAAAACTCAGCCCCAATTCTAAAAAAAACTCCATGCAACCACGTCAAAGGCCATCACTCCGGACCTGGAAGTTTATAAGGCAAGGGCCCAATCTGCTGTATTATATGGCTCAGAGTTATGGGGTGGGGGGGCTCCCTCTCGACACTAACTACGGGGGAAAATAAGATCTTGAAGAAACTTGTTGCTCTCCCCCAAAATACACCAATGACCACTTTAATGATGGACTTGGGTCTAAAACGAATGAGCCACAGGGCTGTTTGGATGTCCCTGTCTTATTGGATAAGAATATGGACGACAGAGGAACTTCACACTTACAGACAATCACTAAGTGAACTCTTGGCCCTAGACATTAACCTTAGTTTCCCGTGGCTGATCCATATTCGCAAATGGCTGCTGGACTTGGGTTTGAGCAGATTCTGGGTAAACCCGAACCTGCTCATCCCCGACTCAAAACAGGAAATAAAGACTATCTACTGGAATTTTATCAAGCACAATGTTGTTTTAAATTGTGGCGCCGGTTCACTTACCACGCAATTTCTGATGTTCAAAATAAATTCCCACTTTGAACAATTTCTAGACGAGATTGAGCCCCTGCTCGCCAAAGTACTGTATTTAAAATTTAGGTACGGCACCCTCCAGATTAAGTCTTTCACATCTAAATGGGGGTCCGCCCAGAGAGAGAGAGGGGAAATTGATGATAGGTGTACCCAGTGCCACATAGGAAGTAAAGAGGATGTAGCGCATGTTTTATTTTTCTGCCCCGCCTATAGAGTGCTTAGAAAGAAATGGATAAAACCTTTGGGCAGGAAGCTATATATTGGAAAATATCTTGAAATGCTGCGCATCTTAAAAACTGACACCTCAAAACTCATTGTATTTGGTACCAGTAGATTTTTATTGGCAGTTAATTTTATAAGGATTAAAAAGGGGCTCAAATTTTAAATCTCCATTTTTTTAAATCTTGTGAAATTTTTAATACATTGTAATCAAGTGTGATTCCCATAAGTAAACAAATACTATGTTATTAAAAGTTGATGTACGACTGCAAATATACTTAGGGAGAGTCATGTTCATACGCTTTTTATGTAAAAACTCTAGTATCCCTAGACTAAGCACTTTGCACTTTATGGAAAATTAATCCTGGGTATTCTTGAATATTTTGATTTCGAGTTATTTCAGAGTCATCTACATGTTAAAGTTCTATGAACGCTAAAAGCATATAGGTATCATGCACTTTGATTGTTAGGGAAATAGTTATGTTGCTGCTTATGATATTGTAAGGTTTTTATCCATTGTAATGTGAATTTTTAATGAGGGACCAAAGTTCCATACATGTAAATAGACTATAAATATTCTTTTTTTTGCCTATATTGATGCTTTTATGATTCTGTGAATCGAATAAAGATATAATGAATTGAATTAAAATATTAATTTTAAATAACATGCCCTAACATGCAGTAGGCGTGCCACAACAAGCAGAAAAATGCATAATACAAATACAGTCAGCATAGCAGCTAGTCCATAGATTATGAAGGGAGATGTCATCATGGAAAGACAATAGTGCCTAACCTCCCTCCCCTTGCTAAGAAGCAGTATTATTATATATTAGAAGATCTCTGGGCTTTTTCAGCAGACCTCATACCTTAGCCTATAGATGGTAGATCTACATCATAGGTGCTGTCTCGCTCTTCTCCCTGGAAAGGTCCCTCTCCAAATGTGTGCTACCTATTTGTGTATTGTAATAAAACCAAAGTACGTTTGTCCAAACAACAGCTGCATCTGTATGTTTGTCTAAGGGCTAAGGCATGGCCAGAAAAAAATAACAAGGGGCATGTTTGTTCGTTTTGCACATAATGTTCAGTCAAAATCCCAGGAACATGCAGAGTGAACACAGCGAGGAGTTTTCATGTTAAAACAGCCATAGAAATTATTGTAAAAATAAAGTCGTGTAGTAACGTGTTCAAAGCAGCAGGCGAGCTGCAGCGTGCTCATGCTAACTTAGTGAAGACAACAATGTCCCTATGGGCCACGTAACAAGCCCAAATGTCACCCGCCCTCAGAAGTGGATTCTGCAGGCAGGCAGAGGCACAGAATGGTAAAGCAAGAAAATGCCCAGTTTCTGAAAGTGGCATTTTCAAACACGCAATTTAAAAAACAACTTCACTAAAAGTTGTATTTTTAAATTGTGAGTTCAAGAACCCCCAAACTCCAAATCTCTGTCCCTTTCCAATTGGAAGTTACACTTTGAGAAATTACAAGGCACCTACAATGATAACCTAAGGGAGAGATACAACTTGCACTAGTGAAAAACAAAATTGGCAGTATTTAATTATCAGGATATAGAACAGACACCAGCACATGTCCTACCTTTTAAATACACTGCACCCTGCGCATGGGGCTAACTTGAGCCTACCTTAGGGGTGTTTTACAAGTAGTAAAAGGGAAGGTTACAGCCTGGCAAATGGGTGCACTTGCCATGTCAACATGGGGGTTTAAAACTGCGCTCACAAACACTGCAGTGGCAGGCCAGAGAAATGGTTGCAGGACAACACGTGGGTGGCACAATTAGTGCTGCAGACCCACTAGTAGCATTTGGTTTACATGCCCTGGGCACACACACACAGTGCACTTACTAGGGACTTATCAGTAAATCCAGTATGTCAATAATGGATAACCAATCTGTAGTATTCTGCATATATATATAGTAAGGTGTTTTACCTCCCTGCTCAGCCAGTGCCTGTGCTCTGACTCATTAGAATGTTGGAGTCTGATGATGCCTCGGAATGTTGGGACTGAGAGAGACAGAGTGACAGTTGGTCATGGGCTGAGCAGCTGACAGGCAGCTCCTGGTGGGGCTCTGATATACAACTTAACTACTTGATGTCCTGAGCCTTACTACTTGTTATCTTCATGAATAAAACATTGTGAATTACAACCTCCTGTGTGGACCTTCATCACTACATTTGATGGCGACGAGGATGGGATACGAACCCACGCCTGCAAGGCACAATGGATTAGCAGGTAACTTGCGCTAGCTCCGGAATTGAAAAACGGGAGACAAATGAATCCACTGCTTCCGTATAGTAGAATAGCAAAATATGGCGTCACGCACGTTCCGCTGTGCTGGGTGGCTCACGGCGCACTAGAGCGCCCAACAGTGTCACTCGGCGAAAACTGGCAGAGAAGGAGATGTCGTCATCCAGAATTCTTGTGAAGTGGAACTGTGCAGCGATGCTGTTTGAGGTAAAAGCGCGCACTTCCCTCACAGTTCGAAAATCAGCACGCAACTCCCAAAATGTTAACCAGCTCAACTGTTATCTGTCAAATGAATCGGTCAAACGGACACAGAGGCAAGGTGTGATGTGAGAGAAGCTGTGAGGTTTAAGCAAATAACTCACCGGCAATGTCCATGGTGAAAGCCACACACAAAGACAGCTCGATGCGAACGTGACAAGAAAGTCCAAACCTTGAGGAAACGCAAAGGCATAGGCAAAGCGTGTGGCATTCCTCACTTGTGTAATTTCAATCATGTAGAAATGATTAATGCTCATAAGGAAGCACAACTGTGAGAGAAAATGTTGAAAGAACGCACATTTCCAAACTTGTTGACTGGAATGGTAGACTCAGGGTCATGGAGTGTCTCTGGCAGGGAATGCACATACAGAACCCACATTAATTTAAAGGCAGTAAATAGATGGGCATGATGGCATAAGCAGTACTCATTACTCCAAAGTCCAAAAATAGGTAAAGTGGATGAGCACAAGATCAAGCAGCGTAGGCAGCATGTGCTCAGGATCACACAGCTCTAAGTAGTAGGAAGGCATACTGTTAAGTAACAACATCTTCTTACCGCTAGATATGAAATAACAGTGAAATGTATGTATTGTAGATGCGCACAACACTCCTGGGCAGGGCTGTCCGGTGGTGAGGACACTGGTGGGATTGTAGGGCGTAGTGCTTTATCTTACTTGTGTTGTCTTCTTTTCTTTTCTTTTTGATGGTAGTTTCTCGCTTGTAGTTGTTCTTCATGTTGATTGTATAACATGTTTGTTTCTTGTTTGAAATGTTCCTTTCCTGTGGATACCTGAACATAGTAACCACCGTAGTTACAGAAGTCTGCGCCATCTTCAGGTCCTCTTGTTTGTCAGGTACCTAAGATCTGCTTGTAGCTGTAGGTTCCTCACCAACTCGTCGCCATAAAATGTAGTGATGAAGGTCCACACAGGAAGGTTGTAACTCAGGATGTTTTATTTATGAAGGTAACAAGTAGTAAGGTTCAGGACATCAAGTAGATATGTAAATAAGGGCCCCACCAGGAGCTGTCTGTCAGCTGCTCAGCCCATGATCAACTGTCACTCTGCCTCTCTCAGTCCCAACATTCCGAGGCATCATCAGACTCCAACATTCTGATGAGTCAGAACACAGACACTGGCTGAGCAGGGGAGGTAAAACACCTTACAATATATATGCAGGATACTACACAATCACAATCACAATTGACACATGGAGCACTTGAACTGGAGCACTGACCAGCAAAAACGAAATGCAGCACAAAGTCAAAAACTGGAGGTAAGTAGCAAAAAGACAGGGGAAAACACACCAAAAATGCCAGGTCTAACACCCCCTACAAGTACTCTCAGTCTGGCCAGGTACAGCAACATATAAAAAAGGCCCATTGAGCAAAGCTTGGCCTTAACAGCTAGAAATGTCTTCCTGGCACCCTGGACCTTTGTTGTGTAATCTAGGGAAATAGAGATCCTCTGATTCTCATATTTAGCAGCATCACTGTCCCTGGATACTCTTAGAATACAGTCTTGATCTTTGTAATTCAAAATGAGGGCAATAATGGCCAGCAGCTTTGCCCCAGGGTGCAGTGAAGCCACTAGCGCTCGGTGTGCCCTTTCAATGATAAACAGAGAGGACAGCCCGCTGGGCTTCAGGATGTCACGAATCCAGGTCTCCACAAAGTGCTCTGTATTTGACCCCTCAGCCCTCTTGGACAGCCCAGCAGGCGCATGTTATTGTGCTGGGAGCTTCCCTTCACATCTTCAACCTTAGCCTCCAGGACTTCAAATCGAGACATGGTGGACGCAAACTGCTTCTTCAAGGTGGACACCTCAGTCTGCAGTTCCTCCATGGAGCTCTCGGCCAGACGGACTTTATTAGAGACCTTGTGGAGGTCAGTACGTAGGAGATTTTCCTCAAGTGCCAACGTTTCTATTTTGTGCTCTAGGACCACCCTGGAGCCCTGGATGGCCTCTAGAAGTTCAGCCCTCGAGGGCTCCCCGCTGAATGATCTTCCTCCTGATTTCCCCGCCTGAGGTATGGCGCGCGGTGTATTGCGAGGCAGGAGCTGAGGTAGTAGAATGTTCCATGGTGTTCCCCTGGGTGGCCCAGATTGCCTATTCCTCCCAATGAGTGCCATGGGAGCAGGGCCTCTTTACGCACGGGTACCCTTCAGTCCAAAACAGCAGCACCCTCAGGGTGAGCCCCAACGCCTTAGGGAGACAAGACAATGTAGTCTATGCCAGGAAGGGCACACCCCGAATGTGAGGGTCCAGGTCCCACCAACAGTCGCCAGGCAATGAGTCACCAGGGGCCAGCTCTGGCTTCAGTAGCACATGTTCCACCTCACGTGAAGACAGGACCCAGGGGAACTTAAATGTAGCTCAGTCACCTACTGTGCGATTCCAGTGACCCTACATCAAGTCGCCCAAAGCCAAGAACCACACCAGAGAGGCCAAAGGACAGAATCCGGTAGAGGCAGTCACACCTCATTTGAAAAGGCACAGCCCCTTCAGAATCCAGTTAATAGGTAGTCCACGGAGCCCAACATTGGCCCCAGCAGCATACGTTTCTCAGGGAGTAGAGGAGAGACCCAGGGGCTCCCAAAGCAGGTCCAAGCACCCACGGAAGATCTCCAACAAATTTCCGATGAGGCGCCCATGCCATCTCCAGGCAGCCAGCGCCGGGACCGCTCGAGTGAGCACTCAAATTGTGGCCCAGCCTCACTCCACCAGCAGCATTCAAAAGTCCAATCCCCCCAAGGCCTAGCACACCTCCTTCTTTGTTGCCACACCATCAGCCGTCATTACCTGCAGGGGGTGTCCTGTAAGCATGTCCTAAGCCGCTGGCCGTAACGGAACAGGGCGACCTCTCCAACACTGTTCAGTGCCAACAGCGCTCCCGACACACCTGCCCCAGATGAGCCTGCCAGCCCGGTTGGGTCGATCCCCACAGCTGCAGGAAATAGCGTTCCCCATGGGAGCATTAAGGGGGGCATACTGGAGTCTCAACACAAGAAGGCGTAGTCTGCCATTGGATCCCTCAGTAGGGTCTCACGTCGATCACAGGAGTGCTCCACCAGTGAAGACTTTAGCCTAGCACCTGTTTCCAGCAGTATCTACCTCAGTCGTCCTCCAGTAAGCTGCACCAACTGTGTCTAGCCCCCCAGCACCCCAAGACATGGGGAGCTGGGCTGCAGCAGGGGGTGAAACGCAGTCACGATAATGGCCAGACAATCTTGGCGGTAGCGGCTTTCCCAGCCCGTGAGGCCGCCCAACCGAGGACTCCAGGACCATCTCAAGACGTTCCCTATCGCTACCTCCAGGGACATCCTCTCAAACTGCCAAACAAGAGGGTGCAACAGCATGACAGTGGGGTACGCCATGGAAAAAGGCAAGATTCTGCAGGATGTTGCAGGGTCAGCCGGGAGTCTCTTTGGAGCGTGTCCTGTCAGCCATCCTGCGTAGCCACGCCCCCTTCTTGCCTCGTTTTATGCTATACGTTTCACACCTTGGGTTGTTGCCCGTTGTTCCACGCTCTATTACTTCCTATGTTTGCGCTATGTAAGTACAATTAGTTATATATTAATAGATAAATACATACATACAAATTTCAAACTGGATCTAAACTGTACGATACCCAAAGGAGGTTTTTCCAGGTATTGTACTCTTGCAGGCCTCCCAACTGACACAGCACCACAGTGTAACACATGGTTTCATATCTCCTCTAATGGTGATCTGGTTTATTTATTTATTTATGTATTTTTACATAGCATAGACATTAACCAAAGGTCCTAGAGCACTTTACAATAAACATCGATCTTTACACAAGATCCACAATACCGAAGTAGCAGTTAACAATAAGCATAGATCGTTACATAAGGTCCAAAATTACACAAAATAGCAAATCATTACAAAAAGCCCAGAATTAGGAGTAGGTAGTATGAGTTGCAGCTGTGAATAGGTTGTCAACTGGTGGCATGTTCCATGTAGCAACTAATGAAATGTAGGTAGTGTAGTGCACCTCAAAGTCCAAGCTATAGTGGTGCGAGAACATGCTTCCACTGGAGAGTTTAGCTATGGTGTCTTTAGCTAGAATGACTTTGAAGGAGAAGGGCTTTCAGTTCCATTCTGAAGATCACCAGTAAGGGGGTGGTGTGTAGGTTCGAAGGTAATGAGTTTATATTCTGGTCATGTTTCCTAAGAAGGATTGTGGCATGCGTCGTTCCTTTATAAAGTCAGAGACTCTAGCAACAGTGCTTTAGCGTTCGGCGATGATCTAAAGCCTCCAGATAGCTTATGTTTGTCTCCAGGCAACGTGGAGTTGATGTGTTTAGGGCCTCATGGGTGATACAAGCACTCTTGTATATGACAAACAAATCCTGTGCACACGTGACAATATAATTAAATTTGATCACAGAAAAGATAACAGGGTTCAAAGCACAATGGAAAGATGTTTTTAATTCAAAACGTTGTCTTTCATCAGTACAAAGAGCGCCAGCCGACACGTGTTTCGTCAACAGTGGAAAAACTGTGACTCTTCAGGGCTGGGAAACAATATGAAATTTGATCAAAAAAAGCCAAATGAAGAAGGGGTGACAACAAACACTACTTGGTGAGACTTTTTCTTTCCCAGATGTGTTTCTTCTTTTTTCATGCTTTTGCCTTTTATTTAATTATTTATTTTTTTCATATATGAACATTATCCTTCAGTTTAGTTTCCCGTGCCGTTGTCCCGTTTGTTGTCACCCCTTCTTCATTTGGCTTTTGTTCATTTTCACATAGAGTTCTTTTTTCACTCATTTATGTTACGCTTTATCACAACCATGTTTTTTATTGCACTTATTGTCAATCCTTTATTATTTGGTTTTTTTTGATCAAATTTCATATTGTTTCCCAGCCCTGAAGAGTCACAGTTTTTCCACTGTTGACGAAACACGTGTCGGCTGGCGCTCTTTGTACTGATGAAAGACAACGTTTTGAATTAAAAACATCTTTCCATTGTGCTTTGAACCCTGTTATCTTTTCTGTGATCAAATTTAATTATATTGTCACGTGTGCACAGGATTTGTTTGTAATTGTTCTGGTATGGGCTTTTGCCCATTCCATATACAGGGGTTTTGGGTATTCCCCTGACCTGTTTGCACCGTTAAGCATTAGTTCTTTGTACTTCTGACTCCATCTGTCCGTTCATCTGCCTTAGCGCCATTTATCCTGTCCACAAAACCCTCTTTGGTCTACATACTCTTGTATATGATCCTAGCTTTAATGGGCAGCCAGGGAAGAGGGACCGGCATATTCTACCACTAAATATCAGCACCAACAATATTGTGGCATACTAATATCAAGGAAAGGATATTGAGGGACAAAATATCGAAAGGTAAGTACATTGAGGGAAGTATAGATTTTCAATACCTAACTCCACATCTACGTACCATGAAGATATATGTATTGCATTCGTACCTATATGTGGAGTTAGGTATAGAAAATCTAGACCCAGATTCATGATGATATTTTATTTGCGATATTCTCTCCTCGATATTCTCTTGCATCGATATTGTTGATTCTATGTTCAGGAGGCACACCTGACCAGCATAGGTGAGATATGGTCATTTCTTTTGGCCCCAAATATGAAATGTGGAGCCGAATGAAGAACTGGTTGCAGGGAAGTGAGATCAGTCAAGAGAGAGTTACAGTTGTTGACCTGGTGAAGAGGTGAGCTAGAAACTCTTTCACAGAACACGTTTCCAACTCTGGCGTGATTGCTTCAAGCAGCGGGGTTCCATTTTAAACCTCCCCAGGAGATATGAAGTGGCTCCAGGTGAGCAATTATTACTTTGTAGGGTGGGTGGAAAACGGGGAGGGGTGCTTTTTTAGGCAGAACAGGGCGCCCAAAGCCCCAACTGCCATATCCTCGCCTCCTTGTTTGCTAGTATATTCAGTGGCGTCACTAGAGGGAGGGTGCGGACCGCACCGGTTGACACCATCAAATGGGGTGACACCGTGAGCACTGTGGGTTCCAGACTGCCTCACGGGGGTGCCAGGCTGCAGAGTCAGGGAGGCCTCCCTGGTTAATTAGCCAGCACGATGCACAAGATTGATGCCTCCTGCGCTCCATTACTGAAGAGCCGCTGAAGTTGGAGCGGCAGAGTTACGGAGATAAGGAAATGATTAAAACGACAATTAAAGATGAATGCAAATACATTCCATTGATTCCAAGCTCTGCAATGCTGCCTACTGCACTTGATGCTGCGCCAAACAACAAAAGGGAGAAGTCAGGTGCAGGCAGAAAAACTATCTTCAAGCCTTCAACAGCAGCCCCGACTACAGTGTGCACTTCATAAGAAAGAGATTCGTAAACCTGACACCGTTTCAGATGCTGTTTTTGTTTTTTTTTGCAACAGATCAAATGAATATGCTTTCATGAGCCTCTGCTTTAAATCGCAGCATAAAACAGGAGGAACCCGGCCGCCGGCCAAGATTATTGTCCAATTAGCTATACAACGTCGGAGTCCGGACGTCGACGATGTTCGAAACGTCACTCACGTGGCTCCCGGACCCGCCGTTTTCATCAGCCCGCTTATGGTCCCGTTATTTGACACTGGCGGACTCGGAGGAGGTCCATCATGGGGTAAGTCGTGAGGGGGTGACACCATGTGTTACCGCACTGGGTGACACCAACCCTAGTGACGCCGCTGAATATATTTAAACTACATTTTAGCTGGGCTAAAATAATTGGTAAAGTTTACTTTAATTACTAAATGTTATCAACTAGTATATTATTTCGATCTTAATTTAAAATTAAGAAGCCGTATTTATTATGCTCCCAATCCAAAGAATAGTCATGGTTTCTTACACATTTCCAAATGCTTTTTAAATGTCCTTTTTTTTTTAACGTAATTATAGCGCGGTAAAGAAATTAGTATGAACCGTGCATCACGATAAGCCCTCACTGAGGTAATTGTATGTGTGTTAAAAGAAGCATTATCGCTGTTCGTTAAATGCACATTTCCACGTGCCTCGAGATATTCAAATTGAGTTGCTTTGTTTTCGTTTTCTGGCTGTCTAGGAATGGGGTTTGGAAAGCCTTCCAAACTGTGTAAAACAATAACGGAAATGAAATGAACAGGCGGGAACAATTCCCCAATGAAAATTACTCTCCGGCTTCAATCTGCTGCCCCCGAAGGCACTGACTAATCAGTGTATTTGCTAAATTAGAGGAAAATTTTAACTGTTCTCGCCTACAAATGGAGCTTGACCAACAAGTCCATGATTGCAGCTCGGTCACTATTTACTGGTACAACCTGCACATATGTTCCTTAAAAGCGATGGACTGATGCATACAAATGTTCTTATGCTATTGATTTCAACATTCATTGTATAACTACATGAAAACAGGTATGAATAGCTACATTCAATCTAAGATCGGCACAATCTCAGGAGTCATCAGTGAAAATGTGCGTGCCCTTGCTCACGCGCACACACACAACATACACACACACACAACACACACACACACTCTAGCGCTCTCTGGGGCAGATTTACAAGAAACGGACGCTTCTCTGCGTTAGAGCAGAGATGCATCAGTTTCCCTGTGCCTGCACGCAAAACCTTTGCACCACCATGGATGCGTCGTATTTACAATATGGCGCACCATGGTGCTAGGATTGACAGATGTGTCAGAAATTCTGACGCATCTGTAGTCAAAAAGTCACACATTGGTGGAGTTGTGTTGCAAGCACAACGCAACTCCATCAATGCATGGGAGGGCCTAAACTTATTGTGCTGCGTCACTCCTTACGCCTGCTCCAAGCAGGTGTAAGGTTTTGACGCAGTGGTGTCCTAGAAGTGGCGCAGTGAAATCTTGTAGATTTCACTGCGTCATATCAATGCATACATTATAACTGTCACAAGTATAATGTGAAGCAGGGCTTTACAACGTGACGAATCTCCCTAGATGCGTCCCGTTGTAAATGGGCCGCAACATGGTGCATTGTTTACACCGCCGCTGCGTCACTAAAAGTGACACAACGACAGCGCAAAAGTGATGCAAGGGGCTTGTAAATGTGCCCCTCTGTTTCTTTCTCTCTTTCTCTCTCTCTGTTTCTCTTTTCTCTGTTTTTGTGTACATCCTGGGGAATGAGGGTCTGTTGTTGGTGTGTTTGTTTCTTTGCATGTGGGGATGGGACAAGAGTGGCTAGCAGATTAGCACCTGCAAAAGTAGGGATTCATGCTGTAGCAGCATCCTGGATTACCTAGGAGCTTGTGCCCTTGTGGTGTAAGTGATGGTACTAAAGCTTGGGTCGAGATTGCCCAGGGAGGCTATAATCCTTTAGGTGAGTCATTGGGTATTAAAGTAAGTAGTGGAAAGATGGTTGAGGTTTGAAGATTTCTTTGCTACTGCTGCAGTTTCTCCATGCTGCTGTCTTCACTGTGGGACCTGCCTTAGCTGTCTGAGAGAGGACATGCACAATGATCACTGGTTTTGGCCTATGTGTAATCAGCACACTACTGTTTGACAGGTGCTACTCTCTGTTGGCTGAGACAAGGCGGTATAACAATGCCAGGTGGGAAGCAAATTACTTGTATGCTTAACATTACTGCCTGACATCAGGGCAAACAATTCCGTCTAAGGACCTCAAGCTAAACACTTAGTGATTCCGACAGCCACCTCTAGCACAATGGTGGTGGCTGGGGATGGTTGTTGCACGATCCTAGCAGATTGGGGGCACACATTTCTTGTCGAAGAGAAGTCAGATTGTAAAATTGTGGTTCCAGACAACGGCGGACACAGTGACCGCACTACCCTGTGTTGTTCCCTTGTTGTCAACTGGTAGTCAAATGTGGGGTGAGCGTGCACAGACCAACTCCAGCACTCGCCGTCGTTGAGTGCCAACTGCTGTGCAGAAAACTGAGAGAATGGGATTGGTGGAGTGGTGCACTGCTCCTTATTGTGACAGTGGTGGTCAATTAGTCAATGAGTCTTGATGTATAGTAAGTCTTTTTTATTTTCCAAAAAATAGTTTGCTAGCCAACGCGTTTCGTTCATGGAATGAACTTCTTCAGGGCATGTGTAAGCTTTCTTGTTGGATCGGAGCAGTAAGGTGGAAAGTGTTCAGCGTGGGGGCCGCCTTGATAAGGGCCTATATGCGCAAAGTCTGTATGGCGGGCTGAGAGTAGCGCTGTCCGCTGAATGAAGAAAATGTTCTCACACATGCCCTGAAGAAGTTCATTCCATGAACGAAACGCGTTGGCTGGCAAACTATTTTTTTGAAAATAAAAAAGACTTACTATACATCAAGACTCATTGACTAATTGACCACCACTGTCACAATAAGGAGCAGTGCACCACTCCACCAATCCCATTCTCGAGAAGTCAGATTGTGCATGTAAATTACTTTAAAATAGAGAGACTGGGGAACCGGGTTCGAGTCTCGGCAGGAACGCTCAATCAACATCCAGTGATTCTGGGCAAATCACTTCCTCTCCCCGTGTCTAACAAAATGAATTTGTCCGTCTGTAAAATAACTGGTTCTCATGTAAAGCGCTCTGATACCTTTGGGTCTAGTTCGCGCTATATAAAACTCCGAAAAAATAAAATAATGAGTAATGTTGTGTTTCACTGCATTATGTTATGTTGATAAAGCTGGGTTCCACTACAGAAATTTAACATGGAACCTCAGGTCGATGTCTCTTTTTACCCGCTGAGAAGTGTAAAGGGGAGAAATAACGCATCACAATTGTCTTTCCAAACTAATCAGAACTCAAGAACCACAGACTCCAATCTCAGATTAGGGGATTTATTACAAAACTAAAAACGACTGGCTGTACAAGCATCTCAAGACGAGGTTGTATAACTACATGGGAACTAATACAAAGCCGAATCTACGGATTAATCTGCTCCGGTGGATCATGAAGAGGATGAACAATTCCAAAAATAACACACAAGCAAGGACTGCTCTAACATTTAAATCAGACTTCATCTGTCTCTAAAAGAGGAAAAAACATTAGACTGTCCCTACACTATCTCTAAAGTGACATCCCTACATAGTATTTCCCAGGCAAAGTCAGTAAACGGTGTCAGCTTGTGAAGACTTCCTAAGAAGAGCATTTATAATGTAAATTAGGTGACTAAAACTAAAGAGTTTGTTCTAAGATACTCTTCCCAGATCAACCTTCTAACCCTTCTCCTAACTCATCCTGTCTCCTTCTGCCTCTCTGAACCTCTCTCTCTACTTCTTCTCACTCCTTCTGCCTCTCCTCCCTCGGGGCGCTTTCCCTAATACAAAATACAAAGATGTAGAACACTCTCACAGATCACCTCATTAACGGACACTTCTCCAAGGTAGTTTTCCACCGTCTTCTCCGTGTGGATTCCATTGACCTTGCTTCAAGGGCCTGCTCAGTGAGAAAGAACACCGGCTCCCAATTATCGTTTCATTGCTTACATTGTTGCACATCTCCTCCATGCCTAACTCCTAAAACAAAAGGCGTTAGTTCTAACTAACAAAGGTAGCTTCTTCCACCTGCAACTGAAACGTGAGAACAGAACATGCTTGCATACACATGAAATTCGCTGACTACTTCTAAATGCAAGAGCACACCAGGGAAAAATAAATTTCGGGCCTACACAGTTTGGCCAACGTAAGAATAAACGAATAGACCTTTCATTTTCCAACGTGAACATTTAATTTAGGCCTTTACACATCAAATTCTACACTCGAGTTAATAAGGCTCCGCATTACAGCATCTACAATTAATATACGTTCTCACATTATTTCTTCGTGCAATCTTCATCTTGGTGCACATTTAAACTAAAATGCTAAAATGCATTTAATTACACAGAAACTTTCATTAAGCAATTGCAGCATACTAAAGATTACACTTTCAGTCATGAATGTCATTTCATTTCTCTTTGCATGGCACAATACATATCTATCATTTAACATAACATCATTATTACACCCCGTTCTAATAATCACACGTTAATACAACACAAGAATATATGTGGGTGTGGGCTATCCATGATTATAATGCACCCCTACAAGGTTAGAGCACTATCACGCTCTATTAGTTCCCCCCTCTAGTGTCATCACAATAAATCACACTCCCTGGAGAAAGAACCGACCTAAACAGAACTTGCAGCCATCCTTCCCTGTCGGAATTTCTCTAGGCTCTTGATATTTTTGTAATGACTGTCCTGCAGTCTTTCCATCCTCCTCTCCTGCTCTCTAAGAGATCTCGCGAGTCTGTTTGCCCTTTGCCACTTATAGAGTCTCACTAATCCCCACAACAGAATCACACAAACAACCACTATAATGATAGGTTTCAAGTTGTATCCAAGAATTCCCTTTCCTAGGGACGCAAACCAACACCCTACCTTACCAAGGGCCAGATGCATCAAAGGGTTTTGCCCATTTTATGTCTATAGGAAACTGTGTTCATGAATATTGCCCCAAATCCTTTTGCAATGTTGTCCCAAATTCCTTTTGTGGCCAGGTCATGCACCTCGTGGTGTATCTCAGTAATGCTGCTTATATACCTAATCAGACCTTTGCTGTTATCAGGTATATAAGTACAACATTGTTGGACCTTCAGCATTTTACAGACTCCACCCTCCTTTGCTAGCAAAACATCTAAAGCAAGATGGTTCTGTATTACCATAGCTCTTATTGTCACCATCTCTCCGTCTACAAGTAACAACGACTGAGCTGTATTTGCTGATAACTTGTCCACAATGCTTGACAACTTTCTAATCTTGACATCATTCAACACCACTCCTAAGCCTGGTATCAACGCTCCAATAACATCTCCTACAATTTCTCCTGCACTCGCACCTCGCTTCCCTCTAGAATGTAATCCACCTTCCAAATGGTCCAAATCTTCTACATGGTAAATCTTGGGAAACACTACTGTCACAGAACACGTACCATACCAATTCAATGGCAGTCACATATAGGCATTTATTCCAGCACTCAAAATACAAATTTGGCACCACTTGAATTGCATCCTGCAAAAATGTCTTTGCTGAGGCCTCAATGGGAAAGTATGATCACATACACCCTCTCCCACGAAGACCTCATCATAGTAAATTTGTACTTGTCGCACACATAACTTCCCTTTCTGCTCAAAATCTAATGCAATTGGATCACTACTCCCTTTTGCCTTATGTGTTAACTCCTCCTTGGTCCCCTCCACTTTACCTCCCTTGTTGTAACTGTTCCCTATTAGTTGTCTATGCCTATCTTCTACTTGATCTATAAATTTATTTTCTACATCTGTTAATGAACATGGTAAGCTGTGTCAGTGTGCATAAGCTGTATCTAGGCTTACAGTAGGTATGAAATACTTCCCTATTCTATCTTTTTGTTTTTAATAATCATACTTATTCAAATGCTTATAAGCTGGAACTTCTGAAAGCACTACATCATAGTTAGAAAAATAATACTCATATTGACCCTTGTCATAAAACATACTAAGTAATAGATGAGGTTATCGAATACCTTCCTCCACAGCCGCAGGCAACTGCATACATACATAACAATCTCTCACATTCATCGTACTAACGTACTCGTATAGCAGCTTTGCATATGCATTAAGCGTATATCTCCTCTAGACAAATCTACATGCAACATTCGACTAGTTTGATCTAGCATAGCTTTTTCAGCTCCTACGATACCCTCTTTTGTGCTAGAAGTAATAGGTGTGGATGTCCCTTGTACCCCCACTTCTGCATCGTGTGAAAGAATTATAAATACAACAACAACTACTACTATTATCACCATCACTCCTACAGTACATGTACCTATTACCCACTTAGACCTATGGGTTGAACTCCCAGACTCCATTTTCAACTTGTCAGTTCAGCTCAATAAGAGGATACACAAAGTCTCTTACTTCCACCTCAAATTGCTGCTCAAAAGTTCGAACAAAGTTCATTGAAATCCTGGGAATTCGTTCACAGCTCCGTTCCTCTGGATTTATTTACACAGTCCAAAAATACTTCCCTAGCCCTCTTTCTTCTTCTACTGAAAGTTCTAATTTTATTATTTTTCCACTCGGACCTAGGTTATCTTCTTTGAGACGTTTAGTTACAGTCCACAGTTCATTCACAGTCTCTTATAAATTCAGATCCAATCTCGATTAGCACACCCGCAGTATTTCATGACGAACAGCTGCGATCTCCTGAGCTGGTGGCTGATAAGAAAAAGTCGGAAAAGACAATTCCTGAAGGATCAGAATCTGCACCTTGCTCAAGACTGGAGGTCTCGGAATCGTTATTGTCAACACTCCCTCTATTTCCAGTCCAGGAACTCTCAATTCCACCTCGATCTTCAGCTTGGGCATTCTGTTGATCACTTGTGAAGACCTCAGTCTTCCGGTTCCCGGTACTCCTGGCATCTGTTACCAGATAAGTCCACTCCGGGGCAGCGTATTTTTAACATGGCACTTCTCGACCTTCTTGGACCCTCCTGTGCTTGCTCTACTTCACTCAGTTCAGATTCTGAAGTCCCTGACACAGGAGCAAGATCTCTCTCTGGAGCTAGTCTCAGATTCAGCCTTCCTTGTCTTCCAGGCCACGATTCTTCTATGGCGTCAGCTTTCATCCTCTGCCCCCGACCAATTTGCACTCCAGTTACTTCAGTTGAGTCTGACTCTGTACCATTCGCAACGTACCTTCTCCCTCAGAGCCAATACCTGGGTCCTGTGAAGCGTAATCCTCTTCAGCTTGTTCTGGTGGACCAGCTTCATCAGCAACCCCCAAAGCTTGGCTTGCCCTCTCAAGTGGCCTCTCTGCCACATCTGGATTTTCTTCTTAAAGAGGGGCTGTTTCTTCCAGGGGTTCTGGAACTCTGCGAATGTGGGATGCATGTATCCAGTTCGGTAAGCCTCCGCACTTCACCGCCGTATTTATCACCAAATCACCTGGTAAGGACCTCTCCAACGGGCATCAAGGCAGATTTTCCTCACGTGCTTATGGACAAGCACCCAATCACCCGGACACAGGTCATGGCAGAGGTCTCTCGAGGTTGGGGCAGTTGGAGCTTCCACCTGGTGAGACACAGAACAGACCACATCAGCCAGTCCCTTGCAATAGTCAAGGATCAGATCATCTGTGATGCTTATCAAGGCTCTCGATGGCACTGCTGATAACCTCACAGCCCTCCCCATCAGGATTTCATGGGGTGATGTTGAAGATTGCATTAATCTCTTTGCATGAGCTGAAAGCCATTTTGTACTTGGCAGCCATTTTAGTTAGCTATGTGCTGGCCATTTGCTGTTTTCCTCTCCCAGAGTCTTGCACATGCTCAAATGAGCCTAGCTAGAAGAATGCACCTGTTCCTAGTATAGAACTGTCAGGCTGTTCTAACTGATGTCCGCAACTTATTACTCCTCCTACTTGTTGACTGTGCAGTTTCTGTATGACCATCTATGTGCATAACGCTTCTCATGTGTACTTGTACCGCCTTTTTCAGCCCCTGTGTGGGTATAAAAGGACCATGTTTATTCTGTTCAGTGTGCTACTTCACTCAACACCGAAGGGTGCTGTGTGAATGTAGTTCCACCTCATGAGGTTTATTAAACTTTGTATTTTCTATTCCAGTTTCTGTGCCAACTTCATCCTATTGGTCTGAGGACTCTGTGCAGAGAAGGGCACTGGTAGGCCTAGCTGAGGTCACCATCAACAAATTGGCGCCCAACTACTGGGGCTCATCGGTGACTCGGATGCCCAAAGGATTGGTCGCGACGAAGGATTGGAATCTCGCTCTGGACGCGATCGCTGCCCGATGAGACCCGAGTCTTGGCAACCACGGCGTTTTTCCTTTCTTTCTGATCTGACCATCCAGGTGGTGCCGGTCCTCGACTGAGATCTCTTCTGTTGATTCGCCGTGCAGTGACCATTTGGTCGATTTTAGAACTTGGCAGTTGGAATCTTGACACCAAGTGATTGGTAAGTGTCCCTCTGTGGCGCTTGCTGTTGGTTTTGATGCCTGGGATTGGTAAGGTAGTTTAGTAACACTTACTGTGGCTTTTGGATTTTGGAATTGGTGTTGGCCAACTTGGTTTGTTATGAGATTTATATATGGATTGCAATCTATATAGGCAGGTAATGAGGAGAATTTTCTCTATTTGAATTGATTTGAACGGCACATCGTACTAAAGGTACCTTAAGTGCTACTTTGATTATAATACTGCATATTCTGCACTATTTTTGGCAGGCCTGTTTTTAGCACACTTCATAGGAGGTGTTGCTTTTGTAGTGGTACCAATTTGAGACTAGATGAAGCACAACCAGCCCCCCGGAGGGGACGCCTAAGAGGGATATGTATATTAAGTATGGTCTTTTTTCTATAATGTATAGCGCATTATGGAATTAATACACTCGTAAGGATCCTGAGTTGCGTTGGCCTATGTATGGGTAATTTGATTTACGAAAGATTGAGTATATGGAACAATGTATGTTTAAGCGAAAGACTAGGCAAAAGATGTTTGTGTACGAATGTGGGAGAAAGAAGTGCGTGAACGAATGAAGCGTGAGCAAGCCTTGATTGAAAAAGAACAGCGAAAGAACATTTATGTGAAAGCATTAGAGCTGAAGAACAAAGCAGTTAATTGTAAGCAAGTGCGTGATGGTCTTTTTGTTTTCCCTCAGGTGAATTTATGAATGTGTTGCTTTCTTGGATGTACCATTTTAAACTTGTATATAATTAGCCGGCTCCCCTAGAGGGGATACTTAACTAGGTTTAGGTATAAAAAAGTATTTCTTCTTTGGTGACTAGTACCCCGAGGAACTAAATATGTACATAGAAAGGATCCTGGTCTGTGCACTTAGTAACATTCATAAGTGGTGATATGCAGAGCGTTTTTTTCTTGGTGTTCTGCCAGCCAAATCTAGTGAATTTGACTTACAACTAGTATTTAAGGAGCTTCATTGGCTCCCAATGACTGCCAGAGCTCAGTTTAAGGCGATGTGCATAGTGCACAAATCTTTTCATCGAACAGGCCCTGCCATCTTGTTCCCCTTTGTAGTGCCTTACGTCCCTTCCAGAGCCCTTCGTTCCGGCTCACTGCACTTAGTAACTCCAACAAAGGTTATCAAAGCCCGTTGGGGCGGTCGCTCCTTCTCACACTCTGCCGCCAAACTATGGAATTCCCTTCCTGTGAGTATTAGACAGATCAACAATAGGATGGCATTCAGGAAAGTCCTAAAAACCCATTTGTTTGCGAAAGCGTGCTAATGTACCTTGGAGCTCGTCATAGTAATTGCTGAAGCGCGACGAGGCCTCCGGGTAGTTACGCGCTATATAAATATAATTTTTCATTTCATTTCATTTCATTTACAAATGGTTTGGTTTGAGTACAGTCTGTGGGCTGTCTTTTGTTTCTGTCCTAAGTGTTGATCTGTGGGTTAAATGTGTGTTTAAATGTCTGTGGTTTGTCATTAGTGGTACTTGTAAGTAGCGATTGAGCTCTTGGTGCAAGAATGGCTAGCCTTAAGTGCCCTGTATTATGTGTTCTGAGTATAGGACACCGTTTTGAAAATGTCTGGAATGAGCTCAATGTTTTTTTTGTCATCATTCTGTTATGCCAAATATCATTAAAATGAAATAAATTTTAAAAGAATCCAGCAATGAATTATATAATATATGCTAAATAGCTGCACGCTATCATTAAATTGACAGAGTAAGACACTATACATGTGTGCAAATTGCCGCAATGTTAAAGATAAAATTAGAATCCACATTTAATAGGAATAAAAAAGCTTCAAAAAACGAAATTGTGTGTTTTGCAATAGATAAATTAAGAAACAAAATGTCACAGCATTTATCCTTCTGTATTAGGTATTAACAGGCATTCACATTATCTGAGTGAGTTGGTTGTTGCAGACCTGAATACATTACAAAACGACAGATTTGTGGAAAGGCTGACTTGAAAGGCGTGTGAATTGGACGCCTTTACGTGTCAAGCAGCTGTGTCAGCACATGGGTATTTCTGACTCCGGCCACAGAGAACAGCTGAAGTCAAACACGGTGTAAAATCCTGCATTTCAGACTGCTGTTTTAAAAGTTAGAAATATAGTTTCATTATTTTTGATAAACAGAGGACAGATTGACAGTAGAGATTTATTTTCTTAATGCCTTTTTAAATAAGGATAAGAGTGGTTTTTGATGTTAAATAATAATGACTGTCCTTCATTTAAAAGTGGCGCCGACTTTCAAGTTCGGTTTCTGTTCTTAGGGCTATGAATGAATGCGTTAAAATATGATAGGCAAGGGATGCAGCTTGCTTTTCATATGTGGACTCATCAAAATAATTGGATTTATTAAAAAAAAATATTATTTTGATTATATAATTTTTTTTATTTAAAATAGGTGCATTAAATTCGTTTTGTAATATTTATAATGCCTAATAATGATGCTGTGACCTCCTAGCATCCAAATTGAATTTAAGCCATGCTATACAGCAATAGAGGGTCACTTACATGTGAAATGTCGCTTTACCCAGGCGTACAAAACTCATTTTTATAAGGGTTTACATTATACATTTCTGATGCCACATCTCTGGGATATGTAGGGGACATTCTGGGGATGACTATTATGCAAAAACATTGTAGGATATTCATTTTTAAGTGCCCCAAACATCAAAGTCGAAATTGAGTAAAATTCACTGTTTCAATGAGATTATTCCAATTAGAGCAGATTTTAAACTGCCTCAGGCTACAGTAAATGCACATATGTAAGCATAGAATGAATAGCTGACATCTATACTGCTAGACAAGCACTCGGCACACTGCTTACAAATATAAATATGTACAAAAAAACTGGCAGAAGTTATTAAGCTTACCTCTGGATTGCTGGTAGACAGGAATGAAGTGGGTTTTGCTGTTGCTCTTTCCGTTTCCAGGGTCACTTTGAATTGGGACAGCCCCATGAAATCCTTGCACGCAAGATGGGACAGCTGCATAGGTTAAAGGCCGAAGTCCTAAATTTAGAAGCCTGCAGGGCTCAGCGCAACGTTTGCTTTGACATTTCGACATTTGAAAGACGAAATGGCAGGGCAGGGACAGAAAGAGGTTTTGCTTACTTTTTTGGCAAAAGCAAGTTTTTGTTCACTCACATGAATAGATTGCATAATAATGATGGTGTATGTCAGCTTTTATTAAGACAATGGCTCTGTCATATGTATAGCACTAATGCTTTTAGGTCTGAATTAAGGAAGCAATGGGATTTCGTTTGAATTCATGTGCCCTCGTGTTACACTTGTACATTTGCTAAAGGAATATGTTTTTAGCTAGCTGAATGTTCTATTTAGCTCCTCAGAGTTTGTTTATGCCCAGTTGCTACAAATTGGGGTTGATAGTGTTGACAGAATGAAACCTGTCACAGGTTTCCTACTGTCAAAAATGGGGGGAGGAGGCTAGCTCCTCTACAAATTAAGGGTAGGCAAATGTATGTGTTCTCTCTCTTTTTCTTAATTTCTTTTGAGCCTGTCTAAACTGTCTGTGAAATAGCCATGAGACATTTAATTGGCTATTCAGTAATACTGTTTTAAACATTATTAGCATTAATAAAATGAATAAATAAATTTGCTATGTTACTGCCCATCCTGTCTGATGAAATTATGAAAGGATGAGTAGTCTAGATTGTGGTTTCCTTATTTGATCTTTAAGGGGAACTAGCTGTGGGTAGTTTTTGTTCTAAAATTCTCAGGTGATAACATCACTATTGTTTGTTATTCTCATGCTACATACAGTTTTGCAAGGGCATTGCTAGTTTTTATTAGCTAGTCTGTGTAAATAAACTGACAGTCCTTACTAGAGCTGATGTTGCATAGTTTGGATTGTGAAAAATAGAATGCAGAGAAGATGCCCATGTGATCCTTAGCAAACATTTTTGAGGAAAATATTCTTTATAGGAGTCTGTTTGTCACAAGAGGTTCTGCTGGAGAAAATGTACCCATTATGTTGAAGTTTTTAGTTCTTTATGTAATAGGAATCCCTGGTAAAGTAGTAGTTTTAGATTTTCCTGTTGCTCCTATAACATGAGAGCATGGTCCTAAGCATACAATGTAGGTGTTTTTATTAAGAGAAATCATTTTAGAAGTGTCTGCAGTCTTGTACAAGTAATGCAAAGTCTATGAGTAAAAGTGTAGAACATTTCCTTTTTTCTTGAGGGTCTTTAGATGATTAAGATAGGAATATACAGATGTAAGGATTTGGAGTATGTCTGTATTGTTTTTCTCTTTTCCTCAGAATTTAGTAAATGAACACAGACTTCCTTGGCTGCTTGGGATTGGGTGACGTATTACTCTTGTCAGTTCACCAAAGAGTTCCTTTTATACTTGCCAATAGGTCGAGGCTGTTGTGTTTTTTTTTACTCTCACATAGATGAAAGTGGTTCTTGGGTGCCTTGCTAATATATGGGGCGTCCCTAGACTAGGAAGTATTCTGAGACTATCCTCTCTGTTGATAGATTATTTCTGTGCCTTGTCTAAAGACCTTTTGTTCTGTCCACCAATAGATATTTGCTGCCTTACAACCATTGCCAGAGGGGCACGGACATCAGATCCAGCTTGGAGAGTCAGCACCAGTCCAGCTTGAAGTCAAAGTGAAGGTAACCAGCACAGGCATTGCTGGCAACCAGGACCTCAGTGAAGGTAGAAGGCCGGAAGCACTGGGATGTGAAGTGTGTACCCCTGCCACTGTCTCGGGCGAAAGACGGGGTCACAAATCAGAAAGGAGAAATCGTGGATCAAGTTTTTGATGCCCAGCCGAGAGTCGCAGACCGACGAGGAAGGCGAGAAAGTTTTTGCTTGAGGTAACCCCCTTTGAAACAAGGGTTGCTTCAGAGATCCTAGCATCAGGCCTCTGAATCCTGGTCCCAAAGTGGCTGTAAAGTTTTCACCTTTGTTGGTCAAGAGATACCTGGGCACACTGAATGCAATCTATGGCCCCAACGAAGGAGCAGTGTGCCAGCAGAGCAATACAGGAGTTAGGGAAGGACTTGAGTTCAGGGTACAGGTGCTGTGTCTCTGGTGCCTGATAGATTGAAATGAAGAAAACTGGTGCACTGCCTGAGACACTGAACAGGATCGCTGAGAGCATTTGCCCTGGTGGGTAATTGCCCTATCCTGAAAGAAGAAACTTTTCCCTTGAAACTGGGCCGTGATTCCTGAGTTGCGAGTTGTGCAGCTCCACCGTGGGAACAACAAGAGCCTGCCTGTGAGGCTCAAATGGACACAGGGAGAAGACTCCCCTCTGGTTGGTTGTACAGCGGCTTTAATTTCCCAAGGACTTCTTTTTCTTTTTTGTTGAAAATGTACCCCATTGGTCGTCCCATTTTTGAGGAGGAGCAACCCTTTGCAGCTCTTCGTCCTAATTCTCATGGTCCTGTGTGGTCCTCCTGGTCCTCTGGATCCAGGATCATTTTTGTAATAATATGTCTGACTGCTTTCATAATTGTATTAGAAATAATGTTTATTCTGCGAGAGAAAAGTTCATCTGAGCAATTGATAAATGTTACTTTACCCTTTTCTTGATTGATATTCTAGCCCTCATAAAGGAAACACTGGAAAAGTCTAGTGAAAATGTTTTTATTAGATATGTACTGTTGGCTATTTTGATATTGAAATTGATGGTCACTGAAATGCATAGGAGCCTTGAAAATGTTTTTACTGGATGGTTCTAGGATTTGCTTAGGACTAGAAAGCTAATAGTTCTGTTTCTGATAATAGTAATTACTCTCTCCTGCTATCTGTATGACCCAATTCTCTGTTCCCTTTGTACTCCTGCTTGTACCTTATATATACCAGCTTAACAATATTTAGAAAGAGAAATGCCCACCTAGCAATGAATTAGGATATTGATAAATTTATGAAAAAATGAATGTGCATATTTTTTGTTTTCCTACTGGATTATGGGAAATGTCTTTAACTCATGCTAAAAGGACCGTCTGTTGAAGATTGCATTAATCTCTTTGCATGAGCTGAAAGCCATTTTGTACTTGGCAGCCATTTTAGGCAGCTATGTGCTGGCCATTTGCTGTTTCCCTCTCCCAGAGTCTTGCACATGCTCAAATGGGCCTAGCTAGTAGAATGCACCTGTTCCTAGTATAGAACTGTCAGGCTGTTCTAACTGATGTCAGCAACTTATTACTCCTCCTACTTGTTGACTGTGCAGTTTCTGTATGACCATCTATGTGCATAACTCTTCTCATGTGTACTTGTATCGCCTTTTTCAGCCCCTGTGTGGGTATAAAAGGACCATGCTTCTTCTGTTCAGTGTGCTACTTCACTCAACACCGAAGGGTGCTGTGTGAATGTAGTTCCACCTCATGAGGTTTATTAAACTTTGTATTTTCTATTCCAGTTTCTGTGCCAACTTCTTCCTATTGGTCTGAGGACTCTGTGCAGGGAAGGGCGAACCCCTTGCACTGGTAGGCCTAGCTGAGGTCACCATCAACAGTGAAAGACCTTTCCTCCTATCAGGTTGTTGGACTTGGCCCTTTTTGCAGGGTCATCCCTAAACTTTTTGCCTTCCTCCTGTATTTTGTCTGACCTGGTGTTGGCTGTTTTATGACTCTGGGCACCTTACCACTGCTGACCAGTGCTAAGGTGCATATGCTCTCTCTATGGTAAAATGTATACCTTGATTGGTGTTCATGATTGGCTTATTTGGTTTACTATCAGCCCCTAGTAAAGTGCACCAGGAGTGCCAGGGCTTGTAAATACAAATGCTGCTGGTGGACTTGCAGCACTGGTTGTGCCACGCACAGAAGCGGCCTAGTAAAATGTGTCTAGGGTCTGCCACTGCAGAACCTGCGTGCAGTCTGGTACTGTCGCGCTGACTGCGCAAGTACACCTACTTGCCAGTCCCCAAACCTTCACTTAACTACATATTAGTCACCCCTCTGGTAGGCCCAAGGGCAGGGTGCATTGTAGGCATAAGGTAGGGCATGCCCTGATGTGTGTGGCATGTCCTAATAGTGAATTACAGCCATTTTCGTTTTTCACTATTGAAGGCTACCTGCTCTCCATAGGCCAGAATGGGCTGCTGGAATTACTACACGATGTAATCCCAGTGGACTCACAGAGCATGGTAGAAAGTCAAGTTTAGTATGCCTGAACTCAGAATAATAAAATACTTCTTTTTGTAAAGTTTATTTTAATATCCTGTGTTTGTAAATACTACTTTTAGAAAGTTAGTATTTACTGACCTGGCCATTTCAGTCCGCCTCTGCTGTGTGTGTGTGTTCTGCCTAGTAACAGGGAACAGCAGGGCTGGGGAATTCCAGGAGACAGGCTGGCTGCCAGGTGGTGGGTAGAGAGATTACACCAGGATGGGTGGGAGGAGTACACCTTTGACTCTGAATAGACCTGTGCTCTGCCACCACAATGCCGGCTCCGCCCCCTGTGGAGCGGCTGATGTCTCTGCCCTGCTGCTGAAAGGAAAGAGCAGAGTCACCATGTTAGACCTGGCACCGTTGGCGTGGGTCACCCTTCCATTTTTTGTGCCTCAATGTATTTATGTGCTGGTGTTAGCTGCTCAGGGCACTGTGCCACTGCCATCCAGTGCCACAGTGCAAGTGCTCCCTATGGTAAAATGTATTATGTGAATTGACTTCCATGTTTGGCTATTTGGTTTACTATCAGTCCCTAGTAGAGGGCACCAGGGGTGCCCAGGGCTTGTATATCCAAATGCTGCTAGTGGGCTTGCAGCACTGGTTGTGCCACCCACAGAAGCAGCCTGGTAAAATGTGTCTAAGGTCTGCCATTGCAGAACCTGCATGCAGTCTGGTACTGTCATGCTGACTGGGCAAGTGTCCCCACTTGCCATTCCCTAAACCTTCCCTTACCTTCATATTAGTCACCCCTATGGTAGGCCCTAGGGCAGGGTGCATTGTAAGGATAAGGTAGGACATGCCCTGAGGTGTGTGGCATGTCCTAATAGTGAATTACAGCCATTTTCGTTTTTCACTATTGTAAGGCTACCTGCTCTCCATAGGCCAGAATGGGCTGCTAGATTATAACACTCTATAATCCTAGCAGGCTCAGGAAGCATGGTAGAAATTTGTGTTTAGTATGCCTGAACTAAGAATAAAAAAATACATCTTTTAGTAAAGTTTATTTTAATATCCTGTGTTTGCAAATGCTACTTTTAGAAAGTTAGCATTTGCTTGCTTAACCATTTCAGTCCGCCTCTGGAGGGGAGGGCTATCTTCTTTGTGTGTAGCTTGAGTGACAGGGCTGGGAAGTTCCAGGAGACAGGCTGGGGCTGCCAGGTGGTGAATAGAAAGATTACACCAGGATGGGTGGGAGGAGTGCACCTTGACTCTGAATAGGACAGTGCTCTGCCTCCACAATGCTGGCTCCACCCCCTGGGGAGCGTCTGATGTCTCTGCCCTGCCTGCTGAAAGAAGAAGCCAGAGTCTCAACAACAAAGTGCTCCTCACTGAAAAGAACTGGACTGGGATTATGCAAAGGCCCCCCTGGCCTGTAAAGACAAAAGAAACTGAGTATAAATGTAGGAGCCCTGCTCCTAAGAGATCAGATCCTGATTGAACCACGAAGGAACTCTGCCTGACTAGAAGGACCTGGAAGAAGCTGAAGGAGGAGTAACTTTCCCTGACCTGGGGGATTGGCCTGCAGTTGGTGCCTTGCTGAGAGAGGAGAGGAAAAGACTGAAAGAGACTTTGTACTTTGTTTTTCAACTATCCCCAAGGGCTTGGAAGAAGAGCTTGCCCCCTGAACTGAGTCCCAGGACCATTGGACTCATCTGCCTTAAAAAACTGAGTTGCCTGGACAATTCTTGCTTGTTTCCCGCTGGATTTGGCCCCAGTACGCCTCGTACTACATCTGCCGCGAAGCCGTTTCTTTGCTGCCCGGCACCGTGTGTCTACGCTGAACCAAAAGCGTTAGTACGCACCGTATCCCTCCCGGCTGCATTGCACCTAACCTTCCCCGCCGATTCGAGACGTACATCCCTGGCTGCCGAACCCTGTACGCCGGACTCAAGCTTCGCTGTCCCGCAGGTACGGTCCGTACGCTGCCAACATACTGCACCGTGCCGTACTCAGAGCTGAGAAGCCGCAGTACGCTGATCCTCCCCGTACGCTGTACGGCGCCGAGAAGTGTCGCCGCCGATCCGCACCGAAGAATTGAGTAAAAGAAGCCTTTTTTTGCATTTCAAGCCTTTTTGCGTTATTCTGGTCTTGTGCTAAGCCTTATATAAAGAGAACTATTTTTGATACAACCTTGACTGGTGTCCATTTGTGGTGTGTCATTGTATTACTGTATGTGTTCACGAATGCTTAACCTATGACGCCCTGAGAATAGTCTTGACTGCTTGCGCCACACTACCTAAAGGGTGAGCAGGGGTTATTTAAAAGGGTGATCCCCTTACTCTGACTTGGAATTGAGAGTCCCTGCTTGTCGCAAGTGCATACTTGTATCAACTAGAGACCCCCCATTTCTAACATTGGTGGTCAGCGGTGAGGATTTGAATTTGCATTTGTGATTCATGTACAGTGATTAAGTGAACGCCACGTAGTGAGTTCGGACCAATAACGCAACCACACAGTATTGATTTTTTGTTTTGCTGAAGAATCTCCACTTTAAGAAACCATGCCTAGCTCAGTCAGTGGTGGCGGAGCGTCCTCTATATTCTCTGGGGTTGATGACATAGATTGGGAGGAGAGGGCACTGCTGAAGTGTACAAGTGAAGTCTTGAAAGGATACCTCTCCAAGTACAGAATCAACCAAACTGGATTGAGAAACAAGGAGCAGTACACAAAGGCGCTGAGGGCCTGGTACGAATCAAAGTTCCCAGAAAATGCACGGGAGGTGAGACCCCCAGAAGGTGTTTCTGAGCCTAGCAGAGGCCTGTCGCCAGAGGAGATGGCCGACAGGAGTGCTGCACGAGCACATGAAGTGGAGATGGCAAAACTACAGATGGAAATGGAAAGACAAAGGCTGGCCATGGAGCATGAGGTAAAAATGAGGGAGCATGATCTCAAGGCCAAGAGTTTAGACCGCTCTCCCTCTGGTGGCAGCAATTTAACAGAGTCAAGGGTGCATATTCCTAAAGATGTAGTGAAAGAGTATTATAAGCAGGATGATATTGGGAAATGGTTCAGGGCCTATGAAGTAGATATGTCCTCCCACTGGGTCCCTGAGAAAGATTGGGGAGCGGGGTTGAGGGGAAGGTTCCCGAGTGAGGGGCGGGACACATTGCTAGATCTCCCCTCTGATGTCCACACATCCTATCCACACATGAAGGAAGCTCTGATGACAAGGTATGGGTTAACTCCTGAGTTGTACAGGCAGAGATTTAGGGATTGCACCAAGAAACCTGGTACCACTTATGTAGAATATGTGACTTTTTTTTCCAGAGCGCTAGATGGTTGGGTGAAGGGTAGCAAAGTGAATGATTACCATGGGCTGTTTGATTTAATTGCATGGGAGCACTTGTCTGATAATTGTTTTCCCGAGCTATGCCAGCACCTGATCGATAGCAAGCTGACTAACCCTAGGAAGCTTGCTGAGGAGGCGGACCGCTGGATCAGCACCAGGGTCCACAAGGGTCCCATGGGAGGCCCCGCCAAAGGTGTTCAGGGTCCCCAGCAGAAGAGTGGGGGAGACAAGGGTAAACAGAGGGAGTTCTACAGAGGGCCCCAAAGTAATTCCCAAGGGAACCAAGGGAAAGGTTCTCAGCCACCCCCACCCCCGAAGCAGACCGGGGCCCGACAGGTAACCCTGTTCAAAGAGGGCCCCCCAGATGTTACAAGTGTAACAACCTGGGGCACTATTCCATGGATCCCAAGTGCCCCATGTATGGTAAACCAGCACCCTCTGGTGCTCCACCCCCCAAGCAGGTGAATAGTGTAGCCTTTGGGAGGGAGGTAGATGTCCAAGGGGCGGGGGATCCCGTACAGATGACCCTAGTCTCATTAGGAAACAGTGAGATGGTCGCTGAGGCCCAACTGCCCCCCAATACTCATAAGTATGGGCAGTGGGTGACCATAAATGGCCAAAGGGTGGGGGCTCTTAGAGATACAGGAGCCAGTGTGACTGCTGTCAAGCAACACCTGGTGTCTCAAGAGCAGGTTGTCCCACACGCATTCTGCCGTGTTGTCAACACCGACAACACAGAGAGTCAGTGTCCAATGGCTCAGGTTCCCTTTGAGTGGGGGGGGGTCTCTGGTACTCTGCAAGTGGCTGTGAGAGAGGCCATGCCTGTTGATTGTCTCCTAGGTAACGATTTGGAGATCTCCCCTTGGGAAAAGGTGGAGAAGACAACTCACCTGAGGATGGTGGGTTTACCTGATTGGGCATGCGTGACCACCCGGTCGATGGCAGCCAGTAGGGGTGTTGAAGGGACCCTGGAGCCTGAGGGAGAGGCCCAGGAACCGGCCTTAGGGAGAGGGCACAGGAGGCACGGGCATCCGGCTCCTGAAGTTCCCACGGCCCAGGAGGAAGCAGACCTTGAGGGGGATGCCCTGGAGCCTACCGGGGAACAGATAGCTGAACTGGGGGACCTGCCTGAGCTGACCCATTGGCAGCAAGAAGGAGGCCCCACCAGGGAGGAATTCTGCAGGGAGCAGAAGGAGTGCCCCTCTCTAGTGGGTATGCGGCAGCAGGCTGCAGCCCAGGCCAATGGTGATCAGTCCGGTACTCACTTGATCTACTGGGAGAACGACCTCCTGTACTCAGAGCCTAAGGTTCCTGAACCTGGGTCAGCGCGTGCGCTGGTGGTACTCCAGAAGTTCAGAGCCTTCCTACTGGGGCTGGCTCACGACGTTCCGTTAGCAGGGCATTTGGGGCAGGACAAGACCTTTGAAAGGATTGTCACCCACTTTTATTGGCCTCAAATGCGCAGGAGTTCTGACACTCACTGCAGGACGTGCCAGACTTGCCAGGCAAGTGATAAGAGTGGAAGGAAGCTGCGAGCTCCACTCCAACCTTTCCCTGTGGTCAGTACCCCATTCCAGCGAGTGGGGATTGACATTGTGGGGCCACTGGACCCCAAGACAGCCATGGGCAACAGGTTTATCCTGGTCTTGGTGGACCATGCCACCCGGTACCCTGAAGCCATCCCTCTGAGGACAGTGACGGCCCCCGTGGTGGGACGAGCACTGATGGGAATTTTCTCACGAGTAGGATTCCCTCTTGAGGTGGTGTCCGACAGGGGGACCAATTTCATATCGAAATATATGAAATCCCTTTGGCAAGTTCACCACCCCTTACCATCCCCAAGGAAACGGGTTGGTTGAGCGCTTCAACCGAACCCTAAAAGGCATGATTATGGGTCTTGAGGAACCCATGAGGCGTAAGTGGGTCGTCCTCTTACCATGCCTTCTCTTTGCGTACCGTGAGGTGCCACAAAAGTCTCTGGGGTTCAGTCCCTTTGAGCTCTTATATGGCCACCCAGTACGAGGACCTCTTAGTCTGGTCAAGGAAGCCTGGGAGCAATCTCCCAGGAAACCTCCCCAGAATGTATACAGTTACATGCTGGCTTTCCGGAACCAGACTAGGCGTTTCAGGCAACTTGCTGAGGCAAACCTGGAAGCCAGCCGGGAGGAGATGAAGCGATGGTACGACCAGAATGCCACTCTGGTTGAGCTTCAACCTGGCCAAAAGGTATGGGTCCTGGCCCCTGTGGAGCCTTGTGCACTCCAGGACAAGTGGACGGGACCCTTTGGGATTGTGGAGCGCAAGAGTTCTGTCACCTACTTGGTGGACTTGCAGTCTCCAAGGAACCCCTTGAGGGTCCTCCATGTCAATCGATTGAAGCCCCACTTGGAGAGGTCCGAAGTGGGCTTGCTCTTGGCCACAGATGATGGGACGGAGGAGGAATCTGAGCCTCTTCCTGACCTCCTGGTAGCCTCAGAGCGAGACGGGTCAGTGGATGGAGTTAACCTCTCACCCACCCTGACCCCTGAGCAACAGGATGACTGCCGCCACCTGCTGGGGCAGTTTCCTAACCTGTTCTCCCTGGTTCCTGGTATCACAGATTGGTGCGTCCATGATGTGGATACAGGAGACAGCTTACCTGTGAAGCACAAGGCTTACAGGGTAACTGACAGGGTCAGAGCTTGCATCAAAGAGGAGGTCTCAAAGATGCTTGCTCTTGGGGTGGTTGAGTCCTCCAGCAGTCCTTGGGCCAGCCCAGTGGTCTTGGTCCCAAAGGCTGCCTCGCCGGGTGCCACACCCGAACTCCAGTTCTGTGTGGACTACAGAGGACTCAATTCGGTCACGAAGACTGAAGCGCACCCCATCCCCAGAGCTGATGAGCTCATCGATCGTTTAGGGGCTGCACGGTACCTCAGCACGTTTGATCTAACGTCTGGGTACTGGCAGATCGCCTTGACTGATGGGGCCAAAGAGAGGTCCGCATTCTCCACACCAGATGGGCATTTCCAGTTCCGGGTTATGCCATTTGGGATGAAGAATGCCCCTGCCACCTTCCAGAGGTTGGTCAACCAGGTGTTGGCTGGGCTGTCCGAGTTCAGCGCAGCATACCTGGATGACATCGCAGTGTTCAGTGGCACATGGGAAGAACACCTGCGACATCTCTGGGAAGTGTTGATGGCACTGCGCAAGGCAGGCCTCACGATCAAGGCAATCAAGTGTCAGATCGGGTAGGGTTCCGTGGTGTACTTGGGACACCAAGTAGGGAGCGGCCAGGTGGCGCCCCTACAACCCAAGATTGAAACCATCCTGGCTTGGGAGCCCCCAAGGACCCAGACGGAGGTGAGGGCCTTTTAGGACTCACCGGGTACTACAGGAGGTTCGTCAAGGGGTATGGCAGCATCGTTGCCCCCTTGACCGAGCTGACTTCAAAAAAGCAGCCCAGAAAAGTGATATGGACTGACACCTGTCAGAAGGCCTTTGACACCCTGAAAACTGCCATGTGCACGGCGCCCGTGCTCTTGGATCCTGACTTCTCCAAAGAGTTTCTTGTGCAGACAGATGCATCAGAGCATGGTGTAGGGGCTGTTCTCTCACAGATCACTGAGGAGGGCTTTGACCAACCCGTAGCCTTTATTAGTAGAAGGTTACTTCCCCGGGAACAAAAGTGGAGTGCGATTGAGCGAGAAGCATTTGCGGTGGTCTGGGCATTGAAGAAGCTAAGACCCTACTTGTTTGGGTCTCACTTCCGGGTTCAAACAGACCACCAGCCCCTCAGATGGTTGATGCAGATGAGGGGTGAGAATCCTAAGTTGTTGAGGTGGTCCATTTCCCTACAGGGGGTGGATTTCACGGTGGAACATCGCCCCGGTACAGACCACGCCAACGCTGATGGTCTTTCCAGATTTTTCCGCCTTAGTGATGAGAACTCCCTGGGGTAGGGTAGATCTCTCCACATTTCAGCTGGAGGGGACACGTGTTAGACCTGGCACCGTTGGCGTGGGTCACCCTTCCATTTTTTGTGCCTCAATGTATTTTTGTGCTGGTGTTAGCTGCTCAGGGCACTGTGCCACCGCCATCCAGTGCCACAGTGCAAGTGCTCCCTATGGTAAAATGTATTATGTGAATTGACTTCCATGTATGGCTATTTGGTTTACTATCAGTCCCTAGTAGAGTGCACCAGTGGTGCCCAGGGCTTGTATATCCAAATGCTGCTAGCTGGCTTGCTGCACTGGTTGTGCTACCCATAGAAGCAGCCTGGTAAAATGTGTCTAAGATCTGCCATTGCAGAACCTGCATGCAGTCTGGTACTGTCATGCTGACTGGGCCAGTGTCCCCACTTGCCAGTCCCTAAACCTTCCCTTACCTTCATATTAGTCACCCCTATGGTAGGCCCTAGGGCAGGGTGCATTGTAAGGATAAGGTAGGACATGCCCTGAGGTGTGTGGCATGTCCTAATAGTGAATTACAGCCATTTTCATTTTTCACTATTGTAAGGCTACCTGCTCTCCATAGGCCAGAATGGGCTGCTAGATTATAACACTCTATAATCCTACCAGGCTCAGGAAGCATGGTAGAAATTCGTGTTTAGTATGCCTGAACTCAGAATAATAAAATACATCTTTTAGTAAAGTTTATTTTAATATCCTGTGTTTGCAAATGCTACTTTTAGAAAGGTAGCATTTGCTTGCTTAACCATTTCAGTCCGCCTCTGGAGGGGAGGGCTATCTTCTTTGTGTGTAGCTTGAGTGACAGGGCTGGGAAGTTCCAGGAGACAGGCTGGGGCTGCCAGGTGGTGAATAGAAAGATTACACCAGGATGGGTGGGAGGAGTGCACCTTGACTCTGAATAGGACAGTGCTCTGCCTCCACAATGCTGGCTCCACCCCCTGGGGAGCGTCTGATGTCTCTGCCCTGCCTGCTGAAAGAAGAAGCCAGAGTCTCAACAACAAAGTGCTCCTCACTGAAAAGAACTGGACTGGGATTATGCAAAGGCCCCCCTGGCCTGTAAAGACAAAAGAAACTGAGTATAAATGTAGGAGCCCTGCTCCTAAGAGATCAGATCCTGATTGAACCACAAAGGAACTCTGCCTGACTAGAAGGACCTGGAAGAAGCTGAAGGAGGAGTAACTTTCCCTGACCTGGGGGATTGGCCTGCAGTTGGTGCCTTGCTGAGAAAGGAGAGGAAAAGACTGAAAGAGACTTTGTACTTTGTTTTTCAACTATCTCCGAGGGCTTGGAAGAAGAGCTTGCCCCCTGAACTGAGTCCCAGGACCATTGGACTCATCTGCCTTCAAAAACTGAGTTGCCCGGACAATTCTTGCTAGTTTCCCGCTGGATTTGGCCCCAGTACGCCTCGTACTACATCCGCCGCGAAGCCGTGTCTTTGCTGCCCGGCACCGTGTGTCTACGCTGAACCAAAAGCGTTAGTACGCACCGTATCCCTCCCGGCTGCATTGCACCTAGCCTTCCCCGCCGATTCGAGACGTACATCCCTGGCTGCCGAACCCTGTACGCCGGACTCAAGCTTCGCTGTCCTGCAGGTATGGTCCGTACGCTGCCAACGTACTGCACCGTGCCGTACTCAGAGCCAAGAAGCCGCAGTACGCTGATTCTCCCCATACGCTGTACGGCGCCGAGAAGTGTCGCCGCCGATCCGCACCGAAGGTACGGCCCGAACGCCGACGCCACGGACTCTGCAAGCTGATCCGGATCATCCACACGTACTCCTGAAGGTCCCGTACCAACGCCGCGTCCCGACGCCGCGACCGGACCAGACCGAGTACGCTGCCGAACTACGACCCGGACCAATCAACTTGTTCCGCACTGTCCGTCGCGGACCCCACGAACTTAAGGTACTTTGTCCTGTTCGCACCGCAGTGTGCACGTCCCGGACCCCGGAGTCCGCACCGATTGTTTGACTCGTACTTTCTTTGTTTTTAATGCGGACGAGTCGTACACCCAGGTACGAACCGTACAAAGCCTGAAAAGAAGCAGAATTGAGTAAAAGAAGCCTATTTTTGCATCTTAAGCCTTCTTGCAAGAACATTGAACTTTAAAATAATACTGTGGTCATTTTGATCGTTATTCTGGTCTTGTGCTAAGCCTTATATAAAGAGAACTATTTTTGATACAACCTTGACTGGTGTCCATTTGTGGTGTGTCATTGTATTACTGTATGTGTTCACAAATGCTTAACCTATGACGCCCTGAGAATAGTCTTGACTGCTTGCGCCACACTACCTAAAGGGTGAGCAGGGGTTATTTAAAAGGGTGATCCCCTTACTCTGACTTGGAATTGAGAGTCCCTGCTTGTCGCAAGTGCATACTTGTGTCAACTAGAGACCCTCCATTTCTAACACACCACAACAAAGTGCTCCAGAACTGGACTGAGCCAGGCCCAGGCCCCCTGGCGACAAAGAACAAAAGAATTGTGCTATAAAAGAAGGAGCCCTGCTCCTAAGAGATCAGATCCTGTTTACGCCAAGACGAACCTCTGCCTGAAGGAGAAGGACCTGGAGAAGCTGAAGGAGGAATACTGTCTCTCTGCCTGAAGAGACTGGCCTGCAGTGGGTGCCTGTCTGCTGGAAGAAGAGGAAAAGACTACAGAAAAAGACTTTGATTCAACTTGTGCTTTTAAACAATCTCCAAGAGCTTGCTAGTGAACTTGCCCCCTGATCTGCGCCCCAGGAACAGTGGGCGCTATCTTTCCCCCAGAAGAGGAGAAGTGGCTGGACGCAATTCTGTGAAGCTGACTCCCAGAGAACCTGTGTGCCTCTCCCCCTTTCCCAGCACCGCGACATCTGCCACCTGGGGCTACCACGAACACCGCCAGGACCTGTCTAGCTGGTCCCAGCACCGCAAGTACCTGCCCCTCCGAGCCATAGCTCGCACCGTGAGGAAAAGAACCTGAACGTCTGCGCACCGAGCCTTGGCGACTCCGCGCCGCCGAGATCCCCGCAAGGTCCTGCGACATACTGGTGATCTACTGAGAAGCAGTCGGCGCTGCAACGCGATAAGAATTGCCCCGGAGCTGCCTTTCCCCCCTCTGACCTTGGTCGTGTGGCTGAGACCTCCTTCGAGTGTGCCACGAAGCACCGCCCCCCTCTGACTGTGAGGGACAACACCGCGACGTGGGACACCTCTCCGTGGAACCCCGAGGCTGCCGTGACCATCCCCGTGAAGAATAAAGGTATTAGTGACTTTCGCGCTAAAAGTACGGCCCGGACTTGCCTTCGTACAAGCCGTACCTGCATTGGAAATATTTGGGACTTGTACCGTTAATACGGCCCGTACTTGCCTTCGTACGGACCGTACTTGCAATTGAAGTATCTGGTGACTTGTGCCGTTGGTACGGCCCGTACTTGCCTGGGTGCGGTGCGTCCCTGCCTGTGAAGTAGCTGTGATTTGTGCCCTAGTTGGACCCGTACTGCCCGTGTACAAGCCGTACCTGTGCGGCCGTCCGTGCACTGCGCGTCCCTGCTACTGTACGGACCGTACAGCATCGACGAGCATTGTCGGCGCTCAAGCGGGGAGCGTGAGACTTGGCAAGCGAAGCTGGGAACGAGTTCGACGCGTACATACGTAGGTACGGCCCGTCTGGTTCACGGCCGGCATACGCGTACTCACGCGAGAAGCGCGAGGAACGGCACGACGTACTCAAATAGCGGTACGAAGTGTACCTGAGGCGCTACGAAGCGCACAATACCCCAAAGAAGCTGATTTTGAATAGAATTGTGCCATTTTTGCAACTGTGGACTGCCTCTAAGCATTTAAAGAGTAGCTGGATTAGTACTTACAAGAGAACTGTATTTTATGAACCTGCCTGCAAGAAATCTTTTATATAAAGACCTATATTTTTACAGAAATACAGCCTTGTGTATTTGTGTGGTGGGGAGGTGATTATTGTGTGGGACAACTTGAAATGCTTAACCTAATGCCCTCTGGAATCTAGCCTGATTGCTCGCGCCACGTTACCTAGAGGGTGAGCAGGGGTTATTTTTAAAGAGGTGATCCTACGCCCTGACTTAGATGAAAAGGGTCCCTGCTTGTCGCAAGTGCATACCTGCGCCAACCAGAGACCCCGGATTCTAACACAGGTGTACTGCGAATACTCATCAACACCAGGGGCAATACATCCGGCCATTTCAAAGACGTAGACGAACACACTTTTGCCAATTGCCATCCTCATTTTCAAAGTCCCATTAATCTGTTCCACGATCCCAGAAGCCTCTGGTCGATAGCTACTATATGGCCTCTGGTCAACGTTCAAACCAGCTCAAAGTAATTTCATTATTTCACTGTGAAAATGTGTTCCTCTATCTGACTGCAATGAGGTTGGATATCCGAGCCTTGGGATTAACTCCCTAAGCAACAACTTTGCTACTGTAAGACTATCACACCTGCTCGTCGGATAAGCTTACACCCATCGTGAGACAACACACACCACAACCAGAACATACCTCAAGCCATTGTACCTAGGCATTTAAATAAAATCGAGCTTTATTCTGTTGAAAGACCCTCCAGACCTCCCAATATGACTCAAGGCAACAACAGTCTTCTTTCCAGCATTCCTCTCCTGTCAAGTGACACACCTATGACACACTGCTTAAGCAAACGCTTGGAACCGTGGATTATACCACATCTGCCTGAACACTCGCACCATAGCATCCCTTCCAAGATGCACTGCTCCATGAATCTGTCTTGCCATAGGACTTAATAAATCATCTGGCAATACTGCTCGACCATCATTTGAAACCCAAATCCCTTCATCTCCTATTTCACATCCTGCTCTAATCCACACAGCTCTTACCTCTTCTGAAGCCTATCCCTGCAGACGCCTGAGCTCATCCCAGGTGTCTGCCATGGCTAACATAATGCTGAGCTTGGTTCTTTCTTGGCTCTCTCCTGTATAATCTCCAGTAAAAATGCACCCTTGTTCAGCGCAAAAACGTGCAACTTCATCAGCATACCTATTCCCCAGAGAAACAAAGTCATTTCCCCTCCCATGGGCTGTACATTTTACCACAGCAATTTCTCGTGGACCTTGTAAGGCTTCTAACAATTGTCTTACATATTCCCCGTTTCTAATGGGAGATCCTGATGACGTGAAAAACCCTCTCTGTGACCATAGCTGTCCAAAATCATGAACCACACCAAACCCGTACTGACTATCGGTGTAAATAGTGATTCGGATGTGATCAGCAGCCAAACAGGCACGAGTCAGAGCAATGATTTCTGCTACTTGTGCTGTGTATACTCCCTGTAAACAAGCAGCTTCCACCACTCCAGAAATGGTACACACAGCAAATGCTGCCCTCAAATGACCTGCATTGTCTCTTAAGTATGAACCGTCTCCGAAAAAGATTTCATCGGACTCAGGTAGAGGTTCATCTACAATGTCAGGCCTCGGTTTGGTGCAAAATTCAGTCACTTCGAGACAGTCATGGTCCTCACATTCTTCATCAGCAATCTTTGACACAGGCATTAAAGTAGCAGGATTCAAAACAGTACATTGTTTCAAAGTCACATTTTCTGAGGAATGTATAACCTGCTCATAACGTGTGAGTCTATTGTTTTTCATATGTTGTGTCTTGGTTCTCGTCATCAGGAGCTCAACTGAATGTGGAGCATAAACTGTAAGCGGATGACCCAAAACAATACTTTCACATCTTTCAATGCTGACACCTGTTGCAGCAACGGATTTGAGACATTCCGGCAACGCTGAAGCTACTGAATCTAAAGTAGCTGAGAAATAGGCAACTGGTCTACGGACTCCTCCATGACTCTGAGTTAAGACTGGCAAAGCACAACCTTCTCGCTCATAGCAGAACAGTGAAAAAGACTTGTTATAGTCTGGCATCCCCAGAGCTGGAGCAGGACATAAATCCGCTCTCAGCTCCAAAAACGCTACTAGGCATTCATGATCCCACGGTACTGGATCACTCACAACCTTATGCGTCAGCCTCCGTACAGGCTTCGCCTTCAAGGAAAAGTTCGGGATCCACTGATGACAGTATCCACTATCCAACCATTCCCAAGAACATTCAGACTTTCTTCTGTGTGGTAGGCACCATCATTTTCATAATTGCCTCAATTCGATCTGGTGACACTACCCTTTTGCCCTTTTCTATTCTATGACCCAAATACTGAACTTCGGGTAAGCAGTACTGCAACTTGTTGGGGGACACCTTGTGTCCATTCTCCGCTAGATGGTTCAGTAAGGCAACAGTATCAATCTTGCATGCATCCTCAGTCTCGGACACGATCAGAAGATCGTCATTGTATTGTACCCGAACTGAATTCTGCGGCAGTTCGAGACTCTCAAGGTTCTTTTTCAACAGCTGATTAAAGATCAATGGACTCTCTGCATACCCTTGTGGGATACGATACCATGTTAACACAAGATCTTCTAGCCGGAAAGCAAACAAAAACTGGCTTTCCTCATGCAGAGGTTCGGTACCACTGTGGGAATCGACAGAGATCACTGTTAGCATGAGCTGAAGTCATTTTGGTTGTGGCAGCCATTTTAGTTAGCCATGTGCTGGCCATGTGCTTCATGTCTCTTTACTGTTGCCCGCTTTTCTATTCTGCTTGAGTCATCAGTTACAGTTAACTCCTTCAGCACTGAGCCAGAGCAATGTATGATCAGAAAGGCCTATAGTTGCTAGAATACACCTGTTTTAGAATAGAACTGTCAGGCTATTCCAACTGATGTAAGGGTTTTTGTTACTCCTCCCATTCTGTTGACTAAGTAGTTTTTAGTTGTCCATATATGTGAATAGATATTCTTGTGTATACTTGTACCACCTCTTTTTGAGCCTTCATGCTTACTCAGCTACAAACAGGCCATAAAAGGCCCATGGTTTCTGTACCTCTTGTACTGCCTCATACATTGCCTGAGGACTCTGTGTCGATGCAGTCCCACTCATGAGTGAGAATAAACTATTGTTTTGATATTACAGCTTCTGTGCCAATCTCTGTTTTGTTGGTCTGAGGACTAAAGGACAAAGAAGGGCAAACCTCTGCACTGGTGGGCCCCTGAAAAGGCTCACTTCCACACCACGGGACAACATGGGACCACCATCGTGTTAACCTTTTGCAGGTCTTGCACGATCCCATACTTCCCACTCGGTTTCTGCAATCCCATGATTGGTGAGTTACATGGGCTCCCCATTATCTCCTTCAGAATTCCCTGTTCGATCATAGACTCAATCATAGGTTTGATTCCTGCAATTGTCTCTGATGACAGATTATACTGAGGTGTTCTCGGAAACTCAGCATTAGGTTTAACTTGGATCTTTACTGGCTCAACTCCCTTGATCAGTCCTATCTCTTCCCAATGAAATCCCATACATCCAAAGAGACAGTGTCCCTCAGGTCGAGAAGGAGTTCCTCAACCGTTAACATAGGAAATTCCTCTATACACAAATTCTGGTTTACCACCTTAAAAGTAGCATCATCATCACTAGTCTGCAGCTCTACTCCTTTGGGTGTACAATAGATGGTGCAGTTCAATTTACACAAGAGATCACAACCCAATAGACAGACCGGACTTGAGTCACATACCACAAATTAGTGTCGATCATGGAAGGTCCCTATTCTTACAGGTGTTGGTTTAGTCAAAGGATCAGTCATTTTCTTGGTCGCCACTCCTACAACTTGAATCGATTGTCCAGAGAAGGGTAAGTTAGGAACCACTGCAGATCTTACAGTGGAGCGGGTAGCACCCGTGTCAACCAAAAAGGTAGTTGGGTGACCATCAACATCTGCCTCTACATACAGTCCTCTCTGATATACCTCTAAGACAGCTCCAAGGGTACAGTCTTCCTCCCCCCTCAGACTCCGTCATTGCGATGGATTGAACAGAGTTTGTCAAAGGTCTCAATAAAAGGCATCTGCTGATAAGTTCAGGTTCCCTGTGGGATTCTCAGTGGCTGGGGAACTTGTACCTGCAGACCTATTGTCCCCCTTGTACAGATCTGGGTCTCGTAACTGTATTGACGACCTCAGACGTTTGCACCACTTCCTCCTACTGGATCTGATTAGCTGGATTCGATCTACACTCGCTCTTCCAATGCCCGATCCTATGACAGTTATGGATTGGGTGGTCTTCTTTAAGGTAGCAACATCTACTCCTGTCTTAGGATCTACGGGTTTCCCTTTTCCCTGACCTGAAGCATTCTGAGTCTCTCCTTTATTATTTCCCTGCCTTCTTCCTAACGTTCCTCCATTGGTCTGGGCTTGCTCTTCCTTTTCTGCATTCTGCATTTTGACCAGCATCAGCTTATCCTTAAGCTTTTTGTGCTTCGAGTTCACTTCATCACTACAGTATCTGGCATACCGCAAGATTTCATCCACGGATTTATTGCTGCCAGCAAATCAAATACTGCTGAATCATAAAACTAACTTCTGGTCTCAATCCTAGCACAAATTTTGAGACAAACTGTCCCATATCCTTTGGGTCAAGCGTATCCAATCCACTTTACTGCTTGAAGGCTTGTAGTAGGCTCTCATAGTAGGCATGCACAGTCTCCTTGGGATCCTGAACAGTTCTGTCTATTTTAACCCAATCAATATCTTGTGGTGAAATCTTAAATTGTAACCATGTGATTACCTGTTCGTACTTTTTCATAACCACAGGTGAAGGAACATGTGTAACCGAATCTCGCTCAGGTTCTGAAGTCGGCCAATCAACAGCAATTTTACAAGCTGACCACAAATCACTTGGTACCACAATATCAAACAATGTATTCAAATCAATCCAAAGTACTTTTGAAATTTTGACAAACCGATCAACTTGCTTGTACCATTCAACAGGTTTTTCCCTCAGCCAAGGAAAGTAATTGGTAAATGGTGCTAAGTCACCTCCACTCCAAGGCACATGCACATACCCTCCACTTGGTACCTCTCGCAACGGAAAGGCCTCTACTCTCATTGTTCCTCCACCCGGAGGCGGTGTTTCCCCTATACTCTTACTGGCACTCTTCTTCTTTGACCATCTTTCCTCCCACTTATCAAGCATGCTCCACGCGCTTATCCCTATGATTAATTCTCGAATGTGCGTTTTCAAACCTATGACTCTTATCTCTTCTAGTTCCTGATTACTATAATTTAACCTATGGTTTCCCTGTAACATCTTCGTTTTGGACAAATCAACATCATACCACTGGGCCAACTCTGTCAATTTCTCATGTGCTTTCCTTGCCTTGCGAGTTACATCCTTTGCCACAAACAACAATTCATCTGGTTCATAGAGTTTGATCCGTTCCAACGGCACCTCTACTTCTGCCTTTAACCTCATCACACCCAGTACCTTGGCCCTCAGATCAGCATTAATTGTGCCTCAACTCAACACACTACTTGACTCTCTACTCTCACTACCCTGATCTTCCCGCTGATTTCCTTCCATTAAGTTTCGAGAGACAGATTGACTCCCCGAAACTCCCTGACTGTTACTTCCCATCATCCTTCCACTAGGGTCTCTCGCTAGGGGTTCCCACATCCGCAAGTCAGAACGCGAGTGAGCCAATGACCATGTCCTCGGTGCCCTCTGTTCCACCTGTCCTCTAGAGGAATCTGCTGTGGCTGGTAACGGCGTACTTGATTCTATAGGCCTCGAAGGGTGACCACTTCCACTCGCTGTCCCATTCCCTCCGGAACCAGTACCCTCTCCCATTACTGACCGTACTAAACTTCCACTGCCTGTCTGATCTGGATCGTATACTGACACTGTAGGACCAATAGTAACCGGTACTGTAAGAGATTCCGGCAGTCTGGTAACTGTATTAGCCTCATTTGTCTCCATTCCTCTCAATGGTTGTGTCCCTATTCTCTCTGTCCCTGCTAAAATCCTTCCTCTTACTCCCACAGTAGGATTCGTCTTCGGCTCCCCCATTTCCCCTGAAGAAGCTCCTGTTCCTCCTTCCAAATCTGGATTATATGGAGGTTGACGTTCTGCGAACAACCTCTCCAAAAGACTGTCATCGGTCTCGCTATCATCTTCCTCTTCTCTTCTCTTCTCTTTTGGGCGTCTCCTACCTTTACTAGTAACGTAAATAGTCTATCTCCCTCAATGGCGTTTACCCTCCATCTTTTTGTCACTGCAGCCCACCGTGCATCCTGAAAGCCATATAATGAGCTGGGGTATCCTCAGGTGGTGCTTCTTCCCCCACTCGAGTTACTACTCCTCTATCTCGTAACACTTTAAAACATTTCATGATGAAATCAGCTCTTTTACCCACAGTGTTTTCGTTTACTTCCTGATGTCAATCCACCAATACCAGCGCGGCATTACACTAACCGACCTATCAGAGCGCGGCTCACTTCGACGTCACTTTTCCTCCTCACACAGCAGTTCCCCTCCATCACAATTCATCTTCCAACACTCTTGCACGTCTCACTCATACAACAAGTAACTGTCTGTCCACGAAACGACCGGACAATCACTTGATCGACTGTCTGTCCATCATACTGAAGAAATAAAAACCTGCTAAGGGGTTCACTGATACACCTGGTCCTTTAAACCAACAAAGAAGAGATTGGCATGGAAGCTGTAATATAAAAACAATGATTTTATTAACCTCACATGAGAAGTGGAGAAGTGTGGCTCAATGATTAGAGCGGCAGACCCTGATGCAGAGGTCTAGCCCGGGACCAGGGTTCAATTCCCTGCCTCGGCGGGTCTTGGGCAAAAAAATTCCACAGACCTGATAATTCTCGCCTCGGTGCCTATTCCAATCATGGAGTGCAACTCTGGGCAATAGTTTGCTTAACCTCCACAACGGCCCCCACAACGCTAAGTATGCCTGGCCTCCACCTCGGGGGTGCCCAGGAGTGGACGCCTCACAGGGAAAGCCAGGATGGGTTCCACAGCGGTATTCGTACAAGCGCCTTGAGACCCTTGCGGGTGAGTAGTGCGCTATACAAGTATCAAATTTACATTTACATGAGGGAGATTGCGTCACACAGTACCCTCAGGCCACTGTAGGAGGCATTCTAAGGAGTACAGAGAACAGGGGCATTATATATGCATAGGTTACATAGTCAGCATAAAACCAAGGGGAGGTCCTGGCACATACAAGAATAAATACTTACTGACTAATATGGCTATACAAAATTTGCTTGCTCAGCCAAGTGGGAGGAGAGATATTTCTCCTTACATCAGCAAGAATAGCCTGACAGTTACATACTAGGAGCAGGTGCATTCTACTAGCTAGGCCTTTCTGAGCATGTGCAAGGCTCTGGAAGAGGGAGAAAGCACATGGCAAGCACATGGCTGACTATGATGTCTGCCAAGTACAAAGTGGCTTTCAGCTCATGCTAACAGCGATTCCTGTAATCTTTAACAGATGGTCCTTTTAGCATGAGCTAAAGGCATTCCTATGATCTAGTAGGAACATAGAAAATATTTTGCACATTTATTTTCATAAATTCATCAACATCCTAATCCATTCCTAGGTGGGCATTTTTCATTCTAAACGTTTCATTAAGCGGGTATATATAAGGTATAAGCAGGAGTACAAAGGGAACAGAGCATTGGGTCATACAGATAGCAGGATAGAGTAATGGCTATTATTTCAAACAGAACCATCAATATTTTTCAACCCTAAGCAAAAGCAAATCCTAGAACCATCTAGTGTAACTCTATGTAAAAAACATTTTGAATAGACTTTTCCAGTGTTCCTTTTATGAGGACTAGAGTATCAATCATTATAGTCAAGGAAAGGGTAAAGTAACATTTGTCACTTGCTCAGAAGAATGTCTGTCCCGCAATTTGTTTTTATACCTAATGCAAATATTAAAGAAGTCAGACATATTATTACAAAAACAATCCTGGCTCCAGGGGACCAGGAGGACCACACAGGGCCATAGGAATATGGACGAGGAGCCGCAAAGGGCTGCTCATCCTCAAAAATGAGACGACTAAAGGGGTACATTACTAACAAAAAGAAGTCCTTGGGAAATTGAAGCCGCTGCACAACCAGCCAGAGGGGAGTCTTCTCCCTGTGTCGTTTTGAGCCTCACAGGCAGGCTCTTGTTCCCACGGTGGAGCTGCACAACTCGCAAATCAGGAATGATGGCCCAGTTTGAGAAGAAAAGTTCTTTCAACAATCCTGTCCAGTGTCTCAGGCAGTGCACCAGTTTTCTTCACGTCAATCTAACAGGCAACAGAGACCCAGCACCTGTATCCTGAACTCAAGTCCCTCCCTAACTCCTGTATTGTTCCGCTGGCGCACTGCTCTTTTGTTGGGGCCAAAGATTATATCCAGTGTGCCCAGGCACTTTTGATCAACAAACAAAGGTGCCGACTTGTATTCACTTTGGGACCAGGATTCAGAGGCCTAATGCTGGGATCTCTGAAGCAACCCTTGTTTCAAAAGGGGTCACCTCAAGCAAAAAGCCTGATTGCCGTCCTTGTCGGTCTGTGACTCTCTCAGCTGGGCATCAAAACTTGATCCACGACTTCTCCTTTCTGATTTGTGACCCCATCTTTCACCCAAGACAGTGGCAGGGGTACACACTTCACATCCCAGTGCTTCCGCCTTCACTGAGTTCCTAGTTGCCAGCAATGCCTGTGCTGGTTACCTTCACCTTGGCTTCAAGCTGGACTGGTGCTGACTCCCCAGGCTGGATCTGATGTCCGGGCCCCTCTGGCAATGGTTGTAAGGTAGCAAATATCTATTGGTGGACAGAACAAAAGGTATTTAGACAAGGCACGGAAATAATCTATCAACAGAGAGGATAGTCTCAAAATATTTCCTAGTATTGGGGCGCTCCATGTATTAGCAAGGCACCCAAGAACCACTTCATCTATCTGAGAGTAAAAACCCTGGACCTATTACACTATTTGAAGCAGCTAAGGAAGTCTGTGTTCATTTATTAAATGCTGAGGAAAAGAGAAAAACAATTCAGACATACTCCAAATCCTTACATTTGTGCATTCCTATATTATTCATCTGAAGAAACTTCAAGAAAAAGGGAAATGTTCTACAATTTTACTCATAAACTTTACATTACTTGTACAGGACTGCAGACACTTCTAAAATGATTTTCTTTCATAAAAGCACCTACATTGTATGCTTAGGACCATGCTCTCATGTTATAAGTGCAGCAGGAAAATCTAAAACTGCTAATTTAACAGGGATTCTTATTACATAAAGAACTTAAAAAAAAACTTCAACATAGTGGGTACATAAATTTCTCCAGCAGAACATGTTGTGACAAACAAACTCCTATAGAACAATATTTTCTTCAAAAATGTTTGCTGAGGATCACATTGGCGTCTTTCCTGCATCCTACTTTTCACGATCCAGACTATGCAACATCAGCTCTAATAAGGGCTGTCATATAAAATGAGAATAACATAAACAATAATGGTGTTATCACCTGAGAATTTTAGAACAAAAACTACCCACATCTAGTTCCCCTTAAAGGTCAAATAAGGGAACAGCAATCTAGACTACTCATCCTTTCACAATTTCATCAGACAGGATGGCCAGTAACATAGCATATTTATTTATTCATTTTATTAATGCTAACAATTTTAAAAACAGTATTACTGAGTAGCCAATTAAATGTCTCATGGCTGTTTCCCAGACAGCTTAGACAGGCTCAAAAGAGAGTGGGAAAAAGAGAGAGAAAACATAAATTTGTCTACCCTTAATTTGTAGAGGAGCTAACCTCCTCCCCCCATTTCAATAGTAGGAAACCTGAAACAGGTTTCACTTCTGTCGACACTATCAACCCCTATTTGTTTCAGCTGGACACAAATGCAATTGTAGGAGGCAACTAGCACATTTAGATAGCTAGAAAACATTAATAACCAACCAGCAATTCCTTTAGCAATTGTACTAGTTGTAACATGAGGGTGCATGAATTCAACCTAAATCCCATTGCCTCCTTATCTCAGCCCTTGCACAGTAATCTTTAAACTAAAACCATTATTTGTATATACATGGCAGAGGTATGCTCTAATCAGGGCCCATATATACCGCTATATTTCCTTCTGTTCACATGAGTGCACAAAAATTTGCTTTTGCCAAAAATAGTAAACAAAACTTCTCTTTCTCTCCCTGCACTGTCATCCCATCTTTCAAAAATTTTCAGAGGTCAAAATGTCAAAGCAAACCTTGCCTTTATCCCTGCTAGGCTGCTAAATATAGAACTCAACCTTTAACCCTTACCAGCTGTCCTATTTTTGTGCAAGGCCTTCCATGCAGCTTTTCCAATTCAAAGCAACTTACGGAGACCTCCCAGCGGAAAAGCAGTCCTATTCCGTTCCTGTTTGCCAGTAATTTAGAGGTAGGACAATAACTTCTGATGGTTTTCTATACATATTTTCAATTGTAAGCAGTGTGCGTGTACTTTTCTAGCAGTATAGAGGTCAGCTGTTCATTCTATACTTACATGTGTGCATTTACTGAAGCCTAAGATCAGTTTGAAAACTTCTCTGAGTATTAGAACTGCTTTTAAACAGTAAATGTTGCCCAAATGCGACTTTGGTGTTAGGGGCACTTAAAAATGAATAACCTACAATGTTTTGGCATATTAATCATCCCCAGAGTATCCCCTAGATATCCCAGGAATGGGGGATCAGAAATGTATAAGGTACACCCTTATAAAAATGAGTTTTGTATGCCTGGGTAAAGTGACATTTTCCATTTTAGTCCCCTCTATTGCGGTAAAGCGCTGCTTAAATTCAACTTTGATGCTAGCAGTTCACAGTATGATTATTAGGCATTATAGAGATTAAAAAACGAATATAGTGGATTTAGTTTTAATAAACCTTTTTTTTCATATAATCAAAATTCCTTTTTTTTTAAATAACACCAACCCCTTTGACGGTTCCACATATGAAAAGCAAGCCTCATTCCTTTCCTATCACATTTAAGCGCATTCATTTATAACCCTAAGCACAGAAGCCTTACTTGAAATATGAAAAGTCTGCGCCACTTTTTAAAGGACAGTTATTATTTAACATCAGAACCACAGATATGCTTATGTAAAAAGGCTTTAAGAAAGGAAATCCCTTCTAATCTTTTCTCTGTTATCCAAAATAATGAAACTGTCTTTTGTAACTTTTAAAATCAACAGTCTGTAATGCAGGCCTTTATACCATGTGTGCACTAACTTAAAATCTAGTTGACTCGGCAGTTTCCTTGTGGCTTGGGACCAAGAATAGCCATGTATTATTGATGCAGCTGTGCTCTTGACCAGCAGGCGTCACTTTACACGCCTTTCTCAGGAGGAAAAAACCCTTTTTATGTATTTGTAATGTCCTGAAAGAGTTTAATCCCCATTTGTTGTGTCAGACAGCTTCTTCTCAGTGAGACAGTTTTAACACAGCTGTTGGAAAGCTTTTTTTTATCTAGCGTTGAAATGTAAGCACGTCACAGTCTATTTAAAAGTCAGGCATTTCAAGACAGTCAAAATCCATCATTCTGATAATGTCATGTTTAGTTCAGGAACAACCAATTTACTCAGATGATGTGAATGCCTTTTAATATCTAATACAATGTATCTAAGGAGAATGCTGTAACATTTTGTATCTTAGTCCTAGTTAATGCAAAGCACACAATTTAGTTTTTTCCCTTCCTTTGTATGAGGCCTATTTTATTCCTATTGAATGTGAATTCTAATTTTATCTTTAGCATTGTGGCAAGTTGCACACATGTATAGTTTCTTACTTTGTCAATTTAATGGTAGCGTGCAGCTATTTAGCATATGTTACATAATTTCTGGATTTTTTTAAAATGTATTTTATTCAATGATATTTTGCATAACAGAATGATGACAACAACAAAAAACACATTGAGCTCATTTCAGACATTAACAGAAGGGGGTCATACACTCAGAACACACAATATAGCGCGCTTAATGCTAGCCATTTCTTACACAGAGAGCGGAATCGCTACTTTCTCATACAAGTACCACCGGTGTCAAACCACAAACCACATAGACATTCAAACACACAATTAACCCACAAATCAACACTTAGGACAGAAACAAAAGACAGCCCACAGACTGTACGTAAACCAAACCATTTGTAAATATTAATTGTAAGTCATATTTACAAGAAAAGCTTCTTAAAAGTAGTCACAAAAAAAAACTGCACCAAAAAACAGCCCAAAGACTGTTCCATGTCCAAGAAGCCAAAATACACCAAATTTGCCAGTTTTGGCTCGCAGAACATTCAAAAAGCGCTCTGCATATCAAAACCTATAAAAGTTAAAGTGCACAGATCAGGATCCTTTTTATGTACATATTTAATTCCATGGGGTACTTAGTCACCAAGGAACAAATACGTTTTTATACCTAAACCTATTTAGGTATCCCCTCTAGGGGAGCCGGCTGATTCACATTGATACCTCCAAGAAAGCAGCACATTCTTCGATGTGCGCTTGAAACAGGCATTCTAAGAATATTGCAGCATATACAATATTATACAGCAGCGACACTTAACACAATATGTGCCGCTACGAATTATTCAAAAGTTAGAGAAAAGTCTCCTCATTACCTGCCTACATAAATTGCAATTTACATAATTCCACAAATCACGATAATCACATTATTGGCCAATACAAGTCAAGCACATGTCAATGACCTTTCCGAACACAAATCTCCAACATCTCACTGCCAAGTTCTGAATGACCTAACGGTCATTTTTAGAATACTCACGCCAAAAAGGTTCTCAGTCGGGAGCGGCAAACATTTGGAGGATCAGATCAGGGAGACCAGAAATATACTGGGCTGCTGAGGCAGAGAATCTCAGTGCGCAGGGTACCTCCTTAGTAGATTCCTGTCCTGTCCTCCTCAGTAGATTCCTGTCTCCCATCAAGACCACTCCCTTGGATAGCCGTTTCTCCGATGAGGTCCACGTTTCGGGCGCCATTTGAAGAAATAACAACCTTCTAAGGGGCCCACTGATACACCTGGTCCTTTAAACCAGCTGTAATATAAAAACAATGCATTTATTAACCTCACACGAGGGAGATTGCGTCACACAGTACCCTCAGGCCACTGTAGGAGGCATTCTAAGGAGTACAGAGAACAGGGGCCTTATATATGCATATATTACATAGTCAGCATTCAACCAAGGGGAGGTCCTGGCACATACAAGAATAAATACTTACTGACTAATATGGCTATACAAAATTTGCTTGCTCAACAAAGTGGGAGGAGAGATATTTCTCCTTACATCAGCAAGAATAGCCTGACAGTTACATACTAGGAGCAGGTGCATTCTACTAGCTAGGACTTTCTGAGCATGTGCAAGGTTCTGGAAGTGGGAGAAAACACATGGTGAGCACATGGCACACTAAGATGGCTGCCATGTACAAAATGGCTTTCAGCTTATGCTAACAGCGATTCCTCTAATCTTTAAAAATACGACCGGACAGTCACTTGTAATTGCCTACCTCAATCTGACAAATGTCTGTCCGCGAAACGACCGGACAACTGCCCTCAACCATCTGCCCACGAACGGCCGGACGTTCACATAAATAGTTGATGGGATCCAATCACTCAATTTTACACATAGTAACCCACGACCTGCATTGGTCATTCAAACACTCACTCTCTCGTTCCCTATCTCGGGTGGGTTTGTCGATGAGGTCTCACGACTTCCACAATCAATGGTCGACTATTACGGCTCTGGGTGTCTTCTACACCACAACCTATCTATCCCGGGATCTTAGGCTACTCATCGAGCCTGTCATCAAAAATCACATGGACTCAACTCTCATCTCAACTCCGCGAGACATCACACAATGAAATCATCACCGCAATCTAGCAACATCCCTGTTCATACTCACTCCTCCGCGAACTGCTGCTTCCGCCGCACCATCACTCTCCGTCGGTCTCTGCCAAACACCTTCGTTCTCCGCTCTCGATCTTCTGGGCAAACATCTTGTGGGGTCTATGGGGTTTTCCTAACCTTTCCCTACCCTCCCCTTACTACAGAGGTAACCGTCCTCTCGCTAGCAACTGAAAAAGCTGGGTTCCACTACAGAAATGTAACAGGTCGATGTCTCTTTTTACCTGCTGAGAAGTGTGAAAGGGAGAAATAACACATCACAATTGTCTTTCCAAATTAATCAGGACTCAAAAACCACAGACTCCAATCTCAGTTTAGGGGATTTATTACAAAGCCAAAAGCAACTGGATGTACAAGCATCTCAAGACGAGGTTGTAGAAATACATGGGAACTAATACAAAGCCGAATCTACGGATTAATCTGCTCCGGTGGATCATGAAGAGGATGAACAATTCCAAACATAACACACAAGCAAGGACTGCTCCAACATTTAAATCAAACTTCATCTGTCTCTAAAGGAGGAAAAAACATAAGACTGTCCCTACACTATCTCTAAGGTTGCATCCCTACATAGCATTTCCCAGGCAAAGTCAGTAAAAGGTGTCAGCTTGTGAAGACTTCCTAAGGAGCGCATTCACAATGTAAATCAGATGACTAAAACTAAAGAGTTTATTCTAAGATACTCTTCCCAGATCAACCTTCTAACCCTTCTCCTAACTCATCCTGTCTCCTTCTGCCTCTCTGAACCTCTCTCTCTACTTCTTCTCACTCCTTCTGCCTCTCCTCCCTCGAGGCGCTTTCCCTAATACAAAACACAAAGATGTAGAACACTCCCATAGATCACCTCACGAACGGACACCTCTCCTAGGTAGTTTTCCACCGTCTTCTCCGTGTTTGATTCCGTTGACCTTGATTCCCAGGCCTCCTCAGTGAGAAAGAACACCGGCCCCCAATTATCGTTTCGTTGCTTACAGTGTTGCACATCTCCTCCATGCCTAACTCCTAAAACCAAAGGTGTTAGTTCTAACTAACATTGGCAGCTTCTTCCACCTGCAACTGAAACGTGAGAACAGAACATCTTTGCTTACACATGAAATTCGATGACTACTTGTAATTGCAAGAGCACACCAGGGAAAAATACATTTCGGGCCTACACAGTTTGGCCAACGTAAGAATAAACGAATAGGCCTTTATTTTCCAATGTAAACATTTCATTTAGGCCTTTACACATCAAATTATACACTCGAGTTAATAAGGTTCCGCATTACAGCATCTACAAATAATACACGTTAAGCTTCTCACATTATTTGTTCTTGCAATCTTCATCTTGGTACACATTTAAACTAAAATACATTTCATTACACAGAAACTTTCATTAAGCAATGGCAGCATACTAAAGATTACACTTTCAGTCATGAATATCATTTCATTTCTCTTTGCATGGCACAATACATATCTATCATTTAACATAACATCATTATTACACCACGTTCTAATAATCACACGTTAATACAACACAAGAATATATGCGGGTGCGGGCTATCCATGATTGTATTGCACCCCTACAATTTTAGAGCACCATCACGCTCAATCAGTGTTGTGTCACTAAATGCTGTGCTCTCTGTCACTTCTAGGCTCGTAGGCTTCATAGTTTGTGAGAGACCACATTTCAATGTCTCACAGCATGACAAAGAATATACTATAGCAACATTTGTAAACTTAAGATGAATGTCAAACGGGTAGTGCACGTTCTGGTGCGGCTTACGTTGGCTAACTGGCATACTCTTCCGACTAGTCTCCCTAAGATCAGGCCAGCCTCCTTAGGGAGCTCTCCATGCAGTAGACAAGCTGGTGCCTGGACCTCTAAAGCTGGACCACATCACCACAGTGCTCCTTTATCCCTCCCTGTATTGAAGACACCATGCACATCTACAATCATCATTCCTGATATAATTCTATCAAGTCTCTCCTCACTATGCTGCTGGCTAACAAAGATCCACAGACCTGAAACTCTGCACCTTGAAACCCTAGGCCTGAAGAAGCAAAGTATTCTAACCCAAACAAACTGAAGGAGCTTCTGAGGGAGCTTCTGAGGGAGTTCTGTTTGGCATTTTCACTCTACACATTTAAAAAAGAATTCAAATAGCTGCTGTTCATTTATCACCTCTCCCCTTAGGTGTCCTGTTGCAGAGCCTAATATGAAATTGCATCCCTCCCAGTCTCTCTGACTGTATTGCAATGCCCTTACTTATTCCCTTCTTCCACTCACTTCTCACTTTTTATTCTTAAACTATTCCTGCTTTGTAAGATTGCAATAATGTCCTTACCTTATTTGCCTTTTTTTTAATTACCCTGCTCTTCTCTGGCCTGTACCTAGGCTATCACCTCAATTTGTACTGTCACTGCAGCTCCTTTGGTAATACTTTACCTGTCATCTCCACCTCATTTGTCTTAGTCCTCTCCTGCCTTGAAGTCCGGGCACTTAGATGGCAACTATGACCAAAACTTGCCCACCCATAACAACATTGGTAATAATGGTAGTGCTTTTTTTAAATTTTAATATCACTTGCTGTACACTCACCACTTCTTGTAAATTTCTTTTATGCTTCCTTATACCTTTTGTTATGTTCTTCTCCATAAAGCAAGTGATGCCTGCTGGTTTGCGCTAAATAAATCTCTAAAATATGTTACGTTAGAATATTTTATGCAGTACAGTCTAGTACCTGATATGGAGGGAATCTCTTCATTGCTTAGTAGTTAGGAAGCCTCCAACTTGCTGAATATCAAATTCTTATGGAACCTCTTAAAAGCAAGATGTTCCTGGGGGGCTCTGAAAAAAACCGAGACTGTTCCACAGTGAGCATCAAGAACATTAAATCCTCACATCACATCTTCTAAAAGCTTGGAAGGTTAGAATCACCTTGCATTAAGAACTCACGGTTGACAGAGTAATATCGTAGGAAGAGTTTTTACAAAGAAGGTGTGGAACAGATTAATTGTATTCTGCTTGGTGCAGGGTCGCCACTCTTGCCACGGGTCCTTATCAAGTAAGGAGTAATCAACAGTGGAGCGAAGTACAAACCATAGGTAATTTATTAAGCATTCAGAATGGGTCTCCATCCAACAAGCACCATGGAGTTACTCAAGGATGGAGCACGCTTGAACAATGGCTACATGTTTTTTTTAGGGAAGATCACAAACAAGGAACGCCCAGAGGTAAATAGAACACACAAGGCCAAGGCAAGAATCTGACAGCCTCAGTGTCTTTTGCAATTTCTACGTTTTAAGGCTGAACAACAAAATGTGCTATTCTGCGTAGACTTTACTTAAGGATTAACTATTGCCTGAAAACCTTCGAGCAAGCTGACTCTGCATGTTTACACAGCCTACAATGGCCCAACCTGCAATTCTTTACCTAATGTTTATACAGATGCGGTGTCAAGAAGAGAACCAGACTGAAAGTAGGGCAGGGATGAGAATGGATGAAGCATAGCTTAACCAAAAAATGAAAGAATCAGATTTTACATTTTAACAGCCTTTCCTTTTCAGCGGTGCTCAATCCATTCTAAGAGGAACACGTATTAATCGCGTACGTTAATATTAATCATTTCATCAATTTCAGTATGCATCATCATTTCTCTACTTAATTCATGAACATTAATTGGGAAAGGCTTGATACTGTTACAGGTAGCTATATAAGCTGTAGATATCACAGGGAGACGCTGAATGCAGCAACAGCAAGTGAGAAAGATGGCTCCCATAATCACTATTCTCATTAATAATTTCCAGCCCCAAGCAGAAATAATACCCCAAAACCATTCTGACCTAATCCATGTTCCTTTTTCCTGGTGTATTTCTGCAGTTATTTTGGTGAAGCTTTTGTGTGGCTCAATTAGCATTAAGGGCGTTTAATGTATTTGACAGTGTGAATCTTTAAGAGAGGACAAGGTGAAGTGGTAATGTTCAGATGCGGTAGAAGTAGGGGGCACTAGGCTATGAACAGGGTAATATGTTTCAAGTCTCCAAAATAGACCCAAAAATCCCAATACTAACAATAGAAAACATACAAATATCCCTATTTTTCTCTTTCTAATCCCAAATGGTCAGCTTTTAGCGGGGCATTCGGGGCAAGTACTACTATTCCACCTAATAGGTCAAAAACACCTTCTCAAAGGGCCTTAATTACAAATCGACAACTCTACCCGTTTCAACCTAATCTATATACAAATACCTATTTCAGAAGAACACCTAACACTATTCCCTATACTGATCTTTTATCCAACCTGTATGTTTCTTAACCTTCCTTCCTCTTACTGTAGTATTTGTTTGATTGCCAAGGTAACAAAGAGTAGCGTAACGATCAGCCAGAAACAGATCAATGTAATATCAATTCTCCTAAAATTCCCTCACTACACTATCAAAGAGCATTAAGTCCCAAATGTCTTTTGCTTCAAAGTCTCACTTGCAAGCTTATGTACTGGTCCGGATGTTGGCGGTCTTGACCACCGGAATGGGTTGCCACCTCTCCAGAGATAGTTTCTTCAGTCAAAGTCTATAGTTCTTTTGGCCCTTGGCCACACTTAGTATCAAGGCTGAACAATGTCAGGATGCTCAAACAGAATCCGTTCATCTTGGTCAGGCATGATAAATCAGGTATTTCTCTTGTTATCCACTGATCATATGGCAAAGGGAGTGGCGCTTGCTTTTGTCACATCACTGGCATGGATCTGGTGTCTGTGCCCTGTGCACTTAACAGCAGTCTGGGTGGTGAAGAGAACTTGCACATGACCCTTCTAGCATGGCTTAAGGCTGGACTTCCTCTGAAACTGATGGGTAAAGACACAGTCTCTAGGCCTCAGCTTGTGACCTGGACCTTTAAAACTGGGAGAGAGACTGGCCTTCACCTGTGAATGGATCAAATGCAAATCTTTTAGTCAACACAGTAATCAACAAGAATGGTAATTTCAATGTCAGATTGTCCTTGATCTTGGTACACCCTATACATTTGCTGGCCTCCCCATACCATCTCAACTGGTTGCAAGACCTTCAAAGGGCAGGCCAGGGGGTGCAAAATATCCTGTTGAAACGGGGTACCTTTTACTGTGCTATAAGTATGGCACATCATGCACCTCTTGTCAGGATTGGAGCTGAAAGGGCTAGTTTTCCCCGGTTGAGGCAACAATCTCATAGTCAGGCTAGGCTGGTCCGAGGAAGGCGTAGATGCGTATCTGTAAGATCTCTCTCCGCCTTCCTACGGTCATTTGTAGTGTAGTAACATTTCTACCCCTTCTTTCCAAGATGGCCGCTGGTCGGTCCGCTTCTTCCCTCCCACGGTTCCTCCGCTGTGGTGCAGATCCTTCTGCTTTCATTCTGTCAAAACGAGGAGGGATATACCTGGTTTCTTTCCGCCTCTCATTCTTCCTTTCATTTTGACGCTGATCAATCTGAAGAACTAAGTCAATTAATTCTGATACCTCCGTGGGACGTTTTGGAATCTGTGATAGACCATCTTTGATCTCATCCTTGAGACCACGATAAAAAATTGCAGCACGTTTAGCCTCTGGCCAGTTGGTTTCTACAATTAATTTATTAAATTGCGCCAAATATGCAACTAATTCACGATTCCCTTGCTTCAGATCTAACAACTCGCAATCAGTGGATTGCGAGATGGACCGTCTGTCGAAAATTCGTAGAAATTCTCTCTTGAAGCCTTCAAATTCATTTAAAATGGGGTCGTTGTTGTTCACCAACGGCATAGACCAGGCGGCGGCATCTCCACTCAGGTACGACAGCATGAACGCCACCTTAGACTGATCTTCCTTGAAAATAATGGGGCGACAGAGATAGTGTAAGGAGCATTGAGTAAGAAAAATCTCTAAGGCTAAGATTTCCTATAAGAAGCAGGCAGACAAGAAGAGGCGTCCAAATCCAGTTTATGAGAAGGGAGATCAGGTCTGGGTTTCCACCCGAAACTTACGTCTGAAGGGGAACCGGAAGTTCCAGCCTAGATTTGTGGGGCCTTTTCGGGTAGACCGGATGGTGAATCCTGTCAGTGTTAAGGTTCGTCTTCCTCCAAGGTTAAAGATTCATCCAGTCTTCCATGTTTCCTTGCTCCAGCGTTGTCCTGAGGGTTTTAGAGTCAAGAGGTCCCCTTCGTCAGTCTTGGTGCAGGGAAGTGAGGAATTTGAGGTGAAGAGAATTCTAGATTCTAGGCTTCAAAGAGGGAAGATTTTCTACTTAGTAGACTGGAAGGGTTATGGTCCTGAAGAGAGATCCTGGGAGCCATTTTCCAACATCCATGCTCCACGTTTGCTCAGAGAGTTTCATCGCACTCATCCCACTAAACCCAAGGAGGAGAGGAGGGGGGTTTTGGTGGGAGGTACTGTCAGGATTGGAGCTGAAAGGGCTAGTTTTCCCCGGTTGAGGCAACAATCTCATAGTCAGGCTAGGCTGGTCCGAGGAAGGCGTAGATGCGTATCTGTAAGATCGCTCTCCGCCTTCCTACGGTCATTTGTAGTGTAGTAACATTTCTACCCCTTCTTTCCAAGATGGCCGCTGGTCGGTCCGCTTCTTCCCTCCCACGGTTCCTCCGCTGTGGTGCAGTGTTTCTATTTTGAAGTTGTGCGCGCGCTTCCAATACGCGGCGCACTTCAACTGTCTAAATTTGTGGAGTGGCGGTGTTCGCTCGAGCTCCGTCCTCTCCCGGTTAATTTCTAGTCAGAGTTTTGGACTTCTTAGAATAAATTTGTTGCCTTTAGAGAACCTTCACTCAGTCCCGCAGAGGGATATTATTTTGAGAAAACCAGCTGTATCTTTGAAGGACTTCGTTCGGAGAATCTGCAGAGAAGTGGGCATCTCGTTCACGACGTGAGGTCAAGTTCTTCATGAGTAAGGAGGGTGAGAGGCTAGGCGCGAGAGCTGGGCATTTTGAGAAGTAAGTGTGCCTTTTTTCTCTCACATTCTTGGAGCGTCAACCTTCCAGTGAACTTCGTTTCTGTGACTAGAGACTCTGTGGGTCAGTAAGCTTTTCAGTTCCGCTTATGATTCACGTATTCCAGCAACAATAGTTCTTCAGTATAGAGTTGCCAGTCAGAATCAATTTTGAATACCAGGGGATAGTAAAGAAAAGAAAAGAGACTGAAACAAGAGACAGAAGAAGGAGTAGTTTTGAATCAAATAAAGACTTCCGCAGCTTGAACTCAAATAAGCAATTGTAAATATATATATATATATATTTATTTAAGAGCATTCACCTTCCAGCATCATCTTCGGTGTGCAGAGTCCAGCAAGAAGATTAGCCAACTTTCCTCAACCTCATATTTCAGCTCTTCATTTAAAATATAGAATAACCTCTTGTTGGGAGACAGGTAAAGCTGGAGGGAGAGAGTTGGGTGGAGGGGGCTTTAGGAAGAAACAGGGTCTTACATGTGAATTTTCATTACAGGATTTGCTGCACGCCAACAGTACAGCCCCTCTTTCCCAATGAGATACCCAGCTGAGTATAGAGAGTAGCTACCCACTGTGTCAGGACAGGTATAGTGTGGAATAATTACATTTGGAATTCTTAAGGGTAGTAGTTGTGGAGCAGTTGTTTATTAACTCTCGTTACAGGGATCTAGAAGAAGGAGGTTCGAGACCAGTCCAGAAAGAAGACACAGCGCAGTCTCTCTTGTCTGTCCAATTCCCCTTTCCCCCTCCTCGCTGTTCGTGAGCCTTGGAGTTCGCGGCAGCGGAGTAGGGGAGTGGAGATCCAGCATCTGCTCCTGTGGAAACCGAATTTCAGCTTGAGGTACTTGACACCTCTTGACATAGAACTCTGCCACCCTGGGAATCAGATTACTGAACCATACATGATCTGACGTGGCCACTATTCCTTTAGCACTGATATGGGCTGAACTGTGGGCCATAGTAACAATAACATTCACATAACAATTTAGAAGCATTCATCTTTGCTTTCCTGACAGATCTATCCAACATCCTGTCGCATCCTGTCACCTATATCTTTTACACTGTTTCTTCTGTTCCTCCATAGCTTCTTCCTGTACTTCCCTAATGAAATTTAGAGTCTGATTAAACATAGTTACTTCTGGTGTCCATCTAACTGTCCCTATAATATACATTAAACTATACTCTAAATAGGCTGTTCGTTTAACTGGTTCATTGGCAAAAGTATTTCCCTGTATTACCTCATCTGTAATTTTCTTGTGGACAAAATATTTAACAATAGCAACTTTTTTTGTTAACATCAAGGTATCCAGTATCTTTACTATTCATTCCCCATACTGTATCTTATCACTATGCAAAATAAAAATACATTTATTTTTCTTCTCAGAGTCGTCCGAATGAATGGGCGACTCCAAAGACATATACATTGATATTTACAGTCAAATCTTTACTTATTTCACAAGCTCTAGCCAAATCTGTCAGCTTCACAGATTGCGTTGGCATTTGTTGCATTTTACATAACTCAACCACAGATTTCAAGGGAGTAACTATATAGGCCCCTGTACTAGAGCCATCAGGTAGTTTGTAACATGCACCATCCACGGACAGTTCCCCTAGTGGGTCAGATATAGGGGTATCTGTCAGGTCTACCCGTCCCTTGGTCTCCTTCTCAGTAATAAATATGCAATCATGCTTCTCATCATGTTGGGACTCAGAAAGGGGTAGTACAGTGGCTGGATTCAAAACTTTACAGCATTTCAGAGTGATGTTTTAGAGCAAGAAGTGTCAACTCATACCCTGTTAATATCGCTGTCAAGTTACCACACTTCTCTTACCTGTTTTTAGATGCGTGGTGAGAGTTTCGCGGAGACACAATGACCAACTTCCCTGAAACTATGTTAGAACTGGTGGATTGATTTTTATTCTCACCAAGTAATAAATAGATTTGGGGAGGAGGGCCGGGTACTAGATGTTATTGTAGCGGACTCTTGCTGTCGACCTGCGAAGCAACAAGTAATAAAACTAAATAACTGTCCTTTGCACTTTTATTTGCAAACTACACTTTTTATTTCTCAACTTCTAATTATTCTATTCGTGGGTCTACCTGCGATCAGGAAGTGTGAATCCTACGTCCAAGTATGTCTTGTGTAGAAACTGGTCAGCTGAATAGGAGAGCGGTTGGTTAGTTTCTTAACTTCTTCAGTGGGAAATCTCAGGTAGTTCTTGAAGAAGAGAGAACATGACACCAATAAGATTATGATAACTGGTACAATTTCCTCTAAAACAACTCCTAAACACCTCTTTTCCTACTCACTTGTATGATGCTCTTTTTTAAATTTTTTTTATATAACTCTTTTTATTATAAAGACAGCGACAACAAGGCATAGCTTTACAGTGTAACAACATAGGCAATGGCAAACACAAGGTTTCATACATAGACAATATACTTTTGCCGTTGGAGTTACGGGGAAGGGGAAACATCTAAATCGTTCAATCTGGGGGGGGGGCACATATTTCACCTCTATACAAATTCCAAGGGGACCAAATCTTAGACCACTTCCGTGGGCAACCCCTCGCAATGTAGACCGATTTTTCCCTTTGCATGCACCAATCAAGGTCCTTTTTCCATTCCACAATTTTGGGTGCTTGCGGGGCCCCCCAGTGCTGTGCAATATTTCTTTTAGCTATCATACAAGCAAGCGTGACCCATTGTATGGCGTAGGCGTTGAGGTCCGTGGGTTCCCAGATATTAAGGAGACACCTAGGAGCCTCCGGCCAGAGTTCAACCCCCAGGACTTCACCAATAATCGAGTGTATCTTCTGCCAGTACTCCTGAATTACCCCACAATGCCATATGATGTGTATGAAAATACCTGGCTGGGGGCATCCCCGTCTGCAGGACCCATCAGTTTGCCTCCCCATGTGCACCAATTGCGGCCCTGTTAAATATATTCTGTGCAATATTTTGAGTTGCACTAGGCGGAGCCTTGCTGATATTGCAACTGTTTTAGGGGATGAGACCGCTGTCTGCCACCCCTCATCATCTAGTTCCACACCGTCCCCAGCCCACTTCTCTCTCAGTATGGTTAAAGGGTCCCGCATGTTATTGATCAGTTTCCTGTAAGTCAGGGATATGGCCCGCTCGGGCAGGTGTCCATCAAGGAGTCTGTCTTCCAGGGGGGTGCGATCAGGTGGTGAGGTGTCTCCCGGCAGTGCGGGCCGCAGTGCATGCCGGACCTGGAGATATCTGAACCGCTCGGAGTCAGCAAGTGCGTATTGAGTCTTCAAAGCACTAAACGGCTTTATTCCCCCCGCCTCCCAGAGATCACCGATTTTGGAAATACAGATCAGGTCCCACTTATCAAACCCCTTTGAGTTTCCCAGGTATCCCAGTGTTTGTGAGTCCCATAGCGGGGTAGCAAGCGTTAATCTGTTGGCCCAGCCCAGTGACTGTGTCGCAGTGTGCCATATCTTGGTTGTGTGCTTGGTTGGCCCAGTCAGGGAGAACTTACCCGGAGTGGAGTATAGTGCTCGACCGTACGCCCCGCTAGGCAGGAGCCAGCGGTCCAGAGTTTCATCGCACTCATCCCACTAAACCCAAGGAGGAGAGGAGGGGGGTTTTGGTGGGAGGTACTGTCAGGATTGGAGCTGAAAGGGCTAGTTTTCCCCGGTTGAGGCAACAATCTCATAGTCAGGCTAGGCTGGTCCGAGGAAGGCGTAGATGCGTATCTGTAAGATCGCTCTCCGCCTTCCTACGGTCATTTGTAGTGTAGTAACATTTCTACCCCTTCTTTCCAAGATGGCCGCTGGTCGGTCCGCTTCTTCCCTCCCACGGTTCCTCCGCTGTGGTGCAGTGTTTCTATTTTGAAGTTGTGCGCGCGCTTCCAATACGCGGCGCACTTCAACTGTCTAAATTTGTGGAGTGGCGGTGTTCGCTCGAGCTCCGTCCTCTCCCGGTTAATTTCTAGTCAGAGTTTTGGACTTCTTAGAATAAATTTGTTGCCTTTAGAGAACCTTCACTCAGTCCCGCAGAGGGATATTATTTTGAGAAAACCAGCTGTATCTTTGAAGGACTTCGTTCGGAGAATCTGCAGAGAAGTGGGCATCTCGTTCACGACGTGAGGTCAAGTTCTTCATGAGTAAGGAGGGTGAGAGGCTAGGCGCGAGAGCTGGGCATTTTGAGAAGTAAGTGTGCCTTTTTTCTCTCACATTCTTGGAGCGTCAACCTTCCAGTGAACTTCGTTTCTGTGACTAGAGACTCTGTGGGTCAGTAAGCTTTTCAGTTCCGCTTATGATTCACGTATTCCAGCAACAATAGTTCTTCAGTATAGAGTTGCCAGTCAGAATCAATTTTGAATACCAGGGGATAGTAAAGAAAAGAAAAGAGACTGAAACAAGAGACAGAAGAAGGAGTAGTTTTGAATCAAATAAAGACTTCCGCAGCTTGAACTCAAATAAGCAATTGTAAATATATATATATATATATTTATTTAAGAGCATTCACCTTCCAGCATCATCTTCGGTGTGCAGAGTCCAGCAAGAAGATTAGCCAACTTTCCTCAACCTCATATTTCAGCTCTTCATTTAAAATATAGAATAACCTCTTGTTGGGAGACAGGTAAAGCTGGAGGGAGAGAGTTGGGTGGAGGGGGCTTTAGGAAGAAACAGGGTCTTACATGTGAATTTTCATTACAGGATTTGCTGCACGCCAACAGTACAGCCCCTCTTTCCCAATGAGATACCCAGCTGAGTATAGAGAGTAGCTACCCACTGTGTCAGGACAGGTATAGTGTGGAATAATTACATTTGGAATTCTTAAGGGTAGTAGTTGTGGAGCAGTTGTTTATTAACTCTCGTTACAGGGATCTAGAAGAAGGAGGTTCGAGACCAGTCCAGAAAGAAGACACAGCGCAGTCTCTCTTGTCTGTCCAATTCCCCTTTCCCCCTCCTCGCTGTTCGTGAGCCTTGGAGTTCGCGGCAGCGGAGTAGGGGAGTGGAGATCCAGCATCTGCTCCTGTGGAAACCGAATTTCAGCTTGAGGTACTTGACACCTCTTGACATAGAACTCTGCCACCCTGGGAATCAGATTACTGAACCATACATGATCTGACGTGGCCACTATTCCTTTAGCACTGATATGGGCTGAACTGTGGGCCATAGTAACAATAACATTCACATAACAATTTAGAAGCATTCATCTTTGCTTTCCTGACAGATCTATCCAACATCCTGTCGCATCCTGTCACCTATATCTTTTACACTGTTTCTTCTGTTCCTCCATAGCTTCTTCCTGTACTTCCCTAATGAAATTTAGAGTCTGATTAAACATAGTTACTTCTGGTGTCCATCTAACTGTCCCTATAATATACATTAAACTATACTCTAAATAGGCTGTTCGTTTAACTGGTTCATTGGCAAAAGTATTTCCCTGTATTACCTCATCTGTAATTTTCTTGTGGACAAAATATTTAACAATAGCAACTTTTTTTGTTAACATCAAGGTATCCAGTATCTTTACTATTCATTCCCCATACTGTATCTTATCACTATGCAAAATAAAAATACATTTATTTTTCTTCTCAGAGTCGTCCGAATGAATGGGCGACTCCAAAGACATATACATTGATATTTACAGTCAAATCTTTACTTATTTCACAAGCTCTAGCCAAATCTGTCAGCTTCACAGATTGCGTTGGCATTTGTTGCATTTTACATAACTCAACCACAGATTTCAAGGGAGTAACTATATAGGCCCCTGTACTAGAGCCATCAGGTAGTTTGTAACATGCACCATCCACGGACAGTTCCCCTAGTGGGTCAGATATAGGGGTATCTGTCAGGTCTACCCGTCCCTTGGTCTCCTTCTCAGTAATAAATATGCAATCATGCTTCTCATCATGTTGGGACTCAGAAAGGGGTAGTACAGTGGCTGGATTCAAAACTTTACAGCATTTCAGAGTGATGTTTTAGAGCAAGAAGTGTCAACTCATACCCTGTTAATATCGCTGTCAAGTTACCACACTTCTCTTACCTGTTTTTAGATGCGTGGTGAGAGTTTCGCGGAGACACAATGACCAACTTCCCTGAAACTATGTTAGAACTGGTGGATTGATTTTTATTCTCACCAAGTAATAAATAGATTTGGGGAGGAGGGCCGGGTACTAGATGTTATTGTAGCGGACTCTTGCTGTCGACCTGCGAAGCAACAAGTAATAAAACTAAATAACTGTCCTTTGCACTTTTATTTGCAAACTACACTTTTTATTTCTCAACTTCTAATTATTCTATTCGTGGGTCTACCTGCGATCAGGAAGTGTGAATCCTACGTCCAAGTATGTCTTGTGTAGAAACTGGTCAGCTGAATAGGAGAGCGGTTGGTTAGTTTCTTAACTTCTTCAGTGGGAAATCTCAGGTAGTTCTTGAAGAAGAGAGAACATGACACCAATAAGATTATGATAACTGGTACAATTTCCTCTAAAACAACTCCTAAACACCTCTTTTCCTACTCACTTGTATGATGCTCTTTTTTAAATTTTTTTTATATAACTCTTTTTATTATAAAGACAGCGACAACAAGGCATAGCTTTACAGTGTAACAACATAGGCAATGGCAAACACAAGGTTTCATACATAGACAATATACTTTTGCCGTTGGAGTTACGGGGAAGGGGAAACATCTAAATCGTTCAATCTGGGGGGGGGGCACATATTTCACCTCTATACAAATTCCAAGGGGACCAAATCTTAGACCACTTCCGTGGGCAACCCCTCGCAATGTAGACCGATTTTTCCCTTTGCATGCACCAATCAAGGTCCTTTTTCCATTCCACAATTTTGGGTGCTTGCGGGGCCCCCCAGTGCTGTGCAATATTTCTTTTAGCTATCATACAAGCAAGCGTGACCCATTGTATGGCGTAGGCGTTGAGGTCCGTGGGTTCCCAGATATTAAGGAGACACCTAGGAGCCTCCGGCCAGAGTTCAACCCCCAGGACTTCACCAATAATCGAGTGTATCTTCTGCCAGTACTCCTGAATTACCCCACAATGCCATATGATGTGTATGAAAATACCTGGCTGGGGGCATCCCCGTCTGCAGGACCCATCAGTTTGCCTCCCCATGTGCACCAATTGCGGCCCTGTTAAATATATTCTGTGCAATATTTTGAGTTGCACTAGGCGGAGCCTTGCTGATATTGCAACTGTTTTAGGGGATGAGACCGCTGTCTGCCACCCCTCATCATCTAGTTCCACACCGTCCCCAGCCCACTTCTCTCTCAGTATGGTTAAAGGGTCCCGCATGTTATTGATCAGTTTCCTGTAAGTCAGGGATATGGCCCGCTCGGGCAGGTGTCCATCAAGGAGTCTGTCTTCCAGGGGGGTGCGATCAGGTGGTGAGGTGTCTCCCGGCAGTGCGGGCCGCAGTGCATGCCGGACCTGGAGATATCTGAACCGCTCGGAGTCAGCAAGTGCGTATTGAGTCTTCAAAGCACTAAACGGCTTTATTCCCCCCGCCTCCCAGAGATCACCGATTTTGGAAATACAGATCAGGTCCCACTTATCAAACCCCTTTGAGTTTCCCAGGTATCCCAGTGTTTGTGAGTCCCATAGCGGGGTAGCAAGCGTTAATCTGTTGGCCCAGCCCAGTGACTGTGTCGCAGTGTGCCATATCTTGGTTGTGTGCTTGGTTGGCCCAGTCAGGGAGAACTTACCCGGAGTGGAGTATAGTGCTCGACCGTACGCCCCGCTAGGCAGGAGCCAGCGGTCCATACGATATCCCGGGGCATCGGGGGGGCCGCAGGTGCCATGATTTATCACGATCAAATGAGCTGCCCATTAGTATATTTTTATATCAGGCAGTCCAATTCCGCCATCGTACCAGCCAAGCGTGAGCTTAGATAATGCTATGCGTGGCCTTCCTCCCCAGAGGAGAGCCCTCTGAAGGCTCTCTATTTCCCCAAAGTAAGAATTGGGAACGGGATCCGTGGCATTTTGCAATGCGTAGAGGAAGCGCGGCAATGACATCATTTTGAACAATGCCGCCCTACCCAGCAAGGAGATAGGGAGCGATTTCCAGTGTAGAATGTCGCTTTTCAGGCGGTGCAGGGGTGGGGTCAAGTTACGTGCAGATCAGAGCGCAGGATCTAAAGAGACAAATATGCCTAGGTATTTGAATCCTTCCGTCGCGATCGATATAGGGCAGTTTCGGGGCAGGTGCGGGGTACTACCGCTCAGGACATATATGAGTGACTTCTGCCAGTTGATTCGGAAGCCAGAGTATCTCCCAAAGATGTCTAGGATGTCGAGCAGGATAGTAAGGGATCTCTTGGGGGATGCGAGGTAGAGGAGAACGTCGTCCGCGTAGAGGGATATTCTGTCCTCCCATCCCTGCGCCCACCGCAGCCCACAAATGGCCACGTCATTGCGGATCCACGCTGCAAGGGATTCGAGGGCCAGAGCGAACAGGAGGGGAGAAAGGGGGCAGCCCTGGCGGGTGCCACGACCAAGCTCGAAGGGGGCGGATTTTCTATTATTGACGACTACCTGCGCCATAGGAGCGGCGTAGAGGAGTTTCACCCAGCTGATAAAGATCGGACCCATGCCAAGTTTTGTTAGCACTGCAAATAGATAAGCCCATTCAAGGGTGTCAAACGCCATAGGGGCATCTAAGGTGGAGGAGTGTGGCTCAATGGTTAGAGCGGCAGACCCTGAAGCAGAGTTCTGGCCAGGGACCAGGGTTCGATTCCCGCCTCGGTGGGGCTCGGGCTCAATTTCCTCGGCCTGTCTATTCTCGCCTCGGTGCCTATTCTAATCACGGGCCCCACGCTGCAACTCTGGGCAATAGCTTGCTTAGCCTCCACACCGGCTCCAACAGCGCTAAGGATGCCTGGCTTCACCCTGGGGGTGCCCAGGAGTGGACACTTCACAGGGAAAGCCAGGAGGGGTTCCACAGTGGTATGAGTATCAGCGCCAGGAAACCGCAAAGGCGACACCGCAAGGTGGCCGTCTGGTGACAGTGCGCTCTATAAGTACCTTGACATTTACATTTATTTACAAGGAGGCTATGATCGCATCTTCTCGTATTGTGGGGGCCCTACCCAGCACCCTGTGTACTCTGCGCAAATTCAAGGCGGTATTCCGTCGGGGCATAAAGCCTGACTGGTCGGGATGGACTAGATCCCCCACAACCTTAACCAGTCGATTAGCAAGTACCTTAGCCAGTATTTTGGGCTCGGCGTTTAGTAATGAGATAGGCCGATAGGATGAGCAATCTGTTTTTGGCTTCCCCTCCTTACGTATGGTAACAATCGTGGCCAAGCGTTGGTCCAGAGGCAATATCCCCGTCTCCAGGCTGCAGGTGTACATGGACCGTAGATAGTGTCCTAGTTTGTCAGGGCGAAGCTTGTACAGCTCAATAGGGAGACCGTTGAGGCCCAAAGCTTTACCCGGCCGCAACGCTCGTATGGCTATAGCGATTTCCTCAGTGCAGAGGGAGCTATCCAGGAATTGACGGTCCGCCTCCGGAAGAGTAGGAAGGGAGATGTCCCTGACTAGGTCTAGGGAGTCCTCAACTGTGTGAGGGGCCACCGACGTATATACTGTAGCATAGTGGGCTGCAAATTGTGTGGCTATCTCTTGGGGGTCCGTAACAGGGATACCGTCAACTCCCTTGAGCTCAGGGACGAGTCGGCTAGCACGCCCTCTTCTATCGAGCCAGGCAATCAGTTTGCCCGCTTTGTCTCCCCAATCGTCTACACGGCCCAGTTTTTCCTGTCCCAGTGTTTTGGCGCGGTCAGTGACCAGGGCCCGATATTCATCCTGACAGAGTCGGAGTTCATGCATCGCATCGGGTGTAGGATTAGAGTTAACGGTCTGCTCAAGTTGGTGCACCCGATGTTCAACGTTAGAGATGTCTTTCAGTCTTTCCTTTTTTCCCCTGCAATGAGAGACAGGGCCTGTCCTCGGAGCGCAGTTTTAAATGCTTCCCAGAGTATTTGCGGGGAATCGACCGAATGTTCGTTATCTGTAAAGTAATCATCAATAGTCTTGATCAGATCCCTGCGTATCTTGGGGTTTTTGAGGTGCCAGGGATTTATGGGGGCAATGCGACCTACTTGTTTATGATCTAGAACCATATGGGCCCAAAGAGGGGAGTGATCAGATATACCCCTTGGGAGATGCCTGATTTCGTGGATATGAGCAACCTGGGAGGCGGGGGCAATCATGTAGTCTAATCGGGAGAGGCTGCGGTGTGCGTTCGAGTAGAAAGTGTGCTGTATTTTGTCCGGGTGGTATGTTCTCCATAAGTCCACTAAACCCATTGCATCCAGAAAATTTGAGAGTGAGTGTGTCGTCTGGGGCATTTGACGCGGCGGGTGTCTGTCCAGTTCGCCTGACACGACAGAGTTAAAGTCCCCACCCATGACAAGCTGCCCCACAGGTAGGGTAAGTAGTAGAGCACTAAGGTCAGTAAACGTAGTTGACTGCAACCCTGGGGGTACATATATTGAAAGAAGGGTTAGGGTATGCCCTTCCCACGTGCCGGCCACACCCACGTATCGCCCACGGTCGTCTACATAGGAGGATGTGACAGACAGCGGGAATGAGTTTTTAACCATGATCCCCACTCCTCTCGAACTAGACGTGAAGCCAGCATGTGCCACCATCGAATAACCCCACCTGCATATTGCTCTCCATTTATTACCTATGAGGTGCTTTTCCTGGAGCAGGACTACGTCCGGGGACAGTCTTTTTATGTGCTGGGTAGGGCACCTGCCTTGTATGTACTTAGCTTTCTTTATTCTTGAATTGCAGGTCCTGACATCGTCACAGAGAAGAAGATCCCCAGGAAGCTGAGTCGGGAAAGAAGAAATTCGGCGTGCTGTCCCAGGTAAGTTTTCGTAGACAGAATGCAGCACGAACCTCTTCCAGGCAACAGAACAAAAGGCCAAGCGCCTTCCAGAACTTGGGTGAGGTCTTTTATAGGCAGACCACACCCAAGCGAGCACACGTTAGTTCACGTTCTGAAATACGTGGCAACGTGATGTGCGTGCGTTTCTTTTTCGGCCCGATTCCGGTAGCGAGCAACAGCTCCGCCGGGACCCAAGCTGTAAACTTCAATTATGCTGCATAGCTGGCGCATGATGCACACGCGACTTCCCTGGTCCCGATCCTGGCAGCAAGCAAAGATCTGCCAGGACCGAAGCCGCGTGCGTTCTCCATGTTGCACAACTGGCGCTTCCACTCAATAGCAGCAAAGCTCCTCTGGTCACAAATTGAATAGTTCCAAAAAGTTCGGAATCATATACAATCCTTTACAACAGAATACAAAGTACTGAACACAAAGTACATTATAAACATACTGCAATACACACTACATAAAAATGGAGTGTTGGAGCACGGGATAGGGGTGGGCTTTTCTTCCTCAAATGGAGCAGGGTGACATGCTCCAATTATGACAATCGCACTGGTCAGGTGCTGGGTCTGAATACTTTTTTTAGATATCAACTAAATGTGGTACCATAACTGTCAAATTGTGACCTTAAATATATACTTCAGATTGCTTTATCGCAGTGGGGTCCAATGTGGAGGAGAAATATGCACATGACCTATTCCTTCCTACATGGGACCGTGCCAAGCTGCAACCATATTTTACATAAAAATTTTAATAATCAGGTTTCACCTGAAACAGGAGCATTACTTAAAGCATTTTTTTCAATTACAAAAAGACAGCTTCACACTGATTAGTCCAAGGAAGCAGCATGCATACGTGCTTTAATGTTAAAGCAAGCAGGGGTTTTGTAATTAGTGAAAAATTTGGTAATAAACGCACAGATATTAGATTAAGTCAGTGGTTTCTGCAAATTCAGCACAAATTATATCCTATGTTGGTGTAGTGTCTTACCCCCTTCGACAGGAGGAGATCTAAATAGGTAACGTTCTGTTGACAAGACTGTAATTGGAAAAGAGATACTTTGTCCCAAGAAGGCTAAGTGATGCAATAATTTCACTGTAACTTGTTTCAAACCTTCTGCTGTATTGCTATGTCTCCATTGAGTGGCTTATAAACTACCAGCAGCTCACCAGTGTACGGTCCAACCTGTATTTTAAAAAATAAAACTCAGGCATTCAAGACACCATTTCTTTTGTTTTTTCACAACTCATAAACTGATGTGTACAGAGAAAATAGGTGACATTTTAAAAATGTGTTCACAGCTAATATTTATTACTCATTTTTTTTACTTTTGTGCAAGGGGTATTGTAGCTATGGTTTGCATGTACTACACATGTAGTTCTTCAGTTTAAATTGTCAAAGCCTTGCTTTTTTTTTCATTACTGCTGAAAACCCTGCCTAATGCACCAATGTGATCACTGCTGATACTCTTGGATGGGGTGCTCATTTTACATTACTAGTATCTTTTGTTACAGAAAATATTGTAGACCCTTGTACTAACATTCAGTGAAATAGGGCTTTGAACGGGGATGCCAGAAAATCCCACAGGTGTATTAACTTTACCTAAGAAACAACAAGATATTGAGGGACTACTATCTTGTTACTTTTCTCTCAAATCAATCACAAATTGATAAAACTTTTATCCTGTATTCCATCCCCCCTTTTAAGCATAGGAATAATAGGGCTATTACATACATTAGAGGAAACTTCCTCAAAGCAAGTAAAGAAATCAGGGCCTCTCCCTGTTTTTGTTTACAAGCAGTAAGGAGCGCCAAATCTATTTTCCTAGCTGGAACCATCGTTTTTATAAAAGTACGTATGTTACCGGGCAGATCCAGAATGAGCTGACTAGGTTTCTGACCAGGTTTCCTATCCCTATCAGCTGTTATTATGGCAGCCCAATCTCCTCCCAAATCAACAGCATGATCCTGTTTCCGGGTAAGTCGCCACATATATGGTGGCAGGATCATACCAAAAAAACATATCAATTATCTGCTAAGGTCATGATACAAGAATCAATGGCTGCCTGTACATCATCATAAAATCCCCAAGGATGCTTCCTTATGTCTGGTAAGGAGGCTTTTAAAGTAAGTACATCCGTCCTTTTCCAGGGCGTATATATCCAATTGTATAAAAAATGGGCTCTAGCATTGGGACCATTAGGGTCATCATTATGTGCATTCCCTCTTTCAGGAATGAACTGTGGCGCAGCTTCCCTCATAGATCTTATTCGGGGAGAGGAAGAGAGTTAATTCCGGAATCCAATTATTGTTGCTTTGGCAGCATTAACTCTACTTACAGAGAAGGCCCCTATCTGACATTGTCGATTAATAGCTCTAACATCATCTGGGCCATTCTGTCCTGTAATCAACTCCCATTGAACCATACATTGATGGGAAAGCTTATTTATATGACAAAGAAGCTCACCCTCAGAGAAATCCTGTATTTGATCAATCATTTTTCCTACCTCCATTTCTAGATTACTCAACCAATTTAATACCATCAATCTTATCACGTCCTGACGAAACTGAGGTACAGTAGAGCGAAGAACTCAAGGGGTCTGGACAGATGCAGGTAACACAGAATCATTAGTCATTTCAAATGCAGTGGCCTGAGGTGGAGGCGCAGAGGCTTGGGATGGGTGTGCAGTAGCCTGGGTTGGAGGGGGTAAGGAATGTACCAGTACTGGTTGGAAAATAGGGAGCTGGACAAGCGCGGGCGAAGGAGGGGGAGCCGGGGGTATAAGGGGGGCGATATTTAAGGGTCCAGGGGGAAGAGTGTTAAAGGTACATATGGCTGTGGGGTCGTTCTATCAACAACCCATCAATATCTGAATCCACATCTTCTTGGTGGACCTGAACTGCTACAATTGGTCTAACTATATATTCCTTAGATATTAATAAACAATGCTCTCTATCTAAACATTTATTTTTCTCCTGAACTTCCTTATCCTTCACTTCCTTATACTTCTGATACTCTATTTTCCTTTCCTGTTTCCTTGGTACCTTCTCTGACTTGAGCTGCCGCTCCTTCACTTCTTTCCTCCACATACGCAAACTGTCAAACATAGCTGGCCTAACTTTCTTTAAAAACAATAGTTTCTGTAAATACTCGAGTTTGTGAGGGCCCATGGTTCCCTCTAATGGCCATTCTAACTGGGGATCCCCTTTTATATTTTTGTTCCACAATGCATTATACATGATGGGACAAATACCCTATTTGATGTACATCTCAAAATTCGGTGTACCTTCTGGTGGCGCCGGCTAACTTGCTTCCAAAATGCTCTGCTTATCGCAGTAGCAACAACAAAACTTCCAAAGAGTGCTAATCACAGGTGTTATATAAGATAAAAAAACTTATAAACATAGAGAAATAAAAAATATTCTCACAATACCTGTAAGAAAAAATGTTAGCAAAAACAAATAGCTAGTTCCAAAACAGAGTCTAAGTTTCAAAATACCAAACAGATCCTAGGTTTCAAAATTCCAAACAGATTCCGAACGGAGTACCAATTCCGAATGGATTACCAAACAAATACCAAGTCAAGATGGATATCAAGTCAAGCAAATACCAAACAAATCCTAACCAAATGAACAAATGAACCGGTTCAATACAGATTTACCACATGCATAGTCTTCGCCTCCCACCTGTTGATACTCCCTGATCCAAAAATAACCCAATCAAGGCCAGCAGCCGCTAGGAAGATCAGAGTCGGAGAGCTGAAAATTCACTTTGACCCACGAACAACACTAATCTCATTAGGTGGTGCGCTCCTCAGCGAAGTTCGTCTTACCGACCTGATCTCCTCCCGCTGGTCCGACTGCAAGCCTTTGATGGGGTGCCACATTGGGCGCCAATTTGTGGAACAGATTAATTTTAATCTGCTTGGTGCAGGGTCACCACTCTTGCCACGGGTCCTTATCAAGTAAGGAGTAATCAACAGTGGAGCGAAGTACAAACCATAGGTAAATTATTAGGCATTCAGAATGGGTCTCCATCCAAAGAGCACCATGGAGTTACTCAAGGATGGAGCACGCTTGAACAATGGCTACATGGGTTTTTATAGGGAAGATCACAAACAAGGAATGCAGAGGTAAATAGAACTTTGGAAAGAACACACAAATGAGCTAAATGAAAGAATCAGATTTTACATTTTAACAAAGGATAGCCCTTGAACTTAATTTGGCTGCCAGTGGCCAGCAAGTGAAGCCATGCCAACCACTCTGATATCTTTCTTTGCCTTTTGGCGTCAAGGAAGGTTGCAGCGGTTAAAGGTATTGAAATAGGTTGCATACAAAGATACAGACAATATATTGCAATAGACAAGCCTTGTTGAAGTTGTAGTTGAGGAAGAGTGCCAGACATGCATTAGTCATGCAAGGAGGACATATAGGTGGGAGAAGCTAAAATACACAGATTTGGCAGGGCAGATAACTTCTGGGGATTTCTCTCTCAGTGTCTGTTTCTGCCATCAGGCTGAAGGGACTAGTATCAGGAAGAAAATCGCAGAATAATCCAGGCTAACAGTAATGGTCCTGCTGGGAATAGGAATAGTGAACGACCTGACAAGCCCATTTCTTGAAAAGGGGTGGAGGAGGCTGGTAGTTATAGATGCTCACTCCTAGGAGAAAACACTTTGATGATAGTAGCTTCATGCCCTTTTAAGCATAGACTAAAGTTGTGTTACATCCATGATGACATCAGGGTCAAAAACTTACCGAAGACAGTGTGCATTGAAAAGGGAAATGAGTGCTCCTCATGCTGCCAGTCAGTGTGCTCCCGCACGTTGACCTCAGTGGAAAGCTGAGCATCCCTGCAGCCCTAACCGCTATCCCATCTTCAACTTGAAGGGGATTCCGCAAGCTACCTTGACTGTTGGGCTCAAAGGGCGGTGGCAGAAGGAATAAAGGGTGTTAAACTTGGTCTTCTTTGTTTATCCCAAAACTCATACCTTTCTGAAAAGGGGTATCGATAACCCTTATAACCAGCTCTCACAAAGATAGTGGTGTGTCCATAAGATGTTACTTGAGGTAACCAATCTTAGAAGAGGTAGAGTCTTTTTCAGTGACGTCAGTTCCTATTTAAATTATATAAAATAGTCAATCACATGAGAAAGATGCATCGAAACACATTGGTTTCCTATTCTTTCTTACGTTTCTCACTATTACTTTCCTAAATGTTGCTATTTTTATCACAGATTTTTGCTTCTAGTAGTTTGATCTTCAAGATTCAGTGCCTAGAATTTTAGCTTGGCTCTGTAATCCTTCATTGTGTCAGGAGGAGTTTGGTGTCTCACTGTTCTTCTCAGTATTCATTTTCCTGTTCAATCAAGAGACACTGGATTGCCAGGGTGATTTTTTTCATTTGTAAGTTTCCCTACTAACAGAACCCTCTAAAGAAAACACATAAAACGTTCACAAATACTGCTCTGTGCCTGCCGGCACTATGACTACTGGGCGGAGGCACCTATTACTCAGGCAATTAAGAAAGGGATTCAAAGGTCCGTCTCAGCTTTCAGTCAATGACAAGATGGTCCATTTGTTGCTGTCATAGACCAGAGCTTTTTTAGGGTGAAATATTTAGGTATTTGGCAATCTTGCAGGTCTAACCACTGTCATTTTCCTAAGTCATTTACTTTAAATATTATGTTTACAGACATCTAGAGAGCAAGCAGGTAAGTATATAGGTAGCAAAGTTAATAATACATTTAGTTTCCAGATTTGGCGTGGATATTAGTCTCCTAAATGCATAAAACCTCATCATAGGACATAATTGATCAAATATTTCCTGAAAAAATTCTCCCTGAATGCTTGTAGGAAATATACAAGTATTAAAAATAAGATCGCAGTCTATACAACAATACTGAACAGGAGGTTATTAATCTAAGCAGGGGTGCAACCACCTGCTCCTATGGGGAAGGCGAGAGAGCAGTCAGGCCCTTAGCAGACATACTTGGAGCAGCATAATTTTGGCTGCACCTTTTTGTTTAATTAGGCCACACATATGTATTCATTCATGGTCTCATGTATTTGGGTGATGTGACATTATTAAAGTAATGTAGTGCACCTAAACAGATACAGAAGGCGCGTTTGCTGTGTAATATCGATATTTATATGAGTGTGCATATTAAAGTTTTCCTTGCAGTGTCATCGACTTGAAGTTCTCGTATGTCTCTGCATTTGTGTGATTTGAATAATATTGTTAATTCAAATGTATTCGCGTCCTCATTTAAATAATACTCTGCATTTATTTCATACCTAAAGATGTATCCATTTGAATAGTACTCTACATCAATATTATAACCGTAAATGTTTCTGCAATCATGCATTTGAAAATTAAATTAAATGAAAATAGTATTTTATAAAGCGCGGCTACTATCCGGGGGTGTTAAACACAAAAGGTTCAGCACTATTCAACAATTATAACAACCAATATCAATACCAAAGAAACAGTAAGAACACAAGAAGATGTCCAGATCCCAGATGCTGATTTCTTAAAAGGATTTTTCCTTATTGAGTTCATTTAAAAATCAGAAGACCATAGCCAACGCGTTTCGTCTCACAAAGAGACTTCTTCAGGGCTTTTTGGAATCACAGAGAAATTTATTCAAAAGACATTGTAGATTACAACCAATTGTCAAGGAGTCCATGTTTCGGAGACTTTATGTAGTAGGCATTATCAGCGACGGCTCAGTCGCCTGCAGCACGCGTGCTCGTCAGTTTCAGTTTTTTTTTTTTGCAGAGTTTTATATAGCGCAAACTTGACCCGAATCCAATCGGGTATCAGAGCGCTTTACATGGCACCAGTTACTTTACATGAGGATACACATTATATATATATATTTTTTTTTATTAGGCACAGGGAGATTAAGTGATTTGCCCAGAATCACAGGATGTGTAGCATCATTGCCAAGACTCGAACCCAAATTCCCAGGTCCGAGGTTGAGCGCCCTAGCCGTTAGGCCAACTCCTCTCCCCAGGTTTGAAAAACATACTCTAGTGCTCTACAAGGAAAGCAAAGTGGTTGTCGTTTCCTATCGCAACCTCAAGAGGCTACGTGAATGCGCTCCCAAACTGGCTTTGTAGCCCGGCATCCGGGAGTGTGAAGGAGGCGTGAAGGGGGTATGGCCAAAGGCGCTTCAGGTGCGAGTGGCGACCAAGAGAAAGTGAGGCCAGATGAAAGAATTAAATGGGGTCCAGCTACCCCCGCTATCCCACACGATCTCCCTCGTGGAACATAGCTACTGTGAACATAAAATGTAGTTAAAACAAGGGTGAGAAATAATTAAACATGTTACTGAGTAACTTGATCAAAGGCCTTAAACATTTGGATTTTTTAATGCTTAACCTACAACATGAACGTCTGCTTTACATTCAAAGGTTTTCTCTTCTCTGCAGGTGCAGTTGTGTGATCTTACGAATAGAAAAAGGCACATTGTGTGGGAGAGACAGTGAGGCTCGAAAGGAGCACCTTTAGCCAAGGACGAGAACCCTCAATGAACAGAGGGAGGACTACTGTTTGCACATATTGGAAAGTGGTTTATTTGTAGTGATAAGTAGGGACCTACCACTAGTATTAAGGCCACAAACACAATAAAAGGTTCAGTGAAGGTCTCAATTTATTCCCTTGCGTATCCCTTGATAGCTGGCAACGAGCAGGCAGGCTTAACTTGGGACAACAACAATTTGATCCAGCACTCCAAATTGTAGTTAAACAGATTATTCAATGTACTGCATACAAAAATTCGATTGATTCAGCAGGTATTATTCCAATTTTCTTTTTTTTTAAACTCTTCTTCATAATAAAATTTTGTATGAACAAATTGTGTGTAATCCTTCAAGCTCAAGAAATGTCGTATACACAAATTATGAGTATAAGAAATTTCTTGAGCCTGAAGGATTTTCATCTAATTACAGATTGTGATGGGATATCACCCAACGCCGTACTTTGGCAGATGACTTAAAAGTAAACTGGAGACCAGTCATGGAAACTATAGGATTTCCTTATGATGAGATTCTGACTAGACAAGGTATGCCCTATTGGATTATTTATCTAAGACAATAGGATTTCACTTTATGTATTGATTCATGACTCATGGCCACTTTTGTACTTTATTTTTGATTAGGCCATACTGGCATCAATCCAAGGAGAAAGGATCATACATGACAGATACATCTATGAATCAAGGTTTACGTATTACTGATAATATCCATAAAAGGCCATCATATTGCTCTTTGGTAAGAACCATTAATGTTTTGAAATAGAAGTGGGTATCCTTCTAAAAAACAGTGATATATTTATGAAAACTTAGAAGTTCATACTGAGCACTAACGCTCCATCCCATTAGGAGAACATAAGTAAATAACAGCGTCGCTATCCAGTTATAAAGGGCATTTTAACCATCTAGCAGTTTGTTTTCAGCATGTATCAACAAGATTGTAAATCTGTATAGATTATGGATCACTGAAGTTCTCTTGAGCCGTATAACACTATATGTATAGATAGATAAGAAACTCTGATGATAGATTAAAAAACATGTTTATTGAAATGAAATGATGAGAACGTTGTGCATAGTTTTTTAATAATCACCTCTGTTTTGAGCACTTTATAAATATTGTATATAAATAGTAAATATGTATTTATGTATATTATTTGTAGCCCTGAAGAAGTCCGATAGAATGAAACGCGTTGGCTAGTGTCGCATTTTATTATGAAGAAGAGCTTTTTTGAATAAAGAAAATTAGAATATGACCTGCTGAATCAATCAAATTTTTGTATACAGTACATTGAATAATCTGTTTAACTACAATTTGGAGTGCTCGTTCATATTGTTGTTGTGCTATTTGTAGGATATTTTATATTAGGAATCTTAAGGGTATTGAGCCGCAGATCCTTGGCACCACAGAAGTTAAAACTACACATGACCCTAATATAGCGATAAGTGTAGTCAAATTTGCCTCATACCCTTTGCATTGTGTTTCTTATAGGCTTAACTTAGGAGACAAATGTGTAAAGCATTTAAAAACACCAATACATTAAATAATTAAGACACAATACACAATAAAAACCAAACACCAATTTATAAAAATATGTTAAATTCTTCTTGATTAAAATTACACCAAAACGCAAAAATCCAGTATAGGGAACCAGAGATATGAATTGTTAAATGGTTAAAGCAAATACCAATCAAAGGGTTAAAACAGGTTGCACTGGACAGGCCACCCACAATGTAACACTTTTACTCTTACTTCCAGAAGTGTTTCTTGAAGCAGAAAGTTGGTCCACAGCACTACCCAAGGGTTAAGAAGCTCTGGTTTGCCCTTGGGGTCTGGGACAACAACTCCCACAATGCACCTGGTCAACTTATTGAGCTTTTTACAAACGTTGCTCCAAACTTCTAGTACTTCTTCCTGAAGTTCCTCTTGTGGGTTCACATTGTCCAAAACAGCAATCCAAGGGTATGGAAGCTCTGAGATGGTCCTTGGGCTGTTGGAACTACAGTTCCCACAATGCACCTGGCCAAATCCTTAACCGTCTTCTGGGCACACTCAAGAATGGGTACTTCTTGGTGGGAATGATGCAAATGGGCTCTGTTAACCTGTAGCTTTCAGGGAGTCCACTCCTTAATCCTTGTGAAGCCAAGCAAAGTCCTTAGGGCTGTAGTACCGGTTTGTGCAGCAGGTGCAGACCTACAGAGTGCAGTTCTTTGGGTGCAGATCAGGGATCCATCAGGGCAGTCCATCTTCTCTTTGTTGTTTCAGGCAGTAGATCTGAGTTGCTCGACAACTCTCCCATATTTATTTTGGGTTCCAAGCAGGGGGCACCCTGATCAATGGGATACAGGGTGCCACCTACAGGTATGAGCATTAGGGAATTCTGCTCAGTTACCTTAAAACTCTGCCAAATTCCGCAGAGGTCCACGAGTTGGCAGAGTGCCTATATACACATGGTTTAAGGCTTTAAGCATCATTATTACACCCTAAGAAGTCACTGACTCACCTGTCAAAGACAAATACCTCCATGAATTTAATAAACTAATCAAGGAATCCGGCTTTAATCAACATTATGCGTAAGCATTGTGGGGAGGACATGAGGATCGGGGGGGGGGAAGAAATGCTTTGCCACAGAGCTGCATGCAGCTTCTCTGATGCCATCGCGAGGACCTGAGCAGAGTGGGGATGGGCTCAGGGCATTCTTGACAGGTGGCTGTGACAGCGGCTTTACAGTTTTTACAAAATGTATTTCCAAAGCGTGAGAGCTGTCCTACTATTTAAAACCAAACAAAAAAGCACGCCATTCATTGGTAGTCTGACATGGCGGGTGCATGCAGGTTGATGGAGGTGGTGGGCTACTTACAGCTGCTCCTGTTGGTGCACTCTACGTCCATGGAGGGGGCAATTAATGGAATCCTCTGGCACCCAGAGTCTGGACAGCATCTTCTGCTCTGGCAGCACACTGGGGGCCCTGTACCCTTTCAGCCCTCCCAGCTCAGGCACTCTCCCAAGCCAGTCAGTCTGCAGACAGCAACCCGTCTCTCCCCACAGCATTAAAACCAATCAGCTGCCATCTTGCCAGGTCTGGCTGGGAAAGCAAGCAAAGTAGGCTGTGAAAAAAAGCTCAACCTACATAATGATGATGACGGGATGCAAAAGTCACTACAGAAGGTGGTAAAGACCTTCAACAATATGCTGAACAGGCCCGTAATCCATTATCATAAATGCATAAGTGGGTGAAAACATAAGAGTGAGAATCAGAACAAATATGGTGGGAGTTTAATTTCCCTATTAAATTGCATTGGAGTGGAGGTAGCTTTATGAGGAAGAACGTTAAAATAATGTTTTGGTTGAACGAAAACCATCTCTTTTCCCCTCGAAAGTGTTTAAGTATGGTCATCTCTGCATTTACAAGCCGCTGAGTCAACTTGTGCAGCCAGGCTCACCGTTAGTAACAACTTACGGTGTCTGTCTTCAGTCTGCAGGTAGCACTCATGCTACCCACCGGAAGGACAAGTATCAGAGTAGGGTTACAGTGCAGAATAAAGCTTGTGCCACCTGAGTGTCAACAGCAGCGAAGAGCTTGCAAATAGAGAAAAACAATACCAATTGCAAAACACCTTCTGGTCCAGCTTGCTTGTGCACTTTAATTGTGCATTTTAAAAGGCAGATAGAAAGGTAAAACACACACTTTTTTTGCCTCAACATACAGCAGCCGCCAAATTCATCCACCAAAATGCCCCTTAGTTTAGTGGCATGTCTTTCATCCAGGTTTGAGAACACTATTCGTACCCAAGCTGCACCACCATCATCCTCCCTGACGATGCCTTTTGAATGTGTATCAGTGTGGCATGGCCATCGAAAGGGACTGGAATGACAAAGTAGTCTAAATCCTGTGCCATCATTTCCTTAGTTTGGCAGGAACCACTTTGAGGCAAAGTAGTTTGCCACTGGATTCGAGCTAGCCTGGTTGATGAGGGGTGTTATCCCAAAACCGGTCCCAGGAAGCTTGCTTCTGGTCCAGGGAAGGCCTGGCTTGGCAGTTCGGGCTGGGCTGTTCCCATGAGGAACATGGTCAAGACTGATTTGCATATGGCTGGGTCTCAACTGGGGTGGCGAAGTGAGCTAAAGAACGATGAAGGATTCAACCCAGATCTGTGACTGGGGGTGAGTGTCTGAACAGTTTCAGTGCTCCGTCCATCATCACATTGTATTTGCAAAGTAGTTTGTGGTAGAGCTCTATAACTTGTGAATTTATATAGCACTAAAACCCATGGAATCTACCAAGTGTTCCCTGAAGAGAGGCTTTCAGACTTTATTTCGTATTTGCTCCTGCTTGTGCCGGGTAGCAAAACAGTCTTGTGTAATTCAAGTTTTATATTGGGTTAAGTAACCTTCTGCCCTTGACGAAGCGTAGAAATATTTATGTTAACATTCCATTAAAAAGCGTAGTGGCTGGCTCCTCGTGGTACCAGGATCTAGCATGTTGCAGGTCAGTGAGTCGGTGAGCTATGTGCTGCCGCTGCTAGACACAGGGGCTCAGTGGCCTCCTTTGAAACAGCAGCAATACCAGAGATCATGATGTACAGTTTCTGCTCCTTACTTTGGCACCGTTAAATAGATATGAGCTGCCTGCAGGTACCTAGGCTGCACCCCTCCCACTGCACCATGGCTCTGCAGCTTTAATTTATGTTTGGTTCCTACAATTACATCAGACGATGTTTGCTGTAAGTGTTGCAGATCCCTGGCACAGCAGCTGCCAGCCTTCCTTCTTTAGACAATACCATACTTCCCACATTCAGAGCCTACTCGCTGGAGACAGGCATATTAACTGCGTGGGAGCAGGGCAGAGACCAGAATGAGGAAGGAGGCTCCGGTCCTCTGCACAGTCATAGGCGTGGAAAGTCCATTCATCAAGCTGTGCAGCATTTCAAAAAGTTGGGCACTAGTCTTTGATGAGTGATATGACATAGGTGGATCAGTTTCTAGCTCCACGCCGAGTGCACAAGTTTGTGATTGAATGAGATCATGAGGAGAGGCGTAACTGAGCACGAATTGTATGTGTATTTTATCTGATTCATGGAACACCAGGGCTGATTCTCAGAGGTAAGAGGAGCCAGAGGTGGGCGGCGGTGCCAGTAAACTCCGTTACGTGGAGGTTGTGGATTTTTTGCTGAAATCCACGCTCTGCTGGAAAAACTCTGCGTTCACCGCCCACCCCTAATGAGCACTTCCTCAAAAGTGTGGCATATTCTTATTCTAGAAAGCACTATTCTTCCAAAATCCAAAATGGAGAAGCTCTCCTGGAGGCTTAGATCTAGCAAAGCCAACACACTGGTGTAGCTAAGATTCACCTACACTACCTTTCTAGCCCCTTCACTAATCTAATTAATGGGGATTCTGTCTGGCTAGGGGTGCGGTACGTGGGGGTGAGCCTATGCTGCCCTAAACTGTCATTCTCCCTTTGAAGACCCGTTTGGCTACTTCCCCACCATCCTGCCTTGTGCTCTGCAGTTTGCAGTGCTCCTCCCACAGGAAATCCTTTGCCTCTAGTCAGGTCACTTCACACCTCATTAAGACAGCTTGACTCAGCCTGGCAGAGGCTGACCAAGCAGGCGGGGAAGCTGGAGGCCTGGATTTTGGCTTACAGAAAAGAAAGTTCTATGATTGTTATTTCATTTTATAACAAGCCTGAATACCAATGAGGGGAGAGGAGTTGGCCTAACGGCTAGGGCGGTCAACCTCGAATCTGGGAAACTGGGTTTGAGTCTCGGCAATGACGCTGAACCTCCTGTGATTCTGGGCAAATCACTAAATCTCCCCGTGCCTGACAAAAAAAAGGAATGTGTGTCCTCATGTAACGTTACTGGTGCTATGTTAAGTGCTCTGATACCCAAATCTGGTCAAGTTTGCGCTATATAAAACTCTGCAAAAAAATAAAAAATAAATAAATAAAAAGTGTCTTGGCGCTAGCTGAGTGAACAAACCAGAGCAATGAGTAAACAGCTAGGAAGATTAGTGCAAGGTGAAAAGCCATGCTTTAAGAGCCTTCCTGAAAGCTAAAGGAATGGAGGGGGATTGAATGGAGAGGAAGGGTGTTCCAGCCTTTGGGCGTGCATAAAATGAATACGCGAACGTCCCATTTTACTCGTTTCAAACGAGGAACCAGCACAAGTTTGGATGAGGTTGGGCATAGAAATCTAGATGGAAGGTAAAAAGAGAAAGCCGACCTTAGGAATGCAGGGCCCTCACCGTGTAAGGCTTTGTAAACTATACATTGTGAATTGAAAATGATTCTAGTTCTAACCGGAAGCCAGTAAATCTGTTGGATGGCTGAAGATGTAGAATGATATTTGGGAAGTTTGAAAAGAACCCTGGGGGGACAACCTGCACTGTTTGGAGTTTGTTGAGGACATGTGGGTGCACGTTCAAGTAAAGACCATTACAATAGCTGAGTTTTGACAGAACCAGGGATGGAACAACAGATTTTTGTAAGCAGGCGGTAATGAAGAGTTGAATCTTCTTGATCAGTTTGAAGGTTGAGAAAGAGGCGGACGAGACAGAATTTTCCTGATTGGTATAAGATAGGTAAGTATTAATACTAACTCCAAGATTTCTAACTGATTTGACTGGCGATGGAAGAGGACCTAGTTCGAGTGCCCACTAGTCAGTGGACCAGGAGGGTTGAGCTCCAAATAGTAGCACCTCCCTTTTGGTGGAATTTAATTTAAGGCATTTGGATTACATCCACAAAGTTCTATAACTTTGTTTCTGTGATAAGTATAATAATACATCTAACAGTGACAAGTTGTTGAATTCATTCTAACTATCATTTTGAATCTTTGAAGTAACGTTTTAGCTCCTTTCTTTCAATAGTTATACTTTAGTAAAGTATTCCCATATTAGCCTATATGGCCACTGACTATTATGGGGGGGGACTAAATTGACAGTGTTTCCCTCACCAGAGCATATAAAACATCTTTATAATACCCCTGCTTAAAGTTACAAGGCACCCTACCCCTGGGGCACCTAGGGGAGACTGTAGGGGTGACTTATACATACAAATAAGGAAGTTTGAGACTTTGGAAGTACCTTTAATTCCAAAGTCGAATTTGCATATAATTTCAATTTAAAAACATCATGCAGGGCAGGTTGGCTTTTAAAATGAGAGCAGGCACCACAGAAGAGCACACTTAAGTGTGTTAAATCTACTGGTCCTCTAGACCTGCATGCCCTACCGTATACCAGGGACTTACAAGTTGGTTGTCAATACCAATTGTAATTATACCTAATTACTGTGTTGTCGTACTTTAATATTTGGGACCGCGTAGGAGGCAGGGCCCTACCCCTGTCTATCCCGGTATTAGCGAACCGCGAATGGTCAATGCGGTATGTACAAGTGCTTTGTGTAACGTTTTAGCTATGAATGCACTATGTATACGTTATTATACATTGACTCCGTGGGTTCCATCTTGGAGCGGTGGCCATCTTATAGTTGCCCTCACATAGGCTACACTTTAAGAACAAATACAGGCCTCTAGAACACATGCGCCTTCCTTTGACTTCTCTGTGACCTGTGCAAACTGACTCCACTGCCCGAGGTCAGCCCTTTCCGGCCGGTTCCTTTTACTGCGGCCAAATGGGATTAGCATCAGGGCCCGAGGCATCATAAATTCCTTCTTCCCACACGAACCCTGACTAATCTCTTTCACACCTGACTCTTCCTGCTTTATGGCTTGTTTTACAAACAGGAGGTGCCCGTGTTTATTGGGGCCTGCTGATATCTGATGAGGGATCTGAGCCTCGCTGGGTAAATAATTGCGGGCTGGCTGAACTGAAATGTGGGATTGTAATCATGACTCTGCTTGTTCTTTGAAGTAAAATATGTGAATGACCAACTGCAAGAGAAGGGCGGTGTTGCCCAGAGCGTAATATTCTGTATAAAAGAGAAGACTGGTTTTTGTTCTGGAGACTGCCTCATTCAGTTGCTAAGGCTTCTGTGCGAAGTAGTCTCACTCATTTGAGTTTAATAAAGATGTCTTTTTCATATTTCAGCTTCTTTTGCCAAGTTCTTTGTTACATTACCATGAGAGTGGAATTTTATAATACTACGCCAACATGGAAAACGAAGTCATAGGGTGCTACCCCTGGCACCGCTGGGGTCCTAAAATCCCCGGTACTTCAGTTGGCGCCCAACAGCGCGGCATCAATACAAGTGACTATCTGGAGGAGCGATCTTGTCAGAGGACAGAAATCTACTGGGAAGAACAGGACAGAAATGCACTAAGCAGGTACTCTGAGCACCGAGGTTCTGGGGGATTCTTTGTCTCTGCAGCCCAGTATATCTCTGATCTTTCTGACTTTGACTCTCCAAAAGATGTCACTCCCGATTAGAACCCTTTTTGGCGTGAGTATTATAAAAGACGTTTGGTTATGTAGAACTTGACAGTTAGAATTTGGATAACCTTTTGATTAGTAAAAATAGGAATTAAGTATAAGTGCTTTGGTTCTTTGTCTTTGATTTGGTTATCGCAATTACCAAAGCCGAGGGGTTGGTTTCTTGGTTTCTTGATTTGGTCATTGCAATTACCATACCCAAGGTATTGGTAGAGAGTGTATTGGTAGAGATAAACCCTTGAAGTTTTGAAGCTAGATTAGTGAGCTATAAGATGCCTGATCTTAGCAAGTTTGAAATGTAGCTTTGGAACTGTGAAATTTGTGTTGGCCAACTTTTGATTTGTATAGGTTTGGATATGCGAATTGCAATTTGTGTAGGCAGGTAATGAGGAGATATTTCTCCATTTGGTTTAGTTGAACGGTGCACGTACGAAAAATACCTTAAGTACCATTTTGATTATAATACTTGCGTTTTTCGCAGTATTTTTGACATGCCTGTTTGTAAGCTCACATGGAAAAATGTGTTGTTTTTTTGGAAGGTACCATAGTTAAAAACGGTTAGATTTGAAAATATATTTCTTCCTTGGTGATTTTGTACCCCCAGGGAATTAAAATATGACATAATACAAAACAAGGATCCTTCGTTCTGCGCAGTTTTATGAATAAAGATATGCAGAATGATTTTGTGTGGTGTTCTGGTAGGCGCATTCACTACTTCTTGGACATACATCTGTCTGTTGGGCTGTTTATGCGGCCCTTTGGAATACTATTGAGAAGCGTTTCTTGTAAATATGACTTGCAACTAGTATTTGCAAATGGTTTGGTTCAAGTATAGTCTGTGAGCTGTTCTTTCTTTCTGTCATGCGTATTGATTTGTAAGTCAACTGTGTGTTTAAATGTCTATGTGGTTTTCTCATTAGTGCAACTTCTGTAAGTAAATTGCGACGGCGCTATTTATGAAAAATGGCTAAAGCGCGCTGTATTGTCTGTTTGACCCCCTTTCCGTTTATGTCTGAAATGAGCTCAATGTGTGTTTGTGGGTCTTCTGATGTTTTCAGTCTGTGAAGTAAATTGCTGGTTAATTAATATCAAGTAGAAACTTAGAAAAGAAATCCAGAAATGAACCATGTGATGTGCTAAAATAGCTATATGGTGCTCTTTAATTTATAGAATGAGCGTTTGTTAACAGATACAAAACTGCCGTTAAATGCTTAAAGGATAAAATTAGAAACACATTCAGTAGATATAAATAAGGCCCCAAAAACGAAATTATCTATTTTTGCAAAAAATAAAATAAATTTACAGCATTTTCCTTAGATGCATTGTATTAGATGTTCACAGGCAAACCTTTCAGCTGCAGTATATTTGATAGAAATGTTCATTCAGCCAGCACCTTCCCAGTTGAACACGGGTGGAATTTTGCATAACCGTCCTTTTAAATGAAAGTGGCGCAAAAATGTGACGCGTTTCAAGTTGGCCTTATGCGCTTAGGCTTGTGAGGTAATGTGTCCAAAATGATAGGCAAGAGATGCAGCTTGCTTGTTATACATGGAATTATCACAAAAACGAATAATTGGGATTTTTTTTAAAGAAATTTATTAATCATGGAAAAATTATTTAAAAAAAAAAATAAGTGCTTTTCAAAATCGTTTTTTGATATTTATAAAGCTTAATACTCATACTATGACCTTCTAGCATTAAAATTTGATTTAAGTTGTGTTGCATCACTAAAATGACAAGCATTCGCGTGTACAATTTTTCCTTGGCGCAGGCGCAAACAAGCTCATTTTTATAAAGTATAAGTTATTATTTCCAATGCCTGACTCATGGGTTATTGCATATTATGCAAGAAAATTGTAGGATATTCATTTTTTAATGCCTGAAATATCAAAGTCGAATTTGGGTAAAAACACTGTTTAAACTGCATTTTCTTTCATTCAGAGTACTTTTTAAAGTGTCTCAGGCTTCAGTAAATACATACATTTAGGTTTGATATATATTTACAGGTTGTGCCTTCTTATGATTCAATGAGTCAATGTGCCAGTACAACGGCTTGTTTCAATATCAGGGTTGAATGTTCTAACTTAAATTGGGCCTACTGAGAAGTTCATTAATTTCAGGTTGATGAAATGTGTACCATTGCATAAGATTACAACGAGCATTCATTCTAAAAACTGGTATGGGTGTTATTACGTTTTGTGAATTATTCACAGTACATGTAGTTTAATAATCTGGGGATAGAGATAATTTTTTTAGCGCCTAAAAAGGAGAAATTATTTTACAAAATAGAGTGAATTATTGCAAGTTAGGAGGAATTAGGAAGGCCTTCTGGCTTTGACAAATTCAGAGTGGCAGAAGCTGGGGGCTACGGAGAGCTGCAGAGGCTGGCTCACATTAGGCTGCTGAGATGCTATCTTTAGGTAAACAATGGAGTAGGCTGCCACGTTGACATTTATGACCGTTGACATTTATGACCGTTTAAATTGGGGCCTTGCCTCTGTGGAATGCAGAATGACCTTGCTACACGGGCCTCTAAAGGTGGGGTTTCTGGTTTCTCCATAACAACATCACTAAAACTAAAGAACTTAATTCCAAAGGGAAAATATAGAAAAGGGGTTTTCTTTGAAAGCCCAAACATCATGTTAAATGCTTTGCAGAACAGATACATTTGTGTTATTTAACAGAAAACGAAGTGTTGCATTAAGTCTTAGACAGAAAATAAGATGCAGCCCACTTCTAAAATTTTTAAGGCTACATGCCTAAGTGAGAACGTATCGCCAATTAAGACCTCTTTTTCACAGTGGAAATTGTAGGTGCCAAATTAATATGGAGTGTCATGAAACGATTTTTACTTTCAGAAAGGTAAAACTACGGTAGCATTGATGTTGCGAGGTAACTGACAAGAGGGTAACAGTTAAGTAATGGAAATTTATTTTTGTGTATTTGGTCCTATCATGAATTGTTCTTGCTGGTCCTGTACGTTAGAAGAGAAACAGTAAAGTTATATTTGACAGCAGATTCCCATTGCCTGGTGATCTGCTGTCAAAAGGAGGGTAAGGATTTTAAACCTGACAAATTAAACAGGCCCGTATATTGGGTTTTGGGCTGCAGGTTTACAGTGCATAAAAGTACATGACATGGTGTTGTGTGTCACCGCTTGTTTACATATGCTATTGTTTTGTCTATGCTTTTTGTGCTTGATATACAGCAAGTATATCTGATGGCTTGACGTTTTGTGCGTTTTTATTATTTTTTGCATGTTTTCGTTGTTTTTGTTGCTGCTTTTGATACTATTACAAGTTTACCTGTGTTGTGAGGGGATGGTCATGACAATGCCCATCGCTACGCAACAGTTGGTTGAACTTGTTCTGGTTACTAAATTCCATAGCTAATGATATTTCATGCTGTGAACATGAGAGACAACACTTTACCAGTGCATGTCTATTTGGCTATAATGGTAAGGAAAATAAAAGAGATACACAGGATCGAAGTGTGTCACCTGTAGTTAGTCACGTTACTGCCCCTTCCCTTAAAGGAACAGGCAGCCCTACGTTTATGTATCCTTGATTGGACCCAAGGATGAAATTATAGATCTGTGACTCAAGGTGGCCTAATTTCTATATTACATTAGTTAATTATGTTTTGCTTCCTAAGTAGCCTATGGCTTTTGTTCCTTAAAAGAAAACTAGGTTTTCATTTTTCCCTGAAGAAGGAACTGGAACATTACCCAAGATTACCGTATATGGTGTAGCCGCCAGCGGTAGAGTTAAAATGTATGTAACTTTGGCCTTTGTGTATCACCCGTACTCTTGGTGTTGTGTCACATGCCTATCACCCAAATAATATTTGGTCTTCCTATAGATTTTATTTTTTCTTTCTTTTGTTGCTTCTCCCCTGACCGATGTCGCATCATGCTTAGTTATTGGGGATTTTAGTTGTGTCCTAGTTCCAATTCCCTTTTCCGTATTCCTTTCACCAGCCAGCCCATTTATTATTGTAGGTGTATTGTTCAGGTACACACTTCCAGACTGCAGTGATGCACCAGGAACCTCCATATTATGTATAATCCCCTCTTGTATGACCAGACTGGTTTTCAAGAATTGTCCTTAGGCCTGCTTCAATTTTTTCCAGCCTGACTGTCAAGTATATTATATTATAGTAAGACAAGTTTTCCATCCCAATAGGAGATAACTTACGTTTACTTTTTTTTTTTGAACATGACGAATTTTCAATGTCTATTTTTAAATGTGGTTTTTTGCCCTTTTGCTCCATGCTGCTTTAATTTTTGGTGGGATCAGATGTGTTCTAATCATGCAAATATCAGGACCCTCTAGTTCTTGTCTTTTGTTTGCATATTTGACTATTAGCCTGTGTATTGCATATTGCACCTGATGTGAAAGTTTTCTACATGCCCATGATAATCTGTACCATGTGATTTCTCTATTGAGATGTTCTAGATAAGGAATTTAGGAACACCTAGATGTAATCATTCAGAAAAAAAATGTGTTTGCCCCGTTAGACAATGCCACCATATGTGAAGACATCCATTTAGATAGAATCCTCGTGTTGTTATCTACCTTTAGATGATAGAGGCTCTCACACGGAAACCAAATTGAAAAGATTAGAGACACTGTCTTGCCTACTGTCTTTATATTTGTATTGCTTTTTGAGAATGACAGTATATTCTAGACCAAAATTGTCCCATGGCGTGTGGCCACTCCTTTGAAACTCGCAGACCACCTGTTTGCAGTCCCCTTGTTAAAGCATCGCACTTGCTTCATCAGAAGGCGTTCAACATCAGAAAAGAAGGAGGAGCTGGTTTTGCCACAGAACCAGAATTTCAGTGCACAAGAGCGCCTGTCATGTGCTGGTAACCTCTGACAGTGTGCAGTCCCTTGAGCCCCTTGGCCTGAGTTTTTGGCCACACACACCCCCTCTTTTCCTTTGCTCCAATGGAAGTGCAGTGCACCGGCGGATCCAAGATTGACAAAAGGCACTAATTCTAGGGCCCATGAAAGAGCAGCCTGAGCGTCCTCTGACACCGAATGATGAGTGTTGGATCCTGAGAATGGTCCCGGGTCTGCACAAGATGATCTGTGCCCATGACCAATGAAGAGCATATTATTTGTAGTGTCTGCAGCAGAGGAAAGACACAGGTGCACTACCTTGAGACATTGAGACTCTTGAGTGAGCTGTGGGTGTTTGCCAGGAGGGCACTCCAACTAAGCAGTACTTTTCTCATGTAAGGCTTGAATGAAGAGGCCCATGCAAAAGAAAACAACAGAAGAAGATTTGATGGACAATAGAAGACTGCCAGAGAGGCTTTTTGAACGGACTCTAGGCATAGGTGGTTTCACAAGAGGTTTCCGGTGATTGTATAGAGTAGGTGTTAAGGAGACTGATCGTTTTGCTAGCATTGTTTTAAAGTACTATTCTGTTTAGTAAAAGCGGAATAAAGTCTATTTTCTGTGGAAAGAGTATTTTCACCTCAGAGCATTGATGAGGGTCACCACTGTTTCACCTGAACATATAAAATGCATAGGAGCCCTAAAGGTGTTACTAGATAATTTTGGGATTTGCTATTTGCTTAGGGTTGTGAAAAATTATTATTTCATTTGTAATAGTGGTCACTACTTTCTCCCGTTGTCTAAATGTTTTTAATAACGAGTTTTCTAGTGTTTTTTAAACATGACGTTGTCATTTATGGGTGGGATCGTTTTTCTCTACTCAATTGACTTCTGCACCCGCCTCCCAACCTATGTCTTTTCCTACTACTGCTTCTTTGTACTCTTTTCACCCTTTTCCTGAACATGGGCAGGTTAAAAGATCAGAATTCGTAAGCAATTCTTTTGTACAGCTTCTGCATCAACATTAGTTAATAGTGAACATCACTAATTATTGGGTGTGTGATCTTATGCCGCCTGCTACAGATAGAGGTATTCCTTATTTTGTCCCGCCATATGTGGCCTTTGTGCTACTACATGTGTAAGGAAACATGTATCAGAAGACGAGCTAAGTAATAGGATGATGCTACAGCAACATCTCCATGACTTCATGAATATTGACCTAGACTCGGATTGATGAGAGTATAGTTATTGTCTATGTAAGGGCAAAAGGAGGGTCTGTCGTACTTTAAAATTTGGGACCGCGTAGGAGGCTGGGCCCTACCCCTGTCTATCCCGGTATTAGCGAACCGCGAATGGTCAATGCGGTATGTACAAGTGCTTTGTGTAACGTTTTAGTTATGAATGCACTATGTATACGTTATTATACATTGACTCCGTGGGTTCCATCTTGGAGCGGTGGCCATCTTATAGTTGCCCTCACATAGGCTACACTTTAAGAACAAATACAGGCCTCTAGAACACATGCGCCTTCCTTTGACTTCTCTGTGACCTGTGCAAACTGACTCCACTGCCCGAGGTCAGCCCTGTCCGGCCGGTTCCTTTTACTGCGGGCAAATCGGATTAGCATCAGGGCCCGAGGCATCATAAATTCCTTCTTCCCACACGAACCCTGACTAATCTCTTTCACACCTGACTCTTCCTGGTTTATGGCTTGTTTTACAAACAGGAGGTGCCCGTGTTTATTGGGGCCTGCTGATATCTGATGAGGGATCTGAGCCTCGCTGGGTAAATAATTGCGGGCTGGCTGAACTGAAATGTGGGATTGTAATCATGACTCTGCTTGTTCTTTGAAGTAAAATATGTGAATGACCAACTGCAAGAGAAGGGCGGTGTTGCCCAGAGCGTAATATTCTGTATAAAAGAGAAGACTGGTTTTTGTTCTGGAGACTGCCTCATTCAGTTGCTAAGGCTTCTGTGTGACGTAGTCTCACTCATTTGAGTTTAATAAAGATGTCTTTTTCATATTTCAGCTTCTTTTGCAAAGTTCTTTGTTACATTACCATGAGAGTGGAATTTTATAATACTACGCCAACATGGAAAACGAAGTCATAGGGTGCTACCCCTGGCACCGCTGGGGTCCTAAAATCCCCGGTACTTCAGTGTCCTTTTAATCAGAGCACAAGCCCTGGGGCTGGTTAGCAAAGCCGAGGACACAATCAGAGTCGGAAAAACAGCATCTAGTGTTCAAAATGGGGGCAATAAATGGGGGGACGCTGCAAACAGGTCCGGGTTTCTTCCCACAAGCCTTCCCCCCAGCCAACAGCCCAGGAGACTCATCCCACCATTGGGAGCGTTTCCCTGGTTTGTCAGGCAAGGAAGAACGTGAAGAAATCAGGTTGTATGTAGGATGCTGGCTCTCTATATAGTGTACTAAAAAGAAGTACACTGTGCAGGGAGTCTAGAGAGTCCCTAAATGGTACACAGAGCTAAAAGCAGATAATTCTAATGCTCGTTTTGTGGTAGTATGGGCGAGCTGGTAGGCTTATCAGAGGGCAGTGCTAAGCATTGGTTGTACTCACAGATGCAATAAATGAGACACTCACTCAAGATTAAATCCGATACCAATGTATAAAAAGGAAGTAGTTTTTTCTGTATTTTTTAAAGAGCAAGAACACTGTTCTAGGGTAAGTATTGCACCATAGGACCCAATGAAGAAAAAGAGGAAAATGCATATAAAATCAGGCAATGCTTCCATGAAGTTCACCTTCTTGTTTTAGGTCGATGTCTGGCCAGATCCAAACTTCCAGCAGGAGACGTTTGGGAGTGGCCCAGATTAGGCAGGAGCAGAGTGCTGACGGTCTTGGAGACTGGTGCGCAAGACAAAGGGGGGCACTTGAAATTGCACTGCACCGGTGGACTTCCAGGTAAGTCCGATGGGTCTCCTCTGAGGGAGGAGATTGCTAGGGCCTGGCGACCACAGGAGCAGGGCTGATTGGTTGGTGCTGGGGCGGGTGTGGCCATGTGCAGAGCCTGCATCCTCTGATCCTTGCTGTCAAGAGCAGGCAACTTGAATAGGTGATCTCGGGACAGCTGGCCCACTCAGGAAGTGAGCCTCCAGTGTCTCAACATCCCTTGATGGGTGCTTGCTTCTGGTGCTTTGAGAGCCTGGAGTGGACCTTCTTCTTATTTTTTATCATTGGAGGTCTGGTACCCCGGGTGTTGGTAAGCCATGGCTCCAGTAGGTCCTGTGCCTCTAAACTTGAAGGAGAGGCAGACCTAACCTTCTGGAGCTGTTGTATCTCTACTTGCTCTGGTGCTGCGTCAAGGTCGTCGGGGACCAGCAAGTTGACAAACCGGACTTCAGCGGATCGGTGCTTGTGGTGTGCAGGGGAGTGATACCTTCACTCCAAGGGAGCTTCTCGGGGATTTCTCGAAGGTTGTAGGTGCTCCAGGGTTCTTGGAGTCCTTGCAGGTTCAGGACGACACAGCAGGCTTTAATTGTCATGGCCTTGGAGCAGCTGGCAGGGTTTGGTGATTTTTTCTTCTGTAGCAGGGCTTCGGTTCTTATGTAGCAGATCTTCTTTGTCCTGGTCTTCTTTGGTCCGATGAATCTGTGGTTCAGGTCTTGGGGAGCCACCTAAATCCTGAATTTTTGGGGTGTTACAAGCATAGATAGGTAATAGCCAATGGGTTTTTTATCTTTGGGGTATATGTACCCTTAAGTGACCACTTCCTGTGGGAAGATGCACTACCCTATCCCTGATTGGAGGTTTTCCTACCATCTCAAGATGGTGGAATTTAAGGAGAGGGGTTCATCTCACCTGCCTCATCTTAGGAGTGATGCAGGCTCATGGGGAAGCCTTTGCCTCATCTAACAATGTTCCCTCTTTTCCTCCCACCAAAAGTGGAGCAGGAAAGGGGGTATGGCCTCCCCCAATATCTGGGGGTTCCTGGGTTGGACTTCAAAGGTGGCATTGTCTTTGAAGCTTCTATTCTGGGAAGGCCATCCTGTCTGGGAGGAGGTATGAAACAGAGCAGGTATTGTTTCTGTTCTCTGAGAGCACTGGCTTTCACCCCATGAGGTCAGAAACATGTCTGGTGGTGTCAGGCTGGTCAAAACCAGCCAGAGACCCCACTAGTGTTTGGTTAAGTTTCAGGGGACCCACCAAAAAGGTCTCCTGTGTGAATTTCTTACTACAGCCAACACAGAGGGGTCCTCTTACAGGGTGTCCAAACAAAAGTTCAAAGGGGGAAACTCCTACTCCCTTTTGTTGCACCTCACAGTAAGCAGAAAAAAGGACAAGGTAGCAAGACATCCCATCTCCTTCTGATTTTTTAAGGGAGTCCACCAATCATGCCTTTTAGTGTCTTGTTAAATCTTTCAGCAAACCCATTCGTCTGTGGATGGTATGGTGTAGTGAACCTATAAGTCATCCCACACTCAGCCCACATGTGAAATGAAATGTGTACCTCTGTCTGATACTACCTCCCTAGGAAAGCCAACCCTAGTAAAACTACCAAGGAGGGCCTTGGCCACTGCAGGTGCAATGGTGGTCCTTAGGGGAATTGCCGTAGGGTACCTGGTGGTATGGTCCACTACCACCAAAACAAATTGTTCCCTGATGCTGTTGGAGCGTCAAGGGGACCAAGATTGTCAATTCCTACCCTTTCAAAGAGTACCGCATGCACTAGAAGTGGAATTAAGGGGGGCTTCATGTGGCTAACTGTCTTGTAACTAGCCTGACACGTGGCACACATTTTGTAATACTCCTTCACCTTCTGGGACATTACTGACCAGTAGAAGTGGTTGACTAACCGACTCCAGGTTTTCATCTGACCAATATGCCCAGCTAGGGGAATGTCATGGGCCAATGTTAGGAGAAACTCATTGAACTGCTGGGGCACTACCACGTACCTAGTGGCACCAGGTTTGGGCTCTCTGGCCTCAGTGTATAGGAGTCCCTCCTCCTAACAGGTCCTGTGGAAACCACTGACACGTCCCTTTTCCTGATCAGCAGCTTGCTGTCTTAGGCTTTCAGGAGTGGAAAAGTTTCTCTGCCCCTGGCACCGATCTTCCCCAGAGGGTCCCCTTGGTCCTAGGACTTCTGCTGTGTAAGTCCGAAGCTCCTGAGGCTCAGTTCCATCTGGGGCTGACAAGTCTTCTCTGTGAGGAAGGGGACTTGGTCAAGTGTCTGTTCTGAAGCTGGCTCCCCAGTCTTCCTGTCTTTTCTTTTGGAAGGTTGGTCCACATTTAAGACTCCAACACTTCTTTTTCACTGTGGGTTTTGCTTTGTGCCTTGTTTTTAAACATACCCATTCAGGTATTCCCAGCATTGCTGCATGGGTTTTCCTTTCTACCTAAGCCCATGCTGAGTACTCCAAATCATTTCCAAGCAAACACTGCACAGGGATAGCAGAAGACACCAGTACCTTTTTAAGGTAACTAACCCCTCCCCAATCTATAGTCACCAAGGCCATTGGATGCTCCTTATCCTGATTGTCAGCATTGATGACTGTATAGGTCTGTCCTAGAAGATATTGATCTGGGGACACCAGTGGCTGAGCCACTATGGTGATGCTGGCATCAATGTCCCTCCGGGCTTCCACCCTAATCACATTAATATTTGGCTCTTGTCTGTATATCTCTAGGTTACTGGGCCTGAGAACTACATCCAGCCCTCCCTCTGGGGCTAGACTTGTCTGAGGAGCATCTTGACCTGGTCAGGGCTCACCTGTGATCCCATCTGGAGACTTATAATGCATTTGCCACAGGTGGACTAGAGGCATTCTTTTTGTTTTCACAGCTAGGGTCTCCAGTACGGTGTATAGTTGTCTTGCAATCAAAACACCAAGCCTTCATGGGATCCCAGTTGTTAACCTGGTACTCACCCTTGGACTGTGCTGAGTTTCTGGGCCCACTCTCATTTGAAGACTAATTTTTGTTTTTGTCTTTTTAGTCACCATCTTTCCCTAGAGGGTCTTTTTGGTCACCCCCACCAGTCGTAGTTTTAGTCACACTTGTTTTTACCCAATGGTCTGCCTTCTTCCCCAACTCTAGAGGAGAAAGTGGACCTATGTCTACCAGATGCTGATGTAACTTCTTATTGTAACAATTACTCAAAAGATGCTCCTTCATAATTAAATTGTAAAGCCCTTCAAAGTCATTCACATTGTTACCTGTCAACCAACCACATAGTGTTATCACTGTAAAGTCCACAAATTTCACCCAGAACTGACTCTGGGTTTTTTGAGTCTACCTGAATCTTATTCTGCACTCTTCAGTGGTGAGTCATAAGCCCTTAATCAGCACCCTTCATGAGGTCATAATACTCAACATCTTTTTCAGGGAATGTCAGGAGTCTATCCCTGGTTTGCGTAATTAGAAGACGATGTGACTTTGGAACTAGTAGGGAGTAGAGAAGGAGGTTCAAACTAGGGGTCTAGAAGTGTGTGTGTGCCAGGACCATGGCATCCCAGCTTTTGAAAAGTAGCCTTATTACCACGGAGACCAGAGACTTACAAAACAACAACATACTTCCCTTTGAGGCGCGCACGCCGCCGACGCTGAGGAGAGCGCCAGGAGGCGCTTAAATAACGGATAGGGCCCCCGCAGCGCGGGAGCCTTTGAACACTGCAGCTTGTTTCTTTTGCCACAGTGATTTTGCCGGTCTGCTGGATTGCCGGTTTGGGGGATTGCACCTTGTTGGTCCTAGGCCCCATTGGGGGTCTGAAAACGCCATTTCCCTGCAGCCCTTGTGGTGCGCACGCCACCGACATTGAGGAGGGCGCCGCAAGGCGCTTAAATAACGGATAGGGCGCCCGCAGCGCGGGAGCCTTTGAACACTGCTGCTTGTTTCTTTTGCCACAGTGATTTTGCTGGTCTGCTGGATTGCCGGTTTGCAGGATTGCACCTCATTGGTCCTAGGCCCTAGTGGGGGTGTGAAAACTCCATTTCCCTGCACCCTTTGCGGTGCGCACGCCACTGACACTGAGGAGAGCACCGCGAGGCGCTTAAATAATGGCTAGGGCCCCCGCAGCGCGGGACGTGCCTGGGCATGTCCGTCTGCGCCTGTCAGCAACCGGAAGAGGCTGGGCTGGGCCACGTCCCTTAAATCTGCTGAGAAACGCTGATAACGGGTAAGACACTGAGACTTTAAACGCTTCCTTGTACAATATACCACCATTTCATGCAGTGGAAAGGTGGTGTTATCTTGTAATACTTAATAATACTTCACAAGACATGGGGAAACACAAACTTGTGGGTGCTGTCGCCAGTAGTAAGAACAAAACCGCCAGACTAAGTGCTCCTATAACTAACCACCTTAACAATACAATGGGTTTAATTAATAGTGAAATTGAAAATGTGGAAGAACGTTTAGCGGCCACCAAGAATGCATTACCACTTCGATAGATGAAACTACACTGGCTCCATCTGAGCCTGCACCAGAAACAGATGTGACCAACAATGCCCAAGTGAAAAGTGTAACAGCCCTAGTGGATAATATTCGTGGGACACCTTGTGTGTTATCTGACCCATTGCAAGTACTGGCTTTATCAGAAGACATAAGTAGTTCTATTCCACCAGTAGCCAAACATCAACATCTGTGTCCTAAGTGTCTGACTCAGATTCCTCTTCCATACATTTAACCACTGGATTCATGTTTCCCATTTTCTTGCAAACCTTCAAATAGTGACCAATTATACCACAATCGGAACACTTGGGATGAAGGGCTGGGCATTTTTTATCATTTGCTAAATGGCCCAAAAACCCACATCTATAACATTTCACATCCTTGCTACACTTAAATTGCTTCTTTTTGTACGTGGTTTTAGAATTCTTATCCCTTGTGGATACATATTTCTTGCTAAACTTGATTTTATTTACTACATCGGTACTTCCAAATCCAATGTTATTTTGCTGTCAGGTATAACCGCTTTTGCACACCTTCCATTGAGTTCTGCCATTTTTTATTATTTACACCACATCTTTCTGAGGGAACTCCCCCCTTTGCCCACATACTATCCTGTATAGAGGAATTTGCAGCATACATGACAATTAGGTCTCCGAAGAGCTCATCGTGTAGTGTCACAAAACGACTTGTTAGCACCAAATTTTTCAGGACAGAGATGTAATCCTCAGCCGTCTCCTCCTTCAACTGCTTCCTGTGGTAAAACTTATACCTGTCTACACCCACACAAACAGTAGGAGCATAAAACACATCCAAATCTTCCATTGCATGCGTAAGCACATTGCCTCCCATAAGTATTTTTTTTTGCAATGCGGTTGTAAACCCTTAAACAAGGGAACCCAATGAGGGCAACAAAATATTCATTGGGGCCAACAAATATTCTTTTGTTGCTTGGGAGTGAAATCATCATTTTCATCCAGGGTGGAAATATAATTTAAAAAAAACTTTTTCCATTCCTGCCACTTAAGCGTATTCAATCCAGAGTAGTGCACAAATGGTTGGGATGGTGTAATATTTAGGGCACCACTTAATGCCATGATCACTCAGAATTATGGACCACACACATCTAAACACATAAAATAAAGCAAGATACAATTGAAAAAAATATATAGCACAATTGTGCTACAGCGGAAACCCAAAAGTACTCACTGGTGTGCGTATCTCCTGCGGCCCTCTGGCGCTTTTAAGATTTCTCACTAAAAAGGAAGTCCCAACTCAAAATGTGGTGTAGTCATTTTTCCATGGGTGACAAGATCTCCGAACAGGGTGAAAGTGAAATCCAATCTCTTGCAGTGGAACTGATGGATGGATACTTTTATATAGGTTGCTGGTGAAGCTCTAGAGGAAATGTTTTCAAAAGTATCCAAACTTTCTTCTGGCACCCAAACAACCACAAAAGTACACTTATAAGGCTCCGGGACTAACTGGAAGATGCTTAGAGACTCACAGGGCGTCAGGCAGAGGACAACAGCAAAATCCAGTCCCCATCCATTTGCCAATGTTCCACTGGGAATCTTCACAGGAATGTACTCTTCAGATATTTTTTGTTCCTTTGTTCCTGCAGCCACCCATGTAATCAACCTAAATTTGTGGAGCTCCTATGGTCATTGGATTTTAATTGGCGATTCAACCTCCTCAGGCCCTTCTCACAGGTCACGATGCCAAGTGCAGCAGGTTCAGTCCGCCTGGTATCCTTTCACAAGTTCAACAGTGTTCTGAGGAAGGCTGGGTGAGTGTTCAGATTTGTATGGTTCACCACTCTCTAGGTGTGGGCCATCCTAAGACACTCCTAGTCCCTCTCTGAAAAATGGAGTAAATGTCCCCATGCCCTAGCCTACCAACGTTTTCAGTACCTTACTGTAAACTGACCCAAAAAGCAATGTTTCAGGGCAAATACAAGATGGCTAAAGTCTTCAGTCACACTGAACTTGTGTTAAGAGAGCTCTGGGTGTGTAGGGGAGTGTAATATGAAAACTACTAGGGTCCTCCCACACCTAAAATCAAAATCTAGTTTGGAATAGGTCCTGGAGAGACAACATAAAATAAAAAAGGAAGTCCAGTAAGACAAAGCAGGGTATTTCAGCAACACGATAGGGTACACACAATAATTGATCTCAATGAAAGGCCTTAGACAGGCCTTTCATGCAGGATTTGACAATATTGTGATGAAAGGCAGGGCAGCAGCCCCCACCCTCAATATTTGCCTGAGGTCAGATGTGTCTTCCCTACTCATGCTATTGGAAGGAAATTCACACATTATTACAGACAGGGCAGGAATAACCAGCAGCTGCAGACCAAGGCTAATTAGCTGACATTGACTCAAGCTTGTAAATATTACATATCAGTTGTATTTTTCAACTAGTTAGAAATTATCAGACTTCACCAATTAATGAGGTTTTTAAAAACAGTTAAGAAATGTTTGTGAACTTTTTCTGTAGCTGTTTCATACTGGATAATGCAGAATAGTGGTTTAACCAGTTTTACCAGTATTTCATAGCAAACACATAAACCCTACACAGTGAAAATAACTTTTGGTGATTCATTTTGGTGATTTATTCACTGCTAGTAAACGCTAACATTAATTGAGGCAATTATCATGTTTAGTTACTATGCACCTCATCTTATGGGCAATAAGGTAAATTTATGGGTGACTTATTTGATACTGAGAATCAGGGTTTTAGGCCTGTAAAAGACTTTGCTTTTACAGGTTTGTTTGAGAAAGTCGTCCTCTTTGCCCTGATCACCCCCATTTTTTGATTGATACTGATGATAACTGACTCTGCCTGTGCCCTGGGCAATACTTACCAGACCCAAGGCCAGTGCTCTGATTGTAAGGTATATGGTAATTGGGTTTAGTTACAATTGATGCTGACATCCTAGCTGTAAGTCCCTACTATATAATAGGGCTTGTAGGTCTAGGGGCCCAGTAGACTTAATGCACTTAAGTGTGCTGTGCATTACTGTGCTGCCTGTTGGCATTTTAAAGGCAGCTCCACTTTTCATGCTGCTTTTACATTAAAATTATATGCAAACACAACTTGGGAATTACAGGTACTTCCAAAGTCTTAAACTACCTTATTGTTACATGTAAGTCACCCCTTAGGTCTTCCCTAGGTGCCCCAGGGTCAGGCTGCCTTGTATCTATAAGCAGGGACATTATAAAATATGTTTTATATGTCCTGAGGAAGGAAAAACTGCAAATTTTGTTTTTCCCCTCTGTATCACAATGGCTCCTTAGGCTAACATGGTAATACTTTATTAAAATATAATTATTGAAAGAAAGGAGCTAAAGATATACTACAAAGGATCACAATTTTAGTTAGAATAAATCCTGCAGCTTGCCACTGTCAGATTTATTATAACTATCACAGAAAAGAAGTTACAGAACTTTCTTTTCTATAAGCCAAAATCCCGCCTGCCAGCAGCCCTGCTCTGATTGGTCAGCCTCTGCCAATCTGAGCCAAGCTGTCTTAATGAGGTGTGAAGTGACCTGCCCCCCTCGTCGCCATTGTCAGACAGCATGGGCTCAGCATAGTATCCTACCCTGACGACACCCAGCTCATCCTCTCCCTCACGAAGAACCCCGAAGACACCAGACTCAGCTTCCAAGAAGGAATGAAAGATGTCGTAACCTGGATGAGCAACAGCTGCCTCAAACTGAACTCGGAAAAGACAGAGGTCCTCGGACCCTTCCCCACTATGTGGGACAGCTCCTGGTGGCCCCCTGCCCTCGGACACCCACCCACCCCGACGGACCATGCCCGGAACCTCGGCATCATCCTAGACTCCTCCCTCACCTTGATTCGCCAGATCAACGCCATCACCTCCACGTGTTTCAACTCCCTCTGCATCCTCCGCAAGACGTTCAAGTGGATTCCCCCCGAATGCAGAAAGACCATCACCCAGCACTCATAACTAGCAGATTGGACTAGGGCAACGCTCTCTACGCTGGAATCAGCAAAACCCTGCTACACAAGCTCCAAACCATACAGAACACGACAGCCAGACTCGTCTTGGAACCCCACGACACGAGCACATGACCCAGCACCTACGAGACCTCCACTGGCTCCCCATCGAGAAGAGAGTGACCTTCAAGCTACTTACCCACGCCTACAAATCCCTCCACAACATCGGACCCAAATACCTCAACAAAAGAGTCTCCTTCCACATACCCAAAAGAAACCTCCACTCTGCCGACCTCGCCCTGGCAGACACCCCGCGCATCTGCAGAACCAGAGCAGGCGGAAGAGCCTTCTCCTACATCACAGCCAAGACCTGGAATGAGCTCCCCGTCATCATCAGACGCCCCCCAATCTGCACACCTTCAGGAGGAGCCTCAAGACCTGGCTCTTCGACTGATCCAGAGTTGCACCCCCCCGTGCCTTGAGACCCTCACGGGTGAGTAGCGCGCTTGATAAACCCCATGATTGATTGATTGATTGGCTAGAGACAAAGAATTTCCTGTGGGAGGAGAAGTGCAAGCTGCAGAGCAAAAGGTAGGCTGGGGGTGGATTAGCCAAACTGGTCGTCAAAGAAGGAATGACAGTTTAGGGCAGCACAGGCTCACCCCCACCGCCTACACCCCTAGCCAGACAGGAGCACCAGTAATTTGATTAGTGAAGGGGCTGGAAGTGGAGTGTTAGGGAAACATAGCCACTCCACGGGGTTGGCTTAGCCAGACCTAACCCTCCAGGAGAGAGATTCTCCATTTTGGATTTTGAAAGAATAGTGCTTTCTGGGTCAAGAATCTGCCTCTTTTTTATATACTCATACAGTTTCTTTTAAATGTAACTAATTGCACTGATTTTAAGTAATTGCGCAATAAATCTATCTATCTATCTATCTATCTATCTATCTATCTATCTATCTATCTATCTATCTATCTATCTATCTATCTATCTATCTATCTATCTATCTATCTATCTATCTATCTATCTATCTATCTATCTATCTATCTATCTATCTATCTATCTATCTATCTATCTATCTATCTATCTATCTATCTATCTATCTATCTATCTATCTGTCACACTTTGGAGGAAGAAGTCATACCCCTGGGTGGCACCCTGCATTCAATTGGTCCGGGGGCCCCCTGCTTGACACCCAGGAACTGTGAATAAATATGGAAGTGTTGCCCAGCAACTCAGATCCCAGCCTGAAACTACAAGGAGAAGAAGGACTGCCCTGCTGGAACCACGACTTGCACCAAAAAGGATTCCACGCTAAATGAGTGCACCTGGTGCAAGCTTGGAACTTCAGCCTAAAAGACTTTGCCTTGCTTCAAGAAGTGAAGGAATAGACTCCCTGAAAGCAGCAGGTGGAAAGGGCTCCACCTTCACCATCGCCACCAAGAAGATCCCAGCAGGAAGGTATCTAGGTGACTTTTAAGGAGCTGGCTAGGTGAATTCTGGGAAACATTTTGCCAAATACCCAAGGACCCTTGGATTTGTGTTGTGGACATTCTGGACTCCCGAAAGGACCTTCTGGAAGAAGATCCAGAAGTTTGGAGAAGATGGGAGAATGTTTGGTAGAAAGCTCCATAATGCGACCGATCCGCTGACGAGAGTTCAAGCGGCCGAACCACGACCCAGCCTGGATTTCAGGTTCGTCCAGCTAAAAACTCCAGAGCTCAAGACTAACTGGAGCTCAAGACTTCCAGGATTTCACCAAGGCCTCGTGCAGAACCAAGCTGCCTTCCTCGACACAAAACTCAGCTTGACATTTAGCCTCGCTCGATGTTGAGAGAAAAAGCTCCAGAAAACCGACTAAGTGTGAAGTCGACCGAGACCTCCCGCTTAGTGTAACCGACTTAGTCCTGGTCAAGTTCAACCAGATGCCCCAAAGTGGCGGTTTGGGCTTATAAACACTTGAAAGTGTTTATTCTTTAAAAATTCATATCTCCGGTTCCCTACATTTGATTTTTGTTGTTTCGGTGTCTATTTGTTCATAAAAATATAACCTATTTGTATAAATTAATGTTGGATTTTTATTGTGTTTTGTGTGTTACTTTTATAATGTAGTGGTGATTTTAAATGCTTAACACACCTGCCTCCCCTAAGTTAAGCCTGGCTCCTCGTTTCCAGCTACCAAGAGTTGATTGTGACCTTATTATTAGGTCCCTACTTGTCACTACTAATAAACCACATTCCAACAGTTTGTCACAAAGCTTTCAGGCTGCTGGGAACCAGGCCTCAGTGGAAGCCTGTGTGTTGTATTCAGTGTTACAAGGGGGATGGCGCATAGTGCTTCAGGCCAAATTTGACATTTAATTGTACATGCTGTAGGTGTAATTTGTACAGCATATACAATAGCCTTATAGTACAATTAAGTATGTCAATTGGGGTTTTAACCAATTTTTTCTTTGTGTTGGTAGTCAGAGCACATACACTGAGCATTGGATAGCAATGTCCCAGTGTTAAAGTTTAAAATTACTAGCAGTTGTGTCCCCCCAAAAAATAACCATCATTGGCATATTCAATTTGTCTTGCCTTTGGGACCTTATACGTTTTTAGTCATGCAGCACATTATACTGGGTCCTGTGCTGCCAGGGATCAAAGAGGTAAACAATTTCTACATACTGGCTCATGCAGTGTGATTCAACAAGTGCCTCGATGCAAGTCAACGGCACTATAGCCCTCTGTGTGCAACTGCATCACTAGAGTATTAAACAGCCTATGAAAAAAAGCAGTGAAGTACTTTCCAATGGCTGAGGCGTCACATCCCTCCTCCCCCAGGCCTCTATTCATCAGACACCCTTCTCCAGATGTTTCCATTCAAAGCGCTCCTCGCACCATCCTTTTACCAGCAAGCCTCTGGCCCCGATCTCTGTCTTCAAGACAAAAAAATTAACCTGACCTTTTGTAATATATATTGGCGCTTTTGTAAAGCGCTCCAATACCATTGCGTCAGTTGAGTTTGCACTCTTTAAAAATGCCCCCCAACATTAATCTGACCTTGTGTAATGTACTAGCGCTCATGTAAAGCGCTCCAACACCTTTGGGTCGCTCAAGTTCACATTATATAACAGAAAATGTCTCACAGTCCATGGGGAGCTGCCATGAAAGTGTTTTGAAATTAGAGCTCTGAGAGGAGGAGGTCGACAGGAAGAGGCATTGGTGTGGGCATGCAGCAACATGGGAGGAGGTTGGAGGGATGAATACCGCTCCCATTCGTCAGGTAGAGGGGAAATACTGAATAAACAAAGATGGAGTCTGCATCACCTAATCTTCAAGCACCTAAAACAAAAAAAATTAACCTGATCTTGTGTAATGTAAGTGGCGCTTTTGTAAAGCGCTTCAATACCTTTGGGTCAGTCAAGTTCGCACTCTATAAAAATGTCCCCAAAAATGTATCTGACATTGTGTAATGGAACTTGCGCTGATGTAAAGCGCGCCAACACCTTCAGGTTGCTCTGGTTCACATTATATAAACAATCGTCAGGGAAAATGCGATGTGAGTTGCCCAAGCCTTGCCCTTAACTGTGCTGCAAGGTTGCACTGCTGAAGGTGACAGAGGCTCACTAAAGCAACAAGCAGCAAAGGAGGAGGGGTTTGGTGGAAATACTCGCATTCTGAAGTCAGAGAGAATTAAAGAGGTGATTCCAAAAACAGAATCTTAAGCATCTGACATTTCATTTTGGTATTTGAAAGAGACCGAGGGATTAAGTGATGGGCGCCGAAGTTGAATTACCGAAGACGGGTAAGCAGTGACATGGGCTGAAATCAAAGACAAAAATAGTCCCCCAAATGAACATATAAACACAAAAGCGTAATGTTAACAATAATTGGGTGGTGCTCTGTGGGAGGAAACAAAACAAAACAACAATTTTCAATGCAATAGGTCTAGTATTTTGGAGAGTTAGCGCTATTAATGTAAATGACAATGTCTTTTACCGATGTGCTTTGGTTTGGAGTGTAGTTGATGTATGTGGTGTTGAGTGGAATTCTGTGGGTTGTATTGGAATTGTTGGTTTTAGAATTGTGTAATGTGGATTTGTGTGATGTGAAGTGTATTTGTGTAGAGGAATTATATGGCACAGTGAATAGATAGGGGTGAGAGCTACACAGAATAGATAGAAAGGAAGATAAAGAGGGATAGGTAGTTAGTGGAGGAAGCGGTGAATGAACTCAAACCAGATGAGGAGAAAGAGTGTGTGAAAAAGAGAGAAAGAAGGGGAGAGCAGGGCACAGATGCATAAAGAGGGAGTGCCTGTGTACGCAGAAGACACCCCAAGAAGAGGAGGAGAGCGTGAGATTGAGGGACAGAAACCTTTAAAAAGCATGGGAAAGAAACTGAGCTCGAAGACCTGAATTCAACCACATGGGAGAGGTGGGAAGAGTGTGTGAGAGAGTGAGAGAGAGGGGTACGAGTGCAAGAGAGAGAGAGGGATGAGTGGGAGGGGCACTGAGGGGATGGTGGAGGTGAGAGGTGGACAAGTGCACAGCACAAGGAGATACAGGAAGGTAGCATGTGTGAGCAGGCAGTATAGAGAGGAGGCAGAGTGTGAGAGAGGGATGAGAGGGGGCAGGAGGAGTGCGAGATGAGAGGGGGTAGTGGGAGTGTAAAGGAGAGATTAGAGGGGCAGTGGGTGTGTGGGGTAGAGATGACAGGGTTGGTGGAAGTGCAAGGAAGAGATATGTTGGATTGGAATTGTTTGTTGTGTGTCCATGCTTATTCCTAGCATTTTGTTAAGTGATATTAGAAATATCTTCTCATTTGAAGAGGCGGCTGAATGTGTCATGTTAAGTAATTATATCATCTCAACATTGGTTATTATATCAGCCACATGTCGCCTATATGGTCATTTTACAAGTGATGGTCCCGGTATCCAGACTACCGGTGTCATATCTGTTGTCCCTCACTATAGAGAAGAGCTAAAACACACAGGTAATGGTGGTGTGTTGCTACTCCAAGAAGGTAGTTAAGTTTGCGATACTATGAAATGTCTTTGCACTGTTGCATTGCTATGCTAAACATGCCAACCCTTTTGCATAGGAAAAGTATAAAAAGCTGTTTTCCTTCTAATTTGTGAAGAATCTGGTTTTGTATTGATGAAGTATTTTGTACTGAGTCTTTAATCACAATTTTAACTTATGCGTATTGGTGAAAAGTAGACATGAATAAAAATTGTTGATGGAAAACATAGCTTAAGATTTTTCATATAACACCGGGGATGTTTTGATATCAGGGACAGCAGGTGCAGGAGACAGAGTAAGGGCAAGGTTCTTGGGTTCATCAGGTACCTCTCCTCTCCTTCCGCCTTGTACACCTACCTCTTATGTTTACAAATGTGAGGAGTGAACTGGACACTGCCTAAAGGTAGACTATATTTGGCAGAGTATCATGTTATAAAGTATGTACACCAGTGAGGTGGAAGGGTTACCGCTGAGGTGAGTCAGGACAGCTGCACAGGTCTGGCTCATGTGTCATGGTCACAGCTTCATGAGACCGGTCGGAGTACCTTAATCCCAAATGAGGAAGTAAACTGCGTCCAGTTTCAAAAGTAATCAACAGGATATTCGGGTCAGAGATAAGGGTGAACCAGTATGCTCAGCTGCTGGCTGGGAGGTGAGAGGTGGCACATGCACCATGGCCGAGGGCCTGGAGCTGCTCAGTGAGGCTGCACACGAATTCTGGCACACCACCAACGAGGGCAGCATTATCTCCCTGAACATGAGTCAACCACAAGCACGTGGAATTCTGGTGAAAAAGGATTTAAAATAAAGGCGTTCTTGGCACCGGGGAGGAGTTGTTGAAGCCGGGTAAGTAATGTCAGAGTGGTGATCCCTTCTCCAGGGGGTGGAGACCTCACGTGCCAGGCAAGCATTCTCACTTTTCCTGTTCTTCAAAAACAAAACTCAGCAATTATGAGAATGCTCCCATGGGGAGCTGTCACCACTGGCAGCAAAATAAAAAATTAAATAAAACAAGTATTGTTGTGGGATGGATGAGGGGGTCTGGAGAGAGGGTGCAGCCAATCACTGAGGCCTTTGGCATTGTATCCTCCCTGTCAGCTGCGGACTCGGGAGCTAGGGGTCCTCGTTCGAGCCTCGGTGTCAGCTGAACATGTAAATTTGGGCAAATGACTTCTTCTTCCCCCTGGCTGTGCTACATAAATGTATGAATGTATTAGAAGAAAAAAAAGCAGCGATAACTGCGATCTTGTAGGGGTGGTGGGGGCGGGCGAATTGTGTTGTGGGAGGGATGAGGGGGTGGGGAGAGAGGGCACACGCAGTCAGTGAGGCCTATAGCACTGTAATCTCCCGGCCAGCTGCTTACTTGGGAGCTGGGGATCCATGTTCAAGCCTCATTACTGGCTCAACATACTGTAAATTTGGGCAAATGACTTATTCTTCCCCCTGGCCGCACTATATAAATGCATAAATGTATTAGAAGAAAACAAAGGCAGCGATAGCTGCAATCTTGTAGAGGTGGTGAGGGTGGACAAGTTGAGTTGTGGATGGATGAGGGGGTGGGGAGAGAGAGCACAGCCAATCAGTGAGGCCTTTAGCACTGTAACTGTCGACTCGGGAGCTGGGGATCCCTGTTCAAGCCTCAGTATCAGCTCAACATGTTGTAAATTTAGGAAAATCACTTATTCTGCTCCATGCCTGCGCTACATCAATGTACAAATTTACATGAAAAAACAAAGCAGTGATCGAAGTGATCTTGTAGGGGTGGTGGAGGTGGGCAATTAGTGTTGTGATAGGGATGAGGGGGTGGAGAGATATAGCATAGGGAGATTACGTGAAAACAGGGCAAATAAATCTGCGGAAGCTAAGTAAACAGAACACTTAACAGCAGAGCCAGTGAAAAAAATAAAAAAGAGTACACTTGAAACTCTCTACATAGCATCACGAGTTAGAGCACATGTAACAGGGCCAATCCTGATGGGAGGATAAAAAAGTCCAAAAGGAATGACTACTATGCGTATCCACAAAACAAAAGCCGCCATTTTCAAAGGACAGAAAGAGGAATGAATTGAAAATATGGGTGTTCCTCCAATCCCATATTCTGACTACAACACATCTAGAAGACACAGCACAAGCGCTGCCTAGGCGAGACCTAAAAAGGAAGGACAAAGAGGAAAGATTAACCACTAGCAAGCAAGCTTTTTTGAACGACAGTAGAAGGGAGGAATAAAACGGCAATGGGCAGGTTGAAAGCACACAGAGTGCATCCATCAATCAGTGCATTTATAAAGTGCGCTCCTTACCCGTGAGGGTCTCAAGGCGCTGAAGGGGGGGGGGGGGTGCTGCTACTGTTAGAAGATCCAGGTCTTGAGGAGTTTTCTGAAGGCGAGTAGGTCTTGGGTCTGCCGTAGGTGGGTAGGGAGGGTGTTCCAGGTTTTGGCGGCGAGGTAGGAGAATGATCTGCCACCGGAGGTTGTTCATTGGATGCGGGGGACATTGGCGAGGGCGAGGCTGGCGGAGTGGAGCCAGCGGGTGGGGGTGTAGAAGCTGAGTCTGGTGTTCAGGTAGGCTGGTCCGGCATTGTGGAGTGCCTTGTGTGCGTGGGTGAGGAGCTTGAAGGTGATCCTCTTGTTGACGGGTAGCCAGATGATTAATCGGGCTGAGGCGTTTTGGATGCGTTGTAGTCGTCGTAGGTGTTTGGCTGGGATTCCTGCGTAGAGTGCGTTGCCTTAGTCCAGTCTGCTGCTGACGAGGGCCTTCGTCACCGTTCTTCTTGTTTCGGTTGGGATCCACTTGTAAATCCTGCAGAGCATGCGGAGAGTGTTGTAGCAGGAGGAGGAGACGGCGTTGATCTGCTTAGACATGGAGAGGGAGGAGTCGAGGATGAATCCTAGGTTGCGTGCATGGTCGGTGGGTGTTGGTGCTGTTCCCATTGTGGTCAGCCACCAAGAGTCGTCCCAGGCTGAGGGGGTGGGTCCGAGGATGAGGACCTCCGTCTTGTTCGAGTTCAGCTTCAGGCGGCTGCTCCTCATCCAGTTGGCGGCGGCCTTCATTCCCTTGTGGAGGTTGGTTTTGGCAGTGTGTGGGTCCTTGGTGAGGGACAGGATGAGCTGGGTGTCGTCGGCATAGGAGATGATGTTGAGGTTGTGATGACGGGCCACTTGTGCGAGGGGGGTCATGTAGACGTTGAACAGCGTTGGGCTGAGGGAAGATCCCTGGGGGACGCCACAGATAATGTCGGTGGCTTCGGATCGATAGGGTGGGAGGCGGATGCTCTGGGTTCTGCCAGAGAGGAAGGACGTGGTCCAGTCAAGGGCCTTCTCTTGGATTCCGGCTTCTAGGAGGCGTGTCTTGAGAGTGTGATGGCAGACCGTGTCGAAGGCAGCTGACAGGTCTAGGAGGATAAGGGCTGATGTTTCGCCGTTGTCTAGTTGGCGCCTGATGTCGTCTGTGGCGGTGATGAGGGCTGTCTGGATGTATGTCGTTACAACGCACACTTTTACAACGCATGCACTTACAACGCATTTTTTACAATGCAACATCCACTACAACGCATTCCATTACATAGCATGACACTACAACGCATGTTTAAAAACTACCTTTACAACGCATTCCATTACATCGCATACTACCTTTACAACGCATACCATTACAATGCATAGTATAGGGGTAAAAATTACTATTCTAACTCCGGGGGGTGCAACAGTAGGGTAAGTGTTGGATTGCGTTGTAATGGTATGCATTGTAAAGGTAGTATGCGATGTAATGGAATGCGTTGTAAAGGTAGTTTTTAAACATGCGTTGTAGTGTCATGCTATGTAATGGAATGCGTTGTAGTGGATGTTGCGTTGTAAGAATTTCATTGTAAGTGTAGTGCGTTGTAACAGTTGCGTTGTAAAGGTTGTTCACCGGGCTGTCTCGGTGCTGTGGTTTTGTCTGAAACCGGATTGGGACGGGTCCAAGATGTTGTTGTCTTCCAGGTGGCGGGCCAATTGCATGTTGACGATCTTCCCGATGACCTTCGCCGGGAACGAGAGCAGGGAGATGGGCCTGAAATTCTTGAGGTCCTTGGGGTCCGCCTTGGGCTTCTTGCATACAGGATGTCTCGGAGAGGCAGCGCATGTGTTGCCTAGACTCGACCTAAACACTGGGCGTGACCACCCAAAAAGGAATCATGTTACAACAATAAGGCAATAACATGACTATAAATCGTAATTTTGTATTCACAATTTGAGACCAAAACTAATTTTATCATTTTCTATTCTGCTATGTAATATTCTTGTCTAAATATTATGTGAAAAGTTTGCCTAATGGCCTACCCATCTTTCATATCTTTGTTTACATTTAGTGACTACTTAAAATGTATGCTGTCATCCAATAATAAAATATACTTGAAACCGCTCACCTTCAAATGTTAGTAGGCAACTGGGGGTTACTAAAACCATAGTGTTTTTCCTGTGAAAAGAACTCTTGCACATATTGCATTCAATTGCCTTACAACAGTATTACTGACTATAACAAACTACATTGTATTGTAGACAATAAATTGATAGTTAATTATGTTGAGTCTTGCAAGAATAGGGTTTAAAAAGCGATCATAGTTGAAATTGCATTTTTTGTATTTACCTATTCTTCACAGTTATTTTTAAAACATATTCTTTTGCCTTTAGCTAGCCCAACACCAAAGTACAAAAGTCCTCTATGAATAATGTAAAGGGAGAGTCAGAATAAATATGCCAGGGTAAAGCCAAAATGTAGCACTAGGCAGGGATGCCCTCTGCCTTTGCCACCGCAATTTGTTTTATCCATAGAGAACTTAGGAGTGCCACTAACATTACGAGAAATGGTATATGGGATCAGGGACAGGAAAATTAAATCTTTCTTGAGTCCAGTATCTGATGTATGTTAAGAATCTTGAAGTGGGCTTTCAGACATTTATCAAAATTGTGCTAGACTTTTCAGGTTTCAAAATATATGAAAAGAATCGGCATACATAGTAGACAAGGTAAAATATATTTTTGGGACCCTACAAAAAAACCGATCATTTTAGTTCAACTTGAAGGCACATCTTGCTGCCAATGGGAAGTTCCCGGCCAAGATTCTATTATTATAGAATTTACATGGTTTAATCATGTGAGGTTCATTTAGTTGTGCTTTAGCTAAATGCTTCCATGTGAAATACAGATGACACATCTTTGTGCATGTTGTTCAGGCCACTGGGTGAGGGACTCTAGCAGTGTCCTTTCACAATCAGAATCCGAATAATGTATTTCTCAAGTATTTAAAATTGTTAGAACATAATGTGTTCCCCAAAAAATATACTGTGGATTACATTTTAAAAGAGAATAACAAGGTTTATAACAATGGCTCATTTAGCATCCTTTTTTGCTTATCAAACTTTTTTGGTGTGCAGGAAGCATTATCCAAAATGGAGTATGAGTTCAAAGACTTATTTTCGACAATCAGTGCAACTTTGAGCTGCGAGTGGTACAGTTCTTCAGATGTACAGTATATATTTCGTGTAGACAATCATCAGCATCAACCATCAAGTTTGAATTAAGGACATAGTTATGTAGTAGTGAACAGTCAAGAGATTGATAACAGTGGCTCAGTCTAGCAATATCCTTTCCTTTTTAGGTCTCGCTAGCTTAGGCTGCGCACATGCGCAGTCTCGCTGGCGAGATTTAACGTTGTTGGGATTTTTTAGTAAGGGTTTTAAGCCCCGCCCTTCTTTCCCATTGGCCGGCGTCACCGTTTATGCTAAACGGTGGTCGGCCATTGGGAAAGAGCTGTTGGTGATGTTTTCGCTCTGCTTTTTCTGCCGTCCCACTTAGACGGCCTCGCCTGCTTTCCTTCTGAAGTAAAAGATTTCTTATCTTTATGGGGCCAAACACATGGCCCCATGAAGATAAGAAACCTTTTAGCAGGTGACGCCACGGCAGAAAAAGCCAAACGAAAACTTCATGGCGAGCGCTTGTTTATTTTGAGATTCCAGGTCTGTTTTTGAATGCTGTGTGGAATACTTTGCTGCGGTAGTGTGATCTATTCGAGCCCTGCGATGGCTCAACTTCTAAAACTGCTGTCAAGTCTATTTGGATGTAGTGTTAGTCATCTAGAAATGTCCACTCTTCACATGTCCAGCAGTCATGCTCCTCAACCTGTTATGATCCAAAAACACTCTTTTTGTTCTATTATTTATACCTTCTCAACAGGGCACTCTTGGCAAACGAGTTTCCACTTGAGAACGTACCTTTACTCATTTTGAATACAAGTGTCATTCGTTCTCACTTCCTGGATGTGTGTGTTTCATCTCGTCACAATGGTGTCTGACTCGTAAAACCTTAAGGAGACATTTCAGCTAGGTAAAGGGATGCTCTTGGGCACACTCTGATTATCCCCAAACTTTTTAATGTTCCTAAAAATCGGAATGAGTGACGTGGAAGAACGTTTCTGTGAAAGTGCACGGAGAACTGCAGTGTTCGTCTTTTGATTTTGTTGTCCACTAGAGGGCACTGAAGTTACTGATATATTTTTTTTAGCAGAAATAGTTTTCAAATTTTGTTTGTGCAAAGGGTAAAAGGGATATGTCGCCTGACCATGATTACAGAATATGTCCATCAGTCGCACATGTATGTTTAGCTTAAGGGTGTTAGAAGAGATTTCATGACTGCAGCCACTCTGCTAGTAGAAAGCCCCCTAAAACTTGAGGATTGTGCAGTTCTCTTTCTTGCCTTTGACAGCTGCCAACAATATTGTCTAACAAGCATTTGCAATGCAATAGGTCTCTCATTTACGCGAGTTTGAGCTATTGACATTGCAAATAACAATGCCATTTATTTTTGTTTTTAAAACATAAATAAAAGGCATTGTCCTTTACAATGCCAATAGCTTAAACTCGCGTAAATGCGAGACCTATTGCATTGCAAATGCTTGTTACATCTGTATTCTCTGTGGCAGAGGAAGTGGACCTCCTTTTGTTTTACTCGTAGATAGCATCCTGGCCCTCACATTCCTTGGGGCTAGTTTCTGTTACCGAGACTCAGCCTATGGACTCTCCTTTAACCAGTCACGTGTGCCCTGTTGCAGCTCCAATATAAACAGACTTCAACTCTGTTGTTTTTGCAATGAGTGGCTGTTTTTTGTATCCTGTATTTTAGTATTCTTTTGATATTTTAATATATTTCAATATTTATATCTAAAACTTAGCAGTGATATTTGATCAATTTTGCTAGTATTTGCAAATATGTTTCTCGAATGACTTCTCCCTAAAATTAAGCTAAAAGCATTGAGAAAGCCAGTAGGTATGGAACATAAGTAAAAGTGCCTCTTCAGTGATTGAATGGGTGCTTACATCCATGCACTCACATTTATCCATGTATGTGCTCAGTCCTTCAGCCTTCGTACACCCCAGTCACTCATCTTTAATCTAGTGCATCTATTCATCTACCAATTGAATTTACTCCTACACTTCACCTCTCACCATCCACAATACCCAACTCAGAAACTCACCAGTCAGTGTAGAGAAACTTTTAGTAATTAGCAGATCTGTTGGTTTACCTACATTTTTTGTACACGCCAACTAAGGCTGTAAAGTATTTTGGGATTTGTAGCCTAATGCATGGAGGGGCTTCAAACTTTTTGTCAAGCACCAAAGAATGGCACACAAAATTCTTGGACAAGTTCCTTAAAGAGGTTTAGGGCATCTGCCTTGGTGAGCCACATCAGTGCACGGATCATGGTTCGAAATGCTGGCGCAGTGCTGGACCGAGCATTCCCACACAGACATTCTACAGGGCCTGTGACCTTGCCATTCAAAATGTCTTGGAACATCAACCAAGTCAAACACTGTGCCAGATTTAGAAAGACTTTTCACCGGCATTAAGTCATGTAAAGTGCCACAAAGTCTTGCAAGGGTATTTACTTTCCAGCGCTAAAAGTATTTTTCATTGCAAAAGTGCCCTTTTCTCAGCACAAATAGTGCTTTGCCCCTCTTTGCATCAAAGGGCATTACTTGTGTGCTTCTTGGGTGGATCTGCACAAGCATCCATAGATTTTGATGCAATGCCCGGACCACAAAGATTACCAGATCAAGCTTTTACTTCAAATACTTACCCCTCCGTGAAGCAGTCGCTAACAGGGAGAAATGTTTTAATTTCTCCAAACATTCCACACATTGCATGTGTGCTTCACACCACAGCACACACACAATGTGTAGAATGTTCATGAATTTGTATTGGCCCAGTATTCTGTGCTGGAACGGTATACCTCCAGGACAAATCTTATGCTAGACAGCATACACACCTTTGCAGCATAGTGCAAAGGTTGTGTATGTGTGCCACTAGGCAGCCTTTATAGAGTACAGGAAGAGGGGATGACAGCAACAGCAGCACATTTTTAGGTTTGGATTGGCAACGCAGCATTCATCAGACTTATGTGATCAACAGAAAAAGAGCATTGTGCAGTACTACGGAGAGAGGGGCGTTTGCACCCCCCACATGGTGATTATCTTGAGTACAGCTTTTTGATTGGGCACTGAATGACCGCTTGCATTGCACATTTTCCTGTGGGAATGCTTATAATCAATGCAGCAGGACTGAGTCGGTTATGATGCCACTTCAATAATGAAGGCTAAGCCTCAATCATTTATTTTTTGAATTTATGACAAAGGAAGTCCCCCCCCCCCCCTTATTGATTGCAAAAAGAATTTGTTAAAGCCAATACTCCTTTATGAACGGATGGTTACTGACTGTGTTAAAGACTATTGGGGGCATTTCATTACATGAAATGTCAAAGATTACCATAGAACGCAAATGTTTTGACGTTGGTTACACTCCTGAAGAAACCTGGGGGCATAGGAGATTTTCACTGCGATAATCCCTGTTAGGTCCTCTTATGAGATTTGTCAACTCAAATGTTATACATAGTTGTCATTTTAAGACTTTATGCCTGGTGGTTGCATTGTGGGAAATCGTATGCTCAATAAGGTAGGTCTGAGATGGGGATGGTGACAAGCCATTGATAAGGACTATAAGTCTCACTGGTTCAATGGTAAAATTGTGTTATATGCTATATGTCTCGTCTGTGTAATATTAAACGTTATGACAAAGGTAGTAGGTCTGGGTTCATTATTGTGAAAAGGGTATGCTAAAGCCAGTGGACCTTTGTAGGCAGATGGTTATTAGATTATGTTAAAGGCTGCACACAAGTATTTTGTTACATTGAATCTCACAGATTACCATTGTAAGCAATTGTTTTCATGTTAGTTATCCACTTTGACAGATCCTGGGAGTGAACATTTACACTGTGATGATAAGAAAGGGTGTATTTTGTTTTGCTAGCAGTTATTTTGAACACATTTTTAGTTTTATGTCCGTATACCTAATGATTTCCAGTGTATGCACAATACAGTAGACACAAGCAGTTTATGGCAACAAGCCAATGATAAAGGTGAAAGGCTTGATTGGTCAGATGCCATAGGTCTGTTTATTATGAAAGGTTCTGACAAAGGCAGTTGGCCTGGCTTATTATAGCCTTATAGTCCGCTGCTGAGGTGTATACCAGTTGTTAAAGTTCCTGAGCCCGAGTTATATGCCTGAGCCGCAGGCAAGGGCCTGTAACAAGGGCAAGGGCCTTTAACAACAGGTATAGTCTGATGCAGAAGGGCTAAAAGGCTATTAGAACATTCCACCCACTAAGGGTACAATGTTCAACATTAATAAGGGAGAAACATGAAAACAAATATTAGAATGTTGGAGGTCCGGGCTTATATCAGCCATTTCTATCAGCCTGGAGCTCCTCCATTATTAACAATGAAGTTCTCAACATTCCAATGTTCTAAAGATTGTTAAAATATGTTTTTAAAGTGAATAGGCTTTTAAGGGTGGATTGTTATTAGTGTGTTAGAGATCATAGACAGGTATTTTGTTACATGGAAGATCACAGATCACTGTACTAGTCAAATATCATGGTGTTGGTTATCTCCCACGACAAACCCTGGGGTAGAAGATTTGCACTGTTATAGTCAATGTTAAGCCCTAATAAGAGGGGTTGTACATTGTTTTGCCAACTGTAATGTTGTACATATGTAATATTTGATCACATTATGTCTGATGGTGGCCTTTTGGAAAAAAGCATATGTTCAGTATATCAGACCAGAGTTGGGGGCTATGGTGATGATGGAGCGCGATGGTGCTCTAAAACTTTAGGGGTGCATCATAATCGGGAATAGTCCACACCCGCATATATTACTGTGTTGTATTAACATGTGATTATTTGAAAAACGTGTTGTAATAATGATGTGATGTTAATTTGATAGAAAAGGTACAGGGTACAAAATGACATCTATGCTTGGAAAGATTAACCTTTAGTAAATCACATTTGCCTAAATAAAAGCTTATGTGTAATGTAGTGCATTTCGATTTAAACGTGCACCCTGATGAAGATTGCACGAGGAGATGACTAGTTGTGCTTAATGTGTAATAATTGTAGGTGTTTGCAAAGCAGCATTAATATGTGTGTATAATTTGATGTGTAAAGGCCTAAATGAAATGTTCACGTTGTGTATATGAAAGGCCTATTCGTTTATTCTTATGTCGGCCGGTTTGTGTAGGCATGAAAATGTAATTTCCCTGGTAATCTCTCGCATTTGGAGGTAGTCAGCGAATTTCATGTATATGCAAGGATGCTCTTTGTTTTAGGAGTTAGGAATGGAGGAGAAAAGAAACAAAGTAAAAAGGAATGCCAATTATTGGGAGCCGGTGCTCTTTCTCACCAAGATGGCCTGGGCATCAAGGTCATCATGCTGAACATTTGAAGGAGTGTGGAAGACGGTGGAAAATTACCTAGAAGAGGTGTACATTGAGATGAGGTGATCTGTGGGCGTGTTTTACATTTTTGCCTTTTGTTTTAGGGACAGTGTCCCTGGGGAGGAGATGAGGAGATCGATTTGGAAGGTGCACTATGTGCAAGAGGGAACCCAATGATGAAGCATGTCACCCTTGTGGTGAGTGAGGGTTCTTGTCTTTAAAAAGCACATGCTCATTATATTTTTTGACAATTCAAACACATTGCGTGTAAATCACTTAAGAATTCTCCATTAGGTACCTGTTGTGAGTAGGATCATTGGGAGTGGTACATTGAATGGTAATAATTCCTCCACTAGAGACCCTGTTGTGAGATTAAATATATTTAGGACACAACACTGCATGCCTTGAGTCCAAGCACCTTCTGTGACTGTGTGAGCATAGGCAGGAATCAACTCATGCTGTGTGTTTGCTAAGGAAGATGACCGAAATGGATTTTGCTTTCAGCTTCTCTCTGATACACTGAGCTTTCCCAGCCAGAGTAGATATCCTTTGACTCCTTGAGGGAAGAAGGAATGGCAAGGGAGCTAATAGTAGTGGCTGTAGTGAGAGATCACAGGCAGAAAGTACACACTAAGATGGTACCTCAGACTGTGAGCCTGAACGTGGACTGTGGGCTGCCTGCATCGGCATCAGCAGCGAATGCCTAGAGAGGAGGAGGTGGCTCAAAACAACACTTTCAGCTTATAAAAGCGACAAATCATGCTGCTATGCTAAAACAATTAACCAAAAATGCACTACTTTTTTACTACATTACCAATTCATACTGGAAGTGCAGAATATATACACATTTGCACATGCTGTCAGCTGATTTAATATGTGACAGACAGACCATTGAGCAAATTCCTGAAGGGGGCTCTCTCAAAAAAGCAAATGGCTGAAGAGGGCTGTCCGAAATTATTTTTCTGTATATTAGGTATTGCGTGTGTTGTGTGTCAGACAGCAAAGATTGTATTGCTAGATTTAAAAAGAGAAACTTCATTGGTTGCACCTAAAGTGGAAGAGTGAAAAGAAGAGATGTGATACAACCAATCTATCAACCCTCTCACTCACTATAGCAATACCTTTCAGTCTTTTGACTTCCCTTACATTTACTATAAATTTTATGTTTCTGCTGTAGGTACATTTACATTTTGAAAAGCAATTACCAGAACCCATTACCACATTCGAAGTTAAAGAAACAAAGAATTATGCTGTGACTGGCCAAACCAAGGCCACTGTTAAACTATCCTCTTGTTGTTTTTGTTGGCATTAGGACTGGACATTTTTCTGCTACTAATCAGTGCTAGAGTGCTTGTGCTCTCTCCTTTAAACATGGTGAAATTGGCCTAAGCTTTATTGGCACATTTAATTTACTTGTAAATCCCCAGTAAAGTGGTACTAAATTTACCCAGGGCGTGTAAATTAAATGCTGCTAGTGGCTCTGTAGCACTCATTGTGCCACCTACTTAAGTAGCTCTCTAAACCTGTCTCAGGCCTGCCATTGCAACCTGTGTGTGCAGTTTTAACTTCAATTTCGACGTGGTAAAACACACCTTTTGGCAGACCTATACCCTCCTTTTTAACACATGTAAGCTACCTCTAGGGTTGGCCCTAAATAGCCCATAGAGCAGGGTGCAGTGTATTTAAGAAGTTGTGCATGTACTTTTAGCTTTTACATGTCCTGGGAATATATGAAACTCTTGAATTCATTTTTCCCTACTGCAAGGTCTACCCCTCCCATGGGATATCATTAGGTTACCGTATTACATTTAACAAGTGATAACATTCGATTGGGAGCAGGTAGGAATGTTGAGTTAGGTGTCTAAAGACTTGTTATTTTAAACCCTCTTTAAGGATAAAGTTGGATTTTAAGTCACAAATTCTGAAAATGACACTTTTAGTCCCAACCGTTTTGTGCCTGCAGCCTGTATCGTAGGTCACATGGCTAAAAGTCGCGGCCAGCAAGTGGGGGGTTCGTGCTGGGGTTTGTGCGGGGGAAGATTTAAATTAAATAAATAAATAAACGTACCTTCCCGGGTCCCGCACCGACTCAGCTCCTGGCTGGGTCCCATGGAACAGGAAGCAGGCAGCCTCCCTCCCCTTCCCTAAGCCAATCACAATGCTGAAATGGCAGCGTTGTGATTGGTGGGGACGGCACCCAGTCGGGCACCTATGCAGCCTACATGGAGAAAAGGGAGAGTGCGCATGACTGGTTTGGTCGGCCCCAGAGGGCCGACCAAACAGTCAGGGCTCACAGCATTGAAGCATCTTATAGGATTGACTTACGGAGTTCTTCCTTAAAGAAACACACTCATAATTTGCTCCACGATCTTCGAAACCTAACAATCAGAATCCAGTCACAGCCCTGAGAAGAATCCCTCGTAATAAATTGGGATTCAAAATAAGTTGGCATAATTTACCATCAGGGGAAGAGTTTCAAGAGAAATATATACAGCGACAGGGGATAAAACATGTACTAAAAATGTACATCCTCTCTTGCTCGAAATGTCTACCCCCGTTGGTCGGTAACCCGTGGTTGTTCCTTTGAATTTGTCGTTGCGGGTTACTTATTGTTGTTTGTTCTTGACTGGAAACATTCTCTCAACTGATTGTTATTCGTTATTTGTTGTTCTACCTTTCTATAGATGTTATGTAATTTGAGAAGTGTATTGATATCTGTCTTTTTGAATTTATAAAATGAAGAATAATGAGCGAATATGTATAAATAAATGATGTAGACCATCTTATTATTTAGCTTGGTCTGAGTCTGCTTAAATTAGTGGCAGCCATCAAATAGCCAGCTACATGTTTTTGATTATTTAGCACTTTTTAAAAGTGGCATTTCTAAAATAGTAATGTTAAATCTGATTTTACCAGTTAGGAGGATTTATCATTACCATTCCAAAGATATGGAACTTGAAAAAGCTACTCCTTTCTTATCAGGAATTGCAGCTTAAAGATATTTTAAGGCATTCCCAATGCTAGCCTATGAGAGGAGTAGGCCTCACAGCAGTGAAAAATGAATTTAGCTGTTTGTCACTACCAGAACACGTAAAACATAAAAGTACATGTCCTACCTTTTACCTCACATAGCACCCTGCCCTTTGGGTTACCGAGGGCCATCCTTAGGGGTGGTTTATATGTACTAAAAGGGGAGTTAAAGGCTTGGCAAGTAGTTTTAAATGCCATGTTGAAGTGGCAGTAAAGTAAACTACCCACATACGCCCTGCAATGGCAGGCCTGAGAAATGGTTAAGGGGCTACTTATGTGGGTGGCACAACAGCATTGCTTCCAGACAGTAAGACAAAGGAGGAATAGGTGTTGTTCAGGATGTGCCATCTCTGACTTGATAGGAGGAAGGTGTCACCTACCACACTTGCACATTACAAAGGCTCTACCTCAGAACACTCACAAAGGGGTTGACACTAGTCTTCTGTGCTCCTAGATAAGCTGGGGCCAGGTCAGGGAGGCAGGAAATTCCAAACACCTCAAGTGCAGAACCCCCTAGAAATTTCTCTTCCTTCAAAACTGGCACCAATTATAAACATTGGACCCTCAGGCTCAATTTTTTAATACACCTCTGGACCTGTGGAAGATCCAGAATAAGGACTGCTGTGCTGCTCTGCTGCACGAAGGACTTCTACTCTGCTACCCTGCAACTCTGCTGCCCTGCTGTCCTTCTGACTGAGTGAGAAGGACTGTATCTGCATCTTGAACCCAAGATCACTAGAGTGACCTAAAGGGTTAGTTGGCTGGCCTCCTGATCAGAAACTCATGGACACAAAGGTATGCAACCATTTTGAACCCTGCACCTGGACTTTGCCTGCTTTGACTTCTAACCCCCCAAAGTGATGCCACCCCAGTCCTGGGCCCTTGAATGTGGGCATGAAGGTGCTTTACCAGCCCAGCTGTGGTCCTTTGGGCAGAACTGACACAGCACAATGACTCTCCTCACAGCTCTGTATCAGAACCGCCGCTGCCCAATGCATCCCTGACACAGGACCCTGCAGCTTTTTGGAATCGTTGCTGTGCGAGACCTCCTCAATTCCGGACCTCGCATCGCAGCCCCACAACTCCTTAGAACCACCACTGCACAACGCATTTTCACATCACCGCCCCGCAGCTCCCTGTAGCCGCGGCTGCATGATGGATCCTCGGAACCACCACTTCACGATGCATCCTCGATGCAAAATCTTGAAATGCTCCGCAAATAGGACTTAAGGTACTTTGTTCATCGGGCCTAGCTTGACAACTGTATCGGGCCCGTGCTTCATCGCCTGAACTTGTGACTTTTTCCCAGTCCGGCATCACCAGATAACCACAATTGCACTTTGTGCTTGTAAATACTATTTTTACCTCATTAGATTCTTGTTTTTTGCTTGCTAATCATTTTACTCTATTTTTCAGGCTTGGTGTGGTATCCTTCTTGAGATGTGTTTTCATCGTATTAATGTTTGTGTCCTTCATAGATACTTTACACATTGCCTCTAAGTTAAGCCTGGCTGATTTTTGCCAAGCTATCAGAGGCCTAGGCACAAGTTAATTTGGGGTCTGCTTGGGACTTCACCCTGACAGGAATTGTGGTAACTCTTCAGTAGTGTTTCACCCACCTCAACCAGTATCCCAATTTCATATTCCTATTTAGATCCAATCTCTAATTCCTTTGCTGTCTTGTCTTGATCAGGTCTAGATCTCCTTAATCCCTTTGTAAAAAGGACTTAGGGCACAACATTGAAGAATACATTATTAAAAATAGAAAGAGTTTCAAGACCTTTAGGTTACACTGTCAAATGGGGCACAGAGCAACTACCAACAAGAGAACTGTTGCTTTGAAATGGTCCCCAGTTGGTACGAAAGCAGCAAGGACATCTTAAACTTAGTTTATCCTTAATATAATTTTTCCTAAAGAATTCAAGGACATTATAATTCTATTTGGCCTTGTCTTTTGATCAAATGGCTTGTTGTTGAATGGTGATTATTGTGAGCTGTTGGAATAAATACAATCCTTGATCTTATAGCATTGTTAAAGTGGAACTTTATAAAATACTAAAATCTAAGTTCTAAGTAAGTGTTTTGTCTCACTCTGGAGTTAGGGTACCCTGGATTGTCTCACTCTGGAAATTACATAATTTGATCCTGATGACTAATTTCTGACTACCAAGTTTGGAACAACCGGTATTTGACAAAGATGAGCAAGGAGCTATACTGGTATGCCTCGGTCTTCCCTGAAACATACTCAGTCAATTAGCAGCAAAGTTTAGGTACAACTATTATGGACTGGTGATGATACTGTCTGGTTATAGCCTTTAAAACAGCAGCTCTTTCAGCTCGAGTTATACATTTGGGATTACCACATAGCAGACAAACTGGAAATATTCACTGATGTCCATTAGGATTATTCTGTCTTCCAAAACTGGACACTGAACTATGGCAAGAAAGCAACACATCCAGAAAGGCTTTACCCAACTACCCCAAAAAGGTAATCAATATAGTGCACTCAGAGGAGTGATAAGACAGTGTTGTGTAAATATAATATGGTATGTATTACAATGTATGACCTTATGTCGTGTAGTTCCTAGGAGTCCCCAGGACCAGTGCGTTTTTGATGACCCAAACTGAGTGCTTGGTGTCCCAACTGCTTTCGGACACCTCCAAAGGATATGCCAGACTTTAGACTAGCTAGCTCTACAATGCCATTACTACCCCCTGGATCTTACAGTAATGTAGGTAGTCTCTGGTGACCACTGAACATGGAAAACCATAATTCCTCAGGGATCATGGAAAACAGTACAGTTCTTTTTGCTCAGTCACTCGTGCTCACTTATTCTCAGAAAATACACAGGATAGCGATTAGGACTTTTTAACAAGTATTTATTGGTCCAGCGTTAATCTTGTGTAAAACATATTTGCTGCGACAATCAGGAGACAGAAGCGAACGAAAGAAATTGCCTGTATAGTAATAGTAGATACATTTCTACCACAGTGCTAATAAGAAGAACATAAGCAGTTCAGATAAAAACAGTAGTACTTGCATATTCCTATACTGCAGGTTCTAAGTAATTTGCCTAAATATACCTATCCTAGATCTGTATGTGTAGCATGTATGTGCATACCTGTAGCCAAGAATCCCCTAGCGAAAAACCAGCCCCCTCCCCTGATGGTTGAGAATGAAGGACCCTGTCTCAGCTTCGCGGATGACACCCCGCAAGGGATGTCAGACCGATGTGTGGCGAAGATTCAGCATGCAGGACCCCGTGTCAGTTTGGAAGGAATTCTTCTCTGATTTGTAGGGGGGAATAAGGGTCTTATATACTAGAGTGGTCATTGCAGGGTTTCTTCTAGAATCGATATGTTCTGAAAACAATCATAAACGTTTTTCCAAACAAATGCGATCATACACAGGGGGCTGTTGGCCAAGGATGAAAAAAGTAGTGACCCTTTTATAGAATAATTATGCAGTGCCTGTGGACATGTTCATGTACGTCAGTTACAGGGATTATGATAGAATACTAAGAGCCTGGTGTCGAAGAGACAGGAGCAAGCTACTAGGTAAAAGGTCACCTGTTTGGAATCTTTATTGTCGTGTGGATGGGACAATGAATGCAAACAGGGGTATACATGACAGGTCTAGCCTAAAGGACAAGACACACACTCCTCATCAAAAGTTCAACAGAATCAGCTAGATCACGATAAAGCTAAGGCCATTAATAAGCATAAAAAATATTTGACAATAAAAGTACTGAAAGAATTTTAAAAGCATGAAAAATGTAAAATTAAAAAAGAGTCATTTTTCTCTAAAAGCATTCCTAAGGTCCTTTAAACTTGTATATGTAGTTATTATTACACTGAGCACCTTGAAAGCCATTACGCTCAGTTAGCAGAGAAGGAGATAATAAAACAAAGTCAGTTATGACCTTCAATTTTGTAAATGTTTAAACAATGCAGAATAATTCCCAGCACAGAAAAGGCCAGATAGTTTATGAATCCTGCGCTCAAGACTCAACATCGATGAACATTGCACCCGCAGGTGACAATCCCTCCAGCACTCTCAATATAATGTCAAGTGAGCAAAGATGGTCATCTCTGGTTCCCACAGCAGCCGCCGGAGAAGAATTAGATGCCTGTGCGCCTGGAACCGATGCCTGTACCTCTGGAGCAGAGCCGATTTCCCTTGCAACAGGAGCTGAAGCATCCCTTTGAGGCTCTGGAAAAGCCGTCATTAACATCAGAATACTCTGTGGACAACTTTACAAATGGGTCTACAAGTGCTCCAGAAGCATGTCATTGTCTGATGGCGCAACCAATGGAAGTGTCAGACACAGATCCAACATACTTTCGGATCTGCAGAAGCGGAAGCGGCACACAGGCAGGACACAGTCTAGACAGACCGGTCTCAAAGACAGGAACCAATGCTCACTCAGCGCTCAAAGCTGAGGCATAGTCAGGTAGAACACCATAAGCTCACCACCATGTTGTTCCAGCAGTGTTCTATCCATATCTTGAGGGATTGAGACGTCTATTGTGAATCAATAGGATTAAAATCAGGATGCCCACCACTGATAGCAGGACCAAAGGAAGCCCTCCAAAAACGCTTCCATGTACGGAGTGTATGAAAGCTGTAATTACTCCAAAGATGGTCTGAAAGGTGGTTAAGATACCTGATCCAAGATGCTTAAATAAGTGTACGATCCCACTTGTATCGACATGTTAAAGATACGATGAACCATTTCTCAGAAATGGATCGGGAAGTTCATATGGACCAGGGCCTGTATCTCTGCTGAAGATCTTGCAACCTGGAGATCAAAAGTCTCTCGGGCTGAAGTTAAGGCCACATTTTGTTGAGACAATATGGCTTTCATTCTTCTCAGCGAATCAAACATTGTACTGGAAACATTCGACGAAGGCCACAGTGGTGTCTCCCTAACTAATTGAGCTGGGGAAACAATACTTGCTTACAACAAATAACCCTGGAGTTTACTGTGACAAGATACGCGATGCCTGGCACCATCCCCCAACAGCCTTGATCATTCAGCATTAAATAACTCCCATTTGAAAGTAACTCAGAAACTGGATGAATCACTGCAGCTGCGGAGCCTTTCAAGTAGCAAGATAAGTTCGCTATTGAAGCATTACATGCTCCCTGAAGCAAGACCTCCTTACACACTAAAGACCTACTTAAAGCCTTCTCACAGTCTGTACCACTTAAGACAACTTCAGTGTCCTTATTTCTACACCTATATCTGTACGGTAACTTCCAGGTTTCCTAAATGTACCCTTCACCCAATGCTTCATACCTGCCTACCCGGAGGTATTTTAGGCAGTATTGAAACTTGAATGTCGTGCTGGGCAGTGTGATATAGCCATGAGTTCACCATTGTGATGGTGACTCTGCTACTGCAAAAGGTAACTTTTCTAATTTTTCAACATAGTGTACCTTGCATTCCTGCGTACCATGGTTAATTGTCTGTTGGTCCGATTATAAGCCGAAAACAGATTTGAGCAGTTAATGTATGGCCATGGCACGTGGCCAGAACGCAGTGATTGTAGCGTCCAGGATAAAAGCATAATGGGGCGCAATTGAGATTAAATGTGTTGTAAAATCGACAAATCTTGTTCCATTATGTCAATTGCTGGGAACACAATGTTGCCCAGTGAATAAATATGTGAGGAAAGTGTGGTCATTCCATTGTCTACCACAGCTAATGCTTTTTCTAGGTTAATTCTATCAATCTCACGTAATCTCTCAGCAACATCCTGTTGAGAGACTTTCCATAGGTCATTGTAGATGGCACATAGGAAGCTTTTTTCCGCGGTTTCATGGGACGTAACAAGAAATCCCTAAGATTCATGTTATCTGATAGAAGAGACAAGTGTTGTTTCACCTGTAAAAGTGTTGAGGTTTTTAGCATTATATGAAGTCACTACCCGTGGGTCGTCTGTGTGTACATAGCGTGGGTCAGGCCTATGGATACTAAACCTTCCAGTGGTACCCTTAAATCTTGACTGGCACCTATTTGTGTCGATAGGCCAAACCAACCAACGCTTCCAATTGGGAGCTGATGAATTGTATGTACCATTCTGTATCATTGCACCCAGCATCTCTTCACTTATTAGTGTGTGATTTAATATACCTTCAATAGGTGTGGGCAAGGGGATGCATGGTGTTTTCCGGTCTTTTAGGTTTGTAAACATGTAGCAGGTAGTCTGTTGCACTGTTCTGTTCAGTAAAAATGATCTGTAATGGTATGAGGCAAGCTCTAAATAAAGCCTGTTTCCTGAACCTACCAATCTTTCATCCCCCAAATGGAGTTTGTGTCTATTGTGTCCCTTCAATAGTCAAAACCTTGTATGGATGGTTGTAAGATAAAAAGGTGCTGAATATATAAGCTTGGAATTTGTCAGCATCATTTTCTTCTCAGTTACATTCCTTTGTGGAAGTTTATAATAGTATGACATTGGGTCTGATGTATTGAACCCTGAAATGTATGCAAATGTCCATGCAAATGTGGCAGAACTATCTTTCTGTGGTGTTGGGCAATGTTCCCATTGATGGTAAGTGTTAACAGTGCGTGGGACACTTGCTTTATGCAAAAAGTGATGACCATAATGGTGATAACAATACATACCGTCGAAGTCAGGTGTATCTTCATACAATTCCCTGTAAGAAAATGCAGCAGATTGTTCCAGATCTGAGAGCATAGTGTTTACAGTCTCAATGTTCCAATCATCAGCAAGTGTACTCGGGTTGATGAAATCATTCAATGAAATTTTAAATACATGTGGAATTTTAAAATGATCAGTGAGACCAAATACATCATATGAAACCCTATCCCAAACTATACCATCAGGTATTGGAGCTGATGTAATGTTCACTAGGGACATGTCTCTCTGTTCACGGTGTGATGATGTATGTGGTTTCAGGACCAAGTTCACTGATTGCACTGCAGAGCAGTGTGGGAGATAATGTCCATTCAGTAGTAGGAAAAAGACAGTTACTATACCAATCCAAATGAACAGGAACGGGATCCCTAATGCAAACCAAAGATGCAACCAAGGTGACACAAAGTCAGTCTTTTTCAGCCAGAGAGAGAATTGTCAAGATTTTTCTGTCTTGGAAATGGGTGGCGTTTCCTCAGGTTCACTTGGATCTGAAGAAAAGTCATCGAAGTTGATGAAGTAGCCAGATGCAGTCCGATCTATTTTGTGAGCTCAGCAGTGTTTGTAGAACTGACAGTTGCTTCTTGTGAAGGCACATTGATGTAAATTTCCTTATTGGGCAGGATTGCAATTTGCGTTTCAGTTCTATTTGGATGTTGTTTAGTTTCAAACGGTGTAATTCGTACTCCGTTATTCGCTACTCCTGCATCTTACGCAGAGGAGTCTTGAAACGTTATTATTCTTTCCATCTGAACTTTCTGTATAGTGGAGAGAGGAAATCTGCGGCCACCCAGGATTCCACACGGCCTACTGTTGAGAATCAGCCACATAGTGAGGTTTGATCAGATCAATGGAGACAAATCTTTTTTCTTTTTTGCTGGCAAGAGGCGCGAGAAGTACTGTTCTTGTTCCTTGAACTGCCAGGACAGGTACAGGTGTTCTGAAGGATTGTCCAAACTCCTTCTTGTCTATGATCTTTTCTCTGACCAGGTCCCCAATCTTTGGGACCCATACAGGTCTTGCTGAAACTGGTTCTACTTCCTCAGTGGCAGTGTGTTTTACTTGGACGTTGACTTGTAATGCCCGGAATTGATTGAGTTCCTGTAAAACAGCCAAACGATCATTGAATTCAAATGGTTTTACATCTGTCATTGTGCTGTCACAATCAAGGTCAGGTACCCACATTCTTGGGCCAAAAAGGATCACATAGGGGGTACGTCCTCCCAATGATTTTCTTGGCATGTTGTTTAGTGCCCTCTGGACCCCATATAGGTGATTGACCCAACTATCACCCGCAGCTAATACCCTTGCTGTTCAGGATTACTTTAGGTCCCATTTTTTCCTCTCCACCACCGAATTTCCCTAGGGATGATAGGGGGAGGAGTACCACAAGGCCACACCCATACTTTCCATGGCTTCCTTGTAAGCCCAAAAGCTAAACGCAGGGCCACGGTCGGAATGTAACGTGCCAATTGCGTATGTCCCGATAAAGACTTGCAAATCCTTCATAACAGTTCGAGCGTCAGCTGAGCGCTGAGGCCAAACCCATAGAAATCTAGAGCATGAATCCACTGCTACCAAGATGTGCTGGCAAACCCCATCTGAATTTAAGGGGCTGTAGTGGTCCACATAGACACATGCAAGAGTTCTGTCTGAAATAAGTAATGGTGTTTGGGGTGGCCGTGCTACGGTGGAACCCTTCATCTGCTGACAGATGTCCCACTTCAATACATATACCTTTGTTTGTTTAGACAAACTTGGCCACCAGTATCGCTGATTCAGTAATTAAATTGTAGCAGTGACTCCTGCGTGTGCTGAGCCCTGACCCTTGTGTGCAGCTAGAATTAAACCTAATCTGTGATCCATGTTTGGTATAACTCTATCCCCACTCCTGGAAATTAGAGCTTACTAAGAGTTTTGCGCATTTATTTTATAGAAATATTTGAGAGGAAGGCCTTTCGGGATGGCAAAGCCATTCCTTGAGGCGTTGGCAGCTATCAGTATGTCTCCGTCTATCCTCGTGCTACAACGAGTGATTGCAGCAACGTCATCAGTTCGCACTGTCGCCTTGGTGGCTTCATCAGCCAGTGAAATATTTTTAACGTGTGCGCCTACACGCTGATGACTCAAGGTTTGAATAACTTGAGCCCGTGGCAGGCATGCTTTCAGCTTTGCCACTTGTTCCCATAAAAATGTATGTTTAATTGTGCAACCCTTCGAATCTCTAAATCCATTCTGGCCCCAGTAATGAAAATATTCACACAGTAAAACGAATCGCACACTATCAGTGTGGGGAATTCCTGATCCGTATACTGTAGTGCTAGTATCAGGGCTTTCAGCTCTGCCAGCTGTGCTGCACAATCTCCTAGGGATTGTGTGGTTGTATTGCTGGGATGGAATTTACCGTCCCGCATACGTCCCTTCACTATAACACATGCTGCGCTATACTGTTGTTAACTTCCTACGGCAGACTGAGAAAACCCATCAGTGTAAATTAAGTATTCATATTTCTCTGAAGGCAAGATTTAATTCGGGAGAGGATATTCTTGTTCGTACTGCAGGAGCACTTGTGTTTTTAATTTAGAATTATATTTATAATCTACATCTGTTGCAGTGAGAGAATTAGCCCATTGTATCCATCACGGATACAGGGCTTTTGCATTTGGAATGCTCGCTTTGGTAACAGTTTCTAAAGTTGGTACCGGGGCTACAACAATAATGCGCTTCCCCTGTGCTAGTGCTCTTTCTCTCACTACAGCAGTCTGTACTGCGGTCAATATTTTTCAGTTGCTACAAATCGCATTTCGGCATTTGTGTATAAATGTGATTTGTATGCAATGGGGACTGTCTCACCTTCATTGAAAGTGATATATATATATCCTGATAAACCCAGGACCACCTGTATCACCAAGTTTGTAGAATTCACACGTGTGTGCAAATGTTTTGATGCTATCATGTTAGCCTGAACTGAACGGAGAGTATCAGTGTGTTGTTGTGTCCACCGATGTGCTGTGAAATCATGTCTGATTAAGTCGTAGAAAGGTTTTACTCTTTCTGAGTAATCTAGAATGTTTGTTCTGCCAAAATTTAGAAATCCTAAAATGGATTGCAAACCTTTGAGAGACTTTGGAGGTTGGAACAGCGTGCACTTTTCTAAAAAGTTGGCTGACAGGCTTTTACCTTCACTTTTACCGAGCACAAGTTTTCAAGTAATTCATCGTCCATCAGATAGATGTCACTACATAAGACACAGCCTCCTCATCGCATGTTTGTAATATTTCTGACACTCTTGCCGAGAATAGCCCCAGGCTTTTCTTCTACCCTTTAACTTTTCTCGAGATGTCCCCTTCTATTTGGAGTGTAATTTCCTGTAATCAATGTGGGACACTAACTCTTGTATCAGGTGTTTCCACCGTGATGTGTTCATTCAATACTGCTGTCACCAGAAAATCCATCAGTTTCTGGTGATCTATTGTTACTTCCGCCACGCTGTCTAGCATCATCAGAGCCCATTACCCGTTCAGAAGCAGTGTCCTCAGTAACCTGGGCATGTCTCATTTTCAAGTCAGCTACTTTCTTCTTTTTGAATTAAGGTTTTGCTTTAGGTTGTTCTTCCTGTTTGATAATGTAATCTGAATTACGATGTGTTTCCCTTTTTGCTTTTGGTGGATCTTCTTGCTATTGTTCTGATCGTCTGTCCCTCTATGAGTTTTTTGATGAACCCTGAAAGGAACAAAAGGAAAGTATATCTGTCTCCTGATACCTGTCAGGTTTCCTAATGTTATCCTGATTCCTTAGGTTATACCTCTTTTCAGAGGACTCCCATTGGGGAGACCCACCCCTTGATCGTGAATTCCTTTCTGTATTGTGATTTTTAGAATTTTTGTTTTCCCATTTCTTTTTAGAAGAAAAGGGTGCTTGCTTCGAGTTGTCCTTGTCGGGACTACCCACCATTTGTGGCTTCCCTGCGTTGGCTTCCAAATTATCTCTACCTAATACAGCATAGGTTTCTTCAATCATTTTTGGTAATTCTCGCTCCTTATTTATTGGAGCTATTTCCCTTAGGTGGCTGTGTATGGCCCCTGCTGCCTCCCCCTTTATGTTGCTCAGCACAATAGCAGAGACTGGGCAAAGTTACCCATCGGTTTCATTCCTAAGTCCAGTGCAGGACCTGCCTGTGCTCATTTTGTATCTGTTTCAATACCTCTGGAATGACTGGTATGGAAGGGGTGCCGTGTATTCTGATGTATATGGCAGCGAAGATTGTTCCCCAAGTGGTACAATCCTCAATCGAGGTAACCATCCCCATTGGTAAGAAAATGGTTAGCATTCTATTTTTTTCCTGCAGACCCATATGAGGGAATACTGCTTCCAGCTGTGCAATTTTTTGTGCTATTCAGAACGGAATTTGTTTCTGTTTGGAAGGTATTGTCCCCATTACTGATTTCAGTGTCTGTGGGTTAATTGTAGGTGTGGTCTGATGTGGACCGACTGAAGCATTCCTTGCTAGTTGGACTGTTAATGTTCGCATGACAAACTGGACAATGTGTCTGTACAGCCGACTATGGCTTTGTATATTGTATGGACTCCATCCACTGGTAGTGTATCTATCTCTGGATGTGGAGTGTATGTCACTAAGACTGGCCAGGTCGCTCCTTCTATGCTGAGCGCACCGAGTCTTACGATGGATTTTGTGTGTGGGAGGGCGCCTTTAAACCAGTTTTTCTGTTGGTGGTAAGTTAACGGGAACTTAATGTCTTCGTATGGAATGTATTCTTCCGGTGGTTCAACTACAATGTATGTGTGAAACAATTTAGTCTGTGGATCTGCAGGTGGGAACTAAACCCAAGAATAGAACGTCTTTGATTCGAACACCTCGTGTGCTTCAATCACGAAGGTAACAAAGCCACCTGTTGCTGGTACGCCATGTTCTAACAACTTTATAGTTACTGCATGTCTGCAGTTCTCTGTGATGTTAAGAGCATTTGCAAATTCATCTTCCCCCGACCCCGAACCACCACTCGTGGACTCAGTCATTCTCAGGAGACGAAAAGGTTTTAGTGATTAATGATTTTGCACAATCCGGGGAACCTTTTATCCTTACAAGCTTGTTTAAACTGTCAGCGAATTCACAGAGTATATCTGCTCAGCTGAGGCGGATTTCCCTTCCCTCTTCAGATGGCTCTAAAAGTTGTGAGTAGGGCTTTCTGAGAAAGCATGACTGACTTACTCAGATTTTAACTGTTAATATAAGAAGCAAATCAACGTTGGCGGCGCCATGTCGTGTAGTTCCTAGGAGTCCCCAGGACCTGCGCGTTTTGGATGACCTAAACTGAGGGCTTGGTGTCACAACCGCTTTCAGACACCCCCACAGGATATGTCAGCCGTTAGACCAGCTAGATCTACAGTGCCACTACCACCCCCCTGTATCTTACAGTGATGTAGGTAGTCTCTGCCAACCACTGAACATGACAATCCTGATTCCTCAGGGATTGTGGAAAACAGTACAGTCCTTTTCGCTCAGTCACTCGTGCTCACTTATTCTCAGAAAATACACAGGATGGCAATTAGGATGTTTCAATAAGTATTTATTGGTCCAGCGTTCTTCTTATGTAAAACATATTTGATGCGACAATCAGGAGACAGAAGCATGCAAAAGAGATTGCAAATGCCAGTATAGTAAATCAAAGATACATTTCTACCATAGTACTAATAAGATGAACATAAACAGTTCAGATAAAAACAGTAATACTTGCATATTCCTAAACTGTGCGCCCTAAGTAATTTGCCTAAATGTACCTAGCCTAGATCTGTATGTGTAGCATGTATGTGCGTATCTGTAGCCAAGAATCCCCTCGGGAAGAACCAGCCCCCTCACCTGATGGTTGAGAATGAAGGACCCCGTCTCTGCTTCAAGGATGACACCCTGAAAGGGACGTCAGACCGCTGTGTGTCAAAGATTCAGCATGCAGGACCACATGTCAGTTTGGAAGGAATTCTCCTCTGATTTGTAGGGGAGAATAAGGTTCTTATATACTAGAGTGGTCACTGTACGGTTTCTTCTGGAATCAATATGTTTTGAAAAGAATCATAAATGTTTTAAAAACAATCATAAATGTTTTTCCAAACAAACGCGATCATGCACAGCGGGCTGTTGGCCAAGGATGACAAAAGTGGTGACCCTTATACAGAATAAATATGCCATGCCTGAGGACATATTTATGTACCTCAGGTACAAGGATTATGATAGAATACAAAAACCTGGTCTTGCAGAGACATGAGCAAGCTGCTAGGTAAAAGGTCACCTGTCTGGAATCTTTATTGTCGTGTGGATGTGACAATGTATACAAATAGGGTTATACATGACAGGACTAGCCTAAAGGACATGGCACTTATTGCTATGTGTGAATTTGATACCAGAGTGTGGATTGCAATTCTGTTGCATACTTCCACGAATAATGGTGCACCTAGTGCTTCATTGGATTGTAATAGACCAATAACGCACAGCCATTCAGAAGATGTGGTAAAGCTCACAGCGGTGTCCAGACCAAGCACAGACCGATCATGGACTTCCAATTAGAAGGAGTAGTAAAGCTCACTACTGACTCTAATAAAAATAAACTAGGGAGAAACTATACAGGATTTTCTGAAAACAAGTTAGAATTTGAGAGTGGTGGTGTTGGCATCCAGAAGATGAAATTTTTCATTGAGCTTCATGGATTACAAAAAATGCGTTCTGATTCTCTGAAACAAGTATACCAGATTGTTGTGGAAAGGATAAGAATATCCCTTTAAAATCTGAAAAGAAATTTGCAAAAAATCTTTTCTCCAACAATGGAATACCTGACACTGGTGCCCCATCTCCACTTGGTTCCACCTAGTAGATATCAAAAAATTCTAACTTTGACAGTCAATGTAATAACCATTAATAGAGGAGTTGCAGAGGCAACCCTGTACAGTTTATCTTTTGTTTGGGTGATGACTGGTGCCGGAGGAGGGATATGGAGTTGTACTAACCTAATGTGCACTCTGTATATGTGGACATGAGTCTCATGTGACATACATATCTATGGTTTTTTGGGGGGTAGCTGATTAGAGCGCTTTACATGAGCACCAGTTGCGTTACAGACAGACACATTCATTCTGCAGCACACACAGAAAGAGGAAAATGCATCTAAGGATTGTTTTTGTAGGAAGGTCTTCCTTCCTGCACAAAACAATCCTACCTGTAATGCAGGCACCCTTGCACCATGGCACAAGGGTACCTGAATTGGCGCTAGGGAGCACTCAGTGCACCTGCGCAGCTAGAGAGCATGAATGTGCCATATCTTAGTAAATATGGCGCATTCCTGCTCTCTCCATGAGAAGCCCCTTGCTCAGCACGTTGTCTTGATGCGTTGCATTGCCCCAAATGTTAGTACATCTGGGCCTTAGGACTTACACATCAACAAAAACACATTCTCCTAAAAAACAGTTCCTTGTTGCTACCCTTTGAGTGCGGTCCGAAATCAGATGAAGCTTTGGGAACACGAAATAGGACGGATCTGTGTAGTAACGGAGGTGAGCACGTATGTCCTTGTTTTTAGACTGCTTTGACCTTCAGGAGTAGGCATCTCATCGTTTACATTAAATACTGCAAACTTCCATTAACTTACTGCAAGTGGTGTTTAGAGTATGAACACCGAGTTAGATTTAGCATTTCTAAATCGACTCAGAAATTGTAGTTTTACCACAGTTTTTGTAATTAGTATGAATCACGGTGGCATTTAAGATCCGTGCTCTGCCTTTGAAAAGACCGGAGCCCGGTGAGCAGCGCAGTGGCGGGGGATTAGCATTCAGGGCATGCAGCTCAGATAAGCATTTCGACTGTGGGAATAACACCGAAGACAGTATGTTCTGACAACTGTGAGCAGCGCCGACAATATTAATGGCGGTAATTACAGCGAGATGGAGGACGACAATGCGCAGGTGCGCCTCCCCTAGGGAGACCATTTTCTCTTCTCTGTTCAGGATCAGCTGCGAGTACTCCACAGCCTGGAATAATAAACAATGGACTATTTCAACATTACAGGTACCTTTTCACAAAATACAAAAGAAATGTATTGTGGAGCAATTTACTATTGAAAGTTCAAAAACTCAGAGGCCTGCCAAGCAAGGCCAATATTGTGTAACAATCAGAGAGTCATGCAAACGCCTCCACTGCACCCAGAGGCTGAACCAGGGGCCTTGTTGAGACGTGTTTGCAGATCTGCGCGCACTGGCAAGGTGTAGACTGAGCTGGTGCAAAAAAGCGTGGTACGTACCTGCTCATAGCAGGTGCAAAGCTAACGTCAACGGCAAATCGCGCCAGTGCAAAATACGAAATACACTTTTAGCTCCGGTCTAATAGTGGTAGCTTCAACTGTCTCGCCAGCCTCCTGTAATAAAGAAAGTCATGAATAAAAATACATACATATACAAATGTGTTTGAGGTCAGCCTTTTCCATCCTTTGGTCATCCCAACTGTCATTCATATTTTTCTTCTGCACACCACAACATACAGCATGGGGGTTTGGGTCAGCCCTCTTCAGCTATTGGGTCTCATGCACTGTGAGTGACAGCATTTTCCCTGATCACGTGTGCTTATCGGCCTAAAAAGAAGTCCAGGGCTTATGGGCCAATACTTTACCTTGCTGATGTTATTTTTTGTAATTTCCATCCTTTTTTCGTTTTTCATATTGTTTGTTCATGCTTGGGTGCTTAAACAATGTATTTAGGTTACTGTAATTGAAAATTTATGATACCTTTTCTATGCATCATATTTACTTGTGTTGTGAACAAAAACTTTGAAGAATTCCTTTTACCTATACCAGTTGTGGCCAGCATTAATTGAGGGTGGGGAGCAAGGTGCACTGCGGGGAGGATGTGGGGGGTTTAATTTTAATAATTCTAAAAAACATACCTGTACTCCGGCTTGGTCCAGCGTTTTCTCAGTGCCTGCTCCTGTCCTGTTCTGCCTCCGGCAGGAACAGGAAGCAGGCAGCCTCCCTCCCCTCCCCAAAGCTAATCACAGGTCTTCAATGGCAGCGTTGGGATTGGTGGAGACACAGCCCAGCCAGGGGCTTACGGGGAGGCCATTTTCTCCATGTAGGCTGCATTGCAGCCCGAATGGAGAAATGGCAGAGTGCCCATTACTGGTTTGGGAGGCCCCAGAGGGCCGGCCAAACAGTCATTGCGCCCTCAGGAGTGGGCACACCACTCCTCCCCTCCTGCCCATCCCTACTCAACACAGCCCCGCCCGCCCACTCGCCCCCCCAAACCCTTCTACATTCTCGCAGTGCGAGAAGCAGAAACATAAAATGGTAGTTATTACCATTATATGTTTCTGCTTCTCTCACTGCGAGAAAGCAGTGGGGCGACGCTCCTCCGCCCTAGTGGAGGAGCCGCCCCTAACCTATATGTAAGTACACCTGTCTGATGTTTTCCTTCTTTTTAAGGCATACGTAATACGTAAATTATTCATCGCACCAGCTTGCCACGGCAAATTGAATGGATCCGTCTATGTTTTATTAGTTTTATATAGCACAATAGGAAAAGAAACTGCCAAGTGAGTAGCTTCAGAATTAACCCAAACAGACATAATAGTTCCAAACTGCATGAGACTGAAGCTAAAAGATCCAATGCACACAACTGTCTGTTCTAGGAAAAAACAAATGGAAATGAAGGTACCACTAGATGCAGACCACTCCCTCGCCCCTGGCCCATTCCATGCGGGGTACATACCCCAGTGATGTGAGGGAAGGGAGAAGATAAGACGGGGGCTCCAGCTGTGTGTACAGGAGACTCATCTTCCCTCCCCTTCCAGGCCCCAGCAGATATGGATGAATCGGTCCTTTACAGAAAACAGGTAGATGGGGAAGATAAAAGGGAGGAGAGATCCTGGGGAAGGGGCTTGGGTAGAGTAGTGACATTCAGAAGAGAGAGAATGACAATACGAAAGGGAAGAACACTTTTACCCCAGACATGCTCTGAAAAAAGGTTATTTCCTGTACAATCAAAGCAAGATGCTCATGCACACCGCTCGCCTTCTTATTTCTGTGTTATTATTTACCCTTTTGTAATGCCAGGCTGCCTTTTATTACCGTTCCTCCATATAGGGGAAAACACACAGTGGGCTCACTTAATTTAGTTATTGCACAACTATCAATATTAGGTAGCCATTTGCAGCGGATAAAAGATATTCCTAATTATTTGATTTCAGCTCCGCACCTGTCAGCAATGCAAATTTAAATGTTCCTCAATTTAAAATAGTCACCTAGGTTTGTGGGAAGAGGCAGAATCCGATGGCAACTTTCGTGAAGATAACCTACAAACTGATGTTTACAGTTACAGGGGCCACATGGAGAGCACGGGGAGAGAGGAAACACTTACAGCCTCACATTCTGTGTCAGGCACGATCCTGGGTGCAACTGAGCATCCGATACTTAACAAACGCGAGGGCTTTGGCATTTCTGAGATGTAGAATTCGCACTAATTGTGATTTGTACACCTTGGAATGGCAGATAGCGGGCTAACTACATTTGATTCTCCAGTGGTTGGCGCGCAAACACAAAGCGTTTCCTATTTGCCCACTTTTTTTGTCAGATTTCCCTCGATGAGCAAAAATGCCCAGTGTGTGCAATTTGTACCCAGATTATAGAGCCAGTTCTGTCGCAAACGGGATTAAAATCCTAAACTGGGATTTACACTTGACATAGAATGAGGGCCTCAGAGTGTTAACAGGGATACAATCCTCCCAGTGTCTAAGAGGGCTTTGGGGTGAACACAGTGGCACCAGGTCACACTAGACACCCGCTTTACCTGATCACAGAGGAAGAGCTTCCAATAGGGCCTCTTCTCCCTTGGCTGTCCTAGACACCCACCCACCTCTTGAAACAGCAGGCACTATTTGAAAACTACATACCATAACCAGTTCACAATTCACAGCACATCACAGTTTATGATGCTAACTGACTGTCCTCAAATCCTCTTTCTCTGAAGTGGGGAGAACTTGAAAGGCTACAAGGCACAAACAGCATTCAAATGTGTTATCTAAAGGCTACACAAACATACTAACAGAAGATGCATTAATTCACCGAGCTATCTAACAAGTGAAGGAGCCGGGTTCCACGTTCTAGATTCACTCTGGAAATCTAGGCCGATGTCTCTTTTTGTCTGCATGAGAGTGTGAAGGGGAGGAAAATCGTTAGCCAATCAATCATTTCTGTTCCAATTATTTGGGACCCCAAATAATCACTGACTCCCGATCCTAAATTTAGTTTATTAAAAATCCAAGAACAGTTGGACAAACAGGCACCTCAAGACAAGGGTGTAGAAATATATTGGAACTAATGCAAAGCCAAATCTACGTGAAATTGAGTAAGTGCAGCATACGCAGAATAACAAGCTCCAGAATCAGGATACAGACTATGAAGGCTCCCACATCCAAACTACCCTTCATTGAGTGTTCGTAGGTGAAAAGCATTAGTCTATCCCTACACTACCACTAACGTGATATGACTACTTAACATTTCCCAGGCAGGTTCCATAAAGGAGTCAGCTCGTCAAGGCTTCCTAAGAAGTCTGTTCGCGTTGAACGGGTCAGGTAGCATAAAGCTACAGAGATCGTTCTAAGATGCTCTCTCTTTCAAGGCAAGGCAGAAATTTCCCGGACTCTGTCTCTAACTTCTATTCAAGAACTTCAGGTAACGTCCCAGAATTCACAGCGGCGTCACCCTATCCAAGCAAGGCACCTCCTTGAGAACTTTCCATGCGGCAGCGATGCTACCAGACCTTGGCTCGATGACCTTGATTCCCAGGCTCTCTTCGATGAGAAAGAACACATCACTGTTCAATGTATCTTCTCCTCCTTAAGCCTATCTCCTAAACATTATTCTAACTAACAAGGATGAATTTCTCCACCTGCAACAGAAACGTAAGAAAGAACAAATTCCACATACACATGAAATTCACTAGCAAATCTAATACGAGAGCTTTCAGGGAGAAATTCAATTCAGGCCCACAGAAATCGGCCAACATAAGAAATGGCACGTAATTTCATAAAGCACAAGTATAAGTAAACATTATTACTGAGCACATTTAAATCAATGCATCACATAAGTACACTAATCATAAAGATTTCCGTCAGCCACAGGTAAAATTCTACACATTAAGGTTTTCATCTAGTCACATGTAAATGCAATGTGAACGTCTTCACGTTTACTCTGAAATACCTCTAGCACTTCACTTTTACACGATTTAAAGGCACGAATGTTAACGCGATAAGGATTATGTGCAGGCGCAAACGACCCATGATTATAATGCACCCCTACAAGGTAATAGCGCTCTAGCACGTGTCAAACAATCACATAAAACATGCAGGAAGAACACACCTCTGTTGAAGGGCACCTTAAAATCAACCTCTTTTAAAACAAAAGTAACCACAAATACTTCTTTATCTCAAAGTCCCCTTAACTGTGCTTACAGAACTATCTTAAATGAGTAATATATTTGCCAGACATATCTTCCAGACATAAAGGGTAGGTTTGCAAGGTGTGAAAGTTCAACTTAATTTCAGAAAAGCTGTTTTATTTATCTAATGATACCAGACACATCTCTTCTGAGGTACGTGAAGCAAGGCAACACGATTAGCTGTCCTGGGTGTGCATGCAGTGAGACCCGAGGCCCTTGAGCCCAGTGAGACCCTCCGTAGGGGTCACTGCCAGACCTGCCTATTTGAAGGGCTCATTAACTCATTCCATGTCTGAGATGAAAGGGCAGGCGATAATGGTCACAATCAGTGTGTGAAAGTGGGCTTGAGAATGGAAGAAATTAGGCGCAACAACAAAAGTGATTGCTTAAGAGGATTTTTCTCGCCATGTTAGGCTTTAAGGAGAAAAAGATAATAATTAGATGCAGTGGCGGAGATTAACTAGCGCTGCCCTTTTCACCGGCATCCATCACAACGTGGACTATTAGCGGAAGGGAATGTGAAGACAGTGACCTTGTACTTCCGGGAGGTCGTGGAGCTGTGAGACCTTTGAGTTAATGATTCACTCCCTCGTTTTATCATACTCTCCCCAGCACTGAAAGCCCTGTTCATTAAATGAATGATGAATAAGTGGCTTCTTTATGGCGGCTGCAGCCTTCTTGTAATTCATGTTTGTTAGCACAGGACGCCCCGGGGGTTCAGGTGTCCACAGCGACCTCACGCCACAGAGTTTAGTTCATGATTTGTGTTCTTACGAGTCATTTCTCTCAATAGTGTGAAAATAGCTTCAATCCCAGGCCACATGAGATCAACTCGTGTTTCTGCAGAATATACCGCATAGCGATTTGCAGGCAACATCAACCATGTCGCTAGCATGTTACTGATACGTCGCGGCCAGTAAGACATGCAACCTTGGCAAAGCCAAGTCCAGGGATGAGCATCACTACCTTCCATTAACCAGTGCACAATCAATCTACACTTTGAGGAAGGCCATGTATGCCCGAATACCTATTTGCCTGCATCTTGCCTAACATTCTAGCCCTTTTGCATTTTTGTAGGACCCAATCCAGCGGTCCACATGAAGGGTAGTATGTGACATTAGTTGTAACAGAAGTTCCCAGATTTAGGGCAGTGAGAATAGAAATCAGTGCAAACAGTCTCAATCTTGGTAAGGGAGACCCCACGGCATTCCCGCTCTTCGTGGTCTGCATTGCGCTCAGGATGAGCCTGCACGGCCCTATTCCCTCTCACCTCTGTTTGTAAGGAGAGGCATAATTTGGGGTCAAATTTACAAGGGGATTGAGCCACCAGGACGTCACTTTTTTAGACGTTCCAGTGGCACAATGCCCTCCACCATATTTACAAAGTGGCGTTAAGCCACTTTTTGTGGCGTAATGCCGCTTTGTAAATATAGTATCCACACAGGTATCTGCATGAAGGGGGTATGCAGTGGGTGTTGCTGTGGGTATTCCACTGCAACACCCGTTGCTTTTTGATGATGCCCCAGATTTATAAGGATTTGTAAATCTGCGACACTATAAAAAATGAATGCCATGCAATAGCAGGCGTTAGAATAGCGCAACGAGGAGAAATACTTTTACTTCTCCTCGTTTTTGCTTTATCTATGTGTGCTGCATAGAAAGAGCAAAACACCATTAATGATTGTTTATGTGCATGAAGGTGTCCCTTCCTGCACATAAACAATCAGCAAATAATGACGAGTTGCTACTTCTATGTGGGCTGCAAAATGCAGCCCACATAGAAGTAACAAATTGCCATTATTGATTGTTTATGTGCAGGAAAGAACACCTTCCTGCACATAAACAATCTTTCCCTGCAACACAGACACTCATCCACTATGGCGAAGGGTGACCAAATGGCATAGGTGCAAATTCAGGATGGTGAGTGTAAAAATTCAGGACAAAGGGTCAACATTCAGGACAAAAATTCAGGAAAAAAGGTCAAAATTCAGGACAAAACCTCAGGACAAAAGGTACGTTTTGCGGACACATCAGTGCCATTGTGAGATTTAAAGCGGCATGCATAAGATGTAGCTAATTGGGACCTGCAGTGCTGGACTAGAGTGCATCCTCCGAATGGCCAGCTTTATTTGTCAGATTGCTTCAAGCATTCCATTCCTGTTCAGCTGGTGATGACTTGCATGGGGGCTGGTACAGTACTGAGTAATGGAAAAGACCCATAGCGAACAGGTCTTGTATGAGGGTAAGAGCATTAAGCAGGAAAAGGGAGTTATAAACGAGCGTGTATGAGCTATAATTGGCTGCACACTGCTGAGCGCTATGGTATTATTGTGGGTCAGAGTGGTTGGATAAGAGATGACATTACTATTTAATGACTTCGCTAAAGGTTAGCCATATATCAGCCCTCCTTAATTTACCTGTATATTGGAAATAGTATACTGCTTGGGCTGTTTCATTTCTGTGAGCTGTAAACTGCAGATTCTCAATGATGCACAGAAGTATGCTACAACCCCTCCCAGGGGTGTGTCCTCCTTCCCCCTCCTGCTTGACTGACTGCGTCCCTTCTCACCTTTTTGATATACCCCAGTGACAACGTGATTTGGTGCCTTAAAAGGCCGCAGTTTATTTCACATTCTATGTTTGTACATTTACATTTTATTGGTCATTCAATATATCCATGTTTTTATACACTTTCATTGCTTTTGTACATTTATTCTGTGGGGAGCCCCTTTTGGTCGGCCTTTTTTGTCTGCGGTTCTAGGCTTCAACTTGCTACTGAGTTTAGTGGGAGTCCGTCCGGACCTGCCCAAGCTGCAAAGGGCCGGTCCGCTTGCCCTGGACCCTTTTGCTGGCCCCTCGCTTGCTCCTCAGGGTCCCTGCCGTGTGACATCCCAAGGACCCTGTGCGAGCCCTTCCTCTACTCTGCCTGTCCTTGTTATTTCACTCCCTCGGTGCCCCTGCCGTGAGGCATCCCAAGGACACTGTGTGAGCTTTCAATCTACCTCTAGTAATTTTTTCTCTGTTTCTATCTTTCTTGGGCTTCTTCTGCCTCACCTCTACCGTGCGGCTGCGATGCCCCTGTCCTTTGGTGTGGGTGAGTGGGCTTTCTCTCTTCTTGCGAGCCAGGAAAGGGGGGTTGTGTGTTCTACCTGGGCCTTGCGCCCTTATTTAACCCCCTTCCTGGCTTGCCAGCTCGTCCCTGATTGGGGGGGTGCTGGCTACCTTGGGGCGACCAATCTTGGTCGCCCCTTCCTTTGCGGGCTTTCGCTAGAGGGGGAAGGGCTTGCTGCCTCCGGGAGGCGTTTGCCCTGGGCCCCTAACGGGTCTGGCTGCCTGTACCCGGCCTGGGCTACAACCCCTCCCAGGGGCGAGTCCTCCCTCCCCCTCCTGCCCGACTGACTGCGTCGCTTCTCACCTTTTTGATATACACCAGTGAAAATGTGAATTGATGCCTTAAATGGTCGCAGTGTATTTTACATAAATATGGTTGCACATTTACATTTTATTGGTCATCCAATACATCCATGTAATTACACACTTTCATTGCCTTTGTACATTTCTTTGTCGTTTTGTGCCCTTAGACAGTGCAGTTCTGCAGGGAGCCCCTTTTGGTCGGGCCTTTTTTGTCTGCGGTTCTAGGCTTCAACTTGCTACTGCGTTTAGTGGACCCCTTTGCTGGCCCCTCGCTTGCACCTCAGGGTCCCTGCTGTGTGGCATCCCAAGAACTAGAGGAAGCTTTCCATCTACTTCTAGTAATTTTTTCACCGTTTCTATCTTTCTTGGGTTTCTTCCGCCACGCTACCTACAGTTTTTCGATCGAAGGGAGCTCCCCCTACCCTCCTTCCTTATGAGAAACCCACCTGTTCCAAGACCCCTACAATGTATCGCAGGAACATATCTATCCCCACCCCCATCAGGTGTACCCCCTCCTCTAAATGGTAACCGGGGGACCCAAGGTGGATGAAACCGTGTCTCACAAACCCCCAGCCGTTGGCCCTGCATGGTACTGCCAAACCTAAATGGTAGGGGCGGGAGGAGAAACCAGACTCAGTACATCGTGGGATGTATGTAGCGCTTAAACGTGCCCAACGCCCAGCTCCCTATTGTCTTGATTCTGTCCGGACCTAGGCCCAGTTCGGCTGCGGTGGTGGCTGCCCCAATCCGGAAAGAGTGGGACCCGTACGCCTCTGCTAGGAGCCACGCCTTCTCTAGCGCCCTCTGCATTACTACAATAAATTGGAACCGGCTCAAATAGGACCCGTCCTCATGTGCTAGCAGTGGCCCCGGCTTGTAACCCCGATGTTGCATGTATGCCCCAACCAGACATACCGGACAGCATGTCTTGTCCCTGATGCAGTCAATCCTGGTCCATTTACCTTTGCCTGCCTGATCTGTCTTTGACCGACGCAGGAAGACGTTCATGTACCCCGCCCCTAGCTCTATGTCATCCCGGTGTATGCAGGCGGCTCCAGGGTTGTTTGTTGCTAAGGCCACTATCTCACTGACCCTGTAGGCCGCAAAAAAGGCCAGCGTGATTTCTGCCATAAAGAGCGTTGCCTCCTGCTTTGAGGTGCATATGTTGCCCAGTTCCCCCATCATTTGTTGTAGCACTGTGAAGTCAATGGGTTGTCTACTGTCCCTTTTTGTTTGCTGCAATCTACCCCAGCCTTTTAATGCCATTTTACATTGAAAGGATTTCGTCGGGTCCTCCCCTGTCGCCATCTTAGAGTAGTATGCTATGGCGTTTAGGTGTGCCTGGGCCCAGGACTTTGTCCTCCCTGTCATGAATGCCCATTCTAAGAAGGCTAAGACATCTGTTTGCACTGCTACCCGGCTCCCTGTGACCCCCGTTATGTTGGTGAATGTGGCCCAGCCCTTATGATAAAGTTTGGCTGTCTTGGGGGTCAGTGCGTTGTCCGCCATCATTTTTAAGCCGGGTCCAGCCATGCACAGGCCTCTTCTAGCACCGGGGTCATCCCCTGGTCCACGTCCAGGGCGAGATTTCAGAATCTGCCCAACTGAAAACGAGAAATGTCACTCGCAATTGAGTTGTCTATCCCCGGGATGTGCAGTGCCCTAAGAGCAATATTCGCATTTAATTGGCAGTTAGTGAGTTTCTGCAGCAGGTTGACCACTGCCGGGCATTGTGCTGTACCTGTATTGCTTGCCTGCACTACCGCCTGGTTGTCAGTTGGCCCGTTTTTGTGCCCATATATGGAATGCTACCACGATGGGTATTAACTCTAATAGGGATATGTTGGCCGTTACCCCTGTTTTATGCCCTTTCCCCGGCCATGCCCCTGCTGTCCATGCATTTCCTGGGATGGCCCGAAGCTGTAGCCCCCTGCCGAGTCAGTGTATAGATCGAGTTGTTTGGCATGCACCCATGCCGCTCTCCACATGAGAGTGCCGTTAAAACTGGCCAGGAACACTTCCCACTGCCCCAAGTCGTCACTCACCCCTTGCATTAGATGAACCCTGTGGTGCTTCTGTGTCATGCCCAGTGTAAGCCAGGCCAGGCATCTCGAAAAGTAGCGCCCTGCTGGGATCACTTTAGTGGTGAAATCCAGTTTCCCCAGTAATTGCTGTATCTCGCCCAGTGTTGCTTTCTTCTGCTGTTTCAACCTACCAATGATTTGTCTGAGCTCCGCCACTTTCTCATGTGGCAGCTTGCAGGTCCCCGCTACAGAGTGCAATTCTATCCCAAGGAAGGACAGTTTTGTGGAGGGGCCCTTGGTCTTGTCCAGAGCTATGGGGACCCCGAACTCCTGTGCCTGGTCTATGAATAGTTAGAGGGGGTTTGCGCATTCACCTGTACCGGCACCCCCAATGAAGAGGAAGTCTTCGAAGTAGTGGACCCTTCCACCCGCTGGTGAGCGTGTCCCCAGCACCCACTCCAGGAACCCACTGAAAGCCTCAAAGTAAGCACAGGATTTGGAGCATCCCATTAGCAAGCATTTGTCGTAATAGTATTGTCCGTCCAGCAGGTGGTAGCTGTCTGGGTGAACTAGCAGGAGGTGAAACGCCAATTCTATATCAGGTTTTGCCAGCACGGCCCCCCTATCGGCTTGTCTTATCAAATCTACTGCTTCTTCTACTGATGCATATGCCAGTGAGCAACTTTCCTGGTACAGCCAGTCATTGAAGGAGTCCCCCTGTGGGTGAGACAGGTGGTGTATTAACCTAAATTTGCCCGCCTCCTTTTTTGGGACTATGCCTAGTGGGGATGTTACCAAATCATTAAGCGGGGGCTGTAAATGGGCCTGCTACCCTTCAAAGCTGTACTTCTTTTTCCCCTTTCATCATAGCTGCCCCTGGGTTGTTTTGCACTGATTTCAAGTTCCTGCACTCTCGTGCCCCTGTTAGTTCTTTGTAGGGGATGAGAAAACCCTTTGTGTAACCTTCCGCTAGCTTTTGTCCCTCCAATGTCTTGGGGTACAGTCCTAATAAATACAATAATCTACTTGTTTTTATGGGGGTGGGCAGGAAAGGGGGCCCTCCTTCCCTCCTTCCCTCTCCCCTTTCTCCATTTCTATAACCGCGCCCTCCCTACTTTTTTGGGCTTCCCTTCTCCTTGTTGGCCCCTGCCCCTTGTGCCTGTCAGCAGCGCAAGGCAGGAGGGTTGTCCCCACAGGTCCAACATGCGTAGTTGAACTTGTAAGTGGCCCCCCACTTACACTCATCCTTGTCGTATTTCCAACATGACTTTCCTGTTAGCATTTTGGGGCTTCACTTTGAGATATTGACCTTGTCCCTCATATCTCCCTCTTGACCCATAGGGACGAAAAGTGCTCTCTCTCTCAGCTCACCCCTTCTCTAGCCGCTACCATGTGAGTTGTAAACCCTTCCATGTCCTGGCAATCCCATTCAATCACTGGCCATGTTTGCATTTTCTCCCTAAAGCCCTTGTCATATTTTAACCAAGCATCACCCTGGTATTTTGGTGCGCATCATGTATTCTCTGCTCATAGAGGATCAGGGCTGCTGCACTCTGGGGGAATTTTTCTATGATTACACAAGCCAGAGTCCTAAATGCCTTTAGCCAATTCTCTATTGACCTCCCCACTCTCGACTTGCGCCTGTCCCTCTTATCCTCGTCCTTTTTGTCCTGCGTAGTCAGGTCCAAGCCTGGTTGGCATACCTCTAGTAACGAAAACATTTCTATGAATTCTTTCCTCCATATTTACTCCTTTACCATCAGGGGAATCAGGTTGGCCAGCCTCAAAAGCTTTGTAGTGGTAGGGGGATCGCCAGCTGAGGGGCGGAGGTATTGGCTGGTCGGTTCACCCCTCGGGTCCAACCCTGCACCCGCCCGTCCTTTTTTGCAGCTTCACCCTCTGGACCTGCCCCCCCCGCAGAGCCCCTTCTGCCCTTGCCTCGCTGGTTGGGTTCCCCTGCTGGGGGTTCTCCTACCCCTCATCCCCCTTCTCTTTTGGGTCCCCCTTTTCCTTTGATACTTGTTTCAGCACTTGGGTCGCCCCTCTGCCATCTGTATTCCAAGGGGGGCTTCCCCCAAATGGGGATCCGGCACCTGGCCACTGCCACCAGGGGACCCATGCTGCTGGGTGATTTGGGTGATTTGGTGATTTTGTCCCTGCCCCCGTGCCTCCTCTTGGAAACCTTGCTGTTGCCTTCCCTGGCCTGTCCACCAGGCAGTTGGGGCAGCCATGCCCCTTGCATTGCTAGATTGTTAACTCCTAATTGTGTACCCATGTTCACTATTGATCTTTTTTATAATCACAGGTGGTTTTGAAATGTGGTTTGGTTACACAACCATTGGTTCAACACAATTGGGTCTTGTTTCCACTTTTTCCTCTCATTCTACCACATATGTATAGTCATTCTAAGAGAATGATTTTTTGCTTCCTTTTTTTGCTTTGCTTGTTTTAAAAATGGATTTGTATTGTATGCCATTACAGCCCTGAAGAAGCCCATGTTTGGGCAAAACGCGTTGGCTGGCTGTTTTTATGAAGTGCAACAAGGAAAATTAAAGACGGAAGATACAAAACATTGATATGTGATTTGTTTTGTGTTGTAACATTTTGTTTACTTGGTTTACCTGTGTCATTATATTGCCTCTCATCCAATCTATTTGCCCTGGTCCCCCTGGCAATTGCCCATCGTTTTGCACCCATGCACGCTTTCTCCTTATGCTTTGTGCATGGTGCTTACCATTGTCATCCTTCGCCGTGATATTCTGCTCTCTGCGCCATTCTGCAGAGGCAGCCATGCTAGCTACAGACCCCTCCTCGCTGCTGAGCACGGCCGTGTCTGATTCTGAAAGTAGCTCTGGGGGTGAAGTCGCACTCTGTAGGGCCCGGGCCCTGTTCCTGCCCCCAGCGCCCTTCACTTTGCCATCACCAGCCTCTTTTGGTCCCGCCTCGTTGGCTTTTGGGGGGAGGGCGCCATTTTTGATGCATGCCTCCCGCTCGCCGCTCCTTTGGATGATGGTGCTGTAAGGGGCGCCTGCAGTGGCCTTTTTCCCTTCCCCTGGTGATCCCCCTGCATTTGCTGGACCATCCATGATTTTCCTTTCAGGGCCAGCCCTGGCTTAATCTAACATGGCCTTCAAGTCCGCGTCCTGTTCCGGTCCTGCATCCACCTGGGGACTTTTCTGCCCCTTCTGGCAGGCCCCTTTGTGCCTATGCACTTCCCAGAATTGTGCTGGCCTCTGGGTCTCCCTGCTAATTGCCCTTCTCCTTCCTGCCACAATTGCTGCTTCTTTCAGTGGCTCCTGCCTTATAATCAACCTTGCAAGACTCCTCTGTGCACAAGGTGGCAAGCAAAAACAATCCTGTTGCCAAGTTTCTTTAAATTTGCAAGCAAACAATCCTGTTGCCAAATGTCTTCAAATTCTTAAATAAAAGGTTATTTTGCCCCCAAAAGTTTTTGGCCCGTAGGTAGCCTCACCTTTTGGCTCCCCACAGGCTCGCGGCTCATTAATCCGGCTCCCTTGACGGGCGTTTTCTCCTGCTCTCCAGTGAAACTGAGGAGGGGGGAGAAGGGCCAGCATATGGCCGGCAGTCAAAGGGTCAACAGCCCTCGAGTACCCGGGCCTTCAGCAAGGTGCTCGTCCGCCTTCGAAACCAGTTCCCTGGCCTGCTTGTTGCTCCTTGCAGGCCCCAGGGGAGAAAAGGGGATTGGTCCCTTTTAAGGAGCCAGCCACACCTGCTGCCGCTCCCGTCGCTTCCTCCTCTTCAGGGCCGGTCCCCCTGGAAACTGTCCAGCCCAGACGCTTGGCCGTGCAGGACGTGGGGGGGGGGGAGCGCCTACCAGCCTCAGTCTTCTCCGTGCTGGTCCCGCTCCTGTGTCCGATTTCCACTGCCTCCGTGCACGTTGTTGGCTCGCTCTGGTCCACGGGATCAGCTGGGCTCATGCTGCTTCTGTGTTCTTCTGCAACCACCGATGACGCCACCTCAGGTCCAGTCCATAAAAAGGCTGCGGCAATCCTCAGGTTTGTGCCTTCTTCTTTGCTTTTCTCTCTTCTTGTGAGCCAGGAAGGGGTGTGTCTGTGTGTTCTAACAGGGCCTTGTGCCCTCATTTAACCACCTTCCTTGCTTGCCAGCTTGCCCCCTGATTGGGGCGGGTGCGCTGACTATCTCGGGGCGACCAATCCCAGTCACCCCTTTCTTTGCGGGCTTTCGCCAGAGGGGGAAGGATTTCCCGCCTCCGGGAGGTGTTTGCCCCTGGCTCCTAACAGGTCCGGCTGTGCCTTCCCAGCCCGGGCTACAAACTAGAAACGGTATACAATGTTAGGCATAATTGGAAGGCAAAAGGAGGCACTGTCTTTTAAATGCAGAACATTTTCTATTGAATGGAAGCAAAATGCCAACATGCAGTTTTACTGATAAAACTAAATTGCGCAGAAACACTAATGTGTGGAAATGTGGTTTTGGCAAATATGTATCATTTGAACATCACCAAGTAAAGTGTCTTGATTGTTTTGATCCTATTAATACTCTGTTTCCAGCACACTTCTAAATTACAAACAAGTGGTTCATTTGTGGTTTTCTAACTGCTGATATGTTTTGAAACATTTGCACAGTTCATTTGCAGATATTTAAAAGTTGTGTGTTACAAACAAACTCACAGCTTACAGCGTTTGTCTTCCCACCCCCAAGAAAATTTGGGAAAACATGGTGCATTCTACAACATATTTATCATTATATATCGATTCTATTAGCTTCTAAAGCATAGTAAATAATGACTTTACTGTGTACCAGAATGCGACAATCTTTGATGGGGATCTTCAATGATTCCCTCACTTTTGCCAACAGTGCCTCTCTCGCATATGTATTTCATTTGTTTTATAGCACCTCTCATTTTACATCACACACACATACAGAGACAATGAATCATACAAGTGTAAATCAGTGTATAGAAAACGTTACATATGGCAAAGGGGACTACAAGGTGTAGGATACACGTCACTCATACTGGTGGGCATTTTGTAAGAGTGCTTGTTCTGAAAAGCTCAAACTCAGAATTCAGAACATAACACAGTAGTTAGTGTTGACTTTAATTATAATAATGTATTAATATCCAAACAAACCTTTTTTAGCAACATCAGGATAATGGAAAACTGGGAAGAAAGGAAGAAAACATAACTTTGTAACCTGTACCATGCAGCTTGGATGCAGCTCTTTGATGGCAGTTCATAGCTCACTGTGCTAGATTAGGTATGTAACTTATGAACTGCACAGTAACGAAAGAATCTCAGTGAAAAAGCAGTAACTCACTGAGGTCTCCACATAAAATACTGTTCTTTGATATGCAGGGTACATATTATTAGCAGCAGGCATATTAACCCTCTATGCTACCTTAGATGATTCAAAACTTCCACTAAACAAAACTCCCATCTCTCTCTAGCAGGTAGATTAGTCCCCAGAGTTATCGTGACACTTTTATTATAGCCTGTAAACTGCTGGATATACAAGGAACTATGCAGCGCCAGGCCTCAGGAACAAAACCGCCACCTACAATTCCAGCCTCACATGGAAATGCCTGATGCGGGTACAGCCAGACCGGCTATGTTACCACCCTCTAATTGTGCCCCTCATATTCACATAGACCCTCTCTCATGTGCATTTAATGTATTTTATAGTGCTACTCATCTTAAGTATGTACGCCAGAGTGTCGGAGTGCGTTACATCACACAGATTATATAGAGACAACGTCTCATAAATGCGAAAGTTAATGTATCGGAAATGTTACTTAAGACATTGAGGTCTACAAGGTGTAAGAGTCAGATGTCAGCCATACTGGTAGGCAGTGGCTTAGCATGGGTTGGACCACAGGGGCGGTTGCCCCAGGTGCAATATTCTTAGGGTTGCAAAATTTTTCAAGAAGAAAAAGTTGTGGTGGAAGGAGTCATCTCAGTGCTGTTGTCTGCATGTGCAGGTTATGTTGTCTTGCCTGCTGTTCCCCGCAGAAGGGCTGCACGGAACTGTGCCCTCATGCCACTCTTATGGCCTCAGGGCAGGAGGAGGACTGCTTGCTCTGTTTCCTGGTGGCATCGGAGCAGCGCCCCCCCCCCCCCAGCGGCACAACAGCGGAACGTCTCTTATGGTACCACAACACCATACAAGGAATTAGTTTCTGCTTTTGAGCCGGTAGAGGGAGAATTTCAAGCCAGAGTTCCATGCTTTCTGCCTGACGTCATGTGTCGGTTTAGGATGGTGGAGTTAGCCACCTGAAGTTGCGGCATCCATTCATTCTTTCATCCATCATTCAGTCTTTCACCATTCATTCTGTCCTTTAATCTGTGTGCCCATCCACATCCAAACCTAGTCAACCATTTCCAAACCTATCCATCATCTATCCTTCCATTCATCATTTCACTCATCCATCCCTCCATCCACCCTTTCACTCATCCATCCATCATCCATCCATCCATCCATCCATTCATTCATCCATCCAACCATTTACCCTTTCATCCATCCAGCCATCCTTTCACTTACTCATCTATCCATCCATTCACCCACCCTCATCTGTCTATTCGATCATCCATTCATCATTTCACTCATCCATCCATTCAACCTTTCTTCCAGCTCTTCACCCTCCCTTTCACTCATCTATGCATTTTTTCACTCGTCCATTCTTCTGTTCACTCATCCATGCACCCATTGGCCCATCCATCCTGTAAATCATCCATACATACTTTCACTCATGAATCCATCCTCCCTTTCTCTCTCCATCCCCCTTTCACTTAGCCATCCACCCACCCATCCATCCACTCATGAATCTATCCATTGACCCTATCACACATCCATCCTTTCACTCATCCATCCATCATTTCTCTCAGCCATCCACCCTTTCCCTCATCCATCCATCCTATTGTCCATCTACCCTCCCCTCCCCTTCACTCACTCCTTCATCCTTACATTCAGCCTTTCACTCATCCGTCCATCTATTCACCCTTTAACTTATCAATTCATCAATCCATCCATCATTTCACTCATCCATCCATCCATTCACTTGCCCATCATCCATCGTTTCACTCATCTATCCATCCTTACATTCATCCATCCACCCTTTTACCCATCCATCTTCCTTTTTATCCATCCATCCGCCATTCCACCCATATATCCACCATTCCACCCATACATCTATTTCTTTACCCGTTCACTCATCCATCCATCCTTTCTCTCATTATCCATCCATTCACCCTTTCACTTATCCATCCAGCCATTCACTCATTCCTTCACTTACTTACTCACCCACCTTCTCACATTAATTATGAGCTGAGCCTTTGTCTGCAGAGTTTCAGATCGAAGAGGCCCATCAAGAACTTCACCCCTGCTTTAGTTCCTAAAGCAAGTGGTGGGGCGGGAGGGTTCACTATGCACCTGCACATAGGCAATCTGAAAACTTGGAAGTCATGCATGATGCACAAAGCCAGGACGTGAGTTGAATGTGACGTGGTGTTGATTCCAGGGCTTTATGTGAGTTGAAAAAACCTCGGGATTTTTCCAAAGGGCGAGTCCGATGTAATTAAGAGCATGGCTTAAAACACATAACCTAAAAATGTGTGCTTAGCATAGAGTGCTGGCCAACTGGTATTCTGCTACTTCTGTTATTGCATCCAAATATATAATAGATTACAACTACAACAAGCCAGGACTATTGACTTTGTCAATGGTTGTTAGTTGCATTACTATGGCATCGTTGTCTATAATATTGAACATTTTTATGTTCTAAAATGATGAGATTGTGAAAGAACTATTGCCCCTTCTTTTTAACTTCTTCCGCTGGCTTCTTTTCATGAATTGGATACTGTATATCTCTTCCATCTGGCGAGGTGTAACATTTTTCTGTATGTACTGTTAAAACAGTAAGCCCTGCCCTAGACAGAGGCTGGAGGAGGCCCACCACATGCTTTAACAGCCCAGACTGGCCCATTGTCGTTCTGTATGTGACAATCAGCCGGCTTACAGAATGACAATGGGTGGGGTGCGGCTGCTATTGTGCTCAGAGGATGAGTACGAGGCGGATGAGTTCAAGGCGGCCCCATCAGGGAGTTGAGGCTTCTCACAGGGAACAGTGCTGTTCCTCAATGCCCAAAAGTACAGACAAAAGGTGTCCGTAAAAGAGATCATCACGGACAATGGACGTGAGGTCCAAATTACGGACGGTTCGTAAAATGTACAGACGGTCGGTCACCCCACTATGGCGCAAAGGTGTCTGTGTTGGTGCTAGGCAGCTATTTTTAGCACCTGCGCTAAGGAAAACACAGGGGTGCACTGTATTGTTGTAATAATGGCCCATCCCTGTCTTTTGGAAATGGTGGAGCATGGCACTGTAAAATGAGCCACAGCGCCGCACTCTGGCACTTCCTTGGAAATATGTCCCTTGGTTTCTTCAAGGACCAGAAAATCCACCTTTCAGCTCTTTATGACCATCAGAATTGTGCTGATTATTGTCACTACCCCTGCCCTCTCACGCTCTTCCGTCAATGCAAAAGATCCTCACTCCTTCACTTCCCACCATTAACCTATCACTGACTAAGTGTACAATATAAAGCTGGCCCTTGCTGTGTGATTATGCTTCAAAACTAACTTAAAATAATATTCATATATGTTCTAAAGTGGACTTCACTGACTAAACCTATGCAAAATACTTTCATTAGATGAAAGCAGAGTGATCTATGATCCTGATGAATGCCCAGGATCTTTGGATAGATGTTAAGGGATGGCAACATGTTGACCCACTGTGGTAGTCTAGTTTTTACCCCATGTCCTCATACGTTTTTAACTCTATTTGATGAGGAACCAGATTAACATTATTTTTCGCCCACCTGGAGATGGTTTTAATGAAACTGTAGGTTTCTTTTTTGCACTCTGCTCATCAGTCATCATCATTACCATTCTGCTCATCAAAACACCTCCACTCCTCCCTGTGATACTCGTGAGTTGTAGCCCACCAAAGGCACCTTGAGGTCCTTGTGTGAGGAGGGAACCCTATGATGAAGCATTTCACCTTTGGGTGAGTGAGGGTTTTCGCCCTAACAGCTAAAACCTCTTTTCGCACACTACTAAATGTACGAATAGTGTGGAAGACTGTCCTTTTGGGAGCAGTACATTTTTGGTAGGATAAAACGCTCCTTTAGAGACCATATATGTGGTAATAGTTGAGTACAACCATCTGAGGCTTTGGGTCTTACTTTATTTAATATTTTTTTCCCAGTTTTATTCTTGACCTATTCCAGACCTCACCTTTTTAGTCCCTAGATCACTGACCATAACTGAAAATGTAGGCCTTGCTTTCGATTAAGCTATGGTACAATCAATTCTTCAAACACCAGCTATTCAAGTCACACAAATAACAGAAACCCTGTCACAAATGGAAGAATGGACCAAACATTCTATCATGAAAATCAACATATACAGATGATATTACATGTGGCTAGATTGACTGAGTGCCTCATTTATGACAAGTGACGCATCACTGCGTGAAAACAGTGATGCGTCACTTTTCACTGCGCCCTCCCTGCGACTACAATGATGCGTCATATTTACAGTATGACGCATCATGTCGCAAGGAGTCACAGATACGTCAGCATTTCTGACGTATCTGTAGGCGCAAAAGTGACGCATTGCTGGAGTGTGTCACAAAAGTGACGCAACTCCAGCAATGTGTCCTTTCACATGGGGCAAGCCCCATATGAAAGGGCCTGCATCAGTCTTACGCCTGCTGTGAGGCAGGCGCAAGATATTGACGCATTTGCACCCTAGAAGTGGCGCAGTGAAATCTCGTAGATTTCACTGCGTCACTTCTACGATGCTTACTTAAGTGGGAATGCCCACCCTGCATACATTATACCTGACGCAGGTATAATGTAGCGCAGGGGTTTACAAAGTGACGCATCTAGGTAGATGCGTCACTTTGTAAATATGGCGCATCGTGGCGCATGTTTTACGCCACTGGTGCGTCACAAAAAGTGACGCACTGGTGGCGCAAAAGTGACGCAGGGGCTCATAAATGAGCCCCTGAATATCTAAGAGGTAACATAGCACCACAGGGGTTGATAGTATCTAATGCCCCCATATTTTTTTAGGCAGCAAAACCTTTAAAAAGGATTGGTCTTTAATATCATGGAAGTGTTTAATCCTCTTCATTAACACAGCAAAGGAAACAGCTGATCTCTTATTAATAGGAATCAAAACTCTTGAAAATCAATTAAAATGCTCACTACAAATAAAAAAAATTACAAAGAAATTGCAAGACGTGACTGAGACGCTAAATGAGACCAAAGAAAATCTATTGAAATGTAAAAGTGAACAAGCTTAAAAAAGATCTAGAGATATTTTCTCATGAAAAGGTTTACCTATATGTAGCAGATGATTCCCAGACCCAGGCACCCAAACAGGACCAGATTGTGAACCGACCCCGGCCCTGGCAAACTGCTCGGCCGGACCCCAGAGAGGGGGTGAGGCTGAGCTGTTTGCACGAGTCGGTTTTGGCTGATTTTGTTACAGGGGCCGATATTACAGTCCCCAGGTAACAAAAACAGCCCCCCCAGGGGCCCAAAACCGGCCCCACCCTGGCGGCCCACAGGGGAAATGCCCGGTGCCTGCTATGGCCAGTCTGGCCCTGCACCCAAAAAGGAATAATAGAAGAGGGGCAAGGGGATGGCTTCATAACATGGATGAATGGACATCCAATTCGGAAGATTGGAGCAACACAGAAGCCTCTATTTCAAGTGACTCAGACAGCTCAGCCAAATTGAGGATGAAACCAATGAGAGGGCGAGGAGGATTCCCAAATCCATCAATACAGTTGGCTTAGTGGCCACCACAACCCTGGGGTTTCTCTATGAATCTGTTCAAACAAGAGCCATTTGGAGGCCCAGGATACCAACCATTTTTTGGGCAGTACCGAGGCAGGAGAGGCCGAAGAAGAGGAAACCGAGGCCAACAGAATCAAATGGATCAATGGAAATCAAGGGTACAATGGGATTCAACCCTGGAACAACGTTTGACCAGGAGTATGACGAGCGATCCAAGTCTGTCAAACAGAAACCTAACTTGATTGCAAACCTGAGCAAGAAAACCCTCACTACATTAGAAACCCAAGTCCTGAATAAAGGTCTGGGTTTTGGGCCAACTAATTTGGGAGATGACTAATAAAGAATTGGCTGATTTTTCCCAGAAAATGCACCTATCATTCTTCTTTGATAAAACAGAGAATACTATCTCTGACTTCAAGTTGAATACAGGACTGAAAAAAGTACTCTTTCAATTCACCTTTACATCCAGTTCCATCAGAGGTGGCAACCTTTGAAGAAGCAGTGCTAAAAGATTTTGAGACTATGAAGAAACCTGTCAATCATCCGTTCTTTAACCTCCTTCAAGAAGAGATGTATTGCTTGAAGAATTTTGGATCTAACAAAGAAATTGTAATTAAGCCTGTGGACAAAGGGGGGAGGGGCTACCATTATTCTGCACAATAAGACCAATCAAGGGGAATGTTTGCAACAATTAAGGGAACATCAGAGGATTACGGCTCTAGTTGATAAAGGCAAAGAATCAGGTTGGATCACAAGAATTGAAGCTAAATTTCTTGATAACACTCACCCAAAGACTCCTTGAGGGAGGGGATCATCCCATAGTAGGGGAACATGGCGGTCAACTGAGGGTGGTCGGGAGCGGCCGCCGAGGTTATGCTGGCGATAACGCGGATAGGGTCTCTTACCTCATCTTGATTCTTTTCCACAGAATACGGGTCTGAAAACCTGCTAGTGTATGGCAGATGACATACCAGGAGTCACCACGGTGCTGCATTGCGGCAGCTCATCTCAGGCGGTTTCACGCTGCATGGATTATTCTGCGGAGGCATGGGGACGCATCAGCACAGGTTTACGCGGTGTAAGGAAAGGCTGGTTGAGGCAGTTGCGGTGTACCACAGTAGCTGGAGGGAGAAATGCCTTAATGAAAGTTGCTTCCGTGGGTCTGAGGGTAAGTGCATTCCACCGACTTGCCCTCAAACTGACTGCACCGGGGAGAAGGCAGGGCGGCAGAGTGATCTTGGGGTGCAAGGGAGACACACTCAAGCAGGCAATACTCAGGGGGTGGAGAAAAATAGATATGCACTGAGGTCGCATACATTTATATTGGCAGTCAACTTAACAACTTCAGAGCTTGAGAAAACCTTTAACCCCACAGCAAGTCTGCCCATCAAGCATATAAAATCCCACAAACCCCCCAAAAAACAACCTAAACAGAAAGGTGTTAAACAGGTCTACTCCAGCTAAAATCACTGCTGGCACTACGCCTAGGCTGAAGGATAAGCAGAATCAGCCGAGTTGCAAGTCACAAAAAATTACTCCCTCCCTAAAAGCACATTTTAAGGCCAGGCCGGAGTTGTGAAAAGAGGAGGAAGGGGAGGTAAAGAGCAGTGCAAAGTGTAGCAGTAAACCCATTACTAGGAACCAATCAAGCCTGCTGAGTGGGGCCGAGATAGCTAAAATGGAAGCAGGGGGACTGGAAAGGGAAAGACATCAACATACTTTGGAGTTCCCACAGAAAATATGTTTTCGGCCCTTGAGGTGGTAGACCTAGAGCAGGGCATGGGAGAAGTAAGGATCGAAGAAGGAAGCGCTGTATCCACCGAGATCCCAGTAGAGGCTTCAGCAGAGAAGGGGCCAGAGGAGATAGATACCCTGCGGGGCATGCTAGTTCAGTTAGCAAGTGAGATTAAAGAGAGCTTCTTGATCTCCGAGTCAAACCAAAAGGAGATTCAGGCAAGCTGTTTAAACCTGGAAGTAAAACTTGAAAGTTAGCGCAGCGCACTCAAGAACTGAAAAGCAATGTCTTAAGTCTGTAGACAGCAATGCAAGAAAATATTTAAGAAGTAATGCGCCTGAAGCTGAGAGAGAAAATGTGTGCCAATAGAATAGAAAAATTAGAGAACAAAGCGAGGAGAAATAATATCAGAATTTTGGGAGCTGTGGGGGTGCAGAAGGCACAGATATCAAACATTTTGTGATAGAATTGCTGAGAAAGGCTTTTCTGCAAGAGGAGAGGTTTGCTAACCTAGAAGTGGATATACAACTCATGCACAGGGACCCCTTTAACCTGCACCCAGGTTGGAAGAGCCCTCGGAAAATTGTGGTGAATTTTTTATCCTACACTCTAAAAGAGAGCCTTCTAAATTTGGCCCTAAAGGAGAAAACATTACAAGCAATGGGGGTTACCTTTAAGATTCGATCAGATATTTCGAAAGAAACAACAGACAGGCAATGGGAATTGGGAAACAGAATGAGGGAACTGAAAGCGCTCGTGCAAATGTCCAGTTAAAGTTCCCCCGGGTGTTGAGAGTAATGTGGCAGAAAAAAATGCATAACTTTTCTGACCCGGCGGACGTGGACAATTTCTTAACTAAGATGAAAAAGGGGGAGACCCAGAGAAAATTGTTTTGGTTTATTACCTCGGGGTTAGCTCCAATGGGCCATGGTTAGGCCTAGTTGCAGGATGGAGAAGGTTCCCAGGGGGGGCACTGAGGGTGGGGAGCAGAGGGGAAAAATAAAAAAATATATTTTTGGTCCTCAAGTTGGTACAGCAGAATAGCACAGTTTAGACGTAATTCCCTTTAAGCGACAATGCAAAAGAAAGAAAAAACATCATAAAATGTAGCAAAAACTCTGAAGGTAAAATCCTTTAGGATTATAAAATGCGCACAAAGGGTGAAGGGTTATCGGTTTTTGAAATCTTGTGATGGAATGTGAATGGAATGAGGGTTAAGAAGAGGTGACAGGCTAAAGCAACAAAAACTCAGTTAATCCTATTGCAAGAGACACAGCTTAGGAGGCAGGAGTGTAAAGACCTCCTTTCTAAACAAAAGTGGGTGGAAAGTTTCATAGTCACAGACCAGCTACACTGCACTAAGGGGGTGGCGTTAATAATCAGAGTGAAATCAGGTCAAGAGTTGGTCCGCTATAAAGCAGATGAGGGGGGGCGTTGGATTGTGGCTGAAGGTCAAATAAGCCAGAGGCTATTCACGATAGTGGGTTATTACGGTCTGTTGATTTTAAGGCACCTATAATTCTAGGGGGGGGATTTTAATATTCTTTTGGATAACAATTTGGATAGATCCTCCACACGACCACAAATTAACTCCCCGAACATGAGGGCATACCTGATGGACATGCTGGAAAACTATAATTTGTGTGATGTTTTCCACAGAATTAAAGGGAATAGTAGGGACTACACTTTCCACAGCAAAAAAAAAATGGCCACTACTCAAGGCTGGATTATTACTTTATGGACAGGAACAAAGTAGAGAAAGTGGTAGAAATAGAGCATCTTCCTATTCATCTTTCAGACCATGCCGCAATTCTTCTCAAATTAGAATTACAAGACTCACGGGTGCCTCAGAGATGGCCAATCAATAAATGGATCCTGCTACAGGAGGGGGTGGTCTCAAAATTTGCACAAGGTTCAGAGGAGTTTTTCTCTATCAACCTGCCATCGGCACCCCTGAATGTAGTGTGGGAGGCATATAAAGCTTGGTTAAGGGGGAGCTTAAAAGCATATCAGTGAAGTGGGCAAGGGAGGAGAGAAAGGAATTTTCTAGTCTGGAGGAAAAGATAAGAGAGTTAGAAAACATACTGAAGTACAGCAGTAGAGGAATTTCAGGCGAATTTTAGGGCTAACATGGAAGATAAGGTGTGACAACAATGGAAAGTAAGCAGAGCTAGGAATATAGTACAGGGGGAGTGCTGTGGGAAATTGTTGGCATGGAAGGCAAGGTTAGAGACTAATTAAAATTATGTAAGAAGGATTGAAGTGGATAATTTTGGACATACTACTGAAGACTGCAGTAGGATAAGGGAGGCATTTGGGAAGTTTTATCAAGACCTATATACGGAAGATCTGGCAACAAACAGAGCAGAAATAGATGCCTGGCTCAATAAGAAGCAGCTCCCTAAATTAACTTTAGAACAGCAGGGCTATCTGTCTCAGGAGATAATGGGTAGCAAGATACTTACAGTTCTTAAGAATATAATGAAAGGCAAGGTGGAAGGCCCCCGACACAATCTACTCTGAAATTGTTGAGGGGATTGTTACAGTTTGGATTAAATTGTTCAGCTGTATTCTGGTAGAAGGTACGCCTATACTGGAGTCATGGAACGAAGCAGTTATAGTGCTTATCCCAAAGCCAGGTAAAAGTACCCTCCAGTGTCAGTCATTCCGCCCCATTTTCCTACTCAATTCTGACTATAACATTTTTATCAGTATACTGTGGGGCACGTCTTAATAAGGTAGTAGGCACCTAATACATGAAAATCAAAAGGGCTTTATACCTGAGAGGTACCTGAGGGGAGCTGAATCATGCCCTGATTGGTACCATAGACCTAGCTACCACAAAGGGCCTCTCCCTTGCTGTTGTTACTGTAGATGCACAAAGGCATTCAATCGGGTCAATTGGAGCTATCTTATGGCTGCAATGGATCATTTTGGCATGGGTAAGGTAATGATAGGCATGCTAGAGAAGATTTACAACAGCCCACCAGCCCGCATTCTAGTGAACGATGGCCTATCACCCTCTGTGCAGATAGAAAGAGGGACAAGGCAAGGTTGCCCACTTTCCCCTATACTTTTTTTCGACCTGAATGTTGAGCTGTTTGTTCAAAGCCTTAGGCTGAATGAGGGCATAAAACCATTCAAGTCTGAAACCTTCACAAGGAAAATCTCGTTATATGAGGATGATTTGATGCTCTACATTTCAGATGTGCACTGCATTACCTCACCTAATGTGCGAGGCAAGATAATTTGGAGCCCTCTCAGGTTATAAAGTTAACGAGGAAAAGACGGAAGTAATGGGGTGGAACCTAAATGAAGGGGAAATAAGAAGTGCTTCGCCATTAGGTACCTGGTAATCCATATAACTAGGGACCTAGGGAGACTGACTCCCGTAAACTTTGAGAAGATAAGCCAGGATGCAGAGAAACTGTTAAAAAGGTGGCAGAATCTCCCACTGTCTATTGATTTGGCGAATACACCTGGTTAAAATGACCCTACTTGCCTAAAATCACCTTCCCGTTTCATAACATCCCCCTAAGTTTTGAGAAGAAAGGTATACTGGCTCTACAAGGGAAAATAACGTCTTTTATTTGGGCCAACAAGGGTGTGCGTCTCTCTTGGAAGAAGTTGAGGAGGAAGGCAGGTGCAGGGGGGTTAGGGCTCCCTGATCTGCAATTATACTGCTGGGCCTTTCAACTAAAAAATAATAGAATGTTATTATCCTGCCCAGATGAGACTTTAGTTGGTGCAATGTACAGAGTAATGCTCTATGGGCTACCTGTGGAAGGCTACCTGTACAAAATACTTTAAAGAAGGTCAGTCCGAAAGGAGATATAGATGAGAGAATATACCATGGGCACTCTTTTTAGATACACCTTTTTTGTAATAATATTGTTTAACATCCTCTTAACCAGATATTGTCATATGAAGCACAGGCATTGATCAGGATATCCAAAAAAAACAGGACAAAACATAACAATGAATCACTTTGAACTTAATTTAGTTCCTTCTTCTGTGTACATATCACTAAACAACTGAGAATACTCTAAGAAGTAGTGTATGGGGGAAAAATTGCACTCTGCTAGGTCAGGATAGATAGCAGGCTACACATGAGTATATGTCTACATGCTGAAGGCTCAAAATGGAAACAGCTGCACACAATACATGCAGAGGAAGTAAAATGTTATTTGGTAAATGGCACGTTTAAATCATATCCCTCGGTGATGATGGTATACTTCATGGACAAGGCCATGTTGAGCAATGTGTTTTTTCTGGGTGCAAAGGTGCCATATATCTAACCACTCTGAGCAATGCTTCATCAAGGACATATTTCACAATGTGTAATATTAATCTTTTATTTAAAAATATATTTACTCGAAAAAAACATATATAGATTTTCAATAAAATAGCACCAAACCTGTAGAATGATTATTCTCTGTTTTTAAAAATGTCAGATGTATTTTGCATTCGTTGGTATATGACATATACTTTGCTTGTCATAAATGACAATTAACACAGCACAATACTTAAGGCAGTTTTTGCAAAATTTCAAAATAGCACACTACCCAAACATCATCAGCGGTACCTCACAAAAATGCACATGCCTACAAACCTGTAAAACATGGTACACGTTCACAAGTTAAATGATGATAAACGCATAAATCAGTCAAAATTCCCAATTTTGTATTTTTATGAAACATTGCTGAAACACACCCACAGTCAAAACAACAGGTAACTCATCACAATCACCAAATAACAATAACACATAATATTGATTAAATGAATAAATTTAACATAGCCCAAGTAAACCCATACCTTCCTTCTATAACAAAACACCATTCACCCTCATCCCAAACACAACGCAAAAGCAGCATAATAAACATGAAAATGTTTTAACAAAAATGTAGACTTATGTGGGATCATGCAGAAGGAATTATCTCTACTCATGAAGTTACTTAAAATATGATTCAGGATCCGTCTTATGGGATTAAGGCAACATTACTATTGCTGTGGCCTTCACAGTGTAGGGAGTTCCCTATGGTGCAGTCCCTGCCTGCCATCCTGGCCTCTAGTTGGTCCATGTGATGTATGTGGAAGTGGAGATGTGGTGGTGCTACTGCAGGTCTTCTCCTTCCCTCCTCTCTTGCACAGTCATGTAAGCATCCCATATGGAAGAACCCTCGAGCCACCGCTGTATGCATTTGCATCGTGCTGCCATAGTGCAAAGGACCGCCTTGTAGCATCATCCACATTAGCTGAAAATATAATACAGACAAGCCAAAATGATTTACCTTTAAGGCCATAGCCGTCAAATCAGCAGTGATGTATGAGACAATCATGAGGCCCAGTAGCCAGGGATAATTGTATAGGCTGTGCCACCACTATTTGATTGAAAACATCAGTGGTGATCAAACATGTCTGTGCGCAGCTGTATTTGTAGGACTGTGACAAGAAAGTCATCATACATTCAAACAACACTATACTATGATAGTGCATTTGCCTGTTAACTGTTTGATTGATGTTGTGGGGTTGGACATGGCTGTGTGCATGAATGTTGACACATTCTAAGGTTGTGATAAAAACGAATAAGAAATACTAACGTGATGGATTGTGTTAGTTTATGTTATAATTTCTGCTGGACCTGGCATCTGACGAATTAAAGTTTTCATTGCGATGTGAAATCACATTATTGAGTCAGTGACTGCATATAAGAGCACTTCTACTAATATATTATACGTGACTAACTTATATTATCTTTATGGGTCAGCCTACAGTCATGGACAACAAGAAAACCTGATATACAAGGGCATGTGCACCAACTGTTCTTTAACATAATGATGAATCACTTAGGTCTCCGTAATGGGGTCAAACACTGAATTGCTAACAAGAAGGTGTGGATTTTGTTATATCATTTTTTAGTGCAGAAGCGTTGTAGGAGAGAAGTAAGAGTTAAATGAAGAGTCAAGTATTAAGACTCTTTCTGAATAGAGATTACAGGGGTTCAGCATGGAGGTACATTGGAACGTACTTCCAGTGGGGGGCAGTGAGGAAGGCAATGGAGCGGTGTCTAAGTCAGATCTCTTTTTATATATTTGGAAGGGTGGGGCTGATTGAAGTGTTCTTCTAGAAACATAGCTGCATAGCCTGTTTTGGATGAAAGTGGGGCCTTTGTGATGAAGAACACAATGATGGATATACAAGCACTGGTGATAGAGCGTCACGTTATTCTGAAATTTGTAGGGGTGCATCATATTCACTGTTAGTCCGCACCCACATATTAATCGACGTAGGTTAGGTGTGACATAGAAAATTTATCACTAGAATTGTTTAACATAGGGGTGATTAGAAATGTAACCATGCTTTTCGTGACAAGTAATGCTGTAGATCATTGCAAATGTATTTTAGTAAACGCATAATGTTGATCTTCACGTAATGCAATGTGTTCGTTTAAACGTGCGCCATGTTAAAGTTGCACATGCAGTTTGCTTATTCACGTATGAAGGAGTAATGAAACTAATGCTTAAAGTGTGATTTTGGAGTATGTTTAACAGTGTAAAGGCCTGATCGCATATACGTTTGAAGAGAAAGGCCTGTTCATTTCTTATGTTAGCTAAACGTTGTAGGCCGAAAATGATTTCCCTTGGTAAAGGCTTTGGGTTTCGGGAGAATGGAAAATCTTAGAGAAGAGAAAGGTTTTTCGTTCCCATGCTTCTGTTGCAGATGCAAGGACATTTAGCTCGTTAGAGAGACTAGGGGCCATATGTAGGTAGCAAAACATTTACCGATTCATAAATACCGAATTTTACCGATTCGGTATTTATGAATCGGTAAATAGTATGTAGGTAATTAATAGGTAATCATTACCGATTCGGTAAATATCGGTATTTATGAATCGGTATTTACCGAATCGGTAATAATGCATCCCTTCCCATGATTCCTATGGGCCTGGAGGCCCATAGGAATGAATGAGAAGCCAGTTACTATTACCGATTCGGTAAATACCGAATCGGTAATAGGGGAGGCATTATCATGGGTGGCAGGGTGTCACATTGACACCCTGTTGCACCCCTGATTCGTGCATGTGTGCACATGTGGCGCACATACATGCCCTAAGGGGCATGTATGTCTGCCACATGGCACTTCACAAATTGCACAAAAATGCTTTTTTAAAGGTATTCGTCATTTACCATCAACTTGTAGTTGGTGGTAAATAACGAATCCAGACACCAATTATGCACTCACTTGAGTGCCCCCTACATAGCATTTCTGGATTCGGTATTTACCGAATCGGTATTTTACCGATTTCTTAAAATTCCGAATCGGTAAATACCGAATCCAAAAATCAGCCACCTACATCCCAAGTGCCTCAATACCGGTCGGTAACGGGATATTTACCGAATTTCGGCCGTTACCGACCGGTATTTGGCTTCCTACATATGGCCCTAGGCCTTTGTTTTGGGAGTTAGGATGGTACGAGAAGCCAACAGGGGAGTACGTTGGAATGTGCGGATGATACTTTCAGCGGAGAAGGTGCCTGGGACCCAAGGACAAGCTAACCGTCGTTGGATGAAGTACAAGTTTCACTGGAAAAGTACTGGAAGAAGACCTGGCTGAAGAGGTGTGCCGAAGGGCGTGTTCTACGTTTTTGGTATTTTGTATTAGGGACAGTGCCCCGTGGGTTGAGCAGTTGAGGTTTAGATGGGAAGCTAGAAGGAGCATCTAAGAACAAGCTCTGACTAAGTGAATGTACTTCTAAGGAAGTCTTCACTTCTGACAACTTTTTATTCTCTTACCTGGGAAGGGAAATGCTAAGTAGGGATGTCACCTTAGAGATAGAGTAGGGAAAGACTAACTGTTTTTCTTTTAGGCTAATGGTTTCAGATATAGAGATTGGATTAACTATTGTTTTATTGATGCCTTTAGAATTGATTATCCTTTTTAGGTCTCGCCTGGCGAACGCAGCGCGAAGCGCTGTCGCCAGTGAGATCTATTGTTGCTGACTTGCCTCGGAAGTGGGACAGGAGATGGGCACGCGCAGGCTCTTGGCGGATTTGAGTTGGTGTACGCGCTTACAGCCATGCGGCGTGCACATCTCCTGTCCCCCTTCCCTCGCAAGTCAGCATGCAGTTTCACTTTCGTGAACATTCACTCGTTAAAAACGCAGCATTTGGGCATCCGCAGGGCTTTTGGCGCTTGCATGTAACGTGTACAGCTGGTGCTTGGTGCCGTGTTAATTAGGCTCGAGGCAGTAGTTTCTTTGTGAACGCGCTCATAAAGACTCGGGCCCCTCTCAATTCCTGAACTATGGCTATGGCGCAGCGGTAAAAATACAAGAACCACACCAGAGAGGTACGATGGACCTGCGCCACCTGTACCTTGGTACCCACATGCTGCGGTAATTACCTAGCCCTCGAACTCCAGTGCTCGCGCCCCTTGCGCCATTTCAATGTGTACATATTAACAGGTTCGAGCCTTATGCGCGCTCCGTCATACTACATGCCGCGCTACATCCGCCCGCTAATAGCGAACGGGAGGGTTGGTGCTCAGGGCGCCCTATACTGCCTTCTTCATTCAAGCGTAAACAAGCGGGCCCATTCCTTTTTAGTGCTGGGAGCTAGGCGATTTGCCCAGAATCACCGGATGTTTGAGGGTCGGTGCCGAGACTCGAACTGGATTCCCCAGCTTCAAAGTCCCACGCTCTAGCCATTATGTTGTGTTGCTCTACACAACGCGTGTAGTGTGCCTTGCACCCCTAGGCCGTCGCGCTATCACCCCCCCTAGGGACAGGATAAAGGATCTGTGATCCCGGCTGTCAGGAAACCCGGTCTGGCTGAAGGGGGAAGCGAGGAGAGAACTCGCGGGCAGTCTTGCCCGAGTGTAATCCAAAGCGGGCCAGCCACCCCCATCGCTGGCTACCCTGGGGCAGTCCCCGGGCAGCTAAACATATCGGCATGAGCCCCCGGTCCTAGTGCCTGGTAGGCAAACCACTAATGCAAGCGCAATTCAAAGCAACAACGAATATTTCGCAGTCGCTGGGCCGGCATGTACTCCCGGGAAGACCCGCTGGTCATCTTGTACTCCGACTCGGCCTGCTCTCACCTGCTAAACTCCTGCAGCGCCTGCTTCGCCGAGTTCTACGCCCCCTGCGCCAACAAACACACACGCACCAGCCGCCCTCAGCCAGTGCATGCGTATCCCTCAACGCGCGCATGGCGTGCTTTCGCTTTCCCTCCCTCCGGCGTTTCAGCCCACGCTCAGGTTCTCCCGCCCGTTGAGGCCCCCTCTCTTCCTCCCTCGCAGCTCTCTCCCCTCCTCTCCCTGCCTCCTCTTCGACCCCCTTTTGTCTTACTCCCTGCCCTTTGAGTCACCTTACTCCCCCCTTTGACTACCTAGTGCCTCTTCCCAGCGCAGCCACGCACTGCTCGGTTGACCCTCGGCAGAGAGCAGCCCTCGCACGGCCACGAGGATGGAGAACACACTGCTGCTCAAGATGCTCCTGCTGGCGATCCTTACCGGTCAGCTGAGGCTGCGCAGGAAGGTGGGTGCCCCCGGCAGACACCCTCCCCACCCCCTCCTGGCATGTGAGAGTGATCGGCCGGACACCCCCTGCTGGCATGTGTGAGTGTGAACGAGCCTGGCACACCCCTGCTGGCATGTGTGAGTGAGTGTGAACGAGCCTGGCACACCCCTGCTGGCATGTGTGAGTGAGTGAGTGTGAACGAGCCTGGCACCCCCCTGCTGGCATGTGTGAGTGAGTTGGAACGAGCCTGACACCCCCCCTGCTGGCATGTGTGAGTGAGTGTGGACAAGCCTGACACCCCCTGCTGGCATGTGCACGTGATCGGCCTGACACCCCGTGCTGGCATGTGTGCGTGAGTGTGAAGGAGCCTGACCCCACCCTGCTGGCGATCCTTACCGGCCAGCTGCGGCTGCGCAGGAAGGTGGGTGCCCCCGGCCTGACAGCCTCTCCTCCCCCTGCTGGCATGTGTTTTGTGATGGTATTGTGTATCTTTATTTTCAGCGTGGTCCGCTTTCAGTGCGGTCCGCCTTGGTCACGCTTGTCTTTTCATATTATCAGAGCTGGTTGTAAATTGCATTAACCGTTCTCTTGACTCTTCGTAAATGAGGTGCCATGGCGGCGGTACCTGCCCATTGATCGCTCGCCTTGCACCCTGGCATGGCAATTCGCAGCATGACCGGACTGAGAAATCATAACGGGGTGTCCCGCCCAAACAGCCCATCTGAAGCTACGTACCTGCATTTACATTTAGTAAAAACATAATTTTCGGTCGATTTTACCATTGCCAGCACCTGTAAATGGGCCACGTCCATAATGTAATCTTTTTGGCCGCCTTTGTGTGTGAATTCCCTTCTAGCTGAGTGTGCAGGTTTGTGTATTTCTTTAAAAGTGCATGGGCATGGATGTCTGTGCCACTCTATCTAAGTCAATCTGGGTGTGCGTGCGTAAGGCTTTTATGATTAAGATCTAAGAATCCGCCTCGGGCACCACACAACCCCTTCGTTAACGCCTTTCACAGCGCAGCAGTAAATGGAACAAAAATTTCTTGGAAACCTACATGCGTCCCCTGGCGATTCAGGCTGGGTCAGTACTGCCAACATTCAGCTTTTTGTTTTGTTTCTTTAATTGAATTTAAATATATTAATCAGCAGTTGAATTAAAAAGACATCCTGTGCATTTGAAGGCCGCAATCACTGGAGGAACGCCTGGCCCACCTTTCAACGCAACCACGGCACAAGTTTTCACGTTTTACAAATTATTTATGATGAATTATTTTGTCATTATGCAACAATACTGTATCCTGCCGTCGAGATGGAGAGAGTAACTGAAACATTTTGCGAATGTTCGACCTGGCACCCCGTCACCCTGAGGTTAAGCAATTGTTTGGCATTGGAGTCTGGAGCTTGTTGCTTTCTATTGAGAGTGATTTTTGTGTTCATCGTTATTTTTGTGTAGCTGTCTGTTGGCAATAGGCCTCACATTACTAAAAATTAGAGCTATTGGTGTTGCATTATTATTTGCAACGCCAAAAGCTCAAACTTTTACTAATGCGAGACCTATTGCATTGCAAATGCTTGTTATTCTGAGTCGTATGAGACTCTTGCGTAGAATTTCCTTTGTATTAGTGCCCATTTATTTTCTTCACCTTGTATTGAGGTGTTTGTATGTGCATTTATTCCTGGTTGTAATAAAATCTTTAAAATTTAGATTCGGAGTCACTGGTCCTTTGGCGACCTGAGAGGATTCTTGGAGATTATAAGGTAGGCAAGAATCCGGTCCTTTCAGTTGGTAGCAGATTAGGATGGTTATCTCTGATAGTGAGGGGAGATCTAGATAAGAGATTCTAGAGGCCCACAGAAGTCAAGTGATGGTGACTCATCAGATGGCGAGCTGCGGACGACGGCAGTTGATGGAGATTGATGGTGAGTAGCGGTGCGGCAGAAAGCAGCAGTTCGTGGAAGAGTGAGTATGAACAGGGTGATATGTTTGTAGAGTGCGGTGTTGATTTGATTGCGTGATGTCTTGCGGAGTTGGAGTGAGTGTTGAGTGATTGTGAGATCAGGCTGTGAGCGCGCGCAGCCCGGGAAAATCTTAGGCTCGACGAGTAGATTAAGTGATTGTGGTGTAGAAGACACCCAAGGTAGATTTTGTTGACCACCGAAAGGGGATTGTGAGACTTCATCGATTACCCGAACCGAGATAGGGGGTGCGAATGTGTGAGTGCATGAGTAACTGACGCTGGTCGTGGGTTGTCGTACATGGAAAGTTGAGGCGATTATTCAGTCGTTTCACGGACAGACAGTTGCCAGTTGAGGTTGACAATTTCAAGAGACTGTCGGAGACAGTCAGAGAAGTGATTGTCCGGTCATTTCGTGGACAGATAATTACTTCAGCGTGTGAATGGGATGAATGCAAGGGTGAGACGTGAATTGTGAAGGAGGGGAACTGCTGCGAGCAGAGGAAAAGTGACGTCGGAAGGTGTCGCGATGCGATAGGTCGGTTAGTGTGAGTTGCGCTACTATTGGTGGATTTGACATCAGGAAGTGAATAAAAACATTGTGCGCGATCAAAAATTTGGTTATCATGAAATGTTTTAAGGTTTTCCGAGAATTATGTAGAGGTGACAAACATGTGGTTACTCGAGGGGGAGAAGAAGCCCCTCCCGAGGATACTCCGGCGCATTATATGGCAAGAAATGTGGGTTTGCATACTATAATTTGGCTTGAAAATTGGTATAAAATGACTCATGGAGAGGGAGAACTAGCTTTCCCACGATATGGTACTTTCAGGTTGGAGGTGTTGTATCAGTTGAAGTCTGTAATGTTTTCGTTGCGACCTTTGCCGAGACCAACTCAGTTTGAGGCATTGCATGCATGGATCAGAGCAGCTCATGACAGGAAAAGAGATCGAAGTCAAGAAAGGGTGAAGAAGTCAATTAAGGCATTCCAGGATGCGAGGTGGGATGCACAAGAGAAGAGGTGGAGAGTAGAAACGATAGATGGGGACAGGTTGTACCCACTACTAGAGAAGACAGACAGTGCTAAGTGAAAGAGTGTAGAGGACAATGACAGTGATACAGATGACAGTCTAGCAGAGAGGTTACTGTCTGAGAGACCACCTCCATACAATCCAGATTCCTATGAAGGGAAGTCGGCTCAAGCAGAAGGGACAAGTGGATTACAGACTCAGTCAGAGGTGAGAGTAGAAGGGAAAATCTCGACAGGAATTGAAGGCATGAAAAATCAGTCTGTAGCAAGCGCAGAGGTTGGGAGAGGTGTGAGGTTACCGGATGCTCTAAAGGTACCGGTTACCATTGGACCTATTGTTTCAGTTTATGACCAAGATCAAGAGAAGGTTGGTAGTCTAGCGCAGTCGACCGCAGGATCAAGGAGTGTGGTAGAGGGAAATGGATCAGTGAGGGGGATGGCACATACTCCAAACCTTATTGAATGGAGTACACCATTGCCAGCTACAGCAGACTCCTCTAGGGGACAGGTGGATGCGAGATCAGTAAGACCAAGGTCTTTGGCTGAGTCGAGGTCGGATCTGAGGATGTGGGTACCTCCTGTAAGGAATCAGTGTGAACGAATGGTAGAGAGTGAGGAGAGAGGCAATTCAGGAAACAGTTATCAAACATAAAGATCCACCTCTAAAGGAAGGGGGAAAATATATAAACCTGGGTACAGATTACCAAGGTGGTGATGTGTGCGTGTCCCACTATGGTTGGACACACTCTGTGTTTGTTTAAATACCCCTCACACACCAAAATTGCCCATGGTGTCATGCTTCATCATAGGGGTCTTCCTGCCCCGCTGCGGGACAGGGCGTGCTACGACCTGCGACTGCGCGGGAGCACTGATGATAAAGTGCTATGTGTGATGCACAGGGAGGGTCTGAAGTGAATGTGAGTAAGTGTATTAAAAAGGACCTGGCCTCTTAAGACAAACAAAAATTTAATAGGTCAAGGGAGGCTGGTACTGTTAAAAGAAAGTGGTGCGGAGATGCCCTACGTAATGTGAGGTTACTCCTAATTTGTCAAGGAAACAGACCAATCTCTAGGAATATGACAGAAGAGAATAGACTTCGAGAACAGGACTGCGAGTATGACGAACGGAATGGGGCAGCATGTTGAGAATTACTGAAGGGAGCCTTGAAAGGGAGAATGTTAGATGTAGTAAGGTTGAAAGCAGAAGTAGATGAAATAATAAGTGGAAATGTGCCTCTTGAAAGAACGTACATGTACGAGCAAGATGAGTTACTTTTTGTAGGGAAGGACGTGACTCGCAAGGCAAGAACTGCACATGAGAAGTTGTCAGAATTGGCTAAACGGTATGAGGTGGACCTGTCTAAAACGAAATCATTGCAGGGGAGCCATAGCTTGCAGTATAGCGACCAAGAATTGGAAGAGAAAGGGGTCATGGGATTGAGGACTCATATCAAGGATTTGATTATAGCAATGCGTGCATGGATCATGCTTGACAAATGGGAAGAAAGGTGGTCTAAGAAGAAGAGTTCTAAAAGGACGATAGGAGAGACGCCTCCTCCAGGTGGGGGATGATGGATGTAGGAAATTTCCCTTTACGAGAGGTACAGAATGGAGGATATGTGCATGTGCCTTGGTGTAGAGGTGATTTGGCTGCATTTCCAAACGATTTTCCCCGCTTGCGGGAGAAGCCTTGATGTGACTGAACTATGCACCAAACCGAGACCAGACATTGTTGATGAACCGCTCCCTGACCCTGATGACATTTTCTTTGTGGACGGTTCATGTTTAAGAGACGATGTTGGTCGATTGAGAGCAGCGTTTGCTGTATGTACCATCACAGGAGTGGTTGAAGCTGCTTGTTTAGAGGGAGTACACTCCGCACAGGTAGCTGAAATCATTGCTTTGACCCGTGCCTGTTTGGTTGCTGATCAGATCCGGATAACGATTTACACTGACAGTCAGTACGGGTTTGGTGTGGTTCACGATTTCGGACAGTTATGGTCACAGAGAGGGTTCATGACATCTTCTGGTTCACCCATTAGCAATGGGGAATACGTGAGACAGTTGTTGGAAGTATTACAATGTCAGAAGAAAATTGCAATTGCCAAATGTTCAGCACACAGTAAAGGGAGTGATTTTGTTTCCCTGGGAAATAATTATGCGGATGAGGTTGCCCGGTTCTGTGCAGAACAAGGATGTATATTTAGTGGAGGTTATACTGGTGAAAGCCAAGAAAGAACCGAGCTCAGCATGATGTTAGCCATGGCCGGTACATGGGAGGAACTAAAACGATTGCAGGATGAGGTTACTGATCAAGAACGAGATGGCTGGATACGAGCAGGATGTGAGAAGGGAGATGTGGATGTGTGGGTTTCGAGTGATGGACGAGCTGTGCTACCAGAATGTCTGTTGAATCCAATGGCAAGATTGATACATGGTGCAGTACATCTTGTCAGAGATGCAATGGTGCGAGTGTTCAGACAAACATGGTACAATCTGAAGTTTCATGCAGTTGCTGAAGCTGTATGTCAGAGGTGTGTTACATGTCAGCAGATGAATGCAGGAAAGAGAACTGCTGTAACTTTAAGTCACATTGGGAGGTCAGGAGGGCCTTTCAATAGGATGCAGTTGGACTTTATCGAGATGCCGAAGTGTAATGGGTTGAGGTACATTCTAGTTGTGGTATGTGTCTTTTCAAGATGGGTGGAGGCTTACCCAACACGTAGGTGTGACACATTCACTGTAGTTAAGCTGTTGTTGAGAGAACTCATTCCTAGATTCGGATTTCCAACCTCTTTGGAGTCGGACAAAGGGACACACTTCCACAGTGAGATCATGAAATTGCTCTGTGCTGCCTTGAATGTGGATCAGAGATTACATTGCAGTTATCGACCCGAGGCTTCTGGGATTGGGGAGCAAGTTAATGGGACTTTGAAAGCACGGATGGCAAAAGTGTGTTCTTCAACATCCCTGAAATGGCCTGACGCACTGCCCTTGGTCCTCATGAGCCTTCATAGTGTTCCTGATAGGAGAACGGGGTTGTCACCACATGAGATCCTGATGCGACCCTTGACCTTCCTGGTAGGCCGCTCCCCCCCGCTGCAGCTCCACCGTCACCCCCGCTGTCTCTGCTGCCGCCGGTGATATCGAGGCCCTCCACCACCCGCAGGCTTCCACCTGCGCCTCATCCCTGGTGGCCAGTGGTGGCCTAAGGATCGTTCCACTGTGCCTGTTGCTTGCGTTCGTACTCCTCGCCAACCTCTGTGCCCCCTTCTACTCTGTACCACTGACCTCTGTGCCCCTCTGATTTTGTGCTTTGTAATTCTGTGCCCCTCTGATTTTGTGCTTTGTAATTCTGTGCCCCTCTGATGTTGTGCTTTTGTAATTCTGTGCCCCCTCCTCGAGTCCGTGCCCCGTGCCGGTCTCCTTTCCACCATCCCCGCCACTGCCTCCCCTGCGGCCCCGCCCCCTCTGCTCCCATTCGCTCCACCCGTCCCTCACCTCCCGCCTCCCAGCTGCTCCTCCCTCCCCACCTCACCATATATGGCGGCCGCTGCACGGCAGCGCCGCTGGTGCGCCAGAGGCACGCCTAAGGCAAGCCCGTCTGCCCCCTTCTGCGCCTGGACCGCGCCCAGCGCCAGAAACCCTGGCCCCTGCAGCAGCCACGAAGACCGCCTCCGCTACGACGTCAACACCCTCATCGCTCTCAACCCAGGAAGGACCCACACCTGCTGCAAGGCCGCCTGAGGCGCACCCACGGCCCCTTCACCTGCCGGAACTGCAGCTTCTCCTGCAGTGAAAGCGCCAAGACGCCTGCCTCGACGGAACCCAACCAGCTTAGATGCATCCTGATCAACACCCGTTCCGCACACAAACACACCGTCGAACTACTCGACACCACATCACCGGACGTCGCCTTCCTGACCGAGACCTGGTTGAACGAAGCCTCCTCGCCAGACATCGCCATAGCCATCCCCGACGGGTACAAGATCACCCGCAGAGACCGCACCAACAGGGCCGGAGGAGGAATCGCCATCGTCCACAAAAACACCATCAGGGTCTCAACAAACACCAACGACACACTCAGCACTGCCAAACACATGCACTTCCAGATCCACACGGACCCCAAGACCACCCTAAGAGGCACCCTCGTCTACAGACCGCCAGGACCCCGGCCTCAATTCTGCGACTCCATCGCTGACCTCATCAGCACGCACGCGCTGACCTCCACCGACTACATCCTCCTCGGAGACCTAAGCTATCACCTGGAGAACAACAATGACAGCAACTCCTCCACCCTGATCGACAACCTCGCCAACCTCGGACTGAAACAGCTCGTCACAACGCCGACCCACATCACCGGCCACATGCTAGATGCCATCTTCTCCTCAAGCCAAAATGTCACCTTCAGCCACGCCTCCGAACTAACCTGGACAGACCACCACTGCATCCACTTCTCCTTCCGAAAACCCCTCACACACCACCGCACACTACAGACCCCCCGCCGCTGCTGGGGCAAAGTCACCCAAGAACAAATACAGACAAGCCTCGCACTCAACCCTCCGACGAACCCCACCAACCCCAATGAGGGTGCACTCACCCTCGAACGCTGGATGAACGACTGCGCCAACACCATCGCCCGCTGAAAAATCCCACCAGCAGAGACACTAGCAGAAGAGTCAGCTGGTTCACCCCGGAACTCCTCGACTCAAAACACACCTACCAGAAACTAGAAAATGTATGGTACAGCAACAAGAAGCCAGACAGCCGCACTGCCCACAAAGACGCCATCCGCAACCACCACCACCTCATCAGGACCGCCAAAAGGACCTCCTTCACAGACCGCCTTGACAACAACACACACACCAGCAAGGAGCTCTTCACCATCGAGTAGGAACTCTCCAACCCCAGCTCCAACAACAACGACATCCCGCCATCGCAAGCCCTGTGCGACTCCCTCGCCAACCTTCTTTCACCGGAAAATCACCGACATCCATAACAGCTTCAGACCCCGGATGACCCCTGACGTCCGCGCCGCACCGAACCCACCGCACCCCACTTTCCACGACACCCTGACAACCTGGGGCAACGGGAGCATCGAGGACACAATCAAGACCAAGGGAACAATCCACTCCGGATCCCCGTCCGACCCTCTCCCGCACCACATCTTCAACAAAGCCAGCAATTCCATTGCACCCCACCTGCACAAAATCATCAACCTCTCCTTCGAGACCACCACCTTCCCTGAGAACTGGAAGCACGCAGAGATCAACGCCCTACTGAAGAAACCCAAGGCGGATCCGAGCGACCTCAAGAACTTCCGACCCATCTCCCTGCTTCCGTTCCCAGCAAAGGTCATCGAGAAGATAGTAAACACCCAGCTCACCCGTCACCTCAAAGACAACAACATCCTGGACCCGTCCCAATCAGGATTCCGCAGCAACCACAGCACCGAGACTGCCCTCATCGCCGCCACAGACGACATCAGGATCCTGCTAGACAAAGGCGAGACGGCAGCCCTCATCCTCCTGGACCTCTCCGCCGCCTTCGACACCGTCTGCCACCACACACTACGCACGCGCCTCCACGACGCAGGGATCCGAGACAAGGCCCTGGACTGGACCACCTCCTTCCTCTCCGGCATAACTCAGAGAGTCCGCCTCCCCCGTTCCGATCCGATGCCTCCAAAATCATCTGCGGCATCCCTCAAGGATCTTCCCTCAGCCCGACGCTGTTCAATGTCTACATGGCACCACTAGCACGCATCGCCCCACAGCACGATCTCAACATAATCTCCTATGCCGACAACACCTAGCTGATCCTCTCCCTCACCAAGGACCCCCTCACCGCCAAATCCAACCTCCACCAGGGAATGAAGGCCGTCGCAGACTGGATGGAGGACAGCCGCCTTAAACTGAACACAGACAAGACGGAAATCCTCATCCTTGGGTCCAACCCCTCCGCATGGGATGACTCTTGGTGGCCCACATCACTGGGGTCCCCCCCGGCCCCACTGACCATGCACGCAACCTGGGAGTCATCCTCGACTCGAAACTCTCCATGACCAAACAAGTCAACGCAGTCTCTTCCACCTGTTTCAACACCCTCCGCATGCTCCGCAAGATCTACAGATGGATCCCGACAAACACAAGGAAAACAGTCACCCAGGCCCTAGTCAGCAGCAGACTCGACTACGGAAACACCCTCTACGGTGGAGCCTCGTCCAAGCTCATCAACAGACTACAGAGAATCCTGATCCTCGACGTCCCACGCCGCGACCACATCACCCCCTGCCTGAGGAACCTGCACTGGCTCCCCGTCGACAAAAGAATCTCCTTCAAGCTCCTGATCCACGCACACAAGGCACTCCACAAAACCGGCCCAGCCTATCTCAACAGTCGACTCTGACCATGCCCTGGCCACGGTCCCACTCATCCGGAGAACTATTTCCGGAGGCAGATCTGCTGTCCTTCAGGAGACAACTCAAGTACTGGCTCTTCGACCAACAGCAGCAGCACCCCCCCCCCCCCCCAGCGCCTTGAAACCCTCTCGGGTATGTAGTGCGCTTTTTCAAATTTTGTGATTGATTGATTGATTGATGGGGAGGGCAATGCGATTACCAGCAATACCTGCTACTGCTTTGATTAACATCACAGATGACTTGATTTTCGACTACTGTAAGGGACTGGCTGATGTAGTCCTTTCTGTGTCCCAGCAGGTGCAAGCAGCAACTGTTCCAGCCGCAAGTGACTTGTGCCAAGACTTGTGCCCGGGAGACTGGGTGCTTGTGTGTGAACACGTGAGGAAGAGTTGCCTGGATATTCGTTGGCATGGCCCGTACCAGGTAATACTGGTCACGAACACGGCAGTGAAGTGTGGGGGACTGCCGAACTGGGTGCATGCCTCCCATAGCCGCAGAGTTCCAGCACACTTGGAAGATACAGCCCCTCTCGTGAATGAAAATCCAGCTGAGGTGGCAGGGCCATCTGAGAGGGCATGTCAAGCTGTGGGGGTTCGCTGATGCAGTTGGTTGTGCACTAGATCGAGCTGAAAGGGGTTGTGCAAATCGAAGCCCTGAATTTGACTCGGATGGAGAAAGTATTGATGTGGGAGAAGTAGAGTCAAATTCTGCTGAAGAAGGAAGTGGTGCACAGGGTACCCACAAAGGGAGAGCAGAAGTGCCACAGAAGCAGAAAGTGTTTGGCCTGTGAGTCAGAGACGGCTGAACTTGAGATTGGCACCTGAAAGAGATCTTGCCCCAGTTTCTGAAACGTCTGAATCTGAACAAAGTGACGAAGAGCAAGCTCGGGGTAGTCTGAGAAGATCCAGGAGAACAAGAGTGCTGTGTCAAAGGTACGCCCCACCAGAGTGGACATATGCTGTGACTGATGCCAGGCGTGTTGAGCACGGGGAGGCTGAGGTCTTTGACGCTGGTCAGCAATTCTCCGAATCTGAAAATAGACATGCTGCTGTTGGTTCCAGGGGTGGAGATCGAAGGAATACTGACTCTCAATATTCCGAATCCACCACTTCTGAGCAAGATTCGTGAACTGATTCTGGAGACGCTTGTTTTTCCAACTTTTGGTTATGTACCACCGCATCAAGAATTAGTGGTGCTTCGTCTTGAACTTTTGCAACGTGTCTTAGAGATTTTGGGAGCTGATCTTATTTTGCACTAAAGGTGAACTTTGTTGTATATAAAAGTCTAAAAAGAAGATAACCTAGGCCCGAGTGGAAGAAGAATAAATTTAAGGACTTTCCGTCAAGACGGCGAAAGAGGGCTAGGGAAGTCTTTTTGTGGACTGTGTAAATATGGAACTGAAAGTTGCAAGGGGATTTCCAGCTATTGAAGTGTTGTTTGAACTGGTTGATAAGTGATATCTGGAGGAGAAAGAGACTCTTAATTGTTGCTGTTGAGACCAAGAACTTTGAGAACTTTGCAAAGATGGTAGATGCTGGAAATACTCACCGTAGGTCTAAATTAGTGATAGGTACACTTATAGGCTTAGTGATAGTTTCTATAGTCATAATAGTTGTAGCTTCATATATCATTTCACATGAGCAGGAAGGAGAGGTACAGGGAACACCTACGCCTACCACTTCTAGCCAAAAGGAGGTCTCTATAGGAGCTAAAAGAGCTTTACTAATCGAAGAGAGTCGTAGATTTCACATAGATATATCTAGAAGTGATTTTAAGCTTAATGCGTATGCAAAGCTGCTGTACGAGTACGTCGATGCGATGGATGCGAAAGACTGTTATGTGTGCATGCAGTTACCTTCTTCTGTGGATGAGGGTATTAGATACCATCATCTTCCACTGACGTTTGGAATTTCTTGTAGTTTGTTGCTTAGTATTTTCTATGAAAGAGGTCATTTTGAGTATTTCTTTTCCAATTACGATGCAGTACTTCCTGAAGTTCCAGCTTACAAGCATTTGAATAAATTTGATTATTACAAGTCAGAGGACAGACTTTCGGAAGTATTTCATATCATCTTTGGAACTGAATACGGCTTATGCTCATCGGGATAATTTAACATGTTCATTGTCAGATACAGAGAAAATGTTTATAGGTAAATTAGAAGATAGATATAGAAAACTAACACAGACACGAAAAACAGGAGATATTCCAGTAGATTGGACTGATGAGGAAAGATTACACAGATCTAAGGGGAGTTATGGACCCATAGCATTGGACCAGGTGCAAAAGGGGAAGTTGTGTGTGAGACGTCCTCAGACCTAATATGAAAAGGTTTCGGTAGGGCAAAGTACGTGTGATCATATCTTCACAATGGAAGACTTAGCTAAGAACTTTTTGCAATGCTCGGTGCAAGTGATTCCAACTGTTTATTATGTGTGTGGAAGGAATGCTTATGTGAGATTGCCTGCAAATTGGTATAGTACATGTTATTTGGCTGTTATTTTTCCGAAAATCTATCATGCAGAAGACTTGGAGCTTTTGGAAACTGGACATCATTCTAGAGTAAAAAGAGCTGCGAGTGCAGGGACGGTGATTGGAGATATTTTTGGAGCAATGATACCGAGTTTGGGTGTGGTTTTGAATGATGTGAAGATCAGAAGACTGGCGACTGTGGTTGAAGAGTTGTCAATGAATACAGCAAGGTCTTTGATATTGGTGGATGGAGAGATGTTATCGATAAGGATGATGGTTTTGCAGAATCGCCTTGCTTTAGACGTATTATTGGCAAAAGAGGGCGGAGTCTGTAAATTATTGAAAGTTCAGGAATGTTGTACGTATATTCCAGACAACAGCAAGGATCTGGAGAGATATAGAGATAACATTACCACGATTCATCAAGAGATTGAAGATTTGACTGAAGAAGGTGTGTGGGAAAAGATTGGTAAAGGATTTGGTTGTGTGGGAAGTTGGTTTGCGAATTTGGGAAAGGGGTTCCTTGGGTTTGTGCTAAAACCTCTCATTATTGTTGTGGTTTGTGTGATCTGCTTGTGGGGTTTCATCAGAGCTTACAAGTGGTACAGAGGAAACAGAGTTGAAAAAGCTCTCAGAGCGAGTGAAATGCGAATGGCTAGACTGCAGGACAGTCAATATCAGAATATCAAGAATATGGAGAGATTCCGACGGGGAAGGATGGTGATAAGTACTGTGTAGGTCGGTTCTTTCTCCAAGGGAATTAATTGTGTGATGGTGTGATGACATTTCTCATCAAAGGGGGGAACTGATAGAGCGTCATGTTATTCTGAAATTTGTAGGGGTGCATCATATTCACTGTTAGTCCGCACCCACATATTAATCGACGTAGGTTAGGTGTGACATAGAAATGTATCACTAGAATTGTTTAACATAGGGGTGATTAGAAAAGTAACCATGCTTTTCATGACAAGTAAAGCTGTAGATCATTGCAAATGTATTTTAGTAAACGCATAATGTTGATTTTCACGTAATGCAATGTGTTAGTTTAAACGTGTGCCATGTTAAAGTTGCACGTGCAGTTTGCTTATTCACGTATGAAGGAGTAATGAAACTAATGCTTAAAATGTGATTTTAGAGTATGTTTAACAGTGTAAAGGCCTGATCGCATATACGTTTGAAGAGAAAGGCCTGTTCATTTCTTATGTTAGCTAAACGTTGTAGGCCGAAAATGATTTCCCTTGGTAAAGGCTTTGGGTTTCGGGAGAATGGAAAATCTTAGAGAAGAGAAAAGTTTTTCGTTCCCATGTTACTGTTGCAGGTGCAAGGACATTTAGCTTGTTAGAGAGACTAGGGGCCATATGTAGGTAGCCTAATACCGGTCGGTAACGGCCGATTTTCGGTAAAAATCCCGTTACCGACCGGTATTCAGGCTTTTGGTATGTAGGGGGGACATTTCAGGATTCGGTAATTTACCGAATCGGTAAAATTACCGATTCGGTAATTTTACCGATTCGGTAAATACAGAATCCTGAACTGAGATGTAGGGAGAGTGTGTGGGTGTTGTGTGGATTCGTTATTTACCACCAACTAAAAGTTGGTGGTAAATGACGAATGGCTTAGAAAAATCATTTTTTGGCACTTAGAAGTGTGCAATGTGGCAGACATACATGCCCTTAGGGCATGTATGTGTGCCACATGTGCACACATGCAGGAATCAGGAGTGCAACAGGGTGTCACTGTGACACCCTGCCACCCTTGATTGTGCTCCCCCCATTACCGAATCGGTATTTACCGATTCGGTAATGGTAACTGGCTTCCCATTGATTCCTATGGGCCTCCTGGCCCATAGGAATCAATGGGAAGCCAGTTACCATTACCGAATCGGTAAATACCGATTCTAAATTACCGACCAATTCCGAATCGGTATTTTTTACCGACTGATTACCTACATAGCATTTACCACTTCATAAATACCGAATCGGTAAAATTCGGTATTTATGAAGTGGTAAATGTTGGGCTACCTACATAAGGCCCTTTGTCTTTGTTTTAGGAGTTAGGATGGTACGAGAAGCCAACAGGGGAGTACGTTGGAATGTGCGGATGATACTTTCAGCGGAGAAGGTGCCTGGGACCCAAGGTCAAGCTAACCGTCGTTGGATGAAGTACAAGTTTCACTGGAAAAGTACTGGAAGAAGACCTGGCTGAAGAGGTATGCCGAAGGGCGTGTTCTACGTTGTTGGGATTTTGTATTAGGGACAGTGCCCCGTGGGTTGAGCAGTTGAGGTTTAGATGGGAAGCTAGAAGGAGCATCTTAGAACAAGCTCTGACTAAGTGAATGTACTTCTAAGGAAGTCTTCACTTCTTACACCTTTTTGTCCTCTTACCTGGGAAGGGAAATGCTAAGTAGGGATGTCACCTTAGAGATAGAGTAGGGAAAGACTAACTGTTTTTCTTTTAGGCTAATGGTTTCAGATATAGAGATTGGACTGACTATTGTTTTATTGATGCTTTTAGAATTGATTATCCTTTTTAATCTGAGTCGTATGAGACTCTTGCGTAGAATTTCCTTTGTATTAGTGTCCATTTATTTTCTTCCCCTTGTATTGAGGTGTTTGTATGTGCATTTATTCCTGGTTGTAATAAAATCTTAAACATTTAGATACGGAGTAAGTGGTCCTTTGGAACGGAGATTTTATTCTGTTAATTATGTATTGAGATTGGAATTCTCTCCCCTCTACACTATTTAGCAGATAAAAAGATCCTGGCGACCTGTGAGGATTCGTGGAGATTATAAGGTAGGCAAGAATCTGGTCCTATCACTGGCATGACTTGTGCACCACACGTTTCATTAATGAGAACCGTGGAGCTGTGTCTTGGTTGCCTCTCGCCCCTTTGCAATCCTGCATGTGGCAGCCTCACGCGCATTCCAGGGATTGCGCGTGGTTCTCTCAACATACCGTGCACCGGCCGAAGAGAGGTCCCTTTGGTGCACACATGTGTCTGCTCTCTGGAGGCACTGAAAAGGATGGGTAACTGAGAGAAGGTCTCACATCAGAGGATTAACACAAAAACGTCACACCTGCCTAGTGGGGTGGGTGCCAGTAAAACTCCGCCATGCCGTGGAGAGTTTTGTTGAACTCTGTATTCTAAGTGGAGCGCAGAGTTGCTAAAACTCTGCAAACTCCAAACTCCGCTATTTGCTGCCCAACCCTACCTATAAGTAAATTTATTTAGCTGAATTGGACCATCGGGCTGATCTTTTACAGGTGAGGGCATATAAATGGCATAGCGACCTGGACCCAGAAGTAGCATGAGGACATGAGGCTTAGTAATCTTCTTACGCAGAGCGCTCTAAATGTCTCACACATGTATCATTGATTTTTATTATACTCCTCACCGTTTATGGGTAATGAAGCTCAGAGGGGATAATCAATGCTTCTGATGCTGTGCCAAAGGGGTCAATGCAGTCCATATCTTTGCAGCTTGCCCAGTTTTACGTAAATACTGGGCTTTTGTTTTCTGGAAAATTAATAGTTTCTCACACCTGGCTGTTGGCTGGGATTATGCTGGGGCATTCACCGGCTGTTCCCCAAAATGCTGCTGGGCTATATTTTTCTATCTCTCTTGCCAGACTCGTTTTGGCAAGATGCTGGTTTGCCACGAGGGCCCCTAGTCCCTGGGCATGGTGGCATGAATTTCTGAATATATGTTTCTTGGAAATGTCTTTGTTAGATAGTGATGTCTGTAGAAGAAGGCTGAGGAAGGTCTGGGATCCAGTCAAGCTTTGGGTGGGTGAAAGGTTGGCTTGCCAAGACCATGGTTTTTTCTTTGATGTTCTTTCTAAAACACTTCCTTTATTATGTTAACTATGATTTATTTTGCCTTATTATCATCTGCATACGCCGATTTTCTCAGATGTTTCTCAGATGTTGTTATTTTTCCTTCTCTGTATAGATTTTTTCTTCAAATAAAAGAAAAAAAAGAACACACAGGTGAGCAGCCTGCATGTAATCTATAAGACTGATTGTATATAACAATAAAATTCATTCCAGGACTATGGGATCAGATCAGGTTTGTTTACTATCCCTTAACCACACATATGTAAAAACGTTTTTAATTTTTATTGAGGAAATATGGCTTGATAGACATACAACCTCAAACATCGCCAGCAGAAGGTACATATCATAATTGTCCCTCTAGAAAATATGTGACATCACCGTGGCACTAAGCTCTCTTTTTTGGTGACAGTTTACAGAGTGGTCTTATTTATTTAGGTATTACTGTATTTATTTAGACTGTTGATATAGTACACGAACACCCTGGGCACTGGGCGGCAGGGAGGTTTACAGGGAAATAGAATGGAGTACCAAGGAGCAAGCAAAACAAGCATTGGCATAGCCAATAGGTCTTGCTTTTGGGACCTTACAAGTATTTAGTTATGCAGCACAAAATCTTTGGTGCCACAATATCAACCGTTGCATGGCTAAACACTTATAAGGTCCCGAAGGCGAGATGTTGGAGCCGGCCTCGTGGCGTGGTCCTGTTCCCCCTCGCTAAGCCGCACGAGGTCCCATGCACCTCGGGGCTCCTCCATTTTGGATTATACGTCACTCCACGTGACCACCTCCGTGACCCCGCTCCCCCCGGCCTCGGTCCCAGCGAGGCCCGACATCGAGGCGCCAACCCCTGGCCCGGGGGATACCACGTGAACCCTTTCCACTCCCGGCGGAGGGCAGTATCGATGGGACCCCCAACCGTCCGTCCACACCTAGGTGCGATCGCCCCACAGCTCTCTGGGGCCTGGCGCCTCTCCTGCTGGGTGTCTGGACATCAAAGGGCTCCAGACCTATGTCTGGGGCGACCCGGCAACAAGACGACAGTTGTATCCCGGAGTCAAGAGCCCTGCTGATCGGATCGCGGCTGACCCTACGGAGAAAACTCATCCTGAAACTACACCCTGAGCCCTGCTGACGACGTCGCGGCTCCACCGTGCTTAAAGACCTTCATGAACCTTTGGGGCCCTGCTGACGCTGTCGCGGCCCGACCTTGTTGAACTTGTCATCAGAGCCCAGCTGACCTCGTCGCGGCTCGACCGAAGCGGACCTACCACCGGAGCCCTGCTGACTGTGTCGCGGCTCGACCCAAGAGGTACTACCAACCGAGCCCTGCAGACGCCGTCGCGGCTCTCCACGTCCGAGCTACTTTGAGGCCAGCACGCAAGGTCTGGCGCAGAGCCTCCCCGTACCTGGCTGGTAATGAGACTGACCCGCTACCCTATCCCCCTAAAGGCATTGAGACTCTTTTTGGATCACTCGATCCCCCTGTAAATATTGAATGTGCTACCTTTGATAAAGAACCAAGATAAGCAACTGATACAGAGTCCTGTGTGGTGTTACTGGGCCTAGTACAATCTCAGGAGAAGGACCTTTCCTCGGAGGCTTCTCAGCGGCGCTCGGCTATAACTTTGCGGAAGGAAGGTGGCCGGAGCAGTCCCCCCGACTCCCCGGTGGTCCTCCCTCCAACATTTGGTGGCCAGCGACGGGATCCGAGCCAGACGCAATCATACAAGCAAGTAACGCAACCACTACCTAACCAGACGGAAAGAAGGGAACCATGAACGACCAAGAAGCAACCATCGCCGCAACCTTCCAACTGGAAAAGCTGGAAGAATACACCCACAAAGAACTGAAACAATTCTGCAAGGACAAAGGGATCCCAACCACAGGATTGGGCACCAAGGAAGAAATGCAGAAAGCCCTGAAAACCTGGGCAGAATCCGAGACCACTCCACCCCGAGCCGAAGGAACCGCGGCCCGGGGCGGAGACCTGTCACCGACCATAACCCCGACAGATGGGGGACGAAGCATCCTGGAAGCCGGCCTGTCCCACAAGGAGATGCAAGAACGGGAGAGGGCCCGGACACACGAAATGGACCTCGCCCGACTCCGGCTGGACGGGGAACTCCTGCTGGCAGAGAAGAAACTAGCCTTAGAGCAACTCTGGCTGCAGGAGGAAATCGAAGAAAAGAAACGGCAGCGAGAACTAGAAGAGAAACGGCTAACCCTCGAGCACGAGAGGGGCCTCAAGGCACTCGAACTGAAATCCAAAACGGGGGCGACCGGCACCCCCGGGGACCGGGACGCTCCGCCACTAACCGAGCCGAAGGTTCATATCCCCAAGGATGTCGTCAAGGAATACTACAAAAACGACGACATCCAGCAGTGGTTCCGAGCCTACGAGGTAGCCATGACCTCCCATCTGGTACCCCGGAAGGATTGGGGTGCCGGCCTATGGGGGAGGTTCCTCAGCGAGGGCCGGGATACCCTGCTGCAACTCCCCGACGCGGTGATGACCTCATACGACCACATGAAAGAAGCCCTACTCTCACGCTACGGACTATCAGCCGAGATGTACCGGCAGCGCTTCCGGGACTGTAAGAAGCTCCCCGGTACCACATGGGTTGAATACGTGGACTTCTTCAGCCGGGCCTTTGAAGGGTGGATAAAAGGGAGCAAGGTCACCTCGTACAACGAACTGTTCGACCTCATTGTCTGGGAGCACCTCGCCAACAACTGCTTTGTGGAACTAAGGCAACACCTCCTGGACAGTAAGCTGACCGAGCCCCGGAAGCTCGCCGCCGAAGCCGACCAATGGGTCAACACCCGGGTCCCCCGGAACACTGTGGGGGACTACCAACGGAGTACCACGGGACCTCCTCGCCAGCGGGGCGGAGGAGGGGGGTCCCACCGCAGTCGAGACTTCCCGACCGGGCCACCCAGAAGCCCGCCACGAGGCCAAGCCGCCAACCACACGTCCCCGACCCTGGTCCGAAGGGGGACCCCCATCGCCAGGCCTGGACCCCGACCAACAGTGACCTGCTTCGGCTGCCAACAGACCGGCCACTATGCGAGCGACCCGGCCTGCCCTGTGAACCGGCGGAGTGGGACCGCTGGGCCCCCTCCCCGACAAATAGCCGCCGCAGCCCTGGGGGAAGGAGAGGAAGAGGAGGAAAACCGCGGGGACGGGTCCCCCGAGTGGGAACCAGCTGCCATGTCACTCATATGCCTGGGCCCCCGAGAAATGGTGCCCCGGGCTGCCATCCCAAGCAACACCCAGAAGTACCAGCAGTGGGTCACCATCAATGGACAACGGGCCGAAGCTCTCCGGGACACTGGGGCCAGTGTGACCGCTGTCCGCTGCCACCTGGTGACCCCCGAACAAATCCTGCCGCATGTCCTATGCCCTGTCCCTACCGCGGACAACACCGAAAGCATGTGCCGGATGGCCAGGATCCCCTTCGAGTGGGGAGGAGTGTCAGGCACCCTCAAAGTGACTGTCCGCGACGACGCCCCGGTGGACTGCCTCCTGGGGAATGACCTAGAGAGCTCCCCCTGGGCCCAGGTGGAGCGCCGAGAGCATCTGGGGATGCTAGGACTGCCCGAGTGGGCCTGCGCCACCACCCGGTCCATGACTGCCCAACCTGCCGCTGCCGCGGCCCCCGACAAGCCTACGGGCCCAGAACTACCACCCTCCTCCGGCACGGAGGAACCTGACGATGAGGCCGGGCCATCCGAACTTCCTCCCGACGAGGCCGCCTCCCTCAGCGAGATCCCCGAGCTGGCCCAGAGGCGCCACGACGGGGGCCCCACCCGCGAACAATTCCAGCAAGAGCAAAAGGCCTGCCCATCCCTCGAGGGGGCCCGACAGCAAGCGGCCGCCCAGGCCTCGGGGGACCCCACAGGAACCCTCTGGATCTATTGGGACAATGACTTATTGTATAGCGAGCAGAAAATCGCTGAACTGGGAGCCGGCCGGGTGTTGGTGGTTCACCTCCAATTCCGAGAGTTCCTCCTGAACTTGGCGCATGACGTGCCCCTCGCCGGACACCTCGGGCGAGACAAAACTTACAGCCGCCTAGTGACCCATTTCTATTGGCCCCGAATGCGGAGAGACGTGGACCATCACTGCCGGTCCTGCCAGACCTGCCAGGCTAGCGGAAAGACTGGGGGTCGAGTTAAGGCCCCCCTCCAACCATTTCCAGCCGTCCACACCCCGTTCGAACGAATAGGGATCGACATCGTGGGGCCCCTCGACCCCCGGACCGCCCTGGGACACCGCTTCATCCTGGTACTGGTCGACCACGCCACCCGATACCCCGAGGCCATCCCACTCCGCACTGTGACAGCTCCAGTGGTGGGCCGGGCCCTGATGGGCATCTTCTCCAGAGTGGGGTTCCCCCGAGAAGTGGTGAGCGACAGGGGTACGAACATTATTTCAAAATACATGAAATCCCTCTGGCAACAATGTGGGGTCACCTACAAATTCACCACCCCTTACCACCCCTTACCACCCCACCAACGGACTGGTCGAGCGGTTCAACAGAACCCTGAAGGGAATGATCAAGGGTCTGGAAGAGCCCCTGAGGAGGAGATGGGACGTCCTGCTGCCCTGCCTCCTGTTCGCCTATCGAGAGGTACCACAGAAATCCCTGGGCTTCAGCCCCTTCGAACTATTGTATTGGCACCCCGTCCGAGGGCCCCTCAGCCTGGTCAAGGAGGGCTGGGAGGCGAACATCCAAGATGCCCCCCCCGACGTCTACCGGTACCTCCTGACCCTGCGGAACCAGACTCGGAAGTTCCGGGCCCTGGCAGAAGCCAACCTCGAAGCCAGCCAAGAAGACATGAAACGCTGGTATGACGAAAATGCCTCGACCATCGAGTTCGAGCAGGGCCAGCAAGTCTGGGTCATGTCGCCCGTGGACCCCTGCGCCCTGCAGGACAAGTGGACCGGGCCCTTCAAGGTGGTTGAGAGGAAGAGCCCCGTCACCTACCTGGTCGACATGGAGTCCCGAGGAACCCCCTCCGGGTCCTACACGCCAACCGGCTCAAGCCCCACTTTGCCCGAACTGAACTAAGCCTGCTGCTGGCTACCAACGATGGGGGCGAAAGCGACTCCGAGCCCCTACCAGACCTCCTGGGGTCCTCGGGCCAAGACGGCTCCTTGGAGGGCGTCCACCTCTCCGCCACCCTGACCCCAGAACAGCGCCATGACTGCCGGAAGCTGCTGCAACCCTTCGCTGCCCTCTTCTCTCTCACGCCCGGGGTGACCCCCTGGTGCGTCCACGACGTGGACACCGGGGACAGCCCCCCGGTGCGGCACCGCGCCTACAGAGTACCCGACCGAGTCCGAGCCTGCATACAGACCGAGGTCTCCAAGATGCTCGCCCTCGGAGTCATCGAGCCATCAGACAGCCCGTGGGCCAGCCCAGTGGTCTTGGTGCCGAAGGCCGCTGCCCCTGGCACCTCCCCGGAACTCAGATTTTGTGTAGACTACCGGGGCCTGAACGCAGTCACCAAGACCGATGCCCACCCCCTGCCACGGGCAGACGAGCTGATCGATCGCTTAGGGGCCGCTCACTACCTAAGCACCTTTGATCTCACCGCTGGGTACTGGCAGATCAAGCTCACTCCCGGCGCCCAGGAATGATCCGCCTTTTCCACCCCCGATGGGCACTACCACTTTCGGGTGATGCCCTTCGGTATGAAGAACGCCCCAGCGACCTTCCAGAGGCTGGTGAACAAGGTCCTGGCCGGGCTAGAAGCTTTCAGCGCGGCCTAGCTCGACGACATTGCCGTCTTCAGCAACCACTGGGCCGCGCACCTAGGACACCTCGGAGAAGTCCTGGCCGCTCTCCAAAGGCCCGGGCTCACGATTAAGGCCAGCAAATGCCAGATCGGTCATGGATCCGTGACCTATCTGGGCCACCAGGTGGGGAGTGGCCAGGTGGCGCCCCTCCAGTTAAAGGTCGATGCCATCCAGGCGTGGGAACCCCCCCGCAACCCAAACAGCTATCCGGGCCTTCTTAGGCCTCACAGGCTACTACCGGCGATTTATTAAAGATTATAGCAGAATTGTGGGGCCCCTTACGGAGCTCACTTCCAAGAAACAGCCCAAGGCGGTGCACTGGACGCCCCGCTGTCAGACCGCTTTTGAAGCCCTCAAGGCGGCCATGTGTGCTGCCCCTGTGCTACAGGCCCCTGACTACAGCAAGGAATTTGTGGTTCAGACTGATGCATCAGAGTACGGGGTCGGGGCGGTCCTCTCCCAGATGGACACCGAGGGCCTCGACCGACCTGTGGCCTTTATCAGCCGCCGACTGCTGCCACGGGAACAGAGGTGGAGCACCATCGAGCGGGAAGCCTTCGCTGTGGTATGGGCTCTCAAGAAGCTCCGGCCCTACCTTTTCGGCACCCACTTCAGAGTCCAAACTGACCACCGGCCCTTGCGGTGGCTAATGCAAATGCGGGGCGAGAACCCCAAGCTGTTGCGATGGTCCATCTCGCTGCAAGGGATGGACTTCACCGTGGAGCACCGGCCCGGCAACGACCACGCCAATGCTGACGGCCTGTCCAGATTCTTCCGCCTCGGCGAGGAGAACCCCCAAGGAGATGGGTGACTCTCCCTGCCTTCAGCTGGGGGGGACGCGTGTTGGAGCCGGCCTCGTGGCGTGGTCCTGTTTCCCCTCGCTAAGCCGCACGAGGTCCCATGCACCTCGGGGCTCCTCCATTTTGGATTATACATCACTCCACGTGACCACCTCCGTGACCCCGCTCCCCCCGGCCTCGGTCCCAGCGAGGCCCGACATCGAGGCGCCAACCCCTGGCCCGGGGGATACCACGTGAATCCTTTCCACTCCCGGCGGAGGGCAGTATCGATGGGACCCCCAACCGTCCGTCCACACCTAGGTGCGATCGCCCCACAGCTCTCTGGGGCCTGGCGCATCTCCTGCTGGGCGTCTGGCCGCTCCCTACCCGGCCTCTCCACCCCCCCCTGGCGCAAGAGCCTGTGTCCTTACCCCATAAGCTCTGCACTGTGCCTTGCCTTCAGTGCAGCTCACCTTGTCCCTGGCAAACTATCCCCCTGGGAACGCAACCCTTCCCTTTCACTCCGGGCAAGCCTCTGCTTCCAGCCCGATCGGGTAACCTTTTTACTTCCGGTTGCCACACACTCCTTGGGTAAGCGTCTGCTTCCAACCCAGCCGGATGACCCTTTGCCTTCCGGGGCCCACACACTCCCGGGTAACCAGCTGGTTCCCACCCGGCCGGGTGACCTTTTCACTTCCGGTGTCCACACATTTCCTTCCGGGTATGCGTTTGTTCCCAGCCCAACCCTGTGCTTCTTCCGTCCCGGTGTGTACCCTCTTTATTACCTGGGCAAGCCAATGTGCTTCCTGCCCGCCAACCTGTTTGACTGTTCCCATACCCCTCTCTGCGAAGGTGACCCGGTAACAGTTACCCCACTTCTTCCATGCCACTGGCTCTGCCCTCCGTTGCGTAATTAATTTTTTACTTCCGGTTCACCGGAACAAAGGGGCTTGAGGAGCTTGTCAGTGCCCACTGGGTCCTGACTGCCCCGTTTGCGGTCTATGCCCCCTTCCACCCTGTTTCTTGTATTCCTCTTGGATCGCTTTGTAAGTACCGCCATGCCTCGCTGGGAGCTATCGCTGCCAGAGAGGCCCCCCATGCCATAGCTGCGGCCCAATTCTTGAGAACTACCAACAGCCCCTTGCATTCAATGCCGCTAGCATATTCCGTAGCAGGACATCTGTTCCAGTGTCTGACAGGTGCACCCCCTCTGCCCTGTAATAATGCGGCTGCCGCAAGTTAATCAGGGTGTGCCTAATAATGCCTAAACCTGCCCCCCCTAGAAATTTGGCCATGAGGCTGTTAAGCCTCTTCCGTGACAACTCCATGCCCTTTTGGGAGCGCGCACCAGCCCATACCCTTCTTGGAATGATCTCGGACCACACCACCTCCGTGTTATCCATGCTCCGAGCTAAATTGGTGACATCCTTCTTTAACATGTAAAGTAGTTTTTTTCTCCCTATCACCGGAAGGTCATTTCCCCCTAGATGAATTACTAGAATATCCGGGTCGTTTGAGCGGGAGCGGAAATCTGCAATGACGCTCCCCAAGTCTCTCCAGTGTAACCCCGGCTTCCCAAACCATCGCACCATTGTTCGTTGAAAGGGAAACGTTGCATCCCACCCCACGGCGTGGGCTCTGTAAGCAGCCATGGATACGTAAGAGTGCCCGATGACCCACACTGTTTTGCGTTCTGTGGAGTAGAACAGAAAGACAGAGATGTTGAGTTCAGTCTTCAACCAGCCTTTTATTATACGTTTAACGTGGTGTACATAAGTGTATCAAGATCCCGACCCAAACCCCAGCTTGTTTAATCCTTTAACTGCTGGGTGTTGGGCGAATGTAAACCCGGAACCTGTCAGATTCCCATCTTCCTATTCATTTTATTGCTGTTGCCGACATACCCTCCTGGAACGCTGTTGTGGCTGCCCCAATGTGGAAGGAATGTGTAGTGTAGTGATGCCCTTGGAGCCCAGCCCTTTGGACCGTTGCTGCTAACATCCTTTTTTAGGTCAGCCTGGGAAAAGGAGTGCTGGACTCGCCATAGCATGATGGGAGAGGAGGGACTTTCTCACGGCGGCAGCCTGGAACTAGCGGCGAACGAAGAAGCAGGATCTAGCGGGGTGATCCCAGGAATAGAGTACCGCAGCGGCCAGGAAGTTCAGCAGCTTTGGGCCCGCTTTGCAGCAACAGCAAAGGCCAAGAATTGGGAAGGGTGGGAGCTGGCAATGGCGCAAATGCGATCATCCGCCCCTGAAGGAGATGGACGAGGCAAGGACATGGAAGACTTGCAAGGGGAAGGCTTTACAATTAATGGCCATACTTATGCAGCAACACGGGGTGAAAAGCGGGGTGTGGAAAAGAAGGCGAGGGGGAAGGGTGGTGCTGTCGCAGGAGCTAAAAAGGCAAGGATGCCACCAGAGGAAGTAACAAAGGAAATAACGGGGGAACACGCACAGGTAGCGGGAGCAGTGTTGTAGGCAGTTGAGCCAGGTAGCCTAATGGGAGAGGACAAAGCCCGGTCAAGCAAGGAAGTGGCTTTAACGGCAGAGGTTGGTTCCTTGGGTGAGTTGACGGAAGTCATTAAAAAATTGGTCAATAATTGGCATAAACACAATGGCGAAAACGATGGGAAGGCGGGAGGGGGAGATAAAGGGAGGGAGTTGGACGTTACACATGAGGGGTCCCCAGTACAAGTCTGGGAAGTGGGGGGTAGAGAGCAAGAGGGACAAGAGGGGGCAGGAAGGAAAGCTTCGGCTCAGTTGGTGAAGGGTGACACTATTGCTTATGGAAAAGATCCCATGCCAAAGGTAACACAAGCCAGTGATACCAATACAACACTGTCCAGTAGGGAAGGGGCAGGGGGGCTGAATGGGACACGGTCAGAAGCATGGCATATCCCACTGGAGGTGAAAGAGAGAGTTTGGAGGAGGGAATTCCTGGATATTTTCACTCTACTGGAGCATGTGCGCAGGGGGGCAGACACATTACGGATAGCCGGGCCCAGCAAAGACAACAAGGATAGAAAGAGGATCAGGCCCGAGGAAAATATTAACAACTGGTTGGACGCCTTTGCATTACTGGCAGCCATAATGTTGGAGAAATTTCCAGAGCAAGGTCCGGCATTGAATGGGTACAACCAAGCTATCCTGGACAGGTTCAAGCGCTTCGGGGGCATGGGGTGGCTGCAATATGATCGAAGCTTCCGCCAACGCATGGAAGAGTCACCTACGATGTCTTGGGATCAAAGGGAGGCGAGTGAATGGATGGACCAGATGGGGTCTAAGGCAAGTTTTGGGTTAGGATAAGGGGGGGCAGGGAGTGTGGTACAGCAGTGGAGCGCACCACCGGCAGGGCAAGGTTGGAAGGCAAACACACAGGCGCATCCTGGGGCGAATGCGCAAACGAGGGCAAGCCAACAGTTGGGGGCAAGTTTCCCTCAGCAGCAATTGGGACAGTTGCCATTTCAACCTGGGATCACCTATGCGGGGAATGGGATGATGGGAGGCGCACAGCATCAAGGAGCGGGGGATGGGTCAGGACAGCAGTCTTCTCTGGTTGGTGGGGGGCAGCAGCAGACTTGGTTAGGTCACATGCAGCAACAGGCAAGTAGAGGACAAACGCTACACCAGCAATTGGGAGCCTTAGTACCACAGTTCACACAGGTGGGGCATGGCCAGCAGTTAGGCACGATTTTTCCAAATTCCAACATCCAGGCCGGGGGGCAGCTACCACAGGCCAACAATGGGCTGTCAAGTGCACAATTCAACGGGGGCAGGGGTCATCAGCCCTTGACTGCGGTGGGGTTCCCAACGGGTGTGGTGCAGATGACAACAGGGCTACAAGGTCAGGGCGGCATGGCAACTACCCACACTCCTCCAGGATCAACTCTAGGCCAGGGACCGATCATGGGGCGGCACCAGCAGCCGCTCCAGGACCAACTGCAGGCATTTCCAGCGCAAAAAGTGGCGGACGAATTCAAGCAGCCTCTGCAGCGGAAACAGAGGGACAATTCCTGTCGCCTGTTCAATGCGGGCAGTTGCTCCTGGGGGGTTCATTGCAGGTTCAGACATGGGTGCTCACGGTGTGGTGGAGACCATCCCGCTGTGGCATGCAAAGCCCTCGTTAGAGGTACACCAGGAGCCACTTTCATGGGTCAGCCATAGTCTGGGCCGGGTAACCAAAGGCCCATCCCCAATAAACTTTGAAGTACTAGCAACACTTTTGAATCATTACCCAAAAGAAGAGGAAAGGGAACTACTTTTTTGGGGTTTCAAAGAAGGGTTTAAAATACCCTACTGTGGCCCTTTAGCAGGCATGTCGGCTAAGAACCTTCGCTCTGCGGAGGAAATGCCGGAAGTAGTGGCGGAAAAGATACAAAAAGAGCTGCAGCTGCAAAGAATATCAGGACCGTTTGACACCCCCCCATTAGGCGATTTTATTATCTCTCCACTAGGGATCGTTCCAAAAAAGGAAGCAGGCAAGTACAGGATGATCCACCATCTCTCCTATCCCAAAGGCAACTCAGTAAATGACTGGCTAAGCCAGGAGGTTTGTACCGTCTCGTATGCAACATTTGATGAAGCCATCGAGTTGGTAAGGCAGGCGGGGACGGGAGCCCTCATGGCGAAGGCTGATGTTGAATCAGCTTTCAGGCTGTTACCTGTGCATCCGGACAGTTTTCATTTGCTGGGGTTCCAGTTCAGGGATAAGCTGTACTATGACAGGTGTATGCCCATGGGATGTTCTGTTTCATGTGCTTATTTTGAGGCATTTAGTTCATTTTTGGAATGGGCAACAAACAAGGTGCAGCCAGTAGGTGGAAAGCTCCATTACCTGGACGATTTCTTATTTGTAGGCAGGGCAGACTCCCCAGATTGTGCCCGTGCATTGGCAGCCTTCACAGTAGTGACGCAGGTTTTGGGAGTTCCATTGGCGGTAGAAAAAACAGAGGGCCCCACAACAAAGCTGACTTTTTTGGGAATAGAGTTGGATTCGGTGGAAGGGGTGTCACGCCTCCCAGTGGAAAAAGTACACGACTTTGCAGCAGCTACTGTAAAGGTATTGGCAAAACAGAAGGCAACATTACGGGATATACAGGAGTTAATGGGTAAGCTCAATTTTGCGTCCAGGGTCATTCAGGTGGGGAGAGTTTTTTCAAGAAGACTGGCAGGGGCTATAGCGGGCATTACACAAAAACATCACTTTGTGCGGTTGAATAAGGGGCTGAAGCAGGACTTGCGCATGTGGTTGTCTTTTCTCCAAAGTTTCAATGGGGTTAGAATATGGACTTCGCTATGGACAGCCGATGAGAGGATGCAACTATACACAGATTCTTCCCGCCAAGGGGGCTTTGGAGCAATATTGGGTTCCGAGTGGTGCGCCAAAGGGTGGCCAACAGGATGGCGACAACGTGGCCTTACCATCAATGTCACAGCGCTAGAGCTCTTTCCCATTGTATTGGCATTGTCACTGTGGTCTGACACCTTGGCTAACAAGATTCTGGTCATCCGGTCAGACAACATGGCAGCCGTCCAGGCAATTAATAATCAGGCGGCGTCATGTCCCATAGTATTAGGTTTACTAAGACATTTGGTGAGCGGGTGTCTCAAGTATAATATCCAGATAACAGCAAAGCATGTGCAAGGGTTTAAGAACAAGGCAGCTGATGCTCTTTCTCGCTTGCAGTGGGAAAGATTTCGAGCAGAATGGACGGAGGCGCAGCAGGAAATGACGCCCTTCAAAGAGGAATATTGGAAGCTAATGCATTAGAAGGTCAACTACAGCGTATGGCTGAAGAGGCTCTAGCGGTGGGAACAAGACAGCGGTATCGGCGTTGTGTAGACACGTTTCGGAACTTTACAGCGGATGTTTCCGGGCTTCCAGACAATATCCAACAACTGGGATGGAGGGTCAAACAGTTCGTGGTGTGGGCCAAGGGAGCCGGTAAATCTAGGTCATGGGTTATAGAGCACCTTTCAGCTATAGCATACCATTCCAAGCTTAAGGGTTTGGACGATCCCACTAAAGGTTTTGTGCTTAGGGAAGCCTTGAAAGGTTGGGCCAAAGTTGAAAGCAAAAAACAGGATCACAGGTCCCCAATTGATTTTAACACACTAAAAATTTTAATGGACCACCTCCCTTTGGTTTGCCACTCGGAATTTGAAAGTAGGCTGTTTCAAGTGACCTTTTCTTTGGCCTTCTTTGGGGCCTTTCGCATTAGCGAACTGGTAGCGAGAGCAAAAGGCGACAAAAGCAGCAGGGCCCTGCTGGTTAAAGATTTATCCCTGGGCACACACCAGGCAACTTTACTGGTGCGTCACTCTAAGACAGATCAAGTGGGAAGGGGACAGTACATTACACTGAATAGGATGGAGGGGCACAGCTCATATTGCCCAGTTAAGCTTTTAGCAGGGTACATCAAGGAACGGGAGGGAGTCAATGGCGACAACTACCTTCTCACCCACAAAGACGGGAGCCCAGTAACACTTTATCAGTTTAAAAGGGTGTTAGCAGCAACGGTCCAAAGGGCTGGGCTCCAGGGGCATCACTACACTACACATTCCTTCCACATTGGGGCAGCCACAACAGCGTTCCAGGAGGGTATGTCGGCAACAGCAATAAAACGAATAGGAAGATGGGAATCTGACAGGTTCCGGGTTTACATTCGCCCAACACCCAGCAGTTAAAGGATTAAACAAGTTGGGGTTTGGGTCGGGATCTTGATACACTTATGTACACCACGTTAAACGTATAATAAAAGGCTGGTTGAAGACTGAACTCAACATCTCTGTCTTTCTGTTCTACTCCACAGAACGCAAAACAGTGTGGGTCATCGGGCACTCTTACGTATCCATGGCTGCTTACAGAGCCCACGCCGTGGGGTGGGATGCAACGTTCCCCTTTCAACGAACAATGGTGCGATGGTTTGGGAAGCCGAGGGTTACACTGGAGAGACTTGGGGAGCGTCATTGCAGATTTCCGCTCCCGCTCAAAGGACCCGGATATTCTAGTAATTCATCTAGGGGGAAATGACCTTCCGGTGATAGGGAGAAAAAAACGACTTTACATGTTAAAGAAGGATGTCACCAATTTAGCTCGGAGCATGGATAACACGGAGGTGGTGTGGTCCGAGATCATTCCAAGAAGGGTATGGGCTGGTGCGCGCTCCGAAAAGGGCATGGAGTTGTCACGGAAGAGGCTTAACAGCCTCATGGCCAAATTTCTAGGGGGGGCAGGTTTAGGCATTATTAGGCACACCCTGATTAACTTGCGGCAGCCGCATTATTACAGGGCAGAGGGGGTGCACCTGTCAGACACTGGAACAGATGTCCTGCTACGGAATATGCTAGCGGCATTGAATGCAAGGGGCTGTTGGTAGTTCTCAAGAATTGGGCCGCAGCTATGGCATGAGGGGGCCTCTCTGGCAGCGATACCTCCCAGCGAGGCATGGCGGTACTTACAAAGCGATCCAAGAGGAATACAAGAAACAGGGTGGAAGGGGGCATAGACCGCAAACGGAGCAGTCAGGACCCAATGGGCACTGACAAGCTCCTCAAGCCCCTTTGTTCCGGTGAACCTGAAGTAAAAAATTAATTACGCAACGGAGGGCAGAGCCAGTGGCATGGAAGAAGTGGGGTAACTGTTACCGGGTCACCTTCGCAGAGAGGGGTATGGGAACAGTCAAACAGGTTGGCGGGCAGGAAGCACATTGGCTTGCCCAGGTAATAAAGAGGGTACACACCGGGACGGAAGAAGCACAGGGTTGGGCTGGGAACAAACGCATACCCGGAAGGAAATGTGTGGACACCGGAAGTGAAAAGGTCACCCGGCCGGGTGGGAACCGGCTGGTTACCCGGGAGTGTGTGGGCCCCGGAAGGCAAAGGGTCATCCGGCTGGGTTGGAAGCAGACGCTTACCCAAGGAGTGTGTGGCAACCGGAAGTAAAAAGGTTACCCGGTCGGGCTGGAAGCAGAGGCTTGCCCGGAGTGAAAGGGAAGGGTTGCGTTCCCAGGGGGATAGTTTGCCAGGGGCAAGGTGAGCTGCACTGAAGGCAAGGCACAGTGCAGAGCTTATGGGGTAAGGACACAGGCTCTCTGGACAAAGTAAGGATGTGTAAAGGATCGCTTGTAAGTTGAAAATGCCTAATAAACTGCGGCCTCAATTCTTCCATAAAAAACAAACTCGTTGTGGTCTGAAGTTATTGGGATTCGGGTGGAGCGACCATGTGGGGGGTGCCTTTGCTGTGCCCCTTGGTTCGGCCCCCCGCTCCCCAGGGGGAGGGGGATAGTGGCTGGACCGGGGGCCTCAGTGGAGGCCATCCCGGGAAGCTGAGCCCGAACACCAAGGACCGGATTGGGTAGAGATAAGGGATGGGGGGCAAGGAAGTGGGACCACCAGAGGATAGGGCTGGTATTAGGGCTGGGCCAGAGCAGCCGTAAATCTAGGGTAGGAATGTGTTAGGGAGGCAGGGGTATTTAAAGGTGGGCACCGGGCATAAGGCCCTCTTTCTCCTGGGAATTCGTAAAGAGAAGACCCGCCCACCCACCCGCTTAGGAGCAAAAATTGGAGGGGAGGCGGTGGGTCAATGGGGGGGCGGGGGTTGGGAAATTGTCGCAGAGGCATAGCGGACTTACAAGAGGTCATCGGGTGTCGGATGTGAGGAATGGCAACGGATCCTAGACGATTAAAGGTGGTAATGACAAGGCAAAGCGATCCAAGAGGAATACAAGAAACAGGGTGGAAGGGGGCATAGACCGCAAACGGGGCAGTCAGGACCCAGTGGGCACTGACAAGCTCCTCAAGCCCCTTTGTTCCGGTGAACCGGAAGTAAAAAATTAATTACGCAACGGAGGGCAGAGCCAGTGGCATGGAAGAAGTGGGGTAACTGTTACCGGGTCACCTTCGCAGAGAGGGGTATGGGAACAGTCAAACAGGTTGGCGGGCAGGAAGCACATTGGCTTGCCCAGGTAATTAAGAGGGTACACACCGGGACGGAAGAAGCACAGGGTTGGGCTGGGAACAAACGCATACCCGGAAGGAAATGTGTGGACACCGGAAGTGAAAAGGTCACCCGGCCGGGTGGGAACCGGCTGGTTACCCGGGAGTGTGTGGGCCCCGGAAGGCAAAGGGTCATCCGGCTGGGTTGGAAGCAGACGCTTACCCAAGGAGTGTGTGGCAACCGGAAGTAAAAAGGTTACCTGGTCGGGCTGGAAGCAGAGGCTTGCCCGGAGTGAAAGGGAAGGGTTGCGTTCCCAGGGGGATAGTTTGCCAGGGGCAAGGTGAGCTGCACTGAAGGCAAGGCACAGTGCAGAGCTTATGGGGTAAGAACACAGGCCAATAGGCCTCGCCTTGGGGACTTTATGTGTTTAGCCAGAGCTGTTTGGCAAGAAATTGTGTGAGTGGATGCACTTCAGAGAGAGATAGAGGATGCAAGAGTGAGAATGAGTGAAACTGAGAGAGGGGGAACCAGGGCCGGACTGGCTACCGGGCATTTTGACATGCTGCCGAGCTGGAGGCTGATTTCATTGATGGGGACCTGCGTGTGCTGAATGAAATTCGTCTTGCTTTGTTTATTTCGAAGCACACGCAGGTCTCCATCAACGAAATTAGCCCACACCTCAGTGACACCGGCCCCCAGCTCGCAGCATGCCAAAAAGCCCGGTAGCCAGTCCGGCCCTGGGGGGAACAGATAGTGCGTGTTTCTATGAGAGTGACCACAGGATGAGTGAGTGGTTGATGGTTAGACAGAGAAAGAGATAAGGCAGAAGACTATATACGGAGAGAAAAAACAGCAGAAAAGAGGGAAAGGACAAGAGGAGGGAGAAATGGTGGGAGGAAGAGTGGAAAGAGATAAACAGAGGAGAGAAAGAAGAAGAAGAAGAGAAAGTGCATCAGAGGAAGTGAGAAAGGGAGAGAAATGACTATACAGGAAAGAGGAAATGAGTGTAAAATACATGTAAACTAGCGCCCACAGTTATGCTAGAAGCCTCGTGGCCCCTTCAAACGCAACACAGGCTTTCCATGGGCACACCATGCGCTGGGTCAGGCGAGACCTAAAAAGATAAGGGGACCAGAAATGGGGACAGTGATAAACATGTCAGTTTTATTAGCTGTAGTGAGCGCTTCAAAGCAGCCTGGTTTCGAAATGTGAGGACATGTAAACCTATCTCTCTTTGTGTTTTTTGTTATGGGTTGTGTTTTTTGTTACGGTTATTAAAAACATTTCTGTTGTTGTTATTGTTGTTGTGTACAATTATTATTGCATACGCTAGGTGTCGCGAGAAGAATCAAAGCGCTAAGCGATTATCTGCTCCTCACAGCCACTGCTGTCTTCCAAGAGCACGCAGCAAACAATACTCTGTCTCATGCCCCAGTGTGAGCAACACTCTTGGACAAACTGCAACAAAAACAACGCAATCAACTTCCAAGCTCCAGAGGCGGCAGCAGCCACTGCTGTGAGTGGATAAATGTCTTTGTCAAATCAGTGCACGCGCCGACGCCTTCCCTGGCCCGGATTGCGCGTGTTGTGTGAAAACCTTGAATAACTGGCATGCAAGGTACAGTAGGTTACATGCACTGAGGCATGCATGGCTCAGCAGTCTGTCTGCAAAAACCCTCAAGAGACATGCATGCACGACTCAGCAATCAGCATGCACAAATATATCTGAAGAATGTCAGTTGTGTGCACTATTACACTGTTAAGATGCATGCAGCCAGCAGTATTCCTGAGACACAATTATGCTGTAGACAGGAAGATAGGGGGGTGAACTATGCGCGCCGGTGCTCACAATTATGCTGTGTAAAAGCCATGCACCGATCATCTGTGTGCGCACAGCTGAACAGTGTATAGGATGCAAACACAGCAAGAATAGCTCAACAGTCTTGTGCACAACTGCATGGTATCAGGACCAGACACGCAGTGGGAATGTGTGAGAGGGAGAGAGAGCGTACTTGCACAACTGTTGTCAGTGTGCACAATAATAGGGTGTTGTAATGTGCACAACTGCACTGTACAACAAAACATATAGGACTAAACAATGGGCACAACTGCACAACATAGGAAGCATGCAAGGTGTAACAGAGGCAATACTAGGAAAGCACAGCAGTTTATATAAAAGCATTTATGGCACAAAAGTGTGTGTACAATTGTACTTTGCAAAAAGAAAGCATGGCTCAACAGTATGCACACATTGTTTTCATAGCAAGCAATTAAGGCTTGACACTAAGCGCAACTGAACAGTAAACCACGTATGCAATGTGTGTGAGAGAGAGGGTGTACAGTTGTAGGAAGCATTTAGTGTAAATGTACACAATTGATCCGTATTGGAAAAACATATTGCTCAGCAGTGTGCACAACTGCACAGTATCACAAGTGCAGAAATATGCAGAACTAACTGGTATATGGGGGAGAAAATGCACACCAGAGGGTGTGCGCGTCTGTGCAATTGTACCTGACTGAAGGTAGTCAAGGCTCCGCAGTGTGGGCACAACTGAAATGAAGATGACGCATGGCTGGTTCAGCAGTGTTTATAACTACCCCCAGTCTTCGAGGCATGTTTGACTTAGCAGTGCTTGCCCAACTACAGTATGTAGAAGTATACAAGACTCCGTCGTGAGTGCCCGTGAATCATTGTCTAAGGAAGCATGCAATCTCCAGCCATGCGGCCACACTCGTGATTTAAAGAAAGAATGCATGGTTCACCAAGGCGCTCAAGGAAGCATGCATTGCTCAGCAGTGTGCACTATAGCAAAGTGCAAGGTGCATGAAAGGCGCAGCAGCGTGTGCACGAGGGTACAGTAAATGAAACGTGCTTGCCTTTGTATGGAAAACCAAACACATATTGGGACATACTTTGTTCAGTAATGAGTGCGCACACGATTTTGTAGCTCCTGTTTGTTGTAGCAGGAATACCAATTGTGTATGACTACCCCGATCCTAGATGTCTAGGAAACGAACCAGCTCAGTGTGTGAGAGCACTCAGATTAGGTGCGGCGGATGCTGACCTCTGTGTGTGGGAGGAGCCTGCACCGCTCAGCGGAGCAGGGCATTGGGTTGGTTGCTAGAAAGCTTGGGAGATTAAGGGGGGAGGGGGTGGCAAGCCGATACCAGACCACTTTCTTGTGTGTGAAAAAGGCCGCTTTATTGAAACAGGTGCATATCACAATTTAATTCCTTGGCCACTGGCTTAGAAAACGAAACCTCACTATACACGTATTTCCAGACCCCTTGTTTCTTCCCCCACCCCTACGATCCCCACATCAGTTCCCCCATCCCCCAAAATACAACATAACATTCCATAACCAACATATAACCCAATCCTACACCATGTATCCTTTCTAACTCCTAAACTCACCTGACCGTAACCCCTACCTGCCTTTGTGCAACTGTAACTAGCCAACCTCTAATCTAAACTTATCCAACCTGGTTACCCTTTCCCTGTTCCTGCTCCCAAACTACCAAACCTATAACAACAAACTCTAGCCAATCCCGGCCAACTGTCAACCACCCCGCCTGCACCTGCTCCAAGCGACGATACATACAAACTGCCCCTATGTACCTGTTCCAACAAATGCTGCCCACCAAAATGTTACCAACTCGAACTACTATCCCCTTCAAAAAAAAAAAAAAAAAAGGTGCCCCTGAAAACCCCCTAGCCATTAGGGTGGGAGGGCGGGAACAATAATTCTCTACCTCTACTAGCGCTCCCAGCCACCAGGTCACCAAACCTAAAATGGTGGCTGGGAAAGCGCGAAAATGACATTTATACCCCTTGGGCTATATTTACAAAATTGGGCTACATTTGGACTATCCCCAAATGTAGCCCAAATGCTCCAAAATGGCCGCTCCGGCCACCCCCCCCCCCCCCCTCCCAATCTGCCCGGGGGGCAGACCTCGCTGTGCTCGGCTGCCCCCCACACTCCCATTGGGAGATTAAGGGGGGAGGGGGGGGGCAAGCCGACACCAGACCACTTTCTTGTGTGTGAAAAAGGCCGCTTTATTGAAACAGGTGCATATCACAATTTAATTCCTTGGCCACTGCCTTACAAAACTAAACCTCACTATACACGAATTTCCTGACCCCTTGTTTCTTCCCCCACCCCTACGATCCCCACATCAGTTCCCCCATCCCCCAAAATACAACATAACATTCCATAACCAACATATAACCCAATCCTACACCAAGTATCCTTTCTAACTCCTAAACTCACCTGACCGTAACCCCTACCTGCCTTTGTGCAACTGTAACTAGCCAACCTCTAATCTAAACTTATCCAACCTGGTTACCCTTTCCCTGTTCCTGCTCCCAAACTACCAAACCTATAACAACAAACTCTAGGCAATCCCGGCCAACTGTCAACCACCCCGCCACCCAGAACAAAAAAGGGGGGGGAAGTGTAGGCGGGTATGCCGCTTCCCCCCCTTTTGTTCTGCCCCCCCGACCCTAACTGAAAACCTTGTCGTCCTTAACGCAGATAAACCCCCAGCAGCCGCGCCAGCACCTCCCGCAACTCCATAAGGTACAGATCCATCCCCATCCGAGACAAATGTACCCCATCATCCCTGGAAAGCTCCTGCGCATCGTAGCGGATGTCCCTATGCGCCAACCTGCTAATCCCTAAATGTTGACAAAACCTCACCATCTCCGTATTGAGCTTCCTCCGTGCCTTATCCACTGCCCCAGGGTTAACCGCCCCTCTCCAAACTCTCCGGGGAACAAATTCGGTCCAAACAATGGATCACCCTGACCAACGTTCCTTAATCAGCACCAGGTCCTTCTTCATCGCCCGCATCAGTGCCAAACCCGTCTCCCTGACCATGTCATTCTCCCCCAAATGTAAAACCAATACATCCGGGCACCTACCAGCCCTCAAAATCCCTTCAATACGGACACCAGTTCCTGCCAGCGCATGCCGCCCTTACCCCTCCAGGCCACGGAGAAGAAATCTTTATTAAACCGCAAACAGTCCCCAAAGTAACTCGCGCGGGCCTGGACCTGCGCCCGTCTCACAAACGAATGACCCACGATCCAAATGGACATTTCTCTGGCGAGGGGACCCATAACCGAACCTGAAAAGAGAAACAAGAATGAAGACAAGGAAAACACCAACTGCATGGTTTTTTTTTTGTTTTTTTTTACAACACCCCTCCCCCTCCGACGCTGCGCACATATCGCTGATAGCAATTCGACGACCACTTCATGATGTCCCCTCGCTCCCAACCCCTAGCATGGGCCTCCGACGCCGCCCCAATTCGGAATGAATGCGTGCCAAAACCCTTCCCCTCGATTCCCAATCTCCTCAGCGCCTTGCGCAGTATTGCCAGCAGTTGCGAAGCTTTAACGCCTCGCCTTTGCCTATGCGAAAACACCAAGTCCCCCAAGCCCACGGACCATGACTTCCACCGCAAACCCCACCAAAAAGTACAAACTGGCGACGCACGCCCCCTTTTCAGAGAGACCCACTTCCCTCTGCTTTTTTGGTCCGTTTTCGCCTTTCTGAGCCAAATACTGACCACTTCCGTCCCGAACGAAACCTCTCCCCAGGACAAGCTGCGATCCCCTTTTGACCCCAACAGCTCAGACACCCTAAAGGCCCCAAAAAACATCCAGGACATGAGTGTTGAAAAAAGAATATACTCCCCTTCATCAAAACACACCCCTGGCAAGACCCCGATCACCCCCTCCAACAATTCCCAAGACAGCGGTCTCCGCACTCGCTCAGTGCTCCCACATTCCCGCGCCCACCCTTCCAAGATCCAGGCCCCTAGCTCACCCGCGGAAGGCGCGTAGCCCCACAATAGTTTCCTGACGAAAGCAATTCCCCAATTCCCGCCAGCTTGCCCACAATCGTTATTTTCGTAAGACCTTTTTCCACCAGATCCAATATGAACTGGACCACGTCCTCCTGCCTGGCCACCCCGGAAGCCCGCCACTGTGCCCCCGAGCGTACAAACTCCTCCCAAGCCGCTCTGTATGCAGACCGCGTGGACTGTGCCAATGAACCTAAAACCAATTGTAGCATCCTGTGTTGCCTACTTCCCATAGCTGGTGCGGCATTCTGGTCGGAGTCACGTCCGCGTCCTTGTCGAGCCCACGGAATCTCCCCCACTGTGAACGAGACAAGGCATCCGCAATGTCATTGTCCACACCTGGCACATGCACCGCGCGAAAAGCCATATCATGCCGCAGACACCCCAACACAAAGACTCTCAACAACTTGAGCACCTGCTCGTCCCGTGCCAACTGCCGATTGACCACCTGCACCACTGCCATATTGTCAATCCTGAACGTGACCTTCTTGTGGGCTAACAGAGCCCCCCACAGCGTGACCGCCACCACCAAGGGAAAGAATTCCAAGAAGGCAATACTCCTGCCCCCCTCCAACCATTCTGCGGGCCAGGGTTCTGCGCACCACCTCCCCTGCCAGTACAGCCCAAATCCCTTGCTCCCCGCTGCATCCGAGAAAATCTGCACATCCCACACCATGTCCACTTCCCTCATCAAAGGCACCCCGTTGAACTGATGCAAGAAAAACTGCCACATCCTCAAGTACTCCCTCATCCCGGCTGACAGACGAACATGATGGTGTGGGGGCCTCTGCCCCCTCCAACGCTCGCCCCAGTCACCTACAGAACGTCCGCCCTACTCTGACCACCCTACAGGCAAAATTAAGATGGCCCAGCAATACTTGGATGTCTCTGACCGTCACTTTCTGTCTTGTCAACACACTTGCCAGCAATTCCAACATTTTCTGTTTCTTATCCGCCGGCAGGCGTGCCTCCATCAAACCTGAATTCAATTCAATGCCTAAAAAGGCCAATGCCGTGCTGGGCCCGTTTGTTTTCTCTGGGGCCAGCAGCACGCCCATTTCCCTCATGATCGCATTGAAACTGCCCAGAGCCTTCTGGCAGTCCGTGGAGTCTGAGGTGCAAACAAAAAAGAAGTCATTCAGGTAATGCGTCACTCCTTGGTGACCCGTCCGTTCCGTAAACAACCATTGTAGGAACGTGCTGAAACATTCAAAAAGTGCGCAAGACATGGAGCAGCCCATCGGCAACGCTTTTTCCACGTACCAGTGACCGCCGAATTGTATGCCCAACAGATCCCAGTCATCTGGATGAACTGGCAGCAGCCGGAAAACTGACTTTACGTCGCACTTTGCCATCTGAGCTGTTGCGCCCGCGGTCACCACCAGTGACATAGCCACGTCAACAGAAGAATAAGATACGGTGGCCGCACTTTCCTCAATGAAGTCATTGACCGACCCTCCTTCTGGCCAAGACAAATGCTGTATGAGGCGAAACTGCCCCTGCTCTTTTTTCGGCACCACACCAATGGGTGACACAATCAAATTAGGCAACGGCCAATCCTGAAAGGGGCCCGCCATGCGGCCCTCCTGCACCTCTTTATCCAATTTTGCTTGCACCACCTGCGGGTGCTCCCGCACTGATCTCAAATTGTCTGCCCATCGCCGCACACTTGGGCCCTCATACCCCAGCCTGAAACCCTCCAGAAACCCCAACCGTGAACGCTTCGCTGCCTCCCTCTCCGGATACCCCTGCAAGGCCCTCAACAAATTCTCCACGTTAACCGGAGTATGAGCCCTTTGGCCCAGGCCCCTTAGCCCCCTCCCCCCTCCCGACTGCTGTGCCTGCTGCTGGCCCCCTGCCTTAAAGGCTCCTGACTGCCACTGCTGACCTCCTTGCGCCTGACCCTGGGCCCCTCAACACTTGACCAAAGCATGGCGCTTACCGCATCCTGAGCATTCATGCCGAAAACGGCAGTACTCTCTTGTACACATTCCTTTATTATAGTCCCATCACGCACCTTTCTCACCTGCCGTACCCCTGCCTGCTCCCCCCACCCCCCCGCGGGTGGGGCCCCCTCGAAAGGGCTGATACACGAGCGGTAGCCCGCTGGCCATGTAAATTGTCTTCCCAGACCCCGCTAAACCCATCGTATGCTGCCACAAGTCTGTATCCAGCTCCCCCCACTTAGCCTCCGTATCCCAAGCCATGCGTGCCCTGAATTCTTCGTCATATTGGGCCCACGCGTAACCACCCCCGGTAAGTTGCGCTTTCCGTATAACGTCCATGTACTTAAACATGGCCACGGACCTCTCTGGGAACTTTTCACAATAAACACTGGCATATATGAGAAAAGCCGCCGTCCAATTTTCAATCGTTAACGGCACCTTAGGCCGCTTTGCCAACTCAAATTCCTCCTCCTTAGACCCTTCCTTCGCCCGCACTTCCCTGTGCAGGAGTTTGAGCATCTCCACATATTCCCCTTTCCATATCCGCTCTTTCGTCGCCAGCATTAAATGCGCCCCAAGGGCTTTGTTACCCCCATATAAGGTAAACGTTTTATCTTCAGCTCCTTGCTTTCCAACTTAGTCTCCCCGTCCCCCGCCTTTGCGTCAACTGACCCCTTCGTGTCCGTCACACTCTTCGCGTCCGTCAAACTCTCTCCCTCCTCTTTACCTGTACCGTCTGTACCCACGGCCACATCCATGACATACGCCCCCTTGCATAGCCTCCCCCCAACCCCCCCTGCTCCCTCCAACTCCCCCACCCCCACCGATACCATCAGTGGGCGCCCGAGCAAATGCTTATTACCTGGCGCCAATAACTCCGTCCGACGCTCCTCACGGCGTCCTGTCCGCGGGGCCGAGCTGGACTCCCACCTTGATGTCCGACCCGTGGGCATCGCCGGGCGTCGTGACACCTGTAACAAACTAGCCACAGCATTACTCGGCCCCCCCTCCCTGTCATCTTCCACATCACGCAACTCTCCTTCCTCCATGCTCTCCTCCTCATAATCCAGCTCCTCCTGCCCTACACCCCCAGCGCTCCCCGCTGGTGGCGCCTCCTGCCTGCGTGCCAAATAAACATCCTGCGCTGCGTTGCTCCTTTGGCGTTGTCCCCCGGGGCGCTGTGATCCCGTGGGTGTTGGGGCTGGCGAGCCCGTACCGGGCCTACGTGTGCCAGCTGCGCCGTGATCCCTCGCCGTTACAGGATACGCCGCCCGAGGCTCCACCCTCCCTTCTCCTTGGTGCCTTCGAGCCGCTCCCAGCCCTACCAAGTCCGGCACCCCGCGACGGTCAAATTGTTGAGCCACCTCCTGCAAAGAAAAGGAACGGTCTGGTGTGCTGGGCCGACCTCCTTTCTGCCTGCCATCCCATCCCTGCTTGCCTGCCCCCAACGTATGCGCCACGCCCTCCCCACCGCGCTCAAATCCGCCACGTCTCCCTCCTCACCGTCCCCGTCCTCCCCGTCGCTCCATTCACACGCGCCCGTCCCCCCATCTCCCGACCGCTCGGCCCTGCCCCCTCATCCCCCCCCTGCCCGTCCCCAGGACCCCCCCACCGCCTCTTCACTCGCCGCGCCAACCGACCCCCGGGCCCCTTCCGTCCCCGTACCCCCAAGCCCCTCTGCTGCATCCCGTGCCCCGGGCGCCCCACCTATCTCCTCTGCCCAGGACGGAAATATGTCCAGGCCTTCCCAATCCCGCTCGCTCCCTTCCGAGTCAAACAGCACCGGGGATTCCCCCCCTGCTGCCCCCTGTCTCCTGTCCCGCCAGCATTGCCCCCAACCCCACCACCTTCCACACTGTTTTGGGCCGGTAAATCCCTGCCAAACGCCGCCTGATCCAACTCCCCCGAGCTGAGCCGCTCCCCGGCCGCACTCAGAAGTCCCCGCTGGCACTGCTGGTCTAACTCGGTCCTAATCCCCGTTCCTCTATCATCGGAGCGGGCCCTGTCGCCCGCGCTCCGGTCCCACGACCTATGTGCTCCTCCCCTCTTCGCTGCCCCCGTCTCATAACCCATGGTTGGTCTACCCCGTACCCCCTCGCATTCCCCCTATTCTCTTGATGCCAGGGCAGCGCTCCTCCACTCCACGCTGCCCCGTAAAATTCCTGCCGCCGGCTCCTCATGCGCTGACACACCCCCATCGTCCCCGCCTTCCCCGGACCTCCCGCGTATCGCCAACGCCTCCAGGGCCGCCCCCCTGACATACGAGCGGCCCTGCCATGATTTCATACGCGCACCCGCGCCCTCCCGCTCCTTGGCCGCTCCCTTGACAGCAGAGCGGCCCTCTTCAGATTGCGCCCGCATCGGGGTGACACCCGGCGCCCTCCCCCGCTGAGACGCTCTTCCCCGGCCCCCCACCTTACCCGATACCACCCCGCCCGCGCCGACGCTCCCCTCCTCCACACACACAGGGGCCGCGCTCCTCACATACGCGCGGCCCCCGCCACTCACCATAATACCGCCGGCACTCCTGGGGGGCGAACATGCCGCAACGGCGGCCGCCACCCCAACGGACGCACGCCTCACGGGCCGCGCGGTCGTCGGAGCCCCTGCCACGAGCAAGTCCATCCTCCCTGCCTCGCTCAGAAGCCGGATCGCTTCCAACACTCGGTAATCTCCGCTCGCCATCCTAATAGCCACAAAAACTTCCAAAATCGCTAACTGCATACCCTAACAAAAATTCTCTACCTCTACTAGCGCTCCCAGCCACCAGGTCACCAAACCTAAAATGGTGGCTGGGAAAGCACGAAAATGAGATTTATACCCCTTGGGCTATATTTACTAAATTGGGCTACATTTGGGCTATCCCCAAATGTAGCCCAAATGCTCCAAAATGGCCGCTCCGGCCACTCCCCCCCTCCCCCCTCCCAATCTGCCCGGGGGGCAGACCTCGCTGTGCTCGGCTGCCCCCCAAGCTCCCATTTACGCTGTTCTGCTGCCAGTTCGCTGACCCCCGCACGGGACTCTAACACTCAGGCGGCGGCTCTAACAGAGCAGAGGGTGCTCACAGCAGCAAGCCCCTTTTACCTCTAAAACGTGACACCGAGACACCACAAGCAAGACGTATCCCCTAAGCACATGCATGGTCTTTGAGAGTGCAAGTCCCAGTGCCCTGTCCGTGCTCTGCCATGTACACATGCAGACCCCATGTGCAGAGTGTGGCAGTTACCTGGCTGGCGTCGGTGTGGGGGCTCCCACGAAGCTCAGCATGTAGAGGGAGCCCGGGGCTGCAGCAGGGCTGCTGTGGTGGCTGTGCGCTGACCATGGAGCAGAGCGCTGTGCAGTGCTAATGCTAATGCCAACAGCTGAGTGTGTTTTGCCCGCAAAGCACAGAATGTTGTAAAATGTTAATGCCACCAGCTGAGTGTGTTTTGCCTGCAAAGCACAGAAACGCTACATTCTTACCTCAGAAGTGGAGAGGTTGAGTCCCTGAGTCAAGTGTGGGCTGGGATTTCAAAAAGCGGCGGGAGGAGAGGAATGGAACACAACAGTAGGGAGAGCGAGCTAGAGGAAGGCGGAAAGAGCAACAAGGAACCGAATCAGCAGAGGAGGGACAATGAAGAGGGAATGAGAAGAATAGGAGCCACGGACGGAATGAAAGGGAGAAAGAACGACGACAAAGGGGAGGAACAAGAGAGCGCAGGGAAAGGCAGAAAGATGGTGGGGTGTAAGAGGCGGGGGGAATGAGTGGTGAAAGGAACAAAGGAGAGTATACAGGGAGTGGTGCATGCGCGGCTGTCGCGCGGCGAAAGTGAAAGTGATTGCGATTGCGATCAAGCGCGGCGAGCGATGCGCTTAATGAGCATGAGGAAAGCTATATGGTGCCTCTGCTCCAAAATAATGAAGTTGCATGATAATAGTGGAATAAAGTCATCTGGATTATGACAAGGAATTATTATTCACTGTTCCTGGGCCACTCTTCCACACCACCAAACCCTGCTACTTATACCACAGGTTATGCAATGTTTACAATGTGGTGATTACCACAATGGACATTACAACACAAGACTTTACAATGCAGGTAAGGTTAACAAGGGCCCTTTATTTTAAATGACAATGTTTATGTCTTTTTATGTTATGTATAAAAGGGAGAGTTTAAGTTGTCTGGGGTGGGTAGATGTGAAGGAGGTAAGGGGTTTTAGGGTACAGGGGTAGGTAGAGGTCAAGGGAGGTAAGGATTTTTAGGGTTGATGGATGAGGTAAAGGGAGGTAGGGCATTCTTAAAGTTCTGTGACAGGTAGAGGTAAAGATGCTGAGTTCTGAGGTGGGTACAAGCAGAGGGAGGTAGGGTTTTTTTGGGGTTCATAAATATTACATACTAACGGTTGCCAGTAGGTAGTAATAGTTAGGACCTAGTTTTCATAGGAAAAGTGTTTTTTGTTTTGCCAATAACTTTGGTGCCGTTTGACGAATCTTCACAATGTTTTCAAAATTAGAATGCCACTCACTCCAGCTACTGCCCTAAAAGTTTCTGGCTGATTCGCCAAGCGGGGACCGAGAATGAGGCGGGGGTCCCAAAAAGCATTTTCCCCATGCAATTTCCCATAGGGATTTTGAACACACCTACGACCTGAACTACTGAACAGAATTACACCAAATTTGGCAGAAAGCTACCCTTTGGTCCAGAAAATTAGCTTTTTATTATTTGGTGTAAATCAGTCGTTTTTGAGATATTAAAAAACAACCAAATGTGTATATCTAGGGATGTGGACCCTCTGGGTATCCACCCACAGTAAATCCATGGCTCCACTCTCCACAGCAAGGCCCTGATTGGCTAAGCCAACCTAAAAGAAAAGTTGCAACTGCCATTTTATATATTGGGAGACGGTTTTCGGGCTAAAATGTTGCATGTAAACTGAATGAAGGAGTCAGGTGAGAGCTTTCCTGACCCCATGTGCGTGTCATAAATGTGGGGAAAACATGTTTAATGGGCAGTAAAATTTCAGCAAATGTTTGTTTGGCCATGCACCAGATCTGCAGATTCATTGCGGGGTTCAGCGTGGTCCCCCATCCAAATCTGCGATGGATCTGTGAATCGCGTTGTGAATAAAAATTAAAAATAAATAAATATACATATATATATATACTCATACACCCACTCTGACACCAATGCAAACACTCTGACACCCAGTGACATACCCAGAAAGACACTCTCACACCCACTCTGACACCCATACAGACACTGTCACTCCCACTCACACACACAGACACACTCATACCCACTGTGATGCATATAAAGACATTCTCACTCACACCTACTCACACACACACAGACAGGCACTCACACGCAGTCACATGCACAGACACTCTCACACCCATTCTGACAACCATACAGTCTCACACCCACACACACTCAGACAGACAGACACTCTCACATCCATTCGTATGTGCCATACAGATACTCTCACACCGACTCACACTGACAAACACTCTCACACTCACTCGCACACAGAGACAGACACTCTCACTTCCACTCTGATGCCTATACAAACACTTTCACATCCAGTGACACATTCAGACCGACACAATCTCAGACACTCTCACTCCCACTGGACACCTAAACAGACACTCTCAAACCCAGTCACACACCCAGAAAGATGCTCTTACATCCACTGTGACAGACAGACAGACACTCTCACACCCGCTCACACACAGAGACAGACCCTCTCACTACCACTCTGATGCCTATACAAAGTCTCTCTCATCCAGTGACACACTCAGACAGACTCTCTTACACCCACTCTAACACACATACAGACACTCTCACACCCACTGTCACACATAACAGACACTCTCACACCCAGTCACACAGCCATACAGATGCTCTTACATCCACTGTGACACACAGGCAGACACTCTCACTCCTACTCTGATGCCCATACACTCTCACACTCAGCGACACACTCAGATAGACACTATCACACCCACCCTGACCCCATACATACACTCTCACACCTTCTCACACACACAGACAGGCACTCCCACACACACTCTGATGCCCATACAAACTTTCTCACGCTCACACACACACACAGACACTCTCACGCCCTCATACACCCTCTCATAGACTGACAGAGACAGTCATACATTCATTCACAGACCTACTCAGATTCTCACACACCCATTAACAGACCCAGACACACACTTACACACCTACTCACACCCACACATATTTACTTACACGCCTACTGTTAAAGTGATGCACACACATATCACATATCCAATAAGAGATTTTATAGTGTTACTGGTGTGTATTGGTGCTTTTGTTTTGTGAATCCACAACAGATCTGAGGATTTGCATGAGATTTAAGAAATTAGAATGGAAAATAAAGAAAACTGTGTTTAGTGAAAGGGTTGGCTCTAAAAAGAGCCTTTGTATTTATGATATGTAGATGATAACGACAGATAATACAGAATGCAGTCTTTGCAGTTCTTGAGGAACACCCTGTTTCCTTTCTCTATCAAGTGAACGCCATCATTTCTATATATGCCCTTTACGTCAAAGCATACATTGTTGTTGTAGATGGGGCTCAGGTTGTGGTCTCTGAGGAATGCAGAAACAGTTCTATTGACATGTTCCTGGCGTTGTCTATCTGTGGACAGAATTAATTTGACCACTTCCATTTCGACCTTTGACAAATGTTAGAGCACACCAAGGCAGTGTGAGGGAAATGTGCCATGAGTTGAGCAAAGGTATCCTTCATTAGGATTTCCAGTCCTACCCCAGTAAGTATGCCTAGGTCATTGCCACTACAGAGCATAATCATGGGGCCTGGGTGTTGGCAAACTGCAATGCTTTCAACCACAGTCAGCAATTGATGCCACTTTAACCATCTGGCCAACCCAAGTAATGTCCACATTAGGCAAACCCAAGTCCCAGTCAATGCCACTCTTTCTAGCACACTCTCTAGCCCAAAACACAAACATATGACCCATCATCCACACTCTAACCATTTTATAGGCAAGGAGACACAGAAGAAGGCTGGACCTGAATGAGATTGTTTTCAAAATGAAAGTCAGTTAAAATGGAGGACAGCACCTAATTAAAAAAACAAACAAATTTGATTGCATGGTGTAAATATGCAGGTAGCTAAAATTAGGTATTGATTTTGAGAAAAAATGTAACTACATTTGTGATTGGTTCTGAAAAAATATTTTTTTAATGCTATTTGGGATATGCTTATATTTCCAAACAGTCAACCACTCCTGCCATAGTTGAATTTGAAGTCAGTATACTGCTCACAGAAAGAGCTATGAACTTTTGACCTACAAGTACAAGAGAATGTTCCAAAGGTAGTTGCTATAAAAACTGATCTAAAGCATTGTGGGCGGAGCGTTCTGAAGAGACAATACTTTCAAAAGTAAAAGTAGAGTGGTTTAGACGCATTCCGTATTATGGAGGAGTTATTTTCTAAATCAGTACTATCTTATAAAGTTCAATGTAGATGAAAACTTATAGTAGTATAATGTTAAATGGTTAATGGACTCCCGCATTGATTCGCAAGTCCACCAGACATGGAAATAAAACTGAGAGTACAGCAAAGAGCTTTTCTTTTACAGGTATGCTAATTTGGTTGTAGAACCATCATCCACAGGAACTCCATCCGCATCACGACCAACACCGACGACACCCTCGCACCCGCCGAACAACTGCACTTCCAGATTCACATCAACCCCAAGACCACCCTCAGAGGCACCCTCATCTACAGACCCCCGGGACCACGCACACAATTCAGCGAAGACATCGCCGACTTCATCAGCCCGCACGCCCTCCCCTCCGCTGACTACATCCTCCTCGGGGACCTCAACTTCCACCTGGAGAACAACAACGACCGCAACACCACCACCCTGCTGGACAACCTCGCCAACCTCAGTCTCAAGCAGCTGGTGACCACCCCCACCCACTACGCCGGACACACACTCGACCCCGTGTTCTCATCCAGCAAGGACATCGCCTTCAGCCACGCCACTGGACTCCACTGGACGGACCACAGCTGCGTTTACTTCAGCTTCAGAAGGACCACGATCCACCACCACCAGCAACAGGTTGCACGCAGAAGCTGGAACAAGATCACAGCCGACCAACTCGCGACTTCCCTGAGCATGAACCCTCCCACCAGCGCAACGAACCCAAGCCAGGCGGCCACCAACCTCGCGAAGTGGATCAGCAACTGCGCAGACGACCTCGCCCCTCTGAAGACCCCGCCTAGCAAACCCGGCAGCAAGAAAGCCCCATGGTTCACCGACGAACTCAAGAGCTCCAAGAAGAACTGCCGAGCCCTCGAGAAAGCCTGGCGCAGAGACCCAACACTGTACAACATGACTGCCCTCAAGCTCGCCACCCGACAACACCACCAACTGATCCACGCCACCAAGAAAACTGCATTCAAGGAACGACTGGACAACAACGCCCACAACAGCAAGGAACTCTTCGACATCGTTAAAGAGCTCTCCAACCCCAACGCCGGAAACAACGACATCACCCCTTCACAAGACCTCTGCAACTCCCTCGCCTCCCACTTCCACAACAAGATTGCAGACATACACAACAGCTTCAGCACTCAACCGACGCACGCCACGACGGAACCACCGCTCCCCTCCACCACCCTCCGCGCCTGGACCCCGATCAGCACCGAAGACACCATCCGCACGATGAACTCCATCCACTCCGGATCTCCGACCGACCCCTGCCCTCACCAAGTCTTCAACAAGGCCGACGCTGTCATCGCACCCCACCTGCGGGACATCATCAACACCTCCTTCGACACCGCTACCTTCCCGGAGAGCTGAAAGCACGCCGAACTCAGCGCTCTACTAAAGAAGCCATCAGCCGACCCCACCGACCTCAAGAACTACCACCCCATCTCGCTGCTCTCGTTTCCTGCAAAAGTCATCGAGAAGACCGTCAACAAGCAGCTGGCCACCTTCCTCGAGACGAACGGATCCCTCGACCCCTCGCAGTCTGGCTTCCGGGCCAACCACAGCACCGAGACCGCCCTGATCGCAGCCACCGATGACATCCGAGCCCTGCTCGACAACGGAGAAACAGCGGCCCTCATCCTCCTTTACCTCTCCGCGGCCTTCGACACTGTCTGCCACCGTACCCTAGTGCAGCGCCTCAGCAACGTCGGAATCCAGGAGAAGGCACTGGAATGGATCATCTCGTTCCTCGCCGGAAGGACACAGAGAGTCCGCCTCCCCCCGTTCAGATCAGAAGCCACCGAAGTCATCTGCGGCGTTCCTCAAGGCTCCTCGCTCAGCCCTACCCTCTTCAACGTCTACATGAGCCCCCTCGCAGCCATCGCACGCCAACACAACCTCAACATCATCTCCTACGCCGACAACACCCAGCTGATCCTCTCCCTCACCAACGACCCCGCCACCGCCAGAGCCAACCTACACGAAGGGATGACAGACGTAGCCAAGTGGATGACGAATAGCCGCCTGAAACTGAACTCGGACAAGACGGAAGTCCTCATCCTGGGATCTTCACCCTCCCCCTGGGACGACTCCTGGTGGCCCCCCGCCCTGGGCAGCGCACCCAAACCAACAGACCACGCACGCAACCTGGGCTTCATCCTGGACTCCTCCCTCTCCATGACCAGACAAGTCAATGCCGTCTCCTCGTCGTGCTTCAACATCCTGCGCATGCTACGTAAGATCTTCCGGTGGATCCCCACCGAGACCAGGAAGACGGTCACCCAGGCCCTCGTCACCAGCCGTCTGGACTACGGCAACTCCCTCTACGCCGGAACCACCGCCAAACTCCAGAAGAGACTCCAGCGGGATTCAGAACGCCTCAGCACGACTCATCCTGGACATCCCCCGTCGCAGCCACATCTCCGGACACCTGAGAGTTCTGCACTGGCTCCTGGTCAACAATAGAATCACCTTCCGTCTCCTCACCCACGCACACAAAGCCCTACACAACCAAGGTCCAGGATACCTCAACAGCCGCCTCAACTTCTACGCTCCCACACGCCAGCTTCGATCAACCGGCCACGCCCTCGCCACCGCCCCCCGCATCCGAAGAGCCACCACAGGAGGAAGGTCCTTCTCCTACCTCGCCGCCAAGACTTGGAACTCCCTCCCGACCCACCTCCGCCTGACCCAGGACCACCTTGCCTTCAGGAAGCAGCTCAAGACCTGGCTGTTCGAGCAGTAGCGGACCCCCCCCTCCCCTAGCGCCTTGAGACCCTCCGGGTGAGTAGTGCGCTATATAAATGCTTTGATTGATTGATTGATTGAACATAATTGTATATTTATTAAAAAAATTAGTGAGTGTATGTAACCTGAAAGAAAATGTGCAGCTTATTACAGACACTATACTAGAAGAAAAGATAGAAGGGTGCTTAGATGAGAACATTAAGTAAAAATACAGTGAGCAGGAAAGGAGAAAGAGAAGTTGGTATGCTGAATAAACTATAATGTTAGTATGCCAGTATAAATGAATGTGTTTGAAATTAGATGTGGGTGCTTGATTATAGTATGTAATTTAATAGTATGTAATTTGCATATGCCCATACAGTCAGGCAGGCACTTACAGACTCAGTTACACTCCGATAAAGGCACTTATGTGCCCATCACACATATAGCCTGACAGTGACTGTGACACTCAATCACACACCCATAAGACCATTCACACGCCCATTTACTTAACTGTACATCCAAGTTTGAGTATTAGGTTGCCCTTATAGTGTGGGAGGACAGCAGCAGAATTCAATCTGCACCACAGGAAGAGTTTCAAGAGGAGCACTTCACCACTCTTGAGAAGGGAAAACCCTGAACGTAGTTGAACTTAAAAAAAGGGCACCGGCTCTCAAATGGAGAGAAAGGTGCCAGCTTCTGCATCGCAACACTTCTCCAGACACTTCAGCAAGACCACACTTTCTAGCAGCCTCTGCCACTGGGAGGAGACTTGCTGCCTGCCTTTTCCCACCTCCAAGCGCCATATAGCAGGGTTCCAACTCCCTCATCGCATGACACATGTGGGTGGTGCATAGTCAAAGGGTGGGCCTGTCCATGCCTGTCACAACCTGGAAGAGGCTGGGCTGGGCCATCCCTCTTTCATCACAGTTTCAAGTACAGTCACCCTGCCTCCAGCTATGCCTCATGCTCCCCTTTCCTGCCCCCACACTCAGCATCTGTCCCTCTGCCTGTTTGGCACCTGCTCACTCTCAGCAGCTGCTACATGCACCTTTCTCTGTCTGCTTGTCCTTCCTTTGGGCTCGCCTAGCCTGAACCTGTCCCCAGTCCTGTCTCTTGTGCCATAGCACCACCAGTGTCCACTGCTCTTTCATCTCCTGCCCCTCTCCACTGGTGCAGGTTCCTCTGCCCACGGAGGTCCACTGCCACTTCCTCTCTGCCCCTCTCAGGTTGCCCCTCTTCCCTCTGGTATGGAGGCTGCAGCGTGTCCACAAAGTGGGTGCATGCAGAGGGCTTGGCGGGATGCACTTGGACTATGCCCAGCACTAGGACCCCACCCCACGGACTGCCACTGCTTCACCTCGGACTAACTTCGAGCCCTCAACTCCGGATGCCAGGACAACAACAACTGTGCCCATGTCACCCCCACAATTACTGAATGCCTTTTTTCCCACCGGAACTGCTGATTCACCTGCATCACCAAGGATCCCACCCATGCCACTCCCATCAGCCACACCACGTCTCACACACACCCACCAGCAAGGCTGATGCCAACACCTCTGGAAAGATCAACTAATTGCTGATCAATGCACACTAACTCAGAATACACGCCACAAAATCTGGGATGCCATCAAGACCTACGCCCTGGATGCCGTCTTCATCACAGAGACTTGGCTGAACCCTGCATCTGCTCTGGACAGCACCACAGACACCCTGGATGGATACAAGATTGTGCACCGGACGGATAAAAAAACCAGTGGTGGCATTGCCATAATCTACAAAGAGAACCACGATTGCTCAACTACCACAGATGACTCCACCCCATTCATGAAGCACCTCAACTTCCAACTCTAATCTAACAGCAAAACCCTCATCAGAGGCACCCTCACCTACAGACCTCCAGGACCCGACCTGCATTCTGCCACGCCATTCCTGACTTCATCGCTACCATCGCCATCAACTCGAATCTGTACATCTTCCTAGGAGACCTCAACTTCCACCTTGAGAACACCAACAATGCCAACACGGCTGACCTCCTAGAAAGTATGGCCAACCTCAGACTTAAACAGCTGGTCACCAACCCCAACCACACTGCAGGACACAGGCTCGACCATATTTTCTCAGCCAGCAATAGACTAAAATACTCCCACTATGAGGAGGTTACCTAGTCTGATCACCAAGGTGTCCACTTCAGCATCTCGGAACCCCCCAACAACCCCATCTCTACCGCCAGTGAGATACAGATCAGCTGGCCAAAGGTATCAGAGCAATGATGGACCAATGCTCTCAACTCCTGACTACCCATCACCACTGAAGACACAGGACAACTGCCTGACTACTTCATGGACTGGATCACGGCAAGCGCTGATGAATTTGCACCAAAGAAACCCACCAACCCCAAGGAATGAACACAACACCCCATCTGGTTCATGGCAGAAAACCCAGAAATGTGACTGCAGACAGAAGGAAAGAAGCCCATGTGCCAGTAAGATCTTTGAGGACTGAAAACATTTCAAAGATGCCTGCAACCAATACCACCACCTCCTGATAAACACCAAGAGGGTTGCCCTATCATCCTGTCATCCTTTCACCCACATCAGCGACAGCTCCAACAACAGCAAGGAACTCTTCAATATAGTCAAGGAGTTTACTAACCCCTGAGTGACCAAAAACAACATCACACCCTCACAAGCTCTCTGCGACATCCAGTCGGACTTCTTCCACCACAAAATCAACACCATCTACCAAGACTTTACACCCCAACCCCCGCCAAGGACAGCATCAACTTTCTCACGCTGACCGATGCCCACCCACACCAGCCCACCTCATGGAACACTCTCAATGAAGAAGGAAACAGCGTCCATCCACTGGGGAGCCTCAATAGACCCCTGCCCCACTACACATTCAACTTCAGCAATCAACCCATTATCAAGGAACTTACCAAGGTCCTCAACTACTCAATCACCATGCCCCACTTATTCCAGAAATGGAAATACGCTAACGTGAAGCTGTTGCTGAAGGAGCCATCCACGGACCCAGGAGAACCTAAGAACTCCCGACTGACCCTACCACATTGTCTCTGGCTCTACATCTTTTATTAATGATACTCCATGCCCTGCATTAGCAGCACCAGGGAAGGCATGCCCTGGGCAGACTAGTGCATTAGCTAAATAACAATAATCTACAGAGTAATTTTGCATCAACAGAACTCTATTAACAACCGTTAACATATTTCTGTTTTCAGCTTTAAAATAAGACCAAATTATAAATCAGATAGGTGAAACCTATTGCACTTGCCACTGCTTGTTATTTTTTGTTTCCTTTTATTTAAGGAGCTGACCTGGATTTTATGACTTTAAGCAAGTGCTACTTCCATGTGACACCAGGAGCCCACACTGTCAAGGCTGGCTCCCACCTACCCAGTGCTCTTCTTTCCCATGCTGGTGGGGGAGCTGGCATTTGGATCTGTCTTGTGTCGCCTCTTCTCCAGACATTGGGTGAGAAGGGGAGAGTGTATGAGCCATGTGTCTCCGATCACAGGATTGGGGGCTTCTAGAAAAGGTAACACCCCACGCAAACTCAATTTCATTAATGCAGGGGAACATTCAGGGTTCACTTGTGCTCTGGGGGACCCAACTGGCCATGGTCTTCCTGTGGGAGGATTATAATCTCTGACCCGGTATCATATGCCTTGTGGAGGGAAGGGCCTCTCATACCCATGGTACCACTGTTGATTTAAAAAAATGCCAAACATGGGCAGCAGAATAAAATTAAGCTATCTATGGCACCAATAGGCTTTTTTTACAGTGGTTGCTGCTCCCTACTTTTGATGGAACACTCCATCTACCAGGAATGTTAATTTAGTGTCTCTAACATTTTTGGGATTACTCCTTGCTTTATAAAAACGATTTTGTTAACCCTTGGACAGAACAGCATCCTCCTAGCAGCAGTGAAATGCAAATAACTTTGGGGGTCCCAGCTTTTGGTAATCGCCTTGCCCCGGTTCTTTCTGCAGCATCGCCCTATGGCCCTTCTGGGATGTCCACTTCAAGGGCACTCTTGGCCAGAACAAATCCACAGAAGTTTAACGAGGCCCTCTCCCTTAAGCATCACCTAGAATTCCACCATCTAATTTTCTACAAAGGGAGTGGGGGAAACAATGCACTGTTTCTAGCGAGAGAGTCCAGCAGACGCCCTAAAAGTACCAGTCTAGATTCCTTCAATTAGAGAAGGAGTTAAGTAGCAAGCTAGTTTGTCCTTCTTCTAATTATCATTTTTTCTCTCAGTCCCTTCCTTTGTGCAAGGGTTTAATATGGAGGTGGAGAGTTATAGATTGTGGGAGTCTCTACTAGATCCATAGATGCCACACCATCCCTTCACCCCTAACTTACATTTCCTGGCAGCTGCCCGCAGGCTAGTGCAGGGCACACCATTGTGGGAATATACAATATGGTGAGTTCAACTAAGACTGAGAAAGACTTCTCCACTTAGCTTGACTCCTCCCAGCCAGAACTGGTCTAGTCCCTCCAAGATATAAAGGGAACCTTTGAGTGGCTAGTGCCAGAGTTTTGCTTGCCCCTTCTTTGCTTATTGTAGGAACAACATGCCAGGTTTATCTGGGAGATGTAACTAATCACCTTTTGCAGATTTCTCCCCTGCTCCCTTCCTCTGCCAGGAGATGGCTAACCTCGCCAAATGGCCTTTTGTTTAGGGGAGGCTTCAAACTTCCAGCTGTCTAGTAGAGTAATTACCTTGGCCCTGCAGGGTAGTTTATGGGCACTATGAAAATATACAAAAAGGCACATAAGTGACTTTTCCATGTTGTGCCTATCAAAACTTGTATATTGGTGTAAAAAAAGATTTCATTTTAAAGTTAAACAAGACATTTCTTGTTGGACTTCCAATCAAATTATTTTCAAGTACTTATGATGATTATATTATTTTACTCCTGGTCCCATCTGTGAAAAGGCTACCTGTGCAAAGATACTAAACTGAGTTAAACAACAGTGGTCCTTGCTCAGCCTGCACATGTGTGCACATGCATGTGCATCCCTATTCATGTGTAACCTTTTACCCCAACTGATTAACAGCTGGCCTTATTTTAAAAGGTGGTTACTGGTGGTTACTGGTCAACATAATTTTGAAAGAAGCTTACAGTGGGTAATGCTGATTTACGGAAACATGCTCACAGAAGAGGTCTACAAACATGGGAAAGCAAAAGCTGTGTCTTTACATGTCAGAATGTGTGACCCTGTTCACTTACAAACCACAATTCTGTAATATAGCAATATGTGTCTACACTATCTCCTCTGTTTTTGCGCTTTGTCATTCAAAATAGCAAATAATATATGAAACCTTGACTTAAACCCACTCATTATCATTCTGTCCTTCCCTGCTTGTTCTGGTGCTGAAAATGCTCCCTTCTGAACAGAATGTTTGTTATCTTTTCACGATTCTGACATCTTATCTTTTGCAAATCTATCACAACCAGGGTAAGTCTTTCCTACAAGAAAAGGAGGGTGTTACTGTATACTTGACTTAAGTTTTGCATGTCCCTATGCTGATCTACAGCAGTTTCCAAGGTCACATGAGCATAAATATCACTCTGTGAGGGGGAACAACCTTTACAACGCAACTTTTACAACGCACTACACTTACAACGCATTTTTTACAACGCAAAATCCATTACAACGCACTACACTTACAACGCATGACACTACAACGCATTTTTAAAAACTACCTTTACAACGCATTCCATTACAACGCCTACCATTACAACGCATAATATTACACTACACTATCCAACACTTTCCCTACTGTTGCACCCCCTGGAGATAGAATAGTAATTTTTACCCCTATACTATCCAACACTTACCCTACTGTTGCACCCCCTGGAGTTAGAATAGTAATTTTTAGCCCTATACTATCCAACACTTACCCTACTGTTGCACCCCCTGGAGTTAGAATAGTAATTTTTACCCCTATACTATCCAACACTTACCCTACTGTTGCAACCCCTGGAGTTAGAATAGCAATTTTTACCCCTATACTATCCAACACTTACCCTACTGTTGCACCCCCTGGAGTTAGAATAGTAATTTTTACCCCTATACTATCCAACACTTACCCTACTGTTGCACCCCCTGGAGTTAGAATAGTAATTTTTACCCCTATACTATCCAACACTTACCCTACTGTTGCACCCCCTGGAGTTAGAATAGTAATTTTTACCCCTATACTATCCAACACTTACCCTACTGTTGCACCCCCTGGAGTTAGAATAGTAATTTTTACCCCTATACTATCCAACACTTACCCTACTGTTGCACCCCCTGGAGTTAGAATAGTAATTTTTACCCCTATACTATCCAACACTTACCCTACTGTTGCACCCCCTGGAGTTAGAATAGTAATGTTTACCCCTATACTATCCAACACTTACCCTACTGTTGCACCCCCTGGAGTTAGAATAGCAATGTTTACCCCTATACTATCTAATACTTACCTTAAATGCAATTTTATATTATGCGTTGTAATGGTATGCGTTGTAAAGGTAGTTTTTAAAAATGCGTTGTAGTGTCATGCGTTGTAAGTGTAGTGCGTTGTAATGGATTATGCGTTGTAAAAAATGCGTTGTAAGTGCATGCGTTGTAAAAGTGTGCGTTGTAATGTCATACATCCCTCTGTGAGACTCCTAGTTTGTGTGCTGTCGCAATTCCAAAGTCCTTTCAATGACTAAAACAACTTCCTTGATGGCCTTAGTGAATTGACAAAGGCTGAATTTCACATTGTAACCAAGTAAATCAATTACAAAATGTATGGATTGGGAAACTATGGAGAAAAGTTAAGGTGTTGGAAGCACTAACTTCCGAAAAGTAAAAGATAGTATGACTGTCGTCCCTTTAGCATAATTCCTTTTCTCTTAGCCAGAGCCAGGGCCTTTACTGAAACACCAATCTCTTTATTGGTTCCCTAGTATTTTAGAATTGTCCATAGAACTTCTCATCCACCTCTTACCATTTTGATGGGTCCCATGGGGAATCCCATGGGGTAGTCAAAGCTATCTCAAGTTGGTGGCTTGGAAGATTTAAGACCTTCCTGGCTTAAACCAGGGCTTTTGACAGCAGTTATAGAACTCATTGAATACGCTGAGACCTCTTGTACCCTAAGTATTAGCTTGGTCAGGTTTATTGGTGTGTGCAAAGGGTTTGAAAATCGTCTCCTTTAGTTTCCATGACCAATTTTCTGTTGAATGTTTTTGCTCAGGGCAAGGGCAACCTACCATTAATGTCTATAAGTTGACGATTTGTGCTGGACATCTTCCTGACATTAGTGTTCTTTTGGTTGGGCCACTCTTAGCTGTCACCAGCCTGAATACATTTGTTTACAGTGACCTCATCTGCTTAATTACATCTCGGTTTGGGATGCTAATACGATTTTAGAAATGGAGATGAATATAGATAGCGAATTTCAGTATTTTTTGGGGCAGTAAATTTCCGTAATAAAATTTTCGTGAGATATACTGGAAGTAATTTAAGTTATTACTATCTGTATAAACGGAGGATTTTGTTTTGGTGAATATGTACTTAAAATATAAGGAAGTTTTTTCCTTTTTTCTTCTTTTGTATGCATTATATTTACCTTTGAACTCAATTGTGCCCTAGATAATACGTAATAGTTTGTTTACGATAAGTGGTACTCCATTTACCATTGATACATGTGATTGTAATTTTAGTCACTAAGAAGAGATACTGATTTTACTTGTACATATCATTATTGGATGTATATTTGTCAACCAAATTATGTATGACTCAAGTCAGGGTAACATTAACGAAGATGACATACAATCCTTGCGTACACATGATAAGGTTCTTTATATCTTTGTTAATGAATGGGGCTTTATTTTCTTGACTCCTGGGAAAATGATCCAGTAATATAGAAATACTATTGAATGTTGATATTATTGTGCTACTTCCTTTCTACTCTATCTTTCTTCTTTTGAATAACCTACTTATCTAACAAATTTTTTAAAGTCTTTTTTGTTTTTTCTCTTCTTGTTTAATATGGTGGAGGTTTCATTGCTCTATAGATACGTGGATGCATGCGTGCACTATTAAATATTTTTAAGGATATGTTGCGATATTTGGGAACCAATTGGAATTTGTGATCTGACCGTAGATTTCACCATAATAATTGTGAGAGTTGAGATATAATGTAACTTTATTTATATTACACACATGAACATTAAGAAGGCAGAATGACATAATAGGTTTCATTTGCGGGTAAATATACTTAATATACTTATTGTGCCTTATTATACTATATATATTAAGATGTCGAAACATTGTGCTTTACATAGCACATCAAACTAGGTGACGCTCGTGTTAATTTTGACATTATGTTGTTGTAAATTAATATTTTGATATACATGAGCAGTGTTATAGTAAACTTTATTTTTGTTTAAATACGCAACTTTGGTAACAATGACGGGTGCACGTACTAATTCCATATTTAAAGATGGCGCCGGTGTTAATTTACTATATAACGCTTTAGGCGCACATAACTAGGTGATACCCGGGTTAATTTTGAAATTTAACGTTATTGACAATCAATATATTGACATATATTAGCAGTGCTAAATTAAACTTTATTTAGTTTGGCAATACTTATTGAATATTTAAAGAGGCCATCGGTGTTAATATACTATATGAGACTTAACGGCACACTAAACGAAGTGACGCTCGAGTTGCAGTTCGAAGTTAAACGCTATTGACAATTAATATTTACATATGAGCAGTGCTTAATTTAACTTTAAATTTAATTTACAATACGATATTTCAGTAGAAATGATGGTTGCTAAGGACTAATTGCACACTTCAAGATGGCGCCCATATTTGTTATCTATATAAGGCATGGACAAAATGGCGCCCGAGTAGAACGCCGGTTTTCCCGTTTGGATAGGATACGGATTATGATACTTGGTGAGTCGGTGAGGGTTTTCTTTTGGTTTTTACTTTTTGTTTGATTAGTACGTCCTTTATATCATTTGAGGAGCATGATTTACTAATTTTGGGTCTCCGTTTTAGATTTTCAACTCTGGGATTGAAATATTGCTCTAGATACAAGAATACGTGGACTTGAATTCGGAGGAAATGGGGTGAGATAACTGCATTTCTTAGTAGGAGTTATTAGTTTTTCAGTCCGTGTACATTTATTTATATATACGCGTTATTCATTATGTGCGTTTAGAACGTGTGCCTTAGTTGTATATTACATGGGTTTGTGTTTTTTGTTATTTATAGAAACTGAAACTTTCAATTATATGGACGCGTTTCCGTATGATTATACTGTTTAATCCGTGGAGATACATCAGAATGATATCAAGGGTAATATGCTTTATACTGCGGATGAAATCATTTAATAGTGCTCGTTTAGTTAACATTATTTACGTTGTTTATTATACATGGTTCATGTCTGGTGCTATTTTCAGAATTTTAAACCCTCCATCGTCTGGATAACTTTGATGAGACTGATAAATGCTAGCTGCATATATCGATTGAATACAAAATATTATATTAGGAGTAAAGAAAACAAATTTTGAATTGGTTTATTAGTCTTGAAATATGTGAAAATTTGTGATGAGGCAACATTTGTTTCGATTAGAACTGATTTCTTATGGGGGTTACATTGGATGTTTGATTTTGATTATACAGTGAGATAGTTGCACGTTGTTTTAATATTACGGATCAAGGTACAAGTTGTGAACTTGACAACTACATTTCAGGTGACGTTAATAATGACTAATAAATAATTTATTTTTAATTTTGGCAATCACACATTAATTAACATAATCTTTGCTCTTGGGCTGACATCCTTTTTTACTTTAGTGTTAAACACACTCTGTGTTTTGATTTCTGAAAATGGATTTAAGGATCTTACATATTTTTTATCACTGGGTGATGTCTATCTTTATATATTGTTGAACACACGGTTATTGAAACTTTTCTGAATAAATAGGCTTTATGAATTGTTTTATTAATCTATAAGATAAAATATACATATTTTACAAATTGTTTCATTACTTGGCAACTACATTTCAGCCCTGAAGAAGTCAAAGATGCTTGATATAGCATGACGAAACACGTGTTGGCTGCCAATGATATGATTTATGTTGGATGAATTCACTACATTGAATATTTTGGACGCACGGACAAGAGTGCTGTACCGATTGAAGGAAACTTGATTTGAAAAGAAGATGAATAAACCTACAGACATTCAAATATAATTTTGAGATTGGTGTGATCGGGGAGGGTATTTTATTGAAATAGTTATCTGCGTTTGCAGGTTCAGGTAGGGTTGTCAGGTAACCGACTCTTCTTCCCCTAAGAGCACCGATATAGATTAATTATCAGTTTGATACTGTGACCTTGATTTACAGTAGGGCTCCCTTTTGTTCACCTGGTTACCTAACAGCTATAGTGTATTCTAATACGATATTAGCCTTGTCCTCCTGGCCACAAAATTATTCTCTGGGCCTTAAGTTGACAATCATCTTCTGTCACATTTCTTGTAGGGTATTGGGTGTCTCTTCGGATGTCAATGTAAGATCTATGCTTCTCTGGGCAGCTATTCTTTTCATTTAAGTTGTAAAACATCATCTTTATAATTGATTATTTTCTGGCTATCAAAAAAGCTGACCTTTGGTGCAATGCATTGCCTCTCAGCCTATGAGCAAAGAAGAGAGGCCCTCAGGTTCTCTTAATTGTTGATTTTCTTCTGATACCCAATTCAGGCAGTTTCCGTTGCAACTCTGGTGCTATGGACACTCTTAATAGGAGGCCAGAAATTATCTAGTTAGGTTTAGGGTTAATTTTTATCATGGAACAATAGTGTCTAAGACTTTCAACCTACATATTCTTGAAGCATCTGCCAGGGTGGTCCCATTAATCCTGGGTAAGTTAAAGTTAATTTATTTTTGCTGCTTCCGTTTAAGAAAGATGACAAAATGTTGACATACTACAGCTTAAATACCTATTGTTGGAAATGACCATCTTATGTGTTGTATTATCAGAGAGTTTTGGCTTCTTTTTCTGAACCTGTTTTTGCCAGCTCTGCATACTTTAATCCTGCAAACCAGTGGTAAAGTGCTTGTGCTGTCCCCTCTAAACATGTTAGAATTGTCATACCCCAAATTGGCATATTTAATATACTTGCAAGCCCCTAGTATATGGTTCCACTTGTACCCAGTAACATAAACTAAATGCTACTAACAGGCTGAAGCTGTCGTTGTCCCACCCACTAAATTAGCACTGTAAAACAAAACCTTTGCCAGCCCTAAAACTTCTATTTTAATACTTCTAAGACACCCCTAGGGTAGACCCTAAATGACATTAGGGCTGGGTGCAAGGTGTTTAAAAGTATGGCATTTATATTTAATATTTTAGATGTCCTGGCAGAGAAAACTCTCCAAAGGTGTAGTTTGCTGTGGCAAGGCTGGCTCTCCCATAAGAAAATTATGGTTTACACCATAACAACTTATAGTGCTTAATTTCAGTTTGGGAGCAACTAGAAAAATGATTCAAAGGCTAATTTTGATGGCAATTTAAACTGGTCAAGTCAGAATTTATATTACTATTTTGGAAATTACACTTTTAGAAAATTGTCATTATCCTGCCTAAAGCCAAACATGACCTTTCTGCCAGTGCCCAATGTATCATAACTGCTGATTACACCTCTAAAGGGCCTCACAACCAACATGGTGCATGCACTAAAGAAAGGTACACAGGTTAAGGTGAACCCACTAAATGTACCCTGGAACCCATGTGTTGGAGGCTCCTTTGACAGTCTGCACCATCAAGCCCTAGTCCCTAGATGCACCATTCTACTCTCATGTGCCTATCACAACATGAAGGGTGCATTAATAAAAGACAGGCATACAGACTTTGCCAGGGTGTCACCATCACATTCAAAGGCCAAATACAAGCTCAAACACAATAGAAATCAGTATTCAAAACCTTTACAAATGATACTACTTTTCTTGTAAGAAAGCATATACAATGATTTACTGTCAACATAGACATAGCAATAAAGATTTCAATATTAAGCAATTTCTTTTCTCTTCCACTGGGCTGCAAAGCAACCACATAACCTAATATCCAAGGTCCATGGACATCAGAGCCACTGGTCAAAGGTTTCAGCTCCTGGAGTGCTTGAAATAACAGGGAATCTGAAAGTGTGACCTAGGAAACATGGTGCCAAGTTGTAAATACAAAGTAAGGCTGTGGAGGCCTGCTGCTCCTGGATTACTTGAAAATTGAAAAAGCAGGAAATCTCCCAGATCACTCTTACCCTGGGAAACTTATGGCCCCGAACTTAGAGTACAAAGTATTGATCCTGTGGAAGACTGCTGCTCACATGGCAGCCAGCCGAGTAAGTTCAATTAATTGGAGGTTATCTATATTCTCCTGGGGCACCGCTTCAAAAGCTTATGCATTTTTTAACTGAGGTTCAGGTGGGCTTTTAGGGGGAGTTTTCTCCCTCAGATGACGCCTTTATGCCGCCCTGTGGAATGAAAGCATTCACTTTTCCTTCTTCTTTTTGGTATCAACACTAAAAGCACCTGCTGGTTCCTGTAGCCTTCTTCACACTGGGTGCTCCTGCACCTCATGTGTGGCACCCGCTCACTTTTGTTTGAGGGTGCAGGAACCGGAGCCTGAGCAGCCAAGCTTGCTCTGCCCTACCAGCCATTCTGTCTGGAGCCGGCGGGGGAGCTGGTTGCTCTCTATCGCCTTCTCCCAAGAGCAGGGTCCTTTGGCAGTGCAGGTGGTAGACTGGTATTTGTGCTTTCCCCACTCCTGTGTGGGAGGGTGCAATGTGATATATCTGTTTGGGGAGTCCCTCTCCTTTCGGACCTCCTCTTGTAGACCCGGCCGCTCCCTGGGTCCGATGGCAATCTGGTTATCCTGGGGCACTGGCCGCCCCCCTCAAATAATTCCTTTTACGCACTGTGACATGACACCCAGTCCTGGTCCTTGCTATCCCAATCGGGGGCACAGGACCTCGCTGGGGATATATTTCAAACACCTCTCTGTGCTGTTCAATCCCACTTCTGCCCTGCGGCCCCTAAAGACCTCAGAGGACGCCCCTGCACTGGAGCAGCTACTACAAATTCTGATATCGCCAGGCCCATGGGCCATTTTTAAGACGGGTTGATGTATTTTGTGCAGTCCAGCCACTCGGAGTGTGTTATGCAGGTCTTGTTTTTTACCTGCTTTACTTTGAATGAGGGAGAGCTCAGGGACCTGCCCTCCAGCCCCAACTCCTCAGCACTCTCCTTGACCTGGTGTCTTCCAGCAGCAGCACCCTGGATCTCATGAGGCAGCCCACACTGCCAAGCTGCACCCCCAGGTCCCATGATCTCCTGACCACCTGCAGGTCGCCTATGTGCCTTTCAGCATTGTGAGGTCCCCTCCTAACTCACCTCCAGCCAGAAATCGTCCACAGACATTCCAGGGGAACCCTCTTTTATAAAGTCCCCAGTAAGCCCATCTTCACCTGTCCCTCAGAGGGAGTGGAGATGTAGGTGGCACTGGCCCTGGAAGCAAGGCTCCAACAGAGCCTAAGCAAGCAGGAGTCACGAGTGTCCCTCCACTCCAGACAGATGTTCTGTCCTTCCTTTTCTTCTGAAGTTCCCCTGAACATTTAGAGGCAGGCCAGCGCCTCAGCTGGTGCTCTAGGGTTGGAATGCACCCCTCAATCTTCATCTGCCTGGAATGGTTAAATGCAAATTCTGTTAAGGGCTATTGACAAACAAATCCCAACTACGTAACCAACTATCTAGTTCTTTTAAAGAACGTTTAAAGTATAGTTTCAATGTGGAGCAAATGGTGTTCTACAAATATAAATAGTTTGAGAGCTGAACTTTCTTACCGTGTAAAAGTTTTAGAGTTTTGTCTATTGGTAACTAGCCTCAAAGCAGGCACTTGTTGGTATCTTTGGACGATGTTACCTCATAGCAGCTCGTTGTGTTAGTCCTACGAAATATGTTTACATTAAACAGAGGGGCAAATGCATCTTAGCTGTTCCTCGAGAATGTAGTGTGAAGTTAGTTGTGTATTGATGCATAACAAACGTGTTTTTTTATCCTGGGGAAAACCCTTTGTTTAAAAGTTTAGCCTCAATCCAGAGCCCTGGCCTGTGAGAGGACACTTCAAGGTGTATCGCTGCATTGCAAATACCCTGTAGGTTTCTCCAGTTATGGTGCATGTTTTGATAGTCAAGATGGCCTCCGGATAGATGGACGGTATGTAATGCCAACACGCCAGGTGGTGCTAAAAGAAATAGACACTACTACTCCATATTTAGCTTCAATCAGTTGGTTTTATACTCTAAATGTACCTTCAATGACCAGACTCAATATTCTTGTTTTGGGCTCTGGACTGGGACTTAAAATGCCAGAGGTAGCACCTTACGTTAATAGCAGTACTTTCGGCAAGGCATCAAGGTCTAGTCATAATGTCTCAGAGGTGCCGGTCAGTACACATCACAGTACTGGACTGTGATGTTTACACTGCATGGTTGTACCATCACCTCACGTTTCTTCTTGTTTTAAAAACTCTCTGTTTAGACCTCTACCTTACTCTGCTATCTAGTGGCCTTTTACTGTTATTGACTATGGAAAAACAATGTTGCTCACAGAGAAGAGAACCTTGGACTACTCCTTCCTCTACTGTATTTAGATTGATGTTAGCTCCTGTATGGGGCTGGTTTACTGCTCTTAATGAAATAAACCTATCATGACATGACAACCTCCCCTAACACATACAACCCTATGCATGCAGACCTTAGTAATTTGTGACCTCCATCACTGCGCTAACCACTTTGCCAGTGGTCCAGAAATAACACTGAAAAAACACAAAGCAATAACAAATGCAGCCAGAAGCACACTAAGATTACCACTTGTCTCGATGACAATTAAAATTCATGGTATAGTGGGCGTTGAGCAGATTCAGTGGGCTTACTTCAGTCACAAAGTTAGTATGCTGGAGTACACTCAAGTTAATCAACTGTAGGTGCATCATCTCCCTCTCGGATATAGAAAGCGAAAGGTTTCAGAGGCAGCACAACTGAAGTCCAGGGCCTAATCCTCAGATCTATCAGGGGTGATCTTTACTGTTGCAAAAGCAGCACAATGTCAATAGCTAGCACAGGAATCTCAGCCGCACTGTGAACGCTCACAAACTCCTCCACTGCCTCTAAAATAGATACCTAACCTGTAGCTGGTACCCTTCCTGCGTCTTCATTACTGCGGTTGTCTCACTGCGCTTTAAGATAGACGTGAGCAGTACTGAACACTATATAAGAACAAAACATACCTCTTGTTGGCTTCTACGTCATACCCGGCAGAGCCTGATGGTAATGGCAAGGAAGGTGGTAAGGTCTAGTAGCTAAGCTGCTGACTTAGAACATTGGATCTAATCCCACTTAGGGCTCTCAGTTGTTAACCACGTATTTATCAGTTGATGCATACATTTGTGTTTGCTACTTGACCTATCTGTCGAATGTGACACCACGACTCACATGATGCTACTACAGGACAACCTCAAATCAGTAGCCAGGACAGCACAAGAGATGAAAGCCCAGATACATCAATTCTGGTGGCAGCACTACAGACTGGGAGATCAACGTGTCCAGCTCTCTCTCTAAGGACACTGTGAGGCCTAGCAGTCTCTGTCCTCCTGGCGGTCCCATTCAGCCATGGTAATGGTTTTATGAAGGGTAGACTGTTGTTTCCTATATCAGTCCCCCCGTGCAAAGCAGAACTCAGAGGATTAACTGTGAAGGAGACAGACCAGCAAGATCCAGGCTGCAGGACAGCTCTTTAACTGACCCACAACATACATAGCACCACTGCAACATTCCCTATAATCCCTGATGCTTCGAGGCACTTCACCGTAGTTAGGAGAGAAAAAGGCAACACAGAGCGTATCCTCAAGACAAGGGACCATGCAGGGCCGTTTCTAGGTTCTTTGCTGCCCTAGGCGAGAATTGAAAAATGCCGCCCCCTTCCTTTTACTACCATCACTCTCTCCCCCTGTCATCCAGGCTAGAAGGACCCCCCCCAAAAAACGTATTGGAATTATGAAGGTTCAACCAGTGTTCTACCTAAGGGTATTTAACAGATAACCATTATACAAGAGAATATGTTGGGAACCGAAGATGTGTAGCGGACAGGGGACCTACAATAAGAACACACAGGCGCTGTTGAAGAGGTGTGCAGTGGGACCTCAAAAAAGGAACATACAGGAGGACCCCAGAGTGAAAGTACAGAGGGCACCACAGAACATGAGATTCAAAGACCCCGCAGTAGGAGCCAAACGGACCCAGAAGAAGTGCCCCTGGGGCTCCAAAACAGAAGCCTAGAGGAACCCTAAAAAAGGAGACCAGGACTCAGCGACCTCAGGAGCCCCACGGACCCGACAAACACAACCACAGGGAAAGCAGATGAAGAGCCCCAGTGATCCTGTATTGTAACAGTTATATATATATATATTCACTGAAAAAACCATAGGTTTCAGGGGTGTTATAGTTAGCTGGACTTTTCACTTGTACAAAACCATTGAAATTCCCCCGTTATAGTTAGTTCAGCTAACTATAACTCGCGCGCCCGCAATGCACTGCTGATGACGTCACATATTACATCACTCATGACATGGTCAGTGACATCACTCATGACATCACTGATGACATCTCAAATGACATCACTGATGACATCACTGATGACATCATCCAGTGAATGTGTGTTTTTGTGAAAATTAAATATGTTTTATATATGTATATCTCAAGGTCGATGGAAGAATAAATGGGTATATAAGTGTCTAAATGGATGATTTGTTTTTGAAAAATTGATTGTGTAACTGACTGATTAAGTGTATCATAGTGAATACATGGCTTAGTGAGTAATGTTTAAATATGTAAATATCTGTATCAGTCTCTCACTTTGTGTATAAGTGGCTGCATGGGTTGGTGAGTAGCTACATGGGTGTCTATATAGGTTATTAGTTGGTTTTTTGAGTATCAGTCTGAGTGTCTGCATGGTTCGGTGGGGGGTATTACGTAGTGCATAGGTGCATGAATGAGTGACTCACTGTTTGTATGTGTTGAAGACAGCATGTGTGCAGGACTGTATGGGTGGATGAGTGTGTGTATGGGTGTGTTAGTGAGTGAATCACTGTCTCAATAGTGTCTTTATGAGTAACTACATATGTTTTAAACTAGTATATGTGACTATTGGTGTATATAAGTGAGTATATGTGAGAGTGAGAGATTGAAAGAGTTCCTGTATGAATAAGTATGTGTTTCTATAAGTGATTGTTTAAAAGACTAAGTATGTGTAAGTTTCCGTAGAAGTAAGTGTGGTGGTGTGTGTATAACTGTATATGCAAGTAAATGTATGTTTGATTCTTTATTAGCATGAGTGACTATGTGTGTGAGTAACTCTATGGATGAGTGGCATTGTGTAACAGGATGTATAGGTGTATGAGTACATATGATGAGTGAGTACATGTAGGAGTGACTGTATAGGACTGTTGGGTGAATGAGTGGATGTGTATGTGGATCTTAGAATTACTGAAGAGGTTGTTGTAACTGGTATTGGTATGTCCATTGTTTTGAAAATTTTAGTCTCTATTTTTAAATGTGTGTATCAAAGGTTATATTAGGGTGAGAGGAGGTCTGCCGCTCTATCACAAGGATGATGTCATCAGTGATGTCATCAGTGATGTCATTTGAGATGTCATCAGTGATGTCATGAGTGATGTCACTGACCATGTCATGAGTGATGTAATATGTGACGTCATCAGCAGTGCATTGCGGGCGCGAGAGTTATAGTTAGCTGAACTAACTATAACAGGGGAATTTCAATGGTTTTGTACAAGTGAAAAGTCCAGCTAACTATAACACCCCTGAAACCTATGGTTTTTTCAGTGAATTTCTGAGGTTTTTTAAATGCTAATTCCTAACTATAACGTGCCTGAAACCTATGTTTTTTTCTGTGAATTTCAAAGGTTTTTTAAATGCTAATTTCTAACTATGCCTACAGAGATAGGACATGTGAAGAAAGAAGAAAAAATGCACAGAAAGAAAAAAAAGAAGCGCAGAAAGAAGCAACAGAAGTCCTCAAAGACGAAGAAAAGTGCAGGAAGAAGGATAACGTGCAGAAAGAACAAAAAGAAGAGCAGAAAGAAGCCTTGTTGCAAAATCATCCTGTACCCTCAACTTTTTCAGACGGATACTGGTGGTAACTGAGTCTGACTAACCAGTCCTAGAGCCAGTGCTATGTTAAAAGACACTTAGAATACAGTGAAAACACCTACATACACTAGGGAACATTATGCGTTGGGGTCCCCCTGTGATTAGCATGACCTCCTCTGTAAGCCCCTAGTATATAATAGGGCAGGGGGATTAAAACTACCTCTTAAAACAGGCCACAGGGCGTTTTTGCACACGTTAACTCAGGCCCCGTCCCCTCCCTTCACCACTGTGTAAACACGCCCTGTGTCCGTTTTTAGTTGGGAGATTAAGTTCATTTGAATCCTGAGGGTCCCTAGGGTCCAACTAGCCCACTAGGTACCTCCAGTAAGTGCCACAGAGCTGCATTGCAGAGAGGTGTAAAAAGTGGCACGGCCTGGACCACCTCTCTGCAATGCAGCTCAGTGGCGCTTACTGAAAGCACTTGGTGGGCTAGTTAGCCCCCAGGGGCCCTCAGTATTGAAGGGAAATTATATCCCCAATTTAAAACGTGCCATAGTGCGTGTTTGCACACGTCACCTCAGGCCCCGTCCCCTCCCTTCACCACTGTGTAAACACGCCCTGTTGCTGTTCTAAGTTGAGAGATTAAGTCCCCTTGAATCCTAAGGGTCCCTAGGGTCAAACTAGACCACTAGGTACCTCCAGTAAGCGCCACAGAGCTGCGTTGCAGAAAGGTGTAAAAAGGGGCTTGGCCTCAGAACACCTGTCTGCAGCGCAGCTCCCTGGCGCATACTGGAGATGCCTGTTGGGCTAGTTGGCCCTCAGGGACCCTCAGTATTGAAGAGGAATTAATTCCCCAACTTACAACTCGCCAGGGGGCGCGTTTGCAGAGTGCTGCAAAGAGGGGGCGTGGCCTCCGGCACGATGCCAGTATTTTATTTATTTTAATTTTTTAAGAAGGGGGGCTGTGTCGTTCCCCTTCTTATTCTAATTTATTGGCCCTGATGACCCCATCCCCCAGGGCCTGTCTCCTAATTATATTTTTTTGACCCCAATCCCCAGGGCAGGCCACTGTTTTTTATTATTTTAAAAAAATATATATTTATCGACACACATAGGACATGCTGGACAAACCGTACGTACCTATCACCATGACGATTTGCGTGATATTCATTAAAAGGCGACTATGCATACAATGAATCCACGTGGAATGTATTTACACCACTAGTGAAGCTCTGACATGTCTGATGCCCTACCGTGCCTAATCCCGTTTGTCGTTTATTTATACAAACATGGGTAGCTATTGACGGGCACATTTAATACACATGCACACCAAGCCATTCAAAGGGGATTCGACAAAAATTCGACCAAAACTATGCAAGAAACCCCCCTCACGGTTAATAAAACACACATCCACTGCCGGATGTGTAATACTTTTTATTTTACTCTGTGAAAAGGGGACGAACATCACTTGAGAGTCACAGCGCGCTCCTGGCAGAGCCCAATGCTGTGTTACACCCACCATTGCCTGCTGAGTGCCACACACCTCTGTGTTGTATTCCACCAGCTAGTGCATATGCTATGACACTCTCTAGCCCATGTGCACTGTAACACCACCCCGTGAATATGTCATGCCACACTTGTCTTCGCACGGGTTATATTGCCCCATCTAACGTGCCTTCCTCGATGCCTATGTTACAACGCACAGTGCTATGCCATACATATTACAATCTAGGATCCATATCTTTGTCACAGTGCATATGCAACGTTACACTCCCCAGCACATATTTTATATTACAACTTTAGAGACTAGTTAGGTTACACAACACTGCCCTGTGCATATTACACTCCAAGGCGCATATCGCATAGCACGCGCTAGTGCCTGTGCTATCTCGCGCTCTCCAATGAATCTGTCATTGCGCACAATGTATTGCATATTATATTTCACGCCCGGTTCATCTTATATCACACTTTTTGGTGCATAGTTTATACCATACACTATATCTAGTTTTCATTTTCAATCGTGCTCTCAGGACTATGTTCTATATAACACTGTGTTCACCTACCCTTTTCACGGGCATTACATTTTGCGATAGGGGGTGGAGGGTCAGGGGGTGTTTCTGCCAAGTGAGCTCGGAGTCACAGTCACAAACGTCCTCTTCTTCCTGAATAAAAGTGAGATCATGCTGCATACTTGTTCATATTTTAAGTAGATCGCACAGACACACGTTTTAAAAACAATAAAGTTCCTAATACCTGCCCTCCGATGTCTTTGTGCATGCCCCTGCTCCATCCTTTTTGCCCACCATGTTCCATGGACCTGCCACTCCTATCTACTCTGAGTGTTCTGTTGAGCTGCCACTCCCCTCCCACCTGCCTAGCATTGTCAGATGACTGTAACCTGTCCCTACCACCTCCACCCTGCCTGTCCACATGCCATGCCCCTATCCTCTTCCTCCTGTCCTACATGGTCCATTATACTGCCACACCCTTCTGCCCTCCCTGGTCTGTTGTACTGCAACTGCTCCTCCTGCCTGCCCCGTGCGGTCTGTTGTGAGGCCCCTTCCCCTGAACTTTCTTGTCTGTGCACAGGTCCTGACCCTCCCTTCTATCCGCCATCGTCCTTTGTGCATGCCCCTGCACCTTCCTTCTTGCCCATCATAGCCATTGTGCTGCCACTAACCCTCCCACTTGCCATGCATGGTCTTCTGTGCTGCCATGGCCCCTCCCACCTTCCCTGTGTGGTCAGTTAGCTGCCCCTGACCCCCTCCCACCTTCCCTCCATGGTCTGTGTGTATTCCATCACAGTCTCACTGTTGCTCTTCATGGTGTGTCTTGCTTCTAGTGCCCATCCTGCCTGGCCTCCATGGCTATCTTGCTGCTCCTGCCCCCTTGCCCCCAGCCCTCTGTTTACATGTGCAGACCCCTACTCCCTCCCTCCTGGCTTGTCTGTTCCATTGTAATGCCCCTGATCCGTCCCTCCTGCCCTTTATGGTCTGTTATGCTGCAGCTTTCTCTCCTGTCTGTCCATTATGGTCAGCTAGCTACCATTGCCATTTGCCCCTCTGTTCTCTGTTGTCCATGTGCATGGTCCTGTCCCCTTCCTCTTGCTTTCTATGGATTGTTGTGCTGCACTCCCTTCCCGCATGCCCTGTGTGGTGTATTGTGCTGCTGCAAACCCTGATGCCTGCCCTGCAGGGTCAGTTTGGTGCACCTCTCCATGTCCCTCCTGTCCTCTGTTATCCAAGTCCATGTCCCTACCCCATTTCCTTCCATGATCCAATGTACCATACTTGCGAACATTTTGAACTTGGTAAGAGGGAGATTTTGAAAAAAAACTGGGGTATTGATTTTCCCTTTTGAGTTACATTGAAAAAGAGGAGATTGTAGACAGGAGACAGATCAAATAAAGCCCATTTGAGCTTAAAAACATTGGACGTTTCCTGGCTGAATCGGGTCTGTTGGCATGTATGGTTGTACTACCATTGCCTCTTCCTTCTGCCGACAATGGTCTATTACATTGCCACAGCCTCTCTTGCAAGTCCTGTATTGTTGGTTTGTTGCACCTGCCCCCCTTTCCACTGCCCTCCATAGTCTGTTGTGCTGCCACGGCCCTTCCTGCCTGCTCAGTGTGGTTAAATTGTTGCCTTTGCACCCTCCTACCTGCCTTCAATTTTCAGAGTCCGTGCCCCTGGCCTCTGCCTCTCAACAGGGTCCTAATGAACAACTAGATTGCTAACATTCTATATTTATTACAAAAGTGTGGAACGCCTGACGTCATCTTGATGTAATCAAAACTGTAATACCTAGAGCATTTCCTTTAGAAATTACATATATGAGAGCGTCTTATTGGCATCAAAATTATGGTTAGTGCTCTAAAAGACTAAAATAAGGACATATTTTCTGAGTTTTCAAATAGCGACAAAGCACTTTTAAATTATTTGTTATCTTTATGTTTTTTTATCCAGTTGACCACTTGATTAAATGTTGCACTTAGGGGAGAGGATGTGGTGTTAGTTCCAGAGCTGCAGACTTTGCAACTGGGGAACCAGGTTGGAGGTTCTGCTTCAGCTCGACATTCTGTGATTCTGGTAAAATCACTTAGTCTCCCCATGTCTACAACCAAAATGAATTTGTTCTTGTGTGATGTAACCAATGCTCATGTAAAGCACTCCAATACCTGACAAGTCTGCACTATATAACACTGCAAAAACACAAAATAATAAGTGTTTTGCACACTTCTGTCATTGGGCTATATTTGGGCTACATCTGTGTGATTTTGGGCTACATTTGGGCTCTTTTGTCTCCGGTGGCCATCTTGGGAGATTTATTTGTTATGAAGTTTCCTAATTTCCTCATGTACTGCAGTCTCCTCAGTAGGAAATGCTTTCAGTTTTTTACTTTGATTCCATCATGAAGGTATTCAGATATGTCACACATTTGCCATAAATTCTGAATGTTAGCACTCTAGTTGCTCATTAGATCACTGTAGTAAAACTACTGCTCACCATGGAAGTCTGCTCCTGGTATTAAAAGTGCATGTTTCAGTCTGCATGTCAGAATTTTTTAATGATATAGAAGAGGATTTGAGAAGTCACTCAAAATGTGCCCTCATTTTCTTTCTTCAGCATTAATCATAATTTCTATGGCAAAATGAACCCCCTCATTGTGTTCCTTTTTAAATTAAATGTTTTAAGTGTTACCAGTTTATTCCAATCAAGATGGCTTCAGGTGTGCCATACTTTTGTCATAATGAAGACAGTAAGCGCTCTAGTTGTTTTTAAGAACACTCTGGGACATTCTGTCATTGGGCTATACTTGGGCTATATCTGGGTGATATTTGGGCTACATTTGGGCTCTTTTGTCTCTGGTGGCCATCTTGGGAGACTTATTTGTTATGAAGTTTCCTAATTTCCTCATTTACTGCAGTCTCCTCAGTAGGAAATACTTTCAGTTTTTTACTTTGATTCCATCAAGAAGGCATTCAGATGTGTCACACATTTGCCATAAATTCAGAATGTTAGCACTCTTTTTGCTCATTTGATCACTGTAGTAAAGCTACTGCTCACCAGGGAAAACTGCTGCTGGTATTGAAAGTGCATGTTTCAGTCTGCATGTCAGAATTTTTTAATGAAATAGAAGAGGATTTGAGAAGTCACTCAAAATGTGCCCTAATTTTTCTTTCTGCAGCACTAATCATACTTTTTATGGAAAAATGACCCCCTCATTTTGTTCCTTTTTAAATTAAATGTTTTAAGAGTTACCACTTTAATCCAAGCAAGATGGCTTCAGGTGTGCCATACGTTTATCATAAGTAGGACTGTTAGCGCTCTAGTTGTTCTTTGGAACACTCTGGGAAGCTGCCGTAGAACACAAAGGAATCAACTGACAGTCTCTGCCCTTGTTGGATGTACATGTTTTACTGAGAATGTCAGACTTCATTCTCACATGACTGAGAAAGATAATGTGAATTTACAGAAAATAAGCTCTCAGTTTAGCTTATAGATCACCTTCCAAACCTCTGTGGGAAAAGCATGAGAAAATATTTTTCTCTCAATCATGATATCCCAGCAGAAGGCTTTTTCACATAGTGAAATCACCTTAGAACATACCACAATTCCTAAAATGAGTATGGTACCATCAACAAATGATTTATAATGTAACTAAAGTCTTAAAACCTTCTATTAACTGCAATGCTTTTTAATGAGGTGCAATCATGTATATTGGTCCCAAGATGGCTGCCAACACTTCTTGGATGAAGTGCTGACAGCCAATCAGATCTCAGGATGAGATGTGTGGTTAGGCTCCGCCCACATATATATATGATTTTAATTTTGATTTTCTCAGGAACTACTGAACAGATTGACACCAGACCTGCAAAAGGCACTTCCCTGACCTGAGGACTACCTCTCTGCCAAATTTCAAGTAATTCTGTTCAGCCGTTCGGGCTGTACCTTGGACTAAAGGTCCCTATGGAAAATTGCATGGGGAAAAAGCGTTTTGGGACCTCCCTTTTTTCTCACCCCCCACTTGACGAATCCCGCCGAGACTTTCAGGGTAGGAGCGGAGCGGAGCGCCCCACCTATTTTGAACATTTTGCGAGGATTCGTCAACCGGCGCCAAAGTTATTCCAAATAGAATGTTGCGGATTTCCTATGGAAACACGGTCCTAACTATAACTATCTACTGGCGACCGCCAGTAGATTATATATATATATATATATATATATATATATATATATATATATATATATATATATATATATTCAACCGACGTTGTAATCCCTCCTTCCTCGAATCACCAGCAACCACGGACCTTGTTCACGAGTAAAGTGAAAGTCAACCAGTAAGTATAATAAATAGTCATGTGATTTCCTTATGATAAACAAAGAAAACAGACTTAGAGGCTTCTCGTTACTTCACGAGGCCACTTTTTTCTTCAATGCAACTTTAACATGATTTAAATTCACAACTAATGCATTGCGAAGAACTGAGCCAAAAAATGGTTTAAGACTGATACTATAGTGCATTGTAGGAAAAATAAATGGCAGTTATCATCCTTTTGGATCGTAAAGGTTAAGCATACACCTTTAAACACCAGGTCCAATTGAACCGTGGTTTCATTTAAACATAGTTCACAACATTGACAATTAGAGCCCATGTGGGCATTGATATCAAATGCCAATGATCTCAATTTTTACATCATGATATTGTCCTACTCGGCATGTTAACTAAAATGCCATAATAAATCAATGCATCTTTAGTTAATACTTCTTGCCCCAGTGGGCTTATAAAAGATACTCAAGATCTTCTGCACGTCACCAGAATAGACCAAAGTTTTGCATCTACAAGAAAAAACAAATAAATCAATCAACCACTGATCGAAAGGAATCACTAAAAATACATTCCCTGAAACTTTACACATAACAAAATATTTAAAAACATTTTTGGCAATTACATTCATAAAATGAATAGCTGCTGACTCTCGTTAGACAATGCAGGACTGTGAAGATTAGACAAAAATACCTACGAATTCTTTCACCCTAAGTGCACTGCCAATTCTTCGTCACAGTTATGACCAATGGGGGCCAGAGTTCCATACTGAATTATGAGTTTAGACTCCAACCGTCTAAGATCTTGAACCCTATTGCCTCCTCTTTCATTAACCTTTATTGAGTCAAGAACACAAAAACTAAGCAAATCACTGTTCTGACTGTGGTGACTCAAGAAGTGGCGTGCAACAGGGTATTGTTTGTCGCCATGTTTTATAGCGCGAAGATGTTCTAAAATCCTGATTTTAGCTTTATGTATGGTGCTGCCGATGTAAGCTTTCTTACAGGGACAAAACAGGGCATAAACCGCAAAATCTGTGTTACATGATGTGTGCTTCAAAATTTTGTAGGGCTTGTTGTTTGGGGAAAGAATACATTCTTTGCAGTTTTTGCTATGTTTGCATGCCTTACATTTTCTGCATGTGTAAAAACCTTGTACCCCTAAAATGTTGACATGTGTCGGTTCAATGGCTCTGCACAATGTGTCTTTTAATGATTTCGCCTTTCTGTACGTGACCTGTGGAAACATTTCCACACTCTTTGAAAGGTCACTGTCAGTGTGTAACACTGGCCAAAAAGTGTTGAGGCTTTTGCGAAAATCTATGGCCTGATTATTGTAGGTGGTAATGAACCTTATTTTCTCTGTCTCTTCATCATTTTTTTCAACCTTATCGGTTAATAATGATTCCCTTGATCTTTTAGCCACTTCTGCCTTCGCTTTGTTAACAACAGTTTTGGAGTATCCTCTTTCTAAAAATCTTAGAATCATCACCTTTTCTTCCCTTTCATAGTCTTCCAATGAGCTGCAGTTGCGCTTCGCTCGCAAAAGTTCTCCCAAAGGGATACTGTCTAACAGAGGTTTTGGGTGACAGCTACGTGCGTGCAGAAGGCTATTCCCGGCTGTTTTTTTCCTAAATAGACAGCTTTTTAAGCTATCATTTTGGATGGTGAGGGAAAGATCCAAAAACTCAATGTTAGTTTGTGACCATTGACTTGTAAAATGAAGATTGAAAATATTATCATTGAGACTCTCCACAAACAAATTTGCTTCGGTCTCACTGCCATTCCAAATGCAAAGGATGTCATCTATGTATCTTACCCACTTCACTACTTTTTCATTGAAAACCTCATGTTCTTTGACAACCTTTTCCTCCCAGTACCCCAAATAGAGACCTGCAAAGCAAGGAGCAAAGCAAGTCCCCATTGAAGTACCGAGGGATTGTCTGTAGACTTTGCCGTCAAAAATAAAAAAGTTTTGTGTTAAACAAGAAGTCATCATTTCAACAAGCATCTCAGTGTGTCGGAGATATGAGATGGATCTTTCATTCAAATAGTATTTGCATGCTGCAAGTCCTAACTCGTGTGGTATACATGTGTAGAGACTTGTAACATCTACGGATAGGAGTGAAAATTCTTTTTTCCACTCAAGATTTTCAATTACTTTCAAAAAATGACCCGTGTCCTTAATGTATGATGGAAGTTTTGTGACAAAAGGTTGCAAGAAAAAATCAACATATTTGGAAGTGTTTTCCATACAGCTGCCTCTAGAAGAGACAATCGGTCTTCCGGGAGGGTCTGTTGGATTTTTATGAATCTTAGGTAATAGGTATAGAGCTGGTAATCTTGGATGTTTACACATCAAAAAATCAAATTAATTTTTCTCTAATACCCCATCTTTTTTCCATTTCTCTAAGCTTGCCTGGAACAATCTTATAGAATGTTCATACTCCATCCTATTGCTTCTTTGGTATTTTTCAGTGTCTGCGAGTTGTTGCAAGCCTTCATCTATATATTTCTTCCGTGATTGAACAACCACATTTCCCCCTTTGTCTGATTTTTTAATAACTATGGTGTTCTCGTTTTTCAAACTGTTAATAGCATCTCTTTGTGTTGACGTAACATTATTCCACCCATACCATTTTTTCTTTGAAAGTTTCATTAACTCTTGTGTAACTCCTCTCTCAAATACCTCAATCGCATCGTTTTTAATTTGTGGCAAAAAAATGGACTTTGGTTTAAAAGGATTTCTAGCATTCAAATTAAGGATGACATTATCATTCTCAAAATCGGAAAATGGATTATCGTTATTCGTTGCTATGCCAGCCAAAACATTGGCTGTGTGAAGTAACTCGGCATCATTAATACTCACTGTGCTTGGATTATCTCTGATGTTTTTTACTTTTGTTTCAACCTTGGTAGCAAACCATTTTTTTATACGTAATTTCCTGGTAAAATGGAAAAGATCTATTCGACTTTGCGTGTAATTGAAGTCATTGGATGGACAAAAGGTGAGTCCAAGGGAGAGTAGTTCTACTTCGAAATCACTAACCACTCTGTCCGATAGATTAATTACCGTTTTCTTATCCATTACTTCGTCTTGCTTTGGCCCCTTGTACGACTTCCCACTGGGCTCATAGTGTCTTTCCGTGTTGGCTTGTTTCCTCTTCTTGCGCCTTTGTTTCCTCTTCCACGACCTCGTGCATTTCCTTGTTTGTTGTTGGTTTGTCTCCCCTTGGCCATCATGTTGAATTCTGTTAAAATGCTGGTTTTTGCCCCATCGAAATTAGAAATATTCGAGACTTCACTACTACTAGCGATACTTCCGTCAGTTTGGGGTTCAGTGTCTGTTAGTTCTTCTTGTATATTGGTTCCTCTGTTAGTGTTCTCCACCATTGGCCTTTCCACGGGGGGATTTTTCCGAAGTTGGTCATATTTTTTTGCAAAGGTTAGAATTTGTCCTTTTTGGTAATCCACCAAATCTCTTTGAAACTTTCTCTGTTTTTTTAATTTGATGTCATCTTCTATCTTTTCCAAATTTCTTTCCATTTTGTCCATTTCTTTTTTGAATTCATCATGTTCACAGAGCGCTTTGATCTGTTCAGTTAAATTGTCAATAGTGTCTGCCAATCTTTCACAATCTTTCTTGGCGTATTTGACCAATAACGTCAACATGTTGGTTGAGCAGTTATGGTTGTTGCTCGCCCAGTCATTCACCAATTCAGGGTCGGGATCACTGAAGGTAGGTGTAATGAAGATACGTAACCCTCTGGGTATTCTACCCACGTCGATGTATTTTTGTAGGGTGGTGGCTTCCCACCATTTGTTCTGCTCCGTTTTTAACGCCTTCCACAATTGATCCCATAATTGTCGTTTACTCGATGTCGGTATGTCATTGCTTGTTGACGGTCTGTTTTCAACTGTCTCCACAGTCTCTGCATTGTCAAACATCCTGTCTGCTGCTTCAGCGCGTTTAATATTTTGTTATGTGTAACGTTTCAGGGAATGTATTTTTAGTGATTCCTTTCGATCAGTGGTTGATTGATTTATTTGTTTTTTCTTGTAGATGCAAAACTTTGGTCTATTCTGGTGACGTGCAGAAGATCTTGAGTATCTTTTATAAGCCCACTGGGGCAAGAAGTATTAACTAAAGATGCATTGATTTATTATGGCATTTTAGTTAACATGCCGAGTAGGACAATATCATGATGTAAAAATTGAGATCATTGGCATTTGATATCAATGCCCACATGGGCTCTAATTGTCAATGTTGTGAACTATGTTTAAATGAAACCACGGTTCAATTGGAACTGGTGTTTAAAGGTGTATGCTTAACCTTTACGATCCAAAAGGATGATAACTGCCATTTATTTTTCCTACAATGCACTATAGTATCAGTCTTAAACCATTTTTTGTCTCAGTTCTTCGCAATGCATTAGTTGTGAATTCAAATCATGTTAAAGTTGCATTGAAGAAAAAAGTGGCCTCGTGAAGTAACGAGAAGCCTCTCTAAGTCTGTTTTCTTTGTTTATCATAAGGAAATCACATGACTATTTATTATACTTCCTGGTTGACTTTCACTTTACTCGTGAACAAGGGAGTGTTATCCCGAAACGCGTAGAGTAAGTTGTTTTGCCTTATGCTCTAATTAAAGACCGTTTTGAAGCTCATCGGTGTCCGGGGTTGCTGGTGATTCGAGGAAGGAGGGATTACAGCGTCGGTTGAATATTGAGAGGTTTGCCACCTCGCCGCGGACCACCATCACAAGTGAGTGGGGGGAAGGCTAAAAGTAGCATTTTCGCTACTGCTGCGGTGCACGTTCTTTCTAGAAACGTGGTGTTTGGCAGTAATAGATTGCGCTATCGCCCGCGCAAGTGGCGCACCCGCACTGCTGAGAGCAACGGAGTGGGGCGGTGTTGTTTTTCGAATATATATATATATATATTACCTACTGGCGGTCGCCAGTAGGTAGTTATAGTTAGGACCACGTTTCCATAGGAAAACCTCAACATTCTATTTTGAATAACTTTGGCGCCGGTCGACGAATCCTCGCGAATTTCTCAAAATAGGTGGGGCGCTACGCTCCGCTCCTACCCTGAAAGTCTCGGGGGGATTCGTCAAGCGGGGGCTGAGATAAAAGGGGGGTCCCAAAACGCGTTTTTCCCATGCATTTTTCCATAGGACCTTTAGAACGAGCTACAGCCCGAACGGCTGAACAGAATTACTAGAAATTTGGCAGAGAGGTAGTCCCTAGGTCAAGGAAGTGCCTTTTGTAGGTTTGGTGTAAATCTGTTCAGTAGATTCTGAGAAAATAGCCTTTAAATCAATATATATATCTGAGCCCGCTTACGGTACGCTTACGGTACGCTTACCGTACGCTTACCGTAAGCTTACGGTGGCGTGCGCGAGCGCGATTCTGATTGGCTCTTAGATCTTAGTAAACATTCGAATCGGCCGAAACCAGGAAGCGGCGTCCGCCATTTTGTCTCCCGCACTGAGTGTTGTTTATCAAACATGATGGCCAAAAACATGTTACGGGGCTGTTTTGACAACTCCCTCCCACATAGTCATGTTGAGGGAGTCCCCAAACATCCCCCAAGAGCAAAAACGGTTTTATTTTTTTTTCGGCAATTTCGCGGGGTACGCTTACCGTACGCTTACCGTACGCTTACCGTAAGCTTACCGTACGCTTACGGTAAAAAAATAAAAATAAAAAAAACACTATCCACACTTACCCCACCCCCTGTGCTTTTGGTGGACGCAGGCCACCAAATGTGCAGGGCTTATTAATAGAGAAAAAAAACGTAATTTTGGCAACATGAAATTATAAAATCGAAATAAAAAAAACACTATCCACATTGACCTCACCCTCTGTGCTTTTGGTGGCCGAAGGCCACCAAATGTACAGGGCTTATTAAAGTTGATAAAAACCGTGCACGGAACGAACTGCGTTAAGTGGGCGCGCACGCCACAAATGGCGTAAAGTAACTTAGCATTTAAAAAACCGTACAAATTCACTGAAAAAACCATAGGTTTCACACACGTTATAGTTAGGAAATAGCATTTAAAAAACCTTGCTAATTCACTGAAAAAACCATAGGTTTCACACATGTTATAGTTAGCTGGACATTTTACTGATAAAAAACCAATGAAATTCCCCCGTTATAGTTACTGTAGGCAACTATAACTCACGCGACCGTAATCCTCTGCTGATGACATATGTGTCTTTATGAAAAAAAAATATTTGTAATATATGTATAGCTAAAATTTAATGGAAGAAGATATGGGCAAATAAGTGTCTAAATACAGTATTAGCATCAGCAGAGGATTGCGGTCGCGTGAGTTATAGTTGCCTACAGTAACTATAACGGGGGAATTTCATTGGTTTTTTATCAGTAAAATGTCCAGCTAACTATAACATGTGTGAAACCTATGGTTTTTTCAGTGAATATATATATATATATATTTTTTTTTTAGAGTTTTATATAGCGCGAACTAGACAACTAGACCCGAGGATATCAGGTTTCAGAGCGCTTTACATGAGCGCCAGTTTAGTTACAGATGGACACATTCATTTTTGTTTCTGTTAGGCACAGGGAGATTAAGTGATTTGCCCAGAATCACAGGATGTTGAGCGTCCTTGCCGAGACTCAAACCCGGTTCCCCAGCTTCGAGGTCGACCGCTCTAGCCGTAAGGCTACATCCTCTCCCCAATATATAGCGCTTACTACCCTTATGTGGGGCACTGAAGCACTCATCTACATGGGCAGAAGCTAAGCCATGTATGGTGTGTGGTTGGAAGGGTTTTGTCGATGTTTTTTTATCCTATGTGGGAAGTATTTCCCTGTCATGTGTGATGACCACCGAGGTGAGGTGCGGTTATCATGTGATGGGACGCAGCGCCTAATAAGAAAGGTGAAAATGAGTGCTCCAAGTCCAGGTAGGATAGACAGGATGCAGAAATTAGAATAATGTGAGCGTGAGCGTGTCACACTGTGACGGGACTCCTACCTGCACACGCTGAGGAGATCTCCAGACTGGAAGTCCTGCCAGATCCGGGTAGTGAGATGCGAGAGGGGCCTTTGCAGGGCAGCGCTGCTGAGGAGGTCCCCTGAGAACCCTGTCCGGATGCAAGGGCGTTTTAATACCGCCGTCACGTTTATTCTAGTCAGGACAAATTCTGCAATTCATGTTCTATCCTGAGCACACTCTGCCCTGCCTTACTAGCTATCCCGGACACACACTGACTGCGGGACTTGACACCCTGGACACCCTGCCCGGCATGCCCTGTTATCTTGGACACACGCTGTACTTACGGGCCTTGCTGGCCTGGACGAATGTATGACGTTACAACGCATACATTTACAATGCATGCCTTTACAACGCAGTTTTTAAATCGCAACATCCTTTACAACGCATACATTTACATCGCATGCCACTATAACAAATTTTTTAAAACTACATTTACAACACATTCCATTACATCGCATTATACCTTTACAACGCATACCATTACAACGCATACCATTACATTGCATTTAAGGTAAGTGTTGGATAGTGTAGGTGTAAAATGACTTTTCTAACTCCAGGGGTTGCAACATTAGGGTAAGTGTTGGATAGTGTAGGGGTAAAAATGACTACTCTAACTCCAGGGGGTGCAATAGTAGGGTAAGTGGTGGATAGTGTAAGGGTACTATGCGTTCTAATGGTATGCGTTGTAATGACTTGCAATTTAATGCCTGCGTTGTAGTGACATGCGTTGTAGTGTCATGTGTTGTTGTGACATGCAATGTAATGACTGCATTGTAGTGACATGCGTTGTAAAGGATGTTGCGATGTAATGACTGCGTTGTAAATGTAGTGCGATGTAATGACTATGTTGTTAAGGTTGTTTCCCGTCCTGGACACACTTGCACTGCAGGCCCAGCGGGCCCTACTACCCTGGACTGACACGGCGCACTGGACACACTTGCACTGCAGGCCACATTATCCTGGACACACTCTGCGTTGCGTTGCGTGCTATCATGGACATACAGACCTGCGTGCCCCTCTGCCCTGAACCCCCACTGCGCACTGGACACACTTACACTGTGGGTCCTACTACCCTGAACTCACACTGTGCACTGGGTACACTTGCACTGCAGGCCCGGCGGGCCCTAGCTGGACTCACACTGCGCAGTGGACACACTTGCACTGTGGGCCCAGCGGGCCCTACTACCCTGAACCCACACTGCGCACTAAACACACTTACACTGCAGGCCCAGCATGCCCTACTACTCTGAACTCACACTGCGCACTGGACACACTTGCATTGCAGGCCCAGCATGCCCTAGTACCCTGAACTCACACTGCGCACTGGACACACTTGCACTGCAGGCCACACGTATCCTGTACACACTGTGCACTGCTTTCCATTAGGACACTCTGCGTTGCGTCGCCTGCTGTCCTGGACATACTTGCATTGCGTGCCCCTCTGCCCTCAACTCACCTGCCCGCCGGAGATCCGCGGCCGCCTCCTCCCAGTTGCGGAAGATAGCCCAGTACAAGGTGAGCGGCTCCAGTTTTCCGGGTACCAAACACCCCGCACGCCCCCGCTCTCTCCTTAGTGGAGGGTGAGGTGCTTCACCTGGGGCACGAACCTCCATTCGCCTCCCTCGGGGCTCGGCCAAGTCTGAAGAGACAGGGGGTTTGGTTCAGGCAGCAGGCTGACATTTTGAAATAAAAGCGCACTTTGTCCGAACACGACTCGCTGCATGACTGCGTCACGCTGCTTGCAACTCTTACGAAGTCAGTAGTCTCCGGGGCGCAGCCATGCGTTGGGGGTGGGTCATAGTCTGACAGAGTCTGTCCAAGTGCACCGACCTGACAGGCGCCAGCTGCCCTACTCTGGCAGAGGGCGCCAATTCAAGATGAAAGAACAGTGTGATCTTCTGCAAATAATGCCACAGGGCCGTCAAAAGGTGTCATATCAGTGGCACTAACACTAAGCAGGAGTGGGTGCGGTAGCACCAGGCAGTTCCTTGCTGAAAAATAGTAATACAGGAAAGGCGCCACTCCCGATTCACTTGGCTGGGGTTCCCAAACTCATATTTTATGCCGCCCTCTCCCTTTTGCCGCCCTAGGCGGCCGCCTAGTCTTGCCTAATGGTAGAAACGGCCCTGGGACCATGATGAGGGAGTACTTAAGACAGGAGAGGGAGAGATATAGGGGCAGATTTACAAGCCCCCTGCGCCACTTTTGCGTCATTTTTCCCATGTTAAAAATGAAGCAAAAGTGGCGCAAGGGGCTTGTAAATCTGCCCCATAATCCTAGAAAAAAGAAATATGGTCGATATATTGTAAGTGAGCTCATAGTGTGCACCGAGGTTATTTGTCATGTAAGCACTTTTGGGCCAGTTTATATTCAAAACTGCAATTCTTTGAAGCCATGATCATCTTAATATCACTCACGCGTTTCTTCGAAAGAGGACACGTATTAGAGAAAGGAGCAAACATTGGTTTAAATATATACGCTAACAGCAAGACACCCTACATATTTACATAATCTGTGAAAAACATACACATTTGAAACCTACACGTCAAACAAGGCTACCTCTTTTGTCAATAATACATTCAGGCTTATTTTACAACCCAAGCTCAGAAAACATTAGCTTTGTTTAACAACTGATAACAGAGGGAGTCAGGGTCAAAATGTGAAATTAATGGAGAGAGAGAGCTGTGGTTTGACGGGAATTTATTTTTCTTTCATCCATGTATGCCTCATAATCGTATCATGTTCATAAGGTGTGGGCTCCAATCCCTTTGTGCTCAAATAGTGGTATTTACCTGTGTCTCCAGGAGGCAAGGCAAACACCTTCACCTGTGAGTCACCTGTGCTGCAGGGACGCAGTTCCCAAAGTTGCTGATCCTTTGGAGAAGCAAGAAATACCTGAGCGCCAGCCTCCACACTTGCCAGGGCCAGAGGTATCAGCGATGGGTCAGCAAAAGGCCAGGGCTGGGGGATTAGCATTACATTACCAGCCTCATCGGAATCACGTTTTTTATTACTGTAATTTGAAGTTATCAGAAACTGGAAGCTTAGTGTGAAGGAGTGACCCAAAATGAGGAATGACTGAGGGAATTACACCAGGAATTACCAACTCCCTCAGTGATCCTTCATTTCTTAGTAGACCTTCAAGGACCAATTCCTCATGGGTTGAATTTCCACCATCTCCTGAGTTACCGCCGCCGGTATCCCTGTTTTGGTAACTTTGGGTGTAGGGAAAATACAGCATATTTTCAGACCGTCTGGTAAGAAGGTCTTGGAGCCCTTTTCACTTTCTGTTTCTGTCACTGTCTTCATGGTCCTGCGACTAGGGGTCGTAACAGGGCCGTTTCTAGGTGCTTTGCTGCCCTAGGCGAGAATTGAAAAATGCCGCCCCCTCCCTTTTACTACCATCACTCTCTCCCCCTGTCATCCAGGCTAGAAGGACCCCCCCCAAAAAACGTATTGGAATTATGAAGGTTCAACCAGTGTTCTACCTAAGGGTATTTAACAGATAACCATTACACAAGAGAATATGTTGGGAACCGAAGATGTGTAGCGGACAGGGGACCTACAATAAGAACACACAGGCTGTTGAAGAGGTGTGCAGTGGGACCTCAAAAAAGGAACATACAGGAGGACCCCAGAGTGAAAGTACAGAGGGCACCACAGAACATGAGATTCAAAGACCCCGCAGTAGGAGCCAAAGGGACCCAGAAGAAGTGCCCCTGGGGCTCCAAAACAGAAGCCTAGAGGAACCCTAAAAAAGGAGGCCAGGACTCAGCGACCTCAGGAGCCCCACGGACCCGACAAACACAACCACAGGGAAAGCAGATGAAGAGCCCCAGTGATCCTGTATTGTAACTGTTATATATATATATATATTCACTGAAAAAACCATAGGTTTCACACATGTTATAGTTAGCTGGACATTTTACTGATAAAAAACCTATGAAATTCCCCCGTTATAGTTAGTGCAGGCAACTATAACTCACGCGACCGCAATCCTCTGCTGATGACATATGTGTCTTTATGTAAAAAAAAAATTTGTAATATATGTATAGCTAAAAATTTATGGAAGAAGACATGGGTAAATAAGTGTCTAAATACAGTATTAGCATCAGCAGAGGATTGCGGTCGCGTGAGTTATAGTTGCCTGCACTAACTATAACGGGGGAATTTCATAGGTTTTTTATCAGTAAAATGTCCAGCTAACTATAACATGTGTGAAACCTATGGTTTTTTCAGTGAATATATATATATACATGAAAAAACAAAGGTTACCGGGACCCCGCAATGCACTGCTCATTAACTCACATATAACATCACTCATGACATGGTTAGTGGCATCACTGATTATAGCGCGGGGACACGCTTTGAGCGTAACCATGCGCTTTATAAAATTCCCTTATTATTATTATCTCAAATGACATCACTGATGACATCATCAAGTGAGTGTAAGTGTTTTTAAGAGTTTATGGGTATAAAATATACACTAACCTACTGCAAAAGTTTAAAAAGTTTACTAGCCGCACTACTACTGAGTAATATTTCTTCTAACATATATCATGTGAATCCTCCCGAAATTTTCAAAACAAATTTGCCACTCACTTCAACTGCTGTTTTGAAAGTTTCAGGGTGATCGGTCAAACGGGAGCTGAGAAAAAGCGGGGTCCCATAACATTTTTTCCCCATGGTAATTTCCATAGGAAACTTTAGACATGCCCACAGCCCAAACTGTGGAACGGAATTACATCAAATTTGGCAGAGAGATAGCTGTTGGGCCAGAAAGCAACCTTTTTGTTAAATGGTGTAAATTTGTTCAGTAGTTTAAAAAATATTAAGGAAAATCCAAATTTGTATATCTGGTGGACGTGGTGGAACCGTGATCTCTACTGATCTCTTGCTGAGATCTGATTGGCTGCCAACACTTCAAACCAGAAAGTGTTGGCAGCCATCTTGTGACTCAGTTGAACTGAGTCACAGAATTTTTTTTTTTTTTAAAGTAAAGGGGGAGTGTAGAAACACCTGGACTCCCTTGGCCTCTTGGGGGTGTCCTACAGGGACCCTGCAGGGCCAAAAAATCATTTTTTAAAACAAATTGAGCAAGAGTCACGCTGTTTCCACGAATCCCGCAGAAATATTTTTTTAAAACATAGAGCGGGCTCCTGCGCTTTGTTTCTAATCAGCCACCAGGTGGGCCAGGTCCCAGGTCCTAGGGGCAGGCCCAAAAACCCCAGGGACTGCTACCTTCCCGGGCAATTCTTAATAACTTATGTGGGGTTGTCCTGGGCAACCCCCATGCCCTAGGGACTGCCACCTCCCGAGGGCAAATGTTTTATTAATGTGAGGATGCCTGTCTGACCCTCTCGCAGCCCCTGGGGCCGCCACATCCCCGGGGCAAATTATGAAATTAATGCAGGTGCCACGCGGCCGCCTGCAGCCCTGGTGACCACTACCTCCCCAGAGCTAATGGTAAAAAGGAAAATGTGGGGCCACATGGCCCCTACAGCCCCAGAGGCTGTCACCTGCAATTGGTCCACGTCTGGGCATACCCATACTACTTAGGGCAAAAAGTGCTGCAGCAACAAATGAAGGACGGAATGATGAATGAATCAAACATTCACCCCGAGTCCAGAGATCTGGGTTAAATCCATTGCCCTTTTGCTCACTACGCCACCCCAGTTTGGCCACAGTCATATGCAAATCAGCCTTGACCCTGGACCAGAACCAAGCATCCTGGGACTGGTTTTGGGGCACTTTTTGCCCTAAGTGGGATGGGTATGCCCAGATGTGGGTCCCTTGCTCACAGTGCCACTAGATTCAAGCTAGCCTGGCTGATGAGGGGTGTTACCCCCGTCCTTCATTCAGAAATGGCCTGGCCTGGGGGGATGGGGTCTCTGGGGCCAAAATCAGCCCAGGGAAGGGGGAGCCATGCAGCCTCCTCCCAATTACAGCCCCCCCCCCCCAAAAAAAAGGGACAGGCAAGTTGCCGGAGGCACTGCCCCCTTTTACCACCACTCTGCAAACACACCTCCGGGCACACTTCTGGTTGGGTGATAAAGTGCCCTTGACTCCAGAGGGTTATTGGGGCCAACAAGCCCTCTTGTTGCCTCCAGTAAGTCCCAGAGATTCAACTGCTGAGAGGACTTTGGAGGCCATGCCCCGTTTCCCCACCACTCTGCAAATGCACCTGGGGCACGTCAGGTTGGGGTATGACATCCCCTTGGCTCTTTTGGGTCCTTGGGGGGCAACACGCCCTCCTGTTACCTATAGTAAGTCCTACAGATAGCGAATTGCCTAGAGGACCTTTGAGGCCATGCCCCCTTTTCCACCACTCTGCAAACACACCTTGACTGCTGGTTGGTGGATGATGTTCCCTTGGCTCCAGAGGGTCCCTGAGGGCCAACAAACCCTCTTGTTACCACCAGTAAGTCCCACAGAGCTCGATTCCTGAGAGGACTTCTGAGGCCACGCTCCCTTTTGCCTATCACTGGGGAAACGCACCTCCTGGTGCACTGTTGTTTGGAGATGAAGTCCCCTTGGCTCTAGAGTGTCCTTGGGGGCCAACAAGCCCTCCTGTTCCTTGCAGTAAGTCTCACACAGTGAAATTGCTGAGTGTTTGGGGGCCACGCCCCCTTTCCCCACCACTCTGCAAACCTGCCTCTTGGTGCGCTGCTGGTTGTGGGATGAAGTCCTTTTGGATGCTGAGGGTTCTTGAGGGCCAATAAGTCCTCCTGTTAACTCCAGTAAGCCCAACACAGCAGGATTCCTGGGAGCTTGTTGGAGGCCCCACCCTCTTTCTCCAGTACTCTGCAAACATGACTACTAGTTAAAAACCATAGAAATTCACTTAAAAAACCAAAGTATACAGGGACGTTATAGTTACGAAATAGAATTTGAAAAACCTTAGAAATTAGCTTAAAAACCAAAGGCTAAATGGATGTTATAGTTAGGATATAGGATGAAAACAAACCTTAGAAATTCACTGAAAAAAACAAAGGTCACGGGGACATCATAGTAAGGCTCAGATTTCACTCATACAAAACGAGTTAATGTTGGCAGTTATAGTTACCTGACCTAACTCTAACTTACGACCCTGCAATGCACTGCTTATTACCTCACATATTACATCTTTCATGACATGGTCAGTAACATCACTCATCACATCACTGATGATATCTCAAATGACATCACTAATGACATAACTGATGACATCATCCACAGAACCACACACACCTCCAAACAACCTCTCATACGCCCATTCACACTCCCCCACAACCACTCACTCACCCATTCACAGACTCATACCAGTACTCACATGCCCATTCACTCGTCCATAGAGCTACTCACACACCCACTCACTCACTTGTACAGCCACTCATACAACCATTCACTCACCCATACAACCATTCATACAACCAGTCACTCACCCGTACAGCCAGTCAGATAGCCACACACTCACCCATACAGTGACTCATGCACCCACTTATTTACATACAGTCACTTACAAACCCATTCACTCACCCATATACCCTCTGAACACAGCCACTCACTCACCCATACAAGTACTCCCACACTCACTCACACACCCACACAGCCACTTACATACCCACTCACACATCCACTCAATCACTCATAGAGCCATTCACAGACACTTATTCTCTAATACAGACACTCACACACCAATTCACTTAAGCAAACACCCACTCAAACAGCCACTCATTCACCCACACAGCTAACTCATTCACACACACTGCTACTTATACACAGTCACTCACTGATACAGCCATTCAGACACCCACTCACTCACCCATACAGTCACTACACACCCACTTACCCGCCTATAGAACCACTCACACCCCACTATCACCCATGCAGGCACTGACACACCCACTTGCTAACCAATACAGCTACTTACACAGTATCTCACTCACCACACAACTCATCACACACCCACTTATACACCCATACAACAACTCGCATACACGCATATATATAAGGACACATACAGTCACACAGCATGTGATCACGGTTTCACCACGTCCACCTGATATAAAAATTTGGATTTTCCTTAATATTTTTTAAACTACTGAACGAATTTACACCATTTAACAAAAAGGTCGCTTTCTGGCCCAAAAGCTATCTCTCTTCCAAATTTGATGTAATTCCATTCCACAGTTTGGGCTGTAGCCATGTCTAAAGTTTCCTATGGAAATTACCATGGGGAAAACATGTTATGGGACCCCCCTTTTTCTCAGCTCCCGCTTGACCGATCACCCCGAAACTTTCAAAACAGCAGTTGAAGTGAGTGGCAAATTTGTTTTGAAAATTTCGTGAGGATTCATCGACGACGCCAAAGTTATTGGCAAATGAAAAAACGCTCTTCCTACGGAAGATAGGTCCTAACTATAACTACTGACTAGCGACCACCAGTAGGTTATATATATATATATATATATATATATATATATATATATATATATATATATATTCCCCCGTTATAGTTAGTTCAGCTAACTATAACTCGCGCGCCCGCAATGCACTGCTGATGACGTCACATATTACATCACTCATGACATGGTCAGTGACATCACTCATGACATCACTGATGACATCTCAAATGACATCACTGATGACATCATCCAGTGAATGTGTGTTATTCTGAAAATTAAATATGTTTTATATATGTATATCTCAAGGTCGATGGAAGAATAAATGGGTATATAAGTGTCTAAATGGATGATTTGTTTTTGAAAAATTGATTGTGTAACTGACTGATTAAGTGTATCATAGTGAATACATGGCTTAGTGAGTAATGTTTAAATATGTAAATATCTGTATCAGTCTCTCACTTTGTGTATAAGTGGCTGCATGGGTTGGTGAGTAGCTACATGGGTGTCTATATAGGTTATTAGTTGGTTTTTTGAGTATCAGTCTGAGTGTCTGCATGGTTCGGTGGGGGTATTACGTAGTGCATAGGTGCATGAATGAGTGACTCACTGTTTGTATGTGTTGAACACAGTATGTGTGCAGGACTGTATGGGTGGATGAGTGTGTGTATGGGTGTGTTAGTGAGTGAATGACTGTCTCAATAGTGTCTTTATGAGTAACTACATATGTTTTAAACTAGTATATGTGACTATTGGTGTATATAAGTGAGTATATGTGAGAGTGAGAGATTGAAAGAGTTCCTGTATGAATAAGTATGTGTTTCTATAAGTGATTGTTTAAAAGACTAAGTATGTGTAAGTTTCCGTAGAAGTAAGTGTGGTGGTGTGTGTATAACTGTATATGCAAGTAAATGTATGTTTGATTCTTTATTAGCATGAGTGACTATGTGTGTGAGTAACTATGGATGAGTGGCATTGTGTAACAGGATGTATAGGTGTATGAGTACATATGATGAGTGAGTACATGTATGAGTGACTGTATTGGACTGTTGGTGAATGAGTGGATGTGTATGTGGATCTTAGAATTACTGAAGAGGTTGTTGTAACTGGTATTGGTATGTCCATTGTTTTGAAAATTTTAGTCTCTATTTTTGAATGTGTGTATCAAAGGTTATATTAGGGTGAGAGGAGGTCTGCCACTCTATCACAAGGATGATGTCATCAGTGATGTCATTTGAGATGTCATCAGTGATGTCATGAGTGATGTCACTGACCATGTCATGAGTGATGTAATATGTGACGTCATCAGCAGTGCATTGCGGGCGCGCGAGTTATAGTTAGCTGAACTAACTATAACGGGGGAATTTCAATGGTTTTGTACAAGTGAAAAGTCCAGCTAACTATAACACCCCTGAAACCTATGGTTTTTTCAGTGAATTTCTGAGGTTTTTTAAATGCTAATTCCTAACTATAACGTGCCTGAAACCTATGGTTTTTTCTGTTAATTTCAAAGGTTTTTTAAATGCTAATTTCTAACTATGCCTACAGAGATAGGACATGTGAAGAAAGAAGAAAAAATGCACAGAAAGAAACAAAAGAAGTGCAGAAAGAAGCAACAGAAGTCCTCAAATACGAAGATAAGTGCAGGAAGAAGGATAACGTGCAGAAAGAACAAAAAGAAGAGCAGAAAGAAGCCTTGTTGCAAAATCATCCTGTACCCTCAACTTTTTCAGACGGATACTGGTGGTAACTGAGTCTGACTAACCAGTCCTAGAGCCAGTGCTATGTTAAAAGACACTTAGAATACAGTGAAAACACCTACATACACTAGGGAACATTATGCGTTGGGGTCCCCCTGTGATTAGCCTTACCTCCTCTATAAGCCCCTAGTATATAATAGGGCATGGGGATTAAAACTACCTCTTAAAACAGGCCACAGGGCGTTTTTGCACACGTTAACTCAGGCCCCGTCCCCTCCTTTCACCATTGTGTAAACACGCCCTGTGTCCGTTTTTAGTTGGGAGATTAAGTTCATTTGAGTCCTGAGGGTCCCTAGGGTCCAACTAGCCCACTAGGTACCTCCAGTAAGTGCCACAGAGCTGCGTTGCAGAGAGGTGTAAAAAGTGGCACGGCCTGGACCACCTCTCTGCAATGCAGCTCAGTGGCGCTTACTGGAAGCACTTGGTGGGCTAGTTAGCCCCCAGGGGCCCTCAGTATTGAAGGGAAATTATATCCCCAATTTAAAACGTGCCATGGTGCGTGTTTGCACACGTCACCTCAGGCCCCGTCCCCTCCCTTCACCACTGTGTAAACGCGCCCTGTGGCTGTTCTAAGTTGAGAGATTAAGTCCCCTTGAATCCTAAGGGTCCCTAGGGTCACACTAGACCACTAGGTACCTCCAGTAAGCGCCACAGAGCTGCGTTGCAGAGAGGTGTAAAAAGGGGCTTGGCCTCAGAACACCTGTCTGCAGCGCAGCTCCCTGGCGCATACTGGAGATGCCTGTTGGGGGCGCGTTTGCAGAGTGCTGCATGGAGGGGGCATGGCCTCCGGCACGATGCCAGTCTTTTATTTATTTTATTTTTTTAAGAAGGGGGGCTGTGTGGTTCCCCTTCTTATTCTAATTTATTGGCCCTGATGACCCCATCCCCCAGGGCCTGTCTCCTAATTATATTTTTTTGACCCCAATCCCCAGGGCCGGCCACTGTTTTTTATTATTTTTAAAAAATATATATTTATAGACACACCTAGGACATGCTGGACAAACCGTACGTACCTATCACCATGACGATTTGCGTGATATTCATTAAAAGGCGACTATGCATGCAATTAATCCACGTGGAATGTATTTACACCACTAGTGAAGCTCTGACATGTCTGATGCTCTACCGTGCCTAATCCCGGTAGACACCCTTGTCGTTTATTTATACAAACATGGGTAGCTATTGACGGGCACATTTAATACACATGCACACCAAGCCATTCAAAGGGGATTCGACAACAATTCGACCAAAACTATGCAAGAAACCCCCCTCACAGTTAATAAAACACACATCCACTGCCGGATGTGTAATACTTTTTATTTTACTCTCTGGAAAGGGGACGAACATCACTTGCGAGTCACAGCGCGCTCCTGACAGAGCCCAATGCTGTGTTACACCCACCATTGCCTGCCGAGTGCCACACACCTCTGTATTGTATTCCACTAGCTAGTGCATATGCTATGACACTCTCTAGCCCATGTGCACTGTAACACCACCCCGTGAAAATGTCATGCCACACTTGTCTTCGCACGGGTTATATTGCCCCATCTAACGTGCCTTCCTCGATGCCTATGTTATAACGCACAGTGCTATGCCATACATATTACAATTTGGGATCCATATCTTTGTCACAGTGCATATGCAACGTTACACTCCCCAGCACATATTTTATATTACAACTTTAGAGACTAGTTAGGTTACACAACACTGCCCTGTGCATATTACACTCCAAGGCGCATATCGCATAGCACACGCTAGTGCCTGTGCTATCTCGCGCTCTCCAATGAATCTGTCATTGCGCACAATGTATTGCATATTATATTTCACGCCTGGTTCATCTTATATCACACTTTTTGGTGCATAGTTTATACCATACACTATATCTAGTTTTCTTTTTTAATCGTGCTCTCAGGACTATGTTCTATATAACACTGTGTTCACCTACCCTTTTCACGGGCATTACATTTTGCGATAGGGGGTGGAGGGTCAGGGGGTGTTTTTGCCAAGTGAGCCCGGAGTCACAGTCACTAACGTCTTCTTCTTCCTGAATAAAAGTGAGATTATGCTGCATACTTGTTCATATTTTAAGTAGTTTGCACAGACAAAATGTTTTAAAAACAATAAAGTTTCTAATACCCGCCTTCTCTGAACAGTTAGCTTGCTGCCCCATCCCCCTCCTCCCTATCCTCTGTTGTGTGAATCCATGGACTAGCCTCCTCCCTCCTGCCATGCATGGTCTGATGTGCTGCCACTGCCCTCAATTTAGTATGATGTACCAGTCCACTCCTCCTGCCCTCCATTGCCCAATTCTATGCCCCATCATTGACCTCCTGCTTAAACTCTGTGCTTAGCTTGCTGCCCCTATTCTCCTTCCCCCTGCCCTCCGATGTCTTTGTGCATGCCCCTGCTCCATCCTTTTTGCCCACCATGTCCCATGGACCTGCCACTCCTATCTACTCTGAGTGTTCTGTTGAGCTGCCACTCCCCTCCCACCTGCCTAGCATTGTCAGATGACTGTAACCTGTCCCTGCCACCTCCACCCTGCCTGTCCACATGCCATGCCTCTATCCTCTTCCTCCTGTCCTACATGGTCCATTGTACTGCCACACCCTTCTGCCCTCCCTGGTCTGTTGTGCTGCAACTGCTCCTCCTGCCTGCCCCGTGTGGTCTGTTGTGAGGCCCCTTCCCCTGAACTTTCTTGTCTGTGCACAGGTCCTGACCCTCCCTTCTATCCTCCATCGTCCTTTGTGCATGCCCCTGCACCCTCCTTCTTGCCCATCATAGCCATTGTGCTGCAACTAACCCTCCCACTTGCCATGCATGGTCTTCTGTGCTGCCATGGCCCCTCCCACCTTCCCTGTGTGGTCAGTTAGCTGCCCCTGACCCCCTCCCACCTTCCCTCCATGGTCTGTGTGTATGCCATCACAGTCTCACTGTTGCTCTTCATGTTGTGTCTTGCTTCTAGTGCCCATCCTGCCTGACCTCCATGGCCATCTTGCTGCTCCTGCTTTGCCCCCTTGCCCCCAGCCCTCTGTTTACATGTGCAGACCCCTACTCCCTCCCTCCTGGCTTGTCTGTTCCATTGTAATGCCCCTGATCCGTCCCTCCTGCCCTTTATGGTCTGTTATGCTGCAGCCTTCTCTCCTGTCTGTCCATTATGGTCAGCTAGCTACCATTGCCTCTTGCCCCTCTGTTCTCTGTTGTCCATGTGCATGGTCCTGTCCCCTCCCTCTTGCTTTCTATGGATTGTTGTGCTGCACTCCCGTCCTGCATGCCCTGTGTGGTGTATTGTGCTGCTGCAAACCCTGATGCCTGCCCTGCAGGGTCAGTTTGGTGCACCTCTCCATGTCTCTCCTGTCCTCTGTTATCCAAGTCCATGTCCCTATCCCATTTCCTTCCATGATCCAATGTACCATACTTGCGAACATTTTGAACTTGGTAAGAGGGAGATTTTGAAAAAAAACTGGGGTATTGATTTTCCCCTTTGAGTTACATTGAAAAAGAGGATATTGTAGACAGGAGACAGATCAAATAAAGCCCATTTGAGCTTAAAAACATTGGACGTTTCCTGGCTGAATCGGGTCTGTTGGCATGTATGGTTGTACTACCATTGCCTCTTCCTTCTGCCCACAATGGTCTATTACATTGCCACAGCCTTGAAGGAGGGTAGATTTTGTATCACAGGGGGCCCCTGGCCTGTTCTGTCCACACCTGAAGTATGAGACCCTTGTCCTTGCCCTGCCAGCCGCATTTGTAGGCCGTATTAAATTGACCAGCGGGTCCTGTGTTGCTATATAATTATCCTGAGACATCCTTACCACTCAGCCAGCATAAAACCCCTGTGTAGGCCCTTCTGTTCAATATGTAGGCCTCTTTGTTAAATTGACCATAGCTCTGCAATTTTAGTGTATAGCAGTCTGAAGGCAGGTCTGCGAGGCCTTCTGCTCCAAACTAGTAGCCCCCACCCTACCCGAGTGCTCCGTGCTCGGTATCAAAGTTCAACATCCCCCTGAAGCTGTCGACATACAGTAGGCTGCATCCTGGACTGGTACTTGCTTCCTGGGCAGGTTTCCCGCTTTTAAGGAAGTGGCAACCGCAGAGCGTCAAGTTAGGAGAACTGAGGAGATTTTATACATGAATATATTGAATTCCTGTACAATACCCATTATTTTCTGCTTGCTCTATGGAACTTACGATAAGCGATTGGCCTGAGAGACTGACCTTTTCACCCAGTCCATTGTCAGCATTAAGTGGGTAAATGACGAAATGTCTGGTAAAATCTGCAGACGAAGCTTTTGGGTAGCATACGTAGGTAGATGTAGCGTGCAAAGGAGCCCACAAAATGATATAAAAAGGGAGCACCCACAGATATCGACGGACAACCTCGCCGTCTGTATGTAGGTTAACAGGCTGTGCAGGTTTTCCCCAAGAACTGGGAGCTCTTGTCTTCCTTTGCTTAAAATGTCTTGCTCGGCTTTGCTTGAAGTATCTTATTCTATTTTACCTATATGAAATGTCATGTTATGTTTAACCATTGTTCTCTTTACTTTTGCATTTAAAAGATGTTGTATTGTAATTGCAGGAATGCTTGCTCTAAGAGTAAATGTGAGTGTCCCTAGGTAACATTTTCCTTGGTGTAACTTGTTTCTCATGATGCATTTATAGATGTGTTTTCTCTCTCTCTCTGTCAGTCCATTAATTGAGATACAGAGAATATCATGACAGCTGTATGATTATCTGGATTTTGTACTTTAGGTCTCTATTCTGCGGTTTCTTTGAAGTTGCATCTTCTCATTAAACTGCCATTGTATTCTGCCTCCAATTCCATGTCTCATATGTCTGTTTTCTTCATTTTTGGAGCAAGCGTTCCTAGGCACCCCGGCTCAAATTAAGGTGCCCCTTTTGTCCCTGACTCACTCTCCTGCTCAGTTCTGTGGTGGCTCCCGGGGCTCTGGGGACCGCCCCTAGCTTCCTTGACCCGTAATAGATCTTCCCTCCAACAGCCTCTCTTGCAAGTCCTGTATTGTTGGTTTGTTGACCCTGCCCCCCTTTCCACTGCCCTCCATAGTCTGTTGTGCTTCCACGGCCCTTCCTGCCTGCTCAGTGTGGTTAAATTGTTGCCTTTGCACCCTCCTACCTGCCTTCAATTTTCAGAGTCCGTGCCCCTGGCCTCTGCCTCTCAACAGTATCCTAATGAACAACTAGATTGCTAACATTCTATATTTATTACAAAAGTGTGGAGCGCCTGACATCATCTTGATGTAATCAAAACTGTAATACCTAGAGCATTCCTTTAGAAATTACATATATGAGAGGGTCTTATTGGCATCAAAATTATGGTTAGTGCTCTAAAAGACTAAAATAAGGACATATTTTCTGAGTTTTCAAATAGCGACAAAGCACTTTTAAATTATTTGTTATCTTTATGTTTTTTTTATCTAGTTGACAACTTGATTAAATGTTGCACTTAGGGTAGAGGATGTGGTGTTACTTCCAGAACTGCAGACTTTGCAACTGGGGAACCAGGTTGAAGTTTCTGCTTCAGCTCGACATTCTGTGATTCTGGTCAAATCACTTAGTCTCCCCATGTCTACAACCAAAATGAATTTGTTCTTGTGTGATGTAACCAATGCTCATGTAAAGCACTCCAATACCTGACAAGTCTGCACTATATAACACTGCAAAAACACAAAATAATAAGTGTTTTGCACACTTCTGTCATTGGGCTATATTTGGGCTATATCTGGGTGATTTTGGGCTACATTTGGGCTCTTTTGTCTCCGGTGGCCATCTTGGGAGATTTATTTGTTATGAAGTTTCCTAATTTCCTCATGTACTGCAGTCTCCTCAGTCGGAAATGCTTTCAGTTTTTTACTTTGATTCCATCATGAAGGTATTCAGATATGTCACACATTTGCCATGAATTCTGAATGTTAGCACTCTAGTTGCTCATTAGATCACTGTAGTAAAACTACTGCTCACCATGGAAGTCTGCTCCTGGTATTAAAAGTGCATGTTTCAGTCTGCATGTCAGAATTTTTTAATGAAATAGAAGAGGATTTGAGAAGTCACTCAAAATGTGCCCTCATTTTCTTTCTTCAGCATTAATCATAATTTCTATGGCAAAATGAACCCCCTCATTGTGTTCCTTTTTAAATTAAATGTTTTAAGTGTTACCAGTTTATTCCAATCAAGATGGCTTCAAGTGTGCCATACTTTTGTCATAATGAAGACAGTAAGTGCTCTAGTTGTTTTTAAGAACATTCTTGGACATTCTGTCATTGGGCTATACTTGGGCTACATCTGGGTGATATTTGGGCTACATTTGGGCTCTTTTGTCTCTGGTGGCCATCTTGGGAGACTTATTTGTTATGAAGTTTCCTAATTTCCTCATTTACTGCAGTCTCCTCAGTAGGAAATACTTTCAGTTTTTTACTTTGATTCCATCAAGAAGGCATTCAAATGTGTCACACATTTGCCATAAAATCAGAATGTTAGCACTCTTTTTGCTCATTAGATCACTGTAGTAAAGCTACTGCTCACCAGGGAAAACTGCTGCTGGTATTGAAAGTGCATGTTTCAGTCTGCATGCCAGGATTTGAGAAGTCACTCAAAATGTGCCCTAATTTTTTTTTATGCAGCACTAATCATACTTTTTATGGAAAAATGAACCACCTCATTTTGTTCCTTTTTAAATTAAATGTTTTAAGAGTTACCACTTTAATCCAAGCAAGATGGCTTCAGGTGTGCCATACATTTATCATAAGTAGGACGGTTAGCGCTCTAGTAGTTCTTTGGAACACTCTGGAAAGCTGCAGTAGAACACAAAGGAATCAACTGACAGTCTCTGCCCTTGTTGGATGTACATGTTTTACTGAGAATGTCAGACTTCATTCTCACATGACTGAGAAAGATAATGTGAATTTACAGAAAATAAGCTCTCAGTTTAGCTTATAGATCACCTTCCAAACCTCTGTGGTAAAAGCATGAGAAAATATTTTTCTCTCAATCATGATATCCCAGCAGAAGGCTTTTTCACATGGTGAAATCACCTTAGAACATACCACAATTCCTAAAATGAGTATGGTACCATCAACAAATGATTTATAATGTAACTAAAGTCTTAAAATCTTCTATTAACTGCAATGCTTTTTAATGAGGTGCTATCATGTATATTGGTCCCAAGATGGCTGCCAACACTTCTTGGATGAAGTGCTGACAGCCAATCAGATCTCAGGATGAGATGTGTGGTTAGGCTCCGCCCACATATATATATTGATTTAAATGCTATTTTCTCAGGAACTACTGAACAGATTTACACCAGACCTACAAAAGGCACTTCCTTGACCTGAGGACTACCTCTCTGCCAAATTTCAAGTAACTCTGTTCAGCCGTTCGGGCTGTAGCTGTGTCTAAAGGTCCTATGGAAAAATGCATGGGAAAAACGCGTTTTGGGACCCCCCTTTTTTCTCAGCCCCCGCTTGACGAATCCCCCCGAGACTTTCAGGGTAGGAGCGGAGCGTAGCGCCCCACCTATTTTGAAAATTTCGCGAGGATTCATCGACCGGCGCCAAAGTTATTCCAAATAGAATGTTGCGGATTTCCTATGGAAACAGGGTCCTAACTATAACTATCTACTGGCGACCGCCAGTAGATAATTCACTGAAAAAACCATAGGTTTCAGGGGTGTTATAGTTAGCTGGACTTTTCATTTGTACAAAACCATTGAAATTCCCCCGTTATAGTTAGTTCAGCTAACTATAACTCGCGCGCCCGCAATGCACTGCTGATGACGTCACATATTACATCACTCATGACATGGTCAGTGACATCACTCATGACATCACTGATGACATCTCAAATGACATCACTGATGACATCACTGATGACATCATCCAGTGAATGTGTGTTTTTGTGAAAATTAAATATGTTTTATATATGTATATCTCAAGGTCGATGGAAGAATAAATGGGTATATAAGTGTCTAAATGGATGATTTGTTTTTGAAAAATTGATTTTGTAACTGACTGATTAAGTGTATCATAGTGAATACATAGCTTAGTGAGTAATGTTTAAATATGTAAATATCTGTATCAGTCTCTCACTTTGTGTATAAGTGGCTGCATGGGTTGGTGAGTAGCTACATGGGTGTCTATATAGGTTATTAGTTGGTTTTTTGAGTATCAGTCTGAGTGTCTGCATGGTTCGGTGGGGGGTATTACGTAGTGCATAGGTGCATGAATGAGTGACTCACTGTTTGTATGTGTTGAAGACAGCATGTGTGCAGGACTGTATGGGTGGATGAGTGTGTGTATGGGTGTGTTAGTGAGGGAATCACTGTCGCAATAGTGTCTTTATGAGTAACTACATATGTTTTAAACTAGTATATGTGACTATTGGTGTATATAAGTGAGTATATGTGAGAGTGAGAGATTGAAAGTGTTCCTGTATGAATAAGTATGTGTTTCTATAAGTGATTGTTTAAAAGACTAAGTATGTGTAAGTTTCCGTAGAAGTAAGTGTGGTGGTGTGTGTATAACTGTATATGCAAGTAAATGTATGTTTGATTCTTTATTAGCATGAGTGACTATGTGTGTGAGTAACTCTATGGATGAGTGGCATTGTGTAACAGGATGTATAGGTGTATGAGTACATATGATGAGTGAGTACATGTAGGAGTGACTGTATAGGACTGTTGGTGAATGAGTGGATGTGTATGTGGATCTTAGAATTACTGAAGAGGTTGTTGTAACTGGTATTGGTATGTCCATTGTTTTGAAAATTTTAGTCTCTATTTTTGAATGTGTGTATCAAAGGTTATATTAGGGTGAGAGGAGGTCTGCCGCTCTATCACAAGGATGATGTCATCAGTGATGTCATCAGTGATGTCATTTGAGATGTCATCAGTGATGTCATGAGTGATGTAACTGACCATGTCATGAGTGATGTAATTTGTGACGTCATCAGCAGTGCATTGCGGGCGCGCGAGTTATAGCTAGCTGAACTAACTATAACAGGGGAATTTCAATGGTTTTGTACAAGTGAAAAGTCCAGCTAACTATAACACCCCTGAAACCTATGGTTTTTTCAGTGAATTTCTGAGGTTTTTTAAATGCTAATTCCTAACTATAACGTGCCTGAAACCTATGTTTTTTTCTGTGAATTTCAAAGGTTTTTTAAATGCTAATTTCTAACTATGCCTACAGAGATAGGACATGTGAAGAAAGAAGAAAAAATGCACAGAAAGAAAAAAAAGAAGCGCAGAAAGAAGCAACAGAAGTCCTCAAAGACGAAGAAAAGTGCAGGAAGAAGGATAACGTGCAGAAAGAACAAAAAGAAGAGCAAAAAGAAGCCTTGTTGCAAAATCATCCTGTACCCTCAACTTTTTCAGACGGATACTGGTGGTAACTGAGTCTGACTAACCAGTCCTAGAGCCAGTGCTATGTTAAAAGACACTTAGAATACAGTGAAAACACCTACATACACTAGGGAACATTATGCGTTGGGGTCCCCCTGTGATTAGCATGACCTCCTCTGTAAGCCCCTAGTATATAATAGGACAGGGGGATTAAAACTACCTCTTAAAACAGGCCACAGGGCGTTTTTGCACACGTTAACTCAGGCCCCGTCCCCTCCCTTCACCACTGTGTAAACACGCCCTGTGTCCGTTTTTAGTTGGGAGATTAAGTTCATTTGAATCCTGAGGGTCCCTAGGGTCCAACTAGCCCACTAGGTACCTCCAGTAAGTGCCACAGAGCTGCGTTGCAGAGAGGTGTAAAAAGTGGCACGGCCTGGACCACCTCTCTGCAATGCAGCTCAGTGGCGCTTACTGAAAGCACTTGGTGGGCTAGTTAGCCCCCAGGGGCCCTAAGTATTGAAGGGAAATTATATCCCCAATTTAAAACGTGCCATAGTGCGTGTTTGCACACGTCACCTGAGGCCCCGTCCCCTCCCTTCACCACTGTGTAAACACGCCCTGTGGCTGTTCTAAGTTGAGAGATTAAGTCCCCTTGAATCCTAAGGGTCCCTAGGGTCAAACTAGACCACTAGGTACCTCCAGTAAGCGCCACAGAGCTGCGTTGCAGAGAGGTGTAAAAAGGGGCTTGGCCTCAGAACACCTGTCTGCAGCGCAGCTCCCTGGCGCATACTGGAGATGCCTGTTGGGCTAGTTGGCCCTCAGGGACCCTCAGTATTGAAGAGGAATTAATTCCCCAACTTACAACTCGCCAGGGGGCGCGTTTGCAGAGTGCTGCAAAGAGGGGGCGTGGCCTCCGGCACGATGCCAGTATTTTATTTATTTTAATTTTTTAAGAAGGGGGGCTGTGTGGTTCCCCTTCTTATTCTAATTTATTGGCCCTGATGACCCCATCCCCCAGGGCCTGTCTCCTAATTATATTTTTTTGACCCCAATCCCCAGGGCAGGCCACTGTTTTTTATTATTTTAAAAAAATATATATTTATAGACACACATAGGACATGCTGGACAAACCGTACGTACCTATCACCATGACGATTTGCGTGATATTCATTAAAAGGCGACTATCCATACAATGAATCCACGTGGAATGTATTTACACCACTAGTGAAGCTCTGACATGTCTGATGCCCTACCGTGCCTAATCCCGTTTGTCGTTTATTTATACAAACATGGGTAGCTATTGACGGGCACATTTAATACACATGCACACCAAGCCATTCAAAGGGGATTCGACAAAAATTCGACCAAAACTATGCAAGAAACCCCCCTCACGGTTAATAAAACACACATCCACTGCTGGATGTGTAATACTTTTTATTTTACTCTGTGAAAAGGGGACGAACATCACTTGAGAGTCACAGCGCGCTCCTGGCAGAGCCCAATGCTGTGTTACACCCACCATTGCCTGCTGAGTGCCACACACCTCTGTGTTGTATTCCACCAGCTAGTGCATATGCTATGACACTCTCTAGCCCATGTGCACTGTAACACCACCCCGTGAATATGTCATGCCACACTTGTCTTCGCACGGGTTATATTGCCCCATCTAACGTGCCTTCCTCGATGCCTATGTTACAACGCACAGTGCTATGCCATACATATTACAATCTGGGATCCATATCTTTGTTACAGTGCATATGCAACGTTACACTCCCCAGCACATATTTTATATTACAACTTTAGAGACTAGTTAGGTTACACAACACTGCCCTGTGCATATTACACTCCAAGGCGCATATCGCATAGCACGCGCTAGTGCCTGTGCTATCTCGCGCTCTCCAATGAATCTGTCATTGCGCACAATGTATTGCATATTATATTTCACGCCCGGTTCATCTTATATCACACTTTTTGGTGCATAGTTTATACCATACACTATATCTAGTTTTCATTTTCAATCGTGCTCTCAGGACTATGTTCTATATAACACTGTGTTCACCTACCCTTTTCACGGGCATTACATTTTGCGATAGGGGGTGGAGGGTCAGGGGGTGTTTCTGCCAAGTGAGCCCGGTGTTACAGTCACAAACGTCCTCTTCTTCCTGAATAAAAGTGAGATCATGCTGCATACTTGTTCATATTTTAAGTAGATCGCACAGACACACGTTTTAAAAACAATAAAGTTCCTAATACCTGCCTTCTCTGAACAGTTAGCTTGCTGCCCCATCCCCCTCCTCCCTATCCTCTGTTGTGTGAATCCATGGACTAGCCTCCTCCCTCCTGCCATGCATGGTCTGATGTGCTGCCACTGCCCTAAATTTAGTATGATGTACCAGTCCACTCCTCCTGCCCTCCATTGCCCAATTCTATGCCCCATCATTGACCTCCTGCTTACACTCTGTGCTTAGCTTGCTGCCCCTATTCTCCTTCCCCCTGCCCTCCGATGTCTTTGTGCATGCCCCTGCTCCATCCTTTTTGCCCACCATGTTCCATGGACCTGCCACTCCTATCTACTCTGAGTGTTCTGTTGAGCTGCCACTCCCCTCCCACCTGCCTAGCATTGTCAGATGACTGTAACCTGTCCCTACCACCTCCACCCTGCCTGTCCACATGCCATGCCCCTATCTTCTTCCTCCTGTCCTACATGGTCCATTGTACTGCCACACCCTTCTGCCCTCCCTGGTCTGTTGTACTGCAACTGCTCCTCCTGCCTGCCCTGTGCGGTCTGTTGTGAGGCCCCTTCCCCTGAACTTTCTTGTCTGTGCACAGGTCCTGACCCTCCCTTCTATCCGCCATCGTCCTTTGTGCATGCCCCTGCACCTTCCTTCTTGCCCATCATAGCCATTGTGCTGCCACTAACCCTCCCACTTGCCATGCATGGTCTTCTGTGCTGCCATGGCCCCTCCCACCTTCCCTGTGTGGTCAGTTAGCTGCCCCTGACCCCCTCCCACCTTCCCTCCATGGTCTGTGTGTATTCCATCACAGTCTCACTGTTGCTCTTCATGGTGTGTCTTGGTTCTAGTGCCCATCCTGCCTGGCCTCCATGGCTATCTTGCTGCTCCTGCCCTGTCCCCTTGCCCCCAGCCCTCTGTTTACATGTGCAGACCCCTACTCCCTCCCTCCTGGCTTGTCTGTTCCATTGTAATGCCCCTGATCCGTCCCTCCTGCCCTTTATGGTCTGTTATGCTGCAGCTTTCTCTCCTGTCTGTCCATTATGGTCAGCTAGCTACCATTGCCATTTGCCCCTCTGTTCTCTGTTGTCCATGTGCATGGTCCAGTCCCCTTCCTCTTGCTTTCTATGGATTGTTGTGCTGCACTCCCTTCCCGCATGCCCTGTGTGGTGTATTGTGCTGCTGCAAACCCTGATGCCTGCCCTGCAGGGTCAGTTTGGTGCACCTCTCCATGTCCCTCCTGTCCTCTGTTATCCAAGTCCATGTCCCTACCCCATTTCCTTCCATGATCCAATGTACCATACTTGCGAACATTTTGAACTTGGTAAGAGGGAGATTTTGAAAAAAAACTGGGGTATTGATTTTCCCCTTTGAGTTACATTGAAAAAGAGGAGATTGTAGACAGGAGACAGATCAAATAAAGCCCATTTGAGCTTAAAAACATTGGACGTTTCCTGGCTGAATCGGGTCTGTTGGCATGCATGGTTGTACTACCATTGCCTCTTCCTTCTGCCGACAATGGTCTATTACATTGCCACAGCCTCTCTTGCAAGTCCTGTATTGTTGGTTTGTTGCCCCTGCCCCCCTTTCCACTGCCCTCCATAGTCTGTTGTGCTGCCACGGCCCTTCCTGCCTGCTCAGTGTGGTTAAATTGTTGCCTTTGCACCCTCCTACCTGCCTTCAATTTTCAGAGTCCGTGCCCCTGGCCTCTGCCTCTCAACAGTATCCTAATGAACAACTAGATTGCTAACATTCTATATTTATTACAAAAGTGTGGAACGCCTGACGTCATCTTGATGTAATCAAAACTGTAATACCTAGAGCATTTCCTTTAGAAATTACATATATGAGAGCGTCTTATTGGCATCAAAATTATGGTTAGTGCTCTAAAAGACTAAAATAAGGACATATTTTCTGAGTTTTCAAATAGCGACAAAGCACTTTTAAATTATTTGTTATCTTTATGTTTTTTTATCCAGTTGACCACTTGATTAAATGTTGCACTTAGGGGAGAGGATGTGGTGTTAGTTCCAGAGCTGCAGACTTTGCAACTGGGGAACCAGGTTGGAGGTTCTGCTTCAGCTCGACAGTCTGTGATTCTGGTAAAATCACTTAGTCTCCCCATGTCTACAACCAAAATGAATTTGTTCTTGTGTGATGTAACCAATGCTCATGTAAAGCACTCCAATACCTGACAAGTCTGCACTATATAACACTGCAAAAACACAAAATAATAACTGTTTTGCACACTTCTGTCATTGGGCTATATTTGGGCTACATCTGGGTGATTTTGGGCTACATTTGGGCTCTTTTGTCTCCGGTGGCCATCTTGGGAGATTTATTTGTTATGAAGTTTCCTAATTTCCTCATGTACTGCAGTCTCCTCAGTAGGAAATGCTTTCAGTTTTTTTACTTTGATTCCATCATGAAGGTATTCAGATATGTCACACATTTGCCATAAATTCTGAATGTTAGCACTCTAGTTGCTCATTAGATCACTGTAGTAAAACTACTGCTCACCATGGAAGTCTGCTCCTGGTATTAAAAGTGCATGTTTCAGTCTGCATGTCAGAATTTTTTAATGATATAGAAGAGGATTTGAGAAGTCACTCAAAATGTGCCCTCATTTTCTTTCTTCAGCATTAATCATAATTTCTATGGCAAAATGAACCCCCTCATTGTGTTCCTTTTTAAATTAAATGTTTTAAGTGTTACCAGTTTATTCCAATCAAGATGGCTTCAGGTGTGCCATACTTTTGTCATAATGAAGACAGTAAGCGCTCTAGTTGTTTTTAAGAACACTCTGGGACATGCTGTCATTGGGCTATACTTGGGCTACATCTGGGTGATATTTGGGCTACATTTGGGCTCTTTTGTCTCTGGTGGCCATCTTGGGAGACTTATTTGTTATGAAGTTTCCTAATTTCCTCATTTACTGCAGTCTCCTCAGTAGGAAATACTTTCAGTTTTTTACTTTGATTCCATCAAGAAGGCATTCAGATGTGTCACACATTTGCCATAAATTCAGAATGTTAGCACTCTTTTTGCTCATTTGATCACTGTAGTAAAGCTACTGCTCACCAGGGAAAACTGCTGCTGGTATTGAAAGTGCATGTTTCAGTCTGCATGTCAGACTTTTTTAATGAAATAGAAGAGGATTTGAGAAGTCACTCAAAATGTGCCCTAATTTTTCTTTCTGCAGCACTAATCATACTTTTTATGGAAAAATGAACCCCCTCATTTTGTTCCTTTTTAAATTAAATGTTTTAAGAGTTACCACTTTAATCCAAGCAAGATGGCTTCAGGTGTGCCATACGTTTATCATAAGTAGGACTGTTAGCGCTCTAGTTGTTCTTTGGAACACTCTGGGAAGCTGCCGTAGAACACAAAGGAATCAACTGACAGTCTCTGCCCTTGTTGGATGAACATGTTTTACTGAGAATGTCAGACTTCATTCTCACATGACTGAGAAAGATAATGTGAATTTACAGAAAATAAGCTCTCAGTTTAGCTTATAGATCACCTTCCAAACCTCTGTGGGAAAAGCATGAGAAAATATTTTTCTCTCAATCATGATATCCCAGCAGAAGGCTTTTTCACATAGTGAAATCACCTTAGAACATACCACAATTCCTAAAATGAGTATGGTACCATCAACAAATGATTTATAATGTAACTAAAGTCTTAAAACCTTCTATTAACTGCAATGCTTTTTAATGAGGTGCAATCATGTATATTGGTCCCAAGATGGCTGCCAACACTTCTTGGATGAAGTGCTGACAGCCAATCTGATCTCAGGATGAGATGTGTGGTTAGGCTCCGCCCACATATATATATGATTTTACTTTTGATTTTCTCAGGAACTACTGAACAGATTGACACCAGACCTGCAAAAGGCACTTCCCTGACCTGAGGACTACCTCTCTGCCAAATTTCAAGTAATTCTGTTCAGCCGTTCGGGCTGTACCTTGGACTAAAGGTCCCTATGGAAAATTGCATGGGGAAAACGCGTTTTGGGACCTCCCTTTTTTCTCACCCCCCACTTGACGAATCCCGCCGAGACTTTCAGGGTAGGAGCGGAGCGGAGCGCCCCACCTATTTTGAAAATTTCGCGAGGATTCGTCAACCGGCGCCAAAGTTATTCCAAATAGAATGTTGCGGATTTCCTATGGAAACACGGACCTAACTATAACTATCTACTGGCGACTGCCAGTAGATTATATATATATATATATATATATATATATATATATATATATATATATATATATATAGCAGTCAACCTTTCCTCAAACGATCCGCTCAATCCTGGATCAAGAAGGGGACGGACTCCGATAAGTTGTACCCAATTTAGTTTATTTTTTGTTTTTGCGCTCTGCCGCCATGACGCGTTTCGGGCTCAGCAGCCTTTGATCACATGACGAACCCCTCGTGTAAATCCCTTTTAAAGTGACAGTGCTTAATTTTTTGCCATTGACATAGAAGAAAGATTTTACCATGATGTAGATGCTTTTAACATGATAGCTCTAGTCACTTCTATTTGTAAAATACAATAATACATTTGTTCCTCATTGCTATATAATTTATACAGTAATATAGTATGCTGTAATCTAATGTGAGGCTTGAGCTGTTGGCTCATATACCACTCAGTCTATTCGTGAATGTATAAATACATAAATAAATAAATAAACTGCACATATAAAAACAGAGCAATACAAATGGTAAAAAAACATGTTAAAAGCAAAGTTTGTTAAAAACAAATTTCATTTTAAGCAATTGCTAAGCAGCATGGTAATGTTCTAAGTGTGCAAAACGGCAAGTAAAGTGCAAAGTTGTGCAAAATAGTGCAATGGAATCACCTGTGCATTTATTCAATTGTTTTTGGAGAATTTTTTTTCCTTTCTGTAAAACGTGATTCGTAGAAATAAAATGTAGGTCAAGGGAAAAGATAAAAACGGGGAAAAGAGGAGAAGAGAGAAATGTGGCGGAAGGAAATTACAAATATATTTAAAAATATCTGGATTGTATGTGGATAACATTATCTTTCAGTGGAGAGCCCTGGACCTTGAAATCTAATTGGTTCAAGTTTTTTTATTGTTTCTCAGTTAGCTATAGATTTCTTACAGCCACGTATAGAGATCTTCCGTGGTGTTGAGCCCATGTGGGCTTTTACTGTCCAGTTCCAATATGTATTTGGTCTCCAATTTTCTGAGGAGAGCCTCACGATCACCGCCTCTTCTAAGAGGTAGGACGCAGTCAATTACAAAATATTTAAGGAATTGTATGTTGCTTGCGTGACAATCCCTGAAATGTCGGGCCACCGGATATGAGGTGTCTATATTGGTAATTGCACGTAGGTGTTGGAGAATTCTCTTGTGGACCTGCAGCTTTGTGGATCCCACATACTGCAGTCCACATGAGCACTCCAACACATAAATGGCAAATTCCGTTTTGCAAGACATGTTTTTGGTGATCATGTGTGGTTTTTCCTCAAAAGGACTGATGAATGATGTTTTGTTTATTGCGTGTTTACAAGCTTTGCAGGTTGGGCACTTAAAAAAACCCTTACGTTTAGTTAGCCAGTTTGTTATAGATTTAATTTCTGGACTGCTGTTAACCAAGAAATCACTAGTGGATGGTGCCCTTCTGAAAGTGATGGTTGGGTTGGAAGGGATAATCTCAGTCAATTGTGCATCTAGGTGTAGCAAATACCAGTTGTTTCTAATGATTTTGCTGAGGCTGTCTTTTTGTTTGTTATACGTTAGGATTAGTCTTATCTCATCTGTTTTGTTCATGTCAGTCTGAATGCTCATGGATTTAGTTTTACTGTTGGAAGGTTTAAATAGTAAATCCTCCCTGCTCATGGACCTAGTCTTTTGTATAGCCTCCTCAATAGTTTTTTTGCTATATCCTCTTTGTATGAATCTGTTTTTGCTTTCTTGTTGTGCGATTGCTAGGTCATTTTCGGTGCTGCAGATTCTTCTAATCCTAAGCATCTCACCATATGGGATGCTGTGAATAGTGTGTTTGGGGTGAAAGCTTGAGGAATGTAGCGTGGTGTTACCTGCAGTGGGTTTGCGGTACAGTTTTGTTTGAAGCTGGTTATTGGCTACATATACCTTCACATCTAAAAAACAAACCTCTGTAGTGTCAATTGTACTAGTAAAATGCAAATTGAGATTATTATCATTGATGTCATCTATAAATCTCAGAGCTTCACTTTCACTCCCACCCCAAATTATAAAAAGATCATCAATGTAACGCATCCATTTTATCACATGATTAGTCATTGTTGTAGCATGTGTGGTTTTTAAAACAGTCTCTTCCCAATAGCCCATGTGGAGGCAAGCATAACTTGGTGAAAAGCTAGCCCCCATAGCTACTCCTCGTAGTTGCTGGTAGATTTGTTGATTAAACATGAAAAAGTTGTTGTTTAAACAAAAATGGATAAGACTGATCAACATTTTGTTGTGCTGATGGAATTGGATCACTCTATTTGATAAGAAATATTCCACCGCTCTCAGTCCATCTTTATGATTGATTGAAGTGTAGAGGTTAGCAACGTCCAGAGTTATTAGAAGATAATTGTCATTCCACTGGAAATTGTATATTTGCCTGAGGAAATCAGAGGTATCCTGGACGTATGATGGTAGTGCTTGGACTAGATCTTGTAGGAATGAGTCTATGTAGATGGATACGTTTTCAAGTAGACTTTGCTTGGCCGATATTATAGGCCGTCCTGGTGGATTTTGGATGTCTTTATGTATTTTTGGTATGAAGTAGATTACCGGCATAATGGGATGGTCTTTTTTCATAAATTTGTATTCGTCTTGGTTGAGAAGGCCAATGCTTTTCCACGCTAAAAGTTGTGTGAAGAGTTCATTTTGCGCCTGTGTTGTTGCTTGTTTGTTGCTAATCCTGTAACATAATCTGTCGTTTAATTGATTCATAGCTTCATCAGTGTATTGTTGCAGGGGCCATAGCACCACGTTTCCACCCTTGTCTGAGTTGCGGATGACCACTTTATCTTGTTCCTTCAATTTCTTGATTAATTGATTGTATTTTTGTTGTTGAAAGGAATATTTATTTTTTGTACATGCCGTCTTATACTTAAGTTTTTTTATTTCCGCAACCACTGTTTCGCTGAATGTGTCAATGTTGTCTCTAGGCAGGATTGGCACAAACTTGGATTTAGGTTTGAAGTTGGTTTTGGGCCACTGATCTGTATTCAAGTGTTGTTGTGCCAAGATAGATTGGGAGGAGGGGGACAGGGTACACTCTGGTACGTTGTTTTCTAAGTCCTGTAATACACCTAGAGTGTGAACATCGGATATGGCTAGTTGGATGGTTTCCCCAGGTTGGTTTATTTTCGTGGAGATATCCGGTTCTTTACTCGGCTTGAGAGCATGAAATCTGCGGAGCTTAAGCTTCCGTATGAAATGATAGATATCAGCTCTGGTTTGTGCATAGTCGAAATTGGTTTCGGGACAGAAGGAAAGTCCTAATGCAAGGAGTTGTTCTTCTGCTTTGTCTAGATTGACATTAGCTAGATTGATGATGGTATTAGGTGCTTGGAATTGAAGATCAGTTACCGCCGCCAATTCCTTTTCTGGGTTTTGTTGAATCTCCCTTTGTTTTTTCCTTCTTCGTTTCCTTCTTTCATTTCTTTTGGAATTTCTTTTTTGGTTCCTGTCGTTTGGTTTCTTGGGCGCAGGGTTTGGCGCCGCTCGTCCCGTAAAAAATGGAGTTCATCGACTAGCGTATGTTTGGAGTTGGTTGTGCCTCCTGTCGCTCCCCTGTTGGATTCGATATCAGATTCGCTGTCGATCGCTGAGCTAAGGTCTGAGACTGAAGACGTTGTCTGGATATGGCTGGGTCCCGCCATGTCAGACGGGATAGGCGGCTTGTTATTTTTTGATGAGGCTTTGATTGCATCATACTTGTGTGCGAAGGTGAAAATCTGTCCACGCTCATAGTCTTGTTTGTCCCTTTGGAATTTGAAGCTCTTTCTTTGTATAATTATGTCTTCCTCTTTTTTTAATCTGCTCATCATTTCGTCGCGCCATTTGTTTTTAGTTTCTCCAGTTTCCATGGCTGCAATTTGTATATTCAATAGTTCTATTTCTGATACCAGCTCCAGTCTATCTATATGAGCATATTTGATTAGTACTTTCATTAGCTCACTTGACGCTGCCAGATTGCACTCGGCCCACTCCTTGAGCATGGCTGGATTGGGCTTCTCGTAACTGGGAGCCAAGAAGATCCGGAGCCCACGTGGGACTCTGTTAACTTCCAGGTAACTTGTGAGGGATTTGTGCTCCCACCATTTGGCTTGTTCAGCTTTCATCTTTTTTTCTAGTATTTTATATAAATCTTTGAGATTATTTTTACTTTTGCTTGTTTCTTTGTTATCATTCCTTTTCGGGGATTGTGTGGACGCTCTTTCCACAAAAATACCCTCCGCGATTTCCTCTCTTCCTCTTAAGACGTCGGCCGACATCGTTAGCGCTGTACTCGTGATTGCGTGTTTGAAAACAGATAATCTGTATACGCTTGGGTTATGCCTCCCACCCGTCAATAAAGGCCGCTCGTACCTTGTGGATATGCCGCAGTCGCTCACCTCGCCCTCCGACTCGGGAGTTCACCGTTGCAGTCCACGTTTGGTTTCAGCTTCCGTGCCTGTTGTGACCGGGGGTAACTTCAACACTCTCCTCCAGGAGAATCAATCACTTCCGGGCCGAGACCCGGAACTCAGCTTCAAGTCAAAGTACCACAACCGGGAGGGGGTCCGTCGGTAACCAGGGAAGCCGTTTCCTGGTAAATACAGCAGTCAACCTTTCCTCAAACGATCCGCTCAATCCTGGATCAAGAAGGGGACGGACTCCGATAAGTTGTACCCAATTTAGTTTATTTTTTGTTTGTGCGCTCTGCCGCCATGACGCGTTTCGGGCTCAGCAGCCCTTGATCACATGACGAACCCCTCGTGTAAATCCCTTTTAAAGTGACAGTGCTTAATTTTTTGCCATTGACATAGAAGAAAGATTTTACCATGATGTAGATGCTTTTAACATGATAGCTCTAGTCACTTGTAATTGTATATATATATTCAACCGACGCTGTAATCCCTCCTTCCTCGAATCACCAGCAACCACGGACACCGATGAGCTTCAAAACGGTCTTTAATTAGAGCATAAGGCAAAACAACTTACTCTACGCGTTTCGGGATAACACTCCCTTGTTCACGAGTAAAGTGAAAGTCAACCAGGAAGTATAATAAATAGTCATGTGATTTCCTTATGATAAACAAAGAAAACAGACTTAGAGGCTTCTCGTTACTTCACGAGGCCACTTTTTTCTTCAATGCAACTTTAACATGATTTAAATTCACAACTAATGCATTGCGAAGAACTGAGCCAAAAAATGGTTTAAGACTGATACTATAGTGCATTGTAGGAAAAATAAATGGCAGTTATCATCCTTTTGGATCGTAAAGGTTAAGCATACACCTTTAAACACCAGTTCCAATTGAACCGTGGTTTCATTTAAACATAGTTCACAACATTGACAATTAGAGCCCATATGGGCATTGATATCAAATGCCAATGATCTCAATTTTTACATCATGATATTGTCCTACTCGGCATGTTAACTAAAATGCCATAATAAATCAATGCATCTTTAGTTAATACTTCTTGCCCCAGTGGGCTTATAAAAGATACTCAAGATCTTCTGCACGTCACCAGAATAGACCAAAGTTTTGCATCTACAAGAAAAAACAAATAAATCAATCAACCACTGATCGAAAGGAATCACTAAAAATACATTCCCTGAAACTTTACACATAACAAAATATTTAAAAACATTTTTGGCAATTACATTCATAAAATGAATAGCTGCTGACTCTCGTTAGACAATGCAGGACTGTGAAGATTAGACAAAAATACCTACGAATTCTTTCACCCTAAGTGCACTGCCAATTCTTCGTCACAGTTATGACCAATGGGGGCCAGAGTTCCATACTGAATTATGAGTTTAGACTCCAACCGTCTAAGATCTTGAACCCTATTGCCTCCTCTTTCATTAATCTTTATTGAGTCAAGAACACAAAAACTAAGCAAATCACTGTTCTGACTGTGGTGACTCAAGAAGTGGCGTGCAACAGGGTATTGTTTGTCGCCATGTTTTATAGCGCGAAGATGTTCTAAAATCCTGATTTTAGCTTTATGTATGGTGCTGCCGATGTAAGCTTTCTTACAGGGACAAAACAGGGCATAAACCGCAAAATCTGTGTTACATGATGTGTGCTTCAAAATTTTGTAGGGCTTGTTGTTTGGGGAAAGAATACATTCTTTGCAGTTTTTGCTATGTTTGCATGCCTTACATTTTCTGCATGTGTAAAAACCTTGTACCCCTAAAATGTTGACATGTGTCGGTTCAATGGCTCTGCACAATGTGTCTTTTAATGATTTCGCCTTTCTGTACGTGACCTGTGGAAACATTTCCACACTCTTTGAAAGGTCACTGTCAGTGTGTAACACTGGCCAAAAAGTGTTGAGGCTTTTGCGAAAATCTATGGCCTGATTATTGTAGGTGGTAATGAACCTTATTTTCTCTGTCTCTTCATCATTTTTTTCAACCTTATCGGTTAATAATGATTCCCTTGATCTTTTAGCCACTTTTGCCTTCGCTTTGTTAACAACAGTTTTGGAGTATCCTCTTTCTAAAAATCTTAGAATCATCACCTTTTCTTCCCTTTCATAGTCTTCCAATGAGCTGCAGTTGCGCTTCGCTCGCAAAAGTTCTCCCACAGGGATACTGTCTAACAGAGGTTTTGGGTGACAGCTACGTGCGTGCAGAAGGCTATTCCCGGCTGTTTTTTTCCTAAATAGACAGCTTTTTAAGCTATCATTTTGGATGGTGAGGGAAAGATCAAAAAACTCAATGTTAGTTTGTGACCATTGACTTGTAAAATGAAGATTGAAAATATTATCATTGAGACTCTCCACAAACAAATTTGCTTCGGTCTCACTGCCATTCCAAATGCAAAGGATGTCATCTATGTATCTTACCCACTTCACTACTTTTTCATTGAAAACCTCATGTTCCTTGACAACCTTTTCCTCCCGGTACCCCAAATAGAGACCTGCAAAGCAAGGAGCAAAGCAAGTCCCCATTGAAGTACCGAGGGATTGTCTGTAGACTTTGCCGTCAAAAATAAAAAAGGTTGGTGTTAAACAAGAAGTCATCATTTCAACAAGCATCTCAGTGTGTCGGAGATATGAGATGGATCTTTCATTCAAATAGTATTTGCATGCTGCAAGTCCTAACTCGTGTGGTATACACGTGTAGAGACTTGTAACATCTAAGGATAGGAGTGAAAATTCTTTTTTCCACTCAAGATTTTCAATTACTTTAAAAAAATGACCCGTGTCCTTAATGTATGATGGAAGTTTTGTGACAAAAGGTTGCAAGAAAAAATCAACATATTTGGAAGTGTTTTCCATACAGCTGCCTCTAGAAGAGACAATCGGTCTTCTGGGAGGGTCTGTTGGATTTTTATGAATCTTAGGTAATAGGTATAGAGCTGGTAATCTTGGATGTTTACACATCAAAAAATCAAATTAATTTTTCTCTAATACCCCATCTTTTTTCCATTTCTCTAAGCTTGCCTGGAACAATCTTATAGAATGTTCATACTCCATCCTATTGCTTCTTTGGTATTTTTCAGTGTCTGCGAGTTGTTGCAAGCCTTCATCTATATATTTCTTCCGTGATTGAACAACCACATTTCCCCCTTTGTCTGATTTTTTAATAACTATGGTGTTCTCGTTTTTCAAACTGTTAATAGCATCTCTTTGTGTTGACGTAACATTATTCCACCCATACCATTTTTTCTTTGAAAGTTTCATTAACTCTTGTGTAACTCCTCTCTCAAATACCTCAATCGCATCGTTTTTAATTTGTGGCAAAAAAATGGACTTTGGTTTAAAAGGATTTCTAGCATTCAAATTAAGGATGACATTATCATTCTCAAAATCGGAAAATGGATTATCGTTATTCGTTGCTATGCCAGCCAAAACATTGGCTGTGTGAAGTGACTCGGCATCATTAATACTTACTGTGCTTGGATTATCTCTGATGTTTTTTACTTTTGTTTCAACCTTGGTAGCAAACCATTTTTTTATACGTAATTTCCTGGTAAAATGGAAAAGATCTATTCGACTTTGCGTGTAATTGAAGTCATTGGATGGACAAAAGGTGAGTCCAAGGGAGAGTAGTTCTACTTCAAAATCACTAACCACTCTGTCCGATAGATTGATTACCGTTTTCTTATCCATTACTTCGTCTTGCTTTGGCCCCTTGTACGACTTCCCACTGGGCTCATAGTGTCTTTCCGTGTTGGCTTGTTTCCTCTTCTTGCGCCTTTGTTTCCTCTTCCACGACCTCGGGCATTTCCTTGTTTGTTGTTGGTTTGTCTCCCCTTGGCCATCATGTTGAATTCTGTTAAAAGGCTGGTTTTTGCCCCATCGAAATTAGAAATATTCGAGACTTCACTACTACTAGCGATACTTCCGTCAGTTTGGGGTTCAGTGTCTGTTAGTTCTTCTTGTATATTGGTTCCTCTGTTAGTGTTCTCCACCATTGGCCTTTCCACGGGGGGATTTTTCCGAAGTTGGTCATATTTTTTTGCAAAGGTTAGAATTTGTCCTTTTTGGTAATCCACCAAATCGCTTTGAAACTTTCTCTGTTTTTTTAATTTGATGTCATCCTCTATCTTTTCCAAATTTCTTTCCATTTTGTCCATTTCTTTTTTTAATTCATCATGTTCACAGAGCGCTTTGATCTGTTCAGTTAAATTGTCAATAGTGTCTGCCAATCTTTCACAATCTTTCTTGGCGTATTTGACCAATAACGTCAACATGTTGGTTGAGCAGTTATGGTTGTTGCTCGCCCAGTCATTCACCAATTCAGGGTCGGGATCACTGAAGGTAGGTGTAATGAAGATACGTAACCCTCTGGGTATTCTACCCACGTCGATTTATTTTTGTAGGGTGGTGGCTTCCCACCATTTGTTCTGCTCCGTTTTTAACGCCTTCCACAATTGATCCCATAATTGTCGTTTACTCGATGTTGGTATGTCATTGCTTGTTGACGGTCTGTTTTCAACTGTCTCCACACTCTCTGCATTGTCAAACATCCTGTCTGCTGCTTCAGCGCGTTTAATATTTTGTTATGTGTAACGTTTCAGGGAATGTATTTTTAGTGATTCCTTTCGATCAGTGGTTGATTGATTTATTTGTTTTTTCTTGTAGATGCAAAACTTTGGTCTATTCTGGTGACGTGCAGAAGATCTTGAGTATCTTTTATAAGCCCACTGGGGCAAGAAGTATTAACTAAAGATGCATTGATTTATTATGGCATTTTAGTTAACATGCCGAGTAGGACAATATCATGATGTAAAAATTGAGATCATTGGCATTTGATATCAATGCCCACATGGGCTCTAATTGTCAATGTTGTGAACTATGTTTAAATGAAACCACGGTTCAATTGGAACTGGTGTTTAAAGGTGTATGCTTAACCTTTACGATCCAAAAGGATGATAACTGCCATTTATTTTTCCTACAATGCACTATAGTATCAGTCTTAAACCATTTTTTGGCTCAGTTCTTCGCAATGCATTAGTTGTGAATTCAAATCATGTTAAAGTTGCATTGAAGAAAAAAGTGGCCTCGTGAAGTAACGAGAAGCCTCTAAGTCTGTTTTCTTTGTTTATCATAAGGAAATCACATGACTATTTATTATACTTCCTGGTTGACTTTCACTTTACTCGTGAACAAGGGAGTGTTATCCCGAAACGCGTAGAGTAAGTTGTTTTGCCTTATGCTCTAATTAAAGACCGTTTTGAAGCTCATCGGTGTCCGTGGTTGCTGGTGATTCGAGGAAGGAGGGATTACAGCGTCGGTTGAATATTGAGAGGTTTGCCACCTCGCCGCGGACCACCATCACAAGTGAGTGGGGGGAAGGCTAAAAGTAGCATTTTCGCTACTGCTGCGGTGTTTTATATATATATATATATATTTTTTTTTTAGAGTTTTATATAGCGCGAACTAGACCCGAGGATATCAGGTTTCAGAGCGCTTTACATGAGCGCCAGTTTAGTTACAGATGGACACATTCATTTTTGTTTCTGTTAGGCACAGGGAGATTAAGTGATTTGCCCAGAATCACAGGATGTTGAGCGTCCTTGCCGAGACTCAAACCCGGTTCCCCAGCTTCGAGGTCGACCGCTCTAGCCGTAAGGCTACATCCTCTCCCCAATATATAGCGCTTACTACCCTTATGTGGGGCACTGAAGCACTCATCTACATGGGCAGAAGCTAAGCCATGTATGGTGTGTGGTTGGAAGGGTTTTGTCTATGTTTTTTTATCCTATGTGGGAAGTATTTCCCTGTCATGTGTGATGACCACCGAGGTGAGGTGCGGTTATCATGTGATGGGACGCAGCGCCTAATAAGAAAGGTGAAAATGAGTGCTCCAAGTCCAGGTAGGATAGACAGGATGCAAAAATTAGAATAATGTGAGCGTGAGCGTGTCACACTGTGACGGGACTCCTACCTGCACACGCTGAGGAGATCTCCAGACTGGAAGTCCTGCCAGATCCGGGTAGTGAGATGCGAGAGGGGTCTTTGCAGGGCAGCGCTGCTGAGGAGGTCCCCTGAGAACCCTGTCCGGATGCAAGGGCGTTTTAATACCGCCGTCACGTTTATTCTAGTCAAGACAAATTCTGCAATTCATGTTCTATCCTGAGCACACTCTGCCCTGCCTTACTAGCTATCCCGGACACACACTGACTGCGGGACTTGACACCCTGGACACCCTGCCCGGCATGCCCTGTTATCTTGGACACACGCTGTACTTACGGGCCTTGCTGGCCTGGACGAATGTATGACGTTACAACGCATACATTTACAATGCATGCCTTTACAACGCAGTTTTTAAATCGCAACATCCTTTACAACGCATACATTTACATCGCATGCCACTATAACAAATTTTTTAAAACTACATTTACAACACATTCCATTACATCGCATTATACCTTTACAACGCATACCATTACAACGCATACCATTACATTGCATTTAAGGTAAGTGTTGGATAGTGTAGGTGTAAAATGACTATTCTAACTCCAGGGGTTGCAACAGTAGGGTAAGTGTTGGATAGTGTAGGGGTAAAAATGACTACTCTAACTCCAGGGGGTGCAATAGTAGGGTAAGTGTTGGATAGTGTAAGGGTACTATGCGTTCTAATGGTATGCGTTGTAATGACTTGCAATTTAATGCCTGCGTTGTAGTGACATGCGTTGTAGTGTCATGTGTTGTTGTGACATGCAATGTAATGACTGCATTGTAGTGACATGCGTTGTAAAGGATGTTGCGATGTAATGACTGCGTTGTAAATGTAGTGCGATGTAATGACTGTGTTGTTAAGGTTGTTTCCCGTCCTGGACACACTTGCACTGCAGGCCCAGCGGGCCCTACTACCCTGGACTGACACGGCGCACTGGACACACTTGCACTGCAGGCCACATTATCCTGGACACACTCTGCGTTGCGTTGCGTGCTATCATGGACATACAGACCTGCGTGCCCCTCTGCCCTGAACTCCCACTGCGCACTGGACACACTTACACTGCGGGTCCTACTACCCTGAACTCACACTGTGCACTGGGTACACTTGAACTGCAGGCCCGGCGGGCCTTGGCTGGACTCACACTGCGCAGTGGACACACTTGCACTGTGGGCCCAGCGAGCCCTACTACCCTGAACCCACACTGCGCACTGAACACACTTACACTGCAGGCCCAGCATGCCCAACTACTCTGAACTCACACTGCGCACTGGACACACTTGCATTGCAGGCCGAGCATGCCCTACTACCCTGAACTCACACTGCGCACTGGACACACTTGCACTGCAGGCCACACGTATCCTGTACACACTGTGCACTGCTTGTCCATTAGGACACTCTGCGTTGCGTCGCCTGCTGTCCTGGACATACTTGCATTGCGTGCCCCTCTGCCCTGACCTCACCTGCCCGCCGGAGATCCGCGGCCGCCTCCTCCCAGTTGCGGAAGATGGCCCAGTACAAGGTGAGCGGCTCCAGTTTTCCGGGTACCAAACACCCCGCACGCCCACGCTCTCTCCTTAGTGGAGGGTGAGGTGCTTCACCTGGGGCACGAACCTCCATTCGCCTCCCTCGGGGCTCGGCCAAGTCTGAAGAGACAGGGGGTTTGGTTCAGGCAGCAGGCTGACATTTTGAAATAAAAGCGCACTTTGTCCGAACACGACTCGCTGCATGACTGCGTCACGCTGCTTGCAACTCTTACGAAGTCAGTAGTCTCCGGGGCGCAGCCATGCGTTGGGGGTGGGTCATAGTCTGACAGAGTCTGTCCAAGTGCCCCGACCTGACAGGCGCCAGCTGCCCTACTCTGGCAGAGGGCGCCAATTCAAGATGAAAGAACAGTGTGATCTTCTGCAAATAATGCCACAGGGCCGTCAAAAGGTGTCATATCAGTGGCACTAACACTAAGCAGGAGTGGGTGCGGTAGCACCAGGCAGTTCCTTGCTGAAAAATAGTAATACAGGAAAGGCGCCACTCCCGATTCACTTGGCTGGGGTTCCCAAACTCATATTTTATGCCGCCCTCTCCCTTTTGCCGCCCTAGGCGGCCGCCTAGTCTTGCCTAATGGTAGAAACGGCCCTGGTAGTAAGAGTACTAGTGGTGGTAACAAAGGGCTGAGAGGATTCCAGCGCTACTCCTAGCCGCCTCTAATTCCTGTGGGCAGGATGAGGATATTTCCCTTACTCATAGAGTGCCTGGAAAAGATGACTTTTTATAACCTTCGTTCATCATTCGCTCAAAATCCGGAGTCTGGCCATTCTCCAACAAAAACCAGTATCAAAACCGTTCACATGTGAACCTTGCTCTTATAATCCTCCCTCTCACAGTTCGCCCTTCAATAGCCCACACCCTGTGTCACAATATATAACAGCCCTGGAGTTTTTCGTTTAATATATATTTCAGTAAATTTTCCTTCAGTGCAAATCCTAAATTATTTGACTTGATTTTTGTGACAATGAGGCACGTGGTCTTAGTGTGGAGCCCAAGGGGTGTGCCACAGCCCACAATTTTGGTAATGACATTTATTCGGCATAGCACCTTCAAGTTACATGTGGAATTACAGGGCGCCTCTCGTGTTATCTCATGCAAGCCTGCTGTTACATCAGGGGTCAGAAGAGGGTCGTCTCTCATTTCCATGGGGGCATAGCCCCCTATAAACAAGGGAATCCCTGGTGTCCATGTGCATGCCTCCAACACAGAGACATGCACATAAGAAACTCCAAGGGACACGCTAAATATCTGGAGGTCGCAGACATATAGCACATCCCAGGAAAGGTCAGATGCTCCTCTCCAAAGGTTGGCTACAGGTGCAAATGTGCACAACCCATCACTGTAGCCAGTGCCATGTTGAGTAGGTGTATCGAATTGCACCCTTCGGGTAAGCTCCGAGGGCCCCTTGAAGGCGAGTATAGTGTCTTACTGCATGAATGACTGCTTGTCTTTTCGGGGGTCAGCAAAGAGGAAACCAAAAAGGTGAAGGATGAAATGCTTGAATTAATCTCAGCTACTGGTAACTACGTGGGGCCTTCCCCTAGACCATGGGTACTCACAAACATTTTCCCAGGGCCCACAAAGTTTGGTCTATGGTGTGACCGAGCGCCACACTGATGCCAGCGGGGGCTGTAAAGTGGGTGTAGGGGAAGAAAAGCATGTGGATCTAGTGGATGTCTGTGAAAATGAAGGTGTTCCTAAAGTTAAGGGCCTAATTACTTTCTTTCCCTAACAACAATTAACCTGTAAATAAGTGTTTACTGTATATTGAACTTTTTTCCCCATGTTATTGCTGAGTTGAGTAAACGGCAGTCCAGTGCTACTGCTGCTCAGGGGGCCGCATGTAAAGGTCAGGAGGGCCGCATGCGGCCCGTGGGCCGCACTTTGAGTATCACTGCCCTAGACAGACACCAACAATGTGCGAATCAGCTTTAGTCCTGCTCTAATAAGAACAATCGAGCCGGAAAGTCCAGTCCAGGTCCATTCCAACTCCAGACCAGTTTCGGCGCGTTTGGACCTCGTCACTGCAGTGCTTCTGCATGACACATTGCATAGAAGGAGTCTCCATTACTACGTTCCATAGTCGAAGACAATCTACACAGGAGCCCAGTTTTTCAGCAAGCGCCGTGCTGCGAATGCTTCACTGGGAACAGTCAAAAACCTTCAGTCAGAGACAAGGATGCTGTAGTCGGTAGTCAATCATCAGGCTTCACAAGTCCTCACTAGAATGCTTTAAAGGGAGGTGTGGTTGTACTAAATAAAGGCAGCGTCTTCATTTATAAAATTCAGGCCGTGGGTCGCCAATGAAATCCCGTTGCACGCTCGACTCGCAGACTGTCGCATCATGCATTTCATATTCGTCTCACATTTACAGTCCAAATCACTTTAGATTTATGCATTCTTCCTTCCTGCATTCCACAACTATTGCTGATCTACAAAGGAGCTGTGCTTACCAGCAATTGCTCGGGCTTGAATGAGTGCGGCAGGAATCATCAAATGCCTTCATTCAGAACAGAAGCAAGACTAATGCCCCCCAGCAGCAGGCCATTAGGCTTCAAAAGCCCACAGAAAATGACTGAAGGCGGGTTGAAGAAGCGGCTGTGCTCGGACAAAGCAACGTCGGCATTTATAGAATCCGGTGAGCCCTGTGTGCACTGTGGGGCTGCATTAATACAGGTCACAGCCTTTCATATGTTAGTCATTTTTAAAGTCAGGATAACATTTTAGGCAAACAATCTCATGAATTACTTTTCATGGTCGTTACTTATGTTTAGTGGAACTCATCTTTTTAGCAGCCGCTCTGCCTTGAATGCTTCAAACCAAATTAAACTAAGCACACAACGACCTGCAATACCGACAATTGCTACCTCCATTTCAAGAAAGGACCCCCCCCACACAACCCCTCTCCCCCGCTGCATACATCTTGACGAGTGAGGCTGGGGGTGGGGGGTGGAAGCAGTAATGGGACAGCATCAAATCAATGTGCCCCAGTGCTGGAAGATGTACAAATTACCGATCGCAAAATACTGGTTACAAATTGTGACCAGTATTTTTTTACCCACTAAAGAATTTAACAAACCAACCTATGTACTAACAGATCAGTTTGTGAAATTCTTAATTGTAGTGGGTCTCAACTACCTCAAGAATATTATCATTTGGAGGGTTTTACAAGGATGGTGGCCTGCTGGTGTGATAGCTTTGAAATAAATCAACCTTTTATTGCTAAATGCTGCCCATTTTCCTTAAAGTAAATAGGGTTCCCTTTTAAAAACAAAAGGTTGCTTGAGAGTTAGCAGTGGTCTCTTGGACCACGGCCCATTCAGAAACCTTTTTTTTTAATTAAAAAAGGGGAAGGTGTGCCCGGTTTATGAATGGGGTGCCACCTCCTATGAGGTATTGGTAATTTCTCAATGTTTTCCAGTCAGATTTCAGTGAGACTTTAAACCAAGACACTCAAATACTATGTAATGATGCTTTTTTACTTTTAGAGAGAAAAGGGAAAGGCAACAAGGGACATTTGTTGGCAGTGAGGCAGGATTAATGAACTGTGTATGAAACAAAAACACAGGAAACTATACAGAGAGGGTGAGATGTTGAAAAGTGGGGAAGATGAAAGTTTAGGTTATGGGAATAAAACGTTTTTATTATGCAAAGCCTTGCCTAGATCTGTTATTGACCTGGATGTAGTTCGCACAGTTGCCTGGTTTTCTATGTTCACATTCTGGCTTAATTTTCGTCTGCGCTCCATTTTGGTTCTGGTTGTTCTGCTCCACTAAAGTCTCCTTCAAACCTGGCTCGCAATCCACAAAGTCTGAAACAGCTTTTGCCTTTCCAGGCAACATGACAGAGCAGTATTTTAAGCAATGTTCTGGGAGAAACCCTTTTGTAACAATTGTAGGTACTGCTCCGGCCCATTTTAGTATCTGGCAATTATCTACTAGAACCCACTCTGGTCGGATGGAACTTTTTACTTGCCCAATAGCGTGGAGGGAATAAACACAATTATCAGAGAATGCTGTCCGCAATTTGTCATAATCAAGGACTCGAGACTTAATCTCTTGGCTCTCTGGCTTTTATTATCAGCATAAAGATTTGACGATACAAACTCCTCAATACGAGGCACAGCAAGTACATAGGCACTAACACAAATGCTACTCTACGAAGAATCCGCATACGGCTAAAAATGACTAAAAGCACAATTTCTAAAAGCATGAGGTAGAAAAGTACCAAGCCAATGTCGATATTAGGTACACTGGACCATACCATCTCTGTCCCTACTCTGTACTAGATGACATCCCTACTTAACAATCCCTTGAGACCCTCAATCGAAAGGTGTCAGAGTGAAACTTCCTAAGAAGTCTTCACTTAGAGAGCTTGATCTAAGTTGCCCCCTCTAGCTCTTCGCCTAGCCTTCCTCTGCTCTGGGCTGCTCTGATCTGCCTCCACCCTCGGGGCGCTTTCCCTAATACAGAACCCCAAGTCCCAGAACACGCCCTTTTGCACCTCCTCTTCTGCTGGGTCTTCTTTCAGTAATTTCCCACAGAGCGCTGTCCAGTTCCATCGTCCATCAGCTTGGCCTTGAGTCCCAGACACCGTCCGCACTAGGAGTTACGATTGGCACATTCCAATGCACTCCCATGTCTGGCTTTTACTACATAAGTCAATTCATGAACAAAGAGCTTCTCTACTAACGAGCAACTGTCCTTGCACCTGGGGTGAGATCATGCAAGGCAGACATACTTCGCATCTTTTAACTTTGCAATTTACTACAGCCTAAAACCTCTACTGGAATAAATCCTTTCTGGCCTATTGCCCTCGGCCAACATAAGAAAATACCAGGCCTTTCGCCTCAACGATATATGTGCATTCTGGCCACTACTTCGGTTACACAAGCATGTCTAAATCACACTATTGACATTTACGTCTTTCTTTCATGTATGTTCAAACTAAACAGTCTACAGGCACGTATTCTAAGTTACACATTTTTAACATCACATTGTGTTCAAGTAAGCTAAACTCTATGCATTTCTCTAATACGTTCACAATATGCTTGTACATAGCTAACACTTCTATTTAAATCGATATAGGTTATACAATTCTTAATACATTGCACACAAAATACCTGAGTACACATTTGATTATATGCGGGTGCCGACTAACAGTGAATATAACGCACCCCTACAATTTTCAACCTTTTAAGCGCTACATCAGTTCCCCCCTTTGATGACATCTGTCATCACACCATTACAATCTTCCTTTCTTTAGAACTGATTTAAACCGCACCGGCCATGTCGAACTCCCTCCATTCTCTTAAGACTCTCATATTGCTGCTCCTGAAACTTCGCCATTCTTTTCTCGCTTGCTCTAAGAGCTCTTTCAACTTTGCCTCCTTGATACCACTTCCACGCTTTCACGCATCCCCACAAACAAATCACACAAACTACAGCAATGATAATTGGCTTCAACACTGATCCAAGAAATCCTCTTCCCAAATTCGCAAACCATGTTCCCACTCTTCCAAATCCTTGTCCAATCTTTTCCCACACATTCTCCTCCGTCAAATCCATAATCTCCTTGTGAATAGTTGTGATGTTGTCTATATACTTCCCCAACTCCTTCGTGTTATCTGGAATATATGTGCAGCATTCTTGAACCTTCAATAATTTACAGACTCCGCCTCCCTTGGCTAATAACACGTCTAACGCAAGGCGATTCTGCATAACCATATTTCGTATCGACAACATCTCTCCAGCCACCAACAACAAAGACCTCGCCGTATTCATAGACAGCTCATCAACTACAGTCGCCAACCTCCTGATCTTCACGTCATTCAACACCACACCCATACTAGGTATCATTGCTCCATATATATCACCAATCACTGCACCTGCATTTACAGCCCTACGTCTTCTAGAATGTTGTCTCGTCTACAACAACTCCAAGTCCTCTGTGCGATAAATCTTTGGGAATATGATAGCCAAATAGCATATGCCATACCAATTTGCAGGTAGCCTGACATAAGCATTCTTCCCACATACATAATACACTGTCGGAATTACTTGTAACACACCTTGCATAAAGTCCTTAACAGAAGCCTCCATAGTGAAGGTCTGAGCACAGGTGCTATGTCCTACAGCGACCTTCTCCGTAGCGGATTGAGGCCTTCCAATACACAAATTCCCTTTCTGCACTTCATCTAATGCTATTGGTCCATAGCTTCCCTTGGACTTGTGAGATCTCTCCTCCTCAGTCCAATCTACTGGACTATCTCCGGTGTCTCGTGTCTGTGTCAACTTTCTATATCTGTCCTCTACTTGATCAATGAATTTCTTCTCCGTCTCAGATAACGCACATGTCAGGTTATGCCTGTGAGCATGCGCCGTATCCAACTTCACAGTAGGTCTAAAATACTTCAGGAGTCTTTCCTCTTTCTTATAATAGTCGTACTTATTCAAATGCTTGATTGCTGGAACTTCAGGAAGTACCGTATCAAAATTTGAAAAGAAATACTCGAACTGCCTCCTGTCGTAAAATAAACTAAGCAATAAACTACAAGAAATCCCATATGTCAATGGGAGATGATGATACTTGATACCCTCATCCACTGAAGCAGGCAACTGCATACACACATAACAATCCTTCACATCCATCGCATCAACATATTCGTACAACAACTTTGCATAAGCATTAAGCTTAAAATCACCCTTCGACAAATCCATGTGGAGTCTGCGGTCCTCCCTCAACTTCGATGTTCCCTGTTCCCTGATACTGACACCTCTCTGTCCTGGGGTAATAGGTGTAGGTGCTCCCTGAACCTTCCCCTCCTGCCTGTGAGCCACCATGTACGAACTTATCACTACTGCAAATATAGTGGCTATCACAACTCCTACCAATGTGCCTATTATCAATCTAGCCCTACGATGTGTGTTTGCAGGATCTGCCATCTTCGGAATGTACTCAATGTCCAATACAGTCTCTGAAATGGTAAGTCTCTTTCTCATTAATGTCTCTTTTGTGAACCCTTGGCAAAGCTCCCTAACTTTTCTTCGTTCTACAACGGAAAAATCCCTAATTTTATTCTTCTTCCACTCGGATCTAGGTTATCTTCTTCCCTGCTTGCAACCCTCTCAAATCAGTCCAGCATAACCGCTGGTCCCAACAGTTCCAGGACTCCCTGCCATATTTCGAGCTTAATGATGATCAGTTCTTGTGGATCTGGCACAGCTGTGAACGTCGGTAACTCTAAATTGTCCAAGATCATACCTCGAATGACGCTCAGAAATGGTGGACTCGGAATGTGGATAGTCAGAATTCCTTCGATCTCCAGTCCCGGAACTTTCAACAACACTTCCACTCTCTGGAGCGGAACACTGTTGACCAATGTCATCGACCTCAATCTTCCCGTGCTCGGTAACCCTGGCATCCGTCACTGGATATGCCCACTCTGGTGAAGCGTACTTCCGACTTGGCACTCTAGTTCTCTTTGACCTTCTCAGAGTACCTTGAGGATGCTCCTCGTCACTTGATTCTTCTTCTGGCTCCTCCGAAACTGGTGCAAGATCTGTGTCCGGTACCAACCTCAGGTTTACCCATTTCTGTCTTGCGGGCCAAACCATTTCTGCTTCTGTGGCACCTCCGGTCTTCCCTTTGATACCCTGTGCACTGGCCTCCTCCTCCTCGGCAGAACTCGATTCTGTACTGCCCACTGCACCTCTTGCTCCTTCGCCTGTTTCTGGGTCAGTACTTCTTTCACGTTCTTCCTCGGCTCGATTCAGTGCACCATCAGCTGCTTCAGCAACCCTTACAGCTTGACTGGCCCTCTCAGGTGGTTCTGTCGGCTCAGCTGGATTTTCGTTCTCGAGAGGGGCTGTATCTTCTAAGGGTGCTGGAACCCTACGGGTATGGGAAGCATGCACCCAGTTCGGTAAACCTCCACACTTGACTGCTGTGGGTTTCTTGATGAGGATCACTCGAAACGGGCCTCGCCACCTAGCATCCAGGCAACTTTCCTCACGTGCTTTCGGACTAGGACCCAATCGCCTGGGCATAAGTCGTGGCACAGGTCACTCGCAGCTGGAACCGTTGCTGTCTGCACCTGCTGAGACACAGAACGGACCACGTCAGCAAGGCCTTTACAATAGTCCAGGATCATATCATCAGTGATATTTATCAGAGCAGTGGCAGGTATTTCAGGTAAATGCATCGCTCTCCCCATGAGGATTTCATGGGGTGACAACCCAGTCCTTCTATCAGGCACGCTTCGGAGGCTCATGAGGACCAAAGGTAATGCGTCAGGCCATTTCAGAGACGTTGACGAACACACTTTCGCCATCCGAGCCTTCAGAGTTCCATTCACCTGCTCCACTATCCCTGAAGCTTCTGGTCTATAGCTATAGTGTAACCTCTGATCTATATTTAAGGCAGCACAAAGCAACTTCATGACTTCGCTGTGGAAATGAGTTCCTCTGTCCGATTCAAAGGACGTCGGGAACCCGTACCTTGGAATGAGTTCTCTCAATAATAGTTTTGCTACCGTGAGTGTGTCACATCTGCGTGTAGGGTATGCCTCCACCCACCTGGAAAAGACACATACTATCACTAATATGTACCTCAACCCATTACACTTCGGCATTTCAACGAAATCCAGCTGCATCCTATTGAAAGGTCCACCTGACCTCCCTATGTGACTCAACGTCACAGCTGTCCTCCTCTTTCCTACATTCATCTGTTGACACGTGACACACCTCTGGCACACGGTTTCAGCCACCGCCCGAAACTTCGGGTTGTACCAAGTCTGACGAAACACTCTCATCATTGCGTCTCTACCAAGATGTACAGCACCATGTATCAACCTCGCCATGGGATTCAATAAACATTCCGGCAACACTGCTCGTCCATCATTCGAAACCCATATATCCACATCTCCTTTCTCACACCCAGCTCGTATCCAACTGTCTCGCTCCTGATCCGAGACCCCTTCCTGGAGCTGTTTCAGTTCCTCCCATGAGTCTGCCATTGCTAACATCTGATCATACACCGTTCTCTCCTCAGTTTCCTCAATATGAGTCTCCGTGAAATTGCATCCCTGCTCTGCACAAAACCGAGCTACTTCATCTGCATAATTGTTCCCCAATGAAACAAAATCATTTCCCTTCGTGTGTGCAGCACATTTAACAACAGCAATTTCATCAGGACCTTGCAATGCTTCAAGCAATTTTCGTACATGGTCACCATTTCTTATAGGTGAACCTGAAGACGTCATAAACCCTCTCTGGGACCATAGTTGTCCGAAGTCATGAACCACACCAAACCCATACTGGCTGTCCGTGTAAATAGTTACACGGATCTTATCCGCTGCCAAACAGGCACGAGTCAAAGCAATGAACTCAGCCACCTGCGCGGAGTGTACTCCTTCTAAACAAGCGGCTTCAACCACCCCTGTGATGGTACATACAGCAAACGCTGCTCTCAATCGACCGACACTGTCTCTTAAGCATGAACCGTCCACAAAGAAGATCTCATCTGAAACTGGGAGCGGTTCATCGACAATGTCAGGCCTCGGTTTGGTGCATAGCTCAGTCACATCGAGACAATCATGGTCCTCACAATCTTAATTATCATCTACATTTGGAACAGGTAACAATGTAGCAGGATTTAAAACAGCACACCTCTTCAATACCACATTATCGGCTGCAAGGATAACTTGCTCATAACGGGTCAGCCTATTATTCGTGAGGTGCTGTGTCTTAGTCCTAGTCATCAACAATTCAACAGAATGTGGCACATGCACAGTAAGAGGATGTCCCATCACAATGCTCTCACATCTCTCGATGCTGACACCTGTTGCCGCAACGGATCTGAGACATCCGGGCAACGCAGAAGCTACTGGATCTAAAGTAGCTGAGAAATAGGCAACTGGTCTACGGACACCTCCATGATTCTGAGTTAACACTGCTAACGCGCAACCTTCTCTTTCGCACCAGAACAATGCAAATGCCTTGTTGTAATCCGGCATTCCCAATGCAGGAGCGCTACATAAGGCTTCTCTCAGCCTCAGAAATGATTGCAAACAGTCGTCGTCCCATGGTACCGGATCACTTACATCCTTTCGCGTCAGCCGCTGTAAAGGCTTCGCTTCAAAGGAAAAGTTTGGGATCCACTGGCGGCAATAGCCCACCATTCCCAAAAACATTCTAACTTCCCTCTGCGTCGAGGGAACTGGCATTCTCAGAATCGCATCAATGTGATCTGGAGACACCTTCCTTTTACCCTTCTCAATTCTGTGCCCCAAATACTGTACCTCAGATAAACAGTATTGCAGCTTGTTTGGGGACACCTTGTGACCATTCTCTCCCAGGAAATTCAACAACGCAATCGTATCAGTTCTGCAAGCGTCTTCTGTTTCCGACGCAACAAGCAGATCATCAATGTATTGCAGTAAAACAGAGTTTTGTGGCAACACAAGGCTTTCAAGGTTTTTCTTCAAAAGTTGATTAAAAATCGATGGGCTCTCCGTATACCCCTGTGGGATACGACACCACGTTAATACACGGTTTTCTAGTCTAAATGCAAAAAGAAATCTGCTCTCTTCATGTAGGGGAATCGAAAAAAATGCTTGACACAAGTCAATCACTGTGAACCATTCAGCTTCACATGGGATCTGAAACAGTATCACAGATGGATTCGGTACCACTGGACAACATGGAACAACTATATCGTTTATTTTCCGCAAATCTTGTACTATCCTGAACTTCCCACTTGGTTTCTGCAGTCCCATAATGGGTGAATTTCATGGACTACCCATGATTTCCACCAGTATTCCCTGCTTAATCATGGACTCGATCACAGGTTTAATCCCTGCAATCGTCTCAGGTGATAGTTTATACTGAGGGGTTCTCGGGAATTCCGCGTTTGGCTTAACCTGTATCTTCACTGGTTCCACTCCCCTGACTAAGCCAATCTCCTCTCCACTTAGGTCCCACACGTCGGTGGACACCAAGTCCCTCAAATCATGTGGAAGCTCCTCCACTGTCAAAGCTGGGTACATTTCCACACACACCCGCTGATTTGCAACCTTAAAGGTCGCATCATCATCCCTTGTCTGCACCTCTACTCCTTTCGGGGTACAGTAGATTGTGCAATTGAGCTTGCACAATAAGTCTCTTCCCAACAAACAAACAGGACTAGAATCGCACACCACGAACTGATGTCGATCCCTAAAGTTTCCTATCCTGACTGGAATCGGTTCTGTCAAAGGGCTAACTAGCCTCTTATTCGCCACTCCAACAACCTGTATACTTTCCCCGGAAAGGGCTACACCCGGAACTACTGCCGATCTTATAGTCGACCTAGTAGCCCCCGTATCAACCAGAAAGGTAGTAGGGTGTCCGTCAAGCTCTGCTTCCACAAAGGGTCCTCTCTGATCCACTTCTAAGATGGCCCTAAGTATGCAATCATCATCCTGGCTTAAACTCAACCGGGCCAACAAATCTACATCCTTCTCCTCGCTTACTTCAAACATGGGCATCTGCAAATAAGTTCGAGCTCCCTGCTGTATGTTCTGTATCCTGGGTGGCTGGGGAATCTGCACTTGCGGGATGCCGGTCCCCCCTTGCATCATCCTTGGTGTAGTCACCGTCTGTACCTGTTCCGCCCCAGGGACCTGAACTATTCCTCCCTCCATCTGTTGCTGATTATAGGGGTTCAGGGGACACTCGCGCCTCCAGTGTCCCACCTGGTGACACTGGTGACAAGCAGTCGTCTTTTTCAGTATCGCTACATCTATGCCAGTCCTAGGGTCTATTGGCCTTGGCCTTCCCTGACCCTGAACATTCTGATTTCCGGCCTGATAGTTTCCCTGTCTCCTTACCACTGGACCCCCATTCGGCGGTCCCTGAGCGGCTTGCATCTGAATAAACAACAAATTATCTTTCATCTTCTTGTGCTTCGACTCAATCTCATCCGTGCAGTACCTGGCGTACCGCAAGATTTCATCCACGGGCTTATTCTGCCAACAAATCAAATGCTGCTGTATCATGAGACTAACCTCGGGCTTCAAACCCAGCACGAACTTAGACACAAACTGTCCCATATCCTTCGTTTCCAACTCATCTAGGTCACTGTACTGCTTAAAAGCCTTCAAAAGTCTCTCATAAAACTCGTACTGTCTCCTTTGGTTCCTGCACTGTCCTGTCTATTTTCACCCAATCAATGTCTTGGGGTGAAACCTTTGATTTCAACCAAGTAATTACTTTATCATACAGCCTCATCACCGCTGGCGACGGACCATTTGTGAGCATGTTCCTATCAGGTTCATAGTCCGGCCAATCAACAGCAACCTTACATGCGTTCCACAGATCTCCCGGAACCACAATATCGAATAGAGTATTCAGGTCGATCCACAACACCTTCGAAATCTTAACAAAACGCTCAACTTGCTTGTACCACTCTGCAGGCTTCTCCCTGAGCCTGGGAAAATCATTCGTAAATGATGCCAAATCCCCCCAGCTCCATGGTACATGCACATATCCTCCATTCGCCACTTCCCTCAGGGGAAAGGTCTTTGCTAGTAACAACCCTTCACCCGGAGTTCCTCCTTCCGCTCCCTTAGAGGTCTTTTTCTTAGACCATTTCTCCTCCCATTTTTCAAGCATCAGCCATGGTCGCATGGCTAGAATCAGTTCTCTGGCATGTGACCTCTATCCAACAACCCTCTTCTCCTCCAGCTCCCGCTCGGTATAATGCATCCTATGACTTCCTTGCAACGCCCTAGTCTTGGTTAAATCTACCTCATATTCCTTCGCCAATCCCCTCAATTTCTCGTGTGCCATTCGTGCTTTCCGAGTCACATCTTTCGCTACAAAAAACAGCTCATCCGGATTGTAGGATACTATTCTCTCAAGAGGTAGACTTCCATATATAATTTCGTCTACCTCTGCCTTGAGCCTTACTATGTCTATCATCCCTGCCTTCAAGGCTCCTTTCAACACCTGACAACTTGCTCCATGTCTCTCGTCATATTCACATTCTGGTTCCTTCTCTCTCCTCTCTTCTGGTGCTTCTATAGGAGCAGAATAACTCCTAAAGTTATCCCGAGCTCTCTCCGATTGGACCACATTCGGGTTCAGATGCCTCTCTGACGGTACCCATGACCTTAAATCTGATCTCGATTCCATCAGATTTTTTGGCCTCACCGGTCTCTGTTCCTCTTCGCCCCTAGATGTATCTGACACCGCTACCAATGGTGTACTCCATTGTACAGGGCTTGGAGGTCGGGCCATTGTCCCTTCCAACCCACTTTCCTTGCTTTCTCTCCTCGTTCTTTCTGCCACTTGTTCGGACCTCTCCCTTTCCTCCGATTCCGGACTATAAATCGACACAATCGGCCCAATGGTGACCGGTACCCTCAATGCATCCGGTAACCTCATCTCTCTCTCAATCCTCCCACTAGCCTCAGACTGACTCCGTGGACTCTCTGTTTCAAACGAAACCAACCCTTCCACTCGAGTCTCGGGTTGTATTGTTACTCTTCTAGTTTCCCCTCTCTCACCCCACCTATCGTCGGCTTCATCTGGATTATAAGGAGGTGGTCTCTCGTCTAACAATCTTTGCAATACTCCATCATCAGAGTCACTCTCTTCATCCTGTGCTTTCACATGCCTTATCCCCGTCGAGTCTATCAATAAGGGATACAGTTTCTCTTCCTCAATTGTCTGCACTCTCCATCTTTTCTCCGCTGCGTCCCACTTGGCATCCTGAAATGCCCTAATCGACTTTTTCATCCTTTCCTGGCTTCTTCCCTTTTCCTTATCATGCGCTGCTCTAATCCACGCATGTAATGCTTCGAACTGTGCTGGTCTTGGCAAGGGTCTTAAGGACCCCATCACCGACTTCAGCTGGTACAGCACCGCTAGTCTAAATGAGCCATACCTCGGGAAAGCTAGTTCCCCTTCACCTTGCGTAATCTTGTGCCAATTCTCGATCCAAACTATAGTATGTAACCCCACATTCTTTGCCATATAATGTGCTGGGGTGTCCTCGGGAGGGGCTTCTTCTCCCTCTCGAACAACCACAAGCTTATCGCCTCTACACAATTCTCGCAAAACCCTAAGACACTTCATGACGAGCGAATTCGATCTCGCGCTCTGTTTACTTCTTGTTCTTAAATCCTCCAATAACAGCGCGACTCACACCAACCGGCCTATCACAGCGCGACACTCTCTGACGTCACCTTCCTCCGTTCGCAGCAGTTCCCCTCTCCAAACATGTTTCACGCCTACTCTCGTCCCATTCATACACTGAAATAACCGATTAAGTTACTTCTCTGGCTGTCTGTCCACAGCCTCTGACTGTTCGTCCACAGTCTCTCGACCTTGTTGACCTCGATTGGCACCCATCTGCCCCCGTCCGGCCAGACAGATCGCCACTGATAGGTTACTAACACTCCGATCCACACACAACAACCCACGACCAGCGTTAAGTTGCCATACACACACACGTTCGCTCCCCCTATCTCGGTCCAGGTGATCGATGGTACCTCACGATCTCCTTTGGGTGGTCAACAAAATCTATCTCAGGTGTCTTCTACACCACAACTCCCGGGCTGCGCGCGCTCACAGCCTGATCTCACAATCACACGACATACACATCAACTCCGCAAGACATCACACAACAAATCAACACCGCAATCTACAACATCTCATTTTGTTCATACTCACTCCTGGAACTGCTGCTTCCTGCCGCACTGCTACTCGCCGTCGATGCTCATCTGCTGCTGTCGTCTCCCTCTCACCATCTGATGATTCACCATCACTTATCGTCTCTAGGCCTCAAGGATCACTTATCCTTATCTAATCTAATCGTCCCTCGCTATCGGAAGTAACCATCCGTCTCTGCTACCAACTGCTCCGGCCCATTTTAGTATCTGGCAATTATCTACTAGAACCCACTCTGGTCGGATGGAACTTTTTACTTGCCCAATAGCGTGGAGGGAATAAACACAATTATCAGAGAATGCTGTCCGCAATTTGTCATAATAAAGGACTCGAGACTTAATCTCTTGGCTCTCTGGCTTTTATTATCAGCATAAAGATTTGAAGATACAAACTCCTCAATACGAGGCACAGCAAGTACATAGGCACTAATACCAATGCTACTCTACGAAGAATCCGCATACGGCTAAACATGACTAAAAGCACAATTTCTAAAAGCATGAGGTAGAAAACTACCAAGCCAATGTCGATATTAGGGACACTGGACCATACCATCTCTGTCCCTACTCTGTACTAGATGACATCCCTACTTAACAATCCCTTGAGACCCTCAATCGAAAGGTGTCAGAGTGAAACTTCCTAAGAAGTCTTCACTTAGAGAGCTTGGTCTAAGTTGCCCCCTCTAGCTCTTCGCCTAGCCTTTCTCTGCTCTGGGCTGCTCTGTTCTGCCTCCACCCTCGGGGCGCTTTCCCTAATACAGAACCCCAAGTCCCAGAACACGCCCTTTTGCACCTCCTCTTCTGCTGGGTCGTCTTTCAGTAATTTTCCACAGAGCGCTGTCCAGTTCCATCGTCCATCAGCTTGGCCTGGAGTCCCAGACACCGTCCGCACTAGGAGTTACGATTGGCACATTCCAATGCACTCCCATGTCTGGCTTTTACTACATAAGTCAATTCATGAACAAAGAGCTTCTCTACTAACGAGCAACTGTCCTTGCACCTGGGGTGAGATCATGCAAGGCAGACATACTTCGCATCTTTTAACTTTGCAATTTGCTACAGCCTAAAACCTCTACTGGAATAAATCCTTTCTGGCCTATTGCCCTCGGCCAACATTAGAAAATACCAGGCCTTTCGCCTCAACGATATATGTGCATTCTGGCCACTACTTCGGTTACACAATCATGTCTAAATCACACTATTGACATTTACGTCTTTCTTTCATGTATGTTCAAACTAAACAGTCTACAGGCACGTATTCTAAGTTACACATTTTTAACATCACATTGTGTTCAAGTAAGCTAAACTCTATGCATTTCTCTAATACGTTCACAATATGCTTGTACATAGCTAACACTTCTATTTAAATCGATATAGGTTATACAATTCTTAATACATTGCACACAAAATACCTGAGTACACATTTGATTATATGCGGGTGCCGACTAACAGTGAATATAACGCACCCCTACAATTTTCAACCTTTTAAGCGCTACATCAGTACCATCCACTAAAAGTGGAATGGGCATTATCTTGTGAGTAAGCGTTAAAATCCTTTTTCTCTAACTCTGAGATTAGTTGACTGCTGACTTTTGATATGTGACAACTTAAAAGTGGTGCAAAATCCTGATTTTCACTTGAAAGTCTACATGCAGAAAATTACCAGGTTGTGAACGTAGTATTTGTGGAAACTGTGTGAAATGGGCAAGAGAAGTATTTTGCAACTTTGGCCATCCCTGGTTTAAATGAATTGTGTAGTGGTGCATAAAAGAGTGAATGGGTGGAGAGGCAGGATTGGTTCAAAACTGAAATGTTGCAAAGTCATCCTGTGTGCCCTGTGCAACCCCGTTTGTTGCTGACTGGTGCTGGTGGTCACTGACTCTGACTGTCACTGGACTCTTTCTAAACAGGTCCAGGGCCAATGCTTTGTTGTAAACATACATTAGGGTACACTATATCTTAGGGTACGCTTACAATTGGCATGACCTACCCTATACGTCCCTAGTAGATAATAGGGAAGAGGGATAAAAACTACCTATAAGCCTCCTTGTATATAATAGGGCATGGCAGTTTAGAGGCCAGCAGCCCTTTCTGTACTTGCATGAGTGTACTGCTGAAAGCCTAAGGTCATTTTAAAAGCAGCCCTGTGTTGCAGCACTGTGCAAACCCAATTGTTCTGGTAGGGGCATTTACAAAGTGATAAACTACAATATTTTGACATTTCAGGACCCTTAAGGTCCCCCTAGGTGTCCCAGGGGTGGGGCGTCAGGTAACTATAAGCAAGGCCTTCATAAAATATGTTTTATATGCAATGGTGATGGGGAAATTGCACATTTAATTTTCCCCATTGTAGAGAGCTAGCCCCATAAGATATCATTGCAATAGTTTATGAGCGCATAACTATCAATAGGAATTAAATACAAATACCATTTAAGCACTTATAAGAATAGTATTGATAAATCCAATAATATGCCATTGTTGTATTTATCCTGAAGTATGAAGAAAAGAAGTTATAAGACTTTCTTGTCTGTAAGCCAAAATTCAGAATTCCCACTTTCTTACCTGATGGGTCAGAGTTAACAGAATTTGCCAGGCTGTTTTGATGAAGTGATAAGTGGCTCACCCAAAGAAAGGCTATCTGGTGAAAAGAGCTCTGTTACACAGGAATGCCAGAGCAGGGGAGGGGTCATAAAGCATGAAGCTTCAAAGAAGGGATGGGAGAGGCAGGTAGTTCCAGGGGTAAACGACCAAAATATAGAATCCAAAATATAGACAGGACAGAATATCGAATTACCAAAATATAGATAGGACAGAATATCGAAATTGGGGTATGAAATATCGATTTCCATAATATCTAATTTAAAATATCGATTTCCAAAATATTGATTTTTTTTTAGTGCTTCGTATGGTAGTATATGTGTTAAAATTATGTATTATTTTTGTAAAGTATATTTAATTTTTTTAAAGTAATGAATGTTATGTAATTTAATTTTTGCGTAATTTAATTCTGTAGCGGGTTGAGGGTTTATAGGTGAATAGGGTGGGAAGTAATTTAATTATAGTAAATTAAATATTACTTTTTATTTATATGTATTGATAATTAATTTATTGGTAATTAATTATTAATTGGTAATCAATTTTTATTCATTGGTAATACATTTTTATTAATTGATACTTAATTTTTATTAATTGATAATTATGTAAATTGTATTTTTTATTATAAGGAGCGGATTGTGGGTTTATAAGGGAATTGGTGGGAAGTAATTTAATTGTAATAAAGTAAATATTAAGGTGCCGATTCCGATCCTGTAAAACCCGGGTACGAATGGTCGTATGGAGCGTATTCTCTGTCCGACCCGGGAAAACCACCTTACAAACCCGCAAGTACGATTCGTACTGAAATACCATTTCCGTACGAGTCGTACAAAACACCGACCGGCAAAAAAATACTAACAATTCCGATCCGGAACATCGCGTACGTGACGTCCGGACGGAGTCAGGTAGCATTTTACGGACCAGAAAGTACGGTCCGTGCCCACGTCACTCCGCACCGCTCATTTTTTACGGCAGCCAAAAACTCCCGGGAAATTGAGGACGACGCGAAGAAGGAGCACCGGTATGCGACGGACAGCCATGGACCCCATCCTACGTGTCATCACGGCCCTCCTAGCCTACGACCTGGTGCACAGAAACCGACACAGACGCCGCAGAAGGTCAGAACAACCCCCAGGGGCAAAGGAAGGGGGGGGCAGCAAACAGAACCCCCACCCAAGTAAAAATGTGAATATATCCTGTACATACCTGACCTCCAGGGTCTGGTCACTTCGGGGGGACGTGTCCACCAATCCCTACGTACCGTCACAACGGAAGTGGACGTGGACGCGCACCCGTCACCAGGACAATGGTGGTACGGACTGTACCCATGCCCCCAGAGCGTGGGTACGGCCCGTACCACCATTGGAGTGTTGAAGTATGGGTACGCGCCGTACCCACGCCCTCAGAGCGTGGGTACGGCCCGTACCACCATTGGAGTGTTGAAGTATGGGTACGCGCCGTACCCACGCCCTCAGAGCGTGGGTACGGCCCGTACCACCATTGGAGTGTTGATGTAGGGGTACGCGCCGTACCCACGCCCTCAGAGCGTGGGTACGGTCCGTACCACCATTGGTATCGTGGTGACGGGTACGCGTCCACGTCCACTTCTGTTGCGCGTACCCCTATGTCACCACTACAATGGTGGTACGGGCCGTACCCACACTCTGGGGGCGTGGGTACGACGCGTACCCCTACAAGGGTGGGTGCAGAGGAACACCCAGTAGTGGACAGAGACATGTGAGGGGTGGGTGCCTATCACTCCCAGCAGTGCCCAGACATATGAGGGGTGGGTGCAGAGGAACACCCAGTAGTGGACAGAGACATGTGAGGGGTGGGTGCCTATCACTCCCAGCAGTGCCCAGCCATATGAGGGGTGGGTTCACCGGACTCCCAGCAGTGGACAGAGACATGTGAGGGGTAGTTGCCTATCACTCCCAGCAGTGCCTAGACATATGAGGGGTGGGTGCAGAGGAATACCCAGTAGTGGACAGAGACATGGGGGTGGGTGCAGAGGATTCCCAGCATAGCCCTGACATATGAGTGGTGTGTGCATCATCCTCAGATGACCACACATCCATTGGTTCATTAACACATCCCCAATGTGTGAAAATGTTGAGAGTGCCATATCAACTCATCACTGACAGCACTGTCCCACTCCCATGAGGATGGACGTCTTTCCCCCACGGCATGACACACCACATGTGGGTGTGAGGACAAATGACACATGCATATCCACCCCAGGCGGATGCAGCACAATACACACACTGAGAACATGACACAAGACTGCATAGTTATGTGAAAACCTACTAAACTAAGAGAGCCAAAGGGAATACACACTGTAACGCACATTCCAGGACTGATAGGAATGTACAGGTGCTGGCACAGCCACCAAGTAGTTGTCTCCCATGGAAGGAATAGTGTGGACTTCCCACAGATACAATGACCACAATTGTCAGTCAGGTGACCAAATACCCTGCAGAACAAGTACCAATTGTGTGTTAGGCTGGGAGTACACACATGCATAGTGCGGAAAAGGGACAATTTCCACATGGAGGCATGGCAACATACTCCATACACAAGTACAGTGACTACCAAGGATGGCACAGACGATGAAGCCGGAGACATTGCTGAGCAGGCATGGGCCTAGTTGAAGTGATCCGTCTGCCACCAAGGAAATGTAGACACAGGTCAGCACAACAATTGTGCAACTCCCTGCAGGGAAGATGTCAGGTGCCACAGAGGAAGGAACACTCCTTGGGACAATGTCTCCAATCACAAAGAGCATACACGATCAAAGAATCTTTGCAGAGACCTTGTGATGGCACGCAGATACCAGGGTCCACCCCATGAGCACCATACTACAACATTTCCCAGACACCTAACACATGATCACCACCTCAACTCATGGAGCATCAGCACCAACATCAATACCTGAAAAGCAATCGTGTTCAAAGGGAAAAGAAAAATGCTTTATTCAGCAGCAAAATAAAATGTATGAAAGGACACTATGTACAAAGGCCATAGGCCAGTCCAGAAGCGATGTCCTGAGGGGGGGACATGTCCATGCATCTCCCCTAGCTTGCCTGCACATTCGAAACCTCTGGTTCATCGACTGGGGTGGGGGCATCCTGTGGGGAAGGACCAGGCACCGCAGGGACAGGAGGGGGAAGGGTAGGTGTTGTGGGTGCAGGGAGGGACAACTCCACCACAGGGGGTGGGGCAGAGCCCAAGGTGGAGGTTAGTATGGCGCTGCACACGTCCTAAAGCTCTGCCAGCGTCTCCCCTGCACCCGAATGAACCACAGGCCCCAAGGAGGGGGGGGCGGAGGGATGGGTTGCAGCGCTACTGGGGGAGGTGGTGGACAGGGGGGGGACTCAACTCCCCTAATCGTGGAGTGCCGTGCCCGTTTTCGCGATGGTGAAGCTGTGGGGCTGAGGCCCAGCACAGCCAAGTAGGCCTCCTTCTCAGACCGTGGGGCAGGGGAGCCGAGGGGAGTGACATTGGAGGGACTGGGGAGTGAGGCATGCGGACTCCGACTGTGGCTGCGTGTCTGATTGGGGGGCCTAGACCCAGTGGGTGTGCCTTCTACCCCCTGAGTGTGCGTGACTGGAGGTGTGCGCTTGCCCTTCCCTGTTGGTGTGCTGGCTGTGTCTGGTGTGGTGCCTGCCTGGGAATGTGTGTGTGTGCTTGGGTCAGGCATGGGAGTGGGAAGTGTGGATGGTGCAGGGGTAGGTGGGGGGACCAAGCACTGCAGGAGACCCACTGCTGCCGTCAGTGACGAGTCCATGGACCTCAGCAACATCCGTTGGTCAGACATCGCTGATGACATGCCCTCCATGTATGACACCATCTGTGTCAGCAGTGTGGTGTGGCCATGGAGGACAGTCAGGATCGATGTCTGCCCAACCTGCAACTGCCGCTGAATGTCCACAGACTCGGAAGTGAGGGCAGCAGGGGAGACAGCGGCAGGGGGTGCGGTGCCTGGCACGAAGGAGACACGTTGTTGCCCTACACGGACAGAAGGGACCGGAGCAACTGGGAGGGCAGTGATGGGAATGGAGGGGGCGGTGACAGTTGTAGTGCTGCTGCCAGTTGTTGGAGCAGCCTCCGCCCCCTCAGGGAATTCAGCCTCGGACCCGTCAGCGTCGTAGTCTGTGTTGGTACTACCCAGGTCCTCCGCCGCACTCCCCTCGCCCTCCGTGCCACTTGATGCTGCCGACTGGCCAGGATTGGTGGCACTGGTGCTGGATCCCTCCTCCACGTCCGTGCAGGTGTCTCCCTCGGTGTCCCCCGATGATGCTGTGGGCAAGGTGAAGAGACAGGAAATAATCAGTCACCTGTGTACATCTGACACATGAGTCCAAACATAATAGGTCACAGTGCATATCATGAATTGCATCATGAGTAACATTTAGATGACTCCGCACATATATAAGCCCTGCACTCCCCAGTTGGTTCACCCACCATGCCACCTTAAAGAATGAAAATCAGGACACAACAGAAAATAACTGGAGATCAAATTATACAGAGAAGCTAGTGTCTGTGAACAGTGGAGCACAGCCAGACAATGAAGGCATGCCACCCTTTGCTCACTGTGAACGAAACAGTATTGGTGCACCCAATGCCAAATTACATACGCCAAGGCTGAAGGTGCACCCACACTCATAGACCTGTGAGTACTTTAGAAAATCCAAAGAAATACATTCTCATTCATTGCGATTCACAAAACTTCACACAATTGACAAGTTTGGAATGTGTGAATGTTCCACTTGTGGAACTGAACACACATGTGCATGAATATCAGAAGTCACACAAGGAGGTGCACACAAAACTACATTTACACAGTCATTGTAAGAGCTGCCGGCCTAATGCCAAGAAGCCATTGTTAAGAAGAAATGTGGTATCAGGAAGTACATATACATGGCACCACGGTGGTCCGGATGACTGGACACCGGTAAGTTGGCATCAGCAACAATCAAGGACTAACCCTAATGCAAACACACTGTGGGAACATGGACATGTATGATTCCAGAACAAAATTTGGACAGAACTGTGCCTTTGTGTGAAATGTGCCTGCGAGTTACCCCAAAGTGCAAAGGTGGTTTCTTGTGCACTTCCTTGGGAGACATCTGTCATGCAGGCACATCATTGCCCTTCACAATGATCTGACTGTAACTGGAGCAACAGTCCCGGCCCTATGCATATCTCCCACTCATGCACATCATGTCTGAGGCCACTACATTGGTCATGCATGCTACAAGGGTGTGTATTTAAAACCACACACTCCTATGTGGAGCCTCAGGACAGTGCCAACAATTATGGACCCCCAAATGAGTGGACAGGACAGGGCGCAGGCAAGGTACCAACACATGTCACAGACCACCCCCACACATGATGCAGAAAGCATTGTGCACCGTGATGAACTTGCAGCCTAGATGACCACGTGCAATAGTGGTTACACACAGACCAGGGAACACATGTCAAGGAGGGGAAGGGAGGAAGAACAGCAGCGGTTGACTAGGGGGAACAGGAGATGCACTGCACATATATACCCTGGCAGTGTATCCATGCAACTGAGCACTTCCAAAAGCTGGTAACACACAACAGACAAACATGTACCTACCCCCATGCTGCTGCTGCTTCTTCTGTAACCGCCTATCCATGTCAGGGAAGACCACTGCCAGGACACGCTTCATTTGGTGGGTCAGGCGCCGGCACCTGCCGTGTTTTCGTGCTGGTGAGTCCCCCAGCAGGACCCGGGCGATCCTCCTGGTCCAGCACCGGATGTCCTGCCAGCGTTTCCTCACCTGGGCCAGGCGCCGACTGCGACCCTCTACGGAGTTCACGGCCCTGACGGCCCGCTTCCATATCTTCCCCTTCTCGTAGGCGGTTACCTGTGAGGATGCCAAAGTGAGAATAGATCACTACACCTGCTCCATGTAACAGAGACACACATTAGAACATCTTTGATTTGTTGGACAGGGCATAGCATGCTGCAAACTAATAGCACCTTCGTCATAGGGAATTTCACCTCTGTGTAAGCCCCAATGCACTACATGGCATTGAAAGTACACAGGTGGCATGAGGGGTGCAACACACTCCGTGATCATGGCACACACTGTACATCACAAGCAACACAAGGCTGATGGACAGCACCTCCAAGCAGTCACATGCCCCAGGCCACTGATCCCAACCTCAGCAGAGTACACAGACACACACAGGCACAGATAAATCACCTGCCAGTGGCAACAGCGGATACAAACCTCACTCTGCACATGTGCCACTTGCCTGGGGGGTGTCACAGGCGTGGGGCTAGCCCAGCTAGTCAGACACACAGCACTGCTTACTACTTACATCAGATGGCTTGAGCAGTTGCCTACTCCATGCAGCCGTGGTGCAACACTCCACATAGACACTCACCCACATGACAAGGAACATTCACCCACATGAATGTCCAGGGGGCATACACATCATTTGGTCCCTCTCACCACAGCTCCACTAAACTCACACACATATGTGGGTACTGTCACCTGTCACACCGGGGGGAACACTGAATCACCTCAGGACTATAGAACAAGAATGGCCAAGACGATTAGCCATGCAGAATGTGCCATGCACCATGCAGTGAATGTCACAGTAAGCACAATGCAAGTGAGGAGTGCAGACATGAACCACATCATGCTCTGCATGACACACCTAAGCCATCCCCCCCCCCTGGGACCCACTCTAAACAACATAGCATGTCTGTCACACCTGGACACAATGCCAGAAGTGACAGTCACAAAAAGAAGGGGCACAGTCAAAGGGAGCGGAGTCAGCACTCACCTGCTGCCCTGGTCTACCATACAGGCTGGGGAACTGTGGGAGGATGACGTTCAGCAACGCCTCATTCTCCTCCTGGGTGAAAGGCTGGGCCCTCTCCACAGTCCTTGACATGGTGCCAGGGGAAGCCAAACAGCAGCAGTGGTGTCGATGAAAGGTTGTGCAGGCAAGTGCCCTCTCATGGGTTCTGCCTGACTTATATCTGCCTTGCTGGCCTATTTCATTTACAGGAGTACAGAGTGATTGGTCAGACTCTTTTGCATCCTACGTTTCCTCCAATCCCTTTAAACATACACCAGTGACAGCATTAGCATTTTTTCAAATTTGATGCATCATGTCAAGTCAACAACCACATTGCAACAATGTATAAGCTGGCCAACTGCTTTTTCCAGGCCACATGATGGAACATTTTGAACTTGAAACTGGGTATCTATGACAACCAGCATGCATTTAGGCCCTAATACTTGTCCCTTATGTGTCCCCATTGTGAATTTCAAATACCCCCACCGGTACGGTGCATTTCACACGTACCCCTAGGGCACCACTACTCTAGTGATACGGGCCGTACACGTGTGTGTAGGGGTCGTATCCCTATGGTAGTGTTGCCATAGGCTTACGCCATAGAGATACGGGCCGTAATCGCGTGTTTAGGGGTCGTATCCCTATGGTAGTGTTGGCGTAGGCATACGCCATAGAGATACGGGCCGTACACGCGTGTGTAGGGGTCATATCCCTATGGTAGTGTTGCCGTAGGCGTACGCCATAGGGATACGACCCCTACACACGCGTGTATGGCCCGTATCTCTATGGCGTACGCCTACGCCAACACTACCATAGGGATACGACCCCTACACACGCGTGTACGGCCCGTATCTCTATGGCGTACGCCTACACCAACATTACCATAGGGATACGACCCCTACACACGCGTGTACGGCCCGTATCTCTATGGCGAACGCCTACGCCAACACTACCATAGGGATAGGAGCAGTGTGTACACGTACGTGTGTACAGTCCGTACACACACGCGTACTCCTGCCCAACCCCTATATAGTGATACGAACGTACACACGCCCCAGAGCGTGTGTACGGTGCGTTTCACAGCTTACACTGGTGATAGGAGGCGCACAGGAAAGGAATGGAGGTGTCAGACTCGCACAGGAAGGGACATCAAGTCATTGTCAGTGCAGTCCTTCATGTGTAAGGCCGAGGTGTGTCAGGCAGTGATGTGGCACATGTCTCCTCATGTTTTAACCCAATAGTTGTGTGATGACCTGTGTACACATGTCAAGTGTGATGGGGCACTATGTGGCACACTTCCCCTTCACACCTTTTACATGTGTGCATGTAGTACAAACTTGTCAAGCACTGCATCACTGGCATGGCACAGTCACCAACACCCGCAACTGTCCCCTGATGCCAGGTACACGGATGATGGCACCTGACATCTAACTACCAGCGTGCCACAATGTGACTATGTCATGTGTGTGTCATGAGCTTGCTGTTGGTGTTCCGTCAACTGCATCTGCTGTAGCTGCATCCAACATGTGTCTGTGTGTAGATGCCCATGTCACACTATTACGCACACCAGGCCACATGTGGAATCACACGTAACGTGTGTCTTTCTGCATCGAACAGGGACTTGCGAGCTGAGGAAATATCTGCGTAGTCTCATAGTCTGTGTGATCAGTTTTGACATGTACCCCTTCATGGCAAGGTGTGTGGTCTGTCCTTTTTCAATGACATGTGACCTGTGTGTCTAGCTTGCCGCCAGCTGTCTGTATGAGATAAGATCCTTCAAATGCACATATGTAGATGTATGTCACTCCTGTAATGTGTCTGGCTGTTCTCTCACACTGGCCCACAGCTACTTTCATGGCATGTCATGTAGACCATGACAATCCACGTTTGTAGCTGGCTCTTGGTAGGAGAATCACCTGGCTGGCATACGTGTGCAGGATGTATTGCACAGAACAGACTCTGTATGTAGCATATGTGTATTAGCTGTTGAACATGTGCTCAGGTCATTGACATTGGTGTAGTAATGTACTCAATCTTCGTTATTCCTTCCAAATTTCTGCAGGGCAGCGCCTCTCCCCCGACCAATGCCAGACTTGGCTGCCATGAGGGAACGTGACTGCATACACCGCTACAGATTCCCCCAACAGTTAATTGTGGACCTGACAAACAGGCTGGCACCACACCTCCAACCGCGACACAGTTATCCGACTGCGCTGACCCCCAAGATGAAGGTGATGTCAGCCCTACATTTCTTTGCCACCGGTACGTTTCAATTGACCATAGCTGATGTTGGTGGCATGTCCCAGACCATGTTCAGCCGTGTCCTGCATGATGTTTTAGAAGCCATGTTGGAGCACCTGGATGAATTCATCCATTTTACAACTCGTGAGCAGTTGACAGGTATCAAGGGTGAGTTCTATGCCCTGGGAGGGATTCCCCATGTAATTGGGTCCATTGATGGGACCCATGTGGCTTTGGTACCACCATAGGCACAGGAGGTAGCCTTTCGAAACCGTAAACATTATCACTCCGTGAATGCCCTTGTGGTGTGTCTTGCTAACATGCTGATTTCCCATGTCTGTGCACGTTTTCCAGGGTTAGCACACGATGCCTACATCATGAGGGGTAGCAGGGTGCCAGAAATGATGCTGCAGCTGCACAACGAACGAGCATGTCTTGTTGGTGGGTAGACTCTGTTTGTCCAGTACTTAGCGGTATCTTAGTATGTGACGGCATCTCCTGACCCACTTCTTTACATGATGTTTCCATGTAGGGGACTCTGGCTATCCCAACATGCCATGGCTGGTGACGCCTCTCCGCAACCCGAGAACAGCTGCAGATCACCGTTACAACAACGCCCATGGGCAGACCAGGCGAGTGATTGAGAGGACGTTTGGCCTCCTGAAGAGCCGATTCCGTTGCCTCCACAAGACAGGCGGGTCCCTCCCATATGCACCAGTGAAGGTCTGCAAAATCTTCCTCGTGTGCTGCATGCTGCACAACATGGCAGTGGAGAAAGCTGTGCCACTCATCCTGGATCCCGATGAGCAGGAACATCCACCCGTGGAGGATGACGGCCTTGGTCACAAGGCAAGTGAGGAGGAGGAGGAGGACATCCGGAGTCAGCTCATACACAACTTCTTCTCATAATGGTGAGTCCCTGGGTCTGAGTGTGCATGCTTGGAGCCTTGTGTGGCATGTGTTGCAATGTGTGTGTCCAGCTGACTGTATGCTAAGTGACTTTCAGGTGTGTTCTGATGTGTCACTCGAGTGCTGATGTAATTCCACACATTTTAGCTGACACACTCAATTGACAAGTAGCATGGTGTCAACCTTAGTCATGTAGATTACATGACCATGCATGCGGATGACTATATTTTTCCTGACTTCTTGTGTGTCTGTCATCCCCAGGTAGTTGCGCATGCTGTCTGCTCGTGGCATCGTTGTGCTCCTGCTATTCTTCATGAGTAATGCAACGCGTGCTGAATCAGCGTTACATGTACGGACATTGTGAAAAGTCTCCTTTGGGTAAGGATTCCAGCAAGGCATTTTGGGTGTGATAGTTGTTTGTAATGTGTGGGCACTGCTCCTGTGCATGTTTTGTTACTATGCATACATGTCGACTCACCATGGGGCACATGACATGTAGCATGACTCACATGAATTGATAGTCACACTTCGTGACAGTCATCTGTAATGGGATTGTGGATTTTGATGAAGGCATCAATGTGTGTACAACTTCCCTCGGTAACATACGTGAGGCTACGGGTGGACATATTGCGGGACATCCCCATAAGATGCTCATTGGGGAATTGCAGCCTCTCTGTATGCAGCAGGGGATGTTTGGCTCACACCATTCACTTGTGTGCCACTCCAATGGATTTACAGCATCTGTGGTGCGAAGGGGGTGTCCAGTGTAGGTCCCACATGTTAATCCAAAAGACCTGTGAGTCTGTTAATCTTGATGCATTTCCATAGGTGTGAGCCTGAGTAATAAAGGTGTTCCTCAGCCTCCAAGGTGCCTCATCTATGTCAATGCAGGTCTCTTGCCACTGTGCATGCGCCATCTCTGGCATGGTTGTCAAGGATTGTGCATATGAGTCTATGTGTAAATTAGCAACCTGCATGCTGTTCTTCATGTATTTGATTATCTATTGTGCATGAAGTCCATGGCTGTGAATGTGTTTTGGTATGTTGGTCCCCACAACGGGCCGTCAACGCCTTCTGGGGTGTGTTTCCTGTGCGCAGCTCGGCCTTCAGTTTCCGGATCCGGTGTCAGTCATCTTTGGTGATTGTGCATCCTTTGTCTCTGGGTGTGCCACTGAAAACCGGTCACTCCTTCCTTGACATACACCTGTTGCAGTAGTCCTTTCTGACATCCTAGTCTTTGTGTGGAAATTGTGGCATAGTTCCCAGGACTGCAGCAAGGCCACACGAAGTTCCCTGATTTGGCAACACACACACATCAAAGATGCTCCTCCCTTCCTCCCTCAACCCATTCATTTGGCTGTCATCAGCTGGTCTGTGCCACAGTTGCAGCCACGCAGTGCTAAAGGCTGGACCGTCTGCACATGCAACGTGCGCTTTGCACGACCCTCATGTCCTTGCATGACCCACATCACACTACAGTCTGATGTTGCAGCCACCCTCCAAGCAATGTCCCTCCACACATCTCCCGCCTGCTCTTAGGCATACACTAAGCGCACACACAACACCTTTGCATGATGAGTGTGCAACTCCGACTGGCTACACAGCGCTGCCACGCCTTCCAGGCCCTGTCACACCCACCAGGTCATGTCCCTCCTACTCCCCACCGGCTCTGTACCCCGGCAAGGCCATGGGAGTGGGACTCAAGGCTTCTGCTTGTAGTATGCTGTCGTCGTGAGACACATGACACAGGTATCATCTCTCAGCGTGTCAATCTACAATGTGTCCAGGACCCCCCTCTCCACCATCACATGCGCACACAACCTCATCATCAACTCGTATGCCATTGACAGCCAGGTGCTCCTCACCCTCACCAAGGACGCAGACATTGCCAGTTCCAATATTCAAGATTGCATGAGATCCATTGATGAATGGCAGAACAGCAGCCACCTGCGGCTGGACTTGTACAGGACTGAGGTCAACATCTGAGGATTGTCCCCTTACAGCTGGGTCAACTGCTTGTGTCCCACCCGCAGAAGCCCCGCACAAGCACCCAGTGTCCACGCACACAAGATGGTGTGCATCATGGATTGCTTGCTCACATTTGCCATGGTAATCACCAGCATCTGTACCTCAGACTGCAACACCCTCTGCATTATGCACATGATCTCCAGATAGATCCACTCCAAGGAAAGACGGACCATGCCCCAGGTCCACGACAACATCCGTGTCAAATACTGCCCTGCCCTCTATGGGGCAGCCACATCCAAACTCCCGGGACACTTGTCCACATCCAGGCTGCATCTGCACACCTCAGCTGCAACATCCCGCGCCCCAGCCACATCACCGTCCAGCAGAGATAGCTGCAATGGATCACTGTGTGCTGCAGGATGACCTTCAGACTCCCCACCCACACTCAGGAGGCAGGCCACAACCCCGACCCAAAACCAACCTTGTACCACTGTCATCCGAGACCCCGTAGTGCCATCTCCGTGCATCCAACCTTGCCCTGGCCACCATTCTTCAGATCCACCGTACTCCAGCATGCAGGACATAGTTCTCCTACCTGGGAACACATACCTGGGACTCCCTCGCCGAGAACCACCAAATGAGGCATGACCTCTACGCCTTAATGATACTCTTCGAAATAGGTCTGTCCGCACAGTATTGCAAGCCTCCCCTCAGCAGCTTGAGGCCATCACAGGTGAGTATTGTGCTCCATGTCTGCACTGACTGATAAATTGTGACCCATGTGTGTCCTGTACCAGACTCAGATCCCAGGGTATGGATGGCTGGAGTTAGTTCAACACTCAGGCATAGTTTGACATTTACACACACATATGTTGTGGACTAATGCCAAATGACAGCAATATCTCATGACAAAAAAAGAGATTTTATTTTTGGTGGTGTAAGTCTTTTGGTAGATGTACTAAGGTGCTCTACCGGGTGCATAGAATCCAAAGTTCACAGGGGGAGATGGCATCCTTGTCAGTTGGAGTCATCAGAGTCCAGACCACAGTGTTGGTCATCATTGGTCAGACTGTGACCAGCAAGTCCATGTGGCAGAGAATGTCATTGGGTGAGGTGCTGCTGTTGCGCCAGTGGGCCAGGTGCCAGGCCAGGTGACCTGGGAGATAAGGATGGTCCGCTGACTCTCACAGTCTTTTCCGTGGACGACCCACCTTCCTGGGGGGAACCTCAGATGCAGGCCTTGACGATGTCTGTGATGCTCCGTCGGACAAATCCTCCTCCTCCTCCCTCCCTGTGGCTGGTGGTGGTCTTCGCCTGGTGGCACAGGGAGGGTTGCCCATGTTGTCGGCGATCCGATGGAGTGAACGGCTCATGTCCGTTTGCACCACCAGGAGCTCAGCCAGTCTTGCCTCCATCCGTCCTTGGTGTTGTTGTTGACTGGCATGTTGCTCGGCCTGCAGGTTCTTCTTCTCGCCGAGGGTCCCCTTCATCTCTGTGAGGCTCGACACTACCTGGCTGATGCCCCTGGTGCCACGCCGGTATGTGTCCAGGATGTGGCGTATGTGTGACATACCGGTTCCCTCAGCTGGCTGGTCAGGTTCTCGCCTCCGCCTGCCTCCACTCTCACCACCCCTGCCCACACGAGCCTGGCCTGCCGTTGTGGGCACATCGGGTCTACGAGACCCCTGAGGTATGGCGTTATTGGGGTTGTCTGCCTCCTCCTGGGTGCCCCGGAGAACCTTGTCCCTCCTGGTCAGACTGGCTGTGTTGTTCAGTGCGAGCAGGGCTCGTGGGTGTCTCCTGGGATGTGGCAGAAATGGGGGTGGTGGTTGGCACAGATGTACCTGACGCAGGTGCTGCAGGGGCTTGGGCACCAGAGGGGCCAGGTTGGTCAGGTTCATCCACAGAGTGGTGAGAGTCGTCGCTGCCGGTGGGATCATCTTCACGCTGAGCCTGGGACTGTGATTGTTCCCCCCCATTGTTGGGGGGAGGTCGATGACGTTGCCCTGTGTGTGAGAGAGAGACAATGTTATTGCTGTTTCATGCCACATCCATGTTTCATACATATTCAAGTTGTCACAGTTCCTCCAGGTAGTTGGATGTGCCTAGCATTCCTATCAATGTCCACTTGGGGATGGGTATGTTGCGGGGGACAGATTGATATGTTCTCCTGAGTGTTTGACCAGTAGAATTTTGGGTTGGATGCTTATTTGGCGATGGATTGGTCTTGTAGTGTCACATGTCCATTGTGAGAGTGGGTAAATCCGTTGCCTGTCCCGGGGGTGTGTGCTTGTGTGAGGGGGTGTGTGTGACCGGGCCTGCTGTTGGGTGTAGTGTGATTAGTCATTGGGTCTCCCAAGTGATGTGCCTGTCCCCTCATGGTGCATGCTGGCATGACAGTGAGTTAGAGTTCCTGTGCTAGATATCTGAGCTTGTGGAGTTGGTGTTTGAGTGTACAGTGGTCACAGGAGGGCCTTGTGCTGCATACAGCAGGGCCAAGTGTCAGCTATCTTGTCAGTACTTTGCCAGTCCCTGTGCATTGGGCATGGTGCATGGGTATGTACCTATGCCATATGGGCTGAGGGCATTGGTGTCTGCTTCTGAGTTGCACAATGTGTTGTGTGAGCCCCACCCTCCCAGCATCCCGGACATCCAGTCGTGGGTTTGTGGTTGGTGTGGCCTGGGACATGGCATTGCCTTTATTTGTGAATGGGGCATGGAGACGTTAGTGGCATGAGCGTGGTTTTTGAGTGTGGTTGTGTGCGGTGAGGGCTTGGGGGAATTTGCGTGCATTTGGTGTATTTGTGGTGTGGATGCCATTCCCCCATGTTACGTGAGTTGTTTGTGTACTCACCAGGCTCTGCGACTCCTTCGACTCCGTGTACTCCCACCGGCGGAAGCATGGCCATCACCTTCTCCTCCCAGGGATGGTAATGTACGGGTCTGCGGGGCAGCCCACCTCCAGTGATGTTACTCTGGGCGTATTCCTCGTTCATTTTCCTCTTGACTGCCCTGCGCAGATCGTACCACCTTGCTTGGCATTCTTGCCTGGTCCTTCGGATGGGCGCAACAGCATTCACCTTATCGACGATCCTCTGCCACAGGCTTGATTTTTGGGCTATGCTGGTCTGTCTGACCAATGTTCCAAACAGCTGTGGCTCGACTCTGATGACTTCGTTGACAAGGAGGTCCAGCTCCGCCCTTGTGAACTTTGGATTCTTGTCTGTGGGCATATGTGGGGTGTGGGTGTGGATGTTTGTGGGTGTGTGGGTGTGAATGTGACGGTGTGTGTGTGAATGTGAAGAGGGGGTGTTTGTGAAGGAGGTTGTGTGAAGGTGTGTAAGTGAAGGTGTAAGTAAGGTGCAGTTGTTTGTCTGTGGGGTCTGTCAGCAGTGGGTCTGTTGCAAAGGCTCATGGGTTGTGTGTGTGGGCCCTTTTTATTGGTCCATTTGTGGGTGTGGCTGGGTTTGAATTTGAGGTGGGTGTGTTATAAGAGGTGATTGTGATTTAGGGCCTCTGTTTGCCTGTTTGGATGTGCCAGGTTAGTCATAGAGATGTATTTTGTCATGTAGACGTGTTTTGTGGTGTTGTGCGAGTCGAATTGACCCTCCTTGTGCTGTTTTACAGTGTCCTGGTTCTGTATGAGTATTTTTTGCATAGGTAAGGTCCGTACATACGCGATGCTGGGTGAGGCTGCTGGGGTATGGTGTTGGGGTACAGTGCGTACAGGTACGGGGCTGGGGTATGAGCCTGGGGTGCGGCGTGTACAGGTGGGGGCAGTGCAACGGAGTTGGGGTGTGGCGCGTACAGGTGGGGGGCTGTGCTACGGTGTTGGGGTACGGTGCATACAGGTGCGGGGCTATGCTATGGTGTTGGGGTACGGTGCGTACAGGTGCGGGGCTGTGCTACGGTGTTGGGGTACGGTGCGTACAGGTACGGGGCTGGGCTACGGTGTTGGGGTACGGTGCGTACAGGTACGGGGCTTGGCTACGGTGTTGGGGTACGGTGCATACAGGTACGGGGCTGGGCTACGGTGTTGGGGTACGGTGTGTACAGGTACGGGGCTGGGCTACGGTGTTGGGGTACGGTGCGTACAGGTACGTGGCTGGGAGACGGGCCTTGGGTGCGGCGCGTACAGGTGGGGGGCTGGGGTACGGTCCTGGGGTACGGTGCGTACAGGTGGGAGGCTGGGGTACGGTCCTGGGGTACGGTACGTACAGGTGCGGGGCTGGGAGACGGGCCTGGGGTGCGGCGCGTACAAGTGCAGGGCTGGGGTAAGGTCCTGGGGTACGGTGCGGAGGGGGGGTACGGTGCTGACATACGGAGGTACGGTGCTGACATATGCGGGGTGAGGGGGGGGCTGTACGACTCGTATCCGGGCACAATTTTACCCGTGTACATGTGTGCTACAGCGTTCGCTCCGTACGGGGCCTTTTACATGCGGTTGTGTATTCGGACGGGCGGTACGGATCGTACTTGCGCGCTCGGACTTCTGTTTTACGATTTGCACGTAAAAATGTCCGGCTCCCTATCGTACACTTTTCCCGACGCTATTCGGACGTGAAAATTTCCGGCTCCCTCTCGGACCATTTTCCCGACGCAATTTGTATGTATTTTTCACGTACGAATCGTACTTCGGAGTTTGTACGGTACTTGTACGATTCGTACGTGAAAATATACGGATACGAGTCGTACGCTAATTTTTTTTCCCGGATCGGAATCGGCCCCTAATTGTTATTTATGTGTATTGATAATTAATTGATAATTCATTATTAATTGGTAATTAATTTTTTATTAATTGCTAATTAATTTTTATTAATTGATTAATTGATAATAATGTTAATTGCATTTTTATTATTGGGAGTGGGTTGTGGGTTTATAGGGGAATTGGGTGGAAAGTAATTCAATTGTAATAACGTAAATATTAATTTTTATTTATATATATATATTGATAATTAATTGATAATTAATTATTAATTGGTAATTAATTGTTTTTCAATGGTAATTAATTTTTATTAATTGGTAATTATTTTGTATTCATTTTTTATTGGTATTGATAATTAATTTAATCTCAGTTTAATATTAAATCATTACTTTCCCTATTGTTGCACTCCCGCTATCCAACGCTTTCCCTACTGTTGCAGTCTCTGGAGTGGGAATAGTAAATTTTTACCCTCCCGCTATCCAACGCTTTCCCTACTGTTGCACACACTGGAGTGGGAATAGCAATTTTTACCCTCCTGCTATCCAACGCTTTCCCTACTGTTGCACTCTCTGGAGTGGGAATAGTAATTTTCACCTTCCCGCTATCCAACGCTTTCCCTACTGTTGCACTCTCTGGAGTGGCAATAGTAATTTTTACCCTCCCGCTATCCAACGCTTTCCCTACTGTTGCACTCACTGGAGTGGGAATAGTAGTTTTTACCCTCCTGCTATCCAATGCTTTCCCTAATGTTGCACTCTCTGGAGTGGCAATATTAATTTTTACCCTTCCGCTATCCAACGCTTTCCCTACTGTTGCACTCACTGGAGTGGGAATAGTCATTTTTACCCTCCCGCTATCCAATGCTTTCCCTACTGTTGCACTCTCTGGAGTGGGAATAGTAATTCTGAATTTTGGAGGAATAGTGTTTTCTGGCAGAAGATTCTGCCACACTTTGGAGGAGGTGGTCATGCCCTGGGATGTTGCCCTGCACCTCACTGAACAGGAGTGCTCTCCTTCTTGACGCCAGAGAAATGTGTGAGATTAGCAGAGCCACTCAGATTTGCTGCATGAAATTAAGAGAAGAAGGCTTGCCAAGCTGGAACATTGATTTGTACAATCAGGCCCTGCACTCTGACTGACTTTGCCTGCTGCATTATCTGGAATTACATCCCTTTTTATTTACCTTGCTTCAAGAGAAATAAAGAGTGGACTGCATAAGGGGACCAACTGAACCGCGAGAGCCAAGCCAGCCACCTTCAACCGCGAGCCGGCCTGACCTGCTGGTTGGTCCCGTTGAAAATCTCTGGAGGTACGACTTCCAGAGTATGACTGAGAATTCCCTGAAAGGCATACTGGCGAACCATCACCAAATCCATACTGGTGATGAGCATCGAGGAACCCCGGCCGAAAAAGCTCCAGAGAAGTTTCTAAGTCCAAAGGTAACATTTCGACCAAGGCCTACCACAGCGGTTTCCGAGCAGGGCTTCATCAAGCGTGACTAGATGTCCCAGAGTGGTGTTATAGATATGCTATATAGTGTTAAATCTTTAAAAATCCATATCTCCGTTTCCCTACATTGGATGTTTGGCATTTTGGTGTCATTTTAAAGATAACAAATGGTTCCTATTTTTATAAATTGTGGTGGGAATTTTATTGTGTGTTGTGTCTATTTACTAAATTGGTGTTTTTAAATGCTTTACATACCTGTCTCCTAAGTTCAGCCTGCCTGCTTTCAGCCAGGCTACCCAGGGTTGAGCATGGGAATAATTTATTGAGACCTGTCCTGAGCCCTAGGCTGTGTTAGTGGCCTTATTGCCAGTGGTAGATACATATATATTACTACAAAAAACCCACTTTCTAACATGAAGGCCGTTCAGACTCTGAGATGCTTTAAAACGAGTCAGAAGTATAAACTAAATGGTAAGATAAGACTGGGAAAATGCTAGAGATGTGTAAGAGGTAAAGTGGTAGCTACGTTGAAGAAGCAAAAAGTTGTGAAAAAACTGTGGGGCCCGATTCACAGAACTAATTTAAGACAAAATCCTAAACTTACTACTATTTTCGTATTCACAGAAGGCACTTACTCATTTTGGTATTCACAGAAGACACTTACTCACTTCGGTATTCACAGAAGTTAGGAGTCCTAACTTTAGGACTCCTAAATGCCTTCTGTGAATACCGAAAGTCTTAAAATTAGGATTTTTCTCAGTTTAGGAGTCCTAAAGTTAGGACTCCTAACTTTACTACTACTAAACTGAGAAAAATCCTAATTTTAAGGCTTTCGGTATTCACAGAAGGCATTTAGGAGTCCTAAAGTTAGGAGTCCTAAGTTTACTACTACTAAATTGAGAAAAATCCTAATTTTAAGACTTTCGGTATTCACAGAAGGCATTTAGGAGTCCTAAAGTTAGGAGTCCTAACTATACTACTACTAAACTGCGAAAAATCCTAATTTTAAGACTTTCGGTATTCACAGAAGGCATTTAGGAGTCCTAAAGTTAGGACTCCTAACTTCTGTGAATACCGAAATGAGTAAGTGCCTTCTGTGAATACCAAAATGGTAGTAAGTTTAGGATTTTGTCTTAAGTTAGTTCTGTGAATCGGGCCCATTGTGTTTCAGAGATGAAGAAGATAGGGTAACCCCTGGCAGCAAAGCACGCAAGCAATGCGTGCAAATATATTTTCTTACATCACTGAAGGAACTGTGTGAAGGCTGCAGGATAGAGAGGAATGTTATTTTAGGAGGAGACTGGGACTTCTATCAGGTGATTTTTCTTTGTGGAGATAGGCTGGGCATTAATACAGGGGAAATAAAAGGAGAAGTTTGGTCTGATAGAAACCCGAACAGAAATTAGGTTTGAAGCAAAATGTAAGGGGTAGGTAGCAGCAGCAGCTGCCCCTACGGGGCCCCAGGGCATCGACCCAGGGACACTACTGCTTGGCGTAGTACAGCTATTCTATTAAAACAAACGCTCTCACAGATCGTTTGTTTGCATGTAAAATCTGTAATGTCAGATTGGCAGCAGAAGATGACCCCACTACCTGTTTTGTACATGTGTCTTTCGGGAGCTGTTACAGCCCGGCCTCACACCTACACAAAACATATCTGACATGCTGCACTAGCATTACGCAGTGCAGCATGTCAGATAATGGAGCTTCAGGGCTTGTCAGTCGCTCCTCCTCTTGCCAAATTATGAGCTGGATTAGAGAAAAAGGTCTACCTCAGTACCTTCAAACCTATTCCAGCTTCTGATTGAGCGGAAGCTTGTGGGTCTGCCTCTGGCTGCTGCAGAGAGACGGGAGAGTCAGAAATCGTAGGTTAGTCTCAGGTACGTTTTTCAGAATCAAAGTTTAAGTATGTGTTTGTTTGAGTGCTGGGTATTGTATGTGTATGTATGTATGAATGTATTTGTAAGCATGCCTGAAACTGTGTGTATGTGTGTATGTCTGCTTCTGCGCGATGTGAAAGTCTGGGCCAGGGAGTAGGCAAGGCAGAGTTCTGGAGGGTGCTTTTGGGTCCATGCCTTCCATAATGTCTAGCCGCTATTGGTATGTAGGTTCTTGGCATGGATTGTGCATCACTGAAATTAAAGATACCCACTGCTGTGACTTGTTTAAACAAAAATAAAGGTTTCAAGGTGCACCATACAAGTGCAGCATACATGTTGTGTGTTACTCTGTAGTGCAAGATAAGGTACATAATATACTAAAAACATTCATTTTTGTGTCATGGTTAGTACTTTTTATTTTAAGGTGTTCGAACAACACAGTTGCAGCTCCTCGTTGTTGCTTCTTCATTATAAAAAGCAAATCCATTCAATTGAACATTTGCACAACAGACACAGTTCCGGAATGCAGACTCCTTCGGTATGCAAAACACATCCAATCATCTTAACAAATCGAACACAGCTGACATGTTGCGCAATCTCTTCCAGTCTCTCTAAGATCAAAGCAGAACCCATCACTTGTTGGCACATTTGCTCTCTCCATCTGGGAAAAGTGGCATCTCTAGAAAGTGAACAAGGCAACCAGCGCAGGCACCATTTGAGCACAATGGAACAGTGGCAGATGGTGGAATTTGAAAGAGTAGGGTGCTAAGATCAATTATTGGAATTTGGTGAAGGAGCATGGCAAGCAAGCTGCATTTTCCGGTGAGGTTTTAGGGTGTTCACTTCCTGAGAATATTTTTATACCTTGGTGCCAGGACAGCTGACCTGGGAGATAAGGATGGTCCGCTGACTCTCACGGTCTTTTCCGTGGACGACCCACCTTCCTGGGGGGACCCTCAGATGCAGGCCTTGATGATGTCTGTGATGCTCCGTCGGACAAATCCTCCTCCTCCTCCCTCCCTGTGGCTGGTGGTGGTCTTCGCCTGGTGGCACAGGGAGGGTTGCCCATGTTGTCGGCGATCCGACGGAGTGAACGGCTCATGTCCGTTTGCACCACCAGGAGCTCAGCCAGTCTTGCCTCCATCCGTCCTTGGTGTTGTTGTTGACTGGCATGTTGCTCGGCCTGCAGGTTCTTCTTCTCGTTGAGGGTCCCCTTCATCTCTGTGAGGCTCGACACTACCTGGCTAATGCCCCTGGTGCCACGCCGGTATGTGTCCAGGATGTGGCGTATGTGTGACATACCGGTTCCCTCAGCTGGCTGGTCAGGTTCTCGCCTCCGCCTGCCTCCACTCCCACCACCCCTGCCCACACGAGCCTGGCCTGCCGTTGTGGGCACATCGGGTCTACGAGACCCCTGAGGTATGGCGTTATTGGGGTTGTCTGCCTCCTCCTGGGTGCCCCGGAGAACCTAGTCCCTCCTGGTCAGACTGGCTGTGTTGTTCAGTGCGAGCAGGGCTCGTGGGTGTCTCCTGGGATGTGGCAGAAATGGGGGTGGTGGTTGGCACAGATGTACCTGACGCAGGTGCTGCAGGGGCTTGGGCACCAGAGGGGCCAGGTTGGTCAGGTTCATCCACAGAGTGGTGAGAGTCGTCGCTGCCGGTGGGATCATCTTCACGCTGAGCCTGGGACTGTGATTGTTCCCCCCCATTGTTGGGGGGAGGTCGATGACGTTGCCCTGTGTGTGAGAGAGAGACAATGTTATTGCTGTTTCATGCCACATCCATGTTTCATACATATTCAAGTTGTCACAGTTCCTCCAGGTAGTTGGATGTGCCTAGCATTCCTATCAATGTCCACTTGGGGATGGGTATGTTGCGGGGGACAGATTGATATGTTCTCCTGAGTGTTTGACCAGTAGAATTTTGGGTTGGATGCTTATTTGGCGATGGATTGGTCTTGTAGTGTCACATGTCCATTGTGAGAGTGGGTAAATCCGTTGCCTGTCCCGGGGGTGTGTGCTTGTGTGAGGGGGTGTGTGTGACCGGGCCTGCTGTTGGGTGTAGTGTGATTAGTCATTGGGTCTCCCAAGTGATGTGCCTGTCCCCTCATGGTGCATGCTGGCATGACAGTGAGTTAGAGTTCCTGTGCTAGATATCTGAGCTTGTGGAGTTGGTGTTTGAGTGTACAGTGGTCACAGGAGGGCCTTGTGCTGCATACAGCAGGGCCAAGTGTCAGCTATCTTGTCAGTACTTTGCCAGTCCCTGTGCATTGGGCATGGTGCATGGGTATGTACCTATGCCATATGGGCTGAGGGCATTGGTGTCTGCTTCTGAGTTGCACAATGTGTTGTGTGAGCCCCACCCTCCCAGCATCCCGGACATCCAGTCGTGGGTTTGTGGTTGGTGTGGCCTGGGACATGGCATTGCCTTTATTTGTGAATGGGGCATGGAGACGTTAGTGACATGAGCGTGGTTTTTGAGTGTGGTTGTGTGCGGTGAGGGCTTGGGGGAATTTGCGTGCATTTGGTGTATTTGTGGTGTGGATGCCATTTCCCCATGTTACGAGAGTTGTTTGTGTACTCACCAGGCTCTGCGACTCCTTCGACTCCGTGTACTCCCACCGGCGGAAGCATGGCCATCACCTTCTCCTCCCAGGGATGGTAATGTATGGGTCTGCGGGGCAGCCCACCTCCAGTGATGTTACTCTGGGCGTATTCCTCGTTCATTTTCCTCTTGACTGCCCTGCGCAGATCGTACCACCTTGCTTGGCATTCTTGCCTGGTCCTTCGGATGGGCGCAACAGCATTCACCTTATCGACGATCCTCTGCCACAGGCTTGATTTTTGGGCTATGCTGGTCTGTCTGACCAATGTTCCAAACAGCTGTGGCTCGACTCTGATGACTTTGTTGACAAGGAGGTCCAGCTCCGCCCTTGTGAACTTTGGATTCTTGTCTGTGGGCATGTGTGGGGTGTGGGTGTGGATGGTTGTGGGTGTGGGGGTGTGAATGTGACAGTGTGTGTGTGAATGTGAAGAGAGGGTGTTTGTGAAGGAGGTTGTGTGAAGGTGTGTAAGTGAAGGTGTAAGTAAGGTGCAGTTGTTTGTCTGTGGGGTCTGTCAGCAGTGGGTCTGTTGCAAAGGCTCATGGGTTGTGTGTGTGGGCCCTTTTTATTGGTCCATTTGTGGGTGTGGCTGGGTTTGAATTTGTGGTGGGTGTGTTATAAGAGGTGGTTGTGATTTAGGGCCTCTGTTTGCCTGTTTGGATGTGCCAGGTCAGTCATAGAGATGTATTTTGTCATGTAGACGTGTTTTGTGGTGTTGTGCGAGTCGAATTGACCCTCCTTGTGCTGTTTTACAGTGTCCTGGTTCTGTATGAGTATTTTTCGCATAGGTAAGGTCCGTACATACGCGATGCTGGGTGAGGCTGCTGGGGTATGGTGTTGGGGTACAGTGCGTACAGGTACGGGGCTGGGGTATGAGCCTGGGGTGCGGCGTGTACAGGTGGGGAGCTGTGCTACGGAGTTGGGGTGTGGCGCGTACAGGTGGGGGGCTGTGCTATGGTGTTGGGGTACGGTGTGTACAGGTGCGGGCTGTGCTATGGTGTTGGGGTACGGTGCGTACAGGTGCGGGGCTGTGCTACGGTGTTGGGGTACGGTGCATACAGGTACGGGGCTGGGCTACGGTGTTGGGGTACGGTGTGTACAGGTACAGGGCTGGGCTACGGTGTTGGGGTATGGTGCATACAGGTACGGGGCTGGGCTACGGTGTTGGGGTACGGTGCGTACAGGTACGGGGCTGGGCTACGGTGTTGGGGTATGGTGCATACAGGTACGGGGCTGGGAGACGGGCCTTGGGTGCGGCGCGTACAGGTGGGGGGCTGGGGTACGGTCCTGGGGTACGGTGCGTACAGGTGGGAGGCTGGGGTACGGTCCTGGGGTACGGTACGTACAGGTGCGGGGCTGGGAGACGGGTTCGGGGTGCGGCGCGTACAAGTGCAGGGCTGGGGTAAGGTCCTGGGGTACGGTGCTGACATACGGGGGTACGGTGCTGACATATGCGGGGTGAGGGGGGGCTGTACGACTCGTATCCGGGCACAATTTTACCCGTGTACATGTGTGCTACAGCGTTCGCTCCGTACGGGGCCTTTTACATGCGGTTGTGTATTCGGACGGGCGGTACGGATCGTACTTGCGCGCTCGGACTTCTGTTTTACGATTTGCACGTAAAAATGTCCGGCTCCCTATCGTACACTTTTCCCGACGCTATTCGGACGTGAAAATTTCTGGCTCCCTCTCGGACCATTTTCCCGACGCAATTCGTATGTATTTTTCACGTACGAATCGTACTTCGGAGTTTGTACGGTACTTGTACGATTCGTACGTGAAAATATACGGATACGAGTCGTACGCTAATTTTTTTCCCGGATCGGAATCGGCCCCTAATTGTTATTTATGTGTATTGATAATTAATTGATAATTAATTATTAATTGGTAATTAATTTTTTATTAATTGCTAATTAATTTTTATTAATTGATTAATTGATAATAATGTTAATTGCATTTTTTATTATTGGGAGTGCGTTGTGGGTTTATAGGGGAATTGGGTGGGAAGTAATTTAATTGTAATAACGTAAATATTAATTTTTATTTATATATATATATTGATAATTAATTGATAATTAATTATTAATTGGTAATTAATTGTTTTTCAATGGTAATTAATTTTTATTAATTGGTAATTATTTTGTATTCATTTTTTATTGGTATTGATAATTAATTTAATCTCAGTTTAATATTAAATCATTACTTTCCCTATTGTTGCACTCCCGCTATCCAACGCTTTCCCTACTGTTGCAGTCTCTGGAGTGGGAATAGTAATTTTTACCCTCCCGCTATCCAACGCTTTCCCTACTGTTGCACACACTGGAGTGGGAATAGCAATTTTTACCCTCCTGCTATCCAACGCTTTCCCTACTGTTGCACTCTCTGGAGTGGGAATAGTAATTTTCACCTTCCCGCTATCCAACGCTTTCCCTACTGTTGCACTCTCTGGAGTGGCAATAGTAATTTTTACCCTCCCGCTATCCAACGCTTTCCCTACTGTTGCACTCACTGGAGTGGGAATAGTAGTTTTTACCCTCCTGCTATCCAATGCTTTCCCTAATGTTGCACTCTCTGGAGTGGGAATATTAATTTTTACCGTCCCGCTATCCAACGCTTTCCCTACTGTTGCACTCACTGGAGTGGGAATAGTCATTTTTACCCTCCCGCTATCCAATGCTTTCCCTACTGTTGCACTCTCTGGAGTGGGAATAGTAATTCTGAATTTTGGAGGAATAGTGTTTTCTGGCAGAAGATTCTGCCACACTTTGGAGGAGGTGGTCATGCCCTGGGATGTTGCCCTGCACCTCACTGAACAGGAGTGCTCTCCTGCTTGACGCCAGAGAAATGTGTGAGATTAGCAGAGCCACTCAGATTTGCTGCATGAAATTAAGAGAAGAAGGCTTGCCAAGCTGGAACCTTGATTTGTACAATCAGGCCCTGCACTCTGACTGACTTTGCCTGCTGCATTATCTGGAATTACATCCCTTTTTATTTACCTTGCTTCAAGAGAAATAAAGAGTGGACTGCATAAGGGGACCAACTGAACCGCGAGAGCCAAGCCAGCCACCTTCAACCGCGAGCCGGCCTGACCTGCTGGTTGATCCCGTTGAAAATCTCTGGAGGTACGACTTCCAGAGTATGACTGAGAATTCCCTGAAAGGCATACTGGCGAACCATCACCAAATCCGTACTGGTGATGAGCATCGAGGAACCCCGGCCGAAAAAGCTCCAGAGAAGTTTCTAAGTCCAAAGGTAACATTTCGACCAAGGCCTACCACAGCGGTTTCCGAGCAGGGCTTCATCAAGCGTGACTAGATGTCCCAGAGTGGTGTTATAGATATGCTATATAGTGTTAAATCTTTAAAAACCCATATCTCCGTTTCCCTACATTGGATGTTTGGCATTTTGGTGTCATTTTAAAGATAAAAAATGGTTCCTATTTTTATAAATTGTGGTGGGAATTTTATTGTGTGTTGTGTCTATTTACTAAATTGGTGTTTTTAAATGCTTTACATACCTGTCTCCTAATTTCAGCCTGCCTGCTTTCAGCCAGGCTACCCAGGGTTGAGCATGGGAATAATTTATTGAGACCTGTCCTGAGCCCTAGGCTGTGTTAGTGGCCTTATTGCCAGTGGTAGATACATATATATTACTACAAAAAACCAACTTTCTAACATGAAGGCCGTTCAGACTCTGAGATGCTTTAAAAGGAGTCAGAAGTATAAACTAAATGGTAAGATAAGACAGGGAAAATGCTAGAGATGTGTAAGAGGTAAAGTGGTAGCTACGTTAAGGAAGCAAAAAGTTGTGAAAAAACTATTGTGTTTCAGAGATGAAGAAGATAGGGTAACCCCTGGCAGCAAAGCACGCAAGCAATGCGTGCAAATATATTTTCTTACATCACTGAAGGAACTGTGTGAAGGCTGCAGGATAGAGAGGAATGTTATTTTAGGAGGAGACTGGGACTTCTATCAGGTGCTTTTTCTTTGTGGAGATAGGCTGGGCATTAATACAGGGGAAATAAAAGGAGAAGTTTGGTCTGATAGAAACCCGAACAGAAATTATGTTTGAAGCAAAATGTAAGGGGTAGGTAGCAGCAGAAGCTGCCCCCGCGGGCCCCAGGGCATCGACCCAGGGACACTACTGCTTGGCGTAGTACAGCTATTCTATAAAAACAAACGCTCTCACAGATCGTTTGTTTGCATGTAAAATCTGTAATGTCAGATTGACAGCAGAAGATGGCCCCACTACCTGTTTTGCACATGTGTCTTTCGGGAGCTGTTACAGCCCGGCCTCACACCTACACAAAACATATCTGACATGCTGCACTAGCATTACGCAGTGCAGCATGTCAGATAATGGAGCTTCAGGGCTTGTCAGTCGCTCCTCCTCTTGCCAAATTATGAGCTGGATTAGAGAAAAAGGTCTACCTCAGTACCTTCAAACCTATTCCAGCTTCTGATTGGGTGGAAGCTTGTGGGTCTGCCTCTGGCTGCTGCAGAGAGACGGGAGAGTCAGAAATCGTAGGTCTGTCTCAGGTACGTTTTTCAGAATCAAAGTTTAAGTATGTGTTTGTTTGAGTGCTGGGTATTGTATGTGTATGTATGTATGAATGTATTTGTGTGCATGCCTGAAACTGTGTGTATGTGTGTATGTCTGCTTCTGCGCGATGTGAAAGTCTGGGCCAGGGAGTAGGCAAGGCAGAGTTCTGGATAGTGGTTTTGGGTCCATGCCTTCCATAATGTCTAGCCGCTATTGGTATGTAGGTTCTTGGCATGGATTGTGCATCACTGAAATTAAAGATACCCACTGCTGTGACTTGTTTAAACAAAAATAAAGGTTTCAAGGTGCACCATACAAGTGCAGCATACATGTTGTGTGTTACTCTGTAGTGCAAGATAAGGTACATAATATACTAATAACATTCATTTTTGTGTCATGGTTAGTACTTTTTATTTTAAGGTGTTCGAACAACACAGTTGCAGCTCCTCGTTGTTGCTTCTTCATTATAAAAAGCAAATCTATTCAATTGAACATTTGCACAACAGACACAGTTCCGGAGTGCAGACTCCTTCGGTATGCAAAACACATCCAATCATCTTAACAAATCGAACACAGCTGACATGTTGCGCAATCTCTTCCAGTCTCTCTAAGATCAAAGCAGAACCCATCACTTGTTGGCACATTTGCTCTCTCCATCTGGGAAAAGTGGCATCTCTAGAAAGTGAACAAGGCAACCAGCCCAGGCACCATTTGAGCACAATGGAACAGTGGCAGATGGTGGAATTTGAAAGAGTAGGGTGCTAAGATCAATTATTGGAATTTGGTGAAGGAGCATGGCAAGCAAGCTGCATTTTCCGGTGAGGTTTTAGGGTGTTCACTTCCTGAGAATATTTGTATACCTTGGTGTGAAATGGTGCATATTCCAGCACTATTTCCTTAACATATTGATCCAAAAAATCTGTTTAGGAGCATTTTCAAAGAAAGATTTATAAAATATTGCAGACAATTTCAGGTGTGCCGATCAAATCTGACCTCCACAAGGATGTGACACGAGACTGGAGGGCATAGGATACCCACCTTTAGTGTAAAATGGGAGAAAAACAGAGAAACTAATCTAAAGGCTAAATTACACAACGTGAAACCAGAAAGCCTAGGATAAATCCCGGCTTCCTTGCTTAACCAAATTGTGCTACATAATTGTGTGATCCTGGGGAACTGCCTTATTTCATGATGCCGCCTTGTCTTTCATGATCACATTTGAGAGCACATTGAAATACTTCAAAACAAGATGTGCACTGTATAAAAAGCGTTCTTGTAGATATTTTAATAGACTACAAAATTTAAATTCCCCATCTAAGATAACAATCTAGTCCACATATAAGGTGCACTATTACAGACATGCTCTTCCTGTTTTACTGTTATCGTTGTCAGAGCGCGACTATTTAACCCCTTCGCTGCTAGGCCTTTTCCCCTCCTGTGCTAAGCCCTTTTTGGGCTATTTGAGGTAGTGCGCGCTTAGGCCCCTGTAACTTTTTGACCACATTAGGTATCCACGCCAAATTTGCGTCCTTTTCTTCCAACATCTTGGGGATTCTAAAGGTACCCAGGGTTTGTGGATTCTCCTAGAGGGTTCCCAGAAATTAGTCAAAATACAGCAATTTTTTTTTTTTGTGTGAAAAATGTGAAAAACGGGCTGCAAATGAAAGCTTCTGGGTTTTTCTCTGCAAATGGTATCAAAAAAGGGTTTGTGGGGCTGAAATCACAATTTCTCCAGCTTTTAGGGAATGACAGACTTTTGTTAGAAAACCAACATTTTTTACACAGTTTTGGCATTTTTCTGGGACATACCCTATTTTTGCTATTTTTTGTGCTTTCAACCTCCTTCCAGTTAACGGTAGAAAAGGGTAACAAAACAATAATGGATCCTGGAAAGCTATACATTTTTGAAAAGTAGACAAAATTCTGAATTCAGCAAGGGGTCATTTGCGTAGATCCATCAAGGTTTCTTTATAGAAATTTACAGGCAAATACAGGAAAAATTAAAAATTTGTTGAAAAAAGCAGCCTCTTGAGTCAACGTTTTTACCTGTAACTTCTTCGAATTATGACATCTCTTTGAAAGCAATGTACCGTTACATCCGGTAGACCTTCCTGGTTGTGGGGACATATAGGACTTGTAGGTTCATCAAGAGCCCAACGAACCCAGAGTAGAAAAATGAGCAGCATTTTGTAATGTTTTTTTTTTTTGGTCCGGGTATATAGCAATTATTGTGGGAAAATGTATACTTGGAAAAATCGGTATGAAAGTCACCTATGTATTTCTGAAATGGGAACAAATTACAGAGTTCAGAAACAGTGCATATTTGCACATTTTCGAAATTGGGAATACTCATATTTGCATGACAATTATTGGTCATTTTTCAAAATGACTTTTTTTTTACACAATGTCTTTCATTTGGAAGGGAGAAATGCATCAAAAATCAATAGGTAATAACAGTTGCTTTACAAATTTGAACTACCCTAAGTCTCCCGAGAAAAATGGTACCTCACTTGTGTGGGTAGGCATAGTGCCCACGACAGGAAGTGGCTCAAAACCTAAGGTGAACACACCACATTTTCACACTGAAAATTTACACTTTTTTTGCAAAGAGTCTAGCTGTAGTTTTTGAACCCTAGCCCTGCCGGCACCTAGGGAAACCTAGCAAACCTATACATTTTTGAAAACTAGACACCCAGGGGAATCCAGGATGGGGTGACTTGACTGCCTCCCACCATGGTCTGTTACCCAGAATCCCTTGCAAACGTAAAAAATTGACAAAAAAAACACATTTTCCCCACATTTCTGTGATGGAAAGTTCTGGAATCTGCGTGGATCCACAAATTTCCACCCACCCCGCGTTCCCCAAAGTCCTACGAGAAAAATGGTACCTCACTTGTGCGGGTCGGCCTAGTGCCCGCGGCAGGAAACGGCGCAAAACGCAACGTGGTTTTGCAGTGAAAAATGACCCTTTTTTTGGCAAAGTGACTAGCTGTAGATTTTGTACCCTAGCCCTGCCGGCACCTAGGGAAACCTAGCAAACCTATACATTTCTGAAAACTAGACACCCAGGGGAATCCAGGATGGGGTGACTTGACTGCCTCCCACCATGGTCTGTTACCCAGAATCCCTTGCAAACGTAAAAAATTGAAAAAAAAAACACATTTTCCCCACATTTCTGTGATGGAAAGTTCTGGAATCTGCGTGGATCCACAAATTTCCACCCACCCCGCGTTCCCCAAAGTCCTACGAGAAAAATGGTACCTCACTTGTGCGGGTCGGCCTAGTGCCCGCGACAGGAAACGGCGCAAAACGCAACGTGGTTTTGGAGTGAAAAATGACCCTTTTTTTGGCAAAGTGACTAGCTGTAGATTTTGTACCCTAGCCCTGCCGGCACCTAGGGAAACCTAGCAAACCTATACATTTCTGAAAACTAGACACCCAGGGGAATCCAGGATGGGGTCACTTGACTGCCTCCCACCGTGGTCTGTTACCCAGAATCCCTTGCAAACGTAAAAAATTGACAAAAAAAACACATTTTCCCCACATTTCTGTGATGGAAAGTTCTGGAATCTGCTTGGATCCACAAATTTCCACCCACCCCGCGTTCCCCAAAGTCCTACGAGAAAAATGGTACCTCACTTGTGCGGGTCGGCCTAGTGCCCGCGACAGGAAACGGCGCAAAACGCAACGTGGTTTTGGAGTGAAAAATGACCCTTTTTTTGGCAAAGTGACTAGCTGTAGATTTTGTACCCTAGCCCTGCCGGCAACTAGGGAAACCTAGCAAACCTATACATTTTTGAAAACTAGACACCCAGGGGAATCCAGGATGGGGTGACTTGACTGCCTCCCACCATGGTCTGTTACCCAGAATCCTTTGTAAACGTAAAAAATTGACAAAAAAAACACATTTTCCCCACATTTCTGTGATGGAAAGTTCTGGAACCTGCGTGGATCCACAAATTTCCACCCACCCCGCGATCCCCAAAGTCCTACGAGAAAAATGGTACCTCACTTGTGCGGGTCGGCCTAGTGCCCGCGACAGGAAACGGCGCAAAACGCAACGTGGTTTTGGAGTGAAAAATGACCCTTTTTTTGGCAAAGTGACTAGCTGTAGATTTTGTACCCTAGCCCTGCTGGCACCTAGGGAAACCTAGCAAACCTATACATTTCTGAAAACTAGACACCCAGGGGAATCCAGGATGGGGTGATTTGACTGCCTCCCACCATGGTCTGTTACCCAGAATCCCTAGCAAACGTAAAAAATTGACAAAAAAAACACATTTTCCCCACATTTCTGTGATGGAAAGTTCTGGAATCTGCGTGGATCCACAAATTTCCACCCACCCCGCGTTCCCCAAAGTCCTGCGAGAAAAATGGTACCTCACTTGTGCGGGTCGGCCTAGTGCCCGTGACAGGAAACGGCGCAAAACGCAACGTGGTTTTGGAGTGAAAAATGACCCTTTTTTTGGCAAAGTGATTAGCTGTAGATTTTGTACCCTAGCCCTGCCGGCACCTAGGGAAACCTAGCAAACCTATACATTTTTGAAAACTAGACACCCAGGGGAATCCAGGATGGGGTGACTTGACTGCCTCCCACCATGGTCTGTTACCCAGAATCCCTTGCAAACGTAAAAAATTGACAAAAAAAACACATTTTCCCCACATTTCTGTGATGGAAAGTTCTGGAATCTGCGTGGATCCACAAATTTCCACCCACCCCGTGTTCCCCAAAGTCCTACGAGAAAAATGGTACCTCACTTGTGCGGGTCGGCCTAGTGCCCACGACAGGAAACGGCGCAAAACGCAACGTGGTTTTGGAGTGAAAAATGACCCTTTTTTTGGCAAAGTGACTAGCTGTAGATTTTGTACCCTAGCCCTGCTGGCACCTAGGGAAACCTAGCAAACCTATACATTTCTGAAAACTAGACACCCAGGGGAATCCAGGATGGGGTGATTTGACTGCCTCCCACCATGGTCTGTTACCCAGAATCCCTAGCAAACGTAAAAAATTGACAAAAAAAACACATTTTCCCCACATTTCTGTGATGGAAAGTTCTGGAATCTGCGTGGATCCACAAATTTCCACCCACCCCGCGTTCCCCAAAGTCCTGCGAGAAAAATGGTACCTCACTTGTGCGGGTCGGCCTAGTGCCCGTGACAGGAAACGGCGCAAAACGCAACGTGGTTTTGGAGTGAAAAATGACCCTTTTTTTGGCAAAGTGATTAGCTGTAGATTTTGTACCCTAGCCCTGCCGGCACCTAGGGAAACCTAGCAAACCTATACATTTTTGAAAACTAGACACCCAGGGGAATCCAGGATGGGGTGACTTGACTGCCTCCCACCATGGTCTGTTACCCAGAATCCCTTGCAAACGTAAAAAATTGACCAAAAAAACACATTTTCCCCACATTTCTGTGATGGAAAGTTCTGGAATCTGCGTGGATCCACAAATTTCCACCCACCCCGTGTTCCCCAAAGTCCTACGAGAAAAATGGTACCTCACTTGTGCGGGTCGGCCTAGTGCCCGCGACAGGAAACGGCGCAAAACGCAACGTGGTTTTGGAGTGAAAAATGACCCTTTTTTTGGCAAAGTGACTAGCTGTAGATTTTGTACCCTAGCCCTGCCGGCACCTAGGGAAACCTAGCAAACCTATACATTTCTGAAAACTAGACACCCAGGGGAATCCAGGATGGGGTGACTTGACTGCCTCCCACCATGGTCTGTTACCCAGAATCCCTTGCAAACGTAAAAAATTTACAAAAAAAACACATTTTCCCCACATTTCTGTGATGGAAAGTTCTGGAATCTGCGTGGATCCACAAATTTCCACCCACCCCGCGTTCCCCAAAGTCCTACGAGAAAAATGGTACCTCACTTGTGCGGGTTGGCCTAGTGCCCGCGACAGGAAATGGCGCAAAACGCAACGTGGTTTTGGAGTGAAAAATGACCCTTTTTTTGGCAAAGTGACTAGCTGTAGATTTTGTACCCTAGCCCTGCCGGCACCTAGGGAAACCTAGCAAACCTATACATTTTTGAAAACTAGACACCCAGGGGAATCCAGGATGGGGTGACTTGACTGCCTCCCACCATGGTCTGTTACCCAGAATCCCTTGCAAACGTAAAAAATTTACAAAAAAAACACATTTTCCCCACATTTCTGTGATGGAAAGTTCTGGAATCTGCGTGGATCCACAAATTTCCACCCACCCCGCGTTCCCCAAAGTCCTACGAGAAAAATGGTACCTCACTTGTGCGGGTCGGCCTAGTGCCCGCGACAGGAAACGGCGCAAAACGCAACGTGGTTTTGGAGTGAAAAATGACCCTTTTTTTGGCAAAGTGACTAGCTGTAGATTTTGTACCCTAGCCCTGCCGGCACCTAGGGAAACCTAGCAAACCTATACATTTCTGAAAACTAGACACCCAGGGGAATCCAGGATGGGGTGACTTGACTGCCTCCCACCATGGTCTGTTACCCAGAATCCCTTGCAAACATAAAAAATTTACAAAAAAACCCACATTTTCCCCACATTTCTGTGATGGAAAGTTCTGGAATCTGCGTGGATCCACAAATTTCCACCCACCCCGCGTTCCCCAAAGTCCTACGAGAAAAATGGTACCTCACTTGTGCGGGTCGGCCTAGTGCCCGCGACAGGAAACGGCGCAAAACGCAACGTGGTTTTGGAGTGAAAAATGACCCTTTTTTTGGCAAAGTGACTAGCTGTAGATTTTGAACCCTAGCCCTGCCGGCACCTAGGGAAACCTAGCAAACCTATACATTTTTGAAAACTAGACACCCAGGGGAATCCAGGATGGGGTGACTTGACTGCCTCCCACCATGGTCTGTTACCCAGAATCCCTTGCAAACGTAAAAAATTGACAAAAAAAACACATTTTCCCCACATTTCTGTGATGGAAAGTTCTGGAATCTGCGTGGATCCACAAATTTCCACCCACCCCGCGTTCCCCAAAGTCCTACGAGAAAAATGGTACCTCACTTGTGCGGGTCGGCCTAGTGCCCGCGACAGGAAACGGCGCAAAACGCAACGTGGTTTTGGAGTGAAAAATGACCCTTTTTTTGGCAAAGTGACAAGCTGTAGATTTTGTACCCTAGCCCTGCCGGCACCTTGGGAAACCTAGCAAACCTATACATTTCTGAAAACTAGACACCCAGGGGAATCCAGGATGGGGTGACTTGACTGCCTCCCACCATGGTCTGTTACCCAGAATCCCTTGCAAACGTAAAAAATTTACAAAAAAAACACATTTTCCCCACATTTCTGTGATGGAAAGTTCTGGAATCTGCGTGGATCCACAAATTTCCACCCACCCCGCGTTCCCCAAAGTCCTACGAGAAAAATGGTACCTCGCTTGTGCGGGTCGGCCTAGTGCCCGCGACAGGAAACGGCGCAAAACGCAACGTGGTTTTGGAGTGAAAAATGACCCTTTTTTTGGCAAAGTGACTAGCTGTAGATTTTGTACCCTAGCCCTGCCGGCACCTAGGGAAACCTAGCAAACCTATACATTTTTGAAAACTAGACACGCAGGGGAATCCAGGATGGGGTGACTTGACCTGCCTCCCACCATGGTCTGTTACCCAGAATCCCTTGCAAACGTAAAAAATTGACAAAAAAAACACATTTTCCCCACATTTCTGTGATGGAAAGTTCTGGAATCTGCGTGGATCCACAAATTTCCACCCACCCCGCGTTCCCCAAAGTCCTACGAGAAAAATGGTACCTCACTTGTGCGGGTCGGCCTAGTGCCCGCGACAGGAAACGGCGCAAAACGCAACGTGGTTTTGGAGTGAAAAATGACCCTTTTTTTGGCAAAGTGACTAGCTGTAGATTTTGTACCCTAGCCCTGCCGGCACCTTGGGAAACCTAGCAAACCTATACATTTCTGAAAACTAGACACCCAGGGGAATCCAGGATGGGGTGACTTGACTGCCTCCCACCATGGTCTGTTACCCAGAATCCCTTGCAAACGTAAAAAATTTACAAAAAAAACACATTTTCCCCACATTTCTGTGATGGAAAGTTCTGGAATCTGCGTGGATCCACAAATTTCCACCCACCCCGCGTTCCCCAAAGTCCTACGAGAAAAATGGTACCTCACTTGTGCGGGTCGGCCTAGTGCCCGCGACAGGAAACGGCGCAAAACGCAACGTGGTTTTGGAGTGAAAAATGACCCTTTTTTTGGCAAAGTGACTAGCTGTAGATTTTGTACCCTAGCCCTGCCGGCACCTAGGGAAACCTAGCAAACCTATACATTTTTGAAAACTAGACACCCAGGGGAATCCAGGATGGGGTGACTTGACTGCCTCCCACCATGGTCTGTTACCCAGAATCCCTTGCAAACGTAAAAAATTGACAAAAAAAACACATTTTCCCCACATTTCTGTGATGGAAAGTTCTGGAATCTGCGTGGATCCACAAATTTCCACCCACCCCGCGTTCCCCAAAGTCCTACAAGAAAAATGGTACCTCACTTGTGCGGGTCGGCCTAGTGCCCGCGACAGGAAACGGCGCAAAACGCAACGTGGTTTTGGAGTGAAAAATGACCCTTTTTTTGGCAAAGTGACTAGCTGTAGATTTTGTACCCTAGCCCTGCCGGCACCTAGGGAAACCTAGCAAACCTATACATTTCTGAAAACTAGACACCCAGGGGAATCCAGGATGGGGTGACTTGACTGCCTCCCACCATGGTCTGTTACCCAGAATCCCTTGCAAACGTAAAAAATTTACAAAAAAAACACTTTTTCCCCACATTTCTGTGATGGAAAGTTCTGGAATCTGCGTGGATCCACAAATTTCCACCCACCCCGCGTTCCCCAAAGTCCTACGAGAAAAATGGTACCTCACTTGTGCGGGTCGGCCTAGTGCCCGCGACAGGAAATGGCGCAAAACGCAAAGTGGTTTTGGAGTGAAAAATGACCCTTTTTTTGGCAAAGTGACTAGCTGTAGATTTTGTACCCTAGCCCTGCCGGCACCTAGGGAAACCTAGCAAACCTATACATTTCTGAAAACTAGACACCCGGCGGTTTCCAGGGAGGTATGGCTTGCGTGGATCCCCCAACGTTTCCTTACCCAGAATCCCCTGCAAACCTCAATTTTTGCCCAAAAAATCACTTTTTTAACACATTTTGGGGTGGGAAAGTAGTGGCATCACCGGGCTCACACAAATTTACCACCACCCAGCGTTCCCCCAGGTCTCCCGGTAAAAATGGTGCCTCACTTGTGTGGGAGGCCCAAGTACCCGCGGCAGGCAAGGGCCCTAAACGTAGTGAGGCGACATCAAGATGGCCTATCGCCAAACCACCTGGTTTTGCAAGGGGGGTCACTTTGGTTTTTGGCCCGTTGCGCGGCGGCCATCTAGGGAAACCAACCAAACCCAGGCATTTTTGAAAACTAGACACCCGGCGGCTTCCAGGGAGGTATGGCTTGCGTGGATCCCCCAACGTTTCCTTACCCAGAATCCCCTGCAAACCTAAATTTTTGCTCAAAAAATCACTTTTTTCACACATTTTGGGGTGGGAAAGTAGTGGCATCACCGGGCTCACACAAATTTACCACCACCCAGCGTTCCCCCAGGTCTCCCGGTAAAAATGGTGCCTCACTTGTGTGGGAGGCCCAAGTACCCGCGGCAGGCAAGGGCCCCAAACGTAGTGAGGCGACCTCAAGATGGCCTATCGCCAAACCACCTGGTTTTGCAAGGGGGTCACTTTGGTTTTTGGCCCGGTGCGCGGCGGCCATCTAGGGAAACCAACCAAACCCAGGCATTTTTGAAAACTAGACACCAGGCGGCTTACAGGGAGGTATGGCTTGCGTGGATCCCCCAACGTTTCCTTACCCAGAATCCCCTGCAAACCTCAATTTTTGCTCAAAAAATCACTTTTTTCACACATTTTGGGGTGGGAAAGTAGTGGCATCACCGGGCTCACACAAATTTACCACCACCCAGCGTTCCCCCAGGTCTCCCGGTAAAAATGGTGCCTCACTTGTGTGGGAGGCCCAAGTACCCGCGGCAGGCAAGGGCCCCAAACGTAGTGAGGCGACCTCAAGATGGCCTATCGCCAAACCACCTGGTTTTGCAAGGGGGGTTACTTTGGTTTTTGGCCTGGTGCGCGGCGGCCATCTAGGGAAACCTACCAAACCCAGGCATTTTTGAAAACTAGACACCCGGCGGCTTCCAGGGAGGTATGGCTTGCGTGGATCCCCCAACGTTTCCTTACCCAGAATCCCCTGCAAACCTCAATTTTTGCTCAAAAAATCACTTTTTTCACACATTTTGGGGTGGGAAAGTAGTGGCATCACCGGGCTCACACAAATTTACCACCACCCAGTGTTCCCCCAGGTCTCCCGGTAAAAATGGTGCCTCACTTGTGTGGGAGGCCCAAGTACCCGCGGCAGGCAAGGGCCCCAAACGTAGTGAGGCGACCTCAAGATGGCCTATCGCCAAACCACCTGGTTTTGCAAGGGGGGTCACTTTGGTTTTTGGCCCGGTGCGCGGCGGCCATCTAGGGAAACCTACCAAACCCAGGCATTTTTGAAAACTAGACACCCGGCGGCTTCCAGGGAGGTATGGCTTGCGTGGATCCCCCAACGTTTCCTTACCCAGAATCCCCTGCAAACCTCAATTTTTGCTCAAAAAATCACTTTTTTCACACATTTTGGGGTGGGAAAGTAGTGGCATCACCGGGCTCACACAAATTTACCACCACCCAGCGTTCCCCCAGGTCTCCCGGTAAAAATGGTGCCTCACTTGTGTGGGAGGCCCAAGTACCCGCGGCAGGCAAGGGCCCCAAACGTAGTGAGGCGACCTCAAGATGGCCTATCGCCAAACCACCTGGTTTTGCAAGGGGGGTCACTTTGGTTTTTGGCCCGGTGCGCGGCGGCCATCTAGGGAAACCTACCAAACCCAGGCATTTTTGAAAACTAGACACCCGGCGGCTTCCAGGGAGGTATGGCTTGCGTGGATCCCCCAACGTTTCCTTACCCAGAATCCCCTGCAAACCTCAATTTTTGCTCAAAAAATCACTTTTTTCACACATTTTGGGGTGGGAAAGTAGTGGCATCACCGGGCTCACACAAATTTACCACCACCCAGCGTTCCCCCAGGTCTCCCGGTAAAAATGGTGCCTCACTTGTGTGGGAGGCCCAAGTACCCGCGGCAGGCAAGGGCCCCAAACGTAGTGAGGCGACCTCAAGATGGCCTATCGCCAAACCACCTGGTTTTGCAAGGGGGGTCACTTTGGTTTTTGGCCCGGTGCGCGGCGGCCATCTAGGGAAACCTACCAAACCCAGGCATTTTTGAAAACTAGACACCCGGCGGCTTCCAGGGAGGTATGGCTTGCGTGGATCCCCCAACGTTTCCTTACCCAGAATCCCCTGCAAACCTCAATTTTTGCTCAAAAAATCACTTTTTTCACACATTTTGGGGTGGGAAAGTAGTGGCATCACCGGGCTCACACAAATTTACCACCACCCAGCGTTCCCCCAGGTCTCCCGGTAAAAATGGTGCCTCACTTGTGTGGGAGGCCCAAGTACCCGCGGCAGGCAAGGGCCCCAAACGTAGTGAGGCGACCTCAAGATGGCCTATCGCCAAACCACCTGGTTTTGCAAGGGGGGTCACTTTGGTTTTTGGCCCGGTGCGCGGCGGCCATCTAGGGAAACCTACCAAACCCAGGCATTTTTGAAAACTAGACACCCGGCGGCTTCCAGGGAGGTATGGCTTGCGTGGATCCCCCAACGTTTCCTTACCCAGAATCCCCTGCAAACCTCAATTTTTGCTCAAAAAATCACTTTTTTCACACATTTTGGGGTGGGAAAGTAGTGGCATCACCGGGCTCACACAAATTTACCACCACCCAGCGTTCCCCCAGGTCTCCCGGTAAAAATGGTGCCTCACTTGTGTGGGAGGCCCAAGTACCCGCGGCAGGCAAGGGCCCCAAACGTAGTGAGGCGACCTCAAGATGGCCTATCGCCAAACCACCTGGTTTTGCAAGGGGGGTCACTTTGGTTTTTGGCCCGGTGCGCGGCGGCCATCTAGGGAAACCAACCAAACCCAGGCATTTTTGAAAACTAGACACCCGGCGGCTTCCAGGGAGGTATGGCTTGCGTGGATCCCCCAACGTTTCCTTACCCAGAATCCCCTGCAAACCTAAATTTTTGCTCAAAAAATCACTTTTTTCACACATTTTGGGGTGGGAAAGTAGTGGCATCACCGGGCTCACACAAATTTACCACCACCCAGCGTTCCCCCAGGTCTCCCGGTAAAAATGGTGCCTCACTTGTGTGGGAGGCCCAAGTACCCGCGGCAGGCAAGGACAACAAACGTAGTGAGGCGACCTCAAGATGGCCTATCGCCAAACCACCTGGTTTTGCAAGGGGGGTCACTTTGGTTTTTGGCCCGGTGCGCGGCGGCCATCTAGGGAAACCTACCAAACCCAGGCATTTTTGAAAACTAGACACCCGGCGGCTTCCAGGGAGGTATGGCTTGCGTGGATCCCCCAACGTTTCCTTACCCAGAATCCCCTGCAAACCTCAATTTTTGCTCAAAAAATCACTTTTTTCACACATTTTGGGGTGGGAAAGTAGTGGCATCACCGGGCTCACACAAATTTACCACCACCCAGCGTTCCCCCAGGTCTCCCGGTAAAAATGGTGCCTCACTTGTGTGGGAGGCCCAAGTACCCGCGGCAGGCAAGGACAACAAACGTAGTGAGGCGACATTTGGGATAGGCAATGTTGATGTTGCCTCACTACGTTTGTTGTCCTTGCCTGCCGCGGGTACTTGGGCCTCCCACACAAGTGAGGCACCATTTTTACCGGGAGACCTGGGGGAACGCTGGGTGGTGGTAAATTTGTGTGAGCCCGGTGATGCCACTACTTTCCCACCCCAAAATGTGTGAAAAAAGTGATTTTTTGGGCAAAAATTGAGGTTTGCAGGGGATTCTGGGTAAGGAAACGTTGGGGGATCCACGCAAGCCATACCTCCCTGGAAGACGCCGGGTGTCTAGTTTTCAAAAATGCCTGGGTTTGGTAGGTTTCCCTAGATGGCCGCCGCGCACCGGGCCAAAAACCAAAGTGACCCCCCTTGCAAAACCAGGTGGTTTGGCGATAGGCCATCTTGAGGTCGCCTCACTACGTTTGGGGCCCTTGCCTGCCGCGGGTACTTGGGCCTCCCACACAAGTGAGGCACCATTTTTACCGGGAGACCTGGGGGAACGCTGGGTGGTGGTAAATTTGTGTGAGCCCGGTGATGCCACTACTTTCCCACCCCAAAATGTGTGAAAAAAGTGATTTTTTGGGCAAAATTTGAGGTTTGCAGGGGATTCTGGGTAAGGAAACGTTGGGGGATCCACGCAAGCCATACCTCCCTGGAAGCCGCCGGGTGTCTAGTTTTCAAAAATGCCTGGGTTTGGTAGGTTTCCCTTGATGGCCGCCGCGCACCGGGCCAAAAACCAAAGTGACCCCCCTTGCAAAACCAGGTGGTTTGGCGATAGGCCATCTTGAGGTCGCCTCACTACGTTTGGGGCCCTTGCCTGCCGCGGGTACTTGGGCCTCCCACACAAGTGAGGCACCATTTTTACCGGGAGACCTGGGGGAACGCTGGGTGGTGGTAAATTTGTGTGAGCCCGGTGATGCCACTACTTTCCCACCCCAAAATGTGTGAAAAAAGTGATTTTTTGAGCAAAAATTGAGATTTGCAGGGGATTCTGGGTAAGGAAACGTTGGGGGATCCACGCAAGCCATACCTCCCTGGAAGCCGCCGGGTGTCTAGTTTTCAAAAATGCCTGGGTTTGGTAGGTTTCCCTAGATGGCCGCCGCGCACCGGGCCAAAAACCAAAGTGACCCCCCTTGCAAAACCAGGTGGTTTGGCGATAGGCCATCTTGAGGTCGCCTCACTACGTTTGGGGCCCTTGCCTGCCGCGGGTACTTGGGCCTCCCACACAAGTGAGGCACCATTTTTACCGGGAGACCTGGGGAACGCTGGGTGGTGGTAAATTTGTGTGAGCCCGGTGATGCCACTACTTTCCCACCCCAAAATGTGTGAAAAAAGTGATTTTTTGGGCAAAATTTGAGGTTTGCAGGGGATTCTGGGTAAGGAAACGTTGGGGGATCCACGCAAGCCATACCTCCCTGGAAGCCGCCGGGTGTCTAGTTTTCAAAAATGCCTGGGTTTGGTAGGTTTCCCTAGATGGCCGCCGCGCACCGGGCCAAAAACCAAAGTGACCCCCCTTGCAAAACCAGGTGGTTTGGCGATAGGCCATCTTGAGGTCGCCTCACTACGTTTGGGGCCCTTGCCTGCCGCGGGTACTTGGGCCTCCCACACAAGTGAGGCACCATTTTTACCGGGAGACCTGGGGGAACGCTGGGTGGTGGTAAATTTGTGTGAGCCCGGTGATGCCACTACTTTCCCACCCCAAAATGTGTGAAAAAAGTGATTTTTTGAGCAAAAATTGAGGTTTGCAGGGGATTCTGGGTAAGGAAACGTTGGGGGATCCACGCAAGCCATACCTCCCTGGAAGCCGCCGGGTGTCTAGTTTTCAAAAATGCCTGGGTTTGGTAGGTTTCCCTAGATGGCCGCCGCGCACCGGGCCAAAAACCAAAGTGACCCCCCTTGCAAAACCAGGTGGTTTGGCGATAGGCCATCTTGAGGTCGCCTCACTACGTTTGGGGCCCTTGCCTGCCGCGGGTACTTGGGCCTCCCACACAAGTGAGGCACCATTTTTACCGGGAGACCTGGGGGAACGCTGGGTGGTGGTAAATTTGTTTGAGCCCGGTGATGCCACTACTTTCCCACCCCAAAATGTGTGAAAAAAGTGATTTTTTGGGCAAAAATTGAGGTTTGCAGGGGATTCTAGGTAAGGAAACGTTGGGGGATCCACGCAAGCCATACCTCCCTGGAAGCCGCCGGGTGTCTAGTTTTCAGAAATGCGTGGGTTGGAAAGGTTTCCCTAGATGGCCGCCGAGCCCTGGGCAAAAAACCAAAGTAACCCCCCTTGCAAAACCAGATTACCTATTGTTACTACAGCGTGAGAATTTAGGAATAATACTGCAAAGAAAATGTGGCAGACAATTTGAGGTTTACAGGACAATGGGGATAAAAAATATTTTTCAAATCACTAGAGAGACATCACCATGAACTCCCAAAGGTTTTCGACAATATCTACAGTTGGTGGGTTATTCTTACATGGAAAGTGTACCTTGGCAGAGAAACAAAAAACAAAGATTCCTGCACAACCATCTATTCCTCAAACACACACACATACTGGTTGGATTTGGCACGAGGGCAAGTCATGGTTCAGTGTATTAAATTTTATTAACAAGAGATTTCACAAAAATGAAATGCACTGTCAATAATTAAATTCACAAAAAACCAAACCAATGACTTGCAGCTCGTGAGCTGTAAAGCCACGTCAAGGCACCAACCGCTTTACAGGCCATTCACACACCTTTCATACGTGATACAAACAAGACCATTCGCACCACCAGGTACAAAAGCAACACAGTACAAAAATCACCAAAAAGGGACAAGGTACACCCTGCTTCAGAAAGACAAATATTACTGCACAGTCATCTAACCCGCAAGCACACACACATACTGGTTGGATTTGGCACGAGGGTGAGTGATGGTTCAGTAGATAAAATTGTATTACCAAGTAATTTCACAAAACATGAAATGCACTGGTAATAATTGAAAGGGCAAGAAACTGAACCATTGACTCACAGCTCGTGAGCTGTAAAGCCACGACAAGGCACCAACCTCTTTACAGGCCATTCATACACCTTTCATACGTGTGAGACATACAAAACCATTCACACCGCCAGCCGCGGGCCCATCACATAACAAAACTCACACCAGCACACAGCGCCATTCAAGGGCCCATCACTTTCACACGCCCACAATCCAGACACAGCAACTACACAGGCTGAAGGATTGCGTGGAGTGGCACTCAGCTAGCAGTGTGTGTAGTGACCAGCAGAAAGTCACTACTCACACACAGCCAGCCAAGCACCAGTCGACACACACCGCTAGCCAAACGCCAGTCCACGCACACCGCTAGCCAAGCGCCAGTCCAGGCACACCGCCATCCAATCGCCAGTCCAGGCACACCGGCAGCCAATCGCCAATCCACCTACACCGCCAGCCAAGCTCCAGTCCACGGACACCACCAGACAAGCACCATTCCACGCACACCGCCAGCCAAGCTCCAGTCCACACACACCACCAGACAAGCTCCAGTCCACGGACACCACCAGCCAAGCTCCAGTCCACGGACACCACCAGCCAAACACCAGTCCGCACACACCACCAGTCCACACACACTGCCAGCCAAGTACCAGTCCACGCACAGCGCCAGCCAAGCACCATTCCACGCACACCACCAGCCAAGCACCATTCCACGCACACCGCCAGCCAAGCACCATTCCACGCACACCACCAGCCACGCACCAGTCCACGCACACCGCCAGCCAAGCACCATTCCACGCACACCACCAGCCACGCACCAGTCCACGCACACCGCCAGTCCATGCACACCGCCAGTCCACGCACACCGTCAGCCAAGCACCATTCCACGCACACCACCAACCAAGTGCCAGTCCACACACACCAACAGCCAAGCGCAAGCCTACACACACCGCCATCACATTTTGGATTTTTTTAGAAAAAAATAAAAACACAAACAAATTGCAAATAGATACAAATCTTCTAACAGAAAATCAGCAACTAAATACATTGCACTAACACCAACATTGAAACAGAATCAAATTATCCAAAGAATACAGACCAGGCAGTTCACTTTACCACTCAAGAATCCTCCCAAAAATTATTTCGTGTGTGGTACGCTCTAAAACAAGCAGAGAGACACAGTGCAGGATGAGAGGGACAATCGGGGCAGTACATACGACTCTCCTTCCGCAAACCTCTTCGCCAACAGACTCTACATCTCCTACTGGGAAAATCTTTTGCGGGTGTGGGAGGAATGTGATCTGGAAAGTGGCGTTCTTTCAATCTAGCAACATCCTCCACCAGTCCAACTCTAGGAACACTTGCCTGTTCCACTACAACAAGGCTGCCTATTACAGACTCCTGAAACTTAGCAAAAGTCATCTTTGACTCAGGGCAAGAATCCTGGAACACAACAAAAGCATTAAACATTGCCAAGTGGAAAAGATGGATAGCCAACTTCTTGTACCAAATGTAAGCCTTACGAAGAGCAGTGTAAGGTTCCAACCTCTGATCTACTCTGTCAACACCACCCATGTACCTATTATAGTCTAAAACACATACAGGTTTGCGCGCTTCAGCGACCTGACCCCAAACAGTCACAGGTGCAGTGCTTTCATCATGGATGGAAGTCAGCATGTAGACATCTCTCCTGTCTGTAAACTTCACAGCAAGAAGCTCCTGGCAACGCAACGCACTGCACTGTCCCCGCACAAGCTTTTGACAAACAAGTTCTTTCGGAAAACCTTTACGGTTACAGCGGACTGTGCCACAAGCAAAAGTGTCCACTTTGGCCAATTCCCTGAACAACCGTACACCAGTGTAGAAGTTATCTACATATAAATGGTGGCCTTTGTTAAAAAATCCTCTTCCAAGTTCCCAAACAATTTTCTCAGTCACTCCAAAAGTGGACGGACAACCAGGGAGGTTCAACCTAGATTCCTTACCGGTGTACACCCTGAAATTAGAGACATATCCAGTCCTACTGTCACACAGCATATACAGCTTTATTCCATAGCGTGCCCTCTTACTAGGAATGTATTGCCTAAAAACCAAGCGGCCCTTGAACAACACCAAAGACTCATCCACTGCAATTTCTCTACCAGGGGCATAAATCTCAGAAAATCGATCAACAAAGTGATCAAGGACAGGCCTAATCTTAAAAAGACGGTCACAATCAGGGTGATCTCGTGGCAACGCTAAACCATTATCTACAAAGTGCATCATCCGAAGCAGAAGCAAATACCTGTCACGACTCATGACTGCCGGAAAAATAGACGTTGCCATCAAGGGACTGCTAGACCAATATGAAGCCAATGATGGCTTCCTTAGCAAGCCCATCAAAAAAGTTAAACCCAAGAACTTCTTCATCTCTTCAACATTTGTGGGAGTCCACCGGGTAGCTCTAGAGTGTGGCTTAAGACTGGCACTGTTGTCCCTCAAAAACTGTTCGGCATACAAATTAGTCTGCTCAACAATCTCTGCCAAAAACACATCGTCCATAAACAACTGAAAAAAATTTACAGGCAAAAAGTTCTCGGTATTCACTCTAGACCCTGGAACACCAGTAAACTCAGGAAATTCCGGCTGCACCATGCCAGGGGCAACCCAGAGGTCATCACTTTCAACGGGAAGACTTGCAGCCCCAGCCTGCAGCCCAGATGTCTCTTGCCGCACTACACCAACGGAAAGGCTTGCAGCCCCAGCCTGCAGCCCAGATGCCTCTTGCCGCACTACACCAACGGGAAGCCTTGCAGTCCCAGCCTGCAGCCCAGATGTCTCTTGCCGCACTACACCAACGGGAAGCCTTGCAGCCGCAGGCTGCAGCCCAGATGCCTCTTGCCGCACTATCGGCACATCAGTCTCCTCCTCTAACACAGGCACTTCATCCGCACTAAGAGTATCTTCATCATCCGATGACCCCATACGGAGAGAAAACTCACTGCCAGAATCGTCCCCTGCCCCCTCTCCCTCAGAAGCAGAGTCAGTCTCTGACCCAATATCAGAGGAAGACTCAAACAGCAAACCAACAACCTGCTGAGCAGTCATCCTGCGGCTAGCCATTATACCTACTAAGATGGAAGACTGCACAAACAAGTCAACAACAACCAACAATGTGCAAACCAAGTAAGTAAAGAAATGTGTACCTTATATCAATAAGATCAATGTACTCAAAAACTATACAATCCAAAATCAAAAGAGACAGCTACACTCACCAGAAACAAACTCTGCAGTGACACAGCAAAGACCAACGATATCAAACTAGAAAGAAGAAAAAAAAACAAATTACTCACAAGACAACAAAATACACATCGTGCACCAATGCAAAAAGTTTTTGAAACTCAAAAACCAAACATACTGCTATTATTACACCATTTGCAAAAAAAAACAGGCAGAGAAATCAAACACATTTGCATTGTACAAAAAAACAGTCTCTTACCAAACTACACAAACAGCAAAACCACCAGAACCAAAACGTCACCGTGAACAGAAGAAAAGCCTTCACCTAGAACAAAAAAGTAAACAAAAAAAACATTACAATTGGAAATCACAAAAAATATAACAATAAACATTATAACATGCCATGTCACTACCCAAATGGTCAATCGGTTTGTGTGCCAGGTCAGGCAGAAAACAGCAGGAAAAAAAAGGCTATTCAGTCCCGGGGCAGGTGAGCCAAATACATATAACAAATTGCACCCTGGAAGCGAGGGGTCACTTCTATTTCTAATTGAACTAATTCCCTGGTGTCTAGTGGGCTTTTCTGCCTCCAATGGGAGCAGAAACGGCAAAAAAATAAAACCGATCTGCCCACAGAGGGGGCAGAAAAGTCTTCAAAACATTTAGGGGCCCAAGGAAGCGACCCTTGCCCAAGGGGTCACTTCCTACAATAATATTTATATCCCTGGTGTCTAGTGGGCTTTTCTGCCCCCCCCCTAAGGAGCAGAAACGGACAGAAAGACGACCAATCTGCCCCCAGGGGGGGCAGAAAAGTATTCTAAATAATTAGGCCGCAAAGGAAGCGACCCTTGCCCAAGGGGTCGCTTCCTACATAAAGAAAAAGACATCCCTGGTGTCTAGTGGGCTTTTCTGCCCCCCCTGGGGGCAGAAACGGGCAGAAAGACGACCGATCTGCCCCCAGGGGGGGCAGAAAAGTCTTCTAATCACTTTACCACCCTAGGAAGCGACCCTTGCCCAAGGGGTCGCTTCCTACATAACGAAATAGACATCCCTGGTGTCTAGTGGGCTTTTCTGCCCCCCCTAGGGGCAGAAACGGGCAGAAAGAAGACCGATCTGCCCCCAGGGGGGGCAGAAAAGTCTTCAAATTATTTGGCCCCCCAAGGAAGCGACCCTTGCCTAAGGGGTCGCTTCCTACATAGCATAAACAACATCCCTGGTGTCTAGTGGGCTTTTCTGCCCCCCCTGGGGGCAGAAACGCGCAGAAAGCGGACCGATCTGCCCCCAGGGGGGGCAGCAAAGACTTCCACAAATTTTGCCCCCAAGGAAGCGACCCTTGCCCAAGGGGTCGCTTCCTACATAGTAAAAACGACATCCCTGGTGTCTAGTGGGCTTTTCTGCCCCCCCTGGGGGCAGAAACGCGCAGAAAGCGGGCCGATCTGCCCCCAGGGGGGGCAGAAAAGACTTTGCCAAATTTTCATCCCCAAGGAAGCGACCCTTGCCTAAGGGGTCGCTTCCCAAACTCAAAATACAAAATCCCTGGTGTCTAGTGGGGCATCCCTACTCCACGATCGCGACGCTGTGCGCGATCGTGGAGCAGGAATGCCCTGTATTGAGACATCGGGGGAGAGGAAATACTCTTTCCTCTCCCCCGATGCCTCAATACTACAGATTTCACCGCCGCGGCCCCCACCAGACGACAAACACCTACCTCTGCTCCCCTTGGACGCGCTGGAAGAAATGGATTCCAGCGCGTCCAACGCTTCCTGATGACGCCGGCGCGCGCTGTGCGCGCTGACGTCATCAGAAAGCGTGGGGGGGCTCGGGGGGGGTCGGGGGTGGCAGCGGAAGCTCTTCCGCTGCCACCCCCGTAAAGGGGGGCAAGATCGAGGCACAAGGGGGGGGAGCGCCAGCGCTTCCCCCGGGGGCTGTCCTCATGACGGAACGGTTCCGTCATGAGCACAGCCCAACCGATGCTCATGACGGAACCGTTCCGTCATGAGCATCGAAGGGGTTAAGGTTTAAAAAATCCATCTAGTGGTGGGATTGCACAGCGTAAAACCAGAAATTCAGGAATCAATCCTGGCTTTCCCGCTTGATGAATGTGTGTGATCCTAGGCAATTGCCATATTTCACTTCTCTTCTTTGTCCTTATTGTCACAGTGTGTAACTAAGCAATTACCTTATTTTAGCAAATGTGACAATAAAGGACAAGGAGTCACAGTGGAATTAAACAATTGCCTAAGATTACACAATTTGATCAAGTGGGATGTCCGTATTGGTAGAGCATTCCAAAATACTTCAGCATGCATGCTGTGTTAATACCTCACTTGCAGTTTTTAAGAGACTATAATATAGCTCTGTTAGACATGTAAGCCTTAGGGTGCTCATCTCCTCAAAATGCTGCCTTCTCTCCTTCTGTTTTGCTGAGTTCAGTTTTATTGGCCTTAGGAGTCTGTGCACTTTACCACTGCTAGCAAAACACACAAGATGATGGACGGAATGTTGCACATTGGCAAAACATTCAACCCCAGTCACAGATCTGGGTTTAATCCATCGTTATTTTGCTAACCACGCCACCCCAGTTCAGACATGGCCATATGCAAATCAGTCTTGACCCTGTGCCTCATGGGAACAGTCCAGCCCGAACTGCCACGCCATGTCTTCCCTGGACCGGAATCAAGCATCCTTGGACCGGTTTCAGGGTTTCACCCCTCTTCAGCCAGGATAGCTTGACTACAGTGGCGTAGTGAGCACGGGACCCACGTCTGGGCATACCCTTCCCACATAGGGCGAATAGCAAAACACACAAGATGATGAACGGAATGTTGAACATTGGCAAAACATTCACCCCCAGTCACATATTTGGGTTTAATCCATTGTTATTTTGCTCACCACGCCACCCCAGTTCAGACATGGCCATATGCAAATCAGTATTGACCCTGTGCCTCATGGGAACAGTCCAGCCGGAACTGCCAAGCCATGTCTTCCCTGGACCGGAATCAAGCATCCTAGGACTGGCTTCGGGGTTTCATCCCTCTTCAGCCAGGATAGCTTGACTCCAGTGGCGTAGTGAGCATGGGACCCACGTCTGGGTATACCCTTCCCACATAGGGCGAATAGCAAAACACACAAGAAGATGGACGGAATGTTGCACATTGGCAAAACATTCCCCCCCCAGTCACAGATCTGGGTTTAATCCATCGTTATTTTGCTCACCACGCCACCCCAGTTCAGACATGGCCATATGCAAATCAGTCTTGACCCTGTGCCTCATGGGAACAGTCCAGCCCGAACTGCCACGCCATGTCTTCCCTGGACCGGAATCAAGCATCCTTGGACCGGTTTCAGGGTTTCACCCCTCTTCAGCCAGGATAGCTTGACTACAGTGGCGTAGTGAGCACGGGACCCACGTCTGGGCATACCCTTCCCACATAGGGCGAATAGCAAAACACACAAGATGATGGACGGAATGTTGCACATTGGCAAAACATTCACCACCAGTCACAGATCTGGGTTTAATCCATCGTTATTTTGCTCACCACGCCACCCCAGTTCAGACATGGCCATATGCAAATCAGTCTTGACCCTGTGCCTCATGGGAACAGTCCAGTCCGAACTGCCAAGCCATGTCTTTCCTGGACCGGAATCAAGCATCCTAGGACCGGTTTTGGGGTTTCACCCCTCTTCAGCCAGGATAGCTTGACTCCAGTGGCGTAGTGAGCACGGGACCCACGTCTGGGCATACCCTTCCCACATAGGGCGAATAGCAAAACACACAAGATGATGGACGGAATGTTGCACATTGGCAAAACATTCACCCCCAGTCACAGATCTGGGTTTAATCCATCGTTATTTTCTCACCACGCCACCCCAGTTCAGACGTGGCCATATGCAAATCAGTCTTGACCCTGTGCCTCATGGGAACATGCTAACCAGTGCAAAAGTGCTTATGCTCACTCCCTAAAACATCTAAAATGTTCGACATGTACTTTTAAGTTTAACATATCCTAGCAGTGAAAAACTCACAAATCTGTTTTTCACGAGTGTGAGGCCTACCCTTCTGATAGGATTACATTGAGTTACCTTATTACATTAAATGAGTGAAAACCGTTTGTTTGGGAGCAGTTAAGGATTTGCAATGTTAAATCGTCTTCAATGGTAAAGTCAGATTTTAAGTAGGCCTGGTCTAAAAATCCGTTCCGCTCGCGGAAATTGCGATAATCTGACATTATCGCGTTCTGCGGAGAGCGCAAAAATGTCAAAATTTCCGCAATCCGCATTTTACCGGAAATTTTTTGCTTGCTCGCACTGTAAAATAATACAGTCTCGCGTGCGCGCGATCGCCTTACCTGAATCCCCGCGTTCTCCGCCAAGTTTTCCCGATCCGGTCGCGTTCTCCACGAGATGTTGGATTGCTGGTAGCCATTTGCGCTGTCTCGCGACAGTTCGCGCCCGCAGTAACGTCATTCGTCGCGCGATCACGTCTTGCTTCTCGCGATCATGCACCGCGAGACAAGTGAAAACAAGATGGCCGCGCCCACGAGCAACCGCATGGGTAAGTTGGCGAGCCGCGACCACGCAGAAAATACCGCAAACGGGCGGGAAAAAAACTTCCGCATCTTCGCGATATTTCCGCGTGTTTGCGGAGATTTTTAACATTTTCGCGATAATTTGCGAAAGTGAATTTCGCAAATTCCGCCCACCCCTAATTTTAAGTCATAATTCTGAAAATACCACTTTTAGGAAGTTTCTTGTCTTAACCATTTGGTGCCTCCAGCCTGTTTCCTGGATAGTTGGTAGCTGGCCTTTGTGTATTCCTCCCAGACAACCACACATTAGAGGTACTAAATGTTGGCACATATGGGCCAATTAAGCAGGATGGGGGCAGAGATGTGCCAGCCCACTGCCCCAGCACACACACACAACAAATTAATACTAGCCTATTGTGCCCCCATGCATCCTGGAACCAGGACAGGGAGGACAGCTGCAGACATGCCTGTGAGGGGAAAACACCAGATGTTTCTTTCACTTCAAAGCTAGCACCAGAAAATAAAATCACCCACTCTTGAGTTCATCTCTGGACCTGCGGAAGGAATCTCAGAGGACTGCCCTGCTGCCGGTTACCTGACCTATGTCCTCAGAGGACTGCCTTGCTGCTTGAGATCTGCTTGTCTGCTTGAACCCATGACTTCCAGAGTGGCTCCAAGACTAGTTGACTGGCCCTCGTGATCAGAGCCTCAGGGACAGAAAAGGGTCAAACCATCTTGAACCCCCAACCTGGACCCAGCCTGAGTGAGCCCTGACTCTCTAAGTGGTCACACTTCAGTACAGGAGCCTTGGAAGTGGTGCTAAATGCACCCAGATAGACCAAATTCAAAGCTTGGGAAAATTGCACCCAAAATGTGCTCTGGGAACTGAGATGATACTGGGACCTAACTGCTCGCCGATCCGCCCACGTTTCATCGCCGGTCAGCCTCCCTTTATGTTGCTCCTGCTACATTCTTCCCCAAAGCAGCAAATCTTACACTTCAATAAAATAGACTAAATTTAAACTCAGAAATCCTCACCACATCTGCGTTCAGTGGCTCCTCAAAGATGACGCCTCCTCCTCCTCAGACACCCCTGGCTGCCTTGTTTTGAACTTTACCTTCTCAAATATTTCTCTTCAAAATTTCGTCCAAGTCTGAACATGAGCCAAGACCAGGCCCGATCCACCTCATGCTTTATATCACTTACATAGCTGTCAGGTTTCTGGGTTGATGTGTGACTAGTTAGACCAGACTCGTTTTTTCCTAGAATTCTGGAACTTGTAGAATAAAGCAGGACTACAAGTCTCAGAATTCCAAGATAAAACAGGATTGGTCTAACTAGTGACGCATGAACTTGGGAAACTTAGCAGCTATGCACATAAAAGGTAAGTTAACAAGACATAATAGCCAAACTATAGAAGCAATATGTTCACCCTCCAACTGTATCCAAACCATGTGGATTGAAATTCCATTTTTTTCCTCACCATTGTTTTAAAAAAAAGTTGTTGCATTTCAGTTCAAAAGGTTTGGGAATGGATTTACCTTTTTAAATCTGTTGTTCGAATTTACATTGTGTCCACTATTTTCATTATTATTAGATTTTTGTTATTATTATTAGTTAATGAGGAAACCAGTAGTATTTCTCCTGTTAAGTACTCAGAGGACTTTTTAAAGGTTCATGATCTCAAGCAACTGACTGACTACAGTATATTTTACTCTGAAAACAATTATTAGATAAAGAATAACGAAGAAATCGTCCCTCGTCAAAGCATCTTCAAGGAAAGGGCTAGCATCTTCTAGCTCAAAGTAGCCATTAAGTATGACTCTTAGATACCCACTATTACACCCATCACTACTGCTCTTCTCAAGAATAGTATGGAGCTTTTCGCTGCATCTAATTGGTCTGCTATAAATATGTTATATGCACATATATCTTGTTCATATAATAAATGTATAATTATCTAGATTTCCACATTTTAAAAGGGTGTGCCCCTTGAATATTGACTGAACAGTATTGATAGGAGAGCATATCGAGGACAGAATAGACAAAATAGAATATTGACACGATTGGCTAGATTTTCTATACTTAACTTCTCATATGTGTACCTACCTGGTCCATATATTTTCAAGGTATGTAGCTGTGAAGTTAGGAATAGTAAATCTATACTTCCCTATGTGCACCTTTTGCTATTTTGTCCCTTGATGGTTTGTCCATTAAATTAGTATGCTGCAATATTGTTGGTGTCAATAGTCTATCAGTCAATCCATAACTCATTAGATTTGTAGAGTGCTACTTATCACCCATGAGGGTATCCAGGCACTGGCAGGATCCAGCTGATTAGCCGAATAGCCAGGTCTTCAGGGACTTTCAGAACTCTGGACGAGATGGAGAGTTTCACTGTAGAAAAGTGCCTTTTTATAACATGGTTAGCCCCCACATTTTGCGCAATGCCTGATGTAATTTTGAACTTTAGGTGCACTGGGTCCCTGCTAACCAGGTTCCCAGGGCCAGATTTATTTTCCAAAACACTGTACCACAATTGGCACAACTTCCCTACCCCTGTAAGTAACTATTAAGTGGTACCCCTGGCACCTTGGGCATGGGTACTGAAGAGAGTATCTGGCCCAGGGCCAGTGCTATGTTAAACACAAACACACACATTGAAGTACACTTATAATTGGCATGACCTACCCTATAAGTCCCTATTAGATAATGGGGCTAGGGGATGAAAACTATCTATATGTCCTTAGTATATAATAGGGCATGGCAGTTTAGAGGCCAACAGCCTTCTTTGCACTTGCAAGTGTGCACTGCTGAGACCCTGAGGTCAATTTGAAAGTAGCTCTGTTTTGCAGCACTACTTTTAAAAGTAAAATTCACTGTAAACTCGACTTTGGTGGTATGGACACTTTAAAAGTGATAATCTACATTATTTGTACATTGTGGGTATCCCCAAGGGCTCCCCTAGGTCTTCCAGATGGGGTCATATAACTATAAGCAGGGTCCCTATAAAAGAGGTTTTATATACTGTGGTGAGTGAAAGCTGCCCATTTTATTTTTTGCCAGTATAGGAAATTCACTACAAATTTGACTGTGGTGCTGTGGGCACTGTGAAATAATAACAGACATTGTTTTTGCATATTAGGAACTCCCCAGGTCTCCCCTATGTGTTACAGGGCTAGGGATCTTATAATTACGAGCAAGGGCTTTATAAAAGAGGTTCATTAAACCTTCGTGAGGAAGAAATTGCACATTTCATTTTTTTCCCTTTGAAGATAGTTGACCTCATAGGCCCACATGGCAATATGTTATGGATGCCTAACTATTGCCAGGAGAGTGTACAAATATAATTCAAAGACTGAACTAAGACACTTGGAACCCATCTGAGACCCTCTGGAAGGACCAGAAGTTTGAGAAACTTTGAGAAGGTTTGGGATACTTTGGGGAAAAATATCCAGGAAGTGACCGACCCAACCGCGAGAGCGAAACCAGTCACCTTCAACAGGTTCATTCAGCTGAAGAGTTCAGGAGGTCTGACTTCCAGAGTTTGACCGGGACCTCCCTAAAAGTCAAGGCAGCGAACCCTCACTGAATCCGGACCGGTGGAGAACAGCGAGGGCCCTAGGGGGGAAAAAGTTCCAGAAGAGTTTCTAAGTTTGAAGGTAAGATTTTGACTGAGGCCTACCACGTGGGTTATCCGAGCAGGGCTCCATTGCGGTTGGCCTCAAACTTTTACTTTGTCCCAGTCAAGCATGACCGGATGTCCAGAAGTAGTACTATTGGTTTCTAAGCACTAGAAAGTGTTTAAATATATAAATAGAGATTCAAGTATAGAGACACTATTTAGGACCTAGTACCATGTTGGTGGTCTTGTTGCTGGTGTTAGGTGCCGACCTACCACTCCCTATAACCCACCTTCCAACACAGATTTATTCTTGAGTGTGTGTCTCATTTATTTCCTCTGTGTGTGACAGCAAATGCTTAGCACTACCCTCCGATAAGCCTAACTGCTCACCCACACAACCACAAAAAGAGCATTAGAACTACTTTTACATCTGCATACCTATTGGGGACTCAGTAGACTCTATATACAGTGTACTTCATTTTAGTGCACTATATGGGGAGTCAGCCTCCTACATTTGGCGGTTCAGCAGTGGGATAGAAGACTTTACATTTGCTGGTACCACTTTGACAATATTTGACCAAATGAGTAAATGCCAAAATTGCCTTTAGCTAGTCAATGTTTTGATTGGTCTATTTTTTTCTAAAGTTCTGAAATTAACTGACAGGGCCTTGGTTAAGTCCCTAAAACAAACTGTTTAGAAATGTAAACATCTTTACTTTAGTAAGAACAAGTATTCTGTAATGGTTATATTTTTTTAACTGCATAAAAAGGTTTCAACCTTAGTAGAACTAATGTCAGATACAGAGAACAATGCTCAGGAACTCAATATGACCCCTTATGAGGACATGTCCTATGCCCACTTAAGGGCTCTCTGTAAAGCATATGGTATCAAAACTGGCTCACAGTGCTGGAAGAATCACCATAGTGGAGGAACGGACAGAGTGTTTAGAGATCTTCTCAGGAAACAGCGATGGTGGATGTCCTCTGGAAACTTGAAGATCAAGAGAACAGACAACGAAGGAACAACATGAGATTTCTGGGGGTTCCTGAGGGTGTGGATGGACAGGATGCAAGAGTCTATGTAGTCTAGTTATTGAGAGGAGTGTTCCTGGAAAAATCCAACTGGAAATGGGACTTGGAATGGGACTTGGAAATCCAATGGGCTCATAGATTTCCGCTGATTTAGAAGAAGCCACGGCTCCAATGATCTGGAGAGACCTAGGGATCTGTGGTCTACTTTGGAAATTTCTTGCTACATCAAGAAATATATGATCTAGCTCACCGTACTGCAAAGAGAGAGTTCAAGGGTTTTGCATTTTCTGTTAGACCTGACTTTTCAGAATGTTGTGCCGAAGTATTTCTCCAAAATCCTGACCAGATAAAAGCTATTTATAAGGGTTTTGACTTGTAGCTTTAACTCCAAGATTCAGGCCCAGGAGTATCTAAAAAAGCTTAGTGGGGGGTCGGGTATCGTTGCTGTAAAAAATATCAGGTTTTTATGGGGTAAAGTCTGAGGTGAAATTCTGGTTTAACTGGTACAATTGGGCCATATGCCCTCTATGATTAAGGATTCAGGGATAATCTATTTTCTATTTATGGTACTGAGCTCTTCCCCTTTTTTTGGCTGGTTATTTTTTTCCATGTTCTAGTTGGGGGATACGGACAGGGGTTGCGGGGGAGCTCCCTCTGGTGTCATCACTCAGGCATGTTGCCTAATTGCTCGTTTGATGTTGTGGGGGGCACTGAGGGGGGTTAGAGGGTGGGTCCTGGTGGTTATGGGAGTGTGTGGAATTGGGGGGTACTGAACAATTAAAAAAATTAATAGTTCAGAGACATGTTATGAAGGGGGAAAGATTACACTTGTGAAATTCTAGGTTATCAGCGATAATGATTTGTGACTGGTTGGCAGATTTAAATCGTTAAAAATTAAAAGGCTGAGAATTGCAACTTTTAATATCTGTGGGCTTAATGACAAAAAGAAGTAGTCTAGAGTTGCTCTCTAATCACAAATGTTAAAGGTTGACATTATTTATCTCCAGGAGACGCATATTGAAGGGTTGCAGTTATCACTGCTAGATATGCTTGGGCATAAATTGATTGGTGGGACATTGCAAGAAACACGCACTTGCGGTGTGGCGGTCTTAGCTCGAAAATCTTAAGGGGTTTTTAAACAAGTCCGATCAGATAGCCATGAGAGGTGTGTCATCGCAGAATATCAATATGCTGGATAAAAATTCACCTTGTGTTCCGCTTATGTGTTTATATCAGATGACCCCATGTTATTCGACTGGCTATCTAATGAACTGGCACTTTGGTTGTTACCTATTATTCTATGTGGATATTTGAATATTAATTTGTCAATGAACTGGTCATGTGAAGATCATTATAAGTACTCCAGAAGGAAACCTTAAGTATTACCCTCCCTTAGGGGGTTCTGCAAAGATCATGGGTTGTGGGATGTTTGGCAGTCAAAGAGGGTGAAGGAAAATTGATATACCTTATTTTCAGCGCCACATCAGACGCATACACGGTTAGATTTTTTTCCGTCTCTCATACATTTGTGCAGGAATGCAACATTGAAATCTATCCCCGGGTCATGTCTGACCATGACCCCTTAGTGTTGGAAAAAAAGAGCAGGGGTTTTGTTCAGAAGGTAAGCCATTGGAGAATATCTGCTTCACATAAGGCAATGGATTCTGACATTCCTCAGAGACAATATAGAGAGTGCCCCGTTGGGTGTAATGTGGGCCACTCTGAAATCTGGAATTCGGGGGGAGAATTTACAGTTTACGTTAAGCAGGGGAAAAAATGAAAAACAAAGAATGCAGGACCTCAATGACACATTGGGTGCTGAAGAAAGGAAGTTAATAATAGCCACTCAGCAGAAGGTCAATATATATGGGCAGCACAAATGGGGGTAACTCTAGCTAAAGCAGCGATGAATGGAATAACAGCAAAAAAGCACCTGACAAATACACGGTGTGGAGGGAGAAAGTCTATGAATGGAGGTTGGAAATTGGAAGTCAACTAGCCACCTGGGTTAGGCAGAAGGGTAGGCAAAGTGACAAATGAGAAATAAGAGATCCTAATATGGACTTGGTTTCTGATCCAGCAGGGATTAGGACTGTATTTTAAATATATTATCAATCTTTACATTTTGGAAAGCATCAAGGGCAAGGATGCAGTTGTACTTAACTATCTGGATTCGGTCCCGTTTATTAAATTCAGTAACGAAGAACAGGAGGGCCTGAAAGGGTCCCCCTCGTGGAAAGAAATCTTAACAGCAGTGAGTAGTCTCCCTGCAGGTAAAGCTGCTAGCACCAACAGCTTACCTTCTGAATTTTATAGGGTGTTTGCACCTGAGTTAAAAGATTGCCTAACCATGTTCTTCACAAAAATATTTAATGGAGTTAGTCTGCCTCGCTCTAGGTCACTTGAAAAGATAGTCGTCTTTCCCCCAGAAAATAAGCCTGTTTCGGAACTTAGTTCTTACAGTCCAATTTCTCTGATCAACGGGCATTCTAAACTTCATTTGAAAATCCTAGCCTCTCACTTATCTCCAATTATTAATAAGGTGGTATCCGGACTGGAGAATGGGTTTATACCAGGGAGAGGCACAACCGATCATATTAGAAGAGTAGTTACCATCTTTGATGCCGCTCAGGTTGCAGGAGACCCTATGGCTTTGATTCTGCTGGATATAGAGAAAGCATTCAATAGGGTTTCCTGGCAATTTCTCTGGGTTGTAATGCAGAGAGCAAATTTTGCGCCAGGATTTTTACACGAAGTTAAGGCTTTATATTATAATCCAGAAGCCCTAGTGTTTGTTGCAGGAGAGCTTTCAGAGTCTTTTAATATCACTCTGGGACTAGGCAAGGGGGCCTCTGTTCCACGCTCTTGTTTGCGTTATATCTCGATCCATTTATATGCAGGCTCGAGCAAAATATCCTAATTTTCCCTATGTCTTTTAGAGGATGGGACACTAAATCCCTGGCTTATGCAGATGACATAGCGCTAGTGATATTGGACCCCGCAATAGTCTTTGTGGAGATAAAGACAGAGGCAACCCGTTTTGGGCTTATCTCAGGGTATTCGTTAAGTAATGAAATATCTGTAATTATTAATAATAAAGGAATTATGCTATTAGATCCGCGTGTTGTAACAAGTGCAGTATATTTAGGAATAATCATCTCCTCTGACTTAGAAGTAATTGTCAAAGAAAATTTTGACCCTTTTATAGAAAAAGCAGAACGGTTTTTTTTTTGTGCCGTCCTGTTAGTGATTGAGAATATATTGTTTAGGAGATTGGAAGAGCTGATATCATGATATGTATGGGTGTACTCTAAACCCAGAAGGGCCCTAAAATGTTTGACACTCCCAATGGACAGATTTTACTGGGCCACCATGTTCCTTAATTATTTGGTATAATTGCAAGAAAGATCTTCGGTTCAAGTTGGGGGTTGATTATTTCCCCGCCCACTTTGAGATATTGATGGGTGAAGATGCATGGGGATGTCTTTGGAGACAAATTGAGTTCATCTATTTTAAGAGAGTATGCTTCAAGACCCTTCAGAAGTTTTTTAAAGTCTGGTCCGCTGTCCGTAAGACTTTGGGGATGGGAAGATTACATTACTATACCCCAATAAGCAATAATGGAAGTCTACCAGGAATTTTTGCTGACCAATATGCTTTACGCTGGTTGAGTATCGGGTTAAACAGTGTAGGGCATTTATTCTCTCCTACAGGGGTTATCTCGTTTCAAGAGCTTAAGAATGACTATGGTATTGGTCAAAGAGATTTTTTAAGTATCTTCAAGTACAGGACTTTTTGACCAGAAAGGGAGGAGGCCTGGCATAGTTCCAAAGGCTTGACCTGATGGATTTATTGGTTAGCGGGCATTAATGTCCCATTGGGGTTATTTATACCTTTCTTAATAAACTTATGAAAGATGACTTAGATAAACATTCTCGTAAGTGGCAAGAGAAATTGGCCATATTGGAATCAGGGTTCCGTAAACTTTCTTAATGGCACAAACCAGTTTACTATCTTCAAAGATGCAAGTGCAATACTATAAAACATGCTTTGACCTTCATTATACTCCCAGCAGGAGTATTAAGTGGGGGGACGGTAAGGGATCTTGATTGCCCAGATGCCAACAAATGGGTGCTGATAGTGTACATATATTTGCTACTTGTCTAGCATTATCATACATTAAGGAAGAAACTACTAAACTTTTCAAGGAAAAATTAAATATGAAAATATCTATGACAACTGCAGAGATCCTGCTGGGAGTGCAAGAGGGGGAGAGGTGAACCAGAGGCAGAGTTCTTTTATTCATATCCATGACCATCTGGCGACTGTGTATTGCTTCGGCCTGGCTGGATACTAACCCACCCGTTTTTCAGCAATGGAGAGCCTGGGTACTCACAGTCTGTAATCTTGAAAAAGTAATTTTTTCCAAGAAAGGGGCGCGGGGCAAGAAAAAAGGCCTGGTGAGGGGAGCCCTGCATTAAAATTGGATGGAAATGGGTGGCTGAGGTGGCTAGTCGGCTAAGTTTACTTTATGAATTATGTAAGATTTGCACTGTGCACTTTCAGAATTTTTAGGGCTCTTTCTTATTAGATATATTTTTAAGGAGAATCTGGGTTTTCTTTCCCTTTGCTGTTACGCTGGTAATATGTAATAATGCCATTTTATGTGATATTTGCGAATTGTGTAGGGGATGGGTTTGGGGGTTCTGCATGGGTGAAAAGGTAATTCTGTTTGTATAATTGTAATTACATTTATGATAATGATAATAATATATATATATTTTTTTTTTTTAAATGATTATCTACTTTTACCTCTGCATACCTATTGGGAATCACTGTACTCTCTACACAGTGTACTTCATTTTAGTGCACTATATAGAGAGCCAGCTTCCTACATCTAAAAAATTAAAGATATTCAGTAGTGGAATCCTTTAGAAAGCAAAACTGTTATATTCATGGATGCTGTTGCTCTCAGACCAGACAAAGCTGGGTTATTCTAGTCAGTTTGAGATTAAATAAATTGCCAATCTTTTGAGCTTAGGTCTAAGGCCCCGAAGTCACAGCTTCGCTGCATGCCCTGGGCTTACCTTGAGCCGATGGTGTGATAGGGCTTATCACAGAGAATAGCATACTATCAGATCTGCCCCAATTTCCAGATGTGCAAGAAAGTTGATGAAGTACTCCTGGGAGTGCACTACAATGGAGATTATTAAGATAAGTTATTGATTGGATGGGTAGTAGCTTGACAATATGATACTTGGCTGAAAGATAGCCTGGTTCATGGTTTTTAATTTGATAGAAATCCCCTTGGGGCATAACTGATTTACACCTCAGAATTAACCCTTCGAGCAGTGGACATGAATTACATGATTTAGGGTGTGTTTTGCACCACTGCCTACAGGATCCTCTGTCTTGCCTGCTCTGGAGGTAGAGCCCTAAGGATATTGTTTGGCTTCAACATATTTTGCTTTCAGCTTGATGAAGGTTAAAAGTGTAAAACGTAATGGGGTGAAAAATGAAAAATGCTACACATTTCTGTGTGAAAATGCTGTACGCCTGACGCATTGTTAATTCTTTTAAAATTATAGTCTGACAGTAATTTGGACATAACACTTGAGGGAAAAATAAAGATTCTACATGTAATTAGTGCTTCTTTACTTTAGCTAGGATGTTGAGTGAACCCACATCAGAATCTTCCTCCACTGTGGGCTATTGATAGCCAGAGATACATCATTAATTTTACTGATAAAGGGGTTGATCATTTGCTGCATCAAAAAGAGTAGGCATATTATAGCAAGGTACATTGATTAATAAACAGATGAAGTTTTTGGTCGTATTAGAATTATGAGTCTCTTTCACAAAATATTCAGAGTAAGTTACCACTGGTGTACTTTTTGTTGGACATTGCTACGTGTCGAAATTGAAATTATTTGCATCCAGAATTTTCTTACGTTCCTCCAGAACACACGTTATTCCTATTGCCCTTATTAAATGGGGCTTTATGTGTATGTTTTTCATTATGGGCCCAGCTAGACCTGGCAGCCTTAGGGTGATCTTCCCCTACACTTTTTCGCTTCCTCCATTTATTTCTGATCTAGTTTTTATTGGCCTTAGGCGCAGGCGTGTACGGTAAAGGTAAGAGCGGTGGTGTGGGGTGGTGGGCAGAAAGTCAACATACGACTGGATGGGGAAAATAAAACAAATAAATAAATAAAACAACGTACCTTGTGCTTGCCGCATTACCGAGTCGGCGATGCGGAGAGCGTAAGGCAAGTGGTTTTATTTATTTATTTATTTTATTTTCCCTATCCCATCATATGTTGACTCCGCCCCGTTCCCCCGCCACACCGCTCTTAACTGTAGCGCCCGCACCTGCTTAGGACTCTGTGCACTTTACCACTGCTAACCAGTTCTTTTGTTGTGTACTCCCTCCTCTCTGTACTCAAGACCTGTAAATTAAACGGTACTAGTGGGCATGCAGCACGTATTGTGCCACCCACTCAAGTAGCCCTAAGTAGCCCTTTAAACACGTCCCAGGCCTGCCATTGCAGCCTGTGCGAGCAGTTTCAAACTGTCATTTTGACCTGGCAAATAAACCTATTGCCAGGGATAAAACTTCCTTTTTAATAGTCACCATTATGGTAGGCCCTCAAACGCTTTTAGAGCATGGTGCAGTGTATTTAAAAAAGTTGGACATGTCATTTTTATTTTTACATCTCCTGGTAGTGAAAAACTCTTACATTCAGTTTTCACTGCGCAACTCTTTATGTTTCCCACAGAATGACATTTTGGACTCCTGTGCTGCTCTGAAAGAAGGACTGCTATTGTTCTAAGCTTACAGTGGGTTAAACACAGGTTAATTAGGGGTTTGCTTGGATTTCACCCTGATAAAAATTGAGGTTCCTGCTTGAGAATGGTTTCTCCCCCCGCCCCCTTTAACCACCAACCCAATTCCCAACAGGTCCCAGACTTCCCACTTCATACAGTGGGCTATTATTCACTGCTATACATTTGCCCATGTATTTGAAACTTATAGACCATTCTTCAGTAACAAGTTTGAATTTATTCCCACCACCATGTAGCATATATTAGATGAAAATGAAATGGAAGCTGGAGATTGCTTGTGTAGTCTTAATGCTAGATGTGAGAAACAAAGTTCAGAGGGTTCGAGGGCAGTCGGGTGGTACTGGACCCCAAATGTGTCCTGGGATCCATGTAATCGTTTTCAACACTTGACTTTCAGGGTAGCGAGACAAAAATCTGCAACACAACAAACATCACCAAATAAATTGCTATCCAGTCAGGCATTTTACTTTAAAAAAGAGTATTTTATAACACACAGGACTAAAAACAACACACAATTTAACAAATACTAGCTACGAGATGTACATGCCCATAAGGATCCCCTCCAAAGTGGCTCACAGTCTACAGGGGGTGCACAACGGTAAAGCTTCATGCAGATCAGCTAACTTCCTAAGTGTACCCGAGCCCCCTATGCTGAAAGCCTTTCCAACAATCTGTACACCAGCAAGCCATAATCCGTTAAACCATCACACCCCCATTCACACACAACATGATGTGTGAAACAAAAAAATGAGACCTATTTGCTTTGTCAGGCAGTCACCTATTCACTTTTTATAAAGAATATACAATATTTGTGAATTCCATAAAGCATTAAAATCATATTGAAATCTTATTTTTACATTTACTCGATTACCTAGCAACCACAAAATTCCTTCTAGCAAAAGTCATTACAGAATCTCGGAGCAAAAGTCACAGCTCTAGAAGTGCTTCATGGTAAAACATGTTCTGTGGTCAGGGGATTCAGTGACCTGAGAAAGTTAAAGTATCCATATAAAGTTGAATGAGGCTCTTCTGGGAAAGAAATGTTCCTCCTGTTGGCTGCCTCAACTAGGAAAACACAATAGGATGATGGATGGAGCGCTGAAACTTTTCAGATGCTCACCCTCAGTCACTATTGGATCTCAACTATGCAAACGACTTTGTGGGGCCCCTCCTTCATTTGGGGCAAAACACCAAATATGCAATGAGTGCTGCAAGGCCCTGTGGGTGAGAATATTGCCCAATATTTGCTCCTTTCAACTAAATGCCAATATGCCTCTTAAATTCTTACTTTTTCCTTTTGTTTTATTGTGTGCTTTTTCCTTCATAGTTGGGTGTTTGGTATCCACAAGCTCTTTGACAATAAACGTATGAGAGCCCAAGTCTGCTTAGTTGCTCTGGCTCCCTGACTACTCAACATTCCTTCATTCACAATCGGTATATTCGCTCCTGTCTTCCACATCTACTGCCTCAGCACTGTTTGCGTTTGAGAAGAGGAGACTCTAGTCCCCCACTTTTCCTGTCTCCCTGCTGGCAATCCCAAGAGTAGGCATCTAGGAACAGGATGTGTCTTGTGGCATAGTACCACACCCCTCCTCACACCTCCCCTCTCAATAGACCAGCCTGTGGGAGATAAACTGATGCTTCTCTGCCTTCATGTACTGCATGGACAGCAAAACTGTGTTCCCAACCTCTGTTGAGAGCTATTATGCCAGTGCAACAGTTGTTGATAAGATGGATGTCTTTTGGAACCCCAGCACCTCAGGGGCAAGTCAAAGGTCCCAGATGATGCCCAGCTGTACCCCTCAAAACCAAGGCAAAACTGGAGCAGAGAAAAATGCAGCAAATGAGTGCCTCATAAAAACACAGATTTCTCTGCTCTCGTTGAGCCAATTTTCATGGAGTTTGGTGCTCCTGACTTCTGGTGGTATTCTTCATCCACCAGGAGTGTTGATGTCACTTTATTTTCAGACTGCTCAACCTGTGTTGAGAAAGGGCTCAAGGACCTGCTCTCTTGCCCCAAAGCTCCTGGTAGTCTCTGACTTGCGGTGTCTCAGCACGAGTACCCCCGGCCCACTAGCAGGTTACACTGTCTGCCTGCATTCCTCTGGACCCAAGCTTCCTGGCCTCATACAGAGCACTAGGAGTCTGGGGCACCCTGTCTTACTCAACTCAATTAATTTCAAAGTGGATTTATAGAGCACAACTATTCACTCGAAAGTGTATCTATGTGTTGGGTTCTTGCTGGGCTCAGTTGAAAAGCCATGTCTGTGTACCTTTTGGAATTACTGCAGGAAGAGTGCTGTTTGGAGTTAGAGGGAGGGGTCATTCTAGGACTTGGAGGCAAGGTAGGAGAAGGATTGTCCTCCACTGTATCTTTGGTGACTGCGGAGAGTGTGTGCAAGGGCATGGTAGGCGGAGTGTAAGTGTCTGTACAATTGGTGGAAGTCCAGGCGGTGATTGATGTTTGCTGGTCCTTGATCATGGAGGGTTTTGTAGATGTGTGTTAGAATCTTGAAGTGGCATCTCTCCTGTATGGGGAGCCAGTGAGAGTTCCTGAGGTGGGGGGTGATGTGAGTCCATTTGGAGAGGTTGAGGATGAGTCAAGCAGCTGCATTCATTCTGAAACGTCTGGAGTCTCTTCAGGAGATGGGTGGTGACTCCTGCATAGAGCGTGTTGCTGTAGTCCAGCCAGTTGGTAACTCGGCCTTGAGTGGCAGTTTTCCTGGTGTGGATTGGGCACCAGCTGAAGATTATTTGGAGCATGCATAAGGTGTGGAAGCAAGTGGAGGAGACTGCACTGATATGGCATTTCATAGTGAGTTTGCCGTGCAGGATGATACCGAGGTTGTGGGTGCAGTCTGTCGGTGTGGGTCGAGTTCAGAGGACCACCAGGTGTTGGTCCACAGAGAGGTGTTGTTCCCAAAGATCATCACTTCAGTCTTGTCTGTGTTGAGCCTTAGGCAGATGATCTTTATCCAGTGTGCGACATTCATGCTCGTGTGGAAGTTGGTCTCAGTGGTGGAGGGGTCTTCTGAAAGCGAGAGAATGAGGTGAGTGTCGTTTGCATAGGATATGATGTTGAGGCATGCGTTCTGATGATGTTGGCTAGGGGTGTCAAGTAAGTGTTGAACAGCGTGGGGTTGAGTGATAACCCTTGACGGATGCCGCAGATGGTGCTCTTGGGATCCGAGGTGAAAGGTAATAGAGGGACTCTCTGGATTCATCCTATGAGGAATGATGCAATCCATTTTAGGGCATCTCCTTGGATCCCAATGTGGTGGAGTCTCTTGATGAATGTGTGGTGGAGCATCTCCAGTCAAAAATGACCCAAAGAATTCTCAGGAAACACTCTCCGCCAGCAGCACAACAAGTCCACCCTTTGTTGTCACTTAGAGGGAGTATGGAGGCAGGTGTCTATAGTCCCAAAGAGGGAGTGCACAGAGTACCAGGAAGTACATACCTGGAGTTCTCTCCAGGCTGGAAGTAATCAGCAAGCTAGTCTGTCCGTCTTCCTCTGTAGCTACATCTTATCTCACTGTATTCATGCCTTGAAGTGGTGGAGTGGAGGTGAAAAGCTCTAAAAGGTGAGTTTCACTGCCCAATCCTTAGATTCCACATCACACTACTGCTGCTAACTCACCTGAAAGCAGTCTACCGCCTGACTCAACCACCCTCCACAGCATTGTGGGACTTTTTTTTAAGAGGGTTGAAACACGTTGTCTGAAAGGCTTATATTACTTTCACCACTAAATGAAATGACAAAGTTGGTTCCTTCCTACCAAAACGTCAAGGGGAAACCCTGGTGTGACTTGGGCCAGAGGTATGCCTGTTGCCCTTGTCTTTAAATAGAATTGGAATACATAGTCTTTTCAGGGAGTGTCAGCTAATCACTGTATGCACATTTCTTGCTCACTCCATTTTTCTAATGAAAGAAAGCCAATCCCATGCAAATAGGCTTATTGTCCAAGGGAGGCTTTGGAACTGTGAGTTGACCAGCAGAGTAATTCAGGTAAGTTGAAGCCCGAATCTTTTAGGATTGGCTCAAGAAAATATATTTAAAAAATCAAGAAGAAATGCAAATATGGCTAAATTAATATTTAATGTATGCTCTGGAACTTTTTAAACATTGGAAAAGTCATGCTAATCATTTTTCTGTCTTAAGCAAAATTATATTTTTCAGATTTTACCCAGAGTGTATATGTGAAGGACTTCACTGTAGTGAAACAGTACAGGCTTACACTACATAGATATGATGCTGAGGGAGTCGATGGCCTTCTTTTAGTGTAACTGCTCATGTCTTCATGTGAAACCCACACAGAGTCTCTTAACGCAGCTACAGAGAAGCAGGACAGATTTTGCAAGGTGGTCAGGGCGGTTACCCCCAAAACCATTTTAGCAGAATATTACTGTGGAAGAGACTCTGTTTTGTTGTCTATCAGTAGCAATTTAAAAAACGGGCAGTTCAAAATTAAAAAATATAGATAGATATGCTAGTCAGTACCTATTTCTTCACAGAAGGCTAAACCATCTGTTGTCAAATAACACTTAAAATACAGGCTTAAGGAACATCCAGCTGGCTTGTGGTGTGGAAATCCAAAGCAACCCAAACAAGCACAAGGTTTGTAGATTATTGAGCCTAGCTAAAAGTGATACCACCCACTTGGTTTGAGGTGAATGCAGATTGTCAACGGCCATTGTCTGATCTTGCTAATAAAATGACAAAGAGTAATTAGTAAGGCTTGTTTGCATGTGGATATGTTCTAATAACAAATAATAGTCCACCTAGCTTGTGTTGATAAATGGAATTTGTTAACTGGTAAAGAAATAAGTCCCACCTAAGAAATAGGGCATAGACTTCTCCATTCTCTGGCAAGCTCTTCCTTGATCCACTCCCTACCCATGTTTTGCAGGATCCCAGGATGCCTATGTTGATGTAGCACCTTTCTCTTCTTGTTCTTGGGGCTGGCGGGGGGAAAAAAGGCAGGTGCAGCTGAAAAACTAGCAGCCGATCCCTAGGTGCTCTGGAGCCTAGAGAATCTGGCTACCATGAACTGCCTTTGGTGGTATAGAGACCTTCCCTTCTGCTTCATGGAGCAGGTGTGAAGGAATCAGTACCTGGGTATCTTGGACAGCATTAAATGTGGCGTGACATAGGCATCGCTGCCTAACTGTCTGCTATCAAATTATATGACTGTATCTGATGCTATAAAGAGAATGACTCTGCTATTCCTGACATCTATGTCATGCAGTGAACAGTAGAGTTCAATCTGAGCCTCTTCCAAAACGGGAATCTACTGTACATACGAAAAAGGTTTGTATAAATGCTGGGTGTTTCTAGAGTTGAAATACCATGTGATGTATAAGTCTATGTAAATGGCCAGGATTAAGAAGAGGACTAGAATATGGGCTTGCCTTTGACAGAAAGGATGCTCTTTCAGTGGTAGGTGTATCTCTGTAGTATGCTGCTTTTGTAGGATAATGTTAGCATGGTGAGCTTTAGTATTACATTTAACTGGCGGTCAGGTTCAATTTTGTTCAGCTGTTGTTGGTCAGTGGATGGGGCACCTAAATAAAACCCACTTACCATCTGCACCTATTCTTGTTGCAGGGAATCTGCTCAGAACAGAACAATGCTTGGGACCACAGAACATCAGCATGTAGGGACTGAGTCACCATACCACATCTGAATAAATGGGCCTGGATCTGACTAGCTTATAGTGTTGCATCTGCCCTCCTAACCTTCCCAGAGAGACAAGCGATTTGGCACCCCAGAACACAACACTCCCGACCCTCTCAGGGATCAGGGTAGCAGGTCACCCCCTTTTGTTCTCTAACTCATACTTGTCCACAATAAATAGAAAAGATGAAGGACTAATGTGCTCTAATATGCAATAATTACACCAACACCTAGAACACAGATGAAGGTCAGTAATGTCATTAGCATGATTAGCAGACCATATGCAATAAAATCCCTGTCATATTATCTGATAGATATGCCTAAACCCAACCTCACTACAAAATATAAGTGATTATAGATTATAGATCTCTGAGTTTAGTGGCGGACCCCAAACCTTAGCCTACATATATATTTGCTCTACATCTCAGCTGACGCAGCCCTCTCGTCTCTGTGTGTGTTTTTTAGAAGACACGTTGCGGGTTATATGACAAGATATGTGTGTTCAAAAACAACAGCTGCATTCCTCTATTATGTCTAAGTGCTAGTGTCTGACCAAAGAGAATAACAAGGAGCAGTGTTGTTTGACCTTGCCTAGACTGTTTCCAACTATATCCTAGGAAAGGAACAAAATACAAAAACATGTGCTGACTCCGTGTGAAAATGCAATGTGTCAGAACAACTGGCATTATGTTTGGTAACGTGTGCAAAGCAAAAGCAGCCTACAAAGTTCATATTTAGGCTAACTTAGGGAAAACGACAATGGGCCAGATAGAAAACACGGAACAGTCTTCTCATTCTTGAAATAACTTTACACTAGTGACATAAAAATTGGCGCCTCAAAATGAAATGACGGTGGATGCCTGGAAGGACAAGCGAAAAGAGTAGACCTTATACTCAAATCTGAGTTTGGCGGTGTGAAGTACTGGTGCTGCATCAGACAATAAGCACATGCCTAGAGTTGGCTGATTGGTGAAGTTGATGTATCTAGCAATATTAACACAAGATTTGCCCGTGAAACGCAGATAGCCTAATATGTGTCACTTTTCCAGCTCCCAAAATACTCACTCTCCCTTCTAGATAAAGTCCTAAACTATTGCGCTAGAAATCTATTCAACCTCCCTTGACCTCTCCTACCTTATCCTACTACCACCAAGCTGGCTGTCTATCCACTAGACCCTATACAAAATTGTAACTATACAAAACACTAGAATGTATATAAAACAAGCAATGGGATTTCCCCTGGCTGCTTCTCTGACATGTGCACTCAGAGAACCGGAACCTACAGTCAACAAATCACACCTGCTTTTCTTACCAAGACAACCCTGTGCAGCATCCAGTGTTCGTTCCTTCAACCTCCAGGGCCGCTCCATTGGAACACATTACCAGTCACCTTGAGAGAAAAACCTTTACTGCAGCTCTTCAAAATTGCACTTAAAAATTGCAGTAAAATGTCATCTATGACAGCCAGAATGCAAAGAATTATTTCGACAGTACAGAGCACATATAATGAACTTGTACATTGACTCATATGCGTCTGTTTAGATTAAGGGCCATATGTATCAAGCCTTTTTCCCATTTGCAAACGGGCAGATTCTCAGAATCTGCCTGTTTGCGAATGGGAAAAAGCCTTTTGGGATGTATCATCCCAAAAGGCCATCGCAAAATAGAGAATCGCAAAAGTTTCTCTATTTTGCGAATGCAATTAAGGAATTGCAAATTGCGATACCTTAAATGCAATTCTGGAAGCACATGAAATTTGCTATTTGGCCTTAAGGAATTGCAATTCCCACCAACTTCAAGTTGGTGGTAATTTGCGATTTTCTTTAAAAAAGCACTTTTTTGATTTTTTAAAAGTGCTATATGTCGCACATACATGCCCTTAGGGCATGTATGTGTGCACAATGTGCACACATGCATATTTCAGGGGTGCAACAGGGTGTCCTTTTGCCACCCTTTCAACCTTGAAATTGCATTCTCAATTTGCGATTCTCTAATTGATAATCGCAAATTGAGAATGTCTTCCGATTCATTCCTATAGATCTCCTAGCCCTTAGGAATGAATGGGAAGGTATTCCTTATTTGCGAATCTCAATTTACTATTCGCAAATAAGGAATATGTAGGATTCGCAAAATTTGTAGCAAATCCTAGATACATTGCATTTTGCGATTCTCTAATTGCGATTCATTAAAAATCGCAATTTGAGTATCGCAAAACTCTTTTTTGATACATATGGCCCTTAAATATTTAATTAGTTCTTCTGCTAGAAAATGTAATCAGATATGGTCAATAAATAATGGGAACACATATTACAATATACACAAACAGCAGAAACCCCCACTTCAAATATACGCAACTCAATTATGTACATTGCACATACTTGTACCCGGCCAGATTAGCCAAATGACCCCCCTCGAAGTGCTCTAGATGCTAGAGTGAAATGGATGACTTTTTCCACCGAGCATGGGATTGCCCCCACATTAATGCCTATTGGGCAGCAATACTATGCAAACTGACAGACCTGATGTGTCAATGGCTACCACTGACCATGGCAACGGGCCTCCTGGGACAATTCCCCCAGACCAACAAAAAACAAACAAACGTCCACATATTCAGACCTGGCCTTATTGCAAGGGCAACGTAGCATAGCAAAGCACAGGAAGGTGTCAACACCCTCCCACCCCCATCATTCGATGGCTCCATGATTTGACTAAATGGACCACCACAGACATTGCAGTCCAGACACGTGCACATAAATTGGGCAAGTGGTGTCACTGATTGAATGGGAGACCTTGCTCCTAGCACTTCAAGCTAAATGGGATGAGAGCCCCCCCGAAGATACACTGCCTGGAAGAGACTAATGGCTAGGCTGGATGGAATACAGCACATTACTCATAACACAAAATGGGGCAAGTGATATCTCTGAGGATACTACCACCTACCCCAACCACGATACTTGGATAAGTGGAAGGAAGGGACCTATGCATCAATAGTCTGAGGAATGTAACATGGAGATGCACACGGGAGTATACTCTTGTACAGGTCAACATGGATGTAAAGGGGAGAGGGAACACAAAGGAACATGGAGGTTATAAGCAAATGGAATGCTTAATACTAGGGGGCTGAGTACGATCTCGCTAGGAAAGCCCTCCATACGAGTCGGATCCGGAGGGCTTTCCTAGCGAATTATGCTTTGTGAGTCCGAGCGTCTGAGTACAATGCACCTGTATGGTGATGGACTTGGTTCGCTCGGACTCCCGTTGAACTCTATGGGAGCCTGTATACTGAACGCGTACATAGGCTCCCATAGCAAAAAGGGGTGGGTGGGGAAAAGCGTACACACTGTGGCGGGCTCCATATATGGCCCGCCACCCTGTGCATGCATGTGAATGGGGGACCCATGTGTTCCCCTATGGGACTGATTTGGTGGTCACCGGGTGAAGGGGGCCGGCTACAGCCCCCCAAATTCCGATTCCCACAGCAGTTTCATCTTGCTGAGACCGAGTCGATACGGCTGTCCGAATCGTGCATCGTACTCGCTCGTTCAGAAGCTGGCTCCATTGCGCGGCATGATTTGACTGCGAACAAGTCAGACTGACAGGATCGGGTTTGGGAACTATTTGGTCGATGCAGATGAGATCTTTGCATCGTACTTGGTCGTTCGAAGCGGGGGACGATTCGGTCGGAAACATAGGCTTCGAATCGGATCTGTTCATTTTGGAACCAGTCGTGAGACCTTCTTAGCGAGATCATACTCTGCCCTTATGAGGAATAAAACCAAACAGACTGGAGTCATGAGGGATACGTTGATTTGGAACTGTTAAGTTATACTAATGCCCAAGATTGACACATGCTTATGTGTATACTGTGTCGGGAATCTGAATAACAATGTTAATGTATGGGCACAGAAATATGTGCACGCACACCGGATGTTATGTTATAACCAAATAAAGAGGTATCTGCAAAAAAACCAATTGTCTGTTATTGCTGTCATTGGACATTCAGAAGCACGTTACATCAGAATTAGAAATGATAACTCTGGTTTATGTAAATCTCCCACCATTGAATGAAATATGGACAGGGCCACAGGAATTATGCGATTTTGCGTTCACGACTTTTAGTGCATAAATATGGATTTGCCACATTTGCCATATAATAGCAGAGTTCAGCCAGAAAATTTAGTTTCTACCTTAAACGGATAAAAAGTTACTAAAAACATTTTTTACAGCGAAGTAGAAGGCCCTTCACAAAGGTTGACTGGTCACCTCTCTATTGCTTATTTTTCACTTGGGTGTCAAAGTGGTACTAATGAGGTAAAACGTCTGCTCAGAAAGTCTTGGGTGCCGATTACGATCCGGTAAAAACCGGGTACGAACCGTCGGTTGGAGCGTTTTCTTCGTCCGACTCGTACCCGGTTGTAAAACTTTACAAACATGGAATTACGATTCGCACGGAAACACCATTTCCGTACGAATCGTAAAAAACACCGACCGACGAAAATATACGTCTGAATGTGATCCGGGAATGCTGCGACGTGACGTCGGGACGCTTTCAGGCAGCGTTTCACGACCCAGGAAGTACGATTCGAACCGACAGCAGTCCGGATGGCAATATTTTCACGGCACACAAAAAGTGCCGGAAAAGCTAAGTACGACGCGAAACGGCGAGATTAGGTGGCCCGGTACGCGCCGACCTCCCCTCCCAGCCCCCGTACGTTCGAGTCGTACCCCCACCCGTGTATGTACACCCGTGTACGTGTCGTACCCCCCGTGTATGTTCACCCGTGTACGTGTCGTACCCCCCGTGTATGTACACCCGTGTATGTGTCAAACCCCCCGTGTATGTACACCCGTGTACGTTCGAGTCGTACCCCCACCCGTGTATGTACGGTGCGTACCCCCTGCGCATACAGACACGGGTGGGGGTACGACTCGAACGTACACGGGTGTACATACACGGGGGGGTTCGACATGTACACGGGTGTACATACACGGGGGTACGACACATACACGGGTGTACATACACGGGGGGTACGACACGTACATGGGTGTACATACACAGGGGGGGGTACGACTCGAACGTACGGGGGCTGGGGGGGTCGGCGCGTACGTACGGGGGCTGGGGGGGTCGGTGCGTATGCGGGCACATGTCTCCATGGTTGCTATGGGAGTTCGGTGCGGATGGTGTTTTTTCCATACGGTTGTAACATCGGACGCACGGGATGGATCGTGATTCCGCGGTCGGACTTCACTTTTCACATTTGTACGGTAAATCGTCCGTGGACGTGTCGGACACATTTTCCGACCCGAGGACCTGTGGGGAATAATTCCCAATGCGATTCGTATGGACTTTTTCCCATGCGAATCGTAATTGGCAGTTTGTACGGCACTTGTACGATTCGTACGGTAAAAAGACCGGATACGAGTCGTACGGGGAATTTTTTTACCGGATCGTAATCGGCACCTTAATGTGTAAAAATTCCAAAATAGCAAGGTAATTCTAACACAAAATGTGGCACGTTATGCCACTTGATGAGCTGTTTCTTGATGCATATTTGAGCTAGCCATGCCACATAATTTGGTCTTCCTCTGATGCATAATCCCAGAGCCCCTTATTGTGGACCATATTTTACTGTTGATTTTGTACAGCACATTTTTTGAAATTACTGCTGTTTCTGGTGTCAGAGCCTTGAAATACAATTAGTAGGAGTAATGTAATGTATCATATCACCTGAGGTTTATTGAATTTTTGCAAGATAAAAATATTAAAAGAATTCCAATAAAAACAAGCAAATAAAAAAAAAGAATACTGTGAAAAACAGCTAAATTAACAGTTCCAAAATTACCATTTACATTCCCAGTAATTGATTACACACAGAACTACTCAAAATAATGTGATAGCTATAAAACTATAAAAATGCCAGTCTTTTATAACTGGCATTGTACTAATCGGTATTCAGACAGAGAATCGAGTTGAAAATATGGAAACATCGTGACACAGAAATATCGACAGCAAGAATATCGTGGTCAAGAATATAGAATTTTAGGTAAGAAATATAATTTTTTTAAATATAGAAGTCATTAATATTGTTAGCAAAAATATAGTTGTCTAAAATATCGAATTTCTAATTAGTTTTATGTATTTTAGTTTATATTTTAAATGTATGTGAGATATGTTTTTTTATTAGTATTGTTTATGTTTTTAAATATATGTGTTATAATTTTAGTAGCTATCAATTTTATTTCAATTACATTTTGCATGTTTTAGTTCTGTAGCGGATTGTGGGTATAAAGGGGAATAAGGTCATTTAGTTACAATAAATGAATGATTATTTTTTATTCATTCATATTTATTTAATTGAGATTTTAAAGTGTTATTTGTGGGAAGTAATTTATTTGTAATTAATTATTAATTGGTTGTTGATAATATTTAATTGATAAGTAATTATGGTAATTGTGTTATTTTTTTGATGTGCGGGTTGTGGGGTTAATTTATTTTTGATTACTTAATAATTAGTTGTTAATTTATGTTAAATAATTGATTGAAAATTAATTATGAAAATTGTGTAGTTAATTTTAAGTGCGGGTTGTGGGGTTTATAGGGGATAAAGGGTGGTAAGTAATTCATCTTCAATTAATAATTAGTTGTTAATTTAAATTAATTAATTGATTGTAAAATAATTATGGGCATTTTGCAAATAATTTTAGGTGCGGGTTGTGGAGGTTTATAGGGGTAAAGGGTGTGAAGTAATTTATGTTTAATTAATTATTAGTTGTTAATTAATATTAAGTAATTCATTAAAATTAAATATGGAAATTGTGTAATTAGTTTTAGGTGTGGGTTGTGGGGTTTATAGGTGTAAAGGGTGTGAAGTAATTATGTTTAATTAATTACTATTTGTTGATCATTCATATTTATTTATATTTGATTAGGGTCATGGTTTAATTTTTGTGTGTGGGTTTTACTTTTATAGGGGTAAAGGGTGGGGAGTAAATTAATTTTACTTACTTTATAATTAGTTGTTTAATAGAAATAGTTTTCTAACTGAAAACAAGTTTAGGGTTTAGGCTTAGGTGTGGGTGGGGGATTATAGGGTTAAAGTTTGGGTAGTTAATTAGTTTTTCGATTAATAATAATTATTTAATTGGTATTTAATTATGTTAATTATGGAAGTTCATTTTTTTAAATTTAGATGTGGGTTGTGAATTGTGTGCTGTTATAGGGTAGGGAATATAAAAAAGTAAATTTATGTAATAATTTATGTTTTTGTTTCTAAATAATTTCTAATGAAAAATATGTCTTTGTTTGAAAATTATTTTTATTTTATTTAATATATGTGTAAGTATTTTTCATATTAAATATATTTGTAACATATTTATATTTTTTTATTTATTTTGTTTATAAACATTTTTGTGTCAGTAATATTTTGTTTGTTTTGAATTTTTAACTGACTGGAGTGTGAAAATTAATTGTTACCCCTCTTCAATCCAACACTTTCCCTACTATTGCACTGATTGGAGTGGGAATAGTAAATATTATCCCGTCACTATCCAACACTTTCCCTACTGATGCACTCATTGGAGTGGGAAAAGAAATGTTACCCCTCTGCTATCCAACACTTTCCCTACTGTTACAATTATTGGAGTGGGAATAGTAAATATTATTCCTCCGCAGTCCAACAATTTCCCTACTGTTGCACTCACTGGGGTAGGAATAGAAATTGTTACCCCTCCGCTATCCAACACTTTCCCTACAGTTGCACTCATTGGAGTGGGATTAGTAAATTTTGCCACTTAGCTATCCCACACTTTCCTTACTGTTACACTTATTTGAGTGGAAATAGTAATTTTTACGTCTCCGCTATCCAACATTTTCTCTATTGTTGCACTCACTAGAGTGGGAATAGTAATTTTTACCCCTCCTTTATCTAACACTTTCACTACTGCTGCACTGACTGGAGTGGGAATAGTACATTTTATCCCTCCACTATCAAACACTTTCCCTACTGTTGCACTCACTGGAGAGGGAATAGTAATTTTTACCCCTCAGCTATCCAACACTTTCCTTACTGTTACAATTTTTGGAGTGAGAATGGTAAATGTTATCCCTCCACAATCCAACAATGTCCCTACTGTTTCAATCACTGGAGTGGGAATAGTAATTTTTACCCCTCCGCTATCCAACACTTTCCTTTCTTTTGCACTAATTGGAGTGGGAATAGTAAATATTATTCCTCCGCAGTCCAACAATTTCCCTACTGTTGCACTCACTGGGGTAGGAATAGAAATTGTTACCCCTCCGCTATCCAACACTTTCCCTACAGTTGCACTCATTGGAGTGGGATTAGTAAATTTTGCCACTTAGCTATCCCACACTTTCCTTACTGTTACACTTATTTGAGTGGAAATAGTAATTTTTACGTCTCCGCTATCCAACATTTTCTCTATTGTTGCACTCACTAGAGTGGGAATAGTAATTTTTACCCCTCCTTTATCTAACACTTTCACTACTGCTGCACTGACTGGAGTGGGAATAGTACATTTTATCCCTCCACTATCAAACACTTTCCCTACTGTTGCACTCACTGGAGAGGGAATAGTAATTTTTACCCCTCAGCTATCCAACACTTTCCTTACTGTTACAATTTTTGGAGTGAGAATGGTAAATGTTATCCCTCCACAATCCAACAATGTCCCTACTGTTTCAATCACTGGAGTGGGAATAGTAATTTTTACCCCTCCGCTATCCAACACTTTCCTTTCTTTTGCACTAATTGGAGTGGGAATAGTAATTTTTACCCCTCCGCTAGCCAATACCTTCCTTACTGTTACACTTATTTGAGTGGGAATAGTCATTTTTACCCCTCCGCTATCCAACACTTTCTCTATTGTTGCACTCACTAGAGTGGGAATAGTAATTTTTACCCCTACACTATCTAACACTTTCCCTACTATTGCACTGACTGGAGTGGGAATAGTGAATTTTTTCACTCCACTATCCAACACGTTTACTACGGTTGCCCTCACTGGAGTGGGAATAGTAATTTTTACCCCTCTGCTATCTAACGCTTTCCGTATTGTTACATTCACTGGACTTGGAATAGTAATTTTTACCCCTCCTCTATCCAACACTTTTCCTACTGTTGCACTGACTGGAGTGGTAAATTTAAGTTTAACATTTTTTAAATAGTTTAATGTTTTATTTATAATAGAATTAGTTTTTTATAGATTTCATGGTATTGGTATATATATAGCCTGAGTGCGTCTCTATCTTGAGCTACCAATGTGTTTACCAATTGTTCGGTGGAGGCTCATCCGCCAGAGACAGCACCACCCCAGGATCACTAGGGGGCCACGTGGAAGAGATTGACTGTCCTCAAGTGGGACGACGACGCAGGATCTAGGGCAGGCCATCATGCGGGGGTCCACCCAGGGCTTCAAACTGCAGAAATAAGTGCGCTGTATTGTAATTGAATGTTGTGGCACTACAACTCCCACAAGTCTCTGCAAAATGAAATTGAAGGCAGGACTATGTATGTATTATGGGAGTTAGCCCGCGGTAGCATGAACTTTCCACACATCCCCTGACGAAGAGGAAACTCGAAACGCGTAGGGAGCAGGGAAAGCTACATAACTCACCTGCATGGGATGCTTGTCCGTACCTGATGGAATAAAGGCTGGTAACCTTACGTCGGAGCCTGAGTGCGTCTCTATCTTGAGCTACCAATGTGTTTACCAATATATATATATATAGATATATATTCCAAACAGCGAAGTTGCTCCTTCCGGATTACCGGGACCCTTGAATGTTGGCATACACACCGGCGGAGCCAGCCGGCAACAATATCCAATTAAACACGAAAATCCAGTATGCTCTCAGTGAAGTAAGACAGAATCCCAAGATAGTGGATGGTCAAGTGAGTTTATTTCACACAACACGTTTCGGCACGCAGCCTTGTTCACGTGTGAAAAGAAATACGGACAGCAGTCTTACATATCCTTACGGTCAAACAAAAATGAAATCAACATAGGACTATCTTTGCAGGACAAACAGACAACCAGCAATCGGCGGCCATCTTTGACTGTGCAAAACCTAAAGGTTACAACTGATTCAGGAATTTGTACCTGATCACACGTATGAATAACAGACATAATTTCTGTTAAACAAGACAATAATCAAAATTCATTGTAGGCTTACCAAAATGGGTAAAACTAAACAAAATAAGGTTGCACAATATGTCACAGCAATGAGCAGATTAATCGATAAATAACAAAATGTATGTAATTGTCTAAAAGAGGACCGCTTTCGACATCGTCAGAGTCAAACGTGTGAGAAAGTTGAAATTAGGAGTAGGATACTGTGAATAAAAACTCTCTAATGCTATAGTGCAAACGTGTAAGTAGCAATAGTCATAGATCATGCGTAGCCATTATGGTATTGACATAGGTCTAGATTGGACAAAGAGTTACGGGGCCAGTATGCCTAATTCTGTTACAGTAAAGCTGGATACATTCGGCAAATAGACACAAAACAATAATAATAATTGTGTAAGGTTGATTCACCAAAGGATAGTCATATTGCCCTAGTGGGCATAAAACACGAGAAATATCCTCTACTACGTGTCTCTTGGTAGCTACACCCACAAACCACTGTCAGGAGATAAATATTCAAATATCACACATATGATAGATAGACTTATCTGAGGACTGCTGAGCGAAAATACAAACAGTGAAACGTATGGAAAGTGCATATAAAATCAGAGGGAAAGGGTAGGATGCCCGTGCAGGTGCTGTCAAGTAGTGGGGCCCCTTCCTTCTCTCCTGTAAAAAATACAAATAATAAAAAACTTAATTAAAACCGTGAAATACAGAGTAGTCAATTCACATTCTAGATAGGAGGCTGTACAAGTAAAGAGACGAGTCTACAGCTAGAAATTAGATTCATGGGATTGCAAAGAGTTAATACAGTTGCTGACATCGCACTTACAGCCTAGTCAACACATAGAATCTGAGTCTAAGGTTATGATTCAGTTTTAAGGTGAATTGACATTTCCTCATCCATGTTAAGCCCTCCCGGGGTCTTGGTTTGGAACTCTATGATGTACCTAGATTCCCTTTGTCTTAGAGCCAGTACCCTATCCCCACCACGTGGATTCTTGGGAATATGTTCCAAAATCAAATAACTCATTTCCGTTACATTAGAATAATGTCGGTCATAGAAGTGGCGGGCAACTGGATTTTTGGGATCGTTGTTAGTTATGGCTCTCTGATGTTCTAATATCCTCTTTTTAGCTGCGCATGTAGTGCTGCCAATGTACCAAAGGTTACATGTGCATACAATGGCATAAATTACAAAGTTGGTACTGCATGTCAGAAATTGAAAGATTTTCTTAATCACCCCTCTGTAATCCAGTGATGTTTTGTACTTACTGTGCTTGCATGCTTTACAATGGCCGCATGGAAAGAATCCTACGAGGCCATGGTCAGTAGAGGTGGAATAATTCATAATATCATTTCTCACAACCCAGTCTCGTATGTTCTTATATCTTCTATACGTGATAGTGGGTCTATCGGTGATGAGATCTCCTAATGTGTTGTCTGCCTTAAGAATATTCCAGTGTTTAGACACTATGTGTTTTATTTTCTGTGAGTCATTGTTGTATGTAAGGATGAGGCGGGTCCCTGCCTCTCCTTGTTTCTCATCTTCTTCAGTTATGTCCCGTAGAGTCTCCTTACGTTCCACTTTTTCTGCCCGATCTCTTGCTTTATTGAGGACCCAGCGTGGGTAACCCCGATTGAGAAACCTGGCAGTGATGTTGTCTCTTTCCTCCAAATAGGACTCAAGGCTATTGCAATTATGTTTAGCCCTCAGTAGCTCTCCATAGGGGATACTCCATTTGAGTGCCTCTGGATGACTACTGAGGGCATGTAAAACACTATTGCCCGCAGTGGCCTTACGGAACAGGGTAGTACCCACCTTCCCATGTTCAATTTTCAGACTTACATCAAGGAATTCTGCCTTGTTGGCATCAATACTACCAGACAGGACGATGTTATAGTCGTTAGCATTGAGTTTATCAATAAAAATGTCTGCTTCTTCACTGCTACCATTCCAGACAATGAACAAGTCATCTATGTAGCGTAGCCACATGATGACTTTAAGAAGATGTTCCTGCAATGTGCTCTTGCTCAAGATCTCTTGCTCCCAGTATCCCATGAAGAGATTGGCAAAACTGGGAGCGAAGCAAGAACCCATTGCAGTACCGTTCACTTGCCTGTAGAGGGCGCCATTGAATGAAAAAATATTATTTTGAAGACAATATTTAATCATCTCCAAAATCATGAGACTGTGATCACGATATTTCAGAGGTCTCTGTTTCAGAAAGAATTCACAAGCATTAAGACCTTGGACATGGTCAATCATTGTATAAAGTGATTGCACATCTAAAACAATAAAAAGATAGCTAGATTGCCATGTCAAATCATCAATTTTGCCTAGAAAATCTTTGGTATCTCTTAGGTAACTAGGCAGTGATACCACATATTCCCTCAAGAAATGGTCGACATATTTAGAGATGTTTTCAGTAATGCACCCAATGGAAGACACAATGGGGCGCCCCGGAGGTTTGATGTTGTTTTTATGCAATTTGGGTAGGAGATATAGAATAGGTACCCTAGGATGATCTTTTTTCAAATAACAAAACTCCTCCCACTCTAAAAGGCCCTTATCTTTCCAGGTAACCAGTTTGTCCCAAATAAGAGTTATACTCTGATGGTAGATGTCCCAAGTTACATGTACATAGAAATTAGTGTCTTCAAGTTGACGTAACGCCTCATTGATGTAATCCTCTCTGTCCAGAATCACTACATTACCACCCTTATCTGCAGGGCGTATAATTATTTCAGTGTCGGAAGATAAGGATTTGAGTGCCTGTCTTTGCGCCCAGGACAAGTTATTACCAGCAGTGGTTGAATATTTTTTGTTTTTGCTGAATCTGAGCTCGGTAGGTGATTTGATAATACACTCTTGAAAAGTATCTATGTTATCATGTGGTAGGGTAGGTACAAAAGTGGACTTGATTTTAAAAGGTGTTTTAGCTATTGCTCCTGTGTTGATTTCCATATCATCTAATACCTGTGTCACATTAATCTCTGTTTGTTCATCATTATCATTACAGGCTAGTTCAGTCATGGTAATCAGAGTATCTATATCACCAATAGCCAAATTGTCATTACCGTATGTATACATACATATGTACATTTTTATATGATTGTAAAATTATAAAATTAATACAACTCAATAGTTTATTGTTTTAAAAGTATATATATACATATATATATAAATTATTATGTATGTGTGTTTAACCTTTTTTAAATAGGTTTATTTGTTACAATATATATTACATCTATTTTATATTGTTTACATTAATTTTATTATGTAATATATTTAATTCAACATGTGCTGCTCTTGGTCATGTTTTCTTGCACAATAAGGTATGTAACGATTTCTTGAAGTTGCAGATATATTAAATATACCAAGCACAACCAGGTGAGATAGTTAATCACACAGACAATGATGGTAGTGCCCTAACTATATCGCCACATAACATGGGATGGTGAACCTGCTTATATTAAAGTTTGAGGAATCCAAAATCTATAACGACTCTATCCTTTTCCAGGATAGCATAAAGCTTGGGAAGCGGTTTATAGATGCTGTTAATTACTGCAAACTGTTTTTTGTCTTAAGTATTGTGCTTTTGTCAATGACCCATGGTTTCATATGAGGGTGCTGCTATTGATCACAAAATGTATTTGATGGCAAGAGGCAATATAGCAATAAACAATTAGAGGAGTATACCCCAAGAAAAGAAGGAATCAACGAGGTACAGAGAGGATGAGAAAAAAAGAATAAAGCATTCTTTTTTAAAAAGACCCCTCACTCACCAACCTAGTTGGTGACATGCTTCATCATTGGGGTCCCACCCGAGTAGCCGAATGCCACCCGGGTGTGCTTCAACACCTGTTTACAGTGGAGCAGGTTGTTTGTTTGCAATAATAGTGCAAGTGAGTGAGAAAGTGAATTAAAAATGTATTTATTGTACTCCCTAAAGCTTTAATATGGAGCAAAAAGACAAGATTGAAAACAAGGTGTGATACCTAAACAGGATTAAATTGACCTATGGCATCTACCTAAAGTGGTGGTCATGCTGGTCTACATGTTTCAACCTTTCAAGGATACTACTAGGTTTTCTTCAGGACCTATGCAGAGACCCAGGGGGGTATGCACACGCTAAGGTGCACCCGTCCCTGAGTCACACAAGAACCATGCCGTGTACTTATGGTATGGTGACCTTTCAGCCTACTGTGAAAGGTAAAAAAAAATTTTAGACTAAAATCTGTCTCGTCTCATGGAAACTGTGAGGGGGTGCTGGTTATAGTCACCCGTTTGTCAACCATGCCGCCCGCCTTCAAACCTGTGGAGACACCCTGCACGGAGACCCGAGACGTTTTGCCAGTAATTGCATGCAACATGAAGGCACACATATTTCCCTGGAAAAAGGAGGGTACTTTTTACGCTAACGTAATTAAACACATGAGAACACACATACAAACCAAATACACAGGTTAAAAGAAAGACAGGAGAGAGGCATTATTAAAACTATGGGTCTTATTCGAGAAAACCCAGATCCACAGTCCTGCACTACAGATATCAAGCAAGGCGTCAGCACCACCCCACCGCATGCAGAATGGAGGCGCTCTTACCCACTCTCCCCGTAATTAGGATACTCCAATCCTCCAGTCAAAAAAGTCAGCAGTCCCCCTACCGAACAATGAACAGTTAGGCCCAGCCATGAGAGATTTACAGGCCAGCATGCCCAGGTGGTCTCAGAGCAAACCCAACCTAGTGTGAGGGCTCCCAGAAGTTCGACCCTTCATCCATTGCACCCAAAACATAGAACCCTAGTAGCACGGAGAACACTCCTACTGGTTTAGGCGAACACACGCAAGTGACAGGAAAATTTGTGGCAGTTCTAGACAGTGATACAGATAGCGGGAATGAGGAAGGGTGCCCCTGTCCTACGGTATCCGATGATGAGGGTAGAGCTGCAGCTTATGCTCAGGTTGCTGAGGACACAACAGGGAGCGAATTTGAGGGCAAAGTCCAACCGAAAAGAACAGCACATAGCTCAGAGGGGGGGTGGCAACCCAGCTGGGATTTGGAAGAAAGGCACGAGCTAAAGAGGGAGAGAGTAAGAGCTTGCACCCAGGAAGCACTGGGAAAAAATGGAGCTGTGCGCCCCCCACATGAGGAGAATGGGGGTAGGTACAGGGCACTAATCGGGGAAAAATCAGAGGTAAAAGTAGATGAGCGGCTTCTGACTGGGACTTGAGCCTCATCAAATTTTCAACGTTGGAAAGGGGCTGACAGGGAAATAAGAGAGCAAGGTTGCCTGGTGCTTAACCAGACATCGGAAAAACAAAATGGCACCTTTGCACGTGCATGAAGGGATCAGCGACAAAGATGTACGCTGCTCCAACCAAACTCAAGGGATAGATAGACTGATCCCAAGGGAGATAGTGACCAGAGAGGAAGACAAGATCTTTGAGTGGCCATTCTCTCGCCTGCATGCAGGAATGCTTAAAAAGATGGGAACACCATGTTAGACAGAAATCGGTAGAGCTACCCAAAGTAAGAATGTACCTGCATCTACATAAGGGCACGTCAGGGACCATCTATGTGCCATGGGCTTGAATGGATAAGGAAGGGCTAAGGACAAGGTTACCGCCATTGTTCGATGGAGCAGAAAAATGGATCTCATGTTTTTGAGAGGAACACTGTGGGAGGAAACCGTGCAATATGTAATATCAAAAGTCTCTAAGTAGTCTTATTGGAGAGCAGACTAACATGGTGTTCGCCTGAGCTCGCATTCCAGCAATTACGCTGACAAAGAGCATGACAGGCCGCATTCAATTAATTCAGGCACCAAAGATGGATGGCCTTGAGAGAGATGTTCCCTGACTGCCCTGATGTAGGAGCGCTAATGGCAGAGGTTATGAAGCCAGGGGAGACTATAACTGATTTTCTGGATAGGATGAGGGAACAATGGGGACAAGAGACAGGGCAGCCGTGGATTGATATGGGCCCACAAGTCGCATTCCTTCACAATATTCTCAAAAAGGGTCTGCCCACTGAGATACAAAATGGATTGGACAGCATGATTTGGATAGACACCAAACCCCTGCAGGAAATACAAGTCTATATATTGCATTATACCAACAAGAAGCAAGAGAAAGATAGAGAGAAACAGGAGCCAGCCCATAGAGACACTGCTAAATTGGTCCAACACATATTGAACTCCACCGCAAAACCCCAAAGTGTTTCAATCTAGCCTCAGCAGCAGAGGACAGGGAGGTTGGCAGCAACCAGACCCTAGAGAATGTAACTATTGCCTAGAAAAGTATGATCTTCTTTTTATGGTTACTCCCACTTTTTGCTTGATATGATTCTGTTTTTGACTAGTCTGACTGGGATATTGCTAATCAGGACCCCAGTCTTTCTCCCTATCGTGGCTTGCTTCTTTTGGCGAACTGCTTGAGGTCCTCTCAAGACTCCAGTGCCTCCGGCCTGTTTGTCCATTTGTTTTCTTTAGGCTCCCCTGATTGCTCAGGGCCTGCCTTGACTCCCCTGCTTGTGGTGAGTGTCCTGGACCTTGCTTGTACTCACCATGTACTTTTTTGATTCCCTGCGTGGGCTGCATTTGCCAAGGCTTGTTGGTGCTCCCGCTGGACACCGACCCCTCAGCACTCGACATCCTTAATGGGACAGCTCGTATCTGGCTCCTGGTCATCCTCAGCATTGCCTGGTCCCTACAGCTGCAGAGTCAAGGTCCACGTCATCTTCCCTGACGCACCTGACCTCTGTGGGAGTTTGTCTAGCAAGCTCCAGGTCACTCCTAAGTGACCCAGACTCTGTCCCCTCTGCTTTCAGGTACTCCTCGACATGAATCAATGTTTGGATTCCCACGGACACTTTCTCCTCTTCAGCAGCTGCACTTTCCTGAAGTCCTCCATTGGATCCGACAGTGGTTTATGACACCTCTTCACCCCTATGCTCTCAGATTCCCTGGTATAGGTAGCATGGGTTCTAGGGAATCCACAGGTGGGGTGGCTCCCCACCCTTCTGTCTTCCACAGGGTTTTTTCAGGGTCCACTGGGAATGGTCCCTAATCTTTACAACTCCAACCTCGACTTACACGTAGAGTTCTACGGAGCACGTGGTTGTGTTCCCACACTGCACGCGTCCTCTGTGGGGTCACTATCTACTTACTTGAGTGGTTCCTTGGGTTCCCAGCGATTTTACGTCCTCTCAATTTTGTCCTGCCTTGAGTCGTGGTTCTTATACCACTTTCTAAGTAAATGGTTTGGTCCCCCCTGGGGACCACTGTGTATTAGTGCTATTTTCTGTGATTTCTTTGCTAAAGTATTGTGTGCGTTGTGTCTATCTCCGTGTGGGAGATACTGTAACATACTAGATAGTGTTATATCATAAATACATGTTTTTATAAATTCTTTGTGTGGTTCCTTTTCATTTAATCTATACTATAAGATTGCATTCTGGTCAAACAAGCTGCTTTACACTCCTTCAAGACTAAGCCTGAAGGCTGCTTTCCACAGGTACCACTTAGAGAGCTTTCTGTGGTTGTCTAAGACCTCTTAAATCACCATAAGGGTTGTCCGGACTGGTGCAAGGTGCCCACTTACATTAGTGGACATCATATACTAGGCCAGCTTCTCACACACGGAATGGGCCACCTGGCAGATAGCTGCCAGTAAAAAGCATCTAACAACTGAGATTGATGGGCCAGGGCCAGTCCCCACAAAACCCTCATCCACAAAACCAAGCCCAGGCGAACCCGAATGCACCTTACATTCAACCGTAGGGAGTTCAGTTAGCCACTGCACCACAGCAACATAAATCAGGTAATTGGACAAACACGAAAGGCAATTGTCTGGGGAGGTAATGCCTTCACACAAACACAGAGTCCAAATGTGCAGTAAGATAAACCCCTAGAGTAAATACTACACATTCACCCACATTCCAAACATTAACTTTAACAAAACCAAAAGAGACAACATTGGGAATACAAACTTTTACTTGCAACTGGGGATTCAGGGCTGCTGTATGTGTTCTGTTAATCAGACACTAAGTTCACCATTGAGGGCACTTGTGGGAGCCACGGTCCCACTCGGCTGCTGATTCCCCAGGGTGGGGTTGGCAGCCCACAACGCAGGCAGAATGAAGCTTGATGTGGGGGGATGGCAATGTTCAATAGCAAGTTATGTATTATTGTCCTCTTATATTCTCTCTGTCTATTTTGGGTGCTGTCACACCTATTCCCTGCTAAAGAACTGCCTGGTCAAATGTAGTCCCTTCAAAATCACATCGCTAGTACAGGGATCTCCCGCATGTCACTTAGAATTACACCAACCCAAACACTAGCATTCCAGATGCACTTCACAGTGCTCTCTTACACAATACGTGGTAGCACATGACCGCTGTGGGGTCAAAGACATCTGCCAGAATTAGGGCCAAAATCCAACCCAATAAGGTAGAGCCCCAAAGAATGGTAGTGAATCTGATCCAATACAAGCCCAACTCAATGGCACTATACCTTTTCACTGAGCCTAACGATATTCAAACTGAGCTAGACAGGATGCACATGAAGGGCACATGAAGGGAGCATACTGTTTGGCCCAAAGACTTCCCAGAAAAGAGATTCTTGGAGGTAGCAATACCGCTAACTCAATGCATAAGCACATCCACTCCTGCCTCCATTTGTGGTACAAAGTTGGCCATTAGTGTATCTAGGGCAGTCTTCTTTAACAACAAGTGGACCCCAGATTTGAAATTCTTGTCTAGGGCCTTCCAGCTCAATGATACGAAGGGAGATGGGTCTCATAAGGGAGGGATGAACAAAAACATAAACACCCCATGCCAGAATATCTGGGCAACCCCTAATTGTATGGAAACTTACACTTTGACCATCACTGTTCCTCTCAGAACCCGCAGAAATCTGCTGCGCGTACCCCAGGGCTCCTCCCTGAGCCACATCCTCTTCAACGTCTACACGGCACTGTTCGCAGCTATAGTCAGGAACCATGGACTCAACATCTTTTACTATGCTGATAACACCCAGCTGATAATCTCCTTCACCAACGAACCCACGGCCGCCAGGAGCGACTTCCACAATGGGATGAAGGCAGTCATCACCTGGATGAGAGACAGCTGCGGCCTCAAGCTCAATTCTGAAAAAACCGAAGTCCTCATCCTGGGCTTCAACCCCTCCACGTGGGATGACTTCTGGTGGCCCATTGCATCAGGAATACACCTACACCCATAGACCATGCACGAAACCTCAGCATCATATTGAACACCTCGCTCACCATGAATGACCAGACCAACACCTTCTCTTCACCCTGCTTTCACACACTTTGCCTGCTTCAAAAGATTCCCACCGAGTCCAGAAAGACTGCACCATGCGCTCATCAGCAGCAGACTCGACAACGGCAGCACACTCTATGCCAGCATCACCCAGAAACTCCTCAAAACTTCGGAACATTCAAAACACCGCAGCCAGAAATGTCCTCAAAACCCCCTATGCAGCCACATCACTGAACACCTTAGAGAACTCCACTGGCTCCCAGTCAACAGAAGGGTCACCTTCTCCTTACATATGCCTACAACGCCCACCATGATGCAGGACCTGCGTATTCAACCTCCTCCTCTCATTCCATGCAGATACCCCCACTCTGCCCAACAGGCCCTGGCTACTGTCCCTCAGATCCATAAGCACAGGGCTAGAGGAAGATCCTTCTCCTACCTTGCCACCAAGACCTGGAACACCCTGCCTCTCCACCTCAGGCAATCACCGTTGCTGTCCCAATTGAGGAAGGAGCTCAAGACCTGGCTCTTAGGCTGAACCACAGTGCCTAAACCGATCAGCAGCCCGCCGAACCTTGAAACCCTTATGGATGAATAGCCGTGCTTTTCAAACACTTGATTGATTGACTGAGAACTATCTGATATGTACCAGCACCTGCTAAGGAAAATAACAACCATACTGCATCAGGCTTTTAAAAAAAAGAAATGCAGATCAATTTGGCTAGGCTCAGTTCAAGGACATTCCAGAAGAATTCAGACTGTTCTCCGTACACACAAATATCAGCAGGAGGGTCCATACCCTTCTTCACTGTACAAATTAATGCTAATGCCCGCTGGCTCTAAATACCCATGTGGGAAATGCTTAAAATGATGAACAGCACTGAGCTTGGCCTTATTTCAATCAAGGAAAAACTGAGAACAATTCCCCTCATGGAGAAGTGTGGCTCAATGGTTAGAGCGGCAGACCCTGATACAGAGATCTGGTCCGGGACCAGGGTTCAATTCCCGCCTTGGTGGTTCTTGGGCTCAATTTCCTCGGACTTGACATTTCTCGCCTTGGTGCCTTCTCTAATCATGGGTCCCACTCTGCAACTCTGGGCAATAGCTTGCTTAATCTCCACAACAGCCCCAACAGCGCTGGGGATGCCTGGATTCACCTTGGGGGTGCCCAGGAGTGGACATTTCACAGGGAAAGCCAGGAAGAGTTCCACAGCGGTATGAGTACAAGCGCCAGGACGCCCTGGTGCTGGGGCAGCAGTGCGCTATACAAGTACAAAATTTCATTTCATTTCATGCAGCATCGGGTTAGACCTAATGACCGCGAGGGAGGGGTGTGTGCCAAAGATTTCTGGGTCCTGCTGTACGTTTATCGCAGAGAATGACATGGATAATGGGACATTGGTTCTTGGAATTCAAGCACTGCACTGTTTACAAACAGACATGCATGAGGAAGGAGGAGCCCCTGAGCAGGAGTGATTCTAGAATTGGTTATCCTAGCTCCCCTGGTAACTTTCCGGTCTGTGCTCCTCATTGTTGCCAGTTTTCATTGTGCTCTTGTTTTTGTGTGGTTCAGTGCAATTGGGGATTTCCTGCTGTAAAAATGAAGTCCTAACATTGGGTAGAATGGAAGTAACTAGTAAAGTAGTAATTGTCAAAACTGGAGAAGAACAGGCCCCCAATAAAGTAAAGTCATAAAGTGTGGATTAGATAGTGTAGTTGAAAATTCAACTAGAGGAGGAAATGGTTATATTGAGAAAGTTGATGTCAATGTGAATACCGATACATTCATGTTTAAAAACAACGTTGCATCTTTAATGACGAATTCCCCTGTTATGAACTCCATGTCAGCTTAACCTAGAAATACGTAGTCAGGCAGGGGCTGAGACCAAGCCCAAGGTCACTGATTGACAGGTCACAGGTGGGATGGCACGTAGTTGGCAGAAAAACACACAAACAGAAAACCCCAGATCAATCCCAGAGATAGACCCAGCAAAACCGCAATGGTCCAAGGAGATTAGCACCAATAAAGCACACATGACACATGACCGAAGGAGAACACACATTATCAAAAAACCATAAAGTGAAATGCCACATACCACATGAAGTTAGGAGCACATAGCCAATCAGTACACAGCATGCACAGTACATGCAGTGATCACGTGCTTGCCATGCTGGAAATCTGGACAAGTTACTCACTGGCCTCATTATGTCCATGCCAGATCGAGGCCCACTGCATTCTTCAGTGAATCCATTAATTTATGGCTCCAAAGACAGTGGTTCACATTCCTTATCGAAAAAGGATTGCCAGAACTATTTTATGGCATTCAATAAATTGTATAAGAACCCATGTCAGATTGATTGTAAGTTGTGACAGTCCTCAGACCCTATGCCTGTAACTGTTTACTTGTTTTTTCAAGGTATTACATGTTCAATCCACATAAGGAAGGACTTGGCTTGGTGAGTAGGACTGGACTGTTCCTATTGGAGCAGGATCAAGACTGATTTGCACATAGCTCAGTCCAAACTAAGGTGGCATGGTGTGCAAATTAACAATAGATTGGGATGCGGCCCTAAGTGATTACCAGTGGCTGAGATTAATTCAAGCATTCTGTCCATCACTGTTTTGTATACTTATTGTGTAGCCATATGTGGGATGGGTCTACCCAGATGTAGGTCTTGTGCACTCTGGGTTACTGGAACCAAGCTATACCCGGCTGATAACCCCATAACATAGGCAAAACCAGTCCTGATTTGCTCGTGTTCCGGATCTGCCAGGAATTGGCTTGGGGGTTCTGGCTGACTGTTCCTTTTGGAGCAGGGTCTAGACTGATTTGCATTTATCTGGGTCCAAACTGAAGTGGTGTGGTGTGCAAAATAATGATAGATTGGGATGTATCCCGAGTGATTATCAGTGACTGAGATTCATTCAAGCTTTCTGTCCATCACTGTTTTGTATACTTATTGGGTCACCCTAAGTGGGACGGGTATGCCCATTCATGGGTCCGGTGCATACTGTGTCCCTGGAACCAAGCTGTACCTGGCTGATGAGCCTATAGCTAGGGCAAAACCTGTCCTGGGTTGCATGTGTTCCAGTAAAGGGAGGATTTGACTTGGCAGTTTGGGCAGGACTGATCCTATTGGAGCAGGGTAGAGACTGATTTGCATATAGCTGGGTCCCAACTGAGGAGCCATGGTGTGCAAAATAATTGTGGGATGGGATGCAGCCCGAGTAATTTCCAGTGGCTGAGATTAATTTAAGCATTTCGTCCATCACTGTTTTGTATACTTATTGAACATTTTCTACTGCAACGCTCTGTATGCCAGAATCTCCAAGCTGCTGACATACAGACTCTAGACCATCCAGAAAACCGATGTAAGACTCATCCTAAATCTCCCATGCCACACCTACATCTCACCATACCTCAGAGAGCTCCACTGGCTCTCCATCCACAAATGCAGCCCTGTTGGGTGAATTTTAGCACCACTTCTAAGTGTCTAGGACAGGGTGGTTACCCCTTGGTGGGTATGACTCACTCCAAGAAGGGTTCAGGAGCAGGGTTCAAGTTGTTGGAGCTTTTTGGACCCTGTAGCTGAGAACAAGAGGCCACCAACAAGCCCTTGTAGTCAGTCTAGTAGTCCTGGATTCACGCACCAAGGCAGACCTCCAGCTGGAAGGCAGTCCTCTGAGAGTTCAAGGCAGGCTTCAAGCAGCAGGGAAATCCTCTGAAGTACAAAGCAGGCCTCAAAGAGCAGGCAGTCCTCTATAGTGCAGGGCAGGCCTTCTGGGTGTCCTCTGCATGTCCAAAAGTGAACTGAAGAGTGGGTCTGAGTGTTCTATTTTTATACCTGTTGCCAGCTTTGAAGTGGGTGAAGCTTGTAGAGTTTCCCCCTCATTGATGGTGCGGGAATTTCCTTCTTCCCTGTGCGGTTTCCGTGGTGTGTGGTGTGACAAAAGCCTAATGTAACGTCCTTTGTGATTGTGCTGAGGCAGCTTCTTTTAAATGTAACTGGACAGGGAACAGCTCTACCCCACTCATCCTGGCAGGATGGGCCATCCTGTAAAACACTTAGAGCTGTTTGTGTCACTGTCTGGGAGAAATACAGAAAGGCCAGCTGCCATGCTAATCAGAATCATGTAACCCAGGATACAGGCTGCATTAACCAAATGACAACTTTCTAAAAGTGGTCTTCTCAGAATTGTGACTTGCATAATCCGACTTTACCATTAAAGAGGATTTTAAATTACAATGCTTTTGAGGCCAAACATAACATTTCTACCTGTACCCAAACAAACGTTATAACTTATTATGGGCCAGATGTAGGACCCCTTTTAGCGGTCATAAATGGAAAATCGGCCCGCTTGCGACCTCTAAAAAGGGTTTTGGTATAAACAAACCCTATATTGCGAGTCAGTTACCTATTACCGACTCGCAAAATAGGGTTTGCGTGCCAAGGGCGTCCCTTCCTAGTAGCAAGTTGCACTGATATGTATGATTGTTTTGCAACCGCAAATGCGGTCACAAAATAATTACAGTTACCACCTACTTAAAGTAGCTGGTAAGCCAGTCGCAAACGGGAAGGGGTCCCCAGGGGACCCCTTTTCCTTTGTGTTGGACAACGAAGATATTTTTTAAGAGCAGTCAGTGGTCCCACGAACCATTGCCTACTCTTAAAAAATTAAACAGGAACGTTTCATTCTTCTTTTTTTAAATGCATCCCCTATTCCTTTTCCATAAACAGGCTGCATCTAAAATTATTTAAAAAACATCTTTATTTAAAAAGCTGTCACAGACATGATGGTCTGCTAACACCACAAACACTGGGGTAACAGTTCCTAAGAAAGACAGTGCCAGTATGGTCTACTGCCTGAAAGGTGAGAGATAGAGCAACTGGGAAAAAGGGAAGAAGGTTCGTGAGTGTGGATGTGATGTAGGCCAGATACTCCTGGACGGTGTTCGAAGTGCCCTCACACACCCTTGCGGGTGCAAAGCATCATCATAGGGCGAAGCTCCTCGTGGGGGTGGCGCTGCAGTCCCTCACGGGCCCTGCAAGAGGGCTCTCTGTCGAAGATCTTTTATTGGAGTAGCCGTAGTTGTGCATGCGGGTGTGTGGGGATAATAAGTGACGTGGTGAGGCTAAAAAAACCCTCAGGTACCCCAAAAAGATTTATTAGTGAGTCCGTCGGGTCTGGGTAAAATCTATCGGGGAATAGTGACTCAAGAGCACTGTAAAGAGTAGGGGGAAAAAATTAGGTAATCCCACTGCTCTCAACCCGTGTGTAAGGCTTAGAGTGAGAGTGAGGATGTGAAGAGGGTGGTCAACATGTTTCAGGCTGCCCGTGGTCCCTAGTGGATCCAAAGTGCTTCGTCAGGACCTTAGTGAAGTAAAGGAAAAATCGGGATTCGGGAACAGGAAAATCCTATAATCCCATCGCCGGCGACCCTGGAGGCACCCTAGGTTTACGGACCAGTACTCCCCGGAGCTTATCTGTTGCCCCCGCCCCAGCTGGTCTTATCCCGGTACAGCCTGGACCTACTAAATGCAGGTTCGACGTGCGGGACACGAATAATATGTGTTTCCCTCATTTTTGAGATGGGATTATAGGATTTTCCTGTTCCCGAATCCCGATTTTTCCTTTACTTCACTAAGGTCCTGACGAAGCGCTTTGGATCCACTAGGGACCACGGGCAGCGCGAAACATGTTGACCATCCTCTTCACATCCTCACTCTCACTCTAAGCCTTACACACGGGTTGAGAGCAGTGGGATTACCTAATTTTTTCCCCCTACTCTTTACAGTGCTCTTGAGGCACTATTCCCCGATAGATTTTACCCACACCCGACGGACTCACTAATAAATCTTTTTGGGGTACCTGGGGGTTTTTTTAGCCTCACCACGTCACTTATTATCCCCACACACCCGCATGCACAACTACGGCTACTTCAATAAAAGATCTTCGACAGAGAGCCCTCTTGCAGGGCCCGTGAGGGACTGCAGCGCCACCCCCACGAGGAGCTTCGCCCTATGATGATGCTTTGCACCCGCAAGGGTGTGTGAGGGCACTTCGAACACCGTCCAGGAGTATCTGGCCTACATCACATCCACACTCACGAACCTTCTTCCCTTTTTCCCAGTTGCTCTATCTCTCACCTTTCAGGCAGTAGACCATACTGGCACTGTCTTTCTTAGGAACTGTTACCCCAGTGTTTGTGTAGTTACCCTAGGAGCATCGGTACAGGACCTACTCTTCAATTCTCGCTCCTTGTCCCCCCCTTATTGTGTTTACTGCTAACACCACCAGGTCACCATCCCTGTGAGTTCTGGCAATTCCCAATGGGTCGCAAATTGCGATCTGCCTCATGAATATTGATGAGGCAGGTAATTTGCGACCCCATTTCGAATCACTAAATGTGTCTGAGACACATTAGTACTTTCTGCCTTGCAAACCGAAACCCATAAAGCGGAATAGTTGTACATCTAGTAAGGTAAACCTATGTCATCCTATGAGAGAGGTAGGCCTCGCAGTAGAGAAAAACTAATTTAGCAGTTTTTCACTACCAAGACATGAAAAATGTTAAAGTACATGTCCAACTCTTTAAATACAATGTACCCCACCCTATGGGTTAAGGGCCTACCTTAGGGGTGATTTATATTAATTAAATAGGTTTAGGTGTGGCAAAGGAGTGATTTTTCTAGGTCAAATTGACAGTTTAAGACTGCACACAGGCTGCAGGCCTGGATATGTTTTAAAAGGCTATTGAAGCGGGCGGCACAGTAAGTGTTGCAGGCCAGACCCACTAGTAGCATTTGATTTACAGGCCCTGGGTACATGTTATACCACTTTCCAAGGGACCTATAAGTAAATTAAAGTGGCCAATCATGTATAAACCAATTTTGCCATGTTTCTAGACATGACCACAAGCTCTTTAGCACTAGTTAGCAGTGGTAACGTGCACCGAGTCCTATGGCCAGCAAAAACGAATTTCAGCAAACAGAAGGGTAGAAAGCTAACAAGTTTGAGGGGAAGACCATCATAGGGCTGACAGGTCTAACAGTATTCCTTTGACCTACTCTTTGTCTACACAGAATATAGTGCAGATTGCGCAGTGCTCAGTGGCTGAGTGACTAAACAAACTAAGGTGAGTACCAGGTCAAACCCTAGGAGACAACATCGACAGGCTTTGAAGAATAGCCTTGATTGGGAAAAAATACTCGACGTTTTGACCATAAATGAATGAACCAGCAGGTCTCATCAGAACAAGAGCTGCTTGTTCGATGTGTAGTATCTGGCTGGATACATTCTAGTGTTCCACTTCTCCTGTAACCCACACTGAACACCCACCCACCACAGGCGTCACCAGTCAGGTGACCCTGACATTAAAAGGGGCCGAGTGCACGTGCTCTGGGCCAGTTACTGCACCAGTATACTATGTGCATGTGTCCCTCATTTATCCGGATGTGGGCCTGAGGCCCAAATACCACACGATGCAGAAAATGAGGACAGGAATACCGCCTCCGCAAATAGGGTTGAGGCACGTATTCAGATTGTTGACAACATTTCCCAATATTTAGGTGCAAAATTCGGCGTGCTCAGTCCCACGTCAGCCCGAACCCAGGACTTCAAATTAGTAAACATGTCAACGGCGTCAGGAAGAGATCCAATGTTCGTGGGGCAAATATGGGGTCGGAGCTTCCAGTCACCTGGATTCCCATAACGTCTGGTTGGTATTGTTTAGTCCATTCATCCCTGTGCAATCTCATCTGCCCTACGGGCCTGATTCACAAAGGTAAACGTACACTTTTGTGTAGGTTTCAGATTGTTTGCTTTTCTCAAAGGTATTTTACTAGTGGTATCTTTACGATTGCCGAGTCTGCGCTCATAAAAAGAAAATAGGACTCTCCTATCTATGCGCGTAGACTATGAAGTCCTACAGATACTACTAGGAAAGTACCTCTGTGAACAGCAAACAATCGGAAACTTACACCAAAAGTGTACGTTTACCGTTGTGAATCGCGCCCTAGATGTGCAGGTATGTTGTGTTATAAATTCAGCCATATTACACCGGGCAGGTAAAGACAGAACACTGTCTCTCCGAGTGTTGACATTTGTTCGGCGCTTGCAATTTCTGGGACCTGCTAATGGGTCACCCGTAGAGCTCCCATACACCCCCTTACACCGGAAGCAGATGCTGTTCGTTATCTCTGCAGCAATCAGTCTGCAGGCAGCTGGCGTCCTTGTTCCAGAGTGTAACAGTTTGTGATGTGAAGGAAACAGGGCAGGCAGAGCATTAGTCATTCTTCAAACCTATATTTGGTGATGAACCAGATATTATATAACTGCAGCGCCCCTCGCCCTCCTCTGCTCAGCAGTGAGAAATATGCCGTGGCAGAATGGCAGTGCTGAACATATTATATGTTTCATTTCAGCAGGAACAATAAGGCGCACTCGAAACTAAGAGAAAGGCTCGGTTTTTAGGACAAAAACGTCTGATTGTACATATAATTCACTACCCGCATAAATATAGTCTTAATGTGCTTAATTGAAGGCTGGTGAGAATAGGAGACAATTTCTGGAAGTAATGCGGATGGCAATGTGTGTCTTGATTACAGTAATTAGGATTCTGCATTGAGAAACTCCCATTTGCAGCTGCTCAGAAATCCCTGGGGCTCTGCTCTGCTGGTGAGGTTACCCTGCGCATCTTGAATGTTTTCAAAATTAACGGTTCAAATTCATTATTACTTTGTTGAAGCAACAAGAAAAGGAAATCATTTGAAGATGCTTGAAAACAAGATGCTAAAAAAGAGAAACTAGAGAACAGATGACCCTTCATCGCCAATAAAACCAAACCTTTTTATTTCATTCCAGATTATAACAAGCATTTGCAATGCAATAGGTCTCGCATTTGCAAGAGTTTAAGCTACTGGCCTTGTCAATGACAATGCCTTTTATTTATCTGTTTTGATAATTAACACATTAATAAAAAAGGATTGTCATTTACAATGCCAATAGCTCAAAGTCTTGTAAATGCGAGACTTATTTCCCTTCAAAGAAGTGCCCACCATTGTCCCGGGCTGCTTGGAAACTGAAAGCTCGCATGGCGTGCTGAATGTTGCAGGAACACATGTGGTGCCTGCAGTAGGAGAAACTCATTAAAGAAAATAGTGCTTATAGACTAAAACAGAAGTTAAAGGGCCAGTCCTCATGGCAGGTTATAACTGCAGACAAGGCGGTCCTAAGGAGAGACTAACAAGTCTATTAATGAAGCAGAAGCTAGCATTTGCAAAGGACAATGACATAAGCCAATGAAAAATATGGGCGGAAAGTGGGCAGAGCTTCAAGTACGTACTTGCATACAGCATGCCTCGCAGAGCAGCGCACGCGCTGCCTGGGCTCGACCTTGAAAGATAAATGGCATGCAACTCAGATCAGAAGGCAGCTCGCCAGAAGCCCTGTTCTGAAGGTTTGAGACTGCTGGAGGAACAGTTTGGTGGTTTTACTGTAGGTACTGCTTGCGGTGTGCCTCTTCGGTTCCAATGTATCATACGAGAGTTTAAATTGCGCACTGTAGACTTTCAGGGCCTAATATATAAAGACCCATTAGCAAACAAGTATTTGCAATTTGCGCAATGGTTTATGATGGGTCTAATTCTTGGTGTGACCTGTGTACTAATAGCTTACACAGCAAATTATGCACATGCAGAGGATCTTAATTTGCGACCGACCATGCGTGACATGCTGCAAGTGTAGGGATTGTGGCCTGTAAGGGACAGCAGTCCTTCATCCTTTTTTAGGTCGAGCCTACTGTGCTTGCACTGAGGTGCTCTGTTGTATATACTTTGTGATGTGAGACTCCTCCTTTAGCTTTAGTTTTGTCTATTCCCTTGTCTTGTAAACATCATGCCATGATAGTGGTTAATTGGGCTTCCTGACTCCCGTCCACGCATACTGCCAGCCAAGCACCAGTCCACACACTCTGCCAGCCAAGCACCAGTCCACACACCGCCAACCAAGCACCAGTCCACGCACACCTCCAGCCAAATGCCAGTCCACACACACCTTTAGCCAAACTCCAGTCCATGCACACCAGCAGCCAAGTGCCAGTCCACTCACACTGCCATTAAAGCAGCAGTCCACACATGCCATGAGCAAAGCGCCAGTCCATGCACACTGCCTGCCAAGTGCCAGCCCCCGCACACCGCCAGTCAATCACCAGTCCACACACACCACCAGCCAAGGTCCGGTCCACACGCACTACCAGCCAAGCATCAGTCCACACACACCGCCAGCTAAGCACTAGTCCACACAGCCACCAGCCAAGCACCTGTCCACACACACAACCAGCCAAGCACGAGTCTACCCACTCAGTCATAATATATATATTCTTTTTTACAAAAAAGAAAATACAAATTGTAAGTAGATACAAAACTGCAAACAAAATAGCTGTAACTAAATACATTACACTAATGCCAACCTTGAAACTGAACAAAAAATATAAAATAATACAGACCAGGCAGTTCACTTTAACACTCATGGATGCTCCCAAATATTATTGCAGGCACACACAGCTCAGGTTAGGAAGGCCACTTGGGGTAGTATATACCGGTCTCCTTCCACGTACCTCTTCTTAAACAGACTCTACATCTCCTACTGGTAAAGTCTTTTTTTGGCATGGGAGGAAAGTGGACAAAAGTAGCGATCTTTTAATCTAGCCACATCGTCCACCACTCCAACTCTAGGAACACTTGCTTGTTTCACTACAACAAGGATGCCAATCACAGACTCCTGAAACGTAGCAAAAGTTATCCTTGACTCAGGAGAACAACTGTTGAACACAACAAAAGCATTAAAAGATGCTAAGTGAAAAAGATGGATAGCCAACTTCTTATACCAAATCTAAACCTTAAGTAGAATAGTGTAAGGTTGAAACCTCTGATCTGCTCTATAAAACACCCCCCATGTACCTATTATAGTCTAAAATGCACAGAGGTTTGCGCACTTCAATAACCAGACCCCAAACAGTCACAGGTGAAGTACTTTCATCATGGATGGTAGATAGCATGCAGATCTCTCTCCTCTCTCCTGTCTGCAAACTTCACAGCTAGAAGTTCATCACTACGCAACGCACTGCAGTGTCTCCGCTCAAGCTTTTGACAAACTAGTTCTTTTGGGAAAGCTTTACAGTAAGAGCAGACTGTGCCACAAGCAACGGTGTCCACTTTGTCCAATTCCCTAAACAACTGCACACCAATGTAGAAGTTATCTACATATAAACGGTGACCTTTATTAAAAAGTCCTCTACCAAGTTCCCACACACTTTTCTCACTTGCTCCAAAAGTTGACATACAACCAGGGGGATCAATCCTGAAATGAAAGACATATCCAGTCCTACTCTCACACAACAGATACGTCTTGATTCCATTGCGTGCCCTCTTGCTAGTAATGTACTGAAGAACCAGAACCTTTTGGGCCTGGCGGCGCTGGGTACTCCCTAGTCTCCGGAGTTCTCCTGCTCAGCTACACAGAGACACGGGACACTCTGTCTGCGTTAGAAGATCAGATTTATTTAGCTGCAGCTAGTACAGTTATCCCAGAAGTTCACAAAGTAGGTTCTCAGGAGACTGCCACTTCACTCTGTGGCGCACAATCTTTTATACCCTATAGGTAACATATACATTAACCTAATATACTCCCAGAACACACAAGAAAGAGCCAATAGGAAAAGTTGAAAAACAGGACAGAACCAATAGGAGAGATTGGAAAAACAAAGTGTCAGATGACTCGAAGAAACCTCTCCTCCAACTATGTTTGTCACCCCTCCCTCAATCTAATTCATTAACAGATTGGTAACTAACTTGCAGGTGGCGAGATACGTTTGTGTGTGTTGGAGGACAGTTTTGAAACGAGAGAATGCTAGCAGAAGACAGTGAAGGCCAGACGATAAGATAAAGTCAGGAAAGAATAGTGTGAATCAACAGATAGTTGAGACGGGGATTAGAAAACCAGACAGGGATTAGTGTACTCGGCCAGTCCTAACACCAGCTTTGCAAACAGAGGCAAAAAGCGTATTTCGACACCAGGCTGCAGAAAAAGCAGAATAGACTTTGTTCACCGTGCTGCCTGAGTGATGGCAACACAAAATGGCGGTGGAGCACAAAATGGCGGGTCGATTCGATCGCGATCAGAAATCGAAGTTCCTCAGACCCTCCTTTTGCCAGAACTCAGGCAAGATAGATTTATGCTAATCTGAGTCAATGTCGATAGCCATGAGGTCATCGAGCTGTTGCTGTAACATCATTCTTATGTTTTCTGTTACTTGTGGTTTGGGTTTTGGGATGCACATAGTAGCACAAAGGTCACAGATAGCGGGACCACAGTGCATTCAAAGGCAACAGGAGAAAATAATAGTCAGAATTATTCCAAGAAATGTCAACGCTTTCCAACCCCATTTGGACAGTAGTCCCCAAAACCACTCCGTAAAAGACCAATCTCCTTCGTCCTGATGAATAGACTCAGAGATTATGAGCGTCATTAGGTATGAAAATACAGCAACTTGACCCGATCAATTTGCACACTCCACCACTGCAAGAACAAAATCTAAGGCAACTCGATTCTGTAAGGTCATAAGACGATCCGCCTGTAGTTCTGCCGTGATGTTACTTAAGGCTCCTACAGTGATGTCTATTGTGGTCTCTACGACACGAACCAATTGCCTTATATTTCTGCTGTTAGCCATTGGACCCCAGAAGGGAAGAAATCCTTTAAGGAAATCTCCTCCCTCTTGTCCTGCTGTGTCCTTCGAATCAATAATCCCTCTGCCGTATCTGTTTCGATGATGATTTGCGGAAGCGGTGTAAGTAGGGGGAAGAAGAAAAGCTATATAACAAGTTCCGGAGAAACCTGTTGGTAACCATGTGTAAGCCCTATTATAGCAAATTAAATAGGTGCCTTGAGACGGCACTAGAGGAGGCGAGTTCTGAGAGGAATAAACATACGTATGGGAGCAGTTATTCCTTTGTATGGTGTCAGAAGAGCGATCGTTTATCTGTAAGCAGAAATTGCCTTGATGTGGTATAGTCCAAATTGGTGAAGACTTTCTTTTCTTAACTTTATCACTAAGACTAGACATATATTGGGTGACGTTCCAGTTAGTGTACGCTTTTCTTTCGTCAATGGAGATTTTACTATTTTCCATGATTTTAGCCATAGCTACCATTCCCTTGATCAAGGAACTATGACTAAAATCCGGATCACTAACATGTGAACTAACGGATCGTCTGAATTTGCTTTGATAAGCATTGGAGAATATGACAAAATAAGCCCAAGCAGAACCCTCATAAGAAAACGGGAGAACTAAATACGGCATTCCTTTCTCCGTGGTATGTGGCATAAGTCCACACACCCAACAGTCAGTCGTATTGACCACTAACTGATGCTGATGTAATAACTGAATAAAGGAATTGTTATAATATTCAGTTCTTCTAATGAGTTCATGTTGAGGAAGAGTATGAAAGAGATGTGGAGAGACAGTTGAAGAAGATGGAGAGGAAGAAGAAGAGACAACTTTTTGCTGCAGAGCATAAATAATCCAACCTATAAATGCCAAAACAATACACAATAATATAATAATACATAAAGTTATACTGAAACGACTGTACATTATTTTACAGGATTCTTTCTTCATTTCATCTTTTCTCTCTCTTTTGTCTAGTGTAGTTTCCATCTTGCTAATGGATGCTCACGGCAATCTTCCTCGATCACTCAATCACGATTGTCTGCCGTCCTATGACACTGCAAGTCCTGCAGGCCTATTGCCACTACTCAGGTCGCAATTCAGACTCCTACCATGACCCTGCAACCGGGACAGAATACTACACAAGAGAGAAATCTTAAGTGTTCTTTGGTCTAGGTCTCAAATTGTATCGTTCCTTCCCAGGAGTGCTTTGATCTTGAAACAATGTTCGTGGATTAGTCGTATCCAAGCGACGATGTGATGGTATTGCTTCTTGCAGAATGCCGTCGTCCTCTTTCTCAGACAGTGTCCCATTCAGGTGTGCATCACAAAAGGGCACGAATCGTGGTACCTTTTCACTTTCAAAGTCACCAATACCCCTGCGTACCCATTGATCGTAGGGCAAAGGCAAAGGCACTTTCTTACAATGCACACCGTGAATCCAATTTTTCTTTCCTTCGACTCTAACTGCTGTTCTCGCGGTTAACAAAACCATTCGCGGCTTTCTCCACCTGGGTTCCAAATTCCTCGTCTTTTGGAAGTTTTTGGTACAAACCCAGTCCCCTGGTCGGATGGAATGACCTGGGTCTGTGGAGGCCTCCGGCAGTGCACTCTGAACCTGTTGATAGAGAACACGCAATTTAGTCGTAAGATCATGCAGGTAGTCAATCAACATTGGATATGACAAGTCTGAGTATTTCTTAGGGCGAGGGACTCCCCATACATTAGCCGGGCATCCAAAACCCACTTCGTAAGGGCTAAGTCCCAAACGAGAGTGTACTGCAGTTCTGGTGGATAGCAAGGCTAATGGCAAAGCATCGGGCTAATTGAGTCCTGTACTCGCTTGAACCTTTGCTAGTTTTAATTTCAAGGTTCCGTTGTAACATTCCACTAAACCAGCTGACTGTGGATGATTTGCCGCATGGAACTTTTGCTTGATACCAAGACCCGCACAAACTTTCTGCATGACTTGGCCAACAAATTCGCTCCTATTGTCACTCCAGACAATGCGCGGCAAACCAAACCTGGGGAAAAATTCTTTTAATAGAACTTTAGCTGTGGATAAGGCTGTGTTATCCTTTAGGGGGTATGCTTCTATCCATCTTGAAAAGGCGCATACTACCACCGGAACATATTTGAGGTTGTTGCATCGCTCCATATGAATATAATCGATCTGCAACACCTCAAATGGATATGTCGGAGGAGCAAAATGACCTGCTGGAGTTGGGGTTCCCTTTCCCGGATTGTACATTAAACAAATAATACAATGTTTCACTACATTGTCTGCGCATTTTGGGATTTGTTCATTGTGCCATACTGGAGCCAGAAGTTTGCATATACCTTTTGCACTTAAGTGGGCTGGACCATGTGCCATAGTAACCACTGGGAGTACATAGGCATCTGGTAACAGCCAACGTTGATGTTCAGATAATTCCACCCAACAACCCATCTCATCCAACATTCCTGTACTTTCTTTCCACTTGTTTAACTCCCTCTCTGAAGCCTCTTTCTGAATCGCTTTTATACTTTCCACTGTATCCTTGTACATTCCCCTCTCTCTAACCCAATTCGCAGGACCTACCACATACATTTGACTTGTTGCATCTCTCGCTGTCTTTTTCGCTATTTCGTCTGAAAATGCATTTCCTTGACCAACATCATCTGTAATCTTTTTGTGTGCATTACACTTCACGATTGCTATTTGGGTGGGTAAGGCAAGTGATTCGAGGAGATCAGTCACTAACTGACCATGTTGTATTTTGGTGCCGTGTGAAGTGAGAAAACCCCTTTCCTTCCAGAGACGCCCGAAGTTGAACGCTACACCAAAAGCATATTGGCTGTCAGTGTACACGTTCACTCTCTTCCCTTTCGACAATACACATGCTCTCGTTAAAGCTATCAATTCTGCTGCTTGCGCTGAATTATGTCTAATGCGTGCAGTTTCCACAACTGTATGTAAAGTAGTTACAGCATAGGCTGAAACTGTATCTCCATTAGGCATTTTAAAACAAGAACCATCTACCCATAGAGTTCCATCCGGATTCTCTAGTGGTGTGTCTTTCAAGTCAATTCTTCCTTTTGTCTCTTCCTCAGTACGGAAGAAACAATCATGTTGCTCCTCAACACTTTTCCCATCTGGAAGGGGCAACAGAGTAGCTGGATTCAGGGTATTACATAGTTTAATATGTATGTGACTAGCCAAAAGCGTCAGTTCGTATCCAGTTAGACGAGCACTCGTAAGATGCTGCGTTTTTGTTCTGTTTAGTAAAGTATCCACTGCATGTGGTACCATGACAATGAGAGTGTTATCTAACACTACTCCAGCAGACTGTCGAATAGAAATTGCTGCTGCTGCTGTCGCTTTGAGACAACTGGGCAATGCTTTAGCTACAGGATCTAACGTAGCCGAAAAATAGGCACATGGCCGCTGTTTATCTCCAAATTGCTGTGTTAAAACTGACAATGCGCAACCTTCTCTCTCGTGAACATAGAGCGTAAAAGACTTACTGTAATCAGGAGTACCCAATACAGGAGCAGAACACAGAGCTGTACGTAAGTCGGTAAAACTCTTTTGGCACTCATCAGTCCACGGAAGGGGCAGAGGCGTATCCTTTAAAGTTAGTGCCAACAAAGGTTTGGCTATTAGAGAGAAGTTAGGGATCCACTGTCTACAGTAAGAGGTGATACCCAGAAAGGCACGTACCTCCCTTTGTGTAGATGGCACAGACATTTGCGTAATCGCCTGAATTCGTTCTGGTGTCAATCGTCGTCCCTCCTTTGATAGGAGATGACCCAAATAGGTAACCTCTCGACAAACATATTGTAATTTGGAAGGTGAAACCTTATGATTCAAATTAAACAAATGGTGTAACAATGCAACAGTGACATTTTTGCAGATATCTTCTGAATCAGCAGCGACTAACAAGTCATCCATGTACTGGATAAGAGCAGCACCAGATGGCAAATGAAAAGTATTTTAAAGCTTGGCTGTAAATGGAGGGACTTTAAAAATAGCCTTGAGGTGCGAGCTTAAACCGGAAGCTTCGGCCTCCAAGAGAGAAGTCAAACATGTCCCTACTCTCTTCTGCAATAGGAATACTAAAGAAGGCATTCTTTAGATCGATAACAGAGAACCAAGTTGCTGTGGAAGGTATCATTGTCAACAGAGCAGTGATATCTGGAACAACAGGAAATTGTGGGACAACGATTTTGTTTACATCCCCTAAATCAATTACAAAACGATATACATGTGGCTGAGAAGGATCAGTACGTTTAAGAACAGGAAGAATAGGACTATTGCATGTGCTACCTCTTGTTTCCTCAACCACTCCCTTCTGAATTAAATCATGAATGATTTCCAAAAGCGCTTTTTCACCTTCAGTAGAAATTCTATACTGCGGGATGCGCGGTAATTCAACATTGGGCTTGAGAGTGACAACGTAAGGTGGAATCTCAAGACAACCCACATCGTTCGGACCCATGGCCCAAAGCGCTGCTGGAAGAGAAAGTAATTCAGGTGGAAACTGATCTTTGGACAAATATATTGGAGTGATCAGTTTCTGTCCTAAAGTAAGATGTACACCAGAAGGAGAACAGTATATTGTAGCATACATTCTTTTCAATAGGTCTAGACCCAACAGATTCTCACCGCAACCATTCTTCAACAGAAGTGGAGCTTCCAAATCATAAGGACCAACTGAAATAGGCAAAGGGCAAGGAACTGGATTGCGAACAGGGGCGCCAGTAAATCCTACAGAAACATTTGTTAAGCCAGACAAAGGTGCCCCAGGGAGTTTCGAATGAATGATAGAACTTCTCATCGCCCCAGTATCTAGAAGAAATGGCTCTGAAACACCCATTGTAGTGACGTTAACATAAGGTCATTCTGATCTACTGGAATCGACACAACTCCCTTACTTTGTCCATGGCTGTCCTAGTTAGCATGAAAACTTTAATTTCTGTTTTCAATATAATGGTCTTCATTGTAATACTGGGTAGACCTGACATTTTGCTGATTGAAGTAATTCATGGAATTGGGAGGAGGAAGGGCACGCTGTTCTTGAGTCAACACACCTCGACCTCTACCTCTGTTTGCTGACTGGAGGCCAGCACGGCCTCGTGGAGCAGATAATGCTCCATTGCGCTGTAATAAAACCGGACAACTATTCTTAAAATGACCTTCCTCTCTACAATAGGCACATTGATTAGGTCCTAACAAAGGTCGCGGAATGTATGGCTCAGGTTTTTGATCCAGTCTCTGAAACTGCGGAGGCTGTTGAAATTGAGGCTGAGCATAACGTGGAGGATAGGCTTGTTGCAAGAGAACCTTCGTTTTTCATTCTTTCGTCTTTTTCTCTTGCTTTTCTTTTTCTTCTTTATCTCTATTTTCATAATATTGCGCAGTAGCCAATATCTGGGCAGAAGAAGAAACAGCCCATGAACTTTCAGAATCTTTTAATTTGTGTGACAGCTCGGGAAGCAAATTGAATACGAATTTGTCCACAAAAAATCGCTGTCCACCCTCTGTAGCCATATCTTGACCACTGTGATCAATAAATGTCTCCTTGAAACGAGTAAAGAAATCAGAGACACTTTCATCTTTCTTTTGTTTGCATGCTGCTAGTTTATCCCAATTAACTCTCAATGCAGGCATCATAGTTTTCATTAAGGTAATAATCCTGCCAGGGAGTTCCGAGATCAAAGCGTCAGGCTTTGCGCCACCCACTTGGTCTCTATCTGTAGTAGTTATGACATCCCATGTAGCACCAAATTCCTGCGCGTGATCCTCTCTACGAATCTTAGCCCATATTGTCTGTGGGACTACATTTCCCATCAACATGTCGATATCTGCTAGGTTCATGATGCAAGCATCAACTGTCTGTGATAATTCTTTATAATAACCTGCAGGGTTTTTACAAGGATCTGGTAGAGTCTGCTTAAGGGCCAAAACTTCAGATCTCTTCCATGGAACATGTACCCATATACGCTGAAAATGAGCTACCGCCTCCTTCCATACTGGAGGAACATCTCTCATAGGATAATTTTTCAGTGTCAGTTTAACTGACGGATCAGAATCAAGGAAAGCCTGAGAGAACAATAAGGATCTATAAGAAATAAGTGTCCTTACAGCTTTCTCAACCTTAGAACCCACAATAAGTCCTTTATCAAAATCGGTCTGAACCTCTAACAGATCTTGTGGGATCGGACTCGAACTCACATCTTCCCATTCTTTAATGAGAGTGTCGCACATTACATTAAAAACATATCTTTGCGTAGGCGCATTCCATTGCGAGAAAGTAGGCATAATATCAAGCACACTGTATTGAGGACCCTTTTTGATCCATCTACGTGCAAGAGAGTCCAACTTTTCTCGTTCTTCAAAATCTGGGAACTGACTACGAGACTGTCTTCGAGCAAAAGCCGGAGACACATTTAAAGCTCCAAAGAAAGGAGATAGAATACCAGTGACTGTGTCTGTGAGACGCTTATGCACAGACGGAGAATTGGACATAAGAATTGGAGACTTTGGTGCCGATTACGATCCTGTAAAAACTGGGTACGAACCGTCGGACGGAGCATATTCTCCGTCCGACGCGTACCCGGTCGTAACAATATACAAACATGGAAGTACGATTCGCACGGAAATACCATTTCCGTACGAATCGTACAAAACCCCGTCCGACGAAAATAAACATACAAATGTGATCCGGGAAAGCGCCGACGTGACGTCGGGACGCACGCAGCCTGCCATTCACGAACCAGGAAGTACGATTCGCACCGACGTCATCCCGCACGGACAATATTTTCCGGCAGCCAAAAACTGCCGGGAAATCAGGACGACGGGAACAAGGAGTACCTGTACGCGACGGACAGACATGGACCCGAACCTACGTGTCATCCCGGCCCTCATAGCAGTCGACCTCCTCTACAGGTTACGACGCAGACGCCGCAGAAGGTCAGAACAACAAAGGGAGGGGGGAAAGGGGGGGGCAGGAGCAGGAGCAGGGGCAGGCCACAAAACCCCCACCAAAGTCACACAGCACACATGCCCTGGACATACCTGACCCCCAGGCCCTGGTCACTACGAGGGGGTGGGGGCGTGTCCAGCAAAGCCAGCGTCCGCCACAACGGAAGTGCTTGACGACGCGAACCAGCAACACAACAATACAGGTACGTCCCGTACCCACGCCTTAAGAGCGTGGGTACGAGTCGTACCACGCCCACACCTACGTCACCCCAACAATGGCGGGACGGCTGTACCCACGTGGCAAAGGCCTGGGTACGGCCCGCACAAGCATTCCATAGCGTGGGTACGGATATGTACGGACCGTACCCCCACCCCCCTATGCATGGAGCGTACCCCCCACCCCAACAGTGTAAGTATGACCCGTACCCTCATCCGCATACGTATGGAGCGTACCCCCCACCCCAACAGTGTAAGTACGACCCGTACCCTCACCCGCGTACGTATGGAGCATACCCCCCCACCCCAACAGTGTAAGTACAACCCGTACCCTCACCCGCGTATGCATGGAGCGTACCCCCACCCCAACCGTGTAAGTACGACCCGTACCCTCACCCGCACACGTATGGAGCGTACCCCCCACCCCAATAGTGTAAGTACGACCCGTACCCTCACCCGCGTACGTATGGAGCGTACCCCCCACCCCAACAGTGTAAGTACGACCCGTACCCTCACCCGCGTACGTATGGAGCATACCCCCCACCCCAACAGTGTAAGTACGACCCGTACCCTCACCCGCGTATGCATGGAGCGTACCCCCCACCCCAATAGTGTAAGTACGACCCGTACCCTCACCCGCGTATGCATGGAGCGTACCCCCCACCCCAACAGTGTAAGTACGACCCGTACCCTCACCCGCTTATGCATGGAGCGTACCCCCACCCCAACCGTGTATGTACGACCCGTACCCTCACCTGCGTACGTATGGAGCGTACCCCCCACCCCAACAGTGTAAGTACGACCCGTACCCTCACCCGCGTACGTATGGAGCATACCCCCCACCCCAATAGTGTAATTACGACCCGTACCCTTACCCGCGTACGCATGGAGCGTACCCCCCACCCCAACAGTGTAAGTACAACCCGTACCCTCACCCGCGTATGTATGGAGCATACCCCCCACCCCAACAGTGTAAGTACAACCCGTACCCTCACCCGCATATGCATGGAGCGTACCCCCCACCCCAACAGTGTAAGTACGACCCGTACCCTCACCCGCGTATGCATGGAGCGTACCCCCACCCCAACCGTGTATGTACGACCCGTACCCTCACCTGCGTACGTATGGAGCGTACCCCCCACCCCAACAGTGTAAGTACGACCCGTACCCTCACCCGCGTACGTATGGAGCATACCCCCCACCCCAACAGTGTAAGTACGACCCGTACCCTCACCCGCGTACGTATGGAGCGTACCCCCCACCCCAACAGTGTAAGTACGACCCGTACCCTCACCCGCGTATGCATGGAGCGTACCCCCCATGCCAACAGTGTACGTACAACCCGTACCCCCACCTCGTATGCATGGAGCAAACCCACACCCGTGTATGTTCTAAGCGCACATATCCTGAAATAGGAGGGTTGGGTGCAGAGTCCTCCCAGCAGTGCCCAGACACAGGAGGGGTGGGTGCAGAGGCCTCCCAGCTGTGCCCAGTCACAAGAGGGGTGTGTGCAGAGTCCTCCCAGCAGTGCCCAGACACAGGAGGGGTGGGTGCCTAACACTCCCAGCAGTGCCCAGTCACAGGAGGGGTGTGTGCAGAGTCCTCCCAGCAGTGCCCAGACACAGGAGGGGTGGGTGCAGAGTCCTCCCAGCAGTGCCCAGACACAGGAGGGGTGGGTGCCTAACACTCCCAGCAGTGCCCAGTCACAAGAGGGGTGTGTGCAGATTCCTCCCAGCAGTGCCCAGACACAGGAGGGGTGGGTGCCTAACATTCCCAGCAGTGCCCAGTCACAAGAGGGGTGTGTGCAGAGTCCTCCCAGCAGTGCCCAGACACAGGAGGGGTGGGTGCCTAACACTCACAGCAGTGCCCCTGCAAAGAAAAGGGTGGAGTACCCACAGATCCAATGCCCACAAATGTCAGTCAGGTGCACAAAGATCCTGCAGTACATGTACCACATGTGTGCGAGGCTGGGAGTATACACATGCATAGCGCCAAAAAGAAAACATGTACACATGAAGTCATGGCAACAGTCTAGATACACAAGTACAGTGACCACCAAGGACGCCACGAATGATGCAGGTGGAGACATCGCTCAGCATGCTTGGCCAAAGTCTAACGAGTCCGTCACACACCCAGCCAATGTAGACACAGCTCAGCACCACATATTGGAAAGACCCTGCAGGGAAGATGTCAGGTTACACAGAGGAAGGAACACACCTTGGGACGATGACACCATGCAGTAACTGCTTACATGAACAAAGTTATGTAGCCAACAGCTTGTGATGGCACACAGATACCAGGATCCACCCTATGACCAGCACAAGACTACAATTCCCACACACCCAACACATAATCACCACCATAATGGGGCAGGTCGACCAACAGCAATACCAGACAGACAGTAGTGTACTAAGGAAAAAGAAATTGCTTTATTCAGCATCCAAAAATCTGTTTGTCCCTTGAAAGTTCAAAATGTACAATGCCCATAGGGCAATCCAAAGTTCAAATCCAGGTGGGGGACACAGTGGGACGCGTGTCCCCTAGCTTGCCTGCACAGTCAGACTCCTTTGTCTTCCAGAGCGGGGAGGGCATCATGTGGGGGGGAAGGACCAGGCACCGCAGGGACATGAGGGCGAAGGGTAGGCGTCGTGAGTGCAGGGATGGAGGACTCCACCACAGGGGGTGGGGCAGGGCCAAAGGCAGAGGCCAGGATGGCGCTGCACACCTTAGCAAGGTCCTCCAGCGACTCCCCTGCACCCGAAGGAACCACAGGCCCCAAGGAGGGGGGGGGCGGAGGGATGGGTCGCAGCGCCACTAGGGGAGGGTGTGGACAGGTGGGGACTCAACCACCCTGACCGGTGACTGCCTTGACCGCTTGCGGGGTGGTGTCACTGTGGGGCTCAGGGACAGAGCGACCATGAAGGAGTCTTTGCCAGATATGTGGCCAGGAGAGCTGAGGGGAGGGGATTTGGAGGGAGTGGATTTGGTGGAATGCGGACTCCCACTCTGGCTGCGTGGCTTACGTTTGCCCCCCGACCCAGTGGGTGTGCCTACTTCACCCTGTGTGTGTGTGCCAGGAGGTGTGCGTTTGACCTTCCCTGCTGGTGTGGTGCCTGTGTCTGTTGTGGTGGGTGCATGCTGACATCTGGGTGTACGTGGGACAGGCATGGGAGTGGGAAGTGTGGATGGGTCAGGGGTAGGGGGTTGGACGTAGCGCTGCAGGAGACCCACTGCTGCAGTCAGTGTTGAGTCAATGGATCTCAGCAAGTTGCGTTGGTCAGCCTGCGATGAGAAAATGCCCTCCAAGTATGCCTCCATGTTGTGCAGCACTTGGCTGTGGCCATGGAGGACATTAAGCATCACAGCCTGACCAACCTGCAACTGCCGCTGGATGTCCACAGACTCGGCATTGGCGGCAGCAGTGGAGACAGGGGCAGGGGGTGCGGTGCCTGGCAGGAAGGAGACATGTGGTGACTGGGCACACTGGGAAGGGACACGAGCAAGTGGGAGGCGGCTGATGGCAATGGAGGGGGCGGGGAGAGATGTTGTGCCTCTGTCAGCTGCTGGTGCAGCCTCCGCCCATTCGGAGAGATCATCCTCGGACACGTCAGCTTCATATTCTGTCGTGCCAGTGGACAGGTCCTCGGCCTCACTCTCCTCCGCCTCAGTTCCACTCGATGTGCCAGGCACGATGTCACCGCTGGCACTGGTGCTTGGTCCCTCCGCTCCGTCTGTGCTCATGTCTCCCTCCGTGTCCCTCGACGATGCTGTGGGCAAGGTGAAGAGACAGCAATTAATCATACACCTGTATACATATGTCACATGAGTCCAATCTACATAGGTTACAGTGCATAGCCTGAAAAGAAAGATCAGTAACATCTACAAAACAAGGTACAGATGTAGGGCATGCAACACACAGTTGGTTGACCCACCATGCCACTGAAAAACTATGGAGAGCATGACACAATAGCAAATGACATGAAATGGAGTTTGACAGAGGAGCCAGGCCCTGGGGACAATCCAGCACTGCATTTGCACCACACAGCGTTGCCGAAAATAGGGATGAGCAGGGACCATATCCATGAACTTGAGGCACATGCTGCATAGGTAATACTGAAAACATGCCCACCATGACTGGCTCACTGCACCTTGAGTGCATGTGCAGACAAACATCACACACTGGCCAGACCTAGCAAGGAGATATCAGGTTTTGACATGTAGGCTTTGCCCGCACCAACCACCCCCTACATGAGACAATTTGTTGAGACACAGGAAGCCCTTACAACTCTTAGTCTGGGTGAAATACACATGGGCTGGATGAATGCAAGATTGGACACCAAATACCCAAGGTGCGCCTGTCCAAATAATCATGTACAAATGGTCATCATCAGATGATTGTAACAAGACACACAGGCACTGGCCACCGTGAGTATGAACAAGGAAAATCAGGTCAGGCTGTACAGTGGACACTTGTACTACATTTTAAGTCAATATACATGGTGCCAGGGGACAATGGCACAGAGCACAACCTATGCTGTAGACACTGAGAGTGTCCACATTTTGTGATGACACACATGACACCTAGGAAAATATGCCCCAGGGGACAGTAGTGGCCACACAACTCCATGGTCCTGAATGGGAATGACTGCAACACACGCCACCATCCCTGCACTATGCGTATCGCACACTCATGCACATCATGTCACAGGCCACAACATAGGACATGTGTGCCGTAAGGCATGACACTTGAGAGACTAACTCCCATGTCTGGACTCAGCATCAGTGCCAACTGACATGGAACCCACAAGTACTGAACTGGACAGGGCACAGGCAAGGTCCCAAAACCTGTTACACACCACCCCCACACATGATGCTACAGGCATAGTTCACGTGGAGAAAGTGCCAGCCCACATAACCTTGTGAAGGAGTGACTACACACAGACCAGGGAACACATTGCAAGGAGGGGAAGGGAGGCAGGAGAGCACCGCTATACTGTGGGTAACAGGATCTGCACAGCACCTTAAAACCCTGGCAGTGTATCCATGCAACTGTGCACTTACAAATGCTGGTGACACACAACAAACACACATGTACCTACCCCCTTCCTGCTGCTGCTTCTCCTGTAAGCGCCTGTCCAAGTCTGGAAATACCACCGCCAGCACACGCTTGTGGATGTGGGTCAGACGGCGGCGCCCGCGGTTCTTATGGGTCTCAGGTGAGTCCCCCAGCAGGACCCGTGTGATCCTCCGCGTCCAGCACCGGATATCCTGCCAGCGTTTCCTCACCTGGGCCAGGCGCCGCTTGCGACCGTCCGTCCTCCTCACGGCACTGACGGCGTTCATCCAGATCTGCTTCTTGGCAGAGGCGCCTACCTGTGAGGATGAACAAGTGACACTACATCAATACACCTGGCACATGTCACAGAGACACATATTAGAACAAATTTGCTGTTTACAACAAGGCATAGTATGCATCCAACGCATTGCACCTTTGTCATAGGGACATGATCCTCTGGGGAAGGGCAAAAGCAGTACCTGCCATTGAAAGTACACAGGTGGAATGAGGGCAACGACACAATCAATGATCCAGGCTCACACTGTGCATCACAAGCTACACCAGGATAATGTGCAGCACCTCTAATCAGTCGCATGCCACAGGCCACTGACGCTACCTCAGCAGAGTACACAGACACACACAGGCACAGGACATTCACCTGCCATTGCCAAATGCAGCGACAAACCTCACTCTGCACATGTGCCACTAGACGGGGGGGGCTCACACGTGTGGGGCTGGCTCTGCACATCAGACATACAGCACTGCTCCCTGCTCACATCACATGGGCAGGGTATATCCATCCCTCATGCAGCCCGGGTGCCACACTCCACATATGCACCCACCCACATGACAGGGGACTTACACACACACCGATGTCCAGGGTACAAACACATCATGTGGACACTCTCAGCACAGGTACACAGAACTAACACACATCTGTGGGTACAGTCACCTGTCACACTGGGCTGACCACATAATCAAATGAGGACTGTAGAGGCTACATTCCCAGGAGGACAAGACAGGCAGAATGTGGCATGCACCATGCAGTGATTGTCACAGTAAACACAATGCAAGTGAGGACGGCAGACATGCACCACAGCATGCTCTGGCTGGGAGACATCAGGCATTATCCCCCCTGGGACCCCCCCTACAGTACATAGCATGTGTGTCACACCTGGACACAATGCCAGAAGTCACAGTCACAAACAAGGGACACAGTCTGTGCTAGTAGACTCTGCACTCACCTGATACCCTGGTCGCCCATACAGCAGGGGGTACTGTGGGAGGATCACATCCAGCAATGCCAGGTTCTCCTCCAGGGTGAAAGGCTGTGCCCTCTCCACAGACCTTGACATGGTTCCAGGGAATCAGTAGCAGCAGCTGGGTCGTAGAATCCAAAGATGTGCAGGCAAGTGCTCCCTCATGGGACCTGGCTGCCTTATATCTGCCTTGCTGGCCTGTTTCATGCACAGGAGTACAGAGTGATTGGTCACTCACATTTGCATCCTATGTTTCCTCCAATCCCTTCAAACCTAGCACAGTCAGTGGGTTCTTATTGTGTTTTTTTCTTGAGCATGATGTCAACTCCAGAACCACATTGCAACAAAGTAGATTCATTCAAACTGACTACTGCTGTGCACCTGCTGAAAAAAATTCTAACTTTAAACTTGGTCTCCATGACAACCAGCATGCATGTAGGCCTTTATACTTGTCCCTCATGTGTCCCCTATGTAATTTGGAGTTTTACACACAGGTACGGTGCGTACTGGGGCCCTAGGGTACCCCAAATGCATAGCAACGGCCCGTACAGGCGTGTGTACGGTCCGTATCACTATGGGTGTGCTCGCGTATGCGTACCCATAGTGATAGTGAGCGTACAGGCGTGAGTACGGTCCGTACCACTATGGGTACGCATACGCGAGAACACCCATAGTGATAGTGAGCGTACAGGTGTGTGTACGGTCCGTATCACTATGGGTGTGCTCGCATATGCGTACCCATAGTGATAGTGAGCGTACAGGCGTGAGTACGGTCCGTACCACTATGGGTACGCATACGCGAGAACACCCATAGTGATAGTGAGCGTACAGGCGTGTGTACGGTCCGTATCACTATGGGTGTGCTCGCGTATGCGTACCCATAGTGATAGTGAGCGTACAGGCGTGAGTACGATCCGTACCACTATGGGTACGCATACGCGAGAACACCCATAGTGATAGTGAGCGTACAGGCGTGTGTACGGTCCGTATCACTATGGGTGTGCTCGCGTATGTGTACCCATAGTGATAGTGAGCGTACAGGCATGAGTACGGTCCATACCACTATGGGTACGCATACGCGAGAACACCCATAGTGATAGTGAGCGTACAGGCATGTGTACGGTCCGTATCACTATGGGTGTGCTCGCGTCTGCGTACCCATAGTGATAGTGAGCGTACAGGCGTGTGTACGCTCACTATCACTATGGGTGTGCTCGCGTATGCGTACCCATAGTGATAGTGAGCGTACAGGCATGAGTACGGTCCGTACCACTATCGGTACGCATAAGCGAGAACACCCATAGTGATAGTGAGCGTACAGGCGTGTGTACGGTCCGTATCACTATGGGTGTGCTCGCGTATGCGTACCCATAGTGGTACAGACTGTACTCACGCCTGTACGCTCACTATCACTATGGGTACGCATACGGCAGCACTCCCATGGTGATAGGGAACGTACACAGGCCCTCTGAGCGAATGTACGGTGCCTTTCACACATCACAGTGGTGACAGGCAGCACACAGGAAGGAATAGAGCTGACATACTTGTCCATGGATGGACATCAAGGCATTGTCTGGGCAGTACTACATGTGTGGGGCACAGGTGTGAAAGGCTGTGATGTGGCACATTACTCCTGAGTCGAGAAGGCACCAGATGTATGATGAGATGTGTACAGATGTTATGTGTGACGGTGCAATGTGTGCCAGGCATGCCCTTCACTCCTTTGACATGTGTGCATGTCGTACTGCACACTTGGGATGAGCGTCACTGGCATGGCACAGTCAACAACACACGCAAGTGTCCCCTGATGCCCGCTACAGGGGTTACCACACCAGACATGTGACTACCCACGGTGCACGATGTGTCTATGTCATGTATGTGTGGTGTGTTCCCATTAGCTTGATGTTGGTGTTCCCTCAAGAGCATCAGCTGTTGCAGCAACCAACATGTGTCTGTGTGTAGATGGACATGGCACACTGTTACGCACACCATGCCACATGTGGTATCGGATGTGAGGTGCGTATGTATGCATGGGACCCGGAGTAGCGTAACAAGGACATGTCTGCATCCTCTCAATGAATGTGTGGTGAGTCATTACATGTACACCTTATTGGCAAGTTGTGTGGGCTGTCCTAGTGTAATGTCATGTGACCTGTGGCTCTAGTGTTCCGCTACCTGTCTCTGAAATCGACATCCTACTTCTGCTGATGTGTTGATGTATTTCACTCCTGTGTTGCGTCTGGCTGTTCACTTACACTGGGACACAGATAATCCCATGCCATGGCATGTGGAGGTTCACAATCTCCGTGTGTAGCTGGGTCTTGGTAGGAGTGTCACATGGCAGCCATACGTGTCCAGGGCATGTGGCACATACCTGACTCCGTATGTAGCATATGTGTATTGACAGATTAACATGTGCTCAGTACAAATAAATTGTTGTTGTAGTGCACTCAGTCTTCCTTGTCACTTCCAAATTACTGCAGAGCGCCGCCTCTTCCCCGACCAATTCCGGACATGGCTGACATGCGGGAGAATGACTGTATCCGCTGCTACCGCTTCCCCCAACCGTTGATTGAGGAGTTGACAGCAAGGCTGGCACCACACCTGCAACCGCTGCACAGGTATCCTACGGCACTGACACCCAAGCTGAAGGTAATGGCAGCCCTCCATTTTCTTGCCACGGGTACCTTTCAATATACCATAGCTCATGTTGGTGGCATGTCCCAGAGCATGTTCAGCCGTGTGCTGCATGATTTCTTAGAGGCCATGTTGCTTCACCTGGATGAGTTCATCCATTTCCCTACTCCTGAACTGTTGACTGGGGTCAAGCGTGGATTCTATGCCCTGGGAGGGATGCCCCATGTCATTGGGTCCATAGATGGGACACATGTGGCTTTGGTACCACCACAGGCACAGGAGGTAGCGTACAGGAATCGCAAGCACTATCACTCCATCAATGCCCTTGTGGTGTGTCTGTCCAACATGGTGATTTCACATGTCTGTGCTCATTTTCCAGGATCAGCACACAATGCCTACATCATGAGGCGTAGCAGGGTGCCTGAAATGATGATGCAGCTGCGCAACGAACGAGCATGTGTTGTTGGTGGGTACACTCTGGCAGTCCTGTATTTAACGTCATCTCCCTGTCTTACTGCTTCTCCTGACCCACTGTTGTCCATGATGTTTCCATGTAGGGGACGCTGGCTATCCCAACATGTCATGGCTGATTACACCTCTCTGCAACCCCATCACGCCGGCCCAGCTCTGCTACAATACCGCCCATGGCCGGACAAGGCGAGTGATAGAGAGGACATTTGGTCTCCTGAAGAGCCGATTCAGATGCCTCCACAAGACCGGCGGCACAACATGGCAGTTGAGAAAGCTGTGCCACTCATCCTGGATCAAGATGATCAGGACCATCCACCCGTGGAGGACGAAGGGCTTGGCAATGGGGCTAGTGATGTGGAGGATGTGGTTCCGCAAGAGGACATCCGGAGTCCCGCTCATACGCGACTTCTTTGCTTAGTGGTGAGTACCAGTGTCTGTGTGTGCATGCATTGGTCCCCGTGTGGCATGTGTTGCGATGTGTGTGTCCATCTGCATGTATGCCACGTGAGTCAGAGGTGTGTGTGGATGTGTCACTGGAGTGATGGTGCCAGGGATGAGTGTATTACCCCAGTCATAATTGTGACCTAGCATGTTGTCATCCTTACATGTGTCGAGTACATGCACATGCAAGTGGCTGTGCTTTTTGTGGCTGACTTCTTGTGTGTCTCTCATCCCCAGGTAATTGCGCATGCCGTCTGCTGGTTGCATTGTTGTGGCACTGCTATTCCTCATGGACACGTCATCGTGTGCTGACTCAGCGTTACACGCACGGACAAGTTTGGAAGTCTCCTTAGGGTAAGGGATTCATCAGGGGTGTATTGGGTGTGGCAGTTGTTTATGATGTGTGCACACTGCCCCTGTCAATGTTTGGTTCCTCTGCAGACATGTCGCATCACCATGGGACACATGACATGTAGCTGGGTACACCTGAATAGATGGCCAGACTTGTTGCCAGTCATCTGTGATGGGATAGTGGATTGTGATGATGGCATCAATGTGTGTAACACTGCCCTCGGACACATACGGTTTGCATTTGCTTGACATGGTGTGGGACTTCCACATCAGAGGATCAATGGTGTATGGCAGCCTCTCCGTGAGCAGCAGGGGGTGTTTAGCTGTTAGCTGACACTTGTGTGCCAGTTCCATGGCTATCACGCATTTGTGCTGCAGAAGGGGGGTTCCAGTGTTGGACCCACATGTTACTCCACATGACCTGTTTATGTGTACTCCGAGTTGCCTCTGCATTCCCGAATACATGACTAATAAAGGTGTCCCTATGCCTCCAAGGTGCCTCTTCTCAGTCAATGCTGGTGTGTTGCCACGGTGCATACGGCATGTCTGGCATGGTTTTCCCTGAAAGTGGCTATGTGTCTATGTGTCGAGTAGCAAGATGCAAGCAGTTTGTGTGGGATTAGACTGTGTATTGTGCATGATGTCCATGACTGTGTGGGTTTTGTTACATGTGCCATCCCCATGCATCCAACGTTGGGCAGGCCACCATTCTCTGCATCCACCTGACTCAAGCTTGCAGGACATGGTTCTGCCACCTGTCCACACATACCTGGGTGCCCCCCAGGACACTCCACATGATCCCTGACCTCTGCGCATGGCTGTCGCTGTACTCAATATGTCTGTCGGCACGGTTGTGCGGCCACCCCCTCAGCTGGTTGGGCCCATCACGGGTGTGTATGGTGCTCCATGTCTGTCTTGCCTAATACATTGTGACCCATGTGTGTCCTGTGCCAGACTCAGGCCCCAGGGTGTGGATGGTTGAAGTCAAATGAGAACTCAGGCATGGTTAGACTTTACAAGACACATGTAAGGTAATAATGCAAAATGTAGGCATCTCTTAATCGTGTAACTTTTTATTTTTGTTGGGGTACTTGGGGGGGGGGGGGGTATGACATGAGGGGCTTTCCGGGTGTGTGGAATCCAAAGTTCACTAGGGGAGTTGGTGTCCTTGCCATTGGAAATCCTCAGAGTCCATGCCACAGTCTTTGTCAACATTGGTCAGACAGTGACCAGCAAGTCCATGTGACAGAGAATGTCTTTTGCTGCTGTGCTGCTGTTGGTCCAGTGGGCCAGGTGCCAGGCCAGGTGTCCTGGGAGATGGTGCTGTTGCGCTGACCCTCACGGTCTTTTCTGTGGACGACCCGCCCTCCTGCGGGGACCCTCAGAAGCAGGCCGTGACGATGTTTGGGATGCTCCGTCGGATGACTCCTCCTCCTCCTGATCCCTCCCTGTGGGTGGTGATTTTCTACGCCTGGTGGCACAGGGAGGGTTGCCCATGTTGTCGGCTATCCGACGGAGTGTACTGTGAATTCCCGTGAACACCGTCACGAGCTCAGCCTGTCTGTCCTCCATCCGCCATTGGTGTCGCAGTAGACAGGCATGTTGCTCCGCATGTTGCTGGGCCTGCTGGGTCTTGATCTCCTCGAGGATGAACACAACCTGGGCCATGCCCGTGGTGTCCTGCCGGTATGTGTCCAGGATGTTTCTGACATGGGAATATACCGGTTCCGCAGCTAACTGGTCAGGCTCGTGCCTCCGCCGTCCTCCACTCCCACCACCCGTGCCCACTTGCACCTGGCCTGCCCTTGTGGGCACATCGGGTCTCCGGGACCCCTGAGGGGGGGCATTGGCGTTGTCTCCTGCCTCCTCCTTGGTGCCCGGTACACCGTGTCCCTCCTGGCCAGCCTGGCTGCATTGTGGTGGTGGGGCAGGGATCCTGGGTGTCTCCTGGGATGTGGCAGGAGTGGGGGTGGTGGTTGGCCCAGTTGTACCTGACGCAGGTGCTGCAGGTGGTTGGACACCAGAGGGGCCAGGTTGGTCGGGGTGGTCCACAGAGTGGTGAGAGTCGTCGCAGCCGGTGGCTCCGTCATCCTGCAGAGCCGGGTCCTGTGAGTCTTCCCCCCCAGTGTTGGGGGGTGATCCACGACGTTGACCTGTGTGTGAGAGAGACAATGTTAATTTTGTTCCATGCAACATCCATGTTTCATTCGTTTCTAAGTTGGCACATTTCCTCTGGGAATTTGGATATGTCTTGCATTCCACTCACAGTGCACTTGTGCATGGGTATGTCCCTTGGCCACAGCTTTTTCGACTTTACCTATGTGTGGCACAGTCTTACTTGCTGCGTCAATTGTGACTGCAGTCAGCAGTGGAGTGGGCAGGTGTGGCGAGCCATGCATTGGCGCCTTCCGTGTTGCACTGTACGTGGGCACATGGAGTTGTTCCACACACTTATATGATGCAGGTAGCTGTCATTGTGCTCGTGCACAGGTTGAGACATGGCCCAGTGTTTTGCCAAGGAGAAGAGAGGGGGATTCAGGCACTGGCCACCCTTGTCTACATTCACGCAGTCCACCTGCTGACGAGCAGACATTCCCACACACCCCAAGGCTGAATTGGTCTCCCTGTGTGTCCCTTTCTCACTCCCTCTCTGTCCCCCTCTCCCTCCCTCCCTGTGTCAGCCTCCTCCCTCTGTCCATCTCCCTGTGTCTCCCTCCCTCTCTCTCCCCCTCTCCCTCCCTCTGTGTGTCACCCTCTGTCACCTCAGCCCAGATTCCTAGGCACACACTTTTTGCAGATCTTTGAATGGCCCTTGGCTTGTTGATGTGAGTTTGTTTCTAATCTCCAGGCACCCATTGGGTGTAGTGTCTGTGTCTGCGCTGCTGCTGTGGTGGTGTGTGCTGCCACTCTTTCACAGTGTTGGCTGTTCATTAGCTGCTGTCATGTGCACAAACGTGCCGTCACCCCCATGTCTTAATGCAAGGCGTACGCCATTTGCTGGCAAGTCTTTCCTGTGTGGGGACACACTGTTTGTCTGGCTGTGACCTGGGCCTTATGGGCAGAGGGCATTGTTGTCTGCTTCTGAGTTGCACTATGTGATTTTTGGGGCCCACACTCCCGCCATCCGGCTTACCGTGTCTTGTGTTGGTGTTTTCTGTGGCCTGTGACTTTGCATTGTCCAGCTGGGTGCATGGGGCATGGTGGAGCCAGTGGCATGTGCGTGTTCATGGAGTGTGGTTGAGTCATGCGATAGCTTGGGGTGGTTGCGTGCCTGATTGTGAGTTTGGTTGTGGATGACGTTCCCCCCATGTGAGGTGAGTTGTTTGTGTACTCACCCGGGTCTCGGAGTCCTTCTAATCCGTCCACTGCCACCACCGGCAGTATGGCCATCACCCTCTCCTCCCAGGGATGGTATTGTACGCGTCTGCGGGGCGGCCCTCCTCCAGTGACGTTGGCCTGGTTGTGGTCGTCGGTCATTTTGGCTCGGACCCTCCTCCGCAGATCGTACCACCTGGCTTGGCATTCATGCCTGGTCCTTCTGGTGGACGCAACAGCATTCACAGCATCGACAATCGTCTGCCACATGGCTGTTTTTTCTGAAATGCTGGTCTGTCTGACCAATGTTCCAAAGAGGTGTGGCTCGACTCTGAGGATTTCATCGACAAGGACCTCCAACTCTCGGCTAGTGAACTTTGGATTCTTGTTAGTGGGCATGGTGAGGGGTGTGGGTGTGGATGGTTGTGGGTGTGTGGGTGTGGTTGTGCAGGTGTGTGTGTAAATGTGATGAGGGGGTGTTTGTGAAGGTGGGTGTGTGAAGGTGTGCAAGTGTAAGGTTTAGTAAAGGTTCAAGTATGGTGCTGTAGGTTGTCTGTGGGGTCTGGCAGCAGTGAGTCTGTTGCAAAGGCTCATGGTTTGTGTCTGTGGGCCCTTTTTATTGGTCCATTGGTGGGTGTGGCTGTGTTTGAACTTTGGGTGGGTGTGTTATAAGGAGTGGTTGGGTTTTGGGCCTCTGTTTGGGATTTTGGCAGTTGCAGGTCAGTGAATGTGTTGTTTTTGTGCTTGTTGGACATGTTTTGTGGCTTTGTGCCATTCGAATGGTGTATTCTTGTGTTGTTTTGCTTTGTCCTGGTTGTGTACGTGCGTTTTTAGCGTGTGTACGGTGTGTACTTCAAGAATTTTGTTGTACAGTGCTGTCCTTGTGTCTGGCTTGGTACGACTCGTACATGCGCGATGTTGGGTGAAGGTGCTGGTGTTGGGGCCTGGGGTGCGCTCCGTCCTTAGAATGTTGTGGTGGGAGTACGCTCCATACGTACGCGGGTGAGGGTACGGGTCGAACATACACGGTTGGGGTGGGGGTACGCTCCATACCTACGCGGGTGAGGGTACGAGTCGTACGTACACGGTTGGGGTGGGGGTACGCTCCATACATACGCGGGTGAGGGTACGGGTCGTACATACACGGTTGGGGTGGGGGTACGCTCCATACGTACGCGGGTGAGAGTACGGGTCGTACATACACGGTTGGGGTGGGGGTTACGCTCCATACGTACGTGGGTGAGGGTACGGGTCGTACATACACGGTTGGGGTGGGGTACGCTCCATACATACGCGGGTGAGGGTACGGGTCGTACATACACTGTTGGGGTGGGGGTACGCTCCATACGTTCGCGGGTGAGGGTACGGGTCGTACATACACGGTTGGGGTGGGGGTACGGTCCGTACATACACGGTTGGGGTGGGGGTACGCTCCATGCATACGCGGGTGAGGGTACGTGTCGTACATACACGGTTGGGGTGGGGGTACGGTCCGTACATACACGGTTGGGGTGGGGGTACGCTCCATGCATACGCGGGTGAGGGTACGTGTCGTACATACACGGTTGGGGTGGGGGTACGGTCCGTACATACACGGTTGGGGGTGGGGGTACGCTCCATGCATACGCAGGTGAGGGTACGGGTCGAACATACACGGTTGGGGTGGGGGTACGCTCCATACCTACGCGGGTGAGGGTACGTGTCGTACATACACGGTTGGGGTGGGGGTACGCTCCATACATACGCGGGTGAGGGTACGGGTCGTACATACACGGGTGTACATACACGGGTGGGGATTCGACTCGTACATTGGAGGGCTGGGGGGAGTGTTGGGCACGTATGCGGGCTCATGTCTCCATGGTTGCTATGGGAGTTCGGTGCGGACGGTGTTTTTTCCATACGGTTGTAACATCGGACGCACGGGATGGATCGTACTTGCGCGGTCGGACTTCACTTTTCACATTTGTACGGTAAATCGTCCGGGGACGTGTCGGACACATTTTCCGACCCGAGGACGTGTGGGGATTTATTCCCAATGCGATTCGTATGGACTTTTTCCCATGCGAATCGTACTTGGCAGTTTGTACGGCACTTGTACGATTCGTACGGTAAAAAGACCGGATACTAGTCGTACGGGGAATTTTTTTACAGGATCGTAATCGGCACCAAAGTATTAGGAGAACTGACAGGAGAAGAACCGATAATTGCAGGAGGAGCAGAAGGCAAAGGAGATCTAAGATCAGGAGATGAGGGCAAAGAAGTTGAGGCTAACGGTAAAACCGGCAGAGGCGGTAATACTGGAGGAGGCAAATGCGGAAGAGCCGGAACAGGCGGAGGTAGCGCTGGCGGCTGGACAGGCTGTAGCGGCTGAGGTGCATTGGCACTTTGTGCATAGGGCGGAGGCAACCCTAATAAATGGGACATTAGGGGATCTTCTTCTATATCTTTCTTATTATCAGTAGGGGAAACAGGCAACACCGGATAGCATTTATCTATCGCCATACGATGCTGTCTTTCTGAAATTTCAGTCGCATTATCAATTTCATCGTCATTAAACTGTTGGGCAGCCTGTATAATTGTCATACCCTGTGCTTTTCTATCTCGTTTTGCTTGTTTAATTTCTTTCTGTTTGGCTTCCGTACGCCAAAGGCGGAAAGAGTCAAACATTGCCGGCCGGGCTTTTCTTTTGAATAAAACTGCTTCTAAATTGTCTAGCACATCAGGAACAAAACTACCATTTTCTGGCCATCTTAGAACACCATCTTTCTTAGTGTATCGGGTCCATGTCTCGTTAAAGGCAGTGGGGCCAATACCATGTTTTGAATAGAGCACATATGTGGGAGTTCCAACCGAAGGAATCGGACAAGAGTCTTCAAGTCGGGAATCCCTATTACAACCAAAGCAACAAATTCTTCCAAACTTAGTCAGACCAGGCATCTCGTGATATCACCGGACTGTTCACAAACTTCAAGGGGGTAAAACTTAGTTTACGCAGCACAAATGCACTTGCCCTCGGCTTCGGCTATTGCAATAGTCGAATCTAAGGACTATAAATACCCAAGAAAAAAACCAAAGAACAAAAATTGTGGGCGCGACCCACGAAGATACTTAACTAAGGACGTCGTCTCACACCAACAGAGGCCCGTCTATCTTCTCGCCTTACCATACATCATCAAAGGAAGGGCCAAAGCAGGGCGGCAGTCAGGGCAGCGGTTGTTAGTAGCCGTCAGGAAGGAGTAACCGCGCTGCAAAAGACCTTCGGACCACTTTCGACATACAGGGGTCGCTTAATGTGGCTCGCAAACCCTCCGGAATTTTCTTGCGGGGTTCCTCACGACCTTCAGGCAGAACCGGTACCGCTGAAGCCGCCCCATGTTGGGCGCCAGTTGAAGAACCAGAACCTTTTGGGCCTGGAGGCGCAGGGTACGCCCTAGTCTCCGGAGTTCTCCTGCTCAGCTACACAGAGACATGGGACACTCTGTCGGCGTTAGAAGATCCGATTTATTTAGCTGCAGCTAGTACAGTTATCCCAGAAGTACACAAAGTAGGTTCTCAGGAGACTGCCACTTCACTCTGTGGCGCACAATCTTTTATACCCTATAGGTAACATATACATTAACCCAATATACTCCCAGAACACACAAGAAAGAGCCAATAGGAAAAGTTGAAAAACAGGACAGAATCAATAGGAGAGATTGGAAAAACAAAGTGTCAGATGACTCGAAGAAACCTCTCCTCCAACTATGTTTGTCACCCCTCCCTCAATCTAATTCATTAACAGATTGGTAACTAACTTGCAGGTGGCGAGATACGTTTGTGTGTGTTGGAGGACAGTTGTGAAACGAGAGAATGCTAGCAGAAGACAGTGAAGGCCAGACGATAAGATAAAGTCAGGAAAGAATAGTGTGAATCAACAGATAGTTGAGACGGGGATTAGAAAACCAGACAGGGATTAGTGTACTCGGCCAGTCCTAACACCAGCTTTTCAAACAGAGGCAAAAAGCGTATTTCGACACCAGGCTGCAGAAAAAGCAGAATAGACTTTGTTCACCGTGCTGCCTGAGTGATGGCAACACAAAATGGCGGTGGAGCACAAAATGGCGGGTCGATTCGATAGCGATCAGAAATCGAAGTTCCTCAGTACCACCTAAAAACCAAGCAGCCCTTGAACAAGACCAAAGACTCATCCACAGATATTACTTTCCCTGGAGCATTGGTCATAGAAAATAGATCTACAAAGTGATCAAGAACAGGCTGAATCTTAAAAAGACGGTCATAATCAGGGTGATCTTGTGGCAATGCTAAACCTTTAGTGACAAAATGCAGAATCTGAAGTAGAAGCGAATACCGATCACGACTCATGATTGCTGGAAATATAGCTGTTGCAATCAAGGGACTAGTATAACAATATGAAGAAATCGACGGCTTCCTTATCAAGCCCATCAAAAAAAGGTAAATCCAAGAACTTCAACTCATCCAGATTTGTGGGAGTCTACCGGGTAGGTCTAGAATGGGGCCTAAGTCTGGTACTGTTGTCCCTCAAATACTGTTCAGCGTACAAATTAGTCTGCTCAACAATCTCTTCCGAAAATACATCCTCCATAAAGAACTAAATAAAATGTAAAGGCAAAACGTTTTTAGTATCTACTCTACACCTTCGAACACCAGTAAAGGCAAGAAATGTCGGATGCACCATGTCTGGGGCAACCCATAGGTCAGCTCTTCCAAAGGGAAGCCTTGCAGCCACAGACTGCAATCCAGATGCCTCTTGCTGCACTATCGGCACATCAATGTCCTCCTCATCCTCCACTTCATCTGCACTGAGAGTGGCTTCATCATCAGATGATTCCTCTCGGGCAGAATATTCCCAGCCAGAATCTCCCACTCCCTCCTCTGCCTCAGATGCAGAGTTAGTCTCATAATCATAGTCAGAGGAAGACTCGAAAAGCATACCAACAACCTGCTAATCAGTCATCCTGCTGCTAGCCATAATCCCTACTAAGAAAGGAGACTTTACAAACAACACAACAACAACCAACACTGTGCAAAATAAGTAAAAAAACAAAGTGTTGCTTTATCACAAAGATCTGTTTACTCAAAAGGTATACCACTCACTTGCCAGAGACAGCTAGACTCACCAACACCTACTCTGCACTAGAAAGAAAAAACAAAACAACTCACAAGACAAAAAAATACACATCCAGAAAAATTGCAAAAAGATTTTCACCCACAATAAAACAGAAGCTAAACATACTGCTATTTTAACACCATTTGCAAAAACACATCTGTGCAGGGAAATGATACTCATTTGGAGTAAACAGTACACAAACTGTTTTCTTACCAAACACATGCAACTACAGAAACTGCAGACCTACCAGTGATGCAACTGCAAGCTAGAACATCAGTCAAAAGAGCAAAAGCCTTGAATAAGAATAAAAAGGAGAAATAAAACATTACAATCACAAATGCAAATGACAAGAAATAAAACAATTAACATTATAACACACTATGCCACTACCCAAAAGGCCAATCTGCCACCAACCAAAAACAGCCAAAAATAAATAATAACTGATGCCCCATCCCATTGGGGCAACCCTTACTCATGGGGCCACCCCCAAACATAAATATATACATATCCCTTGTGCTAGTGGGGCAGATAGGCCTCAAAATAGGGCTGCAGAAAGCGGGTGAAAGTAATTAAAACAAATTATTAGAGCCAATAGGGAGGACCCTTACCGAAGGGGCCACCCCCAAACATCAATATATACATATCTCTGGTGCTAGTGGGTTTTCAGCCCCCATGATCCACCCACCAAGGGGGCAGAAAGCAGCCACAAATACTAGAAAGAATTTGGGGGGCAATTCTAGCCCAAGGGATCGCCCACATGCACAAAGATTTAAATTCCCTGGTGTTATAGGTGTTTTCTGCCCCCAGTGGCAGATGGGTCTGAAAATCAGCCCTATCTGTCACCGGTGGGGCAGAATACAGCTGACACAAAATGCCCCCCTTTGGATGTGACCCTTGCCAGCGGGGTCGCTTCCATTTACTAAAGAAATAAAATCCTAGTGCTAGGGGGTTTTCTACCCTCCACTCTGGAGCAGATGGGCCTTCAAATAGGGATGATCCAACACAGGGGGAGGGGGCAGAAAACGGCCACAAGTAGCAAAAAAATTTGGGGGTGATCCTTGCCCATGGGATTGCCCCCATTCACAAAGATTAAAATTGCCTACTGCTAATGGTGTTTTCTGCCACTCCATAGGAAGCAATCCTTGCCCAAGGGGTCACTTCCATTTCCTAAAAAATTATCCCAGGTGCTAATAGGGGCATTCCTGCTGCACAATCAAGACCCCAGGCACAATCGTGCAGCTGGAATACCCCTCCAAGCGACATCGGGGGAGAGGAAAAACTCTTTCCTCTCCCCCGGTGTCTCGGTCCACATGGAACGCCCGCTTCAGAGCAGCAAAAACCTACCTGTTCCTTTGGATGCGCTGGAAGGAAATGGCTTCCAGTGCGTCCAGCGGCTCTTCATGACGTTGGCGTGCGCTGTGCGTGCTGATGTCTTTCACATCTTCCCCTCGATGAGTGGCAGCGCCAAGTCTGTGGTATTATGATCCAGCAGCAAGACCTCCACCAGGTTTCCCTTCCCCCACCATTACCGTTGCAAACAAAAAGAAACAGCAAGGTGGGTTTCTAGGGCCAGCTCACTGTCACTCCCTTTCTCTTGTTCTTGTTGTTGCTATTTCTACATAGTTTTTACTGGACACAAAGGTATTGGAGCGCTTTACACAAAGACCCATGAGATTACACAAGGACGCATTAATTTCCCTTGCCACAGGAATGTTAACGTTTACAGATTTGCTCCTCTACGTCCCATGTTGATTGACAGCAGGGACCCTTACACCCGTGTGACATCAGCTCACCGAAGCTTGCTGTTCATGCTGCTTCTCTCAGTGAGCAGTGATGTTTTTGCACATATTAGTTTGACAGTGTTCAGGTCCGTTCGTCGTAGCCTGCTTGAGGATGTTGTGAGTACTTCAGCACTAAATGAGCTTACTTTGGCAAGTGTCAATACCTCTGCCACTGAGGCTTCTCTGATGCTTTGGAATACATAAGTTCCTCATCCTGCTGGCATGAGAGCGGGTTAAACACTCAATATCGCATGGTATGATCTGCATCATTTAAGTTAGAATCACAGCAAGGCTGACTGTGCCAACTCTGTTTACCTCTCTTCGAAGGCTGTGCTTTTACATTAGGTGACAGCCCTCTATTATTTACTACATTTACAAAGCGACAAAAGAGCAGTATGTCCTTTCAAAATATGGAAAGAGGAGCCATAAACAGCTTTCTTCTCAGCACCTGTCACTCACTGTTTGCCTCTGCCTTCCACCTTGTCTTGTGCTTCCAGGCCTTTTAGCTAGGTTCGTGCTATACAAATATCACATGCAGTATTTATAGGATATACAAGGAGATGATGGACAGAGCGCTGAAACTTTTCAGACCCTCACCCTCTATATATGCAAATCAGTCTTGACCCTGTGCCTCATGGGAACAGTCCAATCCGAACTGCCATGCCAGGTCCTCCCTGGACCGGAAACAAGCATCCTGGGACCAGATTTGGGGTTACACCCCTCATCAGCCAGGCTAGCATGAATCCAGTGGCAAAGTGAGCAAGGGACCCACATCTTGGTATACTCTGCCAACTTAGGGCAAACAAAGCAAACTCAAGGAGATTATTTATTGGAGAAACATAGGGGCATATTATCAAGCCAGGCGATAAAATTATCACCGCTTTAGCGGCAGAAAACTGCCGCTAAAACGGCGATAATGAGCTTGATAATATGCTCTATGGAATTCCAATTGAAGCCCATGTTAGATGTGAAGGACATCTAACCTGAGCTTCAATTGGACTTCCATAGAGCATATTATCAAGCTCAGTATCGCCGTTTTAGCGGCAGTTTTCTGCCGCTAAAGTGGCGATAATTTTATCACCTGGCTTGATAATATGCCCCATAATGTGGTTATTGTGAAATTCTTCCTACATCAAATCTTAAGAACATGTGTATTAAGTACAAAAAATCAGAATGCCACAGACAATAATTTTTTTATATAGTCAAGGGTGTATTTAGTGCTTGACTATACAAACTGATTAATGACATCCCTCAGTCTCTGTTGGAATGGGTGAATTAGAGCAGGGTTACTCCCGCCTGTATCCTGCTAATGGTGTAATTGCTGCCCCCTCTTCTTTCTGCTTTCCCTCTAAAGCTTAGACTGGGCTAGAAAGCACCCCACAACGGGTAGCAAAGAGTCTGAACAATGTAGAGTCTGTAGACAGGAACTGCCTGACCAGGAGCACTGCATGCACTGGTGCAAGAATGGATCTTGCAATAGTTAGTTAAAAGTCTGCAGACAGTAAGTGCCTCCTGTTCACTAAATCCTCCACCGCACCCGCCTGCCCGTTCTCCACACTTCTCCAACATCGCCACCCCGCTCCCCTTCTCCACCCCACCCACCCTCACATTCTCCACCCTCACCCACCCTACTGTTCTCCACCCCTACCCAGTTGCCAGTTTTAAAAGCATCTTGCCAATTTTAGAGTTAACTTAAAACTAATCAAAAGATGAGGCACTTTGCAGTTTTAAAAATAAAGTCTTTTTACAAAACCAACTGCTCATAGTAAAAAGCAGACTCATATACATTCATGTTGCTAAAGGCAACATATATTTTCTATATGTAACTGCAATGATGTGATCTTAAGAACGCAGTCTACCCACAAAGACATTGTTTTATATTGCAGATCTATTACATTTTGTATGTGACCGTGTTTTTTGTGGATTCTTATGTATGTGCAACTAATGCTGTCTACACAATCCGAACATTATTTATATAAATCTATGGTCTTCAAGTGTACTGGTGACTTAAGGCTATCTTAGCCTGCCCCTCCCCCCACTTAGACACACAACACTACCAGGTCTATTCACAAGATCTTTTTAAAGTATGCCAATTAATACTCATGTGGTACTCTTTTATATGGCTTTTGAGGTGGTGGGAAAGCATCTAAAATTGGAATAAAATGGGAATCTTCTGGTATAGTCATATACACTTAGTACACATAGAAAGTACTATGTCCTCTTTGCATTTTTTCCATGTACTGCTCTCCCCAGCCCTTTCAATACCTAAATACTTAATGCTACATTTCTGCCTCTGACTGCTATCCTTCTTACTAAATTCTAATACCATAATCCACTCTATAATACTATACTCCCTCAAAAACAATTTATAACACTCAAGCTACTTCCTAAGATTACTCTTCCCTAAAATCCACTCACTAAACTCCACTATACAGCGAGACATATTGGTATTTCCAATGCTTGTTTCAGAGCTGTGTTCACTGAAAGGATAGGTGCTGCTTTTTATGTAAATGTTTCCCTTTTGGAAACACATCAAGGAAGCAGACGCAGGTACCCTGGAACTGTGGGGGACCTCTGCCTGTTCCCCACAGGCTGGCTGATAGGATTACCAAAGAAGAAACTGTACAACAGGGACAGATTCTGGTGGTGTAAAAGTAAATAGGAGAGGGAGTCTCACTTTCTCACCACATTGAAGGATCAGTGACCTGAATATTTTTGGGTGAATGTCCAGTTCTTAGTACTCATGTGGGTGAATACCAGGTATATACTGTGAAAATGCATGGGTACTTCACAGGTGGGAGTCATTCTGTGGAAGTGGCCCAAAGTTTTGCTCGGAAGCCCGTGGCTGGAGCTGCTGTATGTCAGTGTGCCAAATACCAAGGCTGCGCAGTCTTTTGATTATATCTCAGGTCTCTTTAATCAACCAACAGACACCTCCTGTCTCTTTATCTCACTCTTACAGGTTCCGTCTTCCACCCTTTGTCATGTTTTTTCTGTCTTTTTCTTCCTCTTTCTTTCCCCTGGTGTGCTTTTCTCTCTCTTGCTCATGGTCAAAGTCTCATGAGGAAAACTAAATTCTGGTCCCCAAAACTGGCCAGCTGTGTACCCCACCTGAAACCGTAGGCTCAAATTTAGCACAGATCCTGGTGGCCCCTTTCAACATATGTTTTTTGTTTGTATCTACCAGTGCCGCCAATCAACCTAAAGTGTTGACTCTGGGAGGAGACGGAGGCAATTCCCTTTGAAACAGATAAGCTCACAATAGCTCACTAACACACTATGTCCACAGAGTGATTCGGGCACACCCTATTCTTTCTTTAATCTACTGAACCTTTATATTTGCATATTGACTCTGTTGCTCATTCTCCAGCAAAAGGATCTGTTAGTTTTTTTCCCCTCATTGGGCCCTTCACATTTACAGGAAACCCCAAAAGAGACATATCGTGATTCACATTTTACATTTGTTTTTCTGAAACCCAGTTCTCTCTTCATCTTCCCTGGAGTAATTAATTTGTCATTTTTTTCTCCCTATTCCACAGATTAGGTAATTGACATGGTGTTCTTTTGTAGTGAGACATCTGTGTTACACTCCTTTCAAACATTGCTTTGACACAGGATCCATCAGCCATAAGATTACCTTTGCAAAGTGATAAGGAATTAGGCATTTCTCTTTTCATATGCTTTCAATCATATAACCATATCTCTTCATGAGCCTGACTTAGGCTCTATATCTTGAACCTAGTGAGGGTTCCTCAACCAACCCATTCCAAACATAGTTTACTTACGAGGTCCCAGTGAAAGTATACAAAGTAAATTCATCCCATTTCTGATTTTTTTTTATCATGTTGAAACATCATAGTGTATGTGATTCTGTGGTCCTGCAATACTAATCAGTGACTCACAATGAAAATTAATGACTGTGAGAAAGCCATCCTTTTGGCCATGATCACCCCCATTTTTTGCTTGATACTGGTAGTAACTGACTCTGATTGTGCCCTGGGCTCTGCTTACCAGACCCAGGCCCTGTGTTCTGCTGTAAAGGTATATGAGGGTTAGGTATAATTACAATTGGCAATGCCAGACCTCAGTATGTCCCTAGTATATAATAAGGCGAGGGTGATTCAAGCTACCTCTAACTCCCTAGTATATAATAGGGCAGGGAGGTTTAGAGGCCCAGTAGAATAATGGCATGGGAGTGTGCATTGTTGTGTTGCCTGTTGTCATTTTAACTGGAGCCCTGCTATCAGACTGCCTTTAAAATTTGATTGTATGCAAATTCGGATTTGGAATTAAAGGTATTTCCAAAGTATTAATATACCTTTTTTTACATGACACCCTTAAGGTCTTTCCTAGGTGAACCAGGGGTAGGGTGCCATGTAACTATAAGCAGAGACAATATAAAATATGTTGTATATGCCATGGTGAGGGAAAAACTCCCAATTTCGTTTTCCCCATTGTAGATAATTAGCTCCATTGGCTAACATTGGAATATTGTATTTAAGTATAACTATTGACAGGAGCGAGCTTAAAATATCAATCAAGAACTTACAATTATAGTTATGATATATCCAACAACTTGCCACATTTAAATTTATAATAACTTTATTAGAAAATAAGTTATTAAACTTTCTTTTCTGTAAGCCAAAACCCTGCCTCCCAGCTGCCCTCTCCTGATAGGCGAGCCTCTGCCAAGCAGAGCCCAGCTGTCTTATTGAGGTGTTAAGTGGCCTGCTAAAGAGACAAAGGATTTCCTTGTTGGATTTTGGAAGAATGGTGCTTTCTGGGGCAAGAATATGCCAAACTTTGGAGGAAGTGGCCATATACCTGGGTGGCACCCTGCATCCCATTGTTCAGGTGTTCCCCCTACTTGACGCCCACGAACACTGCATACATATGGAAGAGCTGCATGGCAACTCAGATCTGCTGTCTGAAACTACAAAGAGAAGGAGGACCACCCTGCTGGAAACCTGATCTGCTCCCCAAAGGGCTGCACTCTGAAGGAATGCCCCTGCTGCATATTCTGGTACTATAGCACTAAGAACTTTGCCTTGCTTCAAGGAGGATTAAGGAGTGGACTCCCTGCAAGCTGCAGGTTAACTGAACCCACTTACATCATCTTCACCAAGAAATCTCCATCCTGGAGTGTGTCCAGTGGACTTTTAAGGAATTGACCCTGCATTGTGGGAAGTGTTTTCCCAACATCCCAAGGACCACCACAGAGATTTTCAAGCCCTGGATTGGTGTTTCGACACTTTGAACCCTCAAGGAGGCCTTTTGGAAGAGGATCTAAAAGTTTTGTGAACTTTGGAAACCTTTTGTGAATAAGCCCTATAAGGTGACCGAGTTGATGCCTAGAATCAAGCCAGCAACCTTCAACCGCAGCTGGGTCTGGATCTCAGATTTATCCAGCTGAAAGCTTTGGAGCGTCAGCCTTCTAGGATTTCAACAGGGCCTCATAGAAAACCAAGCTGATGACGCTAATCCGGCCTGAAAGGAGCCTCGCTCGACGTTGAGAGAAAAAGTTCCATAAAAACAACTAAGTGCAAAGGTAAACTTTAGTGTATCTGGCCAGGGCTCCATTGCGGTCGGCTTCAAACTTTGACTTTGTCCCGGTCAAATGCGACCAGATGTCCAAATTTGGCACTATAGGTTTTTAAGCACTAGAAAGTGTTATTTCTTTAAAAATTCATATCTCTGGTACCCTACATTGGATCGTGGTCGTTTTCATTTCAATTTGCTCATACAAATATAATCTATTTTCATAAATGTGTGCTTGAGTTTTCTTGTGTGCTGTCTTACTTATTTACTGTATTGGTGTTTTTAAATACTTTACACATCTGTATCCTAAATTAAGCCTGTCTGCTCTTTGCCACTTACCAAAGGTTGAGTAAGGGAATAATTTATTGAGACCCAAACTGAACCTTCTATTGTGTTTGTGGCCTTTTTACTAGTGGTAGGTCACTACTTCTTACTACTAATAAACCATCTTCCAACATATGGCGCTCAGCGGTGAGGATATGTAGTGGTGTTTAAATTACACCATACAGTAAATTAAGGTCTTTAAAAATAATCTAAATTGACATAGAAAAAAACTTTTAATTTTAACATTTTAGAAATTTTTATTTTTCTATATTTGTTCTATTTCTGATTGATAACATTTTATGACCCAAAACTAGGGATATCATGGAGCTAGATCTGGCTTACCTGCCCAAACTCACAGTGGCTGAGCTTAGGGTTCAGTGTAGGTATAGGGGGACACCTGCTCCCAATAAGATTAGGAAGGCAGAGTTGATTAAGTCCTTTAAGGCCTGGGCACAGACAGCTCCAGAAGAAGAAGGGGAGGGTGACCCCTTCAACGACCTCCTAGAGGAGGAGGATGATGACAACCTTTCCAGCACCAGGTTCCTTCTTCCAGCTAAATGAGGGAGGGCAGGCACCACCCTGCCCAGGGTCCGATGTCCATCATAGAGAGAGAGCTTGAGAACCAGTTTGCTTTCATAGTTCTGGAAGAGGAGAAGTTAGAACTAGCTAGAGTGAAGTGGGAAGAGGAAAGTGCAACAAGAAATGGTGGCAGCAACAATGATGAAGAATATACTGAGATGTCCAGTGGTGGTGGGTTTGCTCCGAGGCTTCCCAACGGGAGTAGTTCCCATGCACACAGAGGGGGATGACGTTGACTAATGGCTGACTGCATTGATAATAATAATAATAATACTTTATTGCGTGATTAAAAAAAACCATTGCAAGTGCAAAATTAAAATATCAAAAATTCATTTAAAATAGAACTAATTTAGTCCGGTAAAAGTAGGGATTACGGGTGGCGCCTGCCAAAACATTATGCCGACGGAGGATCACTGGCTGGGGGTCCCTCACAGAGTTTTTTTTCTGAGTGAGCCATGAACCTTACTAGGGCACAGTTTAATTTAGTGTTCTTAGGATCAAAGCAGGCCAAGACTGATGCTCTACAAGTTCTAATATTTTTTGTGTTCCAGTGGTGCTTAAGGAGGGCCCGTCTTTTAGTCAGTAATTTTGGGCATAGACATATGATGTGTATAATGTCTTCTTTAAGATCCCCACAAAGTCGGCAGAGATCTCTTCCGTGCTCTCTTTTCCATTTTGGCAAGTGAACCAACAAGTTAATGACACCCAGTCTCAATTTTAAGAAGCTTAGTTTTGTTCGGGCAGTAAAGGGTACAGTTAGGTACTGCTGTGGTATCAACGAGGCATAGGATTGCAGCGTCAGCCACCCGTGTCTTCTTTTGGCTAGACGAGCCTTGTCTTCCACTATTGAAAGTTGTTTTGTGCTTTTTTTCGCTAGCCGTTTGAATTCCTTCTGGCTTATGTGCATGCTCCAGAGATCGTTTAGGCCTAAAGTTGTTAAGCCTTTTGCCAAATAGTTGTGACCTGCTCGCCATGTGTTTGTGTCGAGACTGGCCCACAGGTGGTTGCCTAAACTTCCCTCCTTAGATGACCTTAGTTTGTGGCATCACAAGCGAAAAGACATAGCTCTGGCGAGTGGTTGCTGGCAGATTCCAAGTTCCAACCTGATTTGTGCCAGTGATGTTTGGGTTGGTAACTTGAACACTGATCTGTAGATCTTTGAAATTATTTTGTCCAGTTGGCAGCTGTCTAGTCCTTTGAGGACTTCGCTGCCATAGGTTAGGATAGGGATGATTTTCGCCTGCGCGACCTGTAGTATAGGTGCGAGAGTTGGACCTTGTAGTTTCTTTTGGATTGAGCCAATTGCAAAAGCAAGTGCAGCACCCTTCCTTTTTTGTTCTTCTAAGTGGGATTTGTATTTGTCATTATTATTGTATATGACTCCAAGGTACTTGTGGCAGTTGGATTCGACAAGGCTTTCCTTATTCAGGGACCAGGACAATGTCTTGGCTTTCCCGGGACGAACCGCCAGGATTTTGGTCTTCTTGTTGTTGATCACAAGCTCGTTCTTATTTGAATATTCAAGAGTGGCATCCAGAAGCCTTTGCATTCCGATCTTTGTTTTGCTCAGAAGGACCACGTCGTCGGCGTATAGAATGTTTGACAACAACAGGCCGGTTACTTTGGGAGCATCAGAATTGACCTTATTTAGAGCTTCTGGGAGGTCGGATAGAAATAAGTTAAAGAGTGTCGGGGCCAGGACACAGCCCTGTTTTAAACCTTTTCCCGTTGGAATTGGGCGGGATATTCTTGAGCCGTCCCCGACCTTGATTCTGACCCATGTATCCTGATGTAAAAGTTGTATAGCTCTTAGGAGGTCGGCTGTAATGTTAAGGCTGGACAGCTTCTGCCAGAGCTTTGATCTGTTCACGTTGTCAAAGGCCGCTTGGAAGTCGATGAATCCCATATAAAGTGGGCAGGAGCTGAACTTAGCTTGGTCAATCAGACAGGAGAGAGTCATGAGATTGACTGATGTGCCTGTATTGCTTGTAAACCCTGTCTGATTCGGGGGAATAACAGAGTTGTCATCCGCCCATGCCCTGAGTGAGTTGAGCAACACTCCCGCAAAGTACTTAGCTTAGTTGTCGATGAGGGCAATGAGGCGGTAATTCCTGGGGGATTGTTTTTCCCCACCTTTGAAGATTGGTACGAGAATTGATCCCCGCCAAGAGGGCGGTATGATGTTATTCTGCCAAATTGAATTGAATAAGGTGCTTAGCTTCCCAGCCCAGAAAGATGCATCTTCCATAAACAAGGCTTGGGGGATTCCTCCTGGACGTGGGGCCCCGTCCTTCCGTCCCTTTTTAATCAGTTTTTCAATATCTGCCTTAAGGATTGTTGTATTTTCAATGCTGCTTTGAGGCGGAGGGCTCTCTTTTGTTATTTTCATTTTTGGTTCATCGTTCCGGCATACTTTCAGTGGCGGATTTGTGATATTCGGAACAAGTGCCCAGTCGGCTGCTTTATGTGCCGATTTGTCTTCGACTTGGAGCCTCTGATTTTGGATATTTGCATCCCGATCGTTGAAGTGGAGATGGAGGAACTCCGCCCACTCTGACTCCAATATACTTGATGAAGCAACTTTCGATACGCGACCAGATGCACTATTGATTGTCCTCCAAAACCTTGCGGAGTTGTTCGTTTTAATGTCATGCTGTAGTTTCGCCCAGAACGAGTTCCATTGGTTACTGCGTAGCTCTCTTTTGGCTTTCTTAAGATGGCTGCGGGCCGCTCTCAATTTTGTTATTTTTATAGGGTTTGTTGGATCACTTTTTAGCGCCCGCCAAGTCCGGTTCATGGATCTTGTTGCAGCTTGTATCTCAAGATTCAAACTGGGCGTCTGCTTCAGCCCAGTCTGGATCGCATGCTTTACTGGTTGCGCGTATTTGTCGGTAAGATCAGTTGCAAATATTGACCAGTTGGAAATTGTGTCATCCGGGCATCTGCTGTGGCGCTCAATAAATCCTTTGGCCTCTATTGCTACTTGTTGGAGATTATTGAAGGAGCATTTGATTCATTTTAGGTTGATTGTGAAGCTCTCGGATGGCAGTGCCCTTCCTTCATCGAGTTGCATGACACTGGTCCTCAGCGATATTTCTTGGGGACAATGGTCACTTTCAGTTCTGCTCCCTAGACTGAAGTCTATTATTTGATGGAAAAGAGAGAGACTGGCGAATGTGTAATCTATTAGTGAAGTGCCTTTTTTCGATATATAGGAGAAGCGAGGGGGCTTGTCTGAGGGAAAGCGTACGTTGAGGGCTCTGAGGCCCAGATTTTCAAGATTGCCTTAAAGGGAATGTCCCTTTAAATCGTTCTTTTGCCATCCTGGCCGGACCTGCGGTGGAATCTCCCAAGTGCTGTCATGTGATTTGGTGACCTCGTTTTTCTCTAAGTCTGACGTTAGCCACATGTTGAAGTCACCGGTTAGTAAGATTTCTGGATCACGAGGTCCAGTTTTCACTCTCACTACTGTCGCAATCGCTTCTTCTATAAAGGATTGCCTTGATGCTGTAGTTGGGCGGACGTAGGCATTCATTAATATCCAGCGTTGACCTTTTCTAGGGGTGTAAGAAGTTCCCACACATTGGAGACAGTGTGGTGAGCCCAGAAGATCCCAAGAGGTAACTGCGTTTTTAGTTGATATGTAGATTGCGAGGCCGCCGCTTCCTCTTCCCGGCCGATTCAATTTATGGGCTGGAATGTGATGGGTTTTAAAACCTTCTATGTGCTGCGGTTCAAAGAGCCATGTCTCTTGTAGTAGTAGTATGTCGAATTCCTGAAAGTAAGAGATTGTGGCATTATCCTCCAGTTTACTTGTTAGGCCATTGATGTTCCATGAACAGATCTTTAAGGGAGGTGTGTCGTGGCGGTTTTCCCTGTTGGGCTGTCATCGTAAAAGTCGAGTTGTGTTCAGGGTGCCTGCCAACCATGACCATGTTCCGGCCTCTTCCAGATCCCTAAGTGGTGTAATACCATCTTCTCTTGGTTCCCACTGTTTGTGAGCAAGAGTGGGGGTTTTGTTGCGAGCACCCCTGAGAACCGAATACACTGCACCCCTCCCTGGTCGTCTGTTTTCCTCGCCATGGCTTGCCTGCAGAATGTGTGGATAACCCGGTTCCCTGCCCGGTTTTATCTGTATGCCCCATTGCTTAAAGGTGTCAGTTTGCCCTAGGATGTTATTCATTGCCTCTACTGAGCTCCAGGTGACCTTTGTTGTTTCGTTTGTTTGGCCCTGACATGGTGCAATAAATTCTATCGATGTTATGTCTTGTGAGGTTATTAGATTTGACAGACCTGATGCTTGAATCAGCTTTATGATGTTGCCACGATTTAGGACGTCGTGGCTGCCTTTTGACTGGTATTCTGGATAGAAGTAGGTAAAGCGGGCGTCCCCACTCATTGCTGTTCTTAGCGTCCTTGGAGTTGCCTCTGTTCTTTGTGTGCTAGGCGTGTGGGCTACTTTTGGCTGAGGGCCCGTGGCTTGGTCTTCATTCTGCGCTCCTACGAGCTTTTCATTTAGCCATTGTCCCACAGTCCCTTTGCTACTAGTTGGGATTGCACCCTGTTGGTTAATGGTGCGGCTAATTGTAGATGCCTGATTTGAGGTCATGGTACCACCGAGATGATTTGTCATGGGGCAGGGTGATTGGCTCTGGGTCGTGATGTTCTGCATAATAGGTGTGTTTGGGGGAGCCAGGTGGGTGCTTGTGGTTAGATCTTTTGTCCCACTGTGAGCCCTTTTTCCTGAAGGTGCCATTGCTGGGTCCTTTTCCGTTGTCGGAGGGCTGAATCCACTCTTCCTTTTTACGCTATCTTGCGTAGTCGGTTGTTCTTTCCTTATGTTTAGTGGCACGGCAGAGTTTTTTGGATCATCGACCCATGTGGCTGCCGGACGTCTAAAGGTGTTGAACATCGGGTAGAGGCTTAGGTCTTGTTTTCCCCTTCTCATTTTGTTTCGTCCTTTCCGCTTCCTTTGTCTTTTCCCCTTCCCCGAGGGGTCTCCCTGCTCTTGTTCTGTTGAAGTGAGGCAGGTAGAGTTTGCTCTGCTGTTGACCGGAGATGATTGCTGTTCCCTCTTGCGGCTCACGAGCCCAGATAGATCTTGGGGTTGAGGGGAGTTGGTCCCTTCAGCCCCTCTTGGCCTTGAGTTAGGAGCTGTTGTTACTTGAGGATCTTCGCATGGGTCTCCTAAGTCGACGTCACTGCCTTTTCCGGGGATGGGTTTGACTTTTGCTATTTCTTTAAGGTCTACCACTAGCTTTTCCATTATCCCTGGGAGTGAGCTGAGTTTCTCCACTATTGGTGTGCAGTCACATCCTTGTTGCGGGCGGTCTGCCGCTTCTTGGGCTCGTCTGATCAAGCTGTTTAAGTTTGAGATCCTGTCGTCAATTTTGACTACATACACGGCAAGCGTGTTTAGAAGGCTGATTTGGATATCCATTTTGTTCGCCTGATAAGTCATAGCGTCAGCTGACTTTTGAAGAATATCAAGGGCGGTAGCCCATGCAATCTCTTGTGAGGGGTCCGCACTTTTGTCCTGCTTTGGTGACGGTGGTGGCAGCGGGTGTCCAGAGGTGGTGTTCCCGTATGAATGCAACATATTTTCCCATTCCTTTGACTCGAAGTAGGAGAATTCTTTTGTGCTGCCATCTGCCTCAACTGCGTCCTCTGTAATTTCCATGGGGTCCGGTTTCCTCACTCTATGTTGTTCCTGTTTAGCTGAGTCTATTGCGCCGTCCCCAAGGGTGGTGAAAACTCCTTCCGTCCTCGAAACCGTGGGGCTAGCCATTTTGGGGTAGTTTGAAAATTCGCCATTTTGGCTGCACGGAATGCTGAAACTGACTTTGTTTTGCAAATCGCTTGAGTCGTTTAAATCGTCTGAATTACTTATTTTTTCTCCAATTAGTTCTACTTGTAGGTCCAGTGGCTTATGTGCAGCGTTAGGTTTGGCGACGTAAGATGGTGCTGGGTTGTGTTGACGCACTTGCTCGATTGGAGAGGACTTGATTGCTTCCTCTGATGGCTTAGTAGTGATGCTGGCTGACGTGTAACTGCTTCGCGAGGTCCCCCCATTTGCCGCTGAGCTGCCCTTGATGACTGTCACTAGGGGACTTAGGGGGGTTGGAAGGCCAGCGAAGTTCATGTTGCTTGAGAAGATCGCTGAGCCGGCGTCTTTTAAGTAGGTGAATTTTGACGTTATCTTGGGCTGGTTGCTGAAAGGTTTGCAGGCCTTTTTTTTTTTTTTTTTTTTTTTTTTTTTTAAGTTTCAAAAACCTTTATTTCAACTTTCGGCAACCATACAGATATACGCCTACAACCGCATCGGCCGGCTATAATAGACAGTGCATGGAGAATTCAACCATCAGTTACACAGCCAATCTGCCGTCAACCCGGGGGCCCGGCGGCGTGTTTGCAGATAGCCCTCTGTACGTCAGTGTAATGAAATTCCGGGCAGCCGCAGGTCACAGAGCAATGGAATGTCTCCCCAGGCCCCCCCGGGAGCCTGCACTGCACAATATATCCCCATCTCGGGGCGCATCACGTCCACACAATCCACCCCGGATCATCTCAGTATCAGTCACTCTGGGCCATCAAGCAGGGCATCACGTCACCCACAGCAACCCTCATCTCTTCACCACCACGTTCATTTCAGCCTCAGGTGTCCCCGTCGGTGGAGCTTGCCAGCGCCGCTAGATACGCTCGAAATGGATCCCATATGTCTTTTGCCCTGCTCTTCAATGGCTGCGTTTCGGCATATATCACGTTCTGGTCCTGACAGTACAAAACATCCGCCAACCAGTCCTTAAACTTTGGTGCGCGACCCCTACCCCACCTACACGCAACACGTCATTTCGCCAGCAGCAATACAATTGTGACAAATTTACGGTGCTGCTTAGGCACCGACATCGTATAGCCCAGCAGCATCACTAACGGGTCAAGCTCCACCACAGCCCCCACCATGGCCGTAAGCGCCGTGTGGACCTGCAGCCAGTAGTCAGCCACCCCCGCACACGACCACGCCAGATGCAAAAAATCAGCCCCCTCCGAACGGCACCTTTCACATTGATCAGAATCTGACAGACGGAATCGATATTTCCGAACAGGAGTGTAATACCAGCGCTGCAGGAACTTATAATGGATAATGCGCAATCTGCAGCTTGAGGAGATCCGGGAGGTGAGCTCACAGCAGTATGCCCATTGCGCCTCAGTAATTTCCCTGCCCAACTCAACCGTCCAACCGCGAAGTGCCTTACAGCCTGCAGTCCCGGTGCTCTCTCGAATACTGCCATAAAACTGAGAGACTAAATGCCGACCATCCATGGTAGCGAGCAGAACCTGCAACGGCTTCACCAAATCGGGCTCCTGCGGATAATGCGGTAGCACCGTTCCCATCCCCTGTCGCAACCGGAGATAATAAAAGACCTCCAGTGGATTAGGCTGGTGTCCCGCGAAAAATTGTTCCCTCGTCTTAAACTGCCCACTCTCGAAGAGGTCTCCCCAATATCGGATCTTTATCTTAGCACACAACACGCGGAACCCCACTTCTTGCAGCAGAGAGAGGCCCGGGTGATACACCAACGGCAACCGCGGGGCATACAGTAGGCCAAGTTTCAGTCTGCGCAATATGCGCTGCCAAGCATCGATCGTGCACGTCACGGAGGTGAGCGGTGTCTCGATCGCAGTCACGGGACCATGAATGAGTCCCTGTAACGGCAGAGGACGGGCCACCCAATACTCGACCGCCAGCTGCGGCATAAAGGGCGTAGGGGTAATCCAATGATGTGCGAAGAAGGTTTGCAGGCCTTACAGGTAGATTGGGGCGTGCTGTCAGTTGCGGGTTCAGGATCATACAACAGCAGATTGAGTACAGGCTCAGAGTCTGTGTTAACAATCGTTGTTTTCCCTCTGCTTTTCTTTTTCTTTTGTGGGTCCAGAGCCCTCACTTTGCCAGATCTCATCTCGGGAGACCGGGTGCGGCAGGAGAGTGTGGCAGGAGGGTGGGCGAGAGCACGGGACCCCCTACCCACACTTCAACTCTACTTCTGCTTCCTTTCTGCCACTTGCCTCTGGCCGCTTGTTACAGGTCACACCCACAAGTCACGGGTCGCAGGTGCTTGCTTCGCCGGCTGCACACCAGGCTAAGGTGCTGTGGGGAGCCATGCGGGAGGTTAAACACCCTATTCACTTCCCTCGCCTCTTCATGTCTCCCCTCTCCACCAGCTGTAGTAGAGAGCACCGAGGTCACTGCGGCGGGAGGGGAGCGGTGGGACGCGGCTGAAGCTGCGGGCTCTGCAGTCTAGTGCAGTATAGCGTGGTGAGGCGATGGGGCGGCAGAGCTCACTGCTGGCCCCCCCGCTGCTGTGCCCCACTTGCCCCACTCGTGGCCAGTCTAGTGCAGTCTAGTATGGCACGGCGATGAGGCAGCAGAGCTCCCTACAGGCACCTCACTGCTTTGCCCCACTGCAGTCGCCCACTCGTGGCCACCAGCTGTAGCCCTACCTCCTCCTCCTCCACGGCGTGGCTGTGACTGTGCTCGGACCCGGCAGTAGCTCGGACCGAATCGGACCTCCCTCGGACCTCCCTCGCCAGGCCGACAGCGCGGCACGGCACAGCTCTCCTCTGCTCTGCTGTGTCCTGCTTTGCTCACGGCTCTCGCGGCTTCCGGCTGCTACGTGCTGCTAGGTGCCACTACGTGCTGCTGCTGCGTCTTCTGAACACAGTGAATGGCATAGGGACAAAAATGGCTGGTATAGGACTTATGCGGCAACCTGCATTGGAAGGCACCCTTGAGATGAGAGGGTTGCACTCCAAGTATTGGGGTTCACTATTGTGAGAACTGATCGCAGTAGGTCAGAGGGATAGGTTTCTAACCCTACAGGGGGATGAGGCATGAGGAAATGTTTAATCAAGAAATTTGGTCTGACCTCAAAGCAGTACAGGGTACAGTTCAGAGGCAGCCAGAAAGTAAACACACAGTTGTGGGTGGACTTTGTGGACATGTCAGTGAAGGCACTAGAGGGTGAGACTAATGGAAACCAAGTAACTACTTATGGGGGACTGTACAATTTAATTGTTAAAGAGCCCATCCTGACTCACTGTGTACAAGAGAAGTTATGCCAGTACCTAGTGGACTCTAAGGTGACTAGATCCAGAGAGATTGGGGAGTTAGCTGATGAGTCATTAAGAACGCAGGTTTCTAATCAGCACAAGGGGTGATCAGAAGAAGGGAGGACAGGTCTCCCTCAGGGGAAAGAAGGCCAAAAATAGAAAGAGACTTCTCAAGACCCACAAAAACCTGTGCAAGGAGGGAGGGCCCGAGCCAATCCAACTTCTATGATGAGGGGGTATCAGGGAAAGCCTAGTAAGCTCTTTGATCATTCAAAGGAGGGGAAGTGCTATGACTGTAAACAGCCAGGGCACAAGAGCGGAGATGCTGTCTGCACAAAGAAGCCCCCCACTGGTGGGCACTCTGAGGGATTGCCCGAGTAGGTGTAGGAGTGGAGATTGTCCTAGAGTTGGGGAAAGGTTTGACAGAGGCAACCTTAGTATCCTTGGTGGGGTGGAAATTGCAACCCAGGCTTCTTCGCATCCCAGCATGGAGAGGTACAGGCAGAGGCCTGAAATTAGGGACTGAGAGATCATTAGGGAACAAGTATATACTGGTGGTAATGGACCATGCCACAAGATACCCTGAAGCAATTCCCCTCAGGGCAGTCACTGCTCCTTCGGTGGCTAGGACCCTACTTGGTGTGTTCATCAGAGTGGTTTTCCCAAAGGAGGTGATTTTAGAACTCACATATAAGAAGATACCCAAGACAGACATTTGGACCCCAGTGTGTCAGAAGGCCTTTGAAACTCTAAAACAAACTTTATGTTCAGCACCAGTGCTACATTGCCCCTGACTACACAAGGGAATGCTTGTTGCCAGCTACCAAGGGTTGAGCAGGGGAATAATTTATTGAGACCCTGACTGAACATTTTATTGTGCTTGTTCCCTTATTACTAGTGGTAAGTCACTTCTTATCACTATTAATAAAGCACTTTCCAACAATGGCCACCACCGATTCATGATTCATTTGCTCATTGACTTATGTGCTGTAGTAAAGTGGGTTAGTCTATGGTGGCATACACCCTATAAAATCATCACTCCCCCCTTGAGAGGTTCAATAAGGTTTGTCCCAGTAACCCTGCTCAGTCTTGGGTAGCTGTGACACTGAAGCATCCCATGTTACTTAGAAGAACATGTGTAAAGCATGTGCCAACTCCACAACAACCCAACAAAGTAAAGTAGATGACACAATGAAAGGATGACACCAATTTATAAAAATAGATTATATTTTTATGAATTTTTAGACACCTTAAACTTTAAAAACGGCTGAACTGTTGCAGAGTTGCAATTTTTAGAACATTTAGAAATCCTTAGAAGTATGCAGAGACATGCGGGTATCTGGTTGCAAGGAGTTCCCCGGTCCCTGGAGAAAAGTGGTACTGTCCTCGGTGTGGGCAACAAGTGCAGTTTTAGGCTACAATGAAGGCCGAGTCCCAGTCAGGGGGACCAGACCAGGTGGCCTCAATTGGTTACCTGTAGAAGAATGGTGATATAAAACCAAATCCTATATCCATTTTGGTCCCACGGCAATAGAATGATCCTTATGCTGCGCTGGGTAGTAGGATGGATCAAGCTTGTGACCACTGCTGTTGAGGATGCCAGAGGAGTCCTTCGGTGGCCACTTCTTTTGTTTTTGACATGCGCCGGGGTCCTGGGTGATGAGACTTGGATCCCTCATTGCCCTTGACGGGGTTTAGCTGGCAACCAGTCCCAACTGGTCCTCTGGTGCTGCAGGTGCTTGGGTGATGGGTGCAGAGGAACCACTCCTCTGCAACTGTTACTGTGAATGGGTACAGGTAGGGCTGAGTCTTTGACTTTCTTCAGTGGTCAGGACTATGTTTTCCATGATGCACTTCAGTCGACAAAAGATGATTCCCTCGGCAGGCCCGATGGCCAGGTGCAGGTCAGTCCCTTGAACCTGTTGGAGGCCTGTGGGTCAGAGAGGGAGCTAGATTCACTAGCCCTTGGGAGAATCTCTAGAGTCTTTTGGTACTTTGAGGCACTCCTGCTCTCTGGACACCTCCTTTATTCCGGTGCAGGTCGCAGTCTCTCTTTGTGTCCAGATGGGTGCAGAAGGTGCAGCACTCAGTGTCACCTCTCTTTTGTGCAACCCTGGGGTCACAGACTCAAATTCTTGCAGTTGGTTCAGCAGATCTGAGTTCTATCAGTCAGGGAAACTCTCTTTAATCCTAAATTCTACTTGAGCAGGAGTAGGGTGACTATTAGCCAACAGGCTAGAGTGCCCCTGAGTGGTGCTTCCCATCTGATGACTACTTCCTTGGAACTGTGGCATTTGGGTATCACAAAAGTCCCCATTTTATACTAAAGGAATATGTCAGAACCCTTCTCAGAGTACGCAGACCTCACTAGCCCACCCGATGGGTGTAGCTAGCCAAGGCTTATACACCCCCTGGGCAAACCGGTTCTACACATATTTCCCCGCTGTCCCAAAGATGCTAGGCTGTCCGGGGCTACAATAGCAGGAGTGTGAGCAATGTTTGCTCACCAAAGGCGGGGGCTCCTTTGAAGCCTATAATCTGTGGTTCCCCTCATCACAGGGCATCCTGCCTGGGGAGGAGGGCAGGTCCACACTGGCAGTCCTGTGTTCTCCCACCAGCAGGGTCCTTCGCACCTTTGCAGATGGGAAGCAGCGCAGAGACAGAAGATGTGTACTAGCCAGACTACCGGCTGACTAGGTAACTTGGGGGCAGATGGACACCCGTTTTTTGCGGTGGCAAACGGAAATTCAGCCCCATGCTCAAACCATATTTTGTGAGTCGCTAACCTATTATGGTTTGCCTCGGTATTAGGAAGGGGTGTGCCAAGGGCGTCCCTCCCTAATAGCGAGTCTAACACCAATGTATGATTACTTTGTGACTGCATTTGGGGTCGCAAAACAACTGCAGTTTACCACCTACTTCAAATAGGTGGTAAACCATTCACAAACGGGGAACCCCTTCCCCTTTGTGAAAGGGTGCGCAAATATTTTTTAAGGGCAGGCAATGGTCCCAAAAAGTTTCATTTTTCTTTTTTCTTTTTTAAATGCATCCGTTTTCCTTTAAAGAAAACAAACTACATAAAAACAGCTTTATTGAAAAGCATTGTTACATAACAATAGGGTATACCCAGTACACAGTTGGACCTGGGCCAATAGTAGTACGAACAACAGGTGGTCCAACTGACCGGTGGACTTTTTCAAGCAAAAAATAAATCAAATTAATTAAAGAAAACCCCACAATGGTTGAATGGAACAATGACCAGGTTAACTAGATTATCAAAGAAGTTTATATTATGAATTAATCACACGTTTACAATTCCAGTGATTGCTCCAAAGTGAAACGAGTGAGTATAGTGCTTAAGGTAGTGCTCGTGGAGGGATAGGGAAGTGATAATAAAATTAACAGTATTTACAATGTATTAAAAGATTGAAAATGACCTGTCTAACAATATATTAAAGGCTGACTAATAAAACTCAAGCTAGGCGATGCCAGAAGTGCATAATAAATTCTCTTCTTCTGAGTTGAGTAGGTAAGTACAGGTCCAATTGTAAACAAAGTCGATGTTTCTACCCCAGATATTAGAAGAAGGTGATTCTTTCCTTAAAAATGGGTCTTCATCAGGACCAATAGAGGAGCATCCTTAAATGAAACATTGCCCATTTGGCTGTGGAAATTAATTGATTCAATGGGGCTGGGCAGCTCCCGGTGCATGAAAATGTAGAACAAGAAAAGGAACTTTGACAGCGATAAATGATGGAGAGCCTTGAAATTACTCTGGCATCTAGGATTAACTCCAGCATAAATGATTGAACCCAACAAGTTTCAGTACATGATCACAACAACATCGTGGCGCAGAATAAATCCGCATTAATTTCAGTCACATGACGTGGTGCTGGAAACCCGACCTAGGTTCACTTGCCCTGAGGACGTCTCACCTCCCGGCTTTTATTGAAAAAGCAGTAACAGACATGGTGGTCTGCTGACTGGGGTGATTGTATGACATTGTTCTGCATTCTGTCCATCAACTGTTGTTTTTGCATTTGTGACCCGAGCAGGCCACCATCCCTGTGGGTGCGGCCATTTCCAATGGGGTTGCAAATTGCGCTTGCCTCATGAATATTGATGAGGCATGCAATTCGCGACCCCATTGGGAATCGCAAACAGTGTCTGAAACACTGTTGTACATTCAGTTTAGGGAGTCGCAATTCTGCGCAATTTGCGACTCCCTAAAATGAAAGGTCATACATCTGGCACTAAATAGCCACTTACTAGAAATGCCATAGGTAATAATTGAACATTAAATCAGACATCAGGATAAAGTTGGGTTTAATGAGACAAAATCTGTTGAACCTGGCCCTCTCTGCAGGGTCACCCTCAAACATTTTGCCTTTACCCTCCACTTTTTGCTGAATTTGCTTTTGTTTGCTTTGGGATTCTGTGCCCTTTACCACTGCTAACCAATAATAAAGTACTTGTGTTGATTCCTCTAAAACATGGTTACATTGGCTTATAGCCAATTGGCATATTTAATTTAGTAATTAGTCCCTTGTTGAGTGGTATACCATATACCCAGGGCCCCTAAATTAAATGCTACCAGGTGGCCTGGGGCATTTATTATGCCACCCACTTAAGTAGCACCTTAAAACATGTCCCAGGTCTGCATTGCAGCCTGAATACAGTTTAAACTGCCATGTTGACTTGAAACCCTCTATAAAGTGTTAAATCCCTCTTGCCAAGCCTTAAACTCCCCTTTTGTTACATATAATATTCCCTTAAGGTAGGCCCTGGGTAGCCTATAGGGCAGTGTGCTGTATAATTGAAAAGGTTGGACACAAGTCCTGATAGTGAAAAACTCCTAAATTCACTTTTCACTACTGTGAGGCATAGCCATCTCAGGGGATAACATTGGGGATTCCTTAGTACATGTAATAAGCTGTAATTTCTAATTGGGAGTTGGTAGCTATATCATGTTTGGTGTTATTGGAATTGCGGTGAAAAGCCATATTTAATGGTAAAGTTCGGTTTTTGAACATAATTTAAAAAATGCCACATTTAGAAACTTGGCATTTTTCACCCTTAGCACTTTTGTGCCTACGGCTTGGCCTAGGTCAGATGACTGGGTGTAACTGACAGTTAGAGTTATTGAATTCCTCCCACACAGTCACACAATAGAGGGATTGAGTGCTGTCTCCTCTAAATATGGTAACACTGGCTTATCTCCAATTGGCATATTTAATTTACTTATACGTCCCTAGTAAAGTGGTACTACATGTACCTAGGGCCTTTAAAGGAAATGCTACTAGTGGGCCTGCAGCACTTATTGTGCCACCCACTTAAGTAGCCCTTTAAACATGTCTTAGGCCTGCCATTGCAGCCTGGGTATGCAGTTTTAGACAGCCATTTTGACCTTGGAAAATAAACCTTTTGCCAGGCCCAAATCTTCCTTTTTTATAATATAGGTTACATCTGGGGTAGGCCCTAAACAGCCGACAGGGAAAGGTGGTATGTAGTTAAAAAGCAGGACATTACATTTTAAGTTTTACATGCTCTGGTAGTGAAAAACTAAAGTTGATATTTTCCTGCATTATCCATTTAGGGCCTGCAGCCTGTCTCCGGGTCACTTAACTGGGTGTTAATGGCAGTTAGACTTTGTGTATTCTTTAGCCACTCACAATGGAGAGCTTAGGTGTGCCTGGGTGGCCTATCACTGGCAGGATGGGAAGGTGGAGATGGGCACATACCTACTTACACTTGAAGAGGCTGTGTCCTGCCTCCACATAAAGTGCTGCATACCCCCTGTAGTTAGTCTAACACCAGTGCAGGATAGGCAGGAAGCCTGTGCACTTTAAAGGGAAACTCAAGGGGGCACCTGGGATGTATTAGACCTCAGTACACCTCTGGATCTTCTGAACCTGTAGAAGACTCTTGCCACTCTGCTGGACTGTTGCCCTGAAGAACTGCTCCTGCTGTGCTGACCTACTGCCTGCTGCCCTCTTGTTTGGGTGAGAAGGACTGGACCTAGGACCACCAAGATCTAGTCTTTTGTACCCAGCAATTGGTCTCCGCAACTGTGAGTTCTACCCTGCCAAGTAGTACCACCCCAGTCCTGGATCCTTGGAAGTGGGTCTGAAGGTGCTCTGCCAGCCCATCTGTAGAACCAACAGAACTGAAGCATCACATTAGCTGTGCAGCACAACCTGAGCAGAACCGATGCATTGCCTCTGCTGTGCGTATTTTCACAGCGCAAGGACTCTGCATCGACATCTTAACCTGCTTTGGAGCTTTTGCTGCACAGTGCATCCCTGACACAGTATCTCGCATCGCAAATCTCTAGTTGACAACAGCCTTGACGACGACTCAGGTGCTTGCATCTCAGCCTAGCAGCTCCTCGGAAGCAATGCATCGCCTCGGCCGTGTGATGCATCCTTGACTCTGGACATCGATGGGTGACTTGACAATGATGCAGGACCTTGCATCACAGCTTTGCAGCTCCTCTGAACCAACGATTCAGCTGCAGGATGCATCCTCAATGACTTAAGGTACTCTTGTTTGACGGGACTAACTGGGTCGATGTAGCTGGTCCACGCTCCATGACCGTCAGGCTGAACCTGTGACATTGTCCTGGTCTAGCCTAACTAGATATCCATAGTTGGCGCTGTGTGCTTTTTGGCGCTATATTCACTGAATTCTTTAAATCTGCATGTCTCCGGTTCTACTGATTGGATGTTTGTTTTTTTGGTCTTGATTTATTAATTAAAATCGACTTTGAAGTGTTGCACAAATACTTTACACATTGCTCTAGGTAAAGCCTGACTGCTCTGTGCCAAGCTAACCGGGGGTTGAGTACAGGTTAATTTAGGGTTTGCATGTGACTTCACCCTGCCAAGGATTGTGGTTCCTGCTTGAGTAGAGTTTCTCCTCCTCTACCAGCAACCAACTTCTTACAATTTCTCTGAACCAAATAGTACCAGTTTTGCAACCACATTTCAAAGTGGGGCAACTCTCTGCTGAGCCAATGTGGCTACAAGCCTTTTTATAGCAAAAAAAAGGCTTCTGGTAGAGGGGTTTGCTGCAGGTATAATAACAAACATATTCCACGTGCAGTACCTTGCTCCCTGTTTGCTGGGAATCACAGGTCTCCCATAGGGGCAACATATAAGTATTGTTAGGGACGTATTCGACTTTCCTATTGGTTGGAATGGCAAAGTTGAGTTGGCAATGTAAAACTATTCTTCCAGCCTGTGACACTTAAAGTATGTGCCATAGATATAAGGGGTCCCAAATACTAGGGACAATTGGCAAGTTAAATCATGCTTATTAGGTGTACCAAATTCACTACAGTGTTAGGGGTCAAGAGCACTGGCACTGGGTCTGGTTATCAGAGTGGGGGTAACCACGCAAAAAAGAAAGTATTTCCTCACATGTAACCATTTGTGTAAAAGTTGTTCAAAATCAACTATTTCCCTGTATGCCCTTGAAAGATCCATAGTATAGGTTGTCTACAGGGGTAAAACCAGACAGAGAAATGTAAATCTATTTCAATTTGCATTATGATATTTTAAATATATTAATAATGAAAACACTGATAAAGACTTGTAAACCGTGCTCTTTTTCCCACCTGCTTCAATAGAAATGTCAGCTTTGAGCAGCGCCTGATCAGGTGACTCTTTGGCTGCATGACAAAAAGTTGCCTTCTCAAAGTTTGGCACGAGAAGTTCCATTCACAGTGAAGGAGGAGCAGGGAGAGCGTCACAGGCGGTCACCTCTGAAACACAAAGCATAGGCCTGGCATCATGGACGGTCATCCATGTAGCACGAGGATGTTATCGGGCATCGCTTGTTGCTGGAGCTTCACAGACAGTCACTGCAGGCTGTTCTTACTGTAACATGAAGATCTTGTGTTGCTGGGAGTTGGTGGTTGCTGTAGCGTGAAAAGTCGGGTTCACCGAGGCTTCTTGTTGGCTGTAGAGTCTCTACATAAACTGTGATGAGCCCAAAATTTCAGGATTTCATTTTTTTTCTCAAGAGGAGCGAAACTGATGTTAGCCAATGGTCCAGGACCTGGGAGGCACCTCTTGGGCATCAGAAATGCACTCCAGCAGTGGCCAGTATTGCTCAGGCAGGTCCAGTTCCAGGTCCAGTCAGGTCAATTGCAGCAGATCAGTTGGGAAATTGCAGGGAGGCCTCTGGAGCTTACTGTATTCCTATAGCTCAGGCATGAGATCAGCAAACTGACCCTTGGAGTCAGTCAGGTAGCCTGGGATGACGATAGCAGGTCCAGTCTTACTTCTCACAGAGCAAGTTGGGTCTCAAGGAGCAGGGCAGTCCTCTGAGGAGCAAGGCAGGATGGCCAATACTGCCCAGATCTAGTCCCTTTTTGTGTCACTGTCTGGGAGGAATACACAAACCCCAACAGCAGAGCCATGCACAGTCATGTGACCCAGGATACTGGCAGAAGTAACAAATTCTTAGAAGAAGAAAAAGCCAACTTTCTAATAGTGTCATTTTCAGAATTGTGACCTCAAATCCGATTTTACCTCTAAAAAGGATTTAAAATCCCAATTTATTTGAGTGATTCCTATCAACGTTATAACATATTTTAAGGGCCATTTAATCAAGAACGGCGATAACATTATTGCCACTTTAGCGGCAGGAAACTGCCGCTAAAGCGGCGATAAGGGGCTTGATAATATGTCCTTGAGAATTCCAATAGAACCCCAGGATCTGGTGTGAAGGACATCAAACCTAGGCTTCTATTGGAATTCTCAAGGGCATATTGTCAAGCACCTTATCGCTGTTTTAGCAGCAGTTTCCTGCCGCTAAAGGGGAGATAATGTTATCGCCGTTCTTGATAATATGGCCCTAAATGTAATAAGGTAACCCAGCAATATTGACGGGAGTCATAGGCCTTACAACAGTGAAAAATTCCTTTAGGAGTTTTTCGCTGTCAAGGCATGTAAAACTTAGGTACACATGTCCTACATTAAAATATAATTTAGGCTCTCTGTTACCTGTTTTGTTCTGATTTTTACAGTTAAATACAGACTGAAAAGCATTTATTTTCTATATTTAATTTTAAATGTGGATAAAAACGGAAATTGAGTGTTTTTTGAGTGATTCTAAATACACTTTGCCATGACTGCCAGGCCAATACGTGTGTGGATTGACAGGTAAGGGAGTTAAAAAAAAAGAATTTTAGTAAAGAGATGTTCCTGAAACCTGTCAGACATTCAAGCATGACTGCATATTTATTGGTGAAAGAAATGTGGAAATATACAGGTGTCAGCTTTATTTTTTTCACTAAACACAAAATAAATATGGATAAATACAGATAAAGCTGCCAAAAATAAATTTAGATAAATACAGACGGAAATTTCAAATAAATAATTACCATAAAACTGGGAACCCTAAAAATAATGCACCCTGCTCAATTGGCTATTAGGGCCTACCTACGTGTGATTTATGAGTATTATTTTGCCAGGTCGAAATGGCAGTTTCAAACTGCACTACAGGGTGCAGTGGGGTCTGGAAGGAAGCCTACCAGTTGCATCCTACAGCTCAGGAGGAAGATGAGTTGATGGGGGATCAGGAGAAGCAGGGGAGTATGACCATGAGCCCCAGCGGAGAGAGGAGGGACCACTGGATTGAGAAGGGCTGAGGCTGAAAGGGCAATGGAGGAAAATAAACTTGTTCTAGAGGAGAAGAAAATTCTGCTGGCTCGTGAGATGAGTCAGAAAGAGCTGGGCCAAAAGGCAAAACAGCTCACAGTATCCAGCAGCAATGGGGGCAGCAATATTACAGTATCCAGAGGAGACAGGAGAGGAGAGACCACATCCCCTAGAATCTGGCCCCTAATTTTGTTGTGGGGGATGACATAGACAAGTAGTTCAAGGCTTATGAGGTTGCCCTAGAGATGCACAGGGTCCCAGAGAAAGATTGGGGAGGCAGTCTCTGGACACGTGGTCACTAAAGGGAAGGATTCACTATTGTCCCTAAGGAACGGGGACAGGATGAGGTATCCAATCATGAAGGAAGCACATGTCAGAAAGTATGGCTTCACCCCTAAGAGGTATACGTTGAAGTTCAGGTACAGCTATAAACTGTCCTACCAGTCCTCTGTAGATTATGTGAATAACTTCTGCAAGACACTTGAATGGTTGGGTAAAGGGTGGTGATGTGCGTGAATACAATGGGCTGTATATTTTGTATGCTGGAAAGCACATGTTCAGTTGTTATTTTCCAGAGCCAACACCTAGTGCATTGCAAGCTCACTGACCTGGAGGAGCTTGCCAAGGAGGCAGACTGCTGGCTCAGCACCAGGGTCTACAAGAAGGTACCTGGAAGAGACCACACGAAGGGTAGTTTAGGTTCTCCCCAGTACAGTGAGGGGAAGATCCCAGGTGACCAAGTCAAGTCCCAAAGTAAAGTGGGGGAAGGGTTCCCTTGCCCCTTCTGAGAAGCAAGGAGGAGGTTCTGGTGGGTGGTGACCAAGGGTGCCCCATTTCCAGCACACATGCTTTGAATGTTCCTAGTTAGGACACAAGCAGGGGTATTTTGCCTATCCTAAGAAACCACCCATTGGTGGGAACTCTACAAGGTGGCCAATATTGCCTTAGGAGAAGTAGTCACCAGAGAAGAGGGTAAAACATGCTCTAATATTCTTTAGTTGAGAAATAAACTCAGAGGAGGGGCTTGTGATCCCTATAGTTGGAAGTCATCCCTTTCATCAGATTACAGTGAGTGGGATTCCTGTCACTGCTCTGAGGGATACTGGTGCCATCCAGACAATGGCGGTGGAAAGGTTGGTTTCCACAGATCAGTACACTGGGAAGGTGGGTAAGGTAACCCATGCCCCGGTGCTGGACTGTGTCCACCCTAGGCTCTGGTGCCCCTGGATTGGGGTTGGTAAGTGACTCTGATGAAGGTCATAGTTAGACCCCCAGAGGCCCATTGACTGCATTCTGGCAAATGAGCTACCACTAGCGTTAGCAGAGCTGGGAAGGCGGTCTTCTGGGGTGCCCTGTAAAGCTCTGCTTTCTGGGGTTACTCCTTCTAAAAAGAGAGATTGGAGGCCCAGAAGGTGGGTCAGGAGATGGACACAGTTCACAGTGGGAGAACCAGTGGACCAGTGGTTTCCAGCTCTAACTGAAGAGCACCCCTAGAATCACCCTGGTAAAGCCACTTCTGACCTGGAGGTATTACCTGTGCTGTTACAGAGACAGAGAAGAGGAAAGCTGAACCAGGCAGAAGCCGGCATGGAACAGATAGTGTGTTAGGATGGGTGGTGGTTTTCCCACTGTTAGAAATAGGGATCTCTAGTTGTCTAAGTAGGGACCCTCTTCTTAGTCAGGGTAAGGGAGTTACACTCCTAAAATAGCCCCTGCTCACCCCCTTGGTAGCTTGGCATGAGTAGTCAGGCTTATCTCAGAGGCAGTGTGTAGAGCATTTTTTTTGTAATGCTTTTATGAACATTACAATTTCAACTTACAAGACTTTGCAGGGTTATGGCTGTAAACTTCACATTTTACTCAATCAAAGTGCATCCCCCCCCCCCCTCCTTCTGCCCTGCATCTCCCCCTTGTCATCAGCTGCATCACCACCTTCATAATTTAGAGTATTTATAGTGCCGCTGTGGTGATGCACTTTTGGCTTGCCTTGCCAGCAGATAAGTGGTGACAGGGCCCCACACATATTTAGGCTGTGAATTTGTTGGCAATTCTTCCTCATATATGTTTAATTGGTCTTTTCAATACACAATATCTCTCAGCCATTGCTCCACCATGGGAGCTACTTTCGTTTCCCAGTGCATAGCCACTTGTCTTAGCTAGAAGTGTGATAATGTTTGATAATGTTTACTAGTTTACAATGTCCTGGCTTTATAGCATCAGCTATGCCTAGTACACAGAGTTGTGGGGTGGAGTTTATTTGCTCTGCCATCATTTCAGACGCTATCTGTTTTACCTGGACCCGGAAGCGATTTATATGTGTACAGGACCACGTCAAGTGGAAAAAATCAGCCTCCATTACTCCGCATCTTGTGCACCTAGAATCTGCTCACTGGCCCAATTTATATAATTTCAGGGGTGTGTGATAAAGCTGCTGTAAGTATTTGAAGTGTATTATTCTAAGATTACAGTTAGCGATAAGCTTCCTCTGAGCGTAGAACTGGTCTCCCAGTTCTCCTGTCTCCAGGGCAGGTCTAGCACTTCATTCCAGTGGCTGAGAGCAACCCCAGGCTCATCTTTTACTTCTCGCTGGGGGGCATTGCATAATCGTGTTACTAAGTGTTTGTGCATATATGTGAACACCGTCAGGGGTTTCTTTGGTTGTGTAGCACTAAATTTGTCTTTTGACAAGAATATCTCCTCCCTGAAGAGGTCTCCTAATGTGTCTAACCCTGCCTTCACTATAATGTCCAATGATTTTGGTTCGATGATATGTCTGGGTGGGATCGCAATGGAAGCTCCGGGGCACACATTGGCGACTTCTTCACTCTGTCGCATAGTGCCCATCAGGCTTTCGAGGAGTTACGAATGGCATTAATTTCTAATCTGGTGATCTCTGGTCTCTTGTATAGCAACACTGCTGTGAGGGGTATCAGCTGTACATCATTGCTTTCCACTGTCAGGTGAGGCAAATATTGTGTAGGATAATACCAGTAGTGTGTAGACTGGGCTTGAGCGCAAAGATAATACAAATACATGTCCGAGGCACTAAACCCCCCCATTGTTCATATGGTTTTGTCAGTGTTGACCGGCTGCATCAGGACTGTTTGCCTTCCCAGGCCAGGTGTATAATATGTGTTTTGAGGCTTTTAATACATTCGGTATTCAGCGCTATGGGTATGTGGGTAAACATATACAGAAATCTGGGCAGTGTAACCATTTTCATGATAGCTATTCTGTCGGTCAGCGAGAGCGGTAGCCATATCCACCTGCTCACTTGCTCTGTTAGTTTAGTGTTAGCCCTTCCATAATTTTGCCTTATCACTGTTTCTGGATCTCTGTGGACCCATACTCCCACGTACTTTACTGGCTCCAGACACTTCTCCAGAGGGTACTCCAGTACATGCGGCTCTGTGTCTTGTGTAAGGGGGAATACTAATGACTTGTTCCAGTTGATATTCAGCCCTGTGTACCACTCATACCGTATCGATTCACGTATCAGCAGTGGCAGCTTTGTTTCCGGATGCCGTACAGATAGCACCATGTCATCTGCTTAGAGGGAGATGGCCAATGGCCATTGTCAGAATCGGATGGCCACATCAGCATGTCGCTGTCGTATCACACATGTCAGAGCCTCTAATGCGAGAGCAAATAAGATGGGCGACAGGAGGCAACCCTGTCTCAGCCCCCTGTGGATATATATTGGGTCTGAGAATGCATCGTAAATTTTTGTGCTTGCTACTGGCTTGTAATATAGCAGGTGGATCCAATGTAAAAAACCCTTTGGCATCCACATGCAGCAGGGCACCGTGAACATATAGCTCCACTGTATAGAATTTAAAGCTTTTGCTGCGTCTAAGAGTACTGCTGACACTTTAAGTTTCGGATCTAATTGATGCAGAAAGGCAAACAGTGTCAGCAGATTGTGTGTTGTTGAATGGCGGGTACAAAGTCCAACTGGTCAGGTAAGACCAGGTTAGGCATCAATGGTTGCAGGCATTCAGCCAGTATTTTTGCTAGTATTTCTCTATCCATATTTATGAGTGACTGTGTCCTATATGAATTGCACCAGTTTGGGACTTTGTCCAGCTTTAGCAGTGCTATTATGAGGACTTCCCTAAGCGTTGGTGGAAAAGTTTGCTTACCATGAGCTTCATCATACATAGTTTTCAGGTGTGGTATCAAGGTGTCAGCAGATGCTTTATAGAGTTCACTGGGGAGGCCGTCCCCGCCTGATGCCTTCCCATTTGATAAGGTACGTATAGCATCAGCCACTTCATCTGTTGTAATAGGCTGTGTTAGAATAGAAAAGCTTGCTTATGCTGTACGTTAGCATTCGCAGCACCATTTTATATGCCGGGACCATTTTGGGTTATAATCGAAACTTATCCTTCGTCAGTTCTGAGAAGAGGCCTTAGTTAGGTTTCATTTCCCCGAAGCCGGAATTCACCTCACTAATGAATACACTGTTCTTATTAACGCATACCTATCCCTTTAGATAGAAGCCTTCTCCCACTTGTCTAGTGGCGGGCACGGGCAGAAGGACCTTAACTGTTAGATAGTGTGTGCCTGGCCCCAGAATTGAAACTTCATTTTTTGTGCTTCACTGTTTAACTGTATTTGCTTGGAAAATTACAATGTTGGCGTGCCTTCGTTGTTTCCGAATGTACATAATGTAACCTTATGCTTGCGGATGTCAATCCCTCTGCAACGCTCCTAGCGACTGGGCAGATTGTGCTCAGCTATGAGTGTACTCTGAATAAACAGATATTGGTTTGTATTCTATACTGTCTGACCGACTCTTCATTTGGTATTGAAGGCTGAGACGTGGTTGTGAGTGACCCGGGTGACCCTAATCAGGTCACTTCCTTCAGCTGCGCAAAAAACTCTCTCTGCCCTAGTGAGAGCCATGCCAGTGCCACCTCCTCCAGATTCTCTTTTGCGTCCTCCTCTCCTGCTGCTTCATGTGGCCCATACAGCTGGCCCTAAAAAGCTTCAAATTGGGATAGGATGTCTTGGGTGCTATAGAACTTAGTTCTGTCTGCAGTCTCTATTTCTATGACATGTGTTTGCGATCTGGGTTTGGCTAGCTTTGCGTCCTGGCCTCTCGCCCTCCCCATATGATCTTGCTTTCCATCTACGAGACATATGTAGCACCACCTGCTCAGCTGTGTTGATGCATTCTGTGTGGAATCCTCTCATTTGCCCCAGCAGTTTGCAGTCTGGGGTCTGCATATATTGTTGGTTCAGTGTTTTCAGTCTATTCTCTATGTTTTCCAGCCATGTGCGCAGCGACTTCAGGACCCCTGCCTGCCTGCACACCTATACATTCACCCCTCTTAGTAGCTTTTAAAGCTTCCCACCATGTCCCTGCCACTGTCACAGATCCCTCATTTTCTTAGAAGTAGCGTACACTTGCCTCTCCTATACTACCTATGAACACCGGTTCTAGCAAGGACGAGGCCTGCAACATCCACCGGAATGACAGCCGCTTATGTGTGGTGAGTCGAAGTTCCAGCAAAACTGAGGCATGATTTGACAGCGTTCTATCAATGTGAGTCACCCTCTCCGTCCATGCTCACGCTTCCTGGGACACTAGCCAATAATCTACGCGGGACCATGTATCATGTACTGCCGATATGTATGTCCCTTTCTTAGTGCCTGGGTAATGTGTCCTCCATGCATCTACAACCCCAAATGTGGCCCTGTTTTCCTGCATGACCTTGGCTGCCTGCTTTCCCTGCCAGTCTGTGGCTGCCGATCTGTCTCGGTCTGATAAAGATATATGTTAAGATCCCCCCCCCTTAGCAGCACCTCTGCATTTAGTATATTGAGGAGAGTTCCTGTCAACATTTGGCCCATATGTATTCACTATTGTCACTCCAATGCCCGCCAATCGTCCCTGTATAATTACAAAGCTCCCCATATCATCTGTTTCTGAGTGTGTGAGTACAAATGGAGTGCCTCTCTTTATGAGTATTAGCACACCCCTTGAATAAGTGGAGTAGGATGAGGCTACCATTTCTACTGCCCATCTGGTCCCTATTCTGAGCTCCGATAATCTTGGCAGCTGCGTCTCTTGCAGTAACGCTATTTCTTTCTTATTTCGGTCCGGGTATGCAAGGACGTTTCTAGTTTTCTTGGGATTGTTGAGGCCCGCACGTCCCAAATTAAAAAACTAGTCGTACTCATTTGACGTGCCCCCAAGCCTGGCTTTGTGTCTATTGGGGTTGGGTAGATGCGTCGGCCAGTGGAGAAGTAGATTCTCCCTGATTTGACATTATGGTGTACTGCCCCTGCCACAAACAACTACAAACCCTCCACCCACTCACCACCCACTTCAGCACCCCAAATCATGCTAAAGCCATCCCACTTAACCTGAATAACCCAACAATTTTCCATTAACAGTCGGGGTATACCCTCTGAGGGTCGCTAGAGGCCAAGTTCCCTCCTGGTATCCGGAGGTGGCCGAGTTCCAGTATCTACACTGCACATTATACCTTGTGGCACCTATAGGGGCACTACTAATCCCTTTTCCGCTCACACCATTTTAACATTTTAACATACAATAAAGGATATATCTTGCCTTCTTATGCATATTACTGTCTTTTCAGGGCTGGAACATTTTAGTACTTTTGTCGCCTCAATGTATGTGGTAGTCAATCAATCAATCAATCAAAATACTTTATTCGATCTAAAAAGCACATAGATCATAAAAGCACAAAGCACAATTTTCAATAAAATATTATACGCAGGAGGTAATAAAATAAGTCAGATAAAAATACATGTTTAAAAATAGCTTTTTCATAGTTACTTCATAAGCCTTCTTGCCTTTATCGCTAGACATAGGAGGATGCTACTGAATATGGTAGTCTGTTGGGCAGCTGCCCTCTACAATCAGAGAGCATCAGTTAGTTCAAGTCTATTTTCTTGCAGATCCATGCTTGGTACAATCTCATGATTTTATTTGCTGCTGGTTTTGTCCACATTTTCAGATTCATGCCTCGTGCTGCATTTGCTTTTTTGCCGACCTTAAGATGGAGTCCCGATCTTGATAGTTTAGTAATTTGGCCACAATTGGGCGCGGTGGTGCGCCTGGGGGTGAGCGATCCATGAGAGTTCTGTATGCCCTCTCGACAATTAAGACTGTTGACAGTTGATCGGCTCCAAAAATTTCTTTTTGCATTTTCTCAACATACACCTCAATCTTGCTGGTATTGGTTGATTACAGTATTCCGGTGATGCACAGATTATTGCAGCATGAGTGTGCCTCTAAATCTTCATGTTTGCCTGAATTACAGCAAGCACTCTTTCCATGTTCAAGTATTTTGTGGTTACTGATTGTAATTCGTCTTCTCTCGCTTACAAGTGTTGCTCTGCCTACCCGAGTCTTGCGCTCTGTTTGTATGATTTAGACACCATACTGTCCATGCGCATATTGAGTGCATCATTTTTCCCATCGACTGAGGGCAGACTTTGCTGCATGCAAGGTAGCTTCCAGGGTCTAGATTTCTAGTGGAGGGGGTTCCGGCTCTGAATCAGACAGTTTATGTTGGTGGGTTTTTGCTGGTTTATTCGTCTCAAATGTACGCCGCGATTGCTGTTTCTCCACCTTCCCCATGGCAGCACAGTCTGACCCTGACTTGCACTCTGGGTACCAGCAGCGTGGTGTGGTGACGCTTCAGTGTTCGAGCCTCTTAGTCCTTATAGCTGTCCACTAGTGGCCACTAGTGCCCTGTTTGCCCTATCACACCTTGCCACTTTGCAGGGGTTCAAATGGGGTGGCCATCAGTGCGTAATTGTCCTTTTATTAAGGTAGTTGTGCCTCCCCGTCTTTTTATGTTAAATATTATTGGTTCGCCCTACTTGCAGGCTGATTTGGGAGGTTTCTTATTTCAAACCCCCAATTCTGCCATTTATTAGGTGTTTCCTGTGCATTTAGTGCGCAGTCTGTGCCTTTCATGCTTTTTAGGTCTTGGCTCGAAGGCTGCGCTTGCGCAGTCTCGATCCGAGATTTAATGACTTGGAGAAGAGGGGCTTGAACCCGCCCCTCTTCTCCCCTGTTCCCCATTGGCTGGCCTCTTCAATGCTGGCCAGCCATTGGAGAAGAGGTCCCGTCACTCCGATCAGACCCCGTCCTTTTCGGATCAGGGGGCGTGTTTTTTGCAGAAAGTCTAATTATCTCCTCCAGCCAATGGCAAGAGGAGATAACAGCAAAACACGCCCCCGAATCCGAAAAGGACGCTGCGTTTCTCCGAGGCATTTCTGCTCTGCCTCGGAGAAAGGCGGTGGTGTGCTTGTTCCACATGTCCTGTCGATGTGTTGAATGAACCCTGTGTGAGCCTTTGCGTCTGCTCCCTCTGAGTAGCCGGCCCACTCGATATTGGCGTATTGGTAAATCCAGCATTTCGTCATAAAAACGGGGAGCGGCAGATGTGTTTATCTCACTAGCCCCCCGTGTTACCATGCTAGTGTTCACAGCGGAACTCGGGATTACCAGTGCAATCACGTGCCTGATCTGTGGATCCATCTTGATTCGATTAGGTAGAGCAATTTAGGAATCGCTTTTCAAGGAACCTTCAGAAAAAGTCAATGACCTCCACCCCCTACCTACCCCCACCTAATTATTTGATGTCTGGTGCACGTTTTTGGCTTTGTGCGTGCGAGGGCCAGCTGCCTTTCGAGACTCACTCCCGCGGCTTGGCTCTTCTTACTGGCTGGAGGAGGGGGGGTGGGCACCCTTTCAACTGCCTCCCAAGAGCATGAGAGACGCGGAAGTGATTCCTTGATGTCTGACAAGCATGCTTGGGACTGCTAGCTAGGGACATGCTTGCGCACCCCCTTGGGGACGGACTGTACTGGGACTGATAGGAACCTGCTCGCGCGCCCCCTTGAGGACGGACGGTACTGGGACTGATAAGGAAATGCTCGCGTGCTGAAAATTGTCAACGCATTGCACATTCGAGGGTGCATTACTGTTAACCCTCACACGGGCGGGTAGGACAAAGCCGAGAGTGTGATCTCTATTATTGGAGTATGGCCAGGACACCTAGGTTTGCGGCTCTTCCTGTTGGAGACGGACAAATCCATGGAATCCCAAAAGCGTAGAAAGAGCAGGCTCCCGGTGTAACCCTCCCCCTTCCATCGCCTGACGTAATTCCCCTCCACCTTTATTTAAACGCACTGTCTTGGGTTTGGCAGGCTTCTAGGAAAAATAGCTGCACGCTAGTGCCTCAAATCTGAAAATACTTACCCCCCCTCTTCTTTTTATTTATTTTTTAAGTTAATTTGTTCTGGTCGTAAATTGCAACGTCTTCCTGAGAGACCTTGGAAGCATTTAGCAAATACTGCTTTGCGAGACGTAACAAGAGAAAAGCGAAAGCCTCTGAGCCCTACCCTGTGGTAAATGCGGCTCCTGCGCTGGCAGTCACGGACATCAGCTGAGCTCGGCTGAGACGAGGACCGCTCCGATTAATCAGGACGGTACTCTAGGGAGAGCAGATAAAACCTTCCGGAGACAGAACCTTGCCTCAGGCGGGGCCCTCACTGCCTATCCTCTGTAGTGTGGCGGGCTGGATAAAGCAAGCAGTGCTGCACAGCATTACCCAATCCCTTGATCCCTTTCGGGCGTCTGACCCTTTCCTCTGCGCGCCTTGGCACAGCCGGATTGCAGCGCTTCCTTTTTCCACTGAAAGCATGTTTCTTTCAGGACAGTAATATGAGTTCCAGAGCAGACACTGCCCCCTGAGCATGTGCTTCTCATCTGACCCCACGTGTGTCCTCCAAGCGACGAGGCGTGGGGGCTTGAACCCCAGGGCGGTTGTTACAAAACCTCGACCCCCCCCCTCCGATGAGGCGTGGGGCTCTGACCCCCAGGGCGGCTGTTAGAAGACCTCGAACCCCCCCCCCTCCGATGAGGCGTGGGAGCCTGACCCCTCCCCCAGGGCGGCTGTTACAAGACCTCGACCCCCCCCTCCGATGAGGCATGGGGCTCTGACCCCCAGGGCGGCTGTTACAAGACCCACTTGTGTCCCGTCAGGCTGGGCTTTGTCTCCTCATTGGGGCGATGCGGCCCCATTGTGGGGCTGTCAGGGCTGATGGGCCGTGGATTTTCCCACTTCAGAGGGGCGCCTTTCACTGCGTGCGGCTGTTTACATCCTGTCCCGAGGGCCTGCTGGCTGGGTGTTCATTTACATGCAGCTGAAGGGAGGGGGTCCACGTGTGTCTGTTTATTTACATCCTGCTGCAGTGAAGGTGCCCTCGTGTGTGTGTGACTTTGTTTACATCCTTCAGCAGTGAGTGTCCAAGTGTGTCTTTGTTTATTTACATGCCGCTGCAGTGAAGGCGCCCTCGTGTGTGTGTGACTTTGTTTACATCCTTCAGCAGTGAGTGTCCAAGTGTGTCTTTGTTTATTTACATCCCGCTGTAGTGAGGGGGTCCACGTGTGTGGGGCTTTGTTTACATCCTTCTGCAGTGAGTGTACAAGTGTGTCTTTGTTTATTTACATCCCGCTGCAGTGAAGGTGCCATCCTGTGTGTGACTTTGTTTACATCCCGCTGCAGTGAGTGTGTGTGTCTGTTTACATCCTTCAGCAGTGAGTGTCCAAGTGTGTCTTTGTTTATTTACATCCCGCTGCAGTGAAGGTGCCCTTGTGTGTGTGTGACTTTGTTTACATCCTTCAGCAGTGAGTGTCCAAGTGTGTCTTTGTTTATTTACATCCCGCTGCAGTGAAGGTGCCCTCGTGTGTGTGTGTGGAGGGGGGCTTTGTTTACATCCTGCTGTAGTGAGGGGGTCCACGTGTGTGTGGCTTTGTTTACATCCTCCTGCAGTGAGTGTCCAAGTGTGTCTTTGTTTATTTACATCCCGCTGCAGTGAAGAGAGCTATTGGCATTGCTCATGACAATGCCGTTTCTTTAAATGTTTTAAAAACAAAACCATAAACAAAAATAATGTCATGAGCAATGCCAATAGCTCTAACTTTACCAATGCCGAGACCATTGCATTGTAAATGCTTGTTTACGTTTCTTGTAGTGCTAATGTTTCAGCTTTGCTGAGGTTCCACCCAGGCATGGCTTGTTTTCCTGTTTGCTCACACTATTTCTGGATGCATGCCTTATCGCTGGTTAGCACTTAGGGTGTCAAGCAATGCAAATGACTTGTTCTCTCTGCTACAGCCTCTAGGCTAGGCGTGCTCGGGACCCCCTCAGTTTGGTATCGCACCACTGCTGCTATGCTCCTGGGCAGCGCGGCCTTCATATCTTTCCATCTCCCCTCCTAGCAGTGTATTTTTTACCTTGAGGTTGCGGGGCGACCTACACTGGTGCGTTGTTGCAGTTGCTAGGGTGGCGTCTTTAGTCACTGCTGTTTAGTCATTAGTGGTGGGTCATCGCCATTTTGTAAGGCTGTCTACCTGGGCACGTCTGTCTTCCACAGCAATTTTCCTGGCTTACTGTTGTCCGTAAGTTGGGCTAAGCAGCTGATTTAACCCCTGGCACCCTTAAGTATTGCATGCCCTGCTTTGTTCACCTGGATGGCAGTTGTTGCTGAGGAAAAATTAAGGATAAATTCTCTCTGTCGACGAAGCTGCACTAGGGTGCGGCTATCTTGCCCCGGCTCTCTAGTGACCCCCGGCAGTGTGTAAAGCATTTGCACATAACCAACAGTAATACAGTGAAAACACTACAATAGGACACCACACCAATTTAGAAAAATATCCAATATTTTTACATATCCAAAACAAGACTACAAATTACAAAACTCTAACATACAGTACTTACAAATATGCACTTTGCAAGAATACCTATCAAAATGCTGTTCCTTGAAGTCGGTAGCTCCATCCGGTGCTACCGCAGTACTGAAAACGATGAAATCCAACAGATCCTACTCACCGTGTCGGAGCAGGTCAGCTGTAGAGTCGATAGACTCGTAAACAGTACCTTTTTTGTTGCGGCCGATGTGGCCGGATGTGGCAACCTTCACGATTGTGATGCGAACCGTAGCGGTGCAGTATCCTCAGGCCGCCGTATGGGCAACATTAGACGACTTTGGGAAGGCAACTGGGCTGAAAGTCAATTGGGCAAAATCCACTATATATCCTCTCCATCAGGACATTCCCCCACTAGAAATACACGCCGGGTAGGTCAGACTAAAGTGGAACAGTGATGCCCCAAGATACCTGGGAATCAGACTAAATCACTCCCTGAAGGACCTTTTCAAAGGCAACCACCGTAGAACACTGAAGGGCATTTGGACCCAAATCAACTTTTGTCACACTCTACCCTTGGCCCCAATAGGAAGAGTGGCTCTATCGAAAATGGTGGTGGTGTCCCGTCTCCTCCTCCACTTCTCAAATGTGCCAATTATCTCCCTACAAGCCTTTTTTAGTGAGCTCAATTCCATGCTAACATCTCTGATGTGGGGGACAGGAAACCGAAGGGTAGCCTTAGCGACACTACCAATGGACCAGGGTGGACTAGGCGCCCCATCTTTCGAAGCCTACTTCCTCGCAGTGCAACTCCATTGGGTATCACACTGGACAGCCAGATGACACTTGGATGAAATGTGCTCGGATTCAGGGCCCCTGACAATCACAGTGATACATCGTCTACTCTTTTCAGGCACCTTACCGGACCCACTCCATCCCATCCAGGTGACGGTAGCTAGCGCCTGCATGCAATGTATCCATCGACTATCCCGCAAAGCACTACTTTATTCCCCACTGTTGCAGCGGGTGGCCCTACCCCGATGCCGCAGCTATTACACTTCATAAGATGTACGAGTCTGGACAGAACACTTACTTACAGAGGTGGAGTCCCTATTCTTAGAAGGATGCCTCATTCCGTTCGAAGGCCTGAAAGAAGGGAGCGGACTCCCATTCGGACAGTTTCTCTTACATAGACAAATCATCTCGGATTGTAAACAGACATGGGACCTAACCAGGGGGAACCCACAACACACCCAACACTTCACACGATATTGAACATGGGCACTGGATGCCACCTTATTATTTGGATCTGTAGAACCATTCTAGAGCTCACAGCAATGCCACTCCCCCAACTTAGGCTAAAGTCGGAGGAGGAATTTGGGAGCGGACTGCATGACAAAGAATGTCCGACTGCCTGAGAACATCACAAGAAAGTGTCACGGAACCAGTGCTTTGAAAACATCCAATTCATTACATCGGGCATATCTGGCACCAGCGAGGCTTCAATGATTCTACCCCATGACACAATTCCGATGTCTACGCTGCCACCTGCCTAACGCCACATTCCTACATATGTTCTGGACCTGCCCTACTCTGCTACCCTTTATAAATAAGCTCAAAGCGCTCCGGAATCAAATTCAAGTCCGTAATGTATGTAGATTTCCAATGTCTTTTATTCAGACATTAAATTTCATATTCTTTCTACCAGTTCCTTTGTGCAGGATTCCTAACAAAAAATATAATAGCTTCATGCCACAACTTCATGCTAACACGTGTTTCGTCCGTTTCTATAAGACGAGACTTCATCAGGGCTTAATCATCACAAATATTAACACAAGATAAAGGGACGTTGTAATCCCTATCTGGACTATTAAATAGTAGACCACAATATAAGAATTCCATCCACTCAGCATATTAATGGAAAAAATATATATAACAAACATACGTAATCGGTCGGTCGAGTACTCCAACCACGTATCACTTTGAACGCCAAGAGTGATACGTGGTTGGAGTACTCGACCAACCGATTATATAAGAATTTCGGGGTGAAGTCGGTGAGACCAGGGTTGCAGTGTGAGATGTGGCGGTGCCCTCTGTGGTGCCTTCAGGAGATGGAGCCAACGATGGAGTCGGTGACGGAGTCGGTTGCCTTTCCTCCTCTGCGGCAACTGAAACTCACGGTTCCAGAGTCGTTCCCCAGAGGTGAGTGAAGTCTTTGCTGTACCTGAGACTTCGTGACCAGGAGGCGAGCTTGGTTACAAGACCTTGGAAATACTCAGCAACAAGTTAGAGAAAGTTCATTCCAGTCCTGTCACTGCCCATGGCAGAAGCAGAAACTGCAGGCCAACCCAACAAAGCGACAATGTAGCAAAGGGGCAGTACTAATCAACGTAAACAGTATCACCCACTTAATATTTATAAAGTTAAGTAATATATCCAGACAAATATATGCCCCACACTACTTTTAATTTTCAATCATTTATTATCAAAAACATACATATATTTCTTTTTTGTTTTTCATTTGTTTTATCAAAGTTTGTTTTAAAAGACACACTTATACATTGTACATATAATAAACAATCCACAGTATTGCTTATAAATTGAAGAAGAGCCCTAAATCTATACTAAAAAAAATTCAATGGCTGTACATGTCTTCAAAATAACAGACGCACAAAGATCATGTGAAAAAAAGGAAAAAGCAATACACAGCTACATTAAACATATACACAATGTTACATACAATGTGTAAGGAGAATACAAAAAAACACAAAATAAGTACAGAAAATTACAAAAGAAGTGCGCAAAGGGGCAGTACTCCTCCTGGCAGCTCTTCCAGCTCTTCTTCTTGGCAGGTTCCGTGATTCCAGCAAGTTCTAAAGTTCTGGGGTCTGGGACCCAATATTTATCTTCAAAATCCCTTTTTTATCTTGTGACAGAGAGTGTCTGTGCTCAGTAAAAACAGTTCTGTCCTCTCTGGCCTAGCTTCCCGGCAGGAGGTGGAGACATCACTTTCCAAGGCAGACCAGGCCCATTCAGGTGCAAGGAAATCTCCTCCCACTACTCTAAATGAAGCACAGGTCTATTCAGCCCAGCCCTGACTCATCCGGGCTGTGCTGGGCAGGACACACCCCAACCACCCCAGTGGCTGTCTGAAGACAATGCACATCCCCATCCTCTTTCACTCCAAAGCCAGACAGTCAGTCCACAAACCAAGCAGAGGCACACAGGATAGCTAAATAGGAAAATACTGACTAAAAGTGGTATTTTCAAACACAGAACATAAAAATCTCCTTTACTAAAAGATGCATTTTTAAATTCTGAGTCCAGGCATACTAAACTCTGTTTCATTATCTTGTCCCAATGGGAAGTTAGGTTTATAAGATGTCATAAACAAACTCCCATCCTATCCTATGAGACAGATAGTTTTACCATAGTGAAAAACAAAATACACAGTAAGTCACTGCCAGGACATGTCACGCACATCAGTACATGTCCTACCTTTAACATACACAGCACCCTACCTACAGGGGTACCTTGGGCCTAACTTGGGGTTGACTTACATGTAAGAAAAAGGATGGTTAGAGTCTGCCAAGTGGGTGCACCTGCCAGGTCGACATTGCAGTTACAAACTGCGTGCATACACTGCAGTGGCAGGTCAGAGACCCTGTTTCAGGGCTGCTTGGCCAGGTAGCACAACCAGTGCTGCAGGCCCAGGAGCAGCATTTGATTTACAGGCCCTGGCACTCCCAGTGTACTTTACTAGGGACTTATTAGTAAATCAAATATGCCAATCATGGAAACACCAATCCACAACACAATTTAAAATAGGAGCACTTGCACTTTAACACTGAACAGCAGTGGGAAAATGCGCAGAGACACTAAACCAGCAAAACAGAGTCAAACCGGGAGGTCAGAAAGCAAAAAGACAGGGGAAACATGCCAAAAGATGCCTGGTCTAACACCCAGGGAAGTCCTGGCTTGCCAGGCATCTGTTCAGCCCCAGGGTAGAGACCTTGGGTTAAGAGGCCAGTCTCAGTATACCACCCCTGGACTGGTGGGAAGAAGAATGGAAGTAGAGTGCTTAAGCTACTGGAATGCATCTGTGAGTCAGGACCTTCGCAGGTGTGCTCCACAGATGGGAAAAAGGGTTACCAATGGGCCAGTGTAGTGACTCCAGAGGATAATGTCAATGGGTTACAGTTAGGCTTGGATGGACATAGAACTGATACGTGCCTCTGCAAAAAAGGGCTATTGTCCATGTTCTATTGCCTAAGCAGGGATGTCATCAAGGTATTGATTGTCAACCCAGGCTTTTACCTAGAGGTGGAGTTATATTGGACCTGGCCCCTATTTGCAGAGTCTCACACGGATTTTTCTTCTGCCGCTGAAGCTGTTTTGTTAAAGGAAACACAAGGAAATGATGGATGGAGCGCTAAAACTTTTCAGACACTCACCCTCAATCACAGATCTGGGTTGAATCTATCCTCGTTCTTTAGCTCACTTCACAACCCCAGTTCAGACACAGCTATATGCAAATCAGTCTTGGCCCTGTGCCTCATGGGAATAGTCCAGCTCGAACTGCCTAGTCATGTCTTCCGTGGACCGGAAACAGGCATCCTGGGACTGGTTTCGGGCTAACAGCCCTCATCAGCCAGACTAGCTTGAATCCAGTGGCAAAGTGAGCAACGGACCCCCGTCTGGGCATACCCTGCCAACTTAGGGCGAACAAAGGAAACACAAGGAGATGATGGACGGAGCTCTGAAACTTTTCAGACACTCACCCCCAATCACAGATCTGGGTTGAATCCATCTTCGTTCTTAAGCTCACTTCGCCACTCCAGTTCAGACACAGCTATATGCAAATCAGTCTTGGCCCTGTGCCTCATGGGAACAGTCCAGCCTGAACTGCCAAGCCATGTCTTCACTGGACTGGAATCAAGCGTTCTGGGCTAAAAGCCCTCATCAGCCAGACTAGCTTGAATCCAGTGGCAAAGTGAGCAAGGGACCCACGTCTGGGCATACCTTGCCAACTTAGGGCGAACAAAGGAAACACAAAGAAGGCTGTTTTGTTGGCTTTAGTATTGCTAACCAGTCATAAAGTGCTTGTGGTCCACCCTTCCAACATGGGAAAATTGGCCTACACATAATTGGCACATTTAATTTCATTGTACGTTCCTCGTTATGGTACTACATGGATCCAGGACCTGTAAATTAAATGTCACTAGGGGCCTGCAGCACTCATTGTTCCACCCACTGAAGTAACCTTTTAAAACAATTTGCAGGCCTGCCACTGTAGTGTGGTGTTAAACTTCAATTTCGATTTGGCATAATTTAATTTTTACCAGGCCTATTCCTTCCCTTTTAAGACATATAAGGCACCCCCAAGGTAGGCCCTAAAGGATCATAGGCTGGGTGCCTTGCATTTAAAAGGTAGGAAATGTGGGTTTAATTTTCACATGTCCTGGTAGTTAAAAAATCCTAAAATAGTTTTTCACTACTGTAAGACCTGTCTCTCCCATTGACTAACATGGAGTTACCTTATTACATTTAATAGGTGATAACGTTTGATTACATTGATGACGTTTGTTTAGGAACAGATATAATTATGGTTTTTACACTCAAATAAATTGCAATTTAAAAACCTCCTAACTTCGTGACATTCCATTGCCTATGTGTGACACTTCAATAGGCACTTTATCGTGAGAAATACCAAGCTGTGAAATCAATGAAATTAGATAAATATCAAAAAGTACACTGAACGGCACAGAAACAAATTCTAGAAACTGCCTTGAAACAGCTGTGCCAGCTCAAAGCGCTTCTGCAAGGGCATAATTGCAGCTATTGGGTTAAAAACTTACAGTACGGTGGGCCAGGCAAATATTCGTCCTCTTACTAGGTGTCCAGGTGCTCAAGGGCCCAGACTTAAAAATGCATGCAATGCAGCACAGCAACTAAAGTTTCTGTACTGCTTTGCTTGAAAGGGAGAGAGCAGAAGAGTGTCATACCTACGATATGTCACTATTGTACCTTCTCGCTGCTCTTGTGCACTTCAGGCTGAAATGTGCTAACACACTCTATTGCCCTATATTACAAGTGTTTGTGCTTTATGTATTGTTTATGTCCTGGAATGGAACTCTTCCAGTACAACAAATAGCCTATTACACTTTTCCTCTACTGTATGTGTACTGTACAATGCAGCACACAGGAAAAGTAGAACAAGCATTAAAAATGCAATAGGTCTCGCCTTTCATTAAGTTAAAGCCATTTGCTTTGCTATACAATACCATTAGCAAAGCAAATGGCTTTAAGTTAATCAAAGGCGAGACTTATTACATTTTCAATGTACAATGATGTGTGTTGGGCATTGGGGATGGTTAAGTGCAGTGTCTGATGAATTACAAAGGATTTATCGACATTGGGAGGCTGATGAGCCGAGCGGCCCGCACAGATTTGAGCCTGTGCCCACGGGGTCTAACACAGAACTTTGCAAGTAGGTACACACATTAGTTTGCTGAGCCAGCAATCCCACAGGATGCAGAAGGAAGCAAAAAGGGTGACTGGTGAATGGATCAAGAAAGGGGGCAGCAGAATGTGGGGGGTGCAGACAGCTGTGCAGTGGAAGGAGAGACAGAAGGGAGGAGAGGTGAGAAAGGTGCTGCATTGGAAGAAAGCATGGAGAGTGATAGTTATTAGCCAGCGAGGGAATGACGGAGCCAAGAGAAGGCGAAGGGGGAAGTCACAGTAATGACTGAAGGCGAGGAGTGACTGCCCTGGCATGAGAGGAGCAGTCTTAACCCCAGTTCACCCCATCCCACCCAGGTTCATGTAGTCCCTGCGTCTTGCATAGCCCCGCACGCCACCTCATGACAGCTCACAGCACTTTATTTCTATTTGTTTTGCTGGGAGTATTTATAGCGCCCAGAGGTACCACTTCTTTAAAGCATAGCAACGCCCGTGGCTTCTAAGCGCTATACAAGATATCATCAAGAGGCTTTCAAAAGAGGAATAGAGGAAGGGAAAACGACAGAGTAATGTTCAGGACTTAACAGCAGCCACATCCATTACTGAAAACGAGTGCCTTCGCCTTCTTCCTTTCTCGCATCAAGCAGCTTTCCTCGTGCTGCCTATAACTCCTCTCTGCACTACTTCGGACATTCCCCTCCCCCTGTACATTTCACCCTGCTGCCCCTCCCCTCTTCTGTTGCATCTCTCCCTGCTAGGTTGTCTCGCAGCCATTCTCACATATATGGCACTCTGCACCATTCCAACAAAAGTGACAAGCGCCTTGAGGCCTTCAGGCAGCATAAGGTACACCAAAGAACTCCTCTACCAGAGAAAAGCCCATTGAAGCCGCCTGCAGAGGGGCACGTGGAGAAAGCACCAGGCAGTCAAACAAGTGGCAGAAAGTGCTATAAACGTGCAGATAAGACACGACGAATGACTCCGACAAGCACACAAGAGAGCCATGAAGCAGTTTCCTCACATGTTGCATTACAGAGAACCGATCTAACTGGGGTCCACACCATGTTGGGAAGAGACCATTTTTCCAGCCTTTGTCTCACATTTGACAGCCTCATATGTTCGCAACCTTCATGCATCTTGCTCTTTCCATCTCTACCGAACCTTTAGCGCTTGGAGGTGCCCTTTATCTGGCATAAAGTACTGCACAGATTACCCGCATAACACTACGACAGTCTTGGTTTGCTTCCGTTCTAATTTAAGATATCTTGGGGTCAACACTAGCAGAAAGGTAAGTCGATCTCAGGCGCAGTCTCAGCATATCAGAACGAGAACTAGTCAACAGTGGCTGAAGGGAAAAGATTGAGACTGAGGGGTGGGGGTGATGAGAGATGGTGGAGAGGGGGCTGTGGGAGTGGGTAAGTGAAGGGCTGAAAGGGAGGACCCAGAAGGGAAAGAAAGAAGTGCCGAAGCGAGGAGAGTGAAAAAGGGGAGGGGGAGGGGGAGGGAGGCAACGGAGAGCCAAGGGTTGAAAGAACAAGAAAAACAAGCGCAGTGAAAGCAAATCACGTGGCTAAATAATTAAATAAACAAGCCACGGCAGGCAGACCAAGCACGGTGATAGCAAATTGCGCAGCAAATCGTAATTAAATAAACAAGCCAGGTCCTCAGCGAGACCTAAAAAGCTGTTGCCACGCCATGCAACGCCATTGCGGGAATGAAAAAGAAAGTGCTCACCGAATAATTAGAAGACACTGTGTCACGCCACGGAGTAAAAGATCCAATCCTGGTGGGTGGGGCCAAAAGTAGACAAGGCGGTAACCAGGAGGGACTAAGAAGCCTCCTTTTCAGTCGTGAGCCAGCGTTTAGCATGGAGGATGACGCCAGCGAATGAAAAAGATGGGCGGGGCTTCTGAAAGCTTCTGAAACCGTATCGATTCCAAGAAGCTCTCGTATGGGGAGAGGCAGCGCATGCACGCTGCTAACGCCAGGCGAGACCTAAAAGAGGAGGAGGAAGAAAACATTTTTTCTTGTTACACCTACCTCATGGAGGCATAATAATTTGGCACAAATCACTGTTGACTGATGTTTGTGGATAGATATTTCTGTCAAAACCTCTTGGTGGTTCCATTGGAGCGTCCATGTGCCACCCATTAAGTGCCTCCTTCGAGCAAGGTACTACAAAGCAGCGCATAGCACAACTTTGCATAACCTTGGGAAACCATCCAACGCAAATCCCTATTTGTGTTGGATAGTAAATCCCAGCATAACACGTTGTGTTGGGTTTGTGTTACAAAAGTAATACAAACTTGGATCAAAGCTTCAGTGAATCTGGGCCCAGCTGGGCAAAGTACAACCTCAGATATTGGGTGCTGTCACAAGAGTTGTTAAACTCGGAAGTGCACGATCTGCTTCACACTCACTGTAGGACTGTCTCGACGCAACAGATCAAGTACTGAGAGAGTGCACTGAAAGCGCCTGGAACTAGCAATTGAGGAGGACAATTTGGAATGCATGATTAGGGCTGTTAATTGGGGCAGAGTCTGTCTTGAACAAGTGAAAGCAGGGACGGAGGAGCATAACCTTGAAAGAAGCAGCCTGGCAATGAGCTGCAGAGAGGATATGACTGGCCGCGAGAGGGGGTACCATCTTTAAACCCGGATGCTAAACAATAGAAAACCTGAGATCAATTCCCAGCACCCCCGAATCAACTTTTGTAATTCTATGCAAATGCTTTAGTTCAATGAACCCCCTTTCCCAGCATTATGACATATAAGACATTCAAATGTGACTGGCTTCTTAGTTTTCCAGTACAATTATTGTCTAGGCTGGGGTCAGAACTGCTTAAGGTAAAGCGTTCCCAGCTGTTAAAAGAAATACACTTTTTTTTAATTTGAAGAGACTTTATCAGGTGGTGATTATATGATTTTCAGGCCAAAAACTTCGGGCTCGGCTTGTGTAAAGCCTCTTAGCTTGGCTATTCCTGTTATTTTTTGGTCTGACCCACCTCCTCTCCTCTGCGAGTGGATGGAGGCGGGTGGCGCTTTGGGCAGTCACTGCTGGTTCATCTATGATGGTCTTGCGTCAGCGATCGCTTTAAAGTGAGCTCTGGCAGCTGGAAGCAGGTGTCCTGCTTCCGAGGCAGCGCTGCTCATAGTGGTATTTGTTAATGAATTCTGCAGAGGCAAAGGGCGGGCCATCTCTCAGCAAGAGCACGATCACAGGCTTCATCAGGTAACCATGACAACTCAGCCCTCTCCTTAACCCCTTGTAATCCAGTCAGGCTCAAACGCTGCAAGAAACTCCTAAATAATATTTTTAATCAAAGGAACAAAAAAACCCAAGTGGTGCAGAGATCAAAAGAGCTCTGAGAATTGTATGAGAATGTAGTTCCAGGGCAGGAATGCAGTATTGACTAACGTTTTGATTGGCCTGACTCGTAATGACGGCACTTGGCAGGGCTGAAGGCTAGAACGTCCAGTGTGCCAAAAGCACACACCTGCCAATAAGAGGACTGCTGGCATCCACATATGGATCTGGTCCTCCAGCATGAAGAGTCTAGTGCTGCAGCGGACGCTCTCTTTTTTCAATATGGATCCGGACCCATGAATGATTTTATAACTTAGTCACTTGACTCAGATCCTATACTTTACCCACAGAAGCATTGGACTTTTCTTCGTCTGCAGTGAGGGGGTGAAAAATCAAGGTGTCCAACTGCTGGTCAGCCTATGAGAATCAATAACTAGTAGCCAATCCACAAATTAGAGATAAGGTTCAAGTATATTACCATCAGAACCATGCTTTAAAAATAGTATTGCAATTGGAAGACCCAACTTGATGAACACATTTGTTATAAAGAGCCATTAGAAGACAATATGATTGTGTATTCCTTCTTTGCAATAGTTGCTAGGGCTGTCTGGGAAAATCTTGCATGCTTGACATCCAGGTGAATGCTGAGTCCTTATCACGCAAGAACCCAAGAGGACACGCAGAACACAAGACACTGGGTTAAAGAACCCTCCGATGTTGTTCTATGTAATTCCATCCTAACTAGGCCTGGAAGAGAACAACAATTTACCTCATGGGCCTTATTTCAGTGAGGGAGAAGGAGAGGGCAAGGAGCACTAATTAAACTACGGTGCCAAAAGCAGACTGGCTTTTAGAAATTCATCAAGATGTGTACTTCTGGACTTAGGTAATAAGTAAAAGTGGTCTCTCGTTCGTCCACCTCTACCCATCCCTTTCAAGGTCAAAACTTTGTAGGTAGCTGGGACATAGCTTTTAATCTCCACAAATTTCATAAGCATCTGACACCAAGCCGTGCTGACCTGCAGCACTGCTTGGTGTCAGAGGGAGGAAATACTAGTATTAGCAAGGAGTGGGTGACCAGTGGGGTCACTAGAGGATGATTGGGGTTGGTAAGAGAGAGAAAGAAGTGCTGGGGTAAGAAGGATAGAGCATAAGACACTCTCTCTCTTGAGAGAGAGCAATTGAGAGAAAGATAGAGAGAGTGCAGAACACGCACTCCCATGGAGTACTCAATAAAAATGGCAGGTAAGAAAGAAAGAAAAAGTAGTTCCATTAAAAAAAAAAATATATATATATATATATTTATTGCGTTCAAAGCGATAAACAAGGCATAGCAATAACGTGCAACAAAAGTCTGCAGAATTGTGGAGCATAGACTTTCTGTACAGACCAAAACAGTATCAATGTAGCAATAGACCTGCATAAGCAATAGCAATGCAAATCATCCCATCCCAATCATTATTATTTATATACTACCGACAAACAAGTGCCAGTAGCGAGTGGGGTAGCAGTGTAGTAGCCAGCCTAAGAGTACACTCCCAGTCATGTCCCAGGAACCTTCATGACTAAGGGGGACAAAGCACAAGCGGATGACTGGTCCACCGAGGGGGCCATGTCCACCCGATAGAAGCCATGACACTGGAGGAGGAGTGGGGAAGGGGAGGGAAAAGGACCACTCCACACCATAAGACTCTCCAGTCCTTCACGTCCAGCAATCTCTTCACCCATAGCGAATCAAATCCACACAAGCACACATCACAGCCACCTCCACGTGGGCGCACTATGATAACTGTCTGTCCTGCGGGACCATATAACCTGTGGATGAGAGGAAAAAATTGTTTCCTAACATTAGCAGTGGTAGGCTACAACTTATTCACTCAAAACCATGGGAATGAAGTGACCCTGGGCGAGATAAACACAAAAAGAAAGCCACTGAATCAAAAGTAGGGAAGTGAGAAAGACAATAGAGACGTCAAGGAACGACCAAGAGGCTGAAGAAGAGGCCACTCTATTTGTGTTGAAAACAAAGCGCCTGGCCAAGAGACAGCCTAAGCTATCTGTTGGCCAGACATAAAATGTAGTTCCCCAGTTGCAAGCAGTGGAAAGACACAAGTCATCCAGTCAGAACACAGTAAAAGCTAAATGACAAGGAGGCAGGATAAAGAATAGTGGTTAAACCCATCAAATAAGAAACAGAGAAATGAGATAGACAAGGAAGCCATTCAATCAAGAGCAAGAGGCTGACCCACTAAATGTATTTATTTTAAAGTCTTCAATAAGATATAGATAAAGCTGTCTGTAGCCCAATCATTTGCGCTGTATCAAAGACGGATTGATGTAGTACACAGTAGGAGCATTTTGCCATTTGAGTCAGGAGTGTGATCAGTGTGATGAGTAAATATCTGAGTTTCACTGTAAAATGCAATTCCAAAAGTGTCAAGCATGTACACTTTGCCATGTAATGCATGGTTTGGGTTCTTTGGAATTCACAGTCTCTTATATATTTTTAAATACATGTACCAGTTGAAAAGCATAAACATTCAATTCAGATGGGGAAAACAAGTTAGTTGGAGGCCAATATCAATGTGGTAAGCTCATGTGTCCTGAAATGTAAGATATAATGCCCACATTTAGGGAAAAAGTTAATCAATACCATGTTAAATAATTAGCTTTAATCATGAAAGCAACCCTTCCATCTCGTCGATGCTCACCTGGTATGTGTAAAATATGAAACCAGTAGAACAAAAGTCCAGAATCCCTCAATGGGCCCTGTAACAACCTATTTAATCAAAGTCTAGTACAGGAATCAGTAGGCGAAATATTCGTGTCTGCTACTCAAAACAGCACTGACTCCGGCAGAAAGACACACTCTCACCAAAATGCAACTTGTACCCAAAAAGAACCTCATCCCTAATTGTTGCCATCTGCTCAGGTTATGTAGCTCAGCCTTCATGCTCCTCAGTCAAGTGAGGAATGCCATGTGCATGTTTAATTGAGGAGCTTGTGTAAACAGTTGTGAAGACTGACTGACTTCTTTGAGCTATTGGGCTGTACCATACCCTGGCTCCTATGCAGGGCAGCAATCATTTCCATTACAGTCACATAGGCCCCAGGCTTAACTTAGCTAATATATATCACTCAATCGCACATCAGCACCACGCACTACACATAAAAGCACCCAAGACAATGGCTACACTTACCATGCTTTTACATACATTCAATTGTATTTACATTACCAAGCATACCACAACCATGCATTGCAAACAGTGGTTAATTTGTAAAAATATAAGTGCCAGGGCTCTTCTCGGAAGCGCACTGCAGTCTGCACCTCTCATTGCCAGCACTGCCAATGACAGTACCACCATAATCCCTAACCATTGCCCTACTACAAGTGTGACAATATAGACTATTTCAGGCCACACAAAGCTAAATAATGGCATTAGAGGCTAGAATTGTTCATTTTCAATGCAAATTTACTTAATAAGCACAGTTGTTGTGCTCTTTTCAAAATTAAACAGATAGCGCTACCATGTGGTGGACTGTCAGTAGAGCCGGTGCTGACAATTAGGTGCCGGTGCGAGCACCAGAAACCACAGGCTAAAATTAAGCACTGATTGCAACACCATTTTGATGCATTAATTCACATACATGAGCACAAATATAAGTACCATATATAAGACCATAAACTCCCCACCACTACCCATCCTTGAACTCTTATCTCCCTTACTCTAAATTCTACCCATTACTGAACCCTAAAAACCCTTACTACCCCTATACATCAACCATCCCTGATTCATGAAACGCACCTTACTACCCATGCACACTACCTATACCTGAAACCTGAAATAAAACCGTCACTGCTACCAATACACACTACCCACCCCTGAAACCTAAAAGCTCTTTACTAACCTTTAGGACCTCCCCTCCCTGAACTCTAAAAAACCCTGCTGCCCCTCTTAAAAATATTTATCCCTGTTCCCTAAAACCCCCATGCCTGTTCAATATTCTACCTATCCCTGAACCCTAAAAAGCCCTTACTACCCCTATACACTACCTATCCCAGAAACCTAAAAACACCCTCCTGCCCATACACACTATCAATGCCTGATACCTAAAAAACACACTACTAATACCATACACTATCCACCCGTGGAACCTCAAAACCTCTTACTACCATATCCATCACCTACCACTCTGAATCATAAAAAAACATTACTAACCCTAAACTATACACATCCATAAAAACCTAAAAGCCCCGTAAATAACCCTATGCACTACTCACGCCTGAACCCTAAAAATCTCTTATATCTCAAACTGTTTACTACCCCTAAGCAACACAGACAAACACCAAACCACCAGTGGCGTAACAAAGAGGGGAGGGTGGTGTGGGGGTTGGGCTGTCCGCCGCGGGCGGCACGAGTTTTGGGGGCAGCGGTCTTCCCTAGACAACATGAGTTTTAGGGGCGGCGGCCTCCCCCACTCTTACCTGCCATCTGGGGCGGCAATCGCAAGCACCGCCACCCCGCTCCTCAATGCAGCCACAGCAGGGACCGCAATGGGCGGGCAAAGGGCTAGCTACGCCACTGCCACCCACCTACACTTACACCCTAAAATGCGTTAAAAATATGTATGGTAACTTACCTCATCGTAACCTACCTTGTTGTAGAGGGAAATGAGCAGTTGTAAATGCGTTGTAGTGGTCCCTTGTGTTCCCTCACTGTGAAGGTATAATACCCTTAGAGTGTGATTAAATGCTTCCTTTTTAATGTGTGTGAGCCTTTTATTCTAAAGGAAGCATTTGTGAACTCAAATTATATCTGCAACTATCTTTCCAATGGCAGAAATGCTCATGGAAAGGTCATTGCCACCAGCACAGGGCAAAAGTTGAAAGAGGTAAAGTTCTATAGAAAATGGTTCAACTGATTGTTCCAAAAACGTATTAATCAGGCATCTAGCATTACGTTGCCCACTATCACTTGGTCGACAATTACCCTGACCATTCTGACTACACTTTAATACTTTGACTGACCTTCACTTAGACGTGGATAAATTACTATTCTAAATCAAGTCCCAGCTAGTTTGGGGCAAGTGATGGTCAATCATTGTAAAAGATCAGTTTAAGCAAAGGTCATGGTGGTTTAAGTAACAGGGGTCAAGTACAAAGGAGCAGCGTGTTAAACATGTGAAAAAGCTATCAAAACAAGTCCTGTATTACTTAGTACTCTGCATCACACCTCAAGCAGGATGAATACAAGAGCCTGTCCGAACTTCTGTTAACCTTATGTCACAGCTCAGAGTATAACCCTCAATGTAGGTTCAGATGACATTTCACAGCTACAAAACATGAACAAATCTTGAGGTTTTACAGAAACCACCTAAATACCACAAAAGGAAGCCAGTCCAGTCCTTCACAATTTGCTAAGGCGCTAATTTGTACACTTTGAGTAAAGGAAAGCCAAGTTCTTTACACAAACTTCCACCCTTATTAACATTGACAGTAATCATTTTCCTTTCCAAATATTCGTCAGAGTTCAACATTTTTAGCAATTTCTCATTCTGAATTCTAAAGAAAATTGATATGAACCGACGGTGCACGAGGAATACTAGATTAGCTTGTAGATTGGACCCTTTCTACTTTTGTATGTGTTATCTGCAAGGGCGGCCACACTGAATGCTTTTTAAGTGGACTCTTCAGTTCATCTGAAAAGTTTCTTTATCGTCCTTGGAAGAAAAATCCTTTATAAAGAACGTCTGGTTTGGAAAATTCTCAGAGAATACTTGAACCTCCCAGAAGGTAAGTACCATTTCTGAAAACGTCTGTGTTTTATTCTTGTATTTTCTAAAGGCCGTTTAAAAGTTGTTCAATTATCAATATCTACTCATATTTCAAAGCTCTTTCATGTTAAACATAAATTCGTAGTTCATTTTGGTGGAACTGTGAAAATTCTGGAGGGAGTAACTGCATGATGGTATTGTTGGTTTGAGTAAATGTGTGTCTCCATAGCATAATCTAGACAGCGACCAAGAGAGAAAAGCACCCAGATGTTTTATCAACAGCCCATAACTGTCCATACTACGACACAATGCAGGGATTACAAATTCCATATTTTCAAACCATGCATTCAAGAACAGGTCACAAAAAATAAACACTTCGCATTGTGGTGGTATGCTCCACTGTGATGGGAATGAATACAGAAGCAGGTTTATGCATTTTTTATAACAACACAAATGGCAAAGAGGAAAGATTTTTACTGCACCAAAGCATCAATTCTATTCACAAATCTTTCTTCATGATTTAATAACTAGTTGCAAAGTAGAAAATACATTCATTGCCCATCAAGGCAAAAGTACGCATAATGCCCATGGTATATGAAATATGAAAAGATTGCTCAGGGCTGGCAGAACCACTTTGCATTATCCTAATGTACACTTTCTCCATTGTGTCTTCTGTCTTTTTATGAAATAAATATGATTATCAACTGGCTGGATAATGTTAGCTGTTGGAGTGTGCAATGCACAATCTCCAACTACGTTTTTTTTATAGTGAAGAAACGTTTTACTTGAAAATAGAAAGTAAAAAAAAAAGAAGACTTACTTTTGATGTTCATCGGAGTTATCTTTCCAAATTTCCATTAGATGAGACTTAGATCAAGATAAACGTGATATGAATCTAAAGTTATATATAAACATACACGTCTTGTGCCATCAAAATTCTTAAACGAAACCTGGGGAATGCGCAATAGAACATGTACACCAACACTGGTTGTGCGTATCTGGAGTCCCAGAGGTTTATCACCTTTTGCACACATATTAAGAATTACTCTAACCAACTAGAGCCTGGCATGCATCGAACTGCAAGACTGGGACAGACTTCAAGCTGAACAAATAACTCAGACTCACAACTCTGCTTTGGCTGAGACCTAAGATGAGATTGGCTCTTATGGAAGTTTTATTTTACAAATCAGAACATTTGGGGAAGGATCAAATTATGGTAAGTATTACAGGAGTGAATGAGCTTTTTTAGGTGTGGCTTGATAGTGCAGCGGTCTGCAAGATATATTGTTACCACCAGGGTTAGTAAAGCTCTCTCACCTCATGGTATTGGCCATTGGTACATCATTCAGACCTACCCATTGCAATGCATGAGGGACTGTTTTACTTTTGACAAGTGCACTAAATGACCTCACTGTGTTTCACATTCACTTCTTTATAGCTTATATGCATTCTACACTGAAAGCAATCCCAACTCTTCAGGGGGCCATCATTCATCTCGTGCCCGATGACTATCTGTGAGATATGGGAGGCTCAGGGTCCCCTCTTCATATTCTAAAAGGGCCCCATCATTTTGCATTACCCCACTGCACATTATGAATCATCTTGGAGTGTTTTAGTGAAACATTATCAGCACTGTAAATAAAGACCAGCAAAGTCCAGCATTTATGTACAGCTATAATAACTGTCTTCCATTCGTTCATTCGTTTACACCATGTGCAATTTATAATCCGAAGAGGCCTCAGTCGCAAAAGAAACTCCTACAAAAACAGTGACTGCCGGTTCCCTCTTCAAGAATTGATGAGTTACTCCGTGTGCACCATGCACCGCCAGAACACCCCAGCCATGACTTGCAAATTTGCTGCTGGTAGATACGTTAATAATCATTTTATTAGGACCCATATTTTTACATTTGACAATTGGAATAAGCCCCATAAAATGTGATTTAGATCACATGATGGTCGATTAACTGTGGGCCTGATTCACAAAGGTAAACTTAACCATTTGTGTGAGTTTATAATTATTTGCTATCCACAAAGGGATTCACGAGTAGCCTCTTTAGAGTGCAGAGTCTCCAAACATGAAAAAATAGGTCCTTATATGTGCGGAGACTCTGCACTTGTAAAGATATTACTCGTAAAGTCCTTTGTGAATAGCAAAGAAGTGTAAGCCGAAACAAGAGTGTAAGTTTACCTTTCTGAATCAGGCCCTGCTCTTACGTGGTTGGCTGTAAAAATCAAGATTACTCAACATAAAACAAATTATCAGGATGCTTCCATTTCTTAGCAGTAAGACTTTAGTGGTAAAATGTGCATTATACATGATGCTGAAACATGAATTGAGGCAAACAGTCTTTACGGTGTGGTTAAAGTAGGTACCCTTCTAGGACTTCATGTAAGCTAATTTAATGTAATTTTATTTAAGAGAAAGCCCTTTTTATTTGACAACAATATACATTTTAGAAACAATAAACATATAATCAAATGTTATTAAGACAGAATAAAATTAAGTGATCAAATAAATCCATCATGTAATAACTTTCAATCAAATTTGTAATCTTAAACACCTTCTGAACATTATCAACAGTACATTCTACTATGTGAAATTTGTATAATAATGTTATTTAAGCTGATTGAGATGTCTGTATTCTTTCAAGATATTACTATTCTATACCACTTCCCCATAACCCGCATGGTTCTCTCTGTCAGGAACCTTAGTCCATTTGCTGGTAACAAAACCGAGTGGCAATTGGCAAAATGTTATCTGTAGTAGTTGGCCTATTTTCCTGTGGTATTTTAAGATCCTGCCATTTGTTTTGATGTACTTCCAAAATCAGTGTTGAAAGTTTTAAATAAAGTAGAATGTCCATTAGGGTAGAACTATATAAATGATTTAGGAACTGATTTTTAGTGGTCCTGATTTTTCAGATCCCTGCACAAACCCGTTTGCACAGATGTCAGAAATCTGAGCTGTGTGGTGTTTACCACACGCGGCAATTACCAGGTGTGATAAAGTCAGCAATCTTCGTTAAATTTCAGCAAGTCAAATCTAAAGGAATTCAAAGGGAGAAAGAGTGTCGTAATAACATGCAAATGTTGACGCAGTAGGCACCAAAGTCAACATGTTACTCCCCAAAAAACTAAGAATAGGTACAAGCTATGCGCCCAATAAATTACAAATGCAAGGAAGTTGGATTTTATTGGGTGTAACAATTGTCACCTTCCCTCCAGGCACTGATTTTCTGGTCCTTAGTGGCATGAAGACACTGAAGATAATTACACTGAGGAGCTCCAACCTGTTTATATAATATACAAATGACAATGAATCATAAGCTTTAGGACATTGTAAAGTAGAAATATTGGCAATTGAATATTAAAATAATGATGGTCACTAAAAGTCCTGCCGGTTTGCATTAATTGTCTGCTGTATGGTCATTAATTCATGAGTCGCTGCTTCTCCTAGCTTGGCTTTTGGTGCTCCATTCTCTGCCCTTGCTACTCCTCATCTAATGGACCATGAAGGGCATCGACACCATAATCACCAGACCTTAGTCTCTCAGCTGCAAATCCTAGGATGCTGAGAGTTTAAGAGTGAGACAGGGGTCAGTCCTGTTGTGTCTTTGGGAGCCTACTGGAGCAGGAGTCACCTGTCCCAGGCATTTCTACATATGGATGGCTACTGTCTGCTGTTATATGGTGCACAACTGTCCTCGGGATAAACTGGAGAGAACAAAAACATGAATTTGATGTAAACAAGGACTCCAGCGCTCACATAGACTGAAAATATTTCTGTAGCAGAGTTGCTTGAATTGAAATGTCATACACTGAAACACATTTCCTTTGTTATTTTTGCATGTAGAAATTTTGCAAGTGCCCAGATAAGAAAATCTTTGGCATCTAAGAAAATCTTCGGACATCTCATCAGCCTCCTTATAAGTAAGTTATATTTTGACAGAGATTAATGCTTGTAGCATTCGTTTTTTTAGACCATTTGAATCATGTTTTAACAATGTTGTGTCCTCATGTAATGCAAGTGGTGCTATGTAAAGCGCTTCAATACCCGATATCGGGTCAAGTTCGCACTATATAAAACTCCATAAAATAAAAAATAAAAAATGTTAACATTGGTCAGACTACTGTGCATAAGTTAGTTCAGTGCTAATTCCTTGCATTTGAACCCGAGTTGGGTTATCATTTAAATGCAAATCTAAATATTCCCTAAAGTAGTACATTGATGATTTAGTTGGTATTTTAAGCAACTGTGTGCTCAGCATTCGAACATCCAACGAGATGTGAAATGGCATCTTGATTTTTTGGGCACTTGTTTCCCAGCCGGATATTGAGCATTGAATCCGACAGCATAAGAAAAAAACTCTCACGTTGTCCCATAATGCCGATTATCAAAAATTATTGATCTGGTATTTACCCATTTAGCTATCTCTCTCACTACGCGTAATCTGCTTACTCCTTACCTATCATACTTCAAAACGTGTCATTCCAAAGACATTCCTTCCCATTCCCATTTTCAAACACTTAAGCCACCACAGCCAATCATCATGGTCCCTTGTCCTTCTTGACCACTGCGCTGTGTTCGATATTGTTGATCACACAATTATGCTATTCAGATAAACAATTTAGGCTCAGCCCTTCACTGTCTTTTACGCTAATCCTAGTACTCTTACAACCACAGGGTGCAAAACAACATTTTGTGCAATATGCACCTCCAATTTGTGGTAGGTTTGCCATCTCACAAATCGCGGAGACATGCACGAGAGTTGGTACAATATGTGCCAGACTTCCGATCTCGCTTTGGGCACAAACAAGACTTTGCACCCACAGTAGGATTTGTGACTAGGGACTGTATCATGATGAACATTTGTTCTCCAGAAATTGCATTGTCTATAGCAATAAACAAACCTGGAAAATATCTGACTGAATGCATGAGTTGTAGAGAGCACCGTTCAGAAACCCCAAGAGACAATCACAGCCTCTCATCTTCTGAATAGATGAAAAGCACAATTCAAACAGGTTGCCGCATATTGCTGTGCAGAAGTCCCAAATGATTGCTCAATTTATCTGATTTTTATTGCCTTTGTCTAGTCGAATCGGGGTGTGACAAACCCCCACCTTTAGCACCTTGAACAGTGGTTGCCACTGGCAGTTCTGTTTAACATAAAACAATCTACATTTATCTATTGCTCCTTTGACTTTGAATGAAGACTGCTAGTCTCCAAGCGGAAGCTCAAAAAAATGAGTTTAAAAAGATCATAGAATGATGAGGCAGTTGGGTGAGAAACAAATTAAATAAAAGAGCATGTAGAAAGGAGAGATGGATGGATTGATGGAAGAATAAATGGCTGGACAGTAGAATGAGATGGTTAGAGGGGGTGATGGGTAGATGCAAAGATGGGTCGAGTTGGGTATGGAGCGAGATACGGGTGGACTGATAATGGTTGGATGGGAGAAGGATCGATAGATGAATAGATACAAAAAAATGGAAAGATTTAAAGAAAAAAGGTTGGATGGATGAATTGATGGGAAGAGGAACGAATAGATGGAAGAAAGGACATATAAATGGATGGAGAGAAGGACTGATGGATGAAATTCGGGAAAAATAAATGAGGATGGATGTATTCATGCATTGATGGATAAAAGAACAGAGAAGACTGGACATTAGGGAGGAAAGAAGACTGATAAAGACAAATCCCAAACAAGATAAGGGCAGAAAGAAAGAAAACAGACTGAAAGTGGGACAGATGGAAATAACATTTCATAATTCCCTTGGGGATGGGCAGCGATGCCTTGAATGTCTAGTGTGTTTGCTTGCTTGCTTGCTTCATTCACTGGTTCACTGCCATTTCAAAGTGGGTACATTTTATTTTTCGGGCTACTCTCGTGTGGTGTAGCAGGACAATAGTGACATAACATTCTACAAATTCAGATTTACCTCCTAAAGTCTTACACAGTCTTTGGTTAAGAATACTGTGTGATGAAGACATTTTGTTCCTGGGAAGATTTACTACTCAGTTTTGACTTCACCACCACAAATTCTACCCTGTGCAAATCTGCACAAGGGAGTTTCCTCTGTTTTCCGCAGATGGGGGGCGGGAGGGGGCATCTTTTGGATCTGTTGTCCGTTTCTGGTGTACCCTTTATTTCTGAAAGTAGTAAAGGACCTAACACCACTGCCAGGACTCGTGGGGGAAATGTGCAATGAATAAAGCTTGCACTGGTCACTGCTCCTGCGTGCCTTTGAATCTCACATACATGCAAACATAGGATACACTCCTATTCAACATGATTACCTTATCACAAAATATATCTATACACCATGGTAAGTATCCTAAGATATTGAGAAACATTTGTATTTTAGGAAGTTCAGTCTGTCAAGTTTAAATTAGCGTTGGAACATATACGAAATCAGTGTTTGTATGTTTACTGTGCATTGTTGAAATACTGTGGGTGTAACAGGAAGTGGGCAAACAAGTTTTACTCTAGCCGAGCGCAGTTCTCTAAAGCCAAATGGATGCATTTCAAATACTACTGAATGTGTTTACATCTAACCACAAAATGACATTAGTCGGGTTAAGTCCACGTTTCAGTCCAATCATTTTTCCTTAGGGGAGAGCACAATGCGTCAAAGAATTTAACATTGAAAAAGCTACATTGTATGACTCCTTTCCTTTAACTTTTCCCCATACGGATCTGAATGTACCTTAAGATGGCAAAGCAAAGCCACACACCCACCTAAACATCACTCAGCAAAGCTAATTGATTGGAAAGTTTCATGCAGATTCGAGATAGGGTGACAAAGTGTATAAGTAAGTATTAATGTGATTAAAAGTATGCCGAGAGTACTACATTAATATTCTTGTACCACAATGTATTGATTTTTTTAGGTATCAGTATTTCAAGACACGAATTCTGTAGCATCCTGAGTTTTATCTTTTCTATGCCCTATGAGATGGGCAATTATCACACCTGATTGATTACCTTGCTAATCTCAAATGTTTTGGTAGTTTTCTGACATTTGTTTTGACTTTTTTTGCTGAAATCTCCAAGGAGGATAAATTGGAAATTTAGGTTTACCACTTTACTTTTAATTCCTGATATGGGAAGTAACTGGCTAGACTCACACCTACTCAACACCAAGATAACCTCCTGGGTCATAGTGCATTCTCCAAATCTGCATAACATAGCATAACACAACGAAACAGAGGGCACATCTGGAATTACTGCCCACTAGTAGTGAGAGGCCAGTGACTCATTTGAGCCAGTGATTGCAGGTGGGGCCCACAAGCATTCAATTTCGATTACTAGGACCTGTTTTTCATCGTCATCCTATATACCAGAAAAAGGGTAGAAAGTAGAAACAAAAAGGAAGAAAAAAATGGGAAAACAGTGACAAATGGATAAAGCAGGGATAAAAAAGAATCTGCAAGACTGAGATAAAAGCGGAGGGAGTGTAGGATGGTAGATGAAAAGGGCATGAGGTGCAACCAAGAATAAGCTGTCTTGGTTTTTGCAAACTATGGGGGTTGGCAGAGCTGGCTGCGAGCTTCTGAGTACAACATTGGATCACAGCGCTTATTCTTTCACAAAACAAACACACAACCTAAGATATTTCTGAGAAGCAGAAGGATCAGGGAAGATCTGGGTCCTTAAATATTTGCTAATTTACATTTTGCAGGTTCAACACGGTGCTAGCAGATGTTTCATGGGTTAAGAATGCTTTTCACATAAAGAAAGACACAAGAGATTACTACAGTTCAATTGGAACAATCCTGTTCAACAGAGATATTCTGACTCTTCCACAACCTGTACCCCCTGAATGTACATCCTGAGGCTGCCATTGCTCAGGATAAAAACATAATTAATTGATGTCAAGGGTTTTATGAAGGGGGGTTATTTATTTCCTCATTCACCAGAAATAATTTGGTAACTAACAGAGGTCAGAGTCTTAGTGATGCACACAACATCAAAAATATGTTTTGTTAGACAATGTTTCCACCATCAATATTCACGCTGATGATTATTTGTAAATGAAGTACCCTGGCTAGTTTGCACAGTTCATGGTGTGCACCAACTTCTGAAATGTAATTTGAATGGTTTGGGGAGGTGCACCATCAAGGTGTTTTGTTGATGTTTATTCTTAGAACTTGCATTGTCTTCAGATTCTTTTGACTGCAGTTTACATATTAGAGATATTGTAGCTGCAAAAACTATAATAAAACGCTTGAATAATACCCCTTGTATCATTGGTTCACATCATGCGCTCATTGTTCTTGCATGCTAACACTTGGGACATAATGTATGTGTCATAATTTCAAAAAGAAACCATCCGACATGCACAATTTTTCAAGAAATGAAATCAAGTTTTTGTTTTTTTATTTAGGAAAACACCGTGCCTCATCCATAAGAAGCTGAAGGCACCACCTGGAAAGATGAAGCTAGCTCTCGTCGCCTGCCTCCTGGCGCTGTGTGCTGTTGCTGTCTATGGCCAGTGCACTGAATACACCTACAGGGCTGTGCGGTGTGTTAATCCTTGTCGCGCGGATGGAGATGGATCATACCAATGCATGATCAGTGGGGGGGCATCTGATTACTGCTCCCCCTCCAATGGTGTCAGCTATAAGAATGTGCAGTGTGCATCATCATGCGCCAAAAAAATTAACTTGTTTGGTGAGTGGTATGAATGTACAACAGTAAATGGAGATGTGCAGTACTGCGGCTTCTGTTACAGCCGTCCAGCGCCATAGAGTAGGTGCACTCACCTGTGAATCAGGCTTTGTCATCGGTATCCAGCTAACTGCGAAATGCTCATATTGGTTCATAAGGAAATGTAGAATTGAATAAGGATTATGCTATCTCTACCATGGTTTTTGATTTATGTTGTGTATCCATGATTTGAAATGTATTACACTGATTTAATAAAACTATGACATTCAGTCATTTGCAAGCATGTGTAGACCCTGCTATCTCTTCGCACATCATGAAATGAAAGAATGTAGCAACTTTTAACTATATCTAATTTTAGGATCAGGGCTGCACTGGGAAACGAAAGCAGCCCTAGCAAAATTGTTCAAACCCGCCTGCTCCCTTCTTCCCCACACTTTCTCTTTCCATCCATCCATTTCTGTCTCTTTCTCTCTTCTCCACACTCCATACTCTCTCCATAATCCATTTACTTCCACTCTATTTCTTTAAGTTATGTCTCTGTTTCCCTCCTTTATCTCTCGCCTTTCTTATGGCCCCCTAGAGTGCCTGTTGGAATAAAGTGACAGGGGCGCCAACAGCAGCAACAGGACTTCAACAAGCTTTGGCAAAGGTCGCGCCTATGTGAGAGCTATTAGCATTGGTAATGTGTTTTAGCCATGTTTTATACCAGTGTGGCTGCTGTTTAGCATGGGTAAACCTTATTGGTGTGATGTGGGGTACACTGGAGTGGAGTAATTTGGGGTACAGTTGAATGGGGGATATTGGAGCAGCGTGAAGTGGGGTAGAATGGGATAGCATAGAGTGCGTTAGTTAGTTTAGAGTAGTGTGGCGCTGAGTATATTGGGGTAGCATGGAGTGGCGTAGATTGGTTTAGAGTGAAGTGGGGTAGATTGTAGAGGGGTAAATTGGGGAAGAGTGAGGTAGACTGGAGTGTGGTAGATTGGGTTAGATTGTAGTGGTGTAGAGTGGGGAAGATTGAGTAGAGAAGAGCGGTATAAATTGAAGTGGAGTGAGGCAGATTGGAGTGGAGCTGGGTTTATTGGAGTGGGGTAAACAATAGTGGGATGGGATAGATTGGAGTGGCGTAGATTGGAGTGGAGTGGGATTGATTGGAGTGGAGTGGGGTAGATTGGAGTGGAATGACGTAGGTAAATTGGATTGGAGTGGGGCAGATTTGGGTGGAATGGGGTAGATAGGAGTAGATTTGGATGGATTGCTGTTGATAGGAGTTCTGTAAGTCGGGATAGATTGGGTAGAGTTGAGTGAGGTATATCGGGGTGGATTCAAATGGGGTACACTGGGGAAGAGTAAAGTAAATTGGGGTAGATTGAAGTTGAGTGGGGGAATGGGGCAGATTGTAGTGGAGTTGGGTACTTTGAGTGGAGTATATTGGGTGGATTAGTGTAGGGCAGATTGGGAAGGAGTGTGGTAGGTTGGAGTGGAGTGGGGTAGATTGGAGTAGATCAGGGTACTTGGGGTGGGGTAGACTTGGTGGATTAGAGAAGGGTAGATTGGAATTAAGTAGGGTAGATTGGGGTAGAGTGGAGTGGGGTAGAATGGGATAGATTGGAGTGGGGTAGTTTGGAGTGGGGTAGATTGGAGTGGAGTAGCGCAAGTTAGGTTGGAGTGTAGTAGAGTGGGGTAGAGTGGAGTAAATAAATTACAGTGAAGTAAATTGTAGTGGAGTAGATTGCGATAGACTGGAGTGGGGTAGATTGGGGTGGAGTCAGTTATATTGGAGTGCAGAGTGATAGCCTGGAGTGACAGATTGGAGTGAAGTGGAGGGGGTAGAGTAGAGCATGGAAGATTGGGGTAGAGTGGAGTGGGCTAGATTGGAGTGGAGTACAATGGGGTAGATTGGGTGGGTTGGAGTAGGGTAGAGTGGAGTGGGGTAGATTGGGTGGATTGGAGTAGGGCAGAGTGGATGGAGTGGGGGAGATTGGGATGGAGTGGAGTAGGGTAGATTGGAGTGGAGTAAAGTGTGGTAGATTGGAGTGGAGTAGAGTGGGGCAGATTAGGGTGGAATGGGTACATTGGAGTGGAGTAGATTGGGTGGGTAAGAGTATGGTAGATTAGAATGATAGATTAGAGTAGACTGGGGTAGTTTGTAGTGAAGAGTATATTGGAGTGGAGCGGGGAAGATTGGGTATGGGTAAATTGGAGTGGAGTGGGGTAGAATGGAGTGAGGTAGAGTGGAGTGGTGTAGAATGGAGGTGTGTAGATTGGAGGGATATGGAGTGGAGTGGCAGTCATGTCATAGAGTGTTTTACAGTGGGGTGTTGTGGAGTGGAGAGGCATGACGTGGCATAGAGTGGAAGTGCAAAGTGCAACAGTGTTGTAGAGTGAAGTGGTGTAGTGTGTTGTAGAGAGGAGAATTGCAAAGTGGTGTGGCATAGTGCGGAGTAGGCATGGCCTGATAGTGCACTGCCACTCCAGACAATGCATTTCCGATTGAAAATGGCCATTACATTTGCAATGAAATACAGTGTTACTGCACAGAAATGATACTGTTTAGAAATGTCATCAGCAAGTGTATTGATTTGTCTTGATCATATTAAAATATATGTTTTCACCTCATTTTAGAATTACAAAAAAAATTTGATTAATTTCTACTGCTCTCATTGTTATGTACTCTGAAATATCAGCACAGTACATTTTGTTGTGTGCTAAAAAAGATAAACACAAGGAGATGATGGACGGAGCGCTGAAACCTTTCAGACACTCACCCCCAGTCACGGATCTGGGTTGAATCCATCATCATTCTTTAACTCACTTCGCCCCCCCAATTCAGACACAACTATATGCAAATCAGTCTTGGCGCTGTGCCTCATGGAAACAGTCTAGCCCGAAGTGCCAAGCCATGTCTTCCCTGGATGAGAAACAAGCATCCTGGGACCGGTTTCAGGCCCAGGATGCTCATCAGCCAGGCTAGCTTGAATCCAGTGGCAAAGTGAGCAAGGGAACCACGTCTGGGCATACCCTGCCAACTTAGGCTGAAAAAGTAAACACAAGGAGATGGTAGATGGAGTGCTGAAACTTTTCAGACACTCACCCCCAGTCACAGACCTGGGTTGAATCCATCATCATTCTTTAGCTCACTTCGCCACCCAAGTTCAGACACAGCTATATGCAAATCAGTCTTGGCCCTGTGCCTCATGGGAACAGTCTAGCCCGAAGTGCCAAGCCATGTCTTCCCTGGATGAGAAACAAGCATCCTGGGACCGGTTTCAGGCCCAGGATGCTCATCAGCCAGGCTAGCTTGAATCCAGTGGCAAAGTGAGCAAGGGAACCACGTCTGGGCATACCCTGCCAACTTAGGCTGAAAAAGTAAACACAAGGAGATGGTAGATGGAGTGCTGAAACTTTTCAGACACTCACCCCCAGTCACAGACCTAGGTTGAATCCATCATCATTCTTTAGCTCACTTCGCCACCCAAGTTCAGACACAGCTATATGCAAATCAGTCTTGGCCCTGTGCCTCATGGGAACAGTCCATCCCAAACTGCCAAGCCATGTCTTCCTAGGACTGGAAACAAGCATCCTAGGACCGGTTTTGGGGTAATGCCTCTCATCAGCCAGGCTAGCTTGAATCCAGTGGCAAAGTGAGCAAGGGAACTACATCTGGGCATACCCTGCCAACTTAGGGTGAAAAAGCAAACACAAGGAGATGGTAGATGGAGTGCTGAAATTTTTCAGACACTCACCCCCAGTCACAGACCTGGGTTGAATCCATCATCATTCTTTAGCTCACTTCGCCACCCCAGTTCAGACACAGCTAGATGCAAATCAGTCTTGGCGGCCCTGTGCCTCATGGGAATAGTCCAACCCGAACTGCCAAGCCATGTCTTCCTTGGACCGGAAACAAACATCCTGGGACTGGTTTTGGGGTAACACCCCTCATCAGTCAAGCCAGCTTGAATCCAGTGGCAAAGTGAAGCACCTTCTGCCATACCGCCAGCCTGCCCGGTGGACTCCAGCTACCAGAGTCCAACGCGCCAGGAGGCGCAGATGTTCCTTTACCCATGCCCGGAGGCGCATATAGCTTTATGGGGCTCCCACTGCATGGAAGCCCCTTCTGCCATACTGCCAGCCTGCCCGGGGGACTCCAGCTCCCAGAGTCCAACACGCCAGGAGGCACCGATGTTCCTTTCCCATGCCCGGAGGTGCTTATAGCTTCACGGGACTCATGCTGCGCAGAAGCCCCTTCTGCCATACCGCCAGCCTGCCTGGGGGACTCCAACCCCCAGAGTCCAGCGCATCAGGAGGCCCCGACGTTCCTTTCCTGCTCCCAAAGGCACATATAACATCGTGGGACTCCCACTGCGTGGGACGCGTGCGGGCCACGCCCAGGCAAAGCCCAGGCCAAGGGCGGGCCCGTCTGCGCCCGTTACAGCCCCAAAGAGGTTGGGCTGGTCCATCCCTCTGAGTCCTAACATCGGATATCCTTGGGCTTGTGGATCTAATTCGGCAGCAGAAACAAGGTCAGTGACTTTAACATCCTGCTGTACGCTCTCCAGGCCCATTATATTTATGCAGCCTTATTCTTCCTGCGGATACCATTATTGTTGTTCAATATATGCTTAAAATTCTCAATTCTGGATATTCCACTGGATAATCATCCCTAATACGAATTACCATGAAGCACTACTGCGGTCATAGCCACTATAAAGGACCGAGTTGTTCCTTTGCCACTCACAAATATGGGTAAACACACTTGCGTGGGGAAAACCCAAACGGCACCCTCGCAGCTCGTATCCTCCTTAAAACCAACCTCAATAGACAGAATGCTACAGAGGGCAATTGGTGTAGTTGCCACAGAAATCAAACTGACCGAAAGGCGCACATTATTATCTCCGGATCCAGCCCCACTGTGCACCGTCTATGATTCTGTAAGCTCCCCTTTTGTTTTGATAAACAAAGAGTGGTTCTGTCGGGTTTTACTCAATTGCTTTGCAGTGCACCTAATGCTGCACAACTATGATGATTATAACTTTCACATCAGTATCTCAACCACCTGAATAGAACAGACAATAAAGGCCGTGACTCAAAAGTAGTAACTGCTGTTTATGTTATATCAGAATTAAATCATTCATCAATATTTACACACGTAGTAGATTACAGCTGTCAAAATACAGTTCACTATATACATAAATGTGAAATATGTGACAATTGTGCTCTGTGCTCAATGATTATACAGTATTTACAGTATATACAAAGTGATCAGGGCTTATATGCATAGGACGGGGAAAAATACACAAAGATTGGCCAGACAAGTATGTTGGACCAAAAGCTCTGTAGGTAAGTCTGCTCCCCTGGGTGTGCAGAGCCTTGGTCAATCTTGGCCTAATACAGTTGTCGACGTTTCAACCTGTAGTGTGCTCCGTTAGGTAGTCATGTGGGTCTTCATCAAGACGGGACAGGGGGATGTACAATGACAGCCCTGTGTCAGCCAGACAGCGTCTTGGCTACGTAAGCATAGAATGGCGGTCGCTTGGCGGTGCAATCGGTACAATCGGTGGTGGCCCTGGCGTAGTAATTTCTGGGGTATGTAGTACTGTGTGGGGCAAGCAGGCGTCAGTCCTGTATGGTCGCTGCATCAAGTCCTGTTTTGGCCCTGGTCACACCAACAGACCACCCAAGGACACGTGCAAAGGGTTGTGCGATACACACTGTTGAGTCGCACCCAGAGGGTGCTCGTCCAAAAAAAGGGAAACATAAACCTGCCACAACCATGGGACTCAAACGCAGAAAACAATCGGATGGTAATGCAATGATTAGTGACCCGGGGAAGCAAGGCCAGGGGCTCTATCGCAAGCAGGCATGGAGAAACCAGCTAAGGTGACTAACCTGGTGGCGGACCTACAGGTCCAAATAAGGACCATTGTGAAGGACGAACTTAATAATTTATCAGAGCGGGTTGATAAGTTATCGACATTGGTTTACTTGTTATCTTCATGAATAAAACATCTTGAATTTCAACCTACCTGCGTAGACCTCTTCACTACACAATTCTTATATGGGTCAGCAAAGCCTCCGATCCCACAACTAATCCCTCTCACTAACAGGCCAGAACCCCTACCAACAAATCCTATGACCATCTCTACCAGGTTTAACCATACTAACCTGGAGGGTGCTGGCAAACGCTTGTGTAACTCATTGACACCAGGAACAGACAACAGCACCCGCTGCCAGGGGTCTTTTCAAGGGACAGAGATAGGAATCATTCCTGGGCCACCTGTAGTTAGACCGCAATTACATGATCTCCCCCAAAAATAACCAAACCACAGGGGCAGAGCAACCCATGTAGAAACTCCTGAAACTGGGCCAGCCCTGCCATGCATTAATTTTTCCGCCGACCTCAACACCCTATGTAATCATATTAACAGGAGTTCCAGAGTTTAACAGGGGGTGTTGGGAATCCCATTTTGAATTAAAAAACAAATGCATCTTCTGGTTAGCTAAGTATAGGCAATTTTCCTATAAAGATGCCAACGAAATTCTCCTGACGCAAAGGGTAAGCTGGGTGGGTTGAAGGCGAAAAGATGTCCCCAAGAATTGCGTAGTGATAAACTTCAGAAACCCAACGATCGTAGAAACTCTCCTAGATTGCAGCCACCAAAGGGAGAAGGGGGTATAGGATCCTTCCCCTTGGGCTACTTTTTTTCCACCAGGGACTATGCCAGCCAATAGAAGAAGAGATGGCCATGAGAGGGGTGTGTGGAATCAGAATAAGCAATATGTCACTCTGGGTCAGGATATCCCAAGACCACTATTTTACAATATCCCCGTCTCAAATAGATTTAAACCCCTAGAAACAGTGGATTGACTACTGCGTACTGGACCCCCCAATGAGAGACCCGGCTGTCTTAAAAGGAGAGTCCCGGGGGCTCACCCCATCAGTAGGAGCTCACACAGTGGAGAGGGATCTGGAAGCAGAAAGGAGCACAGGTGATGGTACACTTGGGAGGAGAGAGAGGAGTAGAAAGTGGAAAGTGGAAAACAGAAGAAGGCCCCCATTAGTTCTCTATTTCACCAGCCACCCGACTGGATTTAGAGGCAAATAAATCCAAACAGTCGCTAGTTGTAAAGCTCCCACACGCCAAAGTTGGCAACCATAAATTAGATACTGGCCCAAGGTTGTCGGGCCGGAGGGGATCAAACAACTCCCGCTGGCCCATACAAAGGCCTGCGGCATCCAGACACACACCCCAGCCAATGTTGTGGGCTTCTCTGGGCTGCAGTTTCTTTCCTGGAACATAGCTGGATTCACCTCCAAATTAGACAACCCAGAGTGGGGGTTATTTATAGAACATCATGAGATCTGCATGTTCCAGGAAACCTGGGCAAGGGTGGATATACACAGACTGGGCTATGCGTCTTTTAGCATTTTAGCAACTCAGGGGGGCTGGGGAAGGCCATCTGGGGGACTGTGCATTTGGGTTGGTGTGCACCTGCGCTGTGAGGTAAAACAGATAGAGACCTCATCACGAGACATTCTCTGCATCTTCCTGACTTTCCCCTCAAAAGTCTGAATTGCCCTGATTAACGTCTACTCACGGCCGGTCTGTTATGGCAAAGTTTCCTCCACCCATGATCAATTGAACACCTTTCTTCTAACAATCCCTGACAATTTCTTGGTAATCATAGGTGAGGATTTTAATTGCCAGTTCAAACCTTTGAACGGCCTGGTCACAGGCATCACTAGTGAGGAGGACTCAAATTGGGTCATGCCAGAGCACAACATTCCGCCGATTCAGGCATGGACTCCGTTGGTGCTACAGATGCATACTCTCACATTAAGTCTTCCACTAAGAGCATGCAATGGCTGCACAGCATCTGACAGCCCAGGCAAGCGTACCTTTAATAGACCAGGGCAGGCCTTGGTCATGGATTACATCTTGGTAGACACTAAATCGTGGCATAGGGTAATAGATTTTAAGATAATCCCTCCCTACAATAGTGACCATAATGCTCCAGTTCTAGAAGTAACTTCACCATGTGCCAACAATGCACCTAAACCATCATCACCACCTGACCCTAGATCAGGGGTCTTCAAAGTGTGGGGCGCGACCCCCAGGGGGGCCGTGAAGTGATGGAAAGGGGGTCGCGCATTCCCGGTCACACTTCTGCTCAGGCCCATCGGACAACAAGGGATTCAGCCCCCCCTCCTCCCCCGTAGTGTGTCTCAGCTCGAGCTGCTTTGGGCTCCGCTGAGCTGTGTCTGTAGTCTTATCTCCAGCAAAGCCCGGCACGCCTGAGTTTTTCACAGGTCGTTAAAGACCATTTGCATGTTTACATACCTTTAGTAAACTGGTTACTGAGGCTTAGTTTTTTTTTTCTAGTTCCAGTACGCCCTGGGTCCCAACTCTGCCTTTTCCTTACATTTGTATTTTATCATTTACAGCAGTATTGTGTTAGAATGCATTTCATGAAAAGAAATATAAACAGTGGTGCCTGGTGACATTTAAAAGTGGTAAGGCGTCAAATTTACAAAACATACTAAGTTAACAACATGATGCCATGGTCCAAGACAGCAGCAGACACCAGAGTTCTCGCCCACATGGTGTTTGTCCCACACTGTCATTTATTTTGTGAAACCTTCAAATATCCCACCTTATAGGACTCATTGATAACATTGGCTCGTCGTGCACTTCTGTTTCTATTTCGGTTTTTGTTGGGGTGGACTATTTTCTGCAGGTTAGCTCTATGACGAGCCTCTCCAAAATGGAACTGCACGGTTATGCGCCTATAACATATTTAGCTTGTAAAATTTTAATGTGCACGGCGTGCTGTTTGATTTGCCAGATATATGAATACCTAAATAAAGAGAATGTTTTGTGAAATGTGGACTTAAATATCCACGTTTGGGATCGCAGCAATGATGCGCCGGCACACATCACCTGCCGTTTCTACAGTGAGGGAACTTTTACAAGTCGGCATAATTGTTGTCATTTATCATCCCGCAAATGTAACACACACCTTCAGCGATGTGACATTTTACAGACAACAAGTAACCACACCACAGCCTTCTCCTCTGAAACACAGCGAGGAGCAGGAGCTGTGATCGATTCTGTTTGTGCCATGGGTTGAATGTGTCCGTGTTAGTATTCTCTTGCGCTCCTGTTGACATATTTCCACTTGCAGGACGGACAAAGGGTCGGAGATAGACAGCGGGTGATTGACGGTTTTCGCTATTGCTGCACTTGCAAAGGCTGCCGCAGTTAGCATTTGTGCCTTGTAAATGAGATGGGGCAGCCTCTGAGGCTTGTTTCTAGCACATGCACGAGCAGGCACCCACACTTTCACGCAATTGGGTGGCGTGGCAGGCATTCCATAAGCGAGGCCCAGGACAGTGAAAAAACACTAAGGGGCAGATTTATGAGCCCCTTGCGCCACTTTTGCGTCACTTTTCCCATGTTAAAAGTGACGCAAAAGTGGCGCAAGGGGCTCATAAATCTGCCTCTAATAATATAAGGCGCACTTCTATCAGTTGCGGGCCGCGTCCATCATGACGGGCGGGTGGGGGACGGGGGGTGGAAATGGGGTCGTCGAGGGGGGGAGGCGGGAGAGGTTAAATGAGGTCCATGTTACAGGTCCCCCCAGCTGGCGTATTTAGAAGTTCTGGAAAGAAGTGGCTTAACTGCAAACCTGTGTACATCAGGAACAGTTACCACATGCAGCAAGCCTTCTTACATAATATGCAAACCATGAAGTCAGCTGTTGTAGAGGACTGGCCATTGCATCAGATGTCATTGAATTGAGGGTTAAATGAAAAAAATATATAAAATAAAACTTACCTTCAGCCACCTCAGGTTCTGTCCCGACTCCTGCAGCCCTCGTCATCGACATCAAGGAAAGGCAACCTCCCTCCCTCACCTCCGCCAATCACCAATGGCAGCGTTATTATTGGTGAGGCGCAGCAGAGCGCACCCCACACGGGTCATTTTCTCTATGTATGCTGCTGCATGCAGCAGCATACATAGAGAAAAAGAGAGAGTGGGCGGTCCTGCTCGAAGCATACTGACTGGTTGGTCGGCCCCAGGGCCGACCAAACAGTAAATACGCACAACAGTGGGCAAGCCACTCCCCCCCCTGCCCTCGAGCAGGACCGCCCACCCCCAACCAGGCACTTCTGCTTTCTCGCATTGCGAGAAGCAGAAACATAAATGGTGGTAGTTATTACCATTTATGTTTCTGCCTTCTCGCACTGCGAGAAAGCAGTGAGGTGACGCCCCCACGCCCCAATGGGGGAGCCGCCACTGAATAAAAAATAGGGTTGCAAGAAGGAAAATACCAGCCATTTGATGTTTAAAGAGCCTGCAAAGGCCTCCTCTTGACACTAAATGGGATTGTAAATAAACTCATATGCATTCATTCGTAATGTGACTTTTCTGTCTTTGTTCCCTTTAATTATCAGTCATGGATCAGTGAGGCAGCCCTAGAACACAATTAAAAGTGCTTTCTATTTATATTTGCTGTTCGAAGTATGCACAGATAAGTGCTGAAATATACAGCTTTAGGTGACTGCTTATTTTTGTACCATCTGGGACATCAAAATAACGAGCAGGCAACCCTAACCATAGGACTGGAAGTGTGTTGCAGGATCAGTATATTATTTATTTCCTCCACCCTCGATCCCTGATTAATGTCATAATAGCAATAGTTTAACTTATATCTTTAAACCCTACGCCGCCGTCAATAACATGCTGAGTTACTTCAAGTGTTTGGGAATGCACCCTGCATTCAGAGAACTCACTTCTCATTCTCGCACTTTACTTTCAAGCTCACCCTGCACTCGGAGCGATCACAATGCACTCACACTGATCACCATGCACTCACACCATTCACCCTCTCACCCTGCACTCACAGTGATCACTCTGCAATCACAACGCACTTGCGTTGTTCACCCTGTACCTCAGCCTGCAGTCACACTACTCATCTGCACTCATGTGACACCTCATTCACCTGCCCCCTCACTGCTCAATTTGCAACTCGCTCAAACAAGCCCATCATTAACCATGCATTAATTCGTCCCACTCCGCACTTACATCCGCACCCAAATTCATATGGTCACCTCACTCACCCTGCAGTCACTCCTCTTTCCCTACTCTCACACTGTTGCATTGCTCACCGTGCACTCACATGGGCACTCTTCTCATCCACACAGTGCAGTGGGTTAATGTGCCTGCTACAAAGAACATGTACTATACAGATCACAGAACTGAGTGTGAGTAAACAATGAGTAGCACTATAAAAAACAACTGTTTGTCAGAAAGGTGCTACAGAGAGATGAGGTGCTTTGCTGGTGAGTGGTAGTGAGGGAATTTATGGAGAAGGAGGAAACGGGGGTTGGGGCACCAAAAAAGACTGTTGCGCCGTGTGTGACCAGTGCTATGGCCAGCCCTGCCTGGGAGTGTAGGCCCCCGCGAAGGTTGGGTCTAGTGGCTCCCATGCTTCTGCCTATTACTATTATTATTTACATTTGTAGTGCGCTACTGTTACCAAAAGTTGTGCTGGGGCTAATAGCCATCTGCTGCCTGAAGGCAAATGAGAAACATACAGAAGGGGAAGGAGAACCACCCAAATGGGGTGACCTACAGAGCAGAGAGCCAGGTTTTTATATCTTCCTAAAGGATAATAGATTCTTAGTGGATCGAAGCAAAGGAGGGTGCACTTTCCATAACTGTGTGGCCTGCACCAAAACAGCAAGACAGACAATTCATACCTTCCTGAATTAGGGAACAATAAGCAGAGTGGCACAGGCCAAGAGGAGCATACGGGTCCAACCCGTGTGCTCGGTGAGGAGAGATGAGAGGATGAGAAAGTACAGCAAGGGAGTGAGAGAATTTGATTGAAGAGGTCAGGAGTGAGGAGAAATGTGAAGTGCTGAAGGGAAGTGCGGACACGCAAGAAATGAGTGTGAGGGAAAGTTGAGGGCACAGAGGAGGGCTACTGTCAAACTGTGAGAGAAGATAGCTGAGAGATGATCTGTGACCTTAAAAGTAATTTGATGCTACAAGGGTGAGGGACAGCAGTGATAGGGGAAGAGAGGGAGTACTGGGGTGGGTGCTGAGCAGTGATTAATTTGTAATAAAACATGTGTCAGGGACCTCACCAGTAGGCCACTACAACTTTAACCACCCACCCATTGCCTTGCCTGTGTGGCCAATGACAATACCTATGCAACTACCAACCATAACACTGTACAACTGTGACTATTTCAAGCCCCCAAAGCTATAAGAATGGCATGGATGTCAGGAGTTTATCGTTTTTAATGTATATTGAATTAATAAACAGCTGTTCTGCTCATCTCTAAATTACACTGACAGAGCCACCATGTGGCAGACGGTCATAGTGCCAGTGTGCACAATTAGGTGCCAGTGCGGAGCACCGGAAACCACCTGCTCAAATTAAGAACTGGTGCTGAGGTAACAGGGGAGAGGGACATTTGTTCAAGAAGGTGTGAAAAAACAAAGGAGAGATGTGAAAGATGAATGGGGGGACTGGAGAGGTGTAAGAGACAAATAGACAACAATTTGAATGGAGAGACTTGAGGTGAATGAGAAGTGCAGATGGGCACGGGAGGTGACGGGCCAGAGAGGCCATGAGATAAATGCAAGAAACTGTTAGAGATGAGGGCAGTGAAAAGACAGAATGGCAAGAGGTGATTAAGGGTGAAGTGAGAAGTTGAATGGGGAGAGTTCAGAAGTTGTAAAAAGGGGTGAAAGAAAATGGCCTGCAAAGTGAGAGAGGGATCTGGGATTGGGAGAGGAGAGAGGGATGGAAGGGAGGGGTGAGAGGAAAGCGGCATGGGTAAATTGCTTAACTCTGCACAAGACTGCCAGGGTTTTAAGGGACCCCTGCTGCTTCCGGCCAGGGCCAGGTGAGCTTCTAATGTGGCAGCACGTATTCCTGCGGAGTGGAAGGCCCATCACAAAGGTTGACTAGACATCTTTCTGATGTTAATTGCTGTATTTTGGTTTTAAACTGGTACTGATGGGGTGAAATCTTTCCTCAGTGTTACTGTGTGAAAAAAATGTCAAAATAAAGAAGCAATTCTATCCCAAAATAACGCGGCATCACATAACATTGTTTAAATTTTCTTCCCACACAATTTAGTCAAGCCTGTCACGTAATTTGGTCCTCATCTGCCTCGTAATTCCAGAAGCCCCGCCTACAGGTTTAGAAATGTTTGTCAGGAGGGGGTCCTTACGACTGAAAATGTTGACAGGGGGGTCTCGGCACCCAAAAGTTTGAAGACCTCTGCCCTAGATTAACACTGAACAATGGAGGGAGGAGTGTCCATTGGGCGGAATTTTCCCAATCGCAAAAAAAGCTGGCCTCTTTATATCAATTAATTATTCAATTTCTTGCGGCTGCGAACCAACCACCAAAACTTACTCTCCACCCTGTCAACCATCTTTTACACTAGCAAAAGGCCTAGGTTGACTAGAAAACCTCAACACCCATGGTATAACAAATGCTGTAGTCGCTATCAAAGCAAATGATAGGCCATTAATTAGGGAAGAACGGGTAGTCTATAAAAAGCAGCTGGGATTGCAAAAAATGGGATTCCCTCAGAAATGCACTAAACAGCCACGACATGAGGACATTTTGGAACGTGATCAGCTCGGGTTCCCTAGAAGGTAGATTGACCATTAAACCCAATTTTAGGGAGAAAGTATGGAGAGCACATTTCAAATTCTTATACCTAATGGCAGAGGATGACGAATGGTGTGCGGTTAATACTCCCATCCACCCAGAGCCAAATCCTCGAGCCACCCCTTTGTTCTCTCTTAAGGAGATCATCGATGCATTGGGTAAGATAATGCCAGCTAAGGCACCAGGGCTGGACAAGATCCCTGGGGACTTCTTCCGTTCTGAGCCCACTGTCTGGGCCCCCTGTTTGTGATCCATGTTCACCGCCATCCTACAGGGCATGGTAATACCTATTACCTGGGCTGGGGCTGAAATCATTCTAATTTTTAAAAAGGGTTCCCCGCTCATCCCCACCAATTATCGCCCCATTAGCCTCATTGACGTAAGCCATTAAATATTCGTCTGCACACTCTTGGGGCGACTGCTGACCTGGATGGAGGGCGTTACAACAAACAAATGATGGACGGAATGCTGACAATGCAGACATTCTCCCCCAGTCAAGAGATCTGGGTTAAATCCATCGTTCTTTTGCCCACTACGCCACCCCAGTTTAGACATGGCCATATGCAAATCAGTCTTGACCCTGTGCCTCATGGGAACAGTCCAGCCCGAACTGCCAAGCCATGTCTTCCCTGGACCGAAATCAAGCATCCTAGGACCGGTTTCTGGCTATCAGCCGTCATCAGCCAGGATAGCTTGACTCCAGTGGCGTAGTGAGCACGGGTCCCACGTCTGGGAATACCCATCCCACTTAGGGCGAAAAGCGTTACAACAAACAAATGATGGACGGAATGCTGACAATGCAGACATTCTCCCCCAGTCAAGAGATCTGGGTTAAATCCATCGTTCTTTTGCCCACTACGCCACCCCAGTTTAGACATGGCCATATGCAAATCAGTCTTGACCCTGTGCCTCATGGGAACAGTCCAGCCCGAACTGCCAAGCCATGTCTTCCCTGGACCGAAATCAAGCATCCTAGGACCGGTTTCTGGCTATCAGCCGTCATCAGCCAGGATAGCTTGACTCCAGTGGCGTAGTGAGCACGGGTCCCACGTCTGGGAATACCCATCCCACTTAGGGCGAAAAGCGTTACAACAAACAAATGATGGACGGAATGCTGACAATGCAGACATTCTCCCCCAGTCAAGAGATCTGGGTTAAATCCATCGTTCTTTTGCCCACTACGCCACCCCAGTTTAGACATGGCCATATGCAAATCAGTCTTGACCCTGTGCCTCATGGGAACAGTCCAGCCCGAACTGCCAAGCCATGTCTTCCCTGGACCGAAATAAAGCATCCTAGGACCGGTTTCTGGCTATCAGCCATCATCAGCCAGGATAGCTTGACTCCAGTGGCGTAGTGAGCACGGGTCCCACGTCTGGGAATACCCATTCCACTTAGGGCGAAAAGCGTTACAACAAACAAATGATGGACGGAATGCTGACAATGCAGACATTCTCCCCCAGTCAAGAGATCTGGGTTAAATCCATCGTTCTTTTGCCCACTACGCCACCCCAGTTTAGACATGGCCATATGCAAATCAGTCTTGACCCTGTGCCTCATGGGAACAGTCCAGCCCGAACTGCCAAGCCATGTCTTCCCTGGACCGAAATCAAGCATCCTAGGACCGGTTTCTGGCTATCAGCCGTCATCAGCCAGGATAGCTTGACTCCAGTGGCGTAGTGAGCACGGGTCCCACGTCTGGGAATACCCATCCCACTTAGGGCGAAAAGCGTTACAACAAACAAATGATGGACGGAATGCTGACAATGCAGACATTCTCCCCCAGTCAAGAGATCTGGGTTAAATCCATCGTTCTTTTGCCCACTACGCCACCCCAGTTTAGACATGGCCATATGCAAATCAGTCTTGACCCTGTGCCTCATGGGAACAGTCCAGCCCGAACTGCCAAGCCATGTCTTCCCTGGACCGAAATCAAGCATCCTAGGACCGGTTTCTGGCTATCAGCCGTCATCAGCCAGGATAGCTTGACTCCAGTGGCGTAGTGAGCACGGGTCCCACGTCTGTGAATACCCATCCCACTTAGGGCGAAAAGCGTTACAACAAACAAATGATGGACGGAATGCTGACAATGCAGACATTCTCCCCCAGTCAAGAGATCTGGGTTAAATCCATCGTTCTTTTGCCCACTACGCCACCCCAGTTTAGACATGGCCATATGCAAATCAGTCTTGACCCTGTGCCTCATGGGAACAGTCCAGCCCGAACTGACGAGGGCTGAAAGCACGAAACCGGTCCTAGGATGCTTGTTTCCAGTCCAGGGAGGACCTGGCTTGGCAGTTCGGGCTGGACTGTTCCCATGGGGCACAGGGTCAAGACTGATTTGCATATGGCTGGGTTCAAACTGGAATGGCATGGTGAGCGAAAAAACGATGGATTTAGGCCCAGATCTCTGTACTGGGGTGAATGTATGACATTGTTCTGCATTCTGTCAATCAATTGTTGTTTTTGCATTTGTCACCCCGAGTGGGAAGGGTATGCTCAGACGTGAGTCCCTTGCTCTCCATGCCACTGGAATCAAGCTATCCTGGCTGACGAGGGCTGAAAGCCCGAAACCGGTCCTAGGATGCTTGTTTCCAGTCCAGGGAGGACCTGGCTTGGCAGTTCGGGCTGGACTGTTCCCATGGGGCACAGGGTCAAGACTGATTTGCATATGGCTGGGTTCAAACTGGAATGGCATGGTGAGCGAAAAAACGATGGATTTAGGCCCAGATCTCTGTACTGGGGTGAATGTATGACATTGTTCTGCATTCTGTCAATCAATTGTTGTTTTTGCATTTGTCACCCCGAGTGGGAAGGGTATGCTCAGACGTGAGTCCCTTGCTCTCCATGCCACTGGAATCAAGCTATCCTGGCTGACGAGGGCTGAAAGCCCGAAACCGGTCCTAGGATGCTTGTTTCCAGTCCAGGGAGGACCTGGCTTGGCAGTTCGGGCTGGACTGTTCCCATGGGGCACAGGGTCAAGACTGATTTGCATATGGCTGGGTTCAAACTGGAATGGCATGGTGAGCGAAAAAACGATGGATTTAGGCCCAGATCTCTGTACTGGGGTGAATGTATGACATTGTTCTGCATTCTGTCAATCAATTGTTGTTTTTGCATTTGTCACCCCGAGTGGGAAGGGTATGCTCAGACGTGAGTCCCTTGCTCTCCATGCCACTGGAATCAAGCTATCCTGGCTGACGAGGGCTGAAAGCCCGAAACCGGTCCTAGGATGCTTGTTTCCAGTCCAGGGAGGACCTGGCTTGGCAGTTCGGGCTGGACTGTTCCCATGGGGCACAGGGTCAAGACTGATTTGCATATGGCTGGGTTCAAACTGGAATGGCATGGTGAGCGAAAAAACGATGGATTTAGGCCCAGATCTCTGTACTGGGGTGAATGTATGACATTGTTCTGCATTCTGTCAATCAATTGTTGTTTTTGCATTTGTCGACCTGGATGGAGGAGCACAACGTTCTTACCCCCCTCCAAGCAGGCTTTAGAGCCAAGATCTCCACAATCGATTACATTTTCAGACTGTAACTTTTATTCTGGAAAACCGTGACTATAGAGGGTTGGCAGCCTCTATTTAATATAGGTAATTTTGCACAAATTAGGTATGGCAAAAATTGAGAACTCTCAGCCCCTTTCCTAGTAGAGAGAGGTGTTCGCCAAAGCTGCGTCTTTGCCCCAACCCTTTTTTCTCTTTTTATTAATGGCCTAATTGAGTCACTGATCGCCGGAAAGGACATTGATGCCCCGAGGTTAGCGAACCATAAAATATCAGCCATGATGTTCGCAGATGACACCCTCTTGCTCTCGAAATCCCCTATGGGAATTCAGAGGGCACTTGCCATTTTTTGTGGCTTTTGTAGAAGCAGGGGTTTGGATATCAAACTCCCAAAAACAAAATATATGGTATTTAATGCAAATAACAGCACACGCCCAAACCCCCGTCTAGAAGGAAGGGCACTAGAGAGAGAATCTATCTTTGAGTACCTGGGGATTACGCTCACTGAGAAAATGGACTGGGGGCACAAATAAAGAAATCAAGTCTGAAGCTGGCCCAGACCACGGGGGCATCTCAAAGGCATATAAGAGTTGCACTCACAAACTGGTTGGCCCGTTGGTAAGAATCTATAAGGTACAGGCTGGGGGTGCTGCGTTGTATGGAGCTGAAATCTGGGGCCACTGTTCATCCTGCTCTCTATCCCACACGGAGAATTCCTTTTGAAAGGCAACTCATGGGCCTTCCCTCTAGCTCCCCACTAACACCTCTCAGAATGGATCTCGGGATTAGACCTATCGCAGAAGAAGTGTCTCTCAGTCCTCTTTTATATTGGCAACGTCTGTGGAGCACTCTCGAACTGGTTCCATATAGGTATGAGCTGAGAGAAGTTATAGGCCTCCGAGGTGCGGGAAAACTCTCATGGTTGGCATATATCAGGAACACCTGTGAGGCCTTGGGGAGGGGTACCCTGTGGAATACTGTAGAAGAAGCCTGTCTTGTGACCCCCTAGAAAGGTACTCTCAGAGCGTTATAGAGAATACAAATTGGCCCATCTACTTAGGGGGTCTACGCCTGGTTGTTTGACCCTCATGTTTCTGGAAGTAAAGGACCAATACAGGCTTGAATCGGTTCTGGATGATATCCAGCCACTCCTTGCCAAGAAGCTATACCTCCAATTTAGACACAGAGTGCTCCCACTGCGTTCATTTACTAATAAGTTGGCTGGCTCTCCCAGTCCGGTCTAACAAGCATGTGAGAATGCAGACCAAACTGAAATACATGTGTTATTCTTCTGCCGAGGATACAGGAGGGCACAGACTCGTTGGCTGTTACAGTTATGTAGAATCTTGGGGTCCAGACATTGCCGCAAGGTTTTAAGGCTACTTAAATATGATACTGATATGCCCATCGTGTTTTCCATTTTGCGCTTTTTATTCTCCATGTGGTGTACTCGTAGAGCTATTTTAAAGAGGAGTTCATAGGTCCGCCCAGTTTATTATTATTATTTATCATGCTAACTTGGCCCCGCTCTCTCTCTTATAAAATTAATTAATTCAATTGATGACCCCTATGTTTAGCACTATTTTAACTAACTAGTGTTTCATAAATCATTGCTCTTTTAAATTGTCTTATTCTAAACCAGTTGTTTGTAAATATCTTGGCTTTTTTTCTGTTATTGCATCAGTTCTTGTTCCACCTGAATCCTGTTTAGGCACTTCAGCATGTATGGCTCTAATCATAAGCAATAATCTTAATGTAGCTGAAGCTTTGCACGTGCACTTTTCCATTCTAAGTCAAGTTGGCGGCTCCATTGAATTACTTGGACTCTTTCTTAATCTCCAATGTTTACACTATTATCCTGATATTATTAACGCTTTTCTAATGAAATTGTCCTTTTAAAAATATTGTAATATGACACCTTGCTGTTCAAAGGCGTGGCCTCTGTATCTTTTAATGAGATCATAGCCTCAATGTCTATGTACATGCACTTTATCGATCTCTACACTGCACCTAATGTAAAGGCCACTTGTGTGTATACTGTACAACCATCTTAACGCTAGCGAGAAGAGAAGTTGATATAGCCAAGTAAAAAACCAGACAGGAAATGTATTTTCTTTTTTTAATTTTTTTTAAATCAAAGTTCTATCCGGTCCTACGTAGCCTAAAGTATATTATCAGCAAGTCATATGCAATGTATTGTATTTATTTTTCTTGTTCTTTTATGGCCCCACCGTCCGAAATAAATATTTTTGAATGAATGATTTAATCGAGTTTGGTCGGATTAAAAATAAATAAGATAACTCAAAAATATTACTCATACAAAACACAGCAGTAATGGCGTAAGCATCAAAATGATACATATTTTTTAAATACGGAAAGTCAGATTAACACAGCCGTAATTCATATCAAATGAGTGTGCAACCGAGTGCCTCCTGCAAACAAATTCAGTCCAATTATTTATAGCCACATGTCTCCGAAAAGAAGAAGCATATAGGCCGACAAGAGAAAGACACACGGGGACCAGGGAATCCAAAAGAGCACACGCCAAAAGATCACAAAGGCCACGCATATGGTGCCAACCCTAAAAAAAACAAGGCCACCCACTTCAAATGAAGTAGAGGGCCTTATTATCGCTCCACACAAACATGGAGAGAAAACCTGAAGTAGTGCTGGTCAGGAACAGAAAAACGTGTGTGGAAAGCAGGCTTTGTCGGACGGCCTGGCAACAAGGAGCCCCAGTTGGGTGGCTCACCAGTTTCGCAGCTGCCGGCTGAGACCAGCCACAGAATGCAGCCCAGCTCAGCTGCAGTCCCAGCTGTCATGGGAGACCGGTGACAGGAAAAAAGGTAACAAGATTCACAGGCCTGTTTACAGAAATGCAGTGGAGCTCCGAGCAAGTGAGAAAACAGGACCCATGGTGTGAACTGCATTTTAAAGAAATAATTTTTTTTTTCCTGAAACTGAATAGTAACAAGCATTTGCATTGCAATAGGTCTCGCATTTGTTGGAGTTGGAACTATTTGCATTGTAAATGGCAATGTTTTTTATTTATGCTTTTTAAGTGGAGTGATAATTTAAAGATAAAGTGCACACTATACCATAATATAAGCTTTTATAGCAACTGTACAGTAAAACTATGGCTATGTTAACGCAATGGGAATTGCATGCTGCACTAGCACTAACGTATATCAGATGGTTCCCAATTGGGCCACCTTAGATGGGGTGAACATATGGTAAACACAGCTCACTACACTGACATTGAAGACCTCAATCCCACATTATCAAAAATGATCCTCAGTTAAGAAATGTGTCCCAGTGGCCAAACATGCATTAAAAAAGGAAACGTGTGTGGTATGTTTATCAAAACTGACTTTTCTAGCGAACAGTGTGAAATGCATTCAGTTTCAATTTTCATATGGGCTGTTGTTACAAAACTGCGACTCTCTGCATTTGCATCACTTCATTCATTCTATGTAAAAATGTTCCAGGCTAAGAAGAGGTGGAGTGCATGCAGCATCCTTAGTCCCACATTGGACCTCTATCAGTGGCCATAAGCAGTACATGCATTAGAGGTAACTCAAAATACATGTATCAGTGGCCTTTTTACATTACATGCATCCATAGTTCCTTTCATTGCATGCATCTGTGGCTCCTTAAGGTACATACATTAGTGTCCCAGCAGTCATGAGGATCAATAATACTCCTACAAAATAAAATCAAAGTGACGAGACGTAGAATAAAACTGAACATCAGCTTAAGTAAATCACGTAGAATCAAGTGGGCCCAATATTATCAGAGATTAAATGACGAGTAAATACTCATTAGATTTATCATTTTGAACAACTGTTCTATCGGCCATGAACCATACTTACAACAACACAATGTATCAAAGGCCCTCTTTGGTACAACAGCTTCTATATTTTAGGTAACAAATGCAAATCTGTCTTCAGGTAATGGGTTTGAAGCCTGGTACAAACCTTCTCAATCTATCAACTCTTAACCTTGAAATATTTGTAAGTATTTTACCTTTCATGGTCCAAAAACTGCGCCATGTCTTGGAGCTCCTATTTCGCTGGGAATGTGAAGGGTTATGCTGTATGCACTGTAGCAGCGAAATACCCAGGGATGGCTTTGAGGCGCTTTGTAAATGAAGTTGGAACTGCCTCCCATGCTCACAGGGTGGAGCGCAGAGGGTGAGTTCCCGACCTTACTCTCCAACTCCTTCCTCTGAAGGCAAGATCCCTGAGTAGTGTTTAACTAGAAGCAAAGTCTAGCGGTGAAGGCGAGTCATCATACGACATCTTATTGCATAATTGCAGCTCCTACCGGGACGAGTGGAGGATGCAACTCACTTAACATAGAACTTGCGCTGCTTTCCATATTCCGTCCTTAGGTGTATAGTTACAAAGCACAAAAATATAAATGATATTGCTTTGTTGCTAGGAATGGGAACTAATCACTATCCGATCCCAAAGAAGTATACTCCACACTCTTCCTAGGGCGCAGGCCATCTTGGGAACGGTCACTTTTGAAGTACTGTTGCGAGCTTTTCCAGTGCAGTGAGAGAGGAGCTTTCTCCAAGTTTAGCAAATGCTCAATGCAGTGAATGATCGTAGGATTGTCCACAATCTACGGTGAGCCCTGGCGAAATCTGACCAGGCTGGAGAATGAGCTTATCCAGCAGTATTCCTCTGCCTGACTCCGCCCTATAATAGGGAGAGCACTGTGAGGGGTCAACATGGCCACAGAAGGGTGAGCACGGTGCGGGAAGATCGCTTGTCTGCTCATGGAGGGCGGAAGAATTGAGTTTGCCAGCTGAAAATCTGCTGTCTGTGTGCGCAACGGTTCACCAGTGGGGGATGGGTTTGTGCAAAACATGCAAGGAAGTGGGATGACATGAAGGAACCCAAAAAAAGCCCTAGCATGTCTGAGAGTGCTGCACTCGATCACCGTCTTGGGGGTTGGCATCATTCTGCTAATACATGGCAGCTAGAATATCACTGCCATGGGCGGGGAGGCGCTAGTGGGAAAACTGCAACAGGGAAGGGCCAGGCACCTCCGTCCGGATTAAATTAAAGGCTGTTCCACTACTACTGGCAGTTGGGACGACAGCCAGTGACATGGTATTGCCTCCGAAGCAGCCACGCCAGTAAGCGCCGGAGGTCACAGATCAGGTCTGAGCCGCAGGACAGTTTCCAATTACAGAACAGTCCGCACATCCACAGTAAATGCTCATGTTTCCATTAATACTATTAAGATAACATGACGCTATTTGTGAGCGGGCCTGTTTTATCGAACGGAACACTTTTAAAGTGCTTTTAAGAAGAAGTTTAAACACGTGAGGAACGGGGAGGGGGAGTACAGGGGGGAGTGAGGTGGGGGAGTGATGGGCTGTGCTGGAGAGGGGGCGTATGGCACAGGTGAGGGGACTCAGGTGGAGCGGGGGTGCGCGTGAAGTAGAGAGGGTACAGGGTGAGGAACGTAGGCGACCTATAAGAAAGGAACCACTGGGAGACAGAGGGTTTGTTTACAAGATTAGAAAGTTCGTACATGGCCATTTAATATGAAAAGTAAACAAGCGGCCGTGCGGCCGCAAAAGTGAAAGTGATCGCGATCAAACATCAAAGCTGCCAAATGGTGCGCGCGCCCGGCGCACATGCACTGTATTTGGAGGCCTGAAAGCACTCGTTTGCACTTCCAGATCCCCCATTTACAAAAGCACTCGCGAGGGCAGCGCTAAAGCGCTGTCTCAGGCGAGACCTAAAAAGGCGACCAGTGTAGAGAAGTGTTTGCCAATTTTTCTAGCTGTTTTTCACACCCCTCTGTCTATTTGCAATTGTGTAATCCGGGTTGTACTTTATTTGGGGTAACGGGGTGTTTTTTGGGGTACTTTGTTACCTTGGTATCCAGCTGTTCTAAAAACACACTGGTCTGATTTGTTATGCAAGTGCTTTTTTGTAAATCGTTCAGTTGGTTAATCAAAAATGTTTTAATATATGTTTATAAATATTAGCATTTTCTGTGTGCACGTGACAGATGTGTTCGATTAACATATAACAGGTTCCTTCCATAAGGGTGTCTTATTTGTTCTGTGTGTATACAAGGAAGCATTATTCTAGATCTCTGTTTGTATATGAGTATGGTAACAATATTTTGAGAAGCAAAAACTGGGCCTTACCAGACATAAAGGTAGGACTAAAGCCTTTGGTCTTACTTTTATGTTTGGCATGGCCCAGTTTTTGTTTCTTATTGTAATGTGTGTATCTACACACAAGGCTGCATTTACATAACATTAGCTATGGACTTCCACCCTGAGACCCCCTGTCCTCCCCCCTTCTTTTTCTTCCCTCTGCTGGGAGCATGCAGCCAACCTCCTCCTGGCTGCCTGAAAGAAAAGATAATTACTTAAATTAGAGGCGTCTGTGGAAAGGAGAACATGCGGCATATCAACAAGGGCTTTATCACTGCTTTTTTGGCTTTAAAAGCCAAAAAAGCAGAGGTAAAACTAGCGCCCTATCAGCAACAGGGTGCTAACACGGAAATTTGCATGTTAGCACCCTTTTACTCTACGCTTCCCCTTGCATCTCTAAAGAGATGTAAAGGGGCGTTCCAGAGTAAATTAATAGGAGAAATGTCGCTAAGCGACATTTCTCCTATTATCAAGGATATCGTTAACCCTGTTAGCGATAAAAAAAGCAGAGCTAACCGCGGTTAACGCTGCTTTTTTACGTCTGGTATTTTTCTGATTTAGCCATGATAGACTATGTAAGGTGGATATCATGGCTAAGTATGTCTAGCCCTATCAGCAAGCTATCGCCAAACCTTGTGGGATTATCGCTGTATTTCCAGCGATAATCTCACAATTGGCAGCTTGCGCTCTGAATTTTATCGCTTTGGAGATAAGCGTTGCTAATAGCACGCTATCTCCGTGATAAAATTCAGAGTTGACCGGCGATAATTATCCTCACGCTAAGAGCGCTGAGCGATAATTATCGCCGACCCTTGCTGATATGCCCTTTAGTTTCAATTCAGCTTTGCAGGATGACTTAACCTTTGTGCCCAAAAATGCGACTGTCAATGGCAATCTGGGTCACCCTATACATGAGCCAGCGCAGTGCCTAATTTGCAAAAGAGAATGTTGGTGCCCAAATCTCTGTTCAGAAGGCCATGCCCAGAGCTATAAATGTCGGCATGCCAAATACCAAGGCTGTGTATTCTTGAATATGCCTTGTGCCTCTTTAATCCACCACCAGATACTACCTGCTTGTTGATCTCACTCTTGCAGGTTCCTTCTTTCTCCATTTGTAAGGGTCTTTTTCTTTCTCCTTCTTTCCCATTTGTTGATTTTTCCTCTCCTTGCTCTCAGAAAATGTTTGAGGAGGAAAAATAACTGCTGGTCCAAAACAATGAGTGCCAGTGGACGCCAACGGCATCCAATAGCTCAAATTGAGCACTGGCCAGCAGTGTTCAAAGAGCAAAAGATGAAAGTTCCTTGACACATAGAGGTTTAATTTATAAAAAGTGCCACACAATGGTGCTGTACTTCTGTCAAAAGCACCTCACCCGTGCGGGGACTTCTTTATTTCACTCTAAGCTGTACGAGCTGAACATAGGACCTGTAGATACTGGCTGTTATTCTGGTACTGTTGGTAACACCCGAATGTTTGTTAAAACAGTGAACTTTCTATTTGCTATGTTTAGTGTAATCTAAGGAAGGCTATTCGCTGACACTTCTCTCAAATCCTATCAACAGCAGAGCTCTGATACTATCAAGACTTTACTAAGATGTCACACAGTCTTCCGTTACATCTTCACCATAAGGGAAAGGATTTTGTGAATGGGAGCCATATAGATAGAAAGATAGATAGATAGATAGATAGATAGATAGATAGATAGATAGATAGATAGATAGATAGATGGATAGATAGATAGATAGATAGATCAATTCGGTAACAGAAAACAGAGTCAAACTAGACTCCTTCCTACTGGAAGACAAGCGTGGAGTACCTAAGCAATGACCACAGTACCCTCGGCGATAGGAGTATCAGCTCCAATTTAAAGTAATGCCTACTAGGCAGTTCATGCTGTTTGGTTGCAAAAGCCGTACTCTGGGCTTACCAAGGACTTACAGGGGGCTTACAGCCAGGCTATTGACCTATTAATCCGCCGTGGTTGTGTTTACTGCCCCTCTTATTTGCCTGATTCTTAAGGTTGGATGACCCCTTTATCTTCTTCTGCTTGTTCCTTCCCTGAAACACAAGATCTTTACCATCCTTTATGGTTGGCTGACTTGTATCCTTCCAATGCTCACTTTTATGAAACTAGTTATTTATTTTTAGCTTGGCGTAAAGCCCCTAAGGTCTGACTCTATTTTATGTAGGCCCTGACTCCATCTTAGGTAATGGAGATCAGCATCTTCTCAATCTTAGACAATGGACGTTGCCATCTTTCCTGACCTGATGCAGAATCATAGGGCCATATGTAGGTGGGCTAATACCGGTCGGTAACGGCCGAAAATCAGTAAATTTCCCGTTACCGACCGGTATTTAGCCCTTTGCGATGTAGGAGGCTGGATTTAAGGATTCGGTAATTTACCGATTCGGTATTTCAAGGAATCGGTAAAATACCGATTCCTTATTTTAAGGAATTGGTAAATTACCAAATCCTTAAAATCTATGTAGGGAGCACTCAAGTGAGTGCATTTTTGGTTTAAGGATTAGTTATTTACCACCAACTACAAGTTGGTGGTAAATACCGTATACCTTTTAAAAAGCAATTTTGTGCTTTTTTAAAAGTGCCATGTGGCAGACATACATGTCCTTAGGGCATGTATGTGCGCCACATGTGCACACATGCACGATTCAGGGGTGCAACATGGTGTCAATGTGACACCCTGCCACCCTTGAATATGCTCCCCCTATTACCGATTCGGTATTTACCGAATCGATAATAGTGAATGGCTTCCCATTCATTCATATGGGCCTCCAGGCCCTTGGTAATGAATGGGAAGGTATTCCTTATTACCGATTCGGTAAATACCGAATCGATAATAACGAATATTACCGAATCGGTAAAATTTACCGATTGTTTACCTACATTCTATTTACCGATTCTTAAATACCGAATCGGTAAAATTCAGTATTTAGAAATCGGTAAATAGAAATTACCTACATATGACCCATAGTTTTTTATTTATTTTTTATTGAGCAGAGTAAAAAATGATACTGATATACACGACAAATTTTATAGTTCTATGATCATCTCCAATAATTTAAAAAAAAATTCTTATAGCAGACATTATTACATTATCAAAGCTTTTTACATATAATCTTAAAGTGCAGGTGTAGCGTGCAAAATCACTGAAAATTCCACACTTCCTCTCTAATGCATTGTTAATACATCAATTCTAGTACATTAACTTGTATTCTAGACAGTACTAATCAAAGTGCATTTGTGCTTAAATAAGTTACTCAGAAGCCGATTAGGTGTGTTCACCCTTGGAGATTTTTTTCTATCTTGTCCATATGCTTCTATACTGAGATATATCTTTTACTAGCTCCAACCCTTTTAGCAAAAGCCTCTTCATGCTTTCTTACTCAACTCATTTTTGTATACCATTCTAGGAGTGTTGGCTCTTTGGCTGTCTCCAAATTCTGGAGGATCAGGGAGAATGCCACCAAGGAAGTAATTGCTAAAAACATTTCCTCCCCTCTAGTAATTGGCTGGGTTTGTCTCTGTTTTGATTAACCAAAAAGTGCTAACTCAGCCTCAGGTTCCACACTTTTCTGCAGGACATGGCTAACCTTGACACACATTTTCTCTCAAAACTGTCTTACCATTGGACATGTAAAACAGACATGCAACCAGCCTCCCTCTTCCAACTGCTGACAGCGGAAGCATTTATTCTCCACCTCAAGATACATTTTATGGAATGCTTTGGTAGTGTAGTAAGCCATCCAGTGAGATAAGAATGCCATTCTTTTAAAATTTGCTGCTCTTAATGCCCTAGTACCATATTGTGAAATAGCTTGCCACTCCCCATCTGAAAAATTACATTGTTTTCTGTTTTATCCTCTCGAGAAAACTGCTAACCAAAAGGGGCTCCCCTTGATTTCGAAATAATCGATATCAATTCCCCAGACCTCTTAGCTTAGTTCTAAACAGAGCAGCTAATACAAGTGAGGTACCTGTGCTACATGGAAGGATGTATTTATTCAATAGTTGTATAACCTGAAGATAGCCAAAAAAGAAAAGCTTGCTCCGATTTCCGCTTCTAGCTTGAATATCCTGCCATTTAATACATCTCCCTCCAAATAAAAAGTGGCCCAGTTCTTTAAATCCATTAGTTTCCCAGAGTCTTAGATGGCTATTCTGGATTTGGAGACCCAAACTTCTACATTCTATAAGCCGCAAGTATTTGTATCCTTCAAAATGAGCATTTAAAGAATAAAATGTCTGGAGTCTACTACTCAACGCCTTATATCTCGTTTTTTTTGGAAGCTTTGCTGTTTTTATAAAAACCGGAATCTGCGACCCGACTTCCTGAAGCATCTTATCCAAAAAAAAGCTATCTAAGGATCCCTTCCTGTCCATTAACCGGACAATTATATATAAGAGTGACGCTTCCTAGTAAGTACGAATATGAGGCAGTGCAAGCCCACCCCAGCTAGTGTCAAGTTGAAGTATAGAAAATGTTACTCTTGGCGCTTTTTTGTTCCAGATAAACTGAAGGAAAATTGTTTCCAACTCTTTAAAATACATCATATTTATTTTAGTTGGAACTTTGGAAAAAAAGAAAAAGTAGCAGCGGTAAAATTGACATCTTTCTAAGTGCTATTCAACCAATCAAAGTAAGGGGGAGAAGTATCCATTTATCCAATAGATCTTTGATTTTTTTCAACATGGCTTCATAATTTAATCTGTAGATATCATCATATTGACTTGAAACGTATAGCCCCAAATATCGTATCGGATCAAGAGAAAGAGTTTATCATTTTAGTTCATGTGGGAGGAAGTTACTAAGGGCATTTATTTAGCACCAGAACTTCATTTTTTTTGTGATTGATTTTGTACCCCCCGATAGACTCAAACTTTGCAAATTCTTTTAAGATTGTTTTGATATTTTGTTTTTCAGGTCTAATGTACAATATAAAGTCATCTGCAAATAGTTTTAATTTTGACATTCCCGCTATTGGAGGTTTTATCTCTATATTGTCATGAATCCTAACGGCCAGGGATTAAATAAAAAAAGTAAATAAGGGGACAAAGGGCTCCCCTGTTGGGTTCCCCGTCTTATATCTATCGTACCTGCCAGATTACAGTTCATTCTAATCTGTGCCTGAGCCCCTTGATATATATTCTGGAGCATGGAAATAGTCTGGGGGGGAACCCAAAGCTTTGAAAACCATAAAAAAGAGGACCCCAGTTTACTAGATCAAATGCCTTTTCTGCGTTGACCATAATTATCAGAGCTGGTGTTTGATTAGTGTTGAAAAAGTCGAGCTCTTAAGCTAAAAATCCGGTGTTGGAGGACATTGTCCTGCCTGCTACAAACCCTATTTGGTCCCGTGTGTATTGCATGCTGGGCCATTGGAGTGAATTGGTTCGCCCAAATATTCATCAAGATTTTATAATCTGCATTTAGCAGACCAATTGGTCTATATGAACTGACATCCCTGCGTTTTTTCCCCTTCTTTAAAAGCTGACTATGGAAGATTCTTTAACGGCTGGAACCTCGCCTCCCACCCTGACATGGTTAAAAAGCTCAAGCAAGAATGGTATTAATTCTTCTGAAAACACCTTATAAAATTCAGTCGGAGGGCCATCATTACCCCAGACCTTTCCTCCTGGCATTGAGGCTAAGGCCTGAGGAATTTCAGCTGCAGAAATATCTGCAATCAATGCTTCTTTTTGCTTGCTAGAAATCTGAGGCAGTTTATATCATGGAAATATTGCAGAATTTCTTGCTTCGATACCTTATGCTCAGTTGCATATAAATCATTACAATGGTCTGAAAATATTTTAGCTATTTTGTCCTTTTTGGACACTAAAATCTGTGTCTCAGGTACCACCAATTCATTAATTACTGGTGCTTCTTGCTTTACTTTAGTTGTCCACTCTAAAAATGTTCCTATCATTTGGCTTTCCTCATAGTCTCTCTGCTGGTATGATTGTGAACTATTTATGTCTTCAATATTAAAAAACTCCCTTAACTCCTGTTTTGCTTTACGTAACTGCTCCTTAGCTAAATGTCCACCCCCAGAGAGCCGCTTTTTCCTAACAGTGCTGTATCAACTGCCTGCTGAAATTCAGCTATTCAAGAGTTTCGAATCCTTGTTTGCGCAGACATATAGGTAATCATTTGCTCACATACTGAGGGTTTGAAGGCCCCCCAAACAGAGAAGAGCATTGCTGAACCCTTATTAACCTGGAAGAACTCTTTGATCCATTTTCTCATATTATCCATCCATTGTAGGTTAGTTAAAAGAAGTCTATCCATCTGCCACCTGGATGTTTTCCTCTTTCCTACCTCTAGATCAATTTCAATTTTGACCAATGAATCATCTGAAAATGAGTTAGCCCATATCTCAGCATTCAGACCGGTCAGAGAATGGGATATTAAAAAAAATCAACGCAGGAGGTAGACTGATACTGGCAGGAATAATAAGCATATTGCATGGTTTCCCTATGACCTTTGCCCCATGGATCAATTACTTGATAATCTTGTTTTATTAAATCTATTACTCTTTTAGTCCTTGGCTTCAATTGTTTCTTGGTTTTATTTGACGTATCCTTTCCCAAGTTTGGAAAAAAATTAAAATCGCCACCTAAGGTTATGGGACCTACCGCTCCTCTAGCTATATCATTAATCTTCATAATAGGGTCATATACAACTGGTGCATAATAGTTCACCAAATTCAATGTATTACCATTAACCTTAGCTGTAACCCATATCCATCTACCATACAAGTCTTTCTGAATTTGAACGATTTCCCAATCTATGCCTTGTCCAAATTACATTGTACCCCCCTTATTGTCTCCTGAGCCGATGCAAAATAAGCTTTAGAAACAAACTTGGGGATCTAGAGCTTTGGTGTATTTGTCTTGAGAAGAGTCTCCCGAAGAAACAAAATTTGTGGCGAGAATAAGGCTAGCCTTCTTATTAATCCACCATATTTTTGCTTATTTGAAATACCATTTACATTAACTGTAATTATACGAATTTTATGACCCATCCCTACAAATGTTGCTTGAATATATGACACTATCAATGATACATTTCCTTACAGTGTATTGCCATCTATAACTCTGCTCATTTTCTTTTTTGACTATACCACCCTCCCTCTATGCCCACACCCCCCTTCCACCCCCCCAGTGCCCTTCGCCCCCCTCCCTGAGTAAGGGGAATTTCCCACCATACCCCTTTCCCCTCCTTTCAGGTGATTGTCCCTGTTGGGCAGTGGCGGCTGGTGACATTTGAAAGTTTTGAGGTGTAAAACTAGTAGTGGAGCACACCGCGGCAAGCGAGCGAGCAAGCCAAACAACCTAAGGAGGGTTCAGGGGGTTATACCCCGAGAATATTTTGAGAAATGAGTGAGCAAAGGGTTCATGCATAAATGTCTGATTTTCATGCATAAATATCTGACCAACGCTCACCTCCTTTTTGACTGTGAAGAGTAAAGTGCATGTGGTTATTTATATGCACAGAGGGAGGTTAGGAGTTGCAGCGGGGGATGACTATTCATTTGATTGGCCCATTGGCGGGCATATGATTGGTTAAAATGGTGGCAGGGGCGTTTGGCTGCAGGTTGTAGTGAGGCACCAAGAAGAAGGGTGTGATGCCCGAAACGCGTCGTGCAGAAACCACAACAGGCGATATTGACTCTCCATGTGTCTGCTGTTCCACCCTGAATAAAGAGTTTGTCACAAATCGGCACTGGCTTGAGTGCGCTCTATATATATATATATATATATTATCTACTGGCGGTCGCCAGTAGATAGTAGATAGTAGATAGTTATAGTTAGGACCGTGTTTCCATAGGAAATCTCAAAATTCTATTTTGAATAACTTTGGCGCCGGTTGACGAATCCTCGCGAAACTTTCAAAACTAATGGGGCGCTCCGCTCAGCTCCTACCCTGAAAGTCTTGGGGGGATTCGTCAAGCAGGGGCCGAGAAAAAAGGGGGGTCCCAAAATGCATTTTCCCCATGCATTTTCCCATAGGACCTTTAGTCGAAGGTACAGCCCGAACGGCTGAACAGAATTACTTGAAATTTGGCAAAGAGGTAGTCCTCAGGTCAGGGATGTGCCTTTTGCATATATGGAGTCAATCTGTTCAGTAGTTCCTGAGAAAAATGCAGTTAAAGTACATAAATATCTATAGCCGCGCACCCTAACGTGCGCAAGCGTAATTCTGATTGGTGGTTACATGTCAGTCAACGTTCGAATCGGTCAAAATCAGGAAGTGTGGGCCGCCATTTTGTTTGTTTGGAGTGCGAGAGTGAAAAAGGAAGGTGGCGAACGTGAAAAGGGGGCAAGGTAGAGAGTTCCTGACTCCCTAGTCTTTGTCAGGGGGTCCCTGAAGGACCCCGAAGGCAGAAAAAAACATTTTAATTTTTTTAAAAAAATCGCGGGGTGCGCGCACAGTGCGCGCACGGTGAAAAACCATTAAAAAAAATACATTTTTAATACGTAGTTTATTGTAAAATAAATATATAAAAATATAATAATAAATACATAACTTAGCATTTAAAAAAACGTACAAATTCACTGAAAAAACCATAGGTTTCACACACGTTATAGTTAGGAATTAGCAGTTAAAAAACCTTGCAAATTCACTTAAAAAATCATAGGTTTCACACATGTTATAGTTAGGTGGACATTTCACTCGTAAAAAACCAATGAAATTCCCCCGTTATAGTTAGTTCAGATAACTATAACTCGCGCGACCGCCACTCTATCAAAAGGATGATGTCATCAGTGATGTCATGAGTGATGCCACTGACCATGTCATGAGTGATGTAATATGTGACGTCATGAGCAGTGGATTGCGGGCACGCGAGTTATAGTTATATGAACTAACTATAATGGGGGAATTTCATTGGTTTTTTACGAGTGAAATGTCCACCTAACTATAACATGTGTGAAACCTATGGTTTTTTAAGTGAATATATATATATATATATTACCTACTGGCGGTCGCCAGTAGGTAGTTATAGTTAGGACCTTTTTTCCATAGGAAATCCGCAACATTTTATTTGGAATAACTTTGGCACCCGTAGACGAATCTTTGCGAAATTTTCAAAACTTTTGGCCAACTCCGCTCCGCTCCTATCCTAAAAGTCTCGGGATGATTCGTGTAGCGGGGGCGGAGAAAAAAGGGGGATTCCAAAACGTGTTTTTCCCATGCAATTTCCCATAGGACCTTTAGCCGCAGCTACAGCCCAAACTGCTGAACGGAATTAAACCAAATTTGTCAGAAAGGTAGACCTTGGTTCAGAGTCATGCCTTTTGCTTAAATGGTGTAAATCCGTTCAGTAGTTCCTGAGAAAATCAAAAGTAAAATCACATATATATCTGGGCGGAGCCTAACCACACATCTCATCGTGAGATCTGATTGGCAGTCAGCACTTCATCCAAGAAGTGTTGGCAGCCATTTTGGGACCAATATACATGATAGCACCTCATTAAAAAGCATTGCAGTTAATAGAAGGTTTTAAGACTTTAGTTACATTATAAATCATTTGTTGATGGTACCATACTCATTTTAGGAATTGTGGTATGTTCTAAGGTGATTTTACCATGTGAAAAAGCCTTCTGCTGGGATATCATGAATCATGATTGAGCGAAAAATATTTTCTCAAGCTTTTCCAACAGAGGTTTGGAAGGTGATCTATAAGCTAAACTGAGAGCATATTTTCTGTAAATTCACATTATCTTTCTCAGTCATGTGAGAATGAAGTCTGACATTTTCAGTAAAACATGTACATCCAACAAGGGCAGAGACTGTCAGTTGATTCCTTTGTGTTCTACTGCAGCTTCCCAGATTGTTCCAAAGAACAACTAGAGCGCTAACAGTCCTACTTATGATAAACGTATGGCACACCTGAAGCCATCTTGATTGGAATAAAGTGGTAACTCTTAAAACATTTAATTTAAAAAGGAACAAAATGAAGGGGTTCATTTTGCCATAGAAAGTATGATTAGTGCTGCAGAAAGAAAAATGAGGGCACATTTTGAGTGACTTCTCAAATCATCTTCTATTTCATTAAAAAATTCTGATATGCAGACTGAAACATGCACTTTCAATACCAGCAGCAGACTTCCCTGGTGAGCAGTAGCTTTACTGCAGTGATCTAAAGAGCAACTAGAGTACTAACATTCTGAATTTATGGCAAATGTGTGACACATCTAAATGCCTTCTTGATGGAATCAAAGTAAAAAACTGAAAGTATTTCGACATAGGAGACAGTAGTAAATGAGGAAATTAGGAAACTTCATAACAAATAAGTCTCACAAGATGGCCACCAGAGACAAAAGAGCTCAAATGTAGCCCAAATATCACCCAGATGTAGCCCAAGTATAGCCCAATGACAGAATGTCCCAGAGTGTTCTTAAGAACAACTAGAGCGCTTACTGTCTTACTTATGACAAAGGTATGGCACACCTGAAGCCATCTTGATTGGAATAAACTGGCAACACTTAAAACATTTCATTTAAAAAGGAACACAATGAGGGGGTTCATTTTGCCATAGAAATTATGATTAGTGCTGAAGAAAAAAAAATTAGGGCACATTTTGAGTGACTTCTCAAATCTTCTTCTATTTCATTAAAAAATTCTGACATGCAGACTGAAACATGCACTTTTAATACCAGCAGCAGACTTCCGTGGTGAGTAGTAGCTTTACTACAGTGATCTAATGAGCAACTAGAGTGCTAACATTCAGAATTTATGGCAAATGTATGACATATCTGAATACCTTCTTGATGGAATCAAAGTAAAAAACTGAAAGGATTTCCTACTGAGGAGACTGCAGTAAATGAGGAAATTAGGAAACTTCATAACAAATAAATCTCCCAAGATGGCCACCAGAGACAAAAGAGCCCAAATGTAGCCCGAATATCACCCAGATGTAGCCCAAGTATAGCCAAATGATAGAAGTGTGCAAAACACTTATTTTTTGTGTTTTTGAAGTTTTATATAGTACAGATTTGTCAGGTATTGGAGTGCTTTACATGAGCATTGGTTACATCACACAAGAATCAATTCATTTTAGTTGTAGACATGGGGAGATTAAGTGATCTGACCAGAATCACAGATTGTCGCGCTGAAGCAGAAACTCCAACCTGGTTCCCCAGTTGCAAAGTCTGCAGCTCTGGAAGTAACACCACATCCTCTCCCCTAAGTGCAACATTTAATCAAGTGGTCAACTGGATAAAAAAACATAAAGATAACAAATAATTTAAAAGTGCTTTGTCTCTATTTAAAAACTCAGAAACAATGTCCTCATTTTAGTTTTTTAGATCACTAACCATAATTTGATGCAAATAAGACCCTCTCATATATGTAATTTCTAAAGGAAATGCTCTAGGTATTACAGTTTTGATTACATCAAGATGACGTTGGGCGTTCCACACTTTTGTAATAAATATAGAATGTTAGCAATCTAGTTGTTCATTAGGATACTGTTGAGAGGCAGAGGCCAGGGCCACGGACTCTGAAAATTGAAGACAGGTAGGAGGGTGCAGAGGCAACAATTTGACCACATTGAGAAGGCAGGAAGGGCCGTGACAACACAACAGACTATAGAGGGCAGTGGAAAGAGGAGCAGGGGCAAGAAACCAACAATACAGGACTGGCAAGAGAGGCTGTGGCAATATAATACACCATGTCTCCTGTCTACAATCTCCTCTTTTTCAATGTAACTCAAAGGGGAAAATCAATACCCCAGTTTTTTTTCAAAATCTCCCTCTTACCAAGTTCAAAATGTTTGCAAGTATGGTACATTGGATCATGGAAGGCAGGAGGAATTGGGGTAGGGACATGGACTTGGATAACAGAGAACAGGAGGGACAGGGAGAGGTGCACCAAACTGACCCTGCAGGGCAGGCATCAGGGTTTGCAGCAGCACAATACACCACACAGGGCATGCGGGATGGGAGTGCAGCACAACAATCCATAGAAAGCAATAGGAAGGGGACAGGACCATGCACATGGACAACAGAGAACAGAGGGGAAAGAGGCAATGGTAGCTAGCTGAGCATAATGGACAGACAGGAGAGAAAGCGGCAGCATAACAGACCATAAAGGGCAGGAGGGACGGATCAGGGGCATTACAATGGAACAGACAAGCCAGAGGGAGGGAATAGGGGTCTGCACATGGAAACAGAGGGCTGGGGGCAAGGGGGCAGGGCAGGAGCAGCAAGATGACCATGGAGGTCAGGCAGGATAGGTACTAGAAGCAAGACACACCATGGAGAGAAACAGTGAGACTATGATGGCATACACACAGACCATGGAGGGAAGGTGGGAGGGGGTCAGGGGCAGCTAGCTGAACACACAGGGAAGGTGGGAGGGGCCGTGGCAGCACAGAAGACCATGCATGGCAAGCGGGAGGGTTAGTGGCAGCACAAAGGACCATGGTGGACAAAAAGGATGGAGCAGGGGCATGCACAAAGACATAGGAGGGCAGGGGGAAGGAGAATAGGGGCAGCAAGCTAAGCACAGAGGCTAAGCAGGAGGTCAATGATGGGGCATAGAATTGGGCAATGGAGGGCAGGAGGAGTGGACTGGTACATCATGCTAAATGGAGGGCAGTGGCAGCACATCAGACCATGCATGGCAGGAGGGAGGAGGCTAGTCCATGGATTCAGACAACAGAGGATAGGGAGGAGGGGGATGGGGCAGCAAGCTAACTATTCAGAGAAGGTGGTTATTAGGAACTTTATTGTTTTTAAAATTTGTGTATGTGCGAACAACTTAAAAGATGAACAAGTATGCAGCATAATCTCACTTTTATTCATGAAGAAGAGGACGTTTGTGACTGTGACTCCGGGCTCACTTGGCAGTAACACCCCATGACCCTCCACCCCCCATCGCAAAATGTAATGCCCGTGAATAGGGTAGGTGAACGCAGTGTTATATAGAACATAGTCCTGAGAGCACGATTGAAAATGAAAACTAGATATAGTGTATGGTATAAACTATGTACCAAAAAGTGTGATGTAAGATGAACCGGCCGTGAAATATAATATGCAATACATTGTGCGCAATGGCAGATTCATTGGAGAGCGCGAGATAGCACAGGCACTAGCGCGTGCTATGCGATATGCGCCTTGGAGTGTAATATGCTTTGAATGTAAGTCTGGGTAGGTTGTTGTACAGTGGGGTCATGTACAGTGTTTGGAGATTACATGGAGAGGAGATGGAGATAGGAAAAGTGATACGTTCCTTTTATATGTATGCATAGTTTGAATCATGTGATCCTAAGTTGAGATAAATATGAATATGGTTTCTGGTTTGCATTTTGGTATAGTGAATAGTTTTTGCAGTTTCTGACTAGTGAATAATAAAAAGGTAGATATACTAAAATATATGATAGTAAACGTATTAATTATTGTCTGTTCTTATGGAATAGAAGTAGTTGGGGAGTGCTTCTTTAGAAGAGATGTTTTATAAATGTGTGAGAGATCAAAAAAATTTAAATGTGCGATATATTTTCTGTATGACGTTGTTGACATTAGAGTACTACATGTGATTATAAGTGATACTATTTGTCAGGTTGTGTCACTGTGGCGGATATATGTAGGTGTTGAAGTGGTTCGTGTTTTACTGATGGTAAGCTTCACTATCCCTTTTGAGACACTCGTCAATTTATTAATTCCATTTAATATCTTTAATATAGATACAGTAAAGGAACTGTATATAAAAAGCTTGGGAATTAGAACTTTGTTTACTCTCCCCATGCCCTGCTATACACTCTACAGAGTGTTTAAACGACTTTCGTAACATATAGATGTCTAGCTAGTAAAGGTGGTGTAGTTCGACTGGGCCCATTTATAAACTGTGCTATGGGATGGTTTATGTTTTACCCGCCAATTTGCATGTTTGAATACTTTTTGCTGATAAGTTTTCTGTCAGACACCTGTTAAAATTAACGTCGTATATGGGTATAGTGGCGCTACTGGGAATGGTGGGGGTTTCTGTTTGATTTTGTACGGTTAAGCAAGGGCGGGGGTGGGTGTGGGGGAGGTGTTTATGTTGCTGATTGAAACACAGAATATAGTAACGTGCAGATGTCGAGCTACTAAAGGTGATCTAGTACCACTGGGAGCACTAATAAAGCACCCTATGGCATGGGATATGTTTTAGTCGCAAATTTGCATGTTTTAATATGTTTTGCTGATGAGCGTTTCGGGAGACATCTGTTGAAATTAAGCCTCTGTTTGGCTTTAGTGGCGCTTCTACATTTGCTGGGGTTCTTTCTTTTTTGCGTAAAGTTAAGCAAGGGCGGGTGTTGAGGTGGTGTAGTGGTACTGTAACTATTTATAAACCGTCTTATGGTATGGTGTATGTTTGAGTTGCAAAATTGCAGGTTTTAATAGGTTTTGCTGATGAGCGTTCCGGCAGACACCTGTTGACATGAAGTCTATGTATGGCTATAGTGGCGGTAACGGGAGTGCTGGGGCTCGTTGTTTGATTTCGTAAGGTTAAGCAAGGGATGGGTGGGGGAGGTGCGTATGTTGCTGATTATAAGACGGATATTTGTAACGTGGGCATGTGTAGTTACTAAAGGTGATGTAGTTTCACAGGGCCCATTTATAAACTGTGCTATGGTATTGTTTATGTTTTTCCCGTGAATTTGCATGTTTGAATACTTTTTGCTGATAAGTGTTCCGGCACACACCTGTTAAAATTAAGCCTGTGTATTGGTATAGTGGCGCTACTAGGAATGTTGGGGGTTTCTGTTTGATTTCGTACGGTTAAGGAAGGGCGGGAGTGGGTGTGGGGGAGGTGGGTATTTTTCTGATTAAAACACAGAATTTAGTAACGTGCAGTTGTCGAGCTACTGAAGGTGATGTAGTACCACTGGGAGCACTTGTAAAGTGCCCTATGGCATGGTATATGTTTTACCCGCAAATTTGTATGTTTTAATACACTTTGCTCATGAGCGTTCGGGTAGACGGTTGTTGAAATTAAGTTCTTGTATTGGTATAGTGTGTTTACTAGGTTTGGTGTGGCTCTTTCTTTAATTTTGTGAACTTGAGGAAGGATGGGGAAGAAGGTGGTGCAGTGGCAGTGTGCCCATTTATGAATCGGTTTATGGTATGGTATTTGTTTTTCTGGCAAATTCCCATGTTTTAATACATTTTGGTGATGAGTATTCCAGCAGAGAGGTACAGAAATTACACAACATTTCTGTGGATAAGACATCTTCGTGCTGATAGACACTCTTGTACTGTGGTAGAAGGCTGATAGCGTTGATGGAAAATTATGAAACTTGGTGCCATTGTAGATTTTAATGGATGGTTACACTGTTTGTTTGTTACTATGGTGTAGTTAGGGTTCTAAGTGGGAGCAAAAAGTGGGGGTGCTCTAAAAAGGGGGGCAAAGCTCTTAAAGGGGTGTGGGCTGTGCAAGTTGGGCCGTGGTCTAAATCAAGATAAGTATCATTGTGTGCTTTAGAAAATCCTCTCCAATTATCTAAGGTTCGGAAAAAAATATTGTTTAAAGGATTTCCCTTTCTTCTACAACATGGGTAACGTAGCTTGATGTCTCCAGTTCGCAGTAGTGAGCAAAATAAGCATGCGTACATCGATGTGCATGCTGTCACTGCAGTGTAATAAAAAAAAAAAATTGACTATCTTTGAGAGGGCCGAAAATAGAGCCTGGTAGAGAGTCGCTTGGAGGCTGCCTGAAAATAAGTGCCGGTCCCCAGACCCGGCCCTATTAAAGTGCATTATCCATGCATCCTAAGCACTGTGCCATTCAACCATCTTTTAATTGATGCATATATTCCCACATATATATATATACATAAATCTGTTTGTCCGCTTATCTTAAGCATCTATGAGCACACTCGCCTATAGTATGCACTGTGCCATTCATGCAGCGATACGCCTATATATGCATAGATATATCTGTCCCAGAATCAATCCGAGGCATTTATCATCCCACTCGTCTATCGTAAGTACTGGTCTTTGCATTCATTCATTCTTCCATCCATCCATACATTGATACATTTATCTCTGTATCTATCCATTGATGCATCTAGCCATGCATCCACTCGCCCTTTATTCAACTATACGTTCCTATTTCCGTGCATCGTCGGCCCCCGATCTTAAATATGATGTATTATACTCATCGAGCTTCCCTCTTAAGGCGTTGAAAAGGCTCGCGAAAAGCATTGACAAGCAGATTTTTTAATAAAGAATAACAAAGCTTTGAGTTACTCTTTGTGGAGCATACTTCAACACCCTTCCCTGGTGGTGTTTTAAACTAAGGTACATCTAGCGAAAGAAATGTAAAGGAGCTTTTAAGTGTAATACGTTAATTTAGAAACATAATGTTTTGTCGGGTTGTTTATAGGTTCACTGTTTTAACCCCTTCTGTGCCCATGACGAGATGGTCTCGTCATGGAGCACAGTCGCGCTGTGCCCATGACGAGACCATCTCGTCATGGGACCCACCCTTGGGGGAAGCGCTGGCGCTCCCCCCGTGATTCCTCGATTTGTTTTTTTTTTACTGGGGAGGCAGGGGAAGACCTTCCCCTGCCTCCCCCGCCCGCGTCATCAATGACGTCAGCGCGCGAGCCGCGCTGACGTCACTGGAGGCTTCCCCTTTGCTCTCCGAGGCGCAGGAAGCCATTTGCTTCCTGCGCGTCGGAGAGTAAAGGTCAGTTTTGGGGCTGGGGAGGGGGTATTATTGCATCGGTGGGTTAGGTAGGGTAGGGGCACAATGTTGGGGGGGGGTAGAAATGTTTTTATCTAGACTCCGCTTTGTTCCTGCGCTTGGATCGTCCAAGTGCAGGTGCTTTTATGTGAAATGGATCCAAATAATAAACGCTCGTTTTCGTTTTTCTGTCGTTTTCTGTGTGAGGGGTGCTGCTAGCGTGGGATGGGGGTGGGGGGCGAAATAAAGTAAGCCTTTGGGGTTGCAAAGTGGCCAGATTGATTTTATGTGCATCCAAATACACCAGCATCACATAGTTTTCCAGTGTAGTGCTACTTTCGTTTTCTGGTCTTCCTTTGAACAGCATTGTTGTTCCCCGGGGGCAAAATAAAGTTAGACAGAGGGATTGCAAAGTGGCCAGATTGATTTCTTTTACATCTTGTGATCGGTGGGTGCTGGTAGGGGGGTGAAACAAAATAAGTCAGAGGGGTTGCAAAGTGCCCTGTTTTTTTTTTTTTGTATGCAAATACACCAGCATCACAGAGTTTGCCAGTGAAGTGCTACTTTCGTTTACTCGTGTAACATTGAAGAGCATTGTTGTTCCCAGGGGTGTGAAATAAAGTGAGACAGAGGGGTTGCAAAGTGACCAGATTGATTTTATTTGCTTCCAAGAACACCAGCATCAGAGTTTGCCAGTGAAGTGCTACTTTCGTTTACTCGTCTAACTTTGAACAGCATTGTTGTTCCCAGGGGGGGCGAAATAAAGTAAGACAGAGGGGTTGCAAAGTGGCCAGATTGATTTTATTTGCTTCCAAGTACACCAGCGTCAGAGTTTGCCAGTGAAGTGCTACTTTCGTTTTCTCGTCTTCCTTTGAACAGTATTGTTGTTACCAGGGGGGGCTAAATAAAGTAAGACAGAGGGGTTGCAAAGTGGCCAGATTGATTTTATTTGCATCCAAGTACACCAGCATCAGAGTTTGCCAGTGCAGTGCGACTTTCGTTTTCTCGTCTAACTTTGAGCAGCATTGTTGTTCCCAGGGGGGGGGCGAAATAAAGTAAGACAGAGGGGTTGCAAAGTGGCCAAATTGATTTTATTTGCATCCAGGGTACACCAGCATCAGAGTTTGCCAGTGAAGTGCTACTTTCGTTTTCTCGTCTTCCTTTGAACAGTATTGTTGTTCCCAGGGGGGGCGAAATAAAGTAAGACAGAGGGGTTGCAAAGTGGCCAGATTGATTTTATTAGCATCCAAGTACACCAGCATCAGAGTTTGCCAGTGAAGTGCTACTTTCGTTTTCTCGTCTAACTTTGAACAGCATTGTTGTACCAAGGGGGGGCGAAAGAAAGTAAGACAGAGGGGTTGCAAAGTGGCCAGATTGATTTTATTTGCATCCAAGTACACCAGGATTAGAGTTTGCCAGTGAAGTGCTACTTTCGTTTTCTCGTCTTCCTTTGAACAGTATTGTTGTTCCCAGGGGGGGCGAAATAAAGTAAGACAGAGGGGTTGCCAAGTGGCCAGATTGTTTTAATTTGCATCCAAGTACACCAGCATCAGAGTTTGCCAGTGAAGTGCTTCTTTCGTTTTCTCATCTAACTTTGAACAGCATTGTTGTTCCCAGGGGGGGCGAAATAAAGTAAGACAGAGGGGTTGCAAAGTGGCCAGATTGATTTCATTTGCATCCAAGTACACCAGCATCAGAGTTTGCCAGTGTATTGCTACTTTCGTTTTCTCGTCTTCCTTTGAACAGCATTGTTGTTTCCAGGGTGGGAGAGTGTACCATTTCTGGAGGTACTGCAATACCTGGTTGATGGGTGAATTGGAAAACACAATGTGCACCATGGTTCTGTGTTTATGGATGTGGTCTACCATACTGCTTATGTTTTGTAAGGATGTAAGCAATGGACAGTGAAACGGTTCCCTTCAGGGCCCTCTAGTCATGTCCATAACTTTTCCGGTGAAACCACTCGCTGATTTCTGAATAGTTAGTGAGAGATCGTTTAGGTAACCATGTTGTTTCTGCTTACATTTCACATGCTTTGCATTCCCTAGGAGTGTTTTTTTTTTTACGCAGCGTATTACTCTTATCAAGTGCATAATTTGAATTGAGCCACATCCAAGTGTTTATAGCGGGCACAATTAGGTTATAGCTGAAGGCAGTGCGAGTTTCTCTCAGTGGGCAAGTATGGCGTTCAGTGGGGATGTGGCACTATGGCCGGAGCTGTTGAATTTGGAAATGGGGAACCGGGTTCAGCATTCATGACCAGTCCACCACACCACTGTACTGAGGGAGCACATTCCCATGCTACACCGTAGAAGGCCCCACTAGACCTTAGAAGGCTTGATGTCTTAGCACAAGCAGGTGTACTGTAGTGGTGTCAACTTACAAAAGAGTACAAAGTACAAGTAGAGGTATAAAAGTGCAATAAATGGCAGACACGCAAAACACAGGAACACACTGGGTAGGCACTTCTACGGGCATGGAGAACAGAATTTCCTATAATGTAAAGACTTCCTTCACACAATAGAGAGGGTGTGAATTAAGTTTGGAAGTGTCTTTGCAGGAGGAGAACTTTGAGGTTAGTTTTGAAGGACTGGGAAGAGTGAGGGGGTGGTCCGGAGCTGAGGCTCAGTTCCAGATTCTCGCCGCGTTGCTTGTAAAGGATTGGGCCATCGATCTTTCCTTTTTGAAAGTGGGAGGGTCAAGCAATACATTTTGCGCAGTACGTGATGGTCTAGAGCATTATATGCATATGTTACAATAAAGTTTTTTTTCTTCTTTTTATTCTAGTCTAAAGCTTTTCGACGGTGGCTGTTCTGCAGTTTTGTGTAGTTGCATTGTGTTGGTAAGACATTTTTTGTTGTTGTATTTACACCAAATGAGTAATAATATAATGTCTGAATGAATTTTTTTGTAAGTGATGTCATAATGGCGGCATATTTAGTTAGTGGTTTGAGCATGAAATTCTTTGCGATGTGTTTTGCATAGTCTTATGTGTAATTGCTTTTCTCTTTCTTTTTTAGTGGGATATTGTTGATCCATACTGTGTCTGTACAGAGTTGGTGGTGGTGAGTAGTTTAGCTGCCTCTGGCAAGTGAGTGGTATTGTTTTGGAGTATATTTGAGTTTTTGATAAAGGTGCTTTTTGTTTATTACTTATTTTACAAAGAGTTTGTTGTTGTTGACTTGTTTGACAAGTTACCTTTATTAGTAAGCAATATGGCTAGCCGTAGAATGACTGCTCAACAGGTGGTCGGTATGCTTCTTGAATCTTCCTCTGAGCATGATTATGAGACTGACAGTGCGTCTGAGGGAGAGGAGGGAGGGGAAGATTCCGGCAGTGAGTTTTCACTCAACATGGAATCATCGGATGATGAAGGTACTTTCAGTGCAGATGAAGGTACTCTTGGTGTGGATGAAGCAACTCTCAGTGCGGATGAAGTGCCTGTCTTAGAGGAGGAAACTGCTGTGCCGATGGTGCAAGAGGCATCTGGATTGCAGTCTGAGGCTGCTAGGCTTCCTACTGGAAGTGCTGGACTTTGGGTTGATCCAAACATGGTGCAGCCGGTGTTGCCTGCCTTTAGCGGTGATGCAGGGTGTACAGTGAATTGTGAAAACTTTTTGCCTATACAGTTTTTTCAGTTGTTTATGGATGATGTATTTTTGGGAGAGATTGTTGAGCAGACGAATTTGTATGCTGAACAGTTTTTGAGGAACAACAGCGACAAACTTAGGCCCCAGTCTAGAGCTACCCGGTGGACTCCCACATATCTGGAAGAGATTAAGAAGTTTTTGGGTTTGACTTTATTGATGGGTGTGGTAAGGAAGCCAACCTTGGCTTCATACTGGTCTACTAGCCCCTTGTTGGCAACTGCCATATTTCCTGCAGTTATGACTCGTAATCGGTATTAACTTTTGCTACGTATGCTGCATTTTGTTGATAATTCTATGGCGTTGCCACGAGATCACCCTGACTGTGACCGTCTTTTTAAGATTCGGCCCGTTCTTGATCACTTTGTGGATCGATTTTCTGAGATCTATACTCCAGGGAAAGAAATATCTATTGATGAGTCTTTGGTCTTGTTCAAGGGCCGTTTGGTTTTTAGGCAGTACATCCCTAGCAAGAGGGCACGCTATGGAATTAAGCTGTATATGTTGTCTGAGAGTAGGACAGGATATGTTTTTAATTTTCGTGTGTACACTGGTAGAGATTCTGCTATTGACCCCCCAGGTTGTCCGTCCACTTTTGGAGTTGCAGAGAAAATTGTGTGGGATCTTGCTAGGAGACTGTTTAACAGAGGCCACCATTTGTACCTTGATAACTTCTATACTGCTGTGCAATTATTTAAGGAATTGTATAAAGTGGACACTTTTGCATGTGGCACAATCCGCTCTAACCGTAAAGCTTATCCGAAAGAGCTTGTTTGCAAAAACTTCAGAGGGGGCAGTGCAGTTCCTTGCGTAGTGATGAACTACTAGCTGTAAAATTTGTGGACAGGAGGGATGTGTACATGCTGACTACCATCCATGATGAGAGTACTTCACCTGTGACTGTTTGGGGTCAGGTTGCTGAAGTGCGCAAACCTGTGTGCATTCTAGACTACAATAAGCACATGGGTGGTGTTGACAGAGTAGATCAGAGGTTGGAACCTTACTCTGCTATTCGGAAGGCTTATGTTTGGTATAAGAAGTTGGCCATCCATTTCTTCGAATTAGCAATGTTCAATGCTTTTATTGTGTTCAAGGAGTGTTCTCCTGCGTCAAAGTTGACATTTCTTCAGTTTCAGCACTCTGTGATAGCTAGCCTTGTTGTTGTGGAACAGGCAAGTGTTCCTAGATTTGGAGTAGTGGAGGATGTGGTTCGATTGAAAGATCGCCACTTTCCTGATTTCATCCCTCCCACACCGGCAAAAGATTTTCCCACTAGGAGATGCAGAGTCTGTTGGCGAAGAGGTACGCGGAAGGAGATTCGTATGTATTGCCCCGACTGTCCATCTAAACCTGGGCTGTGTGTCCCTGCTTGTTTTAGAGCGTACCATATGCAAAAGAATTTTTGGGAGCATTCATGAGTGGTAAAGTTAACTGATTGGTTTGTATTCTTTGAAAAATTTGATTCTGTTTCAAGGTTGCCGTTAGTGCAATGTGTTTAGTTTCTGATTTTGTGTTTGTAGATTTGTATCTATTTGTGATTTGTTTGTGTTTCTATTTTTGTCTAAAAAAATCCTAAATGTGTTGGCAGTGTGTGTGGACTGGCACTTCTTTGGCGGTGTACGTGGAGTGGTGCTTGGCTGGCGGTGTGCATGGACTGGTGCTTGGCTGGTGGTGTGCGTGGACTGGTGCTTGGCTGGCGGTGTGCGTGGACTGGTGCTTGGCTGGCGGTGTGCGTGGACTGGTGCTTGGCTGGCGGTGTGCATGGACTGGTGCTTGGCTGGTGGTGTGCGTGGACTGGTGCTTGGCTGGCGGTGTGCGTGGACTGGTGCTTGGCTGGCGATGTGCATGGACTGGTGCTTGGCTGGTGGTGTGCGTGGACTGGTGCTTGGCTGGCGGTGTGTGTGGACTGGTGCTTGGCTGGCGGTGTGCATGGACTGGTGCTTGGCTGGTGGTGTGCGTGGACTGGTGCTTGGCTGGCGGTGTGCGTGGACTGGTGCTTGGCTGGCAGTGTGTGTGGACTGGTGCTTGGCTGGCGGTGTGCGTGGACTGGTGCTTGGCTGGCGGTGTGCGTGAACTGGCGATTGGCTGGTGGTGTGCCTGGACTGGCGCTTGGCTAGCGGTGTGCGTGGACTGGTGCTCGGCTAGCGGTGTGCGTGGACTGGCGCTCGGCTGGCTGTGTGTGAGTAGTGACTTGCTGCTGGTCACTACACACACTGCTAGCTGAGTGCCACTCCACGCAATCCATCTGCTTGTGTAGTTGCTGCATCAGGAATGTGGGCGTGTGAAAGTGATGGGCCCTTGAATGGCGCTGTGTGCTGGTGTGAGTTTTGTTATGTGATGGGCCCGCGGCTGGCGGTGTGAATGGTTTTGTATGTCTCACGCGTATGAAAGGTGTATGAATGGCCTGTAAAGAGGTTGGTGCCTTGTCGTGGCTTTACAGCTCAGGAGCTGAGTCAATGGTTCAGTTTCTCGCCCTTTCAATTATTAACAGTGCATTTCATTTTTGTGAAATCACTTGCTAATACAATTGTATATTCTGAACCATCACTCACCCTCGTGCCAAATCCAACCAGTATGTGTGTGTGCTTGAGGATTAGATGGCTGTGCAGTAATATTTGCCTTTCTGAAGCAGGGTGTACCTTGTCCCTTTTGTGAATTTTGTAATGTGTTGTTTTTGTGCCTGGTGGTGCGAATGGTCTTGTGTGTATCACGTATGAAAGATGTGTGAATGGCCTGTAAAGCGGTTGGTGCCTTGCCGTGGCTTTACAGCTCACGAGCTGCGAGTCATTGGTTCAGTTTTTTCTCCATTGAATTATTGACAGTGCATTTCATTTTTGTGAAATCTCTTGTTAATAAAATTTAATATACTGAACCATCAATCGCCCTCGTGCCAAATCCAACCAGTATGTGTGTGCGTTTGAGGAATAGGTGGCTGTGCAGGATTCTTTGTCTTTTTAGTTTCTCTGCCAAGGTGTATGTTCCATGTAAAAATAACCCACCAACTGTAGATATTGTCGTAAAACCCATGGGAGTTCATCATGATGTCTCTCTTGTGAATTACAAAAAGGTTTTTTATCCTCAATGTCCTGCAAACCTCAAAATATCTGTCACATTGTCCATGCAATATTGTGCCGAAATTCTCACGTTGTAGAAACAATGTCAAAACGTTCTGGTTTTGCAAGGGGGTCAACTGTCTTTTTGGCCCGTGCTCAGCGGCCATCTAGGCAAACCTACCAAACCCATACATTTCTGAAAACTAGACACCCGGGGGCTTCCAGGGAGGTATGGCTTGCGTGGATCCCCCAACGTTTCCTTACCCAGAATCCCCCGCAAACCTCAATTTTAGCTGAAAAAATCACTTTTTTCACACTTTTTTGTGTGGGAAACTTGTGGCATCACCGGGCTCACTCAAATTTCCCACCTCCCAGCGTTCCCCTGGGTCTCCCGGTAAAAATGGTGCCTCACTTGTGTGGGAGGCCCAAGTACCCGCGACAGGCAAGGGCCCAAGACGCAGTGATGCGACATCAACATTGCCTATCTCAAAACCACCTGGTTTTGCAAGGGGGGTCTCTTGGGTTTTTGGCCCGGTGCACGGCGGCCATCTAGGGAAACCTACCAAACCCATACATTTCTGAAAACTAGACACCCGGGGGCTTCCAGGGAGGTATGGCTTGCATAGATCCCCCAACGTTTCCTTACCCAGAATCCCCCGCAAACCTCAATTTTAGCTGAAAAAATCACTTTTTTCACACTTTTTTGTGTGGGAAAGTTGTGGCATCACCGGGCTCACTCAAATTTCACACCTCCCAGCGTTCCCCTGGGTCTCCCGGTAAAAATGGTGCCTCACTTGTGTGGGAGGCCCAAGTACCCGCGACAGGCAAGGGCCCAAGACGCAATGATGCGACATCAACATTGCCTATCTCAAAACCACCTGGTTTTGCAAGGGGGGTCTCTTGGGTTTTTGGCCCGGTGCACGGCGGCCATCTAGGGAAACCTACCAAACCCATACATTTCTGAAAACTAGACACCCAGGGGCTTCCAGGGAGGTATGGCTTGCATGGATCCCCCAACGTTTCCTTACCCAGAATCCCCTGCAAACCTCAATTTTAGCTGAAAAAATCACTTTTTTCACACTTTTTTGTGTGGGAAAGTTGTGGCATCACCGGGCTCACTCAAATTTCACACCTCCCAGCGTTCCCCTGGGTCTCCCGGTAAAAATGGTGCCTCACTTGTGTGGGAGGCCCAAGTACCCGCGACAGGCAAGGGCCCAAAACGTAGTGATGCAACATCAACATTGCGTATCTCAAAACCACCTGGTTTTGCAAAGGGGGTCTCTTGGGTTTTTGGCCCGGTGCACGGCGGCCATCTAGGGAAACCTACCAAACCCATACATTTCTGAAAACTAGATACCCGGGGGCTTCCAGGGAGGTATGGCTTGCGTGGATCCCCCAACGTTTCCTTACCCAGAATCCCCTGCAAACCTCAATTTTAGCTGAAAAAATCACTTTTTTCACACTTTTTTGTGTGGGAAAGTTGTGGCATCACCGGGCTCACTCAAATTTCAGACCTCCCAGCGTTCCCCTGGGTCTCCCGGTAAAAATGGTGCCTCACTTGTGTGGGAGGCCCAAGTACCCGCGACAGGCAAGGGCCCAAAACGTAGTGATGCGACATCAACATTGCCTATCTCAAAACCACCTGGTTTTGCAAGGGGGGTCTCTTGGGTTTTTGGCCCGGTGCACGGCGGCCATCTAGGGAAACCTACCAAACCCATACATTTCTGAAAACTAGACACCCGGGGGCTTCCAGGGAGGTATGGCTTGCGTGGATCCCCCAACGTTTCCTTACCCAGAATCCCCCGCAAACCTCAATTTTAGCTGAAAAAATCACTTTTTTCACAATTTTTTTTGTGGAAAACTTGTGGCATCACCGGGCTCACTCAAATTTCACACCTCCCAGCGTTCCCCTGGGTCTCCCGGTAAAAATGGTGCCTCACTTGTGTGGGAGGCCCAAGTACCCGCGACAGGCAAGGGCCCAAAACGTAGTGATGCGACATCAACATTGCCTATCTCAAAACCACCTGGTTTTGCAAGGGGGGTATCTTGGGTTTTTGGACCGGTGCACGGCGGCCATTTAGGGAAACCTACCAAACCCATACATTTCTGAAAACTAGACACCCGGGGGCTTCCAGGGAGGTATGGCTTGCGTGGATCCCCCAACGTTTCCTTACCCAGAATCCCCTGCAAACCTCAATTTTAGCTGAAAAAATCACTTTTTTCACACTTTTTTGTGTGGGAAAGTTGTGGCATCACCGGGCTCACTCAAATTTCACACCTCCCAGCGTTCCCCTGGGTCTCCCGGTAAAAATGGTGCCTCACTTGTGTGGGAGGCCCAAGTACCCGCGACAGGCAAGGGCCCAAAACGTAGTGATGCGACATCAACATTGCCTATCCCAAAACCACCTGGTTTTGCAAGGGGGGTCTCTTGGGTTTTTGGCCCGGTGCACGGCGGCCATCTAGGGAAACCTACCAAACCCATACATTTCTGAAAACTAGACACCCGGGGGCTTTCAGGAAGGTATGGCTTGCGTGGATCCCCCAACGTTTCCTTACCCAGAATCCCCCGCAAACCTCAATTTTAGCTGAAAAAATCACTTTTTTCACAATTTTTTTTGTGGGAAACCTGTGGCATCACCGGGCTCACTCAAATTTCACACCTCCCAGCGTTCCCCTGGGTCTCCCGGTAAAAATGGTGCCTCACTTGTGTGGGAGGCCCAAGTACCCGCGACAGGCAAGGGCCCAAAAGGTAGTGATGCGACATCAACATTGCCTATCTCAAAACCACCTGGTTTTGCAAGGGGGGTCTCTTGGGTTTTTGGCCCGGTACACGGCGGCCATTTAGGGAAACCTACCAAACCCATACATTTCTGAAAACTAGACACCCGGGGGCTTCCAGGGAGGTATGGCTTGCGTGGATCCCCCAACGTTTCCTTACCCAGAATCCCCTGCAAACCTCAATTTTAGCTGAAAAAATCACTTTTTTCACAATTTTTTGTGTGGGAAACTTGTGGCATCACCGGGCTCACTCAAATTTCACACCTCCCAGCGTTTCCCTGGGTCTCCCGGTAAAAATGGTGCCTCACTTGTGTGGGAGGCCCAAGTACCCGCGACAGGCAAGGGCCCAAAACGTAGTGATGCGACATCAACATTGCCTATCTCAAAACCACCTGGTTTTGCAAGGGGGGTCTCTTGGGTTTTTGGCCCGGGGCACGGCGTCCATCCAGGGAAACCTACCAAACCCATACATTTCTGAAAACTAGACACCCGGGGGCTTCCAGGGAGGTATGGCTTTCGTGGATCCCCCAACGTTTCCTTTCCCAGAATCCCCCGCAAACCTCAATTTAAGCTGAAAAAAATCACTTTTTTCACAATTTTTGTGTGGGAAACTTGTGGCATCACTGGGCTCACTCAAATTTCATACCTCCCAGCGTTCCCCTGGGTCTCCCGGTGAAAATGGTGCCTCACTTGTGAGGGAGGCCCAAGTACCCGCGACAAGCAAGGGCCCAAAACGTAGTGATGCGACATCAACATTGCCTATCTCAAAACCACCTGGTTTTGCAAGGGGGGTCTCTTGGGTTTTTGGCCCGGTGCACGGCGGCCATCTAGGGAAACCTACCAAACCCATACATTTCTGAAAACTAGACACCCGGGGGCTTCCAGGGAGGTATGGCTTGCGTGGATCCCCCAACGTTTCCTTACCCAGAATCCCCCGCAAACCTCAATTTTAGCTGAAAAAATCACTTTTTTCACAATTTTTTGTGTGGGAAACTTGTGGCATCACCGGGCTCACTCAAATTTCACACCTCCCAGCATTCCCCTGGGTCTCCCGGTAAAAATGGTGCCTCACTTGTGTGGGAGGCCCAAGTACCCGCGACAGGCAAGGGCCCAAGACGCAGTGATGCGACATCAACATTGCCTATCTCAAAACCACCTGGTTTTGCAAGGGGGGTCTCTTGGGTTTTTGGCCGGGTGCACGGCGGCCATCTAGGGAAACCTACCAAACCTATACATTTCTGAAAACTAGACACCCAGGGGCTTCCAGAGAGGTATGGCTTGCATGGATCCCCCAACGTTTCCTTACCCAGAATCCCCCGCAAACCTCAATTTTAGCTGAAAAAATCCCTTTTTTCACAATTTTTTTTGTGGGAAACTTGTGGCATCACCGGGCTCACTCAAATTTCACACCTCCCAGCGTTCCCCTGGGTCTCCCGGTAAAAATGGTGCCTCACTTGTGTGGGAGGCCCAAGTACCCGCGACGGGCAAGGGCCCAAAACGTAGTGATGCGACATCAACATTGCCTATCTCAAAACCACCTGGTTTTGCAAGGGGGGTATCTTGGGTTTTTGGCCCGGTGCACGGCGGCCATTTAGGGAAACCTACCAAACCCATACATTTCTGAAAACTAGACACCCGGGGGCTTCCAGGGAGGTATGGCTTGCGTGGATCCCCCAACGTTTCCTTACCCAGAATCCCCTGCAAACCTCAATTTTAGCTGAAAAAATCACTTTTTTCACACTTTTTTGTGTGGGAAAGTTGTGGCATCACCGGGCTCACTCAAATTTCACACCTCCCAGCGTTCCCCTGGGTCTCCCGGTAAAAATGGTGCCTCACTTGTGTGGGAGGCCCAAGTACCCGCGACAGGCAAGGGCCCAAAACGTAGTGATGCGACATCAACATTGCCTATCCCAAAACCACCTGGTTTTGCAAGGGGGGTCTCTTGGGTTTTTGGCCCGGTGCACGGCGGCCATCTAGGGAAACCTACCAAACCCATACATTTCTGAAAACTAGACACCCGGGGGCTTTCAGGAAGGTATGGCTTGCGTGGATCCCCCAACGTTTCCTTACCCAGAATCCCCCGCAAACCTCAATTTTAGCTGAAAAAATCACTTTTTTCACAATTTTTTTTGTGGGAAACCTGTGGCATCACCGGGCTCACTCAAATTTCACACCTCCCAGCGTTCCCCTGGGTCTCCCGGTAAAAATGGTGCCTCACTTGTGTGGGAGGCCCAAGTACCCGCGACAGGCAAGGGCCCAAAAGGTAGTGATGCGACATCAACATTGCCTATCTCAAAACCACCTGGTTTTGCAAGGGGGGTCTCTTGGGTTTTTGGCCCGGTACACGGCGGCCATTTAGGGAAACCTACCAAACCCATACATTTCTGAAAACTAGACACCCGGGGGCTTCCAGGGAGGTATGGCTTGCGTGGATCCCCCAACGTTTCCTTACCCAGAATCCCCTGCAAACCTCAATTTTAGCTGAAAAAATCACTTTTTTCACAATTTTTTGTGTGGGAAACTTGTGGCATCACCGGGCTCACTCAAATTTCACACCTCCCAGCGTTTCCCTGGGTCTCCCGGTAAAAATGGTGCCTCACTTGTGTGGGAGGCCCAAGTACCCGCGACAGGCAAGGGCCCAAAACGTAGTGATGCGACATCAACATTGCCTATCTCAAAACCACCTGGTTTTGCAAGGGGGGTCTCTTGGGTTTTTGGCCCGGGGCACGGCGGCCATCCAGGGAAACCTACCAAACCCATACATTTCTGAAAACTAGACACCCGGGGGCTTCCAGGGAGGTATGGCTTTCGTGGATCCCCCAACGTTTCCTTTCCCAGAATCCCCCGCAAACCTCAATTTAAGCTGAAAAAAATCACTTTTTTCACAATTTTTGTGTGGGAAACTTGTGGCATCACTGGGCTCACTCAAATTTCACACCTCCCAGCGTTCCCCTGGGTCTCCCGGTGAAAATGGTGCCTCACTTGTGAGGGAGGCCCAAGTACCCGCGACAGGCAAGGGCCCAAAACGGAGTGATGCGACATCAACATTGCCTATCTCAAAACCACCTGGTTTTGCAAGGGGGGTCTCTTGGGTTTTTGGCCCGGTGCACGGCGGCCATCTAGGGAAACCTACCAAACCCATACATTTCTGACAACTAGACACCCGGGGGCTTCCAGGGAGGTATGGCTTGCGTGGATCCCCCAACGTTTCCTTACACAGAATCCCCTGCAAACCTCAATTTTAGCTGAAAAAATCACTTTTTTCACAATTTTTTGTGTGGGAAACTTGTGGCATCACCGGGCTCACTCAAATTTCACACCTCCCAGCGTTCCCCTGGGTCTCCCGGTAAAAATGGTGCCTCACTTGTGTGGGAGGCCCAAGTACCCGCGACAGGCAAGGGCCCAAAACGTAGTGATGCGACATCAACATTGCCTATCTCAAAACCACCTGGTTTTGCAAGGGGGGTCTCTTGGGTTTTTGGCCCAGTGCACGGCGGCCATCTAGGAAAACCTATCAAACCCATACATTTTTGAAAACTAGACACCCGGGGGCTTCCAGGGAGGTATGGCTTGCATGGATCCCCCAACGTTTCCTTACCCAGAATCCCCTGCAAACCTCAATTTTAGCCTAAAAAATCACTTTTTTCACACTTTTTTGTGTGGGAAAGTTGTGGCATCACCGGGCTCACTCAAATCTCACACCTCCCAGCGTTCCCCTGGGTCTCCTGGTAAAAATGGTGCCTCACTTGTGTGGGAGGCCCAAGTACCCGCGACAGGCAAGAGCCCAAAACGTAGTGATGAGACATCAACATTGCCCATCCCAAATGTCGCATCACTACGTTTTGGGCCCTTGCCTGTCGCGGGTACTTGGGCCTCCCACACAAGTGAGGCACCATTTTTACCAGGAGACCCAGGGGAACGCTGGGAGGTGTGAGATTTGAGTGAGCCCGGTGATGCCACAACTTTCCCACACAAAAAAGTGTGAAAAAAGTGATTTTTTAGGCTAAAATTGAGGTTTGCGGGGGATTCTGGGTAAGGAAATGTTGGGGGATCCACGCAAGCCATACCTCCCTAGAAGCCCCCGGGTGTCTAGTTTTCAGAAATGTATGGGTTTGGTAGGTTTCCCTAGATGGCCGCCGTGCCCCGGGCCAAAAACCCAAGAGACCCTCCTTGCAAAACCAGGTGGTTTTGAGATAGGCAATGTTGATGTCGCATGACTACGTTTTGGGCCCTTGCCTGTCGCGGGTACTTGGGCCTCCCACACAAGTGAGGCACCATTTTTACCGGGAGACCCAGGGGAACGCTGGGAGGTGTGAAATTTGAGTGAGCTCGGTGATGCCACAAGTTTCCCACACAAAAAATTGTGAAAAAAGTGATTTTTTCAGCTAAAATTGAGGTTTGCGGGGGATTCTGGGTAAGGAAACGTTGGGGGATCCATGCAAGCCATACCTCCCTGGAAGCCCCCGGGTGTCTAATTTTCAGAAATGTATGGGTTAGGTAGGTTTCCCTAGATGGCCGCCGTGCCCCGGGCCAAAAACCCAAGAGACCCCCCTTGCAAAACCAGGTGGTTTTGAGATAGGCAATGTTGATGTCGCATCACTACGTTTTGGGCCCTTGCCTGTCGCGGGTACTTGGGCCTCGCACACAAGTGAGGCACCATTTTTACCGGGAGACCCAGGGGAACGCTGGGAGGTGTAAATTTGAGTGAGCCCGGTGATGCCACAACTTTCCCACACAAAAAAGTGTGAAAAAAGTGATTTTTTAGGCTAAAATTGAGGTATGCGGGGGATTCTGGGTAAGGAAATGTTGGGGGATCCACGCAAGCCATACCTCCCTAGAAGCCCCCGGGTGTCTAGTTTTCAGAAATGTATGGGTTTGGTAGGTTTCCCTAGATGGCCGCCGTGCCCCGGGCCAAAAACCCAAGAGACCCTCCTTGCAAAACCAGGTGGTTTTGAGATAGGCAATGTTGATGTCGCATGACTACGTTTTGGGCCCTTGCCTGTCGCGGGTACTTGGGCCTCCCACACAAGTGAGGCACCATTTTTACCGGGAGACCCAGGGGAACGCTGGGAGGTGTGAAATTTGAGTGAGCTCGGTGATGCCACAAGTTTCCCACACAAAAAATTGTGAAAAAAGTGATTTTTTCAGCTAAAATTGAGGTTTGCGGGGGATTCTGGGTAAGGAAACGTTGGGGGATCCATGGAAGCCATACCTCCCTGGAAGCCCCCGGGTGTCTAATTTTCAGAAATGTATGGGTTAGGTAGGTTTCCCTAGATGGCCGCCGTGCCCCGGGCCAAAAACCCAAGAGACCCCCCTTGTAAAACCAGGTGGTTTTGAGATAGGCAATGTTGATGTCGCATCACTACGTTTTGGGCCCTTGCCTGTCGCGGGTACTTGGGCCTCGCACACAAGTGAGGCACCATTTTTACCGGGAGACCCAGGGGAACGCTGGGAGGTGTAAATTTGAGTGAGCCCGGTGATGCCACAAGTTTCCCACACAAAAAATTGTGAAAAAAGTGATTTTTTCAGCTAAAATTGAGGTTTGCGGGGGATTCTGGGTAAGGAAACGTTGGGGGATCCACGCAAGCCATACCTCCCTGGAAGCCCCCGGGTGTCTAGTTTTCAGAAATGTATGGGTTAGGTAGGTATCCCTAGATGGCCGCCGTGCCCCGGGCCAAAAACCCAAGAGACCCCCCTTGCAAAACCAGGTGGTTTTGAGATAGGCAATGTTGATGTCGCATCACTACGTTTTGGGCCCTTGCCTGTCGCGGGTACTTGGGCCTGACACACAAGTGAGGCACCATTTTTACCGGGAGACCCAGGGGAACGCTGGGAGGTGTGAAATTTGAGTGAGCCCGGTGATGCCACAAGTTTCCCACACAAAAAATTGTGAAAAAAGTGATTTTTACAGCTAAAATTGAGGTTTGCGGGGGATTCTGGGTAAGGAAACGTTGGGGGATCCACGCAAGCCATACCTCCCTGGAAGCCCCCGGGTGTCTAGTTTTCAGAAATGTATGGGTTTGGTAGGTTTCCCTAGATGGCCGCCGTGCCCCAGGCTAAAAACCCAAGAGACCCCCCTTGCAAAACCAGGTGGTTTTGAGATAGGCAATGTTGATGTCGCATCACTACGTTTTGGGCCCTTGCCTGTCGCGGGTACTTGGGCCTCCCACACAAGTGAGGCACCATTTTTACCGGGAGACCCAGGGGAACGCTGGGAGGTGGGAAATTTGAGTGAGCCCGGTGATGCCACAACTTTCCCACACAAAAAAGTGTGAAAAAAGTGATTTTTTCAGCTAAAATTGAGGTTTGCGGGGGATTCTGGGTAAGGAAACGTTGAGGGATCCACGCAAGCCATACCTCCCTGGAAGCCCCCGGGTGTCTAGTTTTCAGAAATGTATGGGTTAGGTAGGTTTCCCTAGATGGCCGCCGTGCACCGGGCCAAAAACCCAAGAGACCCCCCTTGCAAAACCAGGTGGTTTTGAGATAGGCAATGTTGATGTCGCATCACTACGTTTTGGGCCCTTGCCTGTCGCGGGTACTTGGGCCTCCCACACAAGTGAGGCACCATTTTTACTGGGAGACCCAGGGGAACACTGGGAGGTGTGAAATTTGAGTGAGCCCGGTGATGCCACAACTTTCCCTCACAAAAAAGTGTGAAAAAAGTGATTTTTTCAGCTAAAATTGAGGTTTGCAGGGAATTCTGGGTAAGGAAACGTTGGGGGATCTATGCAAGCCATACCTCCCTGGAAGCCCCCGGGTGTCTAGTTTTCAGAAATGTATGGGTTTGGTAGGTTTCCCTAGATGGCCGCCGTGCACCGGGCCAAAAACCCAAGAGACCCCCCTTGCAAAACCAGGTGGTTTTGAGATAGGCAATGTTGATGTCGCATCACTGCGTCTTGGGCCCTTGCCTGTCGCGGATACTTGGGCCTCCCACACAAGTGAGGCACCATTTTTACCGGGAGACCCAGGGGATCGCTGGGAGGTGGGAAATTTGAGTGAGCCCGGTGATGCCACAAGTATCCCACACAAAAAAGTGTGAAAAAAGTGATTTTTTCAGCTAAAATTGAGGTTTGCGGGGGATTCTGGCTAAGGAAACGTTGGGGGATCCACGCAAGCCATACCTCCCTGGAAGCCCCCGGGTGTCTAGTTTTCAGAAATGTATGGATTTGGTAGGTTTCCCTAGATGGCCGCCGTGCCCTGGGCTAAAAACTCAAGAGACCCCCCTTGCAAAACCAGGTGGTTTTGAGATAGGCAATGTTGATGTCGCATCACTACGTTTTGGGCCCTTGCCTGTCGCGGGTACTTGGGCCTCCCACACAAGTGAGGCACCATTTTTACCGGGAGACCCAGGGAAACGCTGGGAGGTGGGAAATTTGAGTGAGCCCGGTGATGCCACAACTTTCCCACACAAAAAAGTGTGAAAAAAGTGCTTTTTTCAGGTAAATTTGAGGTTTGCGGGGGATTCTGGGTAAGGAAACGTTGGGGGATCCACGCAAGCCATATCTCCCTGGAAGCCCCCGGGTGTTTAGTTTTCAGAAATGTATGGGTTTGGTAGGTTTCCCTATATGGCCGCCGTACACCGGGCCAAAAACCCAAGAGACCCCCCTTGCAAAACCAGGTGGTTTTGAGATAGGCAATTTTGATGTCACCTCACTATGTTTTGCGCCGTTTCCTGTCTCGGGCACTAGGCCGACTTACACAAGTGAGGTACCGTTTTTCTCGTAAGACTTTGGGGAACGCGGGGTGGGTGGAAATTTGTGGATCCACGCAGATTCCGGAACTTTCCACGACAGAAATGTGTAGAAAATGAGTTTTTTTGACAATTTTTTAGGTTTGCAAGGGATTCTGGGTAACAGACCCTGGTGGGAGGCAGTCAAATCACCCCATCCTGGATTCCCCTGGGTGTCTAGTTTTCAAAAATGTATAGGTTTGCTAGGTTTCCCAAGGTGCCCGCAGAGCTAGGGTTCAAAATCTACAGCTAGTCATTTTTCCAAAAAAGGGTCATTTTTCACTGCGAATTTGAGGTGTGACCAGGTTGCGTTTTGCGCTGTTTCCTGTCGCGGGCACTAGGCCGACCCACACAAGTGAGGTACCGTTTTTCTCGTAAGACTTTGGGTAACGCGGGGTGGGTGGAAATTTGTGGATCCACACAGATTCCGGAACTTTCCACGACAGAAATGTGGGGAAAATGTGTTTTTTTTTTACAATTTTTTAGGTTTGCAAGGGATTCTGGGTAACAGACCCTGGTGGGAGGCAGTCAAGTCACCCCATCCTGGATTCCCCTGGGTGTCTAGTTTTCAAAAATGTATAGGTTTACTAGGTTTCCCAAGGTGCCCGCAGAGCTAGGGTTCAAAAACGACAGCTAGTCATTTTTCCAAAAAAGGGTCATTTTTCACTGCGAAATTGAGGTGTGACCAGGTTGCGTTTTGCGCCGTTTCCTGTCGCGGGCACTAGGCCGACCCACACAAGTGAGGTACCGTTTTTCTCGTAAGACTTTGGGGAACGCGGGGTGCGTGGAAATTTGTGGATCCACGGAGATTCCGGAACTTTCCACGACAGAAATGTGGGGAAAATGTGTTTTTTTTGACAATTTTTTAGGTTTGCAAGGGATTCTGGGTAACAGACCCTGCTGGGAGGCAGTCAAGTCACCCCATCCTGGATTCCCCTGGGTGTCTAGTTTTCAAAAAGGTATAGGTTTGCCAGGTTTCCCAAGGTGCCCGCAGAGCTAGGGTTCAAAAACGACAGCTAGTCATTTTTCCAAAAAAGGGTAATTTTTCACTGCGAAATTGAGGTGTGACCAGGTTGCGTTTTGCGCCGTTTCCTGTCGCGGGCACTAGGCCGACCCACACAAGTGAGGTACCGTTTTTCTCGTAAGACTTTGGGGAACGCAGGGTGGGTGGAAATTTGTGGATCCACGCAGATTCCGGAACTTTCCACGACAAAAATGTGGGGAAATGTGGTTTTTTTGACAATTTTTTAGGTTTGCAAGGGATTCTGGGTAACAGACCCTGGTGGGAGGCAGTCAAGTCACCCCATCCTGGATTCCCCTGGGTGTCTAGTTTTCAAAAATGTATAGGTTTGCTAGGTTTCCCAAGGTGCCCGCAGAGCTAGGGTTCAAAAACGACAGCTAGTCATTTTTCCAAAAAAGGGTCATTTTTCACTGCGAATTTGAGGTGTGACCAGGTTGCGTTTTGCGCTGTTTCCTGTCGCGGGCACTAGGCCGACCCACACAAGTGAGGTACCGTTTTTCTCGTAAGACTTTAGGTAACGCGGGGTGGGTGGAAATTTGTGGATCCACACAGATTCCGGAACTTTCCACGACAGAAATGTGGGGAAAATGTGGTTTTTTTGACAATTTTTTAGGTTTGCAAGGGATTCTGGGTAACAGACCCTGGTGGGAGGCAGTCAAGTCACCCCATCCTGGATTTCCCTGGGTGTCTAGTTTTCAAAAATGTATAGGTTTACTAGGTTTCCCAAGGTGCCCGCAGAGCTAGGGTTCAAAAACGACAGCTAGTCATTTTTCCAAAAAAAGGTCATTTTTCACTGCGAAATTGAGGTGTGACCAGGTTGCGTTTTGCGCCGTTTCCTGTCGCGGGCACTAGGCCGACCCACACAAGTGAGGTACCGTTTTTCTCGTAAGACTTTGGGGAACGCGGGGTGGGTGGAAATTTGTGGATCCACGCAGATTCCGGAACTTTCCACGACAGAAATGTGGGGAAAATGTGTTTTTTTTGACAATTTTTTAGGTTTGCAAGGGATTCTGGGTAACAGACCCTGGTGGGAGGCAGTCAAGTCACCCCATCCTGGATTCCCCTGGATGTCTAGTTTTCAAAAATGTATAGGTTTGCTAGGTTTCCAAGGTGCCCGCAGAGCTAGGGTTCAAAAACTACAGCTAGTCATTTTTCCAAAAAAGGGTCATTTTTCACTGCGAAATTGAGGTGTGACCAGGTTGCGTTTTGCGCCGTTTCCTGTCGCGGGCACTAGGCCGACCCACACAAGTGAGGTACCGTTTTTCTCGTAAGACTTTGGGGAACGCGGGGTGGGTGGAAATTTGTGGATCCACGCAGATTCCGGAACTTTCCACGACAGAAATGTGGGGAAAATGTGTTTTTTTTGACAATTTTTTAGGTTTGCAAGGGATTCTGGGTAACAGACCCTGGTGGGAGCCAGTCAAGTCACACCATCCTGGATTCCCCTGGGTGTCTAGTTTTCAAAAATGTATAGGTTTGCTAGGTTTCCCAGGGTGCCCGCAGAGCTAGGGTTCAAAAACTACAGCTAGTCATTTTTCCAAAAAAGGGTCATTTTTCACTGCGAAATTGAGGTGTGACCAGGTTGCGTTTTGCGCCGTTTCCTGTCGGGGGCACTAGGCCGACCCACACAAGTGAGGTACCGTTTTTCTCGTAAGACTTTGGGAAACGCGGGGTGGGTGGAAATTTGTGGATCCACGCAGATTCCGGAACTTTCCACGACAGAAATGTGGGGAAAATGTGTTTTTTTTGACAATTTTTTAGGTTTGCAAGGGATTCTGGGTAACAGACCCTGGTGGGAGCCAGTCAAGTCACCCCATCCTGGATTACCCTGGGTGTCTAGTTTTCAAAAATGTATAGGTTTGCTAGGTTTCCCAAGGTGCCCGCAGAGCTAGGGTTCAAAAACTACAGCTAGTCATTTTTCAAAAAAGGGTCATTTTTCACTGTGAAATTGAGGTGAGCCCAGGTTGTGTTTTGCGCCGTTTCCTGTCGCGGGCACTAGGCCCACCCACACAAGTGAGGTACCGTTTTTCTTGTAAGACTTTGGGGAACGCGGGGTGGGTGGAAATTTGTGGATCCACGCAGATTCCGGAACTTTCCACGACAGAAATGTGTGGAAAATGTGTTTTTTTGGACAATATTTTAGGTTTGCAAGGGATTCTGGGTAACAGACCCTGGTGGGAGCCAGTCAAGTCACCCCATCCTGGATTCCCCTGGGTGTCTAGTTTTCAAAAATGTATAGGTTTGCTAGGTTTCCCAAGGTGCCCGCAGAGCTAGGGTTCAAAAACTACAGCTAGTCATATTTCCAAAAAAGGGTAATTTTTCACTGCGAAATTGAGGTGTGACCAGGTTGCATTTTTCGCCGTTTCCTGTCGCGGGCACTAGGCCGACCCACACAAGTGAGGTACCGTTTTTCTCGTAAGACTTTGGGGAACGCGAGGTGCGTGGAAATTTGTGGATCCACGCAGATTCCGGAACTTTCCACGACAGAAATGTGGGGAAAATGTGTTTTTTTGACAATTTTTTAGGTTTGCAAGGGATTCTGGGTAACAGACCCTGGTGGGAGCCAGTCAAGTCACCCCATCCTGGATTCCCCTGGGTGTCTAGTTTTCAAAAATGTATAGGTTTGCTAGGTTTCCCAAGGTGCCAGCAGAGCTAGTGTTCAAAAACTACAGCTAGTCATTTTTCCAAAAAAGGGTCATTTTTCACTGCGAAATTGAGGTGTGACCAGGTTGCGTTTTGCGCCGTTTCCTGTCGCGGGCACTAGGCCGACCCACACAAGTGAAGTACCGTTTTTCTCGTAAGACTTTGGGGAACGCGGGGTGGGTGGAAATTTGTGGATCCACGCAGATTCCGGAACTTTCCACGACAGAAATGTGGGGAAAATGTGTTTTTTTTGACAATTTTTTAGGTTTGCAAGGGATTCTGGGTAACAGACCCTGGTGGGAGGCAGTCAAGTCACCCTATCCTAGATTCCCCTGGGTGTCTAGTTTTCAAAAATGTATAGGTTTGCTAGGTTTCCCAAGGTGCCCGCAGAGCTAGGGTTCAAAAACTACAGCTAGTCATTTTTCCAAAAAAGGGTCATTTTTCACTGCGAAATTGAGGTGTGACCAGGTTGCGTTTTGCGCCGTTTCCTGTCGCGGGCACTATGCCGACCCACACAAGTGAGGTACGGTTTTTCTCGTAAGACTTTGGGGAACGCGGGGTGGGTGGAAATTTGTGGATCCACGCAGATTCCGGAACTTTCCACGACAGAAATGTGGGGAAAATGTGTTTTTTTTGACAATTTTTTAGGTTTGCAAGGGATTCTGGGTAACAGACCCTGGTGGGAGCCAGTCAAGTCACCCCATCCAGGATTCCCCTGGGTGTCTAGTTTTCAAAAATGTATAGGTTTGCTAGGTTTCCCAAGGTGCCCGCAGAGCTAGGGTTCAAAAACTACAGCTAGTCATTTTTCAAAAAAGGGTCATTTTTCACTGCGAAATTGAGGTGTGACCAGGTTGCGTTTTGCGTCGTTTCCTGTCGCGGGCACTAGGCCGACCCACACAAGTGAGGTACCGTTTTTCTCGTAAGACTTTGGGGAACGCAGGGTGGGTGGAAATTTGTGGATCCACGCAGATTCCGGAACTTTCCACGACAGAAATGTGTGGAAAATGTGTTTCTTTTGACAATTTTTTAGGTTTGCAAGGGATTCTGGGTAACAGACCCTGGTGGGAGGCAGTCAAGTCACCCCATCCTGGATTCCCCTGGGTGTCTAGTTTTCAAAAATGTATAGGTTTGCTAGGTTTCCCAAGGTGCCCGCAGAGCTAGGGTTCAAAAACTACAGCTAGTCATTTTTCCAAAAAAGGGTCATTTTTCACTGCGAAATTGAGGTGTGACCAGGTTGCGTTTTGCGCCGTTTCCTGTCGCGGGCACTAGGCCCACCCACACAAGTGAGGTACCGTTTTTCTTGTAAGACTTTGGGGAACGCGGGGTGGGTGGAAATTTGTGGATCCACGCAGATTCCGGAACTTTCCACGACAGAAATGTGTGGAAAATGTGGTTTTTTGGACAATATTTTAGGTTTGCAAGGGATTCTGGGTAACAGACCCTGGTGGGAGCCAGTCAAGTCACCCCATCCTGGATTCCCCTGGGTGTCTAGTTTTCAAAAATGTATAGGTTTGCTAGGTTTCCCAAGGTGCCCGCAGAGCTAGGGTTCAAAAACTACAGCTAGTCATATTTCCAAAAAAGGGTAATTTTTCACTGCGAAATTGAGGTGTGACCAGGTTGCATTTTGCGCCGTTTCCTGTCGCGGGCACTAGGCCGACCCACACAAGTGAGGTACCGTTTTTCTCGTAAGACTTTGGGGAACGCGAGGTGCATGGAAATTTGTGGATCCACGCAGATTCCGGAACTTTCCACGACAGAAATGTGGGGAAAATGTGTTTTTTTGACAATTTTTTAGGTTTGCAAGGGATTCTGGGTAACAGACCCTGGTGGGAGCCAGTCAAGTCACCCCATCCTGGATTCCCCTGGGTGTCTAGTTTTCAAAAATGTATAGGTTTGCTAGGTTTCCCAAGGTGCCAGCAGAGCTAGTGTTCAAAAACTACAGCTAGTCATTTTTCCAAAAAAGGGTCATTTTTCACTGCGAAATTGAGGTGTGACCAGGTTGCATTTTGCGCCGTTTCCTGTCGCGGGCACTAGGCTGACCCACACAAGTGAGGTACCGTTTTTCTCGTAAGACTTTGGGGAACGCGGGGTGGGTGGAAATTTGTGGATCCACGCAGATTCCGGAACTTTCCACGACAGAAATGTGGGGAAAATGTGTTTTTTTTGACAATTTTTTAGGTTTGCAAGGGATTCTGGGTAACAGACCCTGGTGGGAGGCAGTCAAGTCACCCTATCCTGGATTCCCCTGGGTGTCTAGTTTTCAAAAATGTATAGGTTTGCTAGGTTTCCCAAGGTGCCCGCAGAGCTAGGGTTCAAAAACTACAGCTAGTCATTTTTCCAAAAAAGGGTCATTTTTCACTGCGAAATTGAGGTGTGACCAGGTTGCGTTTTGCGCCGTTTCCTGTCGCGGGCACTATGCCGACCCACACAAGTGAGGTACGGTTTTTCTCGTAAGACTTTGGGGAACGCGGGGTGGGTGGAAATTTGTGGATCCACGCAGATTCCGGAACTTTCCACGACAGAAATGTGGGGAAAATGTGTTTTTTTTGACAATTTTTTAGGTTTGCAAGGGATTCTGGGTAACAGACCCTGGTGGGAGCCAGTCAAGTCACCCCATCCAGGATTCCCCTGGGTGTCTAGTTTTCAAAAATGTATAGGTTTGCTAGGTTTCCCAAGGTGCCCGCAGAGCTAGGGTTCAAAAACTACAGCTAGTCATTTTTCAAAAAAGGGTCATTTTTCACTGCGAAATTGAGGTGTGACCAGGTTGCGTTTTGCGTCGTTTCCTGTCGCGGGCACTAGGCCGACCCACACAAGTGAGGTACCGTTTTTCTCGTAAGACTTTGGGGAACGCGGGGTGGGTGGAAATTTGTGGATCCACGCAGATTCCGGAACTTTCCACGACAGAAATGTGTGGAAAATGTGTTTCTTTTGACAATTTTTTAGGTTTGCAAGGGATTCTGGGTAACAGACCCTGGTGGGAGGCAGTCAAGTCACCCCATCCTGGATTCCCCTGGGTGTCTAGTTTTCAAAAATGTATAGGTTTGCTAGGTTTCCCAAGGTGCCCGCAGAGCTAGGGTTCAAAAACTACAGCTAGTCATTTTTCCAAAAAAGGGTCATTTTTCACTGCGAAATTGAGGTGTGACCAGGTTGCGTTTTGCGCCGTTTCCTGTCGCGGGCACTAGGCCCACCCACACAAGTGAGGTACCGTTTTTCTTGTAAGACTTTGGGGAACGCGGGGTGGGTGGAAATTTGTGGATCCACGCAGATTCCGGAACTTTCCACGACAGAAATGTGTGGAAAATGTGTTTTTTTGGACAATATTTTAGGTTTGCAAGGGATTCTGGGTAACAGACCCTGGTGGGAGCCAGTCAAGTCACCCCATCCTGGATTCCCCTGGGTGTCTAGTTTTCAAAAATGTATAGGTTTGCTAGGTTTCCCAAGGTGCCCGCAGAGCTAGGGTTCAAAAACTACAGCTAGTCATATTTCCAAAAAAGGGTAATTTTTCACTGCGAAATTGAGGTGTGACCAGGTTGCATTTTGCGCCGTTTCCTGTCGCGGGCACTAGGCCGACCCACACAAGTGAGGTACCGTTTTTCTCGTAAGACTTTGGGGAACGCGGGGTGCGTGGAAATTTGTGGATCCACGCAGATTCCGGAACTTTCCACGACAGAAATGTGGGGAAAATGTGTTTTTTTGACAATTTTTTAGGTTTGCAAGGGATTCTGGGTAACAGACCCTTGTGGGAGCCAGTCAAGTCACCCCATCCTGGATTTCCCTGGGTGTCTAGTTTTCAAAAATGTATAGGTTTGCTAGGTTTCCCAAGGTGCCAGCAGAGCTAGTGTTCAAAAACTACAGCTAGTCATTTTTCCAAAAAAGGGTCATTTTTCACTGCGAAATTGAGGTGTGACCAGGTTGCGTTTTGCGCCGTTTCCTGTCGCGGGCACTAGGCCGACCCACACAAGTGAGGTACCGTTTTTCTCGTAAGACTTTGGGGAACGCGGGGTGGGTGGAAATTTGTGGATCCACGCAGATTCCGGAACTTTCCACGACAGAAATGTGGGGAAAATGTGTTTTTTTTTACAATTTTTTAGGTTTGCAAGGGATTCTGGGTAACAGACCCTGGTTGGAGGCAGTCAAGTCACCCTATCCTGGATTCCCCTGGGTGTCTAGTTTTCAAAAATGTATAGGTTTGCTAGGTTTCCCAAGGTGCCCGCAGAGCTAGGGTTCAAAAACTACAGCTAGTCATTTTTCCAAAAAAGGGTCATTTTTCGCTGCGAAATTGAGGTGTGACCAGGTTGCGTTTTGCGCCGTTTCCTGTCGCGGGCACTATGCCGACCCACACAAGTGAGGTACGGTTTTTCTCGTAAGACTTTGGGGAACGCGGGGTGGGTGGAAATTTGTGGATCCACGCAGATTCCGGAACTTTCCACGACAGAAATGTGGGGAAAATGTGTTTTTTTTGACAATTTTTTAGGTTTGCAAGGGATTCTGGGTAACAGACCCTGGTGGGAGCCAGTCAAGTCACCCCATCCTGGATTCCCCTGGGTGTCTAGTTTTCAAAAATATATAGGTTTGCTAGGTTTCCCAAGGTGCCCGCAGAGCTAGGGTTCAAAAACTACAGCTAGTCATTTTTCAAAAAAGGGTCATTTTTCACTGCGAAATTGAGGTGTGACCAGGTTGCGTTTTGCGTCGTTTCCTGTCGCGGGCACTAGGCCGACCCACACAAGTGAGGTACCGTTTTTCTCGTAAGACTTTGGGGAACGCGGGGTGGGTGGAAATTTGTGGATCCACGCAGATTCCGGAACTTTCCACGACAGAAATGTGTGGAAAATGTGTTTCTTTTGACAATTTTTTAGGTTTGCAAGGGATTCTGGGTAACAGACCCTGGTGGGAGGCAGTCAAGTCACCCCATCCTGGATTCCCCTGGGTGTCTAGTTTTCAAAAAGGTATAGGTTTGCCAGGTTTCCCAAGGTGCCCGCAGAGCTAGGGTTCAAAAACGACAGCTAGTCATTTTTCCAAAAAAGGGTAATTTTTCACTGCGAAATTGAGGTGTGACCAGGTTGCGTTTTGCGCCGTTTCCTGTCGCGGGCACTAGGCCGACCCACACAAGTGAGGTACCGTTTTTCTCGTAAGACTTTGGGGAACGCAGGGTGGGTGGAAATTTGTGGATCCACGCAGATTCCGGAACTTTCCACGACAAAAATGTGGGGAAATGTGGTTTTTTTGACAATTTTTTAGGTTTGCAAGGGATTCTGGGTAACAGACCCTGGTGGGAGGCAGTCAAGTCACCCCATCCTGGATTCCCCTGGGTGTCTAGTTTTCAAAAATGTATAGGTTTGCTAGGTTTCCCAAGGTGCCCGCAGAGCTAGGGTTCAAAAACGACAGCTAGTCATTTTTCCAAAAAAGGGTCATTTTTCACTGCGAATTTGAGGTGTGACCAGGTTGCGTTTTGCGCTGTTTCCTGTCGCGGGCACTAGGCCGACCCACACAAGTGAGGTACCGTTTTTCTCGTAAGACTTTAGGTAACGCGGGGTGGGTGGAAATTTGTGGATCCACACAGATTCCGGAACTTTCCACGACAGAAATGTGGGGAAAATGTGGTTTTTTTGACAATTTTTTAGGTTTGCAAGGGATTCTGGGTAACAGACCCTGGTGGGAGGCAGTCAAGTCACCCCATCCTGGATTTCCCTGGGTGTCTAGTTTTCAAAAATGTATAGGTTTACTAGGTTTCCCAAGGTGCCCGCAGAGCTAGGGTTCAAAAACGACAGCTAGTCATTTTTCCAAAAAAAGGTCATTTTTCACTGCGAAATTGAGGTGTGACCAGGTTGCGTTTTGCGCCGTTTCCTGTCACGGGCACTAGGCCGACCCACACAAGTGAGGTACCGTTTTTCTCGTAAGACTTTGGGGAACGCGGGGTGGGTGGAAATTTGTGGATCCACGCAGATTCCGGAACTTTCCACGGCAGAAATGTGGGGAAAATGTGTTTTTTTTGACAATTTTTTAGGTTTGCAAGGGATTCTGGGTAACAGACCCTGGTGGGAGGCAGTCAAGTCACCCCATCCTGGATTCCCCTGGATGTCTAGTTTTCAAAAATGTATAGGTTTGCTAGGTTTCCAAGGTGCCCGCAGAGCTAGGGTTCAAAAACTACAGCTAGTCATTTTTCCAAAAAAGGGTCATTTTTCACTGCGAAATTGAGGTGTGACCAGGTTGCGTTTTGCGCCGTTTCCTGTCGCGGGCACTAGGCCGACCCACACAAGTGAGGTACCGTTTTTCTCGTAAGACTTTGGGGAACGCGGGGTGGGTGGAAATTTGTGGATCCACGCAGATTCCGGAACTTTCCACGACAGAAATGTGGGGAAAATGTGTTTTTTTTGACAATTTTTTAGGTTTGCAAGGGATTCTGGGTAACAGACCCTGGTGGGAGCCAGTCAAGTCACACCATCCTGGATTCCCCTGGGTGTCTAGTTTTCAAAAATGTATAGGTTTGCTAGGTTTCCCAGGGTGCCCGCAGAGCTAGGGTTCAAAAACTACAGCTAGTCATTTTTCCAAAAAAGGGTCATTTTTCACTGCGAAATTGAGGTGTGACCAGGTTGCGTTTTGCGCCGTTTCCTGTCGCGGGCACTAGGCCGACCCACACAAGTGAGGTACCGTTTTTCTCGTAAGACTTTGGGAAACGCGGGGTGGGTGGAAATTTGTGGATCCACGCAGATTCCGGAACTTTCCACGACAGAAATGTGGGGAAAATGTGTTTTTTTGGACAATTTTTTAGGTTTGCAAGGGATTCTGGGTAACAGACCCTGGTGGGAGCCAGTCAAGTCACCCCATCCTGGATTCCCCTGGGTGTCTAGTTTTCAAAAATGTATAGGTTTGCTAGGTTTCCCAAGGTGCCCGCAGAGCTAGGGTTCAAAAACTACAGCTAGTCATTTTTCAAAAAAGGGTCATTTTTCACTGTGAAATTGAGGTGAGCCCAGGTTGCGTTTTGCGCCGTTTCCTGTCGCGGGCACTAGGCCCACCCACACAAGTGAGGTACCGTTTTTCTTGTAAGACTTTGGGGAACGCGGGGTGGGTGGAAATTTGTGGATCCACGCAGATTCCGGAACTTTCCACGACAGAAATGTGTGGAAAATGTGTTTTTTTGGACAATATTTTAGGTTTGCAAGGGATTCTGGGTAACAGACCCTGGTGGGAGCCAGTCAAGTCACCCCATCCTGGATTCCCCTGGGTGTCTAGTTTTCAAAAATGTATAGGTTTGCTAGGTTTCCCAAGGTGCCCGCAGAGCTAGGGTTCAAAAACTACAGCTAGTCATATTTCCAAAAAAGGGTAATTTTTCACTGCGAAATTGAGGTGTGACCAGGTTGCATTTTGCGCCGTTTCCTGTCGCGGGCACTAGGCCGACCCACACAAGTGAGGTACCGTTTTTCTCGTAAGACTTTGGGGAACGCGAGGTGCGTGGAAATTTGTGGATCCACGCAGATTCCGGAACTTTCCACGACAGAAATGTGGGGAAAATGTGTTTTTTTGACAATTTTTTAGGTTTGCAAGGGATTCTGGGTAACAGACCCTGGTGGGAGCCAGTCAAGTCACCCCATCCTGGATTCCCCTGGGTGTCTAGTTTTCAAAAATGTATAGGTTTGCTAGGTTTCCCAAGGTGCCAGCAGAGCTAGTGTTCAAAAACTACAGCTAGTCATTTTTCCAAAAAAGGGTCATTTTTCACTGCGAAATTGAGGTGTGACCAGGTTGCGTTTTGCGCCGTTTCCTGTCGCGGGCACTAGGCCGACCCACACAAGTGAAGTACCGTTTTTCTCGTAAGACTTTGGGGAACGCGGGGTGGGTGGAAATTTGTGGATCCACGCAGATTCCGGAACTTTCCACGACAGAAATGTGGGGAAAATGTGTTTTTTTTGACAATTTTTTAGGTTTGCAAGGGATTCTGGGTAACAGACCCTGGTGGGAGGCAGTCAAGTCACCCTATCCTGGATTCCCCTGGGTGTCTAGTTTTCAAAAATGTATAGGTTTGCTAGGTTTCCCAAGGTGCCCGCAGAGCTAGGGTTCAAAAACTACAGCTAGTCATTTTTCCAAAAAAGGGTCATTTTTCACTGCGAAATTGAGGTGTGACCAGGTTGCGTTTTGCGCCGTTTCCTGTCGCGGGCACTATGCCGACCCACACAAGTGAGGTACGGTTTTTCTCGTAAGACTTTGGGGAACGCGGGGTGGGTGGAAATTTGTGGATCCACGCAGATTCCGGAACTTTCCACGACAGAAATGTGGGGAAAATGTGTTTTTTTGACAATTTTTTAGGTTTGCAAGGGATTCTGGGTAACAGACCCTGGTGGGAGCCAGTCAAGTCACCCCATCCAGGATTCCCCTGGGTGTCTAGTTTTCAAAAATGTATAGGTTTGCTAGGTTTCCCAAGGTGCCCGCAGAGCTAGGGTTCAAAAACTACAGCTAGTCATTTTTCAAAAAAGGGTCATTTTTCACTGCGAAATTGAGGTGTGACCAGGTTGCGTTTTGCGTCGTTTCCTGTCGCGGGCACTAGGCCGACCCACACAAGTGAGGTACCGTTTTTCTCGTAAGACTTTGGGGAACGCAGGGTGGGTGGAAATTTGTGGATCCACGCAGATTCCGGAACTTTCCACGACAGAAATGTGTGGAAAATGTGTTTCTTTTGACAATTTTTTAGGTTTGCAAGGGATTCTGGGTAACAGACCCTGGTGGGAGGCAGTCAAGTCACCCCATCCTGGATTCCCCTGGGTGTCTAGTTTTCAAAAATGTATAGGTTTGCTAGGTTTCCCAAGGTGCCCGCAGAGCTAGGGTTCAAAAACTACAGCTAGTCATTTTTCCAAAAAAGGGTCATTTTTCACTGCGAAATTGAGGTGTGACCAGGTTGCGTTTTGCGCCGTTTCCTGTCGCGGGCACTAGGCCCACCCACACAAGTGAGGTACCGTTTTTCTTGTAAGACTTTGGGGAACGCGGGGTGGGTGGAAATTTGTGGATCCACGCAGATTCCGGAACTTTCCACGACAGAAATGTGTGGAAAATGTGTTTTTTTGGACAATATTTTAGGTTTGCAAGGGATTCTGGGTAACAGACCCTGGTGGGAGCCAGTCAAGTCACCCCATCCTGGATTCCCCTGGGTGTCTAGTTTTCAAAAATGTATAGGTTTGCTAGGTTTCCCAAGGTGCCCGCAGAGCTAGGGTTCAAAAACTACAGCTAGTCATATTTCCAAAAAAGGGTAATTTTTCACTGCGAAATTGAGGTGTGACCAGGTTGCATTTTGCGCCGTTTCCTGTCGCGGGCACTAGGCCGACCCACACAAGTGAGGTACCGTTTTTCTCGTAAGACTTTGGGGAACGCGAGGTGCATGGAAATTTGTGGCTCCACGCAGATTCCGGAACTTTCCACGACAGAAATGTGGGGAAAATGTGTTTTTTTGACAATTTTTTAGGTTTGCAAGGGATTCTGGGTAACAGACCCTGGTGGGAGCCAGTCAAGTCACCCCATCCTGGATTCCCCTGGGTGTCTAGTTTTCAAAAATGTATAGGTTTGCTAGGTTTCCCAAGGTGCCAGCAGAGCTAGTGTTCAAAAACTACAGCTAGTCATTTTTCCAAAAAAGGGTCATTTTTCACTGCGAAATTGAGGTGTGACCAGGTTGCATTTTGCGCCGTTTCCTGTCGCGGGCACTAGGCTGACCCACACAAGTGAGGTACCGTTTTTCTCGTAAGACTTTGGGGAACGCGGGGTGGGTGGAAATTTGTGCATCCACGCAGATTCCGGAACTTTCCACGACAGAAATGTGGGGAAAATGTGTTTTTTTTGACAATTTTTTAGGTTTGCAAGGGATTCTGGGTAACAGACCCTGGTGGGAGGCAGTCAAGTCACCCTATCCTGGATTCCCCTGGGTGTCTAGTTTTCAAAAATGTATAGGTTTGCTAGGTTTCCCAAGGTGCCCGCAGAGCTAGGGTTCAAAAACTACAGCTAGTCATTTTTCCAAAAAAGGGTCATTTTTCACTGCGAAATTGAGGTGTGACCAGGTTGCGTTTTGCGCCGTTTCCTGTCGCGGGCACTATGCCGACCCACACAAGTGAGGTACGGTTTTTCTCGTAAGACTTTGGGGAACGCGGGGTGGGTGGAAATTTGTGGATCCACGCAGATTCCGGAACTTTCCACGACAGAAATGTGGGGAAAATGTGGTTTTTTTGACAATTTTTTAGGTTTGCAAGGGATTCTGGGTAACAGACCCTGGTGGGAGCCAGTCAAGTCACCCCATCCAGGATTCCCCTGGGTGTCTAGTTTTCAAAAATGTATAGGTTTGCTAGGTTTCCCAAGGTGCCCGCAGAGCTAGGGTTCAAAAACTACAGCTAGTCATTTTTCAAAAAAGGGTCATTTTTCACTGCGAAATTGAGGTGTGACCAGGTTGCGTTTTGCGTCGTTTCCTGTCGCGGGCACTAGGCCGACCCACACAAGTGAGGTACCGTTTTTCTCGTAAGACTTTGGGGAACGCGGGGTGGGTGGAAATTTGTGGATCCACGCAGATTCCGGAACTTTCCACGACAGAAATGTGTGGAAAATGTGTTTCTTTTGACAATTTTTTAGGTTTGCAAGGGATTCTGGGTAACAGACCCTGGTGGGAGGCAGTCAAGTCACCCCATCCTGGATTCCCCTGGGTGTCTAGTTTTCAAAAATGTATAGGTTTGCTAGGTTTCCCAAGGTGCCCGCAGAGCTAGGGTTCAAAAACTACAGCTAGTCATTTTTCCAAAAAAGGGTCATTTTTCACTGCGAAATTGAGGTGTGACCAGGTTGCGTTTTGCGCCGTTTCCTGTCGCGGGCACTAGGCCCACCCACACAAGTGAGGTACCGTTTTTCTTGTAAGACTTTGGGGAACGCGGGGTGGGTGGAAATTTGTGGATCCACGCAGATTCCGGAACTTTCCACGACAGAAATGTGTGGAAAATGTGTTTTTTTGGACAATATTTTAGGTTTGCAAGGGATTCTGGGTAACAGACCCTGGTGGGAGCCAGTCAAGTCACCCCATCCTGGATTCCCCTGGGTGTCTAGTTTTCAAAAATGTATAGGTTTGCTAGGTTTCCCAAGGTGCCCGCAGAGCTAGGGTTCAAAAACTACAGCTAGTCATATTTCCAAAAAAGGGTAATTTTTCACTGCGAAATTGAGGTGTGACCAGGTTGCATTTTGCGCCGTTTCCTGTCGCGGGCACTAGGCCGACCCACACAAGTGAGGTACCGTTTTTCTCGTAAGACTTTGGGGAACGCGGGGTGCGTGGAAATTTGTGGATCCACGCAGATTCCGGAACTTTCCACGACAGAAATGTGGGGAAAATGTGTTTTTTTGACAATTTTTTAGGTTTGCAAGGGATTCTGGGTAACAGACCCTTGTGGGAGCCAGTCAAGTCACCCCATCCTGGATTTCCCTGGGTGTCTAGTTTTCAAAAATGTATAGGTTTGCTAGGTTTCCCAAGGTGCCAGCAGAGCTAGTGTTCAAAAACTACAGCTAGTCATTTTTCCAAAAAAGGGTCATTTTTCACTGCGAAATTGAGGTGTGACCAGGTTGCGTTTTGCGCCGTTTCCTGTCGCGGGCACTAGGCCGACCCACACAAGTGAGGTACCGTTTTTCTCGTAAGACTTTGGGGAACGCGGGGTGGGTGGAAATTTGTGGATCCACGCAGATTCCGGAACTTTCCACGACAGAAATGTGGGGAAAATGTGTTTTTTTTTACAATTTTTTAGGTTTGCAAGGGATTCTGGGTAACAGACCCTGGTGGGAGGCAGTCAAGTCACCCTATCCTGGATTCCCCTGGGTGTCTAGTTTTCAAAAATGTATAGGTTTGCTAGGTTTCCCAAGGTGCCCGCAGAGCTAGGGTTCAAAAACTACAGCTAGTCATTTTTCCAAAAAAGGGTCATTTTTCGCTGCGAAATTGAGGTGTGACCAGGTTGCGTTTTGCGCCGTTTCCTGTCGCGGGCACTATGCCGACCCACACAAGTGAGGTACGGTTTTTCTCGTAAGACTTTGGGGAACGCGGGGTGGGTGGAAATTTGTGGATCCACGCAGATTCCGGAACTTTCCACGACAGAAATGTGGGGAAAATGTGTTTTTTTTGACAATTTTTTAGGTTTGCAAGGGATTCTGGGTAACAGACCCTGGTGGGAGCCAGTCAAGTCACCCCATCCTGGATTCCCCTGGGTGTCTAGTTTTCAAAAATGTATAGGTTTGCTAGGTTTCCCAAGGTGCCCGCAGAGCTAGGGTTCAAAAACTACAGCTAGTCATTTTTCAAAAAAGGGTCATTTTTCACTGCGAAATTGAGGTGTGACCAGGTTGCGTTTTGCGTCGTTTCCTGTCGCGGGCACTAGGCCGACCCACACAAGTGAGGTACCGTTTTTCTCGTAAGACTTTGGGGAACGCGGGGTGGGTTGAAATTTGTGGATCCACGCAGATTCCGGAACTTTCCACGACAGAAATGAGTGGAAAATGTGTTTCTTTTGACAATTTTTTAGGTTTGCAAGGGATTCTGGGTAACAGACCCTGGTGGGAGGCAGTCAAGTCACCCCATCCTGGATTCCCCTGGGTGTCTAGTTTTCAAAAATGTATAGGTTTGCTAGGTTTCCCAAGGTGCCCGCAGAGCTAGGGTTCAAAAACTACAGCTAGTCATTTTTCCAAAAAAGGGTCATTTTTCACTGCGAAATTGAGGTGTGACCAGGTTGCGTTTTGCGCCGTTTCCTGTCGCGGGCACTAGGCCGACCCACACAAGTGAGGTACCGTTTTTCTCGTACACTTTGGGGAACGCGGGGTGGGTGGAAATTTGTGGATCCACGCAGATTCCGGAACTTTCCACGACAGAAATGTGTGGAAAATGTGTTTTTTTGACAATTTTTTAGGTTTGCAAGGGATTCTGGGTAACAGACCCTGGTGGGAGGCAGTCAAGTCACCCCATCCTGGATTCCCCTGGGTGTCTAGTTTTCAAAAATGTATAGGTTTGCTAGGTTTCCCAAGGTGCCCGCAGAGCTAGGGTTCAAAAACTAGAGCTAGGCACTTTGCAAAAAAAGGGTAATTTTGCATTGTGAAAATGTGGTGTGACCACGTTGCGTTTTGCGCCGTTTCCTGTTGTGGGCACTCTGCCTACCCACACAAGTGAGGTACCATTTTTATCGGGAGACTTAGGGTAATTCAGATTTGTAAAGGAACTGTTATTATCTATTGACTTTCCATGCATTTCTGCTTTCCAAATGAAAGATATTGTGTAAAAAAGAAGTCATTCTAAAAAATGACTGATAATTCTCATGCTAGTATAAGTATTCCCAATTTCAGAAATGTGCAAATATCTACTGTTTCTAAACTCTATATTTTGTTCCCATTTCAGAAATACATAGGTGTCTTTCATACGGATTTTTCCATGTACACTGTTTTACAGAATAATTACTATATACCCGGTACATAATAAAAAACCATTGCAAGTTACTACTCAGTTTTCGGCTCTGGGTTCGTCGGGTTCTTGGTGAACCTACAAGTCCTATATATCCCCACAACCAGTAATGTCCAGCGGATGCAACGGTATATTGCTTTCAAAGAGATGTCATAATTAGAAGAAGTTACAGGTGAAAACGTTGACACAAAAGGCTGTTTTTTTCAACTAAATTTCAATTTATCCTACATTTGACTGTTTGTTTCTATAAAAAAACCTTGATGGATCTACACTAATGACCCCTTGCTGAATTCAGAATGTTGTCTTCTTTTTGAAACTGTATAGCTTTCCAGGATCCACTATTGCTTTTGTATCCATTTCTGCCACTAACTGGAAGGAGGTCAAAAGCACAAAAAATTGCAAAAATAGGCTATGTCCCAGAAAAATGCCAAAACTGTGTAAAAAATGTTGGGTTTCTGACAAAAGTCAAGTATCCCCGAAAAGCTGGGAAATGGTGATTTCAACCCCACAAACCCTTTTTTGATAACATTTGCAGGGAAAAACCCAGATGCTTTCATTTGCAGCTCGTTTTTCCAAAAAAACCCAAAATTTTACTGTATTTTGGCTCTTTTCTGTGACCCCTCCAGGGGAATCCACAAACCCTGAGTACCTTTAGAATCCCCATGATGTTGGAAGAAAAGGACACAAATTTGGCGTGGCTACCTAATGCGGTCAAAAAGTTACAGGGGCCTAAGCGCGCACTACCCCAAATAGCCAAAAAAAGGCCTGGCACAGGAGGGGAAAAAGGCCTGACAGCGAAGGGGTTAAAGTGGCTGTGACTGACAGATACTGAATACCTGTACTTCTTATATTTGCGAAAGTATACCAGAGAGCTAATTTGGGGTGGTGAGAACCTTGAGTTCTATATTTTCATGTGAAGTACAGTATAGGAATATAAAAGTAATTGGAAAGCTTTTATGTTCATATTAAAGAGGGGGTGTGAGAACTTAGGGAGGCAGGCAAAGTGTGTGTTTTCGTAGCACTAAAACAAGACCGTGTGTAAGGTGAGAGCAGGTTCGGGCTGGAGTTGCCTTGTTGTGGCCGTTTGCAGAGGCGCAACCAGAGAGAAATTTCGGGGGAGCCTAATTCTTTCAGCAATAGGCAGAGTGGGCATGTAGGGGTTGTAAAAAGGGGTGAAAAAGAACAGAGTCTCCTTTACAAAAAAATGATGTTTTGAAAACCGGTGAAGTACTCGGTGCGGCTCTGTGTGTGCGCCCGGGAAGCTGTGTCAGAGAGTCTGGGGCTTGTGCGCCTGGTGGTCTGTCTGCTAATCACCCCACGATGATGTTGCTGGTGCGTTGCAAAAAGAGAAGGGAAATACTGAGAGAAAATAGCTCTCTTTAAAGGATTTCCCTTCTCCTACAATGCGAGTCACTTGGCATGATGTCTGCACTTCTAAGGAGTGAGCAATGTGCATGCTCTCACAGTGTCACTGCAGTGCAATAAAGAAAAAACAACGGATTACGTTTGTGAGGTCGGAAAATAGAGCCCTATAAAGACCTTTTTCAAGGCTCCCAAAAATAAATTGCTGTTGGTCACATCCCCACAGACACCCCCTCTAGTTAAAGCCCTGGGTGCAGTGTTATGTTTGCACAGTTGTTGATAAAATTGTTAGGTAATAATGGAAATTTTTATGTGTGCTGTTTGGTTGATAATATCATTCTAAGTACATAGATTTAAATTTTTAAAAATACTATTTATGAAGTTGTGTGAGGTGGGTTGCAGAGAAAGTTGTGTTGGGTGGTGGGGTGTGGCAGAGAGGTGAAAAGTATGAGGTAGTGCAGTTATATATAAATTGTAAAGGAGTATGTAAATAATTCAATAAATACTTTCTGTATGTTCTATGGCACTACTTGTCATCCTAGTGCTCATCTGTCGTGCTCCATCACGTTGCAGCACTGGGTCTGGAAGTTGTTAGTGGAAGTTTTGCAATTATATGTTATTATTTTAACATAGTGAAGAAATGTGAAAAATAATTGAATCTATTTTCTGTTTTTTAGAAAATTATTTCATTTGGATTGAAATTTGGAAATGCCTAGAAGAAGTGAAAAAAAGAAAAGAGAAGAAAAATATATTTTTGACAAAAAGGAAAGATCTTGAAGTAGAAAGAAATGCGACGAGTAGAGAAACTGTTTGAGTAAAAGCAAAAGACAATTTTTGAAAAAAATATTACGAACTTTTAATGAGAAAACATCACACAAAGCAAAAAGAAGAATTTTTCAAGTAAGGTGAAGCAGAGTTCAATTTCAAATACCAGGAAAAGGAAAGATGATAAAGAAATAGTATCTGGTACTCGGAGACAAAAACAATTTCAAGAAATTCGTCAGAGACTTTTTCGATCTAGAGTGATTCAGAATTTGTTGAAAACATGCTGCAAATATAAAAGAAGAATGTTCCAATTCAAAGAGAAGCAGCGTATTGAAAGTATAGTGGATACTGCTTTCAATTTGAAACAGAAGTTGTTCATTTTGATTTTAAAGAGAATGAAAGTATTGGATAAAATAGTCAAAGTATTGAAAGACAAAAGTAGAAAAAAAAGACTTGTGAACAGAACCAACTTTTGTAAAATCTTTAGTGGATATTGGAGACATACTTCTAGTACTGAGCCTTTTTCTAATGAGGAAAGTTACTTCCAAGGAAAATAGTTTATCATTTGCAGCTGATAGTGGAGGTCGTTGCTACGAAGTTCAGGATGGTGTTCCTCTTCCAAAGGAGGAAATGGTTGGTAAAATTGCAGAAGAGTTAATAGCTGAAGAAGTGCAAGGGAAACGTCCACGAGCTCATGTGTATAAGTGGAGTTGTAGTAGCATTTGTAGTATTCGACAGGAATCCATTGATATAATGCGAAATTTGCTACGAGAATATACTCAGAGAAGTATAAAACAGAAGATTAAGTTGTTACAAGGACTAGATCCATGCAATGTAAGAAAATATACTGAGAAGTATGGGCATTCTCTGGCTTGTCTTTCAAGAAAAGTTTGTAAAAGTGTTTTTCATCATTTGAGGATGTCAGCAGTACACCATTCAGAAATGCGGAACTTTGTAAAGAAACTGTACTATGTAAAAAGTCCTGCATTAAGTTTAAGTGAACTGAATGGAAGTCCTTTATATGGTTCTTTATCAGATGTTCAAAAAAATGTGATGATATTGAAATGCGATATTTTGGTTCAGAAGAGCAGTTCATAGAAAGTGAAAGTTTGACAATTACAGATGTTGGAGGAGATGAGAAAGTGATTAGCACTGATCAGTTTGAAGAAGAAATTGGAAAGTTTAATGTAGTGTGCTCTGAAATACCAAGCTATGTTTGTGTTTGTTGTCGACGTACTCATTATAAAAGTCAAAGTAGGAATGTTGATTTGTATTTGAAAAGTGAAAAGGAGAACAATGGTAAGTGGGAAGAATTTGCAACTTGTTTGTTGAAGGTCGATTTGAGTTAGGTAGTGATCAACGTATATGTAAATATTGTTAAAACAAATTAGAAGAGAACAAAATGCCTGCTAGAGCAGTGCATAATAAGTTGGAGTTAGTAGCTATTCCGCAGGAGCTGGCCAAATTGAATACATATGAGTCGGTTCTAATTCAATCTGTTCATCCTTTTCAAACTATAATTCGGATGGAGCCTAAAACATGGCAAACTGCCACCAACAGACTTGCAAAGAGGGCTGAAAGGAAGTGTGGTGTATTTACCTTTGGATTTTAAGAAAAACATTGAAACTATTGCTGGAGAGAAAGAGGAAGATGAGGCAGTAGTTATTTTAGTAAATGGTGTACCCACAAAGAGTCGGAAAATATGGCAAGAATTTGTGAATGTTAATAAAGTTGAAAAGGCTACTTTATATCTTATTGAGAACAATATTTATTACAAAAATGTAAATGTGGATGAACAGGTAATACGTTTAGAAGATGATTTTGAAATTTCAAATGAGAGAGAGAGAAAACGTTGTTTATTTAGACTATAGTCTTTAAACAATACATAAAACACACTTGGGATCCTAATCTTGGTGACAGTATGAATTCAATGATAAATAAATAAATAAATCAACATGCATTTAAAAAAAGTAACACCCTCAGGCAATCATGGTTCATTTAAACAATTTACAAAAGTCTAAATCCATAAAATTCTCATTAGTGGAAGGTCGCTGAAAACATTTAAGATCAATGCCCCTCCCTTGATTTCTCCCTTACAACTTTTGCTGCTTTCAAAAATTTTCCAAATGTGATTGTAATGTCTAGAGATGGCATATCCGTGAGTAGACAAACTGCTTGGGCGCGTGAGCTAACCGTGTATTTTAAAAATATTGGACGTAAAATACGTTTCCGTATGGCTAAAACCAATGTGCAATCAAGCAATATATGCAAAATGTCATTTCTTATTCCTAGCCCACATTTACAAATACCATCTGGATCAATGCTGCCTTTATTTTTTCTTCCGTCTTCCAAGGATTAATACCAACACGGACCCTTAGAATTTCGTATCTTAACCCTTTATTGGGCAGAGTATCCAAATATGGGAACCAAGCTTCATTATCCCATGAGCTTTTTAACCACTGGACCGATTTTTTCACACTCATATATTCTAGGTCCTGCGATCCTGAGTATGACAGCCCTTGGTCGCTAAGCATTTTCTTTGTAAAGTCTACTTCCAGGGATGGCTGTGAAACTCTCACCTTAAGGTGGACTGCTATGTTCTGGAGGTTTCTTCTGACGTCCTTTGCCCAACTAAGGCTACTTGTTTGAATCTCCTCTCTGCACCAAAGTGAGACCTTCTACACACCACCTGGGTCCTGGCGTTTCCAGAATCTTACCAAGGACATTTGGGTCTGTATGATCCATGCTGTTAGCCCTAATTCCATTCTGATTGCTTGGATCATTGTACAGCTTGGTAAAGACAATAGCATTTTAAAAATCTTTCCTTCTTCACGATCCCACCTGCATTTACCACTCAGGTAAAGAACTTCTGCCCCGTACAGTACTTGCGGGGGGATCATTGCTTCAAATGCCTTTACCATAGGTCTGTGTGACATATCACCATACTCTTTATTACATTTTCTCAGCCCACAGACTGACGAGAAAGCTTTTGCTTTTTGGGCCTCCAGGTGAGTGCTCCATTTTAACGTGCTATCAAACCAGAGGCCTAAGTATCTATATTCTTTAACTATTTCCAGTTTGTCTTGACCTAAAAACCAATTAAAATGTTTGCCTCTCTTCCCAAAGCATAAAACCTTTGTTTTTTCCATGTTTACAGTTAAAAACTTTTCATCACAATAATTTTTAAAAGCATTTAGTTTCCTTTGGAGTCCAATTTCTGTTTGATCAAGGATCACAAGGTCATCTGCGTATAGAAGGCAGGACACTTTGTTCCCACTCATTCTGGGACTTGCGCTTCTTTCTACTTCTTGCACTGCTGGGAGAGCTGCAAAATAAATTGCAAATAACAAGGGTGCCAAAACGCACCCCTATCTAAGGCCGTTCCCTACATGTATTTTATGATTTAGTGGCCCCTGTATATCTCTAATAATCTGGGCCCAATCCTATGTACCTCTTTTAAATTCATCAATATGCCATCCGGTATTCCATATTTTTTCATATCTTCCCAGAGGCAATTACGGTCCACCGAATCAAAAGCTGCCCGAAAATCGACAAAGCAACAAATCAATTTAACATTTTGCTCTATCGATATCTGGTCCAATGCCCACAAAGTGAAACAATGGTCTATAGTGGAGTGTCCTTCTTTAAAACCCCCCTGTTCAACTGGAACAATAAATCCCTGTTCAGCCCAATCTTTTAACTTACCTAATATTATTTTAGCAAAGATCTTTTAACCCCTTCGATGCTGCGCAGATTCCGCCGCTGTGCTGGCGGAATCTTGCGCGGGCGTGGTCATGACGGAATGGTTCCGTCATGAGCACAGCTCAACCGTGGGTCATGACGGAACCATTCCGTCATGAGCACCGAAGGGGTTAACCAATATCAAGTAAGTTGATTAGTCTGGAATTCTTTGGGACATAAACATCCCCTTTCTTATGAATCGGCCTGATTATCGCTCCCTTCCAATTTATTGGGATCGTCCCCGATTCTAAAATTACCAAAAACATTAGAGAAAAGAATTCTGCCCACCAGGACGACTTTGATTTTATTATCAGAGCTGGTAGGTTATCTGGGCCTGCTGCTCTTGTTAAATTCAAGGTCTTTATTGTGTTAAGCACATTTGCAACTGAAAAATCAGATTTTAAGTCCTCAATCAGGCCCCTCCAGTCCCTTAATTCCTCCTCTTCTGTTTCTCTCCCTGGGGTATATAGTTCCTGCAGATAATCCTCCCAAGCTCCCTCTTCCACAACACAGTTCATTGAGGCAACCAAAGGTTCTGTTACTGATTGTACCAGCTTCCAGAACTGACGTATGTTCTTAGATTCAATTGCCTCCAACAATTTTCCCCAACATGTTTCCTTGGGTGCTTTTAGTACTATTAAGTAGTATGTTGTATTCTCTCTTTAGCTTGATGAGGTTTTCGGCTCTGGACTAGTCAAATTGTTTACGCAGGCTACACTCTTCTCTCCTTAGTTCTCTTTTCTTATTTAGGCAATCTGTGTTGAACCATTTTCCATGTCTAACCTTGATGTTTTGTTTGCTCTTAGAAACCCTTGCATCAGATCTAAGTTCTACCCTTATGCTTTGTACCGCTTGATTTATTTTCTCAACATACCAAGCTAAGTTTAGGCCACTCACACATCCTAGCTCAATATTTTGCTGCAGCCTGGTTAACCTTTCTATATATTCTTATGTTAACCGTGTCGTTATCCGCTTAGGGTAATCCATCTGTTGTGTAATTACTTTATCACATGCAAGTATGGATCAAGGATGCACCTAAATATGGAAATGATTCTGATGAAACAGTATTGTCTTTCATCGAACAGTGTGTGATGTGAGATTCCAAGAGAAGGCTTGAGACAGCAAGTTTTACTTTTCCAAAGTCACCGTTGTGGAAAGTATTGCAGAAGAAAATACAAGTCTAAAGGAAAATTTTACACCAAATGTCGGTTTGGTTTTCCCCATCCAGTCATTTGTAAAGGAAGCGTAAATTCTTTTTTTTCTTCTGTGAGGCACACAATAACTCGGAAATCTCCAAAGAATACCTACAACTTAAAAAGAACAGAAGTGTCAAAGTATATCAATGACTACAATCCAGTCAATTTAAAAATGTGGAATGCGAACATGGACATCCAGTATGTTGCAGATAACTCAATTGCTATTGCACGTTATGTTACATCGTACGTACATAACAAAATCTGAAAAAAACCGAGATGAAAAAAATGTGGGAAGAAATTGCACAAGAGAATAGTCTAAGCAAAAAATTGTACAGCTTTAGTTTGAAAATGCTTTCCCACCGAGAAATTGGATCGTATGAATGTTCAGACCGCTTGTGTTCTTCAAGTTTATATTCAAAGTCACGAGGAATCATTTGGGTAAGTTTAGGTCTTGCCTGAAAACGAAATAGAGTGTTGAAATCATTGGAAGAAATTGAACAATTAGCAGCAAATGAGCCAGATAGTACAGACATTCTTAAAACTAATATGTTGGATACATACTATCCGAAAAGGAGTAAACATCTGGAACAGCTATTTCTGTATGAAGCACTTCAACAATACACCTTCAAAAGAAAAGTTAAAGAGAATTTAAAAGAAGGAAAATTTGCAGTAGTTGGATGTGATGGTTGTTTAGTAAAACATGCAAAGGGTAATCTTATAAACCGCAAGAAACTTAGTTGTGAAACTACAGAGAATTTTACTATTTAGCAATTCTGCAGCTGTTTAAACCATGGCGTATGGAATGTGAATTACTTGGAGAGTTTGACTGCTATGAAGATTCTTTTAATGCTTGTAAAGATAGCATTCGATGTCCAATTTTCCCTACATATTTAAAAATGTTGAATGATGAAGTTGAACAGGAAAAGACTATTATAGCTGAAATAGCTCATGAAAATTATCAAGATAGTCAAAGTAGTGGTCCATGTAGTCAAGAACCTCTTGGACAACCAATGCTGGAAAATGAAGCAGCGATTGCTGTGCATGAAGTCGAAATTGCAATGCAACAAGCACACAAGGAGAATATAACATTGGAAAAGTTAGAAGAACAAGTAAATGTTGAACAGAAAGAAATATATGTGCAAGTGAGAGAACGGATAGAACATGGTTTGTTGCAAAACAAGAATGTCTGTGTTCATCTTTTAAAACCTCTTCTGATGTACATCAGTGGTCAAGCTGGGACAGGTAAAAGTTTTTTAATTAAAGTTTTGACCAGTTATCTTAAAAAAACTACTGGTTCACATTTATGTTGTGTGGTAACAGCTCCAACTGGATTAACTGCACACAATGTTAAAGGAGTTACTTTGCATATATTATTGATGTTACCAGTGGAGCATGATAATAAATTAGAATATCAGAAGTTGTCTGGAGAAGCTTCTTATGAAGTGTCAAGAGTGATGAAGAAAATTAATTATTAATGAGGTGAGCATGGTCTCAAACTTAATGCTTGCTTTTTTACACTTATGAATGCAACATGTATTAAAAACAGATTACGATGTTCTCTTTGGGGGAAAACATTTCATTGTCTTTGGAGATCTGCTACAACTAACCCTTGAAAAGGTGAACCAGTGTTTAAAACTCTTCTACATGAAGACAATACGAAATCTTTGGGACGTATTGGAAATGTGAATCTGTGGTTACATTTTGAATATAAAGTACTCACTCAGAATATGCGACAAGCAAGAGATGAAGATTATGGAAATATTTTAAAGATGTAAGAATTGGTGTTCTAAGCAAACATGGTAAACAAGCTTTTCAAACTCATCTATTAAAGAACTTGTTTACAAATGAAAACACACCAGCAGAAGTAATGTAGCTTGAACCTGAAACTGAGGTGGCTCTTTTTGGCTTGTTGAGAAAAAGAACGGACTTGTCTAACGCCGAAGAGTCTTACGTGGTGATTTGTTCGTTAGTAGCCCGCTCCTTAATTCTCCAAAATTGGAGATCTGAGGATATACCATCATACTCGAAATGGGTGAATAAAATGCAAAAGATAAAAAGGTATGAAGAGGCCTGTGCCAAAAGAGTCGGGGCAATAAAAAGGTTTACTAATACCTGGAACTTTTGGGATAGTGATCTATCTATGTATGTCACATAGCACTTTAGCACTTGGTTTTTAGTATTGTTTTTAATTAGATACATCTCTAACACAGGTATTTTTAGCACCTCAAAAATCTGTTAGCACTTTATTGAATTAGCGATTGTAGTAAGCACTAAGCACCTTTTTTTTTTCTTTTAGGCCAGAGGCCATGTGAAGCTGAGATTGCAGCGTTGTAGGGACTTTTGTAAAGTATATCGATTATGTATATATATAATTAATGTCTTATGTATTGGGGGGCCAGATCGAATAATATAACTGTTATAGGCCTCTGGTTATCTTGCTTATTTGGCACATTTTGCACTATTTGCACAACTGAAATTATATGTATAGGTAATTCATGTCCTATGTATTGGGAGGCCAGGTTGAATAATGTAATTATTATAGGCTTCTGGTTACCTTGCTTATTGTTGCACATTTTGCACTATCTGCATAACTGAACTTATGGATATGTATACCTTTGTCTAAAGTTTGCTGTTTTATAATTATTTTGATCTACTGCTCATGGACTTTGTTTACTGTGTTTACTGTGTACTGGTTTTGTTGCTCTCCTGCTCTACTCAATAACAAATTTAAAAAAAAGTTTTGGAAATGTGAATCTGTGGTTACATTTTGAATATAAAGAACTCACTCAGAATATGCGACAAGCAAGAGATGAAGATTATGGAAATATTCTAAAAGATGTAAGAATTGGTGTCCTAAGCAAACATGGTAAACAAGCTTTTCAAACTCATCTATTAAAGAACTTGTTCATAAATGAAAACCCACCAGCAGAAGTAATGTACAAGAAAATGAAAGAAAAAAAAGTCTACAGTTTGCTTAATGCCTACAGTGGAAGAGTGTTATACATTTAATAGAGAGCTTATGCAATTGGAAAATCAAGAAATAGTTCACATTGAAGCTATTGATAAAATAGAGCATCAAGGAATAACAATTGTTCTTTCAGAAAAACTACAGACTAAATTGGATTCTTTGGAAAAGTCTGTATGAAAAACTGCTGGTGTAGAAAATCTTTTAGATGTATGTTTAAACTGTCGGGTAATTTTGAAGCGTAATCTGAATGTAGAAGAAGGTTTAGTGACTGGAGCAATGGGGAAAGTTGTTGATTTTGTGAAATATCAAAATAGAATTGGAATTGAATTTTTGAAAGTTAAATTTGATCAGATTGCAGAGGTAAGACGGATTGCACGTTCTGCCGCATGTTTTTTGCTTGTAAAAGGCTTGTATGTTCGTAGAAAACAGTTTCCCTTCTGTTTAGCATATGCAATAACTATTCACAAATCACAAGGTTTAAGTGTAGATAATGCTTTAGTAAATGTTGGAAAAACTGTGTTTAAAGAGGGAATGGTATATGTTGCATTATTTCGAGTTAGAACGTTGTCTGGTTTGTATTTAATTGATTTTGATGAGAACAAGGTTAGTGCTGATGTTAATTGTGTAAGAGAATACGATCGTTTGAGAAGGCTTTATGCTCCCTATTTAGGTGAATGTCCCATTTATGAGAAACGTGTTGTGTGTTCAAAACGCAAATATGTTGAAGAGTTAGCTATGGTTGAAAAGCAGAATGAAAATCAACAGAAAAGAAAAGATGTAAAGAAGCAGAAAATACAAACAAGTGATGATGTTGTTGGATACCAATTAGAAAATGCCTTTGGTGTCAACGGCTATGTTAATGTCATTCTAAATGTTATATTATATCTTTAAGATGTTTGTGGTAAAATTATGGAAAGTCAGGAAAATATTTATGTTCTGCACTCTACACTTTATTTCAAGAATTGAGAACTGATAGAAGTAAGATTCATTCTATTTCTGGTATTCGCCAACTGTTGGATACATGTACTGGATCTTTAACGTTCAGTGCTAATATACAACAAGATGTACAAGAATTTCTGATGGTTATGCTTGGAGTACTAGTGGATGAAGGAATTCAGACTGAGAGTTTATTTGGACTCAAGTTACAAATGGGAACATAAATGTGAACAGTGTTCGTAAACTTCAAGCACTATAGTTGACAGAGAACAATTTCTATATTTGACAATACCTGACTGCAAATCTGTAACATTTTCCAAATTACTAAAAGAAGCAGATCATGAGAAGATCTATTCTTGTTGTAAATCAACAATGCTATCTACATTATGCCTACAAAGATATGGAAAATATTTTATTATAATGCTACAACGCTGTAGACCAAATGGAAGTAAAGTGGAAACCAAAATTAAAAATGTTGTTGCTAGTCAAGTATCTATTTCTTGATGAACTTTTGCAACAGTTGCTATTGTTTTCCATGCTGGAAGTACTACCACATGTGGACATTATACAGTTTATTTAAAGTGTAATAATGGTTGAAGTCACTGCAACGATATACACTTGGAAATGATACCGAGATTGCCTTTTGAATTACCCAACTCATACTTGATATTTCTGAAACAAAGATTTTAGATACACCATTCAGCTTTGAGGGAAGGTGTAAAGATACTTCAAGCAATTCATACAGGATGCTTTCAAAGCGAAATTTTTGATACATTATTAAGTGTATTGGGAAAATGTTCACAGAAACTACGTAGTAAAGGTAAGATTTGAATATTGGAAATAGTATTGGATGTGTTAATTGAATTGATTTTGTATTATATTTGTGAGAATTAGGGATTTTTTTTTTAACAATCCAGTTGATTGTTTTTTTCCCCCTGCTGTCTATGATGAAACTACTGTGACATCACTGTGAATAGTGAAGTTAAGTAGTAGCTGATGACAGCAAAAAAGGGAGAAAAATAGTTTTCTGAATGTTAAATTATTTTGTATTATTTAAAAATCCACTGTAATTTGTGAAATATATTACATCACATAGTAGTTTTGCAGTTTATTTTATGTAGTTGAAAAGTTCGAAAAATCAGTAGTAATGACAAATAGCACAATAGTAGTTCGATATTTAAAAAACCTTTGAAATTCACTGAAAAAACCATAGGTTTCAGGGACGTTATAATTAGAAATTAGCATTTAAAAAACCTTAGAAATTCACTGAAAAAACCATAGGTTTCAGAGACGTTATAGTTAGTTGGACATTTGGCTCAAATAAAACCAGAGACATTCGCCTGTTATAGTTAGTTGAGCTAACTATAACTCGCGCGCTCGCAATGCACTGCTGATGACGTCACATATTACATCACTCATGACATGGTCAGTGACATCACTCATGACATCACTGATAGCATCTTAAATTACATCACTTATGACATCACTGATGACATCATCCACGTGATAGCCTGACATACCTTTTCACACTCTAATATAACTTTTAATACACCCACTCTAAAATACAGACTACCATTTTCGAAACCATAGACTCACCAATACCAGATACTAGATACCCATCCACTGATTCCTATCTATATATTGTGAGCCGGACATACACTGATACAGTCACTCATACATGCTGCCACTCATCATTACATCAGTATAATATCAACTCGTACACCTATACATACATTCACACAGTGCTACTGATCCATAGAGTTACTCACACATCTACTGAGTCATGCCAAAAATCAATCACACACCCATGTACTCACCTATGTAGATATATACACACCACCTGACTTATTTATACACACACCACTTCCCTTATTTATATAGATACTATCACATACTTACTCTCTTATACAATCACTAATACAAGTACACATTCGTGTATGTAGACACTCTTGCAAGCACTCTCTCTCCCGTATGGTCAATTGTACACCCCAACACTCAAATATACTGTCTAAAAACATATATAGTTACTCACATATATACAACTGAGACATCAATTCACTAATCAACACACCTCTACACACAGTTAGCCACCCATACAGCCCTTCCGAGATGCAGTTTTGAATGTATAGAACCAGTGAAACAGCTATTCAGACATGTATGCACAGTCAGACACCCCCCACCCACCCAGATAGACACTCAGGCAGGATTAGTGACTAAACTGTGTGAAAGTCTCTATTAGTCTCTCAGTTGGTGTGTAAGCAGGTGCATGGGTTGGTTAGTAGCTACATTAGTGTCTATATGGGTTATTGATTGTTTGTATGAGTATCTGTATGGGTGCCTGAGTGTCTATCTGGGTGGGTGGATGTCATCAGTGATGTCATTAGTGATGTCATTTAAGATGCCATCAGTGATGTCATGAGTGATGTCACTGACCATGTCATGAGTGATGTAATATGTGACGTCATCAGCAGTGCATTGCGAGCGCGAGTTATAGTGAGTTCAACTAACTATAACAGGCACATTTCTAAGGTTTTATATGAGTCAAATGTCCAACTAACTATAATGTCTCTGAAACCTGTGGTTTTTTCAGTGAATTTCTAAGGTTTTTTAAATGCTAATTTCTAACTATAATGTCCCTGAAACCTATGGCTTTTTCAGTGAATTTCTAAGGTTTTTTAAATGCAAATTTCTAACTATAACGTGTGTAAAACCTATGTTTTTGTCAGTGAATATATATATATATCACAGCAACTCGCGATATTCTCCCGCTTGCGCGCGGAAATCACCAGTGTAGACCGACTTTTTGCAGCATTATTTTTATTTAATCTCCTCTTATGTCAGGACGCGTTTCGGCCGTCCAAGCGGCCTTGATCACCTGATCATGCATCACAGAGTAACCCGTTTTTAAAGTGCAAGTGCAACCATAAGCAATAGACATAAACAACATACTGTGATTTCATGAGTGCAAATTATCGCAAATTTACAATCATTATTTTGCAAACAGACTTTTAGGTTTGCACTCATATTGCAAAAATCCCCATTTGTTGAGGTAATTTGACACATAAAATAAAGGCATAAATGCCTTATATACCTCACATATAAATATGTATATCTCTATAATGTGTAATTAGAATAATAAATAATACGAGTATCCTCAGTACGTTTAAATTTCTCATAAATTGATATGTTGCACAATGTACATAAAATATTGAGTGCTCACCAACTAAATATATATATATATTATCTACTGGCGGTCGCCAGTAGATAGTTATAGTTAGGATCGTGTTTCCATAGGAAATCTCAAAATTCTATTTTGAATAACTTTGGCGCCGGTTGACGAATCCTCGCGAAATTTTCAAAACTAATGAGGTGCTCCGTTCAGCTCCTACCCTGAAAGTCTCGGGGTGATTCGTCAAGCGGGGACCAAGAAAAAGGGGGGGTCCCAAAACGTGTTTTCCCCATGTATTTTTCCATAGGACCTTTAGACACAGCTACAGCCCGAACGGCTGAACAGAATTACTTGAAATTTGGCAGAGAGGTAGCCATAAGGTCAAGGAAGTGCCTTTCGCAGGTCTGGTGTAAATCTGTTCAGTATTTCCTGAGAAAATAGCATGTAAAAGCATATCAGTATCTATACGCGCGCAGGGTGCGCGCACTGTGCAAGCCCTGTGCGCGCACCCTGCCGTGCGCGAGCGTAATTTTGATTGGTTGTTAGATGTCAGTAAACATTTGAATCGGTCGAAATCAGGAAGTGTCGGCCGCTATTTTGTCTGTTGCACTGAAAAGGAAAGTTGGAGACCATGAATAGGGGGCAGGGTAGGGAGTTCTTGACCCCCTAGCCATTGTAAGGGGGTCACAGTAGGAGCACGAAGGGGAAAAAAAAAGATTTTCCTTTTTTTTAAAAACATCGCGAGGTGCGCGCACTCTGCGCGCACCCGAAAAAAAAAAAAAGAAAAAATAGAAATAAAAATCACGTTTAAGTGTTTAGATATTAGGTGGCTCTAAAAAGAGCCCTTGTGTTTATTGAGTGTTTTTCGGTACTTACAAGTAAGTACCGATGCAGAGTCTAAAGTTCAAGAGGAAGACTCTGTTCCCTTCATCATTGAAATGTACACCGTCTCCTCTATAAATGTCTTGCATGTTGTAACGCAAGTTGTTGTGGTATATAGAACCCATACCATAGTCTCTGAGGAAAGCAGAAACAGACTTATTGACGTGCTTTCTTGCTTTGTCAATTTGCGGACAAAATTGGTTGGACCAGTTCTACTTTTGCCTTTGGCATATATTAGAATATACAAAGGTAGTTTGTGGAAAAAGTGACATCAATTGCAGAAAGGTGTCCTTAATAAGCATTTCCAGACCTACCCCAGTTAAAGTGCCTATGTCATTACCACCTCAGTGCACAATAATAAGGTTAGGCTGTGGGAGATGTAGAAAGGTTTTCACCAAAGGCATTAATTGGTGCCACTTTAACCCTCTCTGACCAATCCATTTAATGTCTACATTTGGCAAAGCAAGGTCTTTGAAAATACCTCTTTTTTCTGCATACTTTTCACTCCAGAAGTCATAGCTATGACCTACAATCCACACTGTGAACATTTTCCAAGGAGAACAGGATGCACTCAGGAGGTGTATTTCAGTAGAATGGCAATATGAAAAGAAAGACAGTTGAAAAATGGAGGCATACATACTTTTTTTTAATGAAAATAACTCATTGGCTGATTCAAACCATTTTACAATTAAAACTAGGCTGTATGTTTACATTTTTAAAAGCATGTTTTGGATTGGTACAGAAAAATGTGTTCCCACTGAAAATTACTTTGGATTTGCTGTTAGGTTTGAAAAGTCAAGCACTCTTGCTCTTTGGATTTGAAACATTGTGTGCTGAACTTCTGACCTCTCTGCTCACACCTGTGTTCCATGAGCTGTTGCTATGGTAGCAGGCAGAAGTCATGTTGGGGGAAGGGATGATTTGGAAAGGGGTTGAAGGTTGCAACCAATAGAAATGTGTGATTCCATTTGAAAAAATGTGGGAAGGACTGTGATTTTACATTAACATGTATATGTGGGAAAAAAGAGAGGGAACAATTGCCATTTACTGGTTGTGGAGAGAGGAGAGAGGTGTACAGCTCTGAGATTCTGGCTCTGATAATCTGCTGTTTGAGTGCCACATTTCTTTCTCAACTAATTAATTTTAAAGGTGAGTTATGAGTTTGAGAGAGGAAGTATGTGGTGTATTTTGATATAAATAATAGAATTGTCATTCTTGTTTTAAAGTTGTGTTTTACATTTTGTGATTTAGGAGAAATTTAACTGTCTTGAACTAGTAAGATATTATGGAGTATGTCTTCACTGTAAGTTAAGGTGTACTGGTATCACTGAGGAATACTGTTTTGTGCCTAGAATCACATCATGAGTCTGTGTGCACACAGGATTTGTTGTCAGAGATTTAATTTGTGTTGCTCTTGTTCTGTTAGCCTTGCACTCGCAGAAAAGCGGCAGTTTGTTTGCTTAAAGTGTGATGGTTAGCATTCAGCAGAAATTAGTTACTCACAAAAAAGAGGCAAATGCAAACACATTTGAAAATAGCATGGTACATTTTCCTACCACTTTAAAAGTGGTGTTTTACATTTTATGTTAAGGAAGATATTTAAGTGCCTTGAACATGTTAGATATTATGGAGTATGTCTTCACTATAAGTTAAGGTGTACTGGTATCACCCAGGAATACTGTTTTCTGCCTAGAATCACACCATGAGACAGTGTGCACACAGGAATTGTTATCAGAGATTTAATTCGTGTTGGTCTTGCTCTATTACTCTTGCACTTGCAGGAAAGGGGCAGCTTGTTTTTTGTAATACATGGTCATGGTGTCAAGGAGGTGTTAGGACATGTGCTCCTTTCTGCTTGTCTAAAATATAAGAAAAAAGTGTCAGGCTGTCACAGTAATTTTCACTTACTTCACCACAGTACTAAATGTGCTTTCAAATTGCCAAATAAAATATCGGTTTGTGCCTAGAATCACACCATGAGTCTGTGTGCACACAGGAATTGTTGTCAGAGATTTAATTTGTGTTGCTGTTGTTTTGTAAAACTTGCACTTTTAAGAAAGGGCAGTTTCTTTTTTTTAAGTGTGTTGCTTAGCACTCAGCAGAAATCACTATCTGAAAAGTGTGTGGCAAATGAAAATACATTTGAAAATAGCATGGTACTTTTTCCTACCAATTTAAAAGTTGTGTTTTACATTTCATGTTAGGGAAAATATTTAAGTGCCTTGAACTTGAAAGATATTATGGAGTATGTCTTCACCATAAGTTAAGGTGTACTGGTATGACTCAGGAATACTGTTTTCTGTCTAGAATCACACCATGAGACAACATGCACACAGGAATTGTAGTCAGAGATTTAATTTGTGTTTCTGTTGTTCGATAAAACTTGCACTTTCAGGAAAGGGCCTGGTATCACCCAGGAATACTGTTTTGTGCCTAGAATCACACCATGAGACAGTGTGCACACAGGAATTGTTGTCAGAGATTTAATTTGAGTTGCTGTTGTTCTGTAAAATTTGCACTCGCAGGAAAAGGGCCTGGTATCACCCAGGAATACTGTTTTGTGCCTAGACTCACACCATGAGACAGTGTGCACACAGGAATTGTTGTCAGAGATTTTATTTGTGTTGCTGTTGTTCTGTAAAACTTGCACTTTCAGGAAAGGGCCAGCTTGTTTTGTTCAAATGTGTTGGTTAGTACTCAGCAGAAATCACTATCAGAAAAATGAGAGGCAAATGGTAACACATTTCAAATCAACAGGGTAGATTCTCCTTCCACTCCTGCAATGGGTGAGGTAGTTCCTACATGTACAAAACTCCAATTAACCTTTACCAAACATGTACTCTTACACACATATCTGCAGTCTTCATGCACTTGTAAAAGTCTCCATGCAGATCTCTCTTGCAACTGACAATACACAGTCTCCAGAAACACACTGTTTGCACACATGCAGCAGCTTCTCCTACACTCCCATGCATAATACTCAGCTCTGTGTTGTGTTTTAGATAGCAGTGTGTAACGCAAACAGATTGAACGTCACCAAGGCTCATTTCCTTTGCTCTACTCTAATCACTCACCCTGTAACACATGCTGATGGTCTCAAGTAGCTATTAGGACATGTGCTCTTTTTTGCCTCTCTAAAATATAAGGGAAATGTAACAGGCTGTCTCAGTAATTATCACTTGCTCCATCCACAGTACTAAATGTGCTTTCAAATTGCCAAAGGAAATATCGTTTTCTGCCTAGAATCACAGCATGAGTCTGTGTGGACAGAGGAATTGTTGTCAGAGATTTTATTTGTGTTGCTGTTGTTCTGTAAAACTTGCACTTTCAGGAAAGGGCCAGCTTGTTTTGTTGAAATGTGTTGGTTAGTACTCAGCAGAAATCACTATCAGAAAAATGAGAGGCAAATGGTAACACATTTCAAATCAACAGGGTAGATTGTCCTTCCACTCCTGCAATGGGTGAGGTAGTTCTTACATGTACAAAACTCCAATTAACCTTTAGCAAACATGTACTCATACACACATATCTGCAGTCTTCATGCACTTGTAAAAGTCTCCATGCAGATCTCTCTTGCAACTGACAATACACACTCTCCAGAAACACACTGTTTGCACACATGCAGCAGCTTCTCCTACACTCCCATGCATAATACTCAGCTCTGTGTTGTGTTTCAGATAGCAGTGTGTAACGCAAACACATTCAACGTCACCAAGGCTCATTTCCTTTGCTCTACTCTAATCACTCACCTTGTAACACATGCTGATGGTCTCAAGTAGCTATTAGGACACGTGCTCTTTTTTGCCTCTCTAAAATATAAGGGAAATGTGTGAGGCTGTCTCAGTAACTATCACTTGCTCCATCCAGAGTACTAAATGTGCTTTCAAATTGCCAAAGGAAATATCGTTTTCTGCCTAGAATCACAGCATGAGTTTGTGTGGACAGAGGAATTGTTGTCAGAGATTTTATTTGTGTTGCTGTTGTTCTGCAATATTTGCACTTTCAGGAAAGGGGCAGCTTGTTTTGTTCAAATGTGTTGGTTAGTACTCAGCAGAAATCACTATCAGAAAAATGAGAGGTAAATGGTAACACATTTTAAATCAACAGGGTAGATTTTCCTTCCACTCCTGCAATGGGTGAGGTACCTTTACCAAACATGTACTCTTACACACATATCTGCAGTCTTCATGCAGTTGAAAAAGTCTCCATGCAGATCTCTCTTGCAACTGACAATACAGTCTCCGGAAACACACTCTTTGCACACATGCAGCAGCTTCTCCTACACTCCCATGTGTAATACTCAGCTCTGTGTTGTGTTTCAGATAGCAGTGTATAACGCAAACACATTCAACGTCACCAAGGCTCATTTCCTTTGCTCTACTCTAATCACTCACCCTGTAACACATGCTGATGGTCTCAAGTAGCTATGAGGACATGTGCTCTTTTCTGCTTGTATAAAATATAAGAAAAATGTGTCAGGCTGTCACAGTAATTATCATTTGCTCCTCAACAGAAGTAAATGTGCTTTCAAATTGCCAATCAAATATCGTTTTCTGCCTAGAATCACACCATGAGTCTGTGTGCACACAGGAATTGTTGTCAGAGATTTAATTTATGTTTCTCTTGTTTTGTAAGACTTGGACTCGTAGGAAAGGATCAGCTCATGTGATAGGATTTGAAAAGTTGAAAAAAAAAATTACAATGACAAAAAGGTATTTTTTTTTAGTTTTTTGCAGGTAATGCTGAGCAACAGTGAAAAAATATAAAGATGCCTATAAAGTCAAGAAAGAGAAAAGAAAAGAAACAACAACTATATTTGAAGACGACTGGTAAAAAAAAAATAGGAGGCGAAGCGTGTGTTGGAAAACAGAAAAAGTCTTCTGGTAAGCAAACTAAAGAATTTTTAAAAAATATCTTCCAAAAAAAAAAAATGATCGAAAGATAAATTCAAACAGTGTTTCAAGTACAAAACAACAACAGAGTCAACAGCAAAAACAAAATGCTAATGTAGACTCGGAAGTAAGAAAAAGTGACTTAACACGGAAAATAGATTTTAAAAACATTCGTCGAAAAATGTTTCAGAGAAGAGTGATGTTAAATTTGCTAAAGGATGTGAAAAAATATATGAAAAAAACCAAATTTTATAAGAAAAAGAAATTAATTGAAAGTATTGTTACCAAGGCATTAGAAATAAAAAAAAAAACTATTCATTTTAATTTTGAACAGGATGTGTAGATTAGATAAATTAGTCAATGCAATGAAGTCACAAAGCAAAAGGAAAAGAGAAGTAAAAAAAAATAACTTTTGTAAAGTGTTCTTAGGAGAATGGAAGCATAGTTCAAGTACTGAACCATTTTTTAATGAAGAGAGTTATCTTCAAAGTAATAGTTAGTTGCATGCAGTTGACACCAATGGAAGAGCATATGAAGTTAAGGATGTTGTGTAATGGAAAAGGAGAAAATGGTTCCAAGAAATGAGGAAGAAGTGATGGCTGATGAGGTTATGGGGAGACGTCCTAAAACCCCAGTGTACACTTGGAATTGTAGTAGTATTTGTACTGTGCGTCAGGAATCTATTGATAAATTACGTGACTTTCTAAGAGTATATAGTAAAAAGAGTGTTAAACAGAAAATGAAGGTGTTTCAAAGACTAGATCCATGCAGAGTGAGAGAGAATACTGGTTTGCAAGGACATTCTCTGGCTTGTCTATCTAGGAAAGTGTGTCAAAGTGTTTTTCACCATTTTAGGATGCTCGCTGTTCATCATACTGAAATGAGAAAGTTTGTGAGAACATTGTATTTTGCTAAAAGTCCAGCGCTAAAGTTGAATGAGTTGAATAATGCTCTGTTCCGTGGATCTGTATCAGATGTAGTGAAGGTTACTGATGAGATTCAGTTTTGTTACTTTGGTCCAGAACAAGAAAGTGCAGAAAATGACACAGTTATTGATGAAAATGTGGAAGAGAATGTAGAACTTACTGTTAGTAAAAATTTTGAAGATGAAATGACAAAATTTGCTATCATCTCTAATGAAAGACCAAACATTACTTGTATTTGTTGCCGGAGAAGCCATTACAAAATTCAAACAAGGAATGTTGATCTGTATAAAAAAAGTGAAAATGAAGATAATTATAAGTGGAAAGATTTTGCAACATATATATTTCTGGAAAATTGTTTTGATTTGGGTGAAGATCAGCGTATTTGTAAATACTGTTATAACACGTTAGAAGAAAATAGAATGCCAGCAAGAGCTGTACATAATAAATTAGAATTGGTTGAAATTCCTCCAGAACTTTCGGATTTAAATACGTATGAGTCTATACTTATTCAATGTGTCCATCCGTTTCAGACCATAGTGCGTATGGAGCCAAAAACAGGTAAATTACCTCCTTCGGATTTACAAAGAGGTTTAAAAGGAAGAGTTGTCTATTTGCCATTGGATTTGAAAAAAATATGGAAACAATTGATGCAGATACTTTGGAAACTGAACCATTAGTTATTCTGGTTAATGGTGTACCTACAAAGAATAAGAAAATTTGGCAGGAGCTGGTGGATGTACGAAAAGTACAAAGAGCAAATTTGTATTTGAAAAAAAATAATAAATGGTATGAAGCCATTTATATGGATGAAGATGAAGAAGAAATAGTAGAAGACACAGGAATACCAACTGGGCAAATTGAAAAAGTGGATAAGTCAAAAGAAGAAGAAATTTATGAACATTTCAGCATACATCCTCTTCATTCTAAAGAAGTTATGGGAAACGCTATTGATCTGTTTCAGATAAAGAAAGCAAAAGGAACTCCTGTGAGTGTATGGGAGGAGAGCTTAGAAGCTCGTTGTTTTCCCCAACTGTTTCCTACAGGAGAAGGTGGACGATATGATGAACGTCCAGTACAAATTCCTGCTTCGGAGTATCGGACTACAAGATTATATGCAGAAGATCCCAGATTTCGTCAAAGTATTCCTTATTTTTTCCATCTTTTATTTGAAAGTGACTTGTCTGCACTATCTTATGCAGTAAATCACATTTTAAAAACTGGAGTACATCTACATAATGTGTCAGCAAAGGACTTTCTCAACAAAGTGCAACAGCGAGACGATCATTTGGAATCTCAATTGATCAATTTGATGGCTTGTCAGCGTGGAACTAATGAATATTGGTACCGACGCCATGGAGAATTGAAGTGTATGTTACGGAATTTAGGAACTCCTACATGGTTCCTTACCCTGAGCTGTGCCGAGTACGCTTGGGATGATTTACTGGATTTTCTGCGAGAGGCAAATTCAAACATTAAACACATCCAATACAAGACAGCATGAGAATTGTGCTCATTAGATCCGGTTAATGTTTGCAGATATTTCAATCATAGATTTGAGGCTATGATGTCCTTCATCTGCAATAAAAAAAATCCACCTCTTGGAGAAGTTGTGGATTTCTTTTGGAGAAAAGAGTACCAAGCAAGAGGTGCTCCACATATTCATATGCTGTTGTGGATCAAGGATGCCCCAAAATTTGGAACAGATGCTGATGAAGCAGTTTTATCTTTCATTGAAGGATATGCAACATGTGCTATACCTAAAAACACAGAAGAGAAAAACTTAAAAGAGAAAGTTTTACGTTTCCAAAGTCATCGGTGTGGAAAATACTGTCGACGAAAGTACAAGAGTAAAGATAAATTCTACACAAAATGTCGATTTGGATTTCCACGACCTGTTCTTTCAAAAGGAAGAGTAAACAGTTTTATGTCAGCTGTGCGACATACTATTACAAGAAAATCGCCTAAGAATACCTACAACCTAAGAAGAAAAGAAGAGTCAAAATATATAAATGACTGCAAAACAGTCATTTTATCCATGTGGAATGCTAACATGGATATACAGTATGTGGCTGACAATTCTATTGCAGTTGCTCGGTATGTCACATCTTACATCACTAAATCTGAGAAAACGGAATTGAAGGAAATGTGGGAAGAGATTTCTCACGAGAAGACTGTCAGTAAGAAGCTATACAGTTTCAGTTTAAAGATGTTATCGCATCGAGAAATTGGATCCTACGAATGCTCAGATAGGTTATCATCTGCAAGTCTGTACTCGAAATCCAGAAGAATAATTTGGGTAAGTTTAGGCCTTGTAGGAATGCGAAATCGGGTACTGAAATCTATTCGAGAAATTGAATATTTAGCAGAGTTTGAACCAGAAAGTACAGACATTTTAAGAACAAACATGTTGGACACATATTACCCACAAAGAAGTCATCACCTTGAGAACATGTGTCTCTATGAAGTGCTGCAGAACTTCATTTTTAAACGGAATGCCACAGAAGATATCAACAATGGAAAATATAAAGTCAGTGGTGAGGGAGGATATTTGGTGAAGCAAACAAAGGGAAGTTTGATAAATCACCGGAAGCTGAGTTGCGACACGCCTGACAAAAAGGAATTTTACTACTTGGCACTTTTGCAGCTGTTTAAACCATGGCGTTCAGAGGACGAACTACTTGGAGAATTCCAGAGTTATGAAGATTCCTTCAATGCTAGCAAAGACAGCATGGAATGCAGTACTTTCACAACTTATGTTCAAATGTTAAATGAAGAAATTGAACAAGTAGCAACAATTGCAGCTGAAGTAGCTAGAGACAGTTCTCAAGACAGTCAAAGTTCTGGGACATTCAGTCAAGATCCTCTAGGACAACCAATCGTAGGAAATGAAGCAGCAATAGCCATGAATGAAGTGGAAACAGCTATGAATCAAGCTCAGGAAGATTTAGTAGACTTAACATATTTGGAGCAGCAACTGAATGAAGAACAAAAACAAATTTATGAAGAAGTCAGGAAAAAAATTGATCACGGATTACTAAATGAAAATAAAGAGTGCTCATGTACATCTTTTGAACCAATGAGAATGTATGTAAGTGGACAAGCTGGAACTGGAAAAAGTTTCTTAATTAATGTAATTAGAAGCTACCTACAGAAGAAAATGGATTCCATTTTGTCTTGTGTTGTTACTGCTCCAACTGGGTTAGCAGCGTATAACATAAAAGGAGTTACCTTACATTGTTTGCTAATGTTACCAGTAGAGCATGAGAACAAAATACAGTACCACAAACTAGCAGGAGAAGCATGCTTGGAAGTTTCAAGAGTATTGAAGAAAATGAATGTACTCATTATTGATGAGGTAAGCATGGTATCAAACTTAATGCTTGCTTTTGTGCATTTAAGAATGCAGCAAATTTTGAAGACAGAGTATGACGTGTTATTTGGAGGAAAACACGTCATAGTTTTTGGGGATCTTTTGCAACTTACTCCAGTTAAAGGACAACCGGTATTCCATACTCTTACACATGAAGACACGAAAAAGTCGTTAGGAAGTATAGGCAATGTAAATATTTGGACATATTTTGAGTATAAGGAACTCATTACCAATATGAGGCAAGCGAATGATGAGGACTATGCAAGTATTCTGAAAGATATAAGAATTGGACTACTCACAGAACATGGCAGAAAAGCATTACAGAGTCGATTGCTGAGTAATTTGTTTACAACAGAAGAAATAGTTCCAGAGAAAATATACAAGAAAATTGCTGAAAAAAATACTGTAATCTGCTTAATGCCAACACTACATGAATGCTCTGTATTCAATCAAGAACTTTTGAAATTGGAAAATGAAGAGATCATAAAACTGGAAGCTGTGGATAAAATTCAACATGAACGAATAACTATTATATTGACAGGCAAATTGGCTACTAAATTGGATTCTCTGGAGAAAAACATTTCAAAAACAGCTGGTTTGGAAAAGAATCTTTATGTGTGTATGAACTGTAGAGTAATTTTAAGACGCAATTTAGATGTAGAAAAAGGTTTAGTGAATGGAGCTATGGGTAAAGTTGTGGGTTTTGTAAAGTACCAGAAAAAAGATGGAATTGAATTCTTAAAAATAAGATTTGATCAGATTGAAGAGGTTAAAGTAATTAGTCGTTGTTCAGTTCGTTTTTTGCTAGTGAAAGACTTATATGTACGTAGGAAGCAGTTTCTGATTTCTCTAGCATATGCTGTAACTATTCACAAGTTCAAGGAGTAACTGTTGATAGTGCTTTTGTAAACATTGGGTCTACTGTGTTCAAAGAAGGTATGGCATATGTTGCTTTGTCACGCGTGAAAAAATTATCTGGTTTATTCATGATAGACTTTGATGACTCAAAAGTAAGTGCTGATGCAAACTGTGTAAAGGAGTATAATAGATTAAGAAAAGGTTATGCTCCTCATTTAGGTCAGTATCCTGTGTTTGAAAAACGTGTTGTTTGTCGGAAAAGGAGATTTGAGAATATCTGTAATGAGGATGTACAGAAGAGAAAACAAAAAGATAGTGATGTGACTGCAAGCAAAAAGAAAAAAGGACAGTGTGGAAGAGGTTGTTGGTTGTCATTTTGAAAATAGCTCTGGTGTCAACTGCTACGCAAATGTAGTGCTGAATGTTGTATTTTATCTTGAAACTTTGCAAGAGCAGATAACACTAAATCATGAAAAAAGATTCTGTTCTTTGCTGAGTCTCCTTTATGAGAAGCTGAGTAATGATAAAACTAAAATAGAAAGTGCTTCTGATGTTAGAAATCTTTTAGATGTATGTTCTGGATGTACACAGTTTACACAAAATGTCCAGCAAGATGCACAGGAATTCTTGATGTATATCCTGATGGTACTGGAAGATGAAGGAGTAGAAGTAGAACATTTATTTGGTGTCTCTTATACATGGGAACATTGTTGTGATAACTGTATGAACACAAGCAGTAGTAATGTAGATTCTGAAAGGTTCATATATTTACCATTACCAGAAAGTAAAACAGTGACTTTTAGTAAATTAGTTAAAGATGCTAATCATAACATGGAATGTTCTAAATGTAAATCTGAAATGTTGTCAACGTTATTTTTAAAGAAATATGGACAGTATGTAATTTTAATGGTACAACGTTGTAGAGCTGATGGAACAAAATTGGAAACTTTACTAAAGAAGTTTGTTGGCAACCAATTATCTATATCTGGAAAAACTTTTGTAGCAGTTGCAATAATTTTTCATGATGGTCCTTCTATAACTTCTGGTCATTACACAGTTTATCTTAAATGTGAAAAAGGATGGACACTGTGTAATGATTCTCAATTGATTTTCAAGCAACGTTTGCCTTATGATTTACCCAATTGTTACTTAATTTTTCTGAAACCCAAATTTTAAATACTAACATCATCATCGGAAGAAAGCATTATTAAAATTTAAAAGGATTAAAATTGGATATTTCACTCAAAAGGGATTTTAAACTTACCATTTGGCCTCAAGGAAAGGTAAAACAAACAATTGTGGACTTCTTTGACAGATATTATTTTAGAAAATGTTCTTTTGCAACAAGGTTTACAGACGTTATTTCTTGAAAATTGTTATTGTTCTTAAAAGGTATTTTTGACATTTCTATTAAGGTATGTTTTAGTGAGGATACATTTGGGGCTTTTTTAAACAATCTTTCAGATTGTTTTTTTTTTTGCCCGCTGTTAAATGATGAATACAATTGATTTCACTATTTTCAGTGGAAATCAAAACATTCTGAAAACAGCAAAAAAAGGGCAAAACATTGCTTTGCTAAATATGAAAAAACATGTACTGTTTAACAAAGTGTATTGTTGAATATTAATACTTTTCTTCTTTTTTTCAGAACTAGAAAGAAAATTTAGAAGATGTAATTCAGTTTTCTTTGCAATTAAATAAAAACATTTAATTCTAAATAATTTACTTTGATGGTCAGGTAAGTTTAACATATCTGTATGTGTCACTGCTTTCGTTTCATGCTTCCTTTTCTTCACCTCTCCTTACTCTATAATTTTCTCATTTCTCTTCTCACTCTCTCTTCCTGCTTTACTACTCTTTTGTAACTCCCTCACTCCTTCTCTACTACTCCCCTACCTTTACTACCTCCATCACTAATTTTTCATCCATGTTTCTTTCTCTGTATCCATATGTCTTAGTCTTTTTAACTGCCTTACTCCTTCTCAGTTGTTTGCTCTCTGTCTCTGTATCTGTCACTCTCTGTTTGTCTGTTTTACCCTTAATTTCCTTAACATCTCTGGGGCACATTTACAAGCCACCTGCACCACCACTACGTCACTTTTCTTGACGTACTAGTGGCGCAGGGTGCTTTTCCATATTTACAAGGAGAGGATAAGCCACTCTGTGTGTCTTTTCCTCTCCTTGTAAATACAGCCAATTCAAAGGCAGCACTAAAATGAGCTATTATCTTTTTTGGGTACCTATACATAAGTACTGATGCAGAGTTTAAAGTTTAATAGGAAGACTCTCTTCCCTTCATCTGTGAAATGTACACCATCTCTTTTTAAATTACTTTGCAACTCCCCTCTCTTTGTCAGGGAGTCCCTGAAGGTTTACTAAAGGTGAAAAAAATGATTATTTTTTTTTAAAAAACCCCATTGGGTGCGCGCAGGGTGCGCGCACCCCCAAAAAAAAATGACAAATAGATTCAAAAAACAAGTTTTTGTGTTTTGATTTTAGGTGGCTCTAAAAAGAGCCCTTGAGTTAATGTAGGGACAGAGGAAGAGAAAAACGAAAAAAAAAATAACAAAACTATGGCCTACTGCAAGGGTGCTCCTCAAATTTTCTTTGAATGAGATCAATACTGCTCTCACCCATAGTAATAAGAGTACCACAAACCATGCAGCGTGTACTCATCCTCTCAAAACAAGGACGAATATCCAGAGGTGTGTTAGAAGGTGAAGGCACCATTGCAGAAGAAGTGCTCGCCTGAGCTGCCGAAGATGTGCTCGGCTGAGCTGCTGCAGATGTCGTCGGCTGAGCAGGTGGAGAGTTTGCTCCAGAAGCTTGACGAAAAGTCACAGGATGCATTGCCTCAACGTGCCTCATCATAGTGTGAATACTAAAAGAGTACTTCTTATTAGCATTCCCACGTGACAAGGTGCGCTGACACAGTGTGCAGGTGACCTTTGGTGCATTCACCTTCTTTTGACCCTCATGAAAAGTGAAAAACTGCCATATAAAGGAGTCTTTCTGCTTCCTCTGCCTCTGTCTCTCAAGAGTGTCCTGCTCACTGTAAGAAGGTGGCTGGTGCTCTGCCATTGTCTCACAAAAACAGAGTAGCTCCTTCTCCAAGGGAATTAGAACTAATAATGAGGGGAGTGGGTGTGGTTTTGGAAGAATCTGGAACTGAAAGTACTTTGAACCAATGAAAAGTGATGTTTCTTGATCACATGACTTGCCATGAGGGGATTGGGTGTGGTGTTGAAACAATCTGAAACTGAAAGTAATGAAAACCAATTAAAAGTGTTGTTTTATTATTCACATAACCCGACGTGCGCGCACGGAGAAAGCTCCGAGCGCGCACGGTGCAATTACGCATGCGCGAATGCGTACGCGCGCATGCGTATTATGCGCGTACGTAAAGCGCATACGCAGCACGCGCGTATGCGCGAACGTCAGCGCGCGTACTCTACGCGTATACGCGAGTGTACCGCGTGGAGCACGTACGACGCACGCATGCGTACGTACGCATGCGTACTGGGTGCGCGCTGCGAGCGCGTACTAAAACGTACGTATTCGTACGTATATAACGTACGCATACGTACGCAAAAAACGTACGCATGCGTACTAGGTGCGCGCTGTGAGCGCGCACTAAAACGTATGTATGCGTACGTAGATAACGTACGCCTGCATACATGAAAAACGTACGCAAACGTACTAGGTGCGCGCTCTGAGCGCGCACCCTAAGAATTTATAGAAAAAAAAAAAATAAAGTGGACATAACTTAATAGAAGATATTAACTATGCTGTTCAACTTTATCCAAATTCAAAGTAAAAAAAAAATGACCCACACAAAATTAAAGGAGACAGATAATTTATAAATGTATACATAGGGAAATTTTTGAAAAAGAAATATATACAAAATATAATAAAAAAATAAAAAATTAGCATTTAAAAAACCTTTGAAATTCAATGAAAAAACCATAGGTTTCACACACGTTATAGTTAGGAATTAGCATTTAAAAAACCTTGCAAATTCACTGAAAAAACCATAGGTTTCACACACGTTATAGTTAGGAATTAGCATTTAAAAAACCATGCAAATTCACTGAAAAAACCATAGGTTTCACACATGTTATAGTTAGCTGGACATTTCACTCGTAAAAAACCAATGAAATTCCCCCGTTATAGTTAGTTCAGCTAACTATAACTCGCGCGCCCGCAATCCACTGCTGATGACGTCACATATTACATCACTCATGACATGGTCAGTGACATCACTCATGACATCACTGATGACATCTCAAATGACATCACTGATGACATCACTGATGATGTCATCCATGTGAAAAATTAGCACATCTTCTCACACCCTAATATAACCTTTGATACACCGACTCAAAATGTAAGAGTTCCATTCTCAAAACCATACATACTGCAATACCAATAGCTACATACCCACTTATTAACTCTTAGGTCTACATACACCACACTCATTCACCTGTACAGTCACTCATACTTACAATCACTCCTTACAAGACTATCATATTCATTTATACACCTATATAGACACTCACACACTACCAATCATGCATAGAGGTACTCTCAGACCTACTCAATCATGCAAATAATCACACTCCCATTTACTCACCTATGTGGTTATACACACTCAAGTTCACTTAGTCATAAAAAAAGTACCACATTCTTACCTTCTTATAGAATCATTCATACAAGCACACACTCATCCATACAGTCACTTTCACAATCACACACTCTCATATCTACTCATTTATATACTGTTACACGCACATATACTGCCTTTTACATATGTAGTTAGTCACAAATGTACTACTGAGATATACATTCAATCCCTAACACACCCATACATACGCTCACTCAACCATATAGTCCATCACAGATGCACTCTTAAAACCATGCACCCATAGAATCACCCACTCACACATTTATGCATAGAGTCACACACACCCTACCCACACAAACACTTAGGCACCCATACAGATGCTTAGACAACCAATCAATAACCCATATAGTCACTCATATAGCTATTCACAAAACCATGCAGCCACTTATACACCACCAACAGACACATACAGACATTCACACAGTTTAGTCACTAGTCTGCAATAAGATACATTTAATGACTCACTTAAAGACTCAGTTCCGCACCTAGAAAATCATCCATTCACACACTTATACACCCACTCATTCTTCAACAGGCCTTTCCCTATATATATTAAACATATTAAAATTGGTCAGAAACACACATTCACATGGATGACATCATCAGTGATGTCATCAGTGATGTCATTTGAGATGTCATCAGTGATGTCATGAGTGATGTCACTGACCATGTCATGAGTGATGTCATATGTGACGTCATCAGCAGTGGATTGCGGGCGCGCGAGTTATAGTTAGCTGAACTAACTATAACAGGGGAATTTCATTGGTTTTTTACGAGTGAAATGTCCAGCTAACTATAACATGTGTGAAACCTATGGTTTTTTCAGTGAATATATATATATACACATATATCAACAAGGTATGTATATATGGAGTTAGGTATAGAAAATGTATGCAAACTTACCTGTCAATATTTTGTCCCTTGATGTTCTGGCACATACTTTCCCTCCTGTTTTGGGAGCATGTCTCACTTCCTATGACTACAGCTCACTGTTCATTGGACAGTGCTGAGTAGTGGCCAACAGGCTCTCAGTGGAACTATGAGCAGAGTCTCAGTCCAGGGAAGGAGCGCCACCATGATATCATCCTCTTTCATAGGGAGTGGAATGGAGCTTTGCTTTCTGAAAGATCAGGCAGCAAGATTGAGAAAACAAAGATCACTGTTCAGATGGACATCTCTAGAATTATTTCCTACGATAATGTACTGTACCCAACACTCATGTTTCTAGTTTTACATTGTATTGGTCTGAAAAGCATGCCTGTATAAGCTGCATCTCCTCATACAGAATGACAAGGACCTTATCATCAATATCTTCAGCAACAATGCATAGTCGCAGATGGCGTCCATTTGAATATTGTACTGCGACCGTGGTGCCTGCAACACATACATTGACACAGAAAATCCACAAGTTAGTATATGAGCTGCAAACAAGGCATCTTAGAAACATGAAGAAGCAGCCCTTGCTCAGTGTTTCCTAGTAGGTACTGCAAATAGCATAATTTGAGCAGAAACCGGTGCATGGACCAGTTCTGAGCCTGCTAAAAAAGTTAGAATATGTTCCTGATACAGGCTCTTGATCACCAAGTTCAACCTTCACTGTTACTGTGACCAGTCAACTATTTACTGTTAAAATGAACATGAAATTGATGGTGCCGAAACAAAGCCTGATACTTGGCAAATAACCTGTACATACAACAATAACGTTATTGATTAAAAATATATTGAGCTGAGCTTATTCTTCCACTAAAAGAGAAAATATGCATATTAAGTCCTTAGCAGACTTCTCTCCTTTGAACAGGTAGAACAGGAATAGACCCAAATCAAGTACTAATGCCACAACGTTTAGCCTAGTCCTTTCTTGGTATCTCAAGACAAAGAACAAGGCAGTGGGAAACTGTTTTTCAGTATCAGAGCACTGAGGCCCTACAGTATATATCCCTCGTCATAAGTAGAAACTCTTCATTCAGTAGGAATCTGTCATTTGTCTGAAGAATAAAGCAGGCGTAAGGTGTGGTAAATGCTCACCACTAACCTTTTATCTACTGTAATTAAATCTTAATGCTGTTTAAAAAGAGAATAGCTTAGCGTTTCCCCTCAGACCCCAGCCTTAAATGCATCTCAAACAATAGGATCAGAAGAGGAGCCTCGATTATTTAAAAAAAAATTCCGTGATCCATTTACACATATGCTCACAGTATATAGTCTAACAAGAATTTACACTCGAAAGTCCATCCCTTTGGCGGCAGTCTGCTACTAAACTCCAATTCTAACACAACCGAGTTGTTGTCTGAGATGATCTTAGGTTTAATATCAATCTTAGCATTTTTTACTTTTTCTGCTGTTATAAAAAAATAGTCTAGGCGCAGATGTTTTCTATGGGGAGCAGAATAAAATGTTTTCCCCACGGCTCCCTTACCAATAGCACACCATACATCCGCCAACCCAAATTCTTTAACCAGCCCTCTAGTAACTTTGAAGACTTTAGTTTTCTTCCCATCATATAAACGTTCACTTGTAATATCAAATTCACCCTCCAAATGGAGGTTAACATCCCCACAAAGAATTAACGGGGATGGCCATGCCGCTAGTTCAATACTAAAAAAATACATCATATCTGTATCATCCAGATTTGGACCATATATCGAGCACCTCGTCATTGGTGCACCATTAATCCCTAGTTCAGCAATAACCCAGCGGCCCAATACATCTTCTTTAACCCGTTTACAGACCCCCAAACCATATCTTTTCAAGATCGCCACCCCTCTTGTGGTCGTACTCTGTCTAGTGCAGCTGAGTACTTCCATGCCCAAATCATTCAGCCACTTCCGGTTGTTCCATACAATATGAGTCTCTTGTATACAGAGCAGATCCACCTGCATCGTAATTAAAATTTGGGCCATTATCCCCCTTTTCCTTTTGTCATTTAAGCCGCAGATATTCCAAGAACACACAGATAATTTACCCAACATTATAGAATATTATATTGTCCTTTTGTTGCTTACTCTGCCCAAATCCTGAGCTACCTTTGAAAAACAAAAAAACATAATTCTTATTAAAGAATTCATCACCGTAACCTTGATGCCAAACAAGTACCCTATCCATAATATGACTTTCCTTGCCCCTCCTCCCCATACCACCCTTACCCACCCAAAACCACCCTCCACCCACCCCCCACCCACACCCAAATGAGGCATAAGGACTGTATTAGTCCTTTTGTGATGGAGAGAGGATTATGGACGCCCCTCTGACCCCCCGAGGGGAAAAAACAGAAAACTAACTACTGAGCTTGTTGGACTTGGCCCTTTTTGCAGGGTCATCCCTAAACTTTTTGCCTTCCTCCTGTATTTTTTCTGACCTGTTGTTGGCTGTTTTATGACTCTGGGCACCTTACCACTGCTGACCAGTGCTAAGGTGCATATGCTCTCCCTATGGTAAAATGTATACATTGATTGGTGTCCATGTTTGGCTTATTCGGTTTACTATCAGCCCCTAGTAAAGTGCACCAGGAGTGCCAGGGCTTGTAAATGCGAATGCTGCTGGTGGGCCTGCAGCACTGGTTGTGCCACCCACGGAAGCGGGTGTTTAGATTCTTATGGGGGTACAGCAGACAGAGAAGGGCTTTTTAAAAAAATGGTGTTACTAAAAGATCGTGGGAGCTGGGGTGTTCCACATTTTGTGCTGTTTTACTGAGCAGCAATGATGCAATGTATCAGCCCACTGGTAGTTGGGGACAGGGCTGCACTTTTGCTATCCATAAACCATCAATATATGAATTTGGGTTGGGGGATGAGACTAATGAATGTTTAGTTAAAGTAATTGAACCCAGTTATTTCAAGAAAACGAAATTTAAAATTCTTAAGGCTGCCTTTTCAGTTTGGAAACAAGTTAAACGGAAGTTATGTGTCTCTAAGGTTAATGCCTATACCCCATTCACAGCTTCTGGGTTGCTTCCAATAATTTTCCGAGATCAAGTGGCAGATAGATGGGGATCAAAAGGAATACAATGCCTGGGTGATTTATGCGTACGCGCTGGGGGATAAGGTGCGTACATACGCGCTGGGGGTACGCACCGTACATACGTGCTGGGGGTACGCACCGTACATACGCACGGGGGGTACGCACCGTACATACGCGCTGGGCGTATGGTGCATACATATGCATGGGGGGCCTGTACGACTCGCACCCCGGGAACTACTTTTCCCGGGATACGAGTCGTACAAACTCTGCTTCGTAGCGGGTAGAGTCATTCCCCGTGTAAGGGACGTTTTCCGTATGATTCGTAAATCGGAAAGCCGGTCCGGATCGTACTTGTACGCTCGGACTGTATTTTTTGCGATTCGTACGGAAAAGTGTCTGTGTCCGTCTCATACAACTTTTCCCGATACGATCCGAACGGATCGGGCCGATCCATATGTACTTTTTCCCGTACGAATCGTACTTCACGGGTCGGACGTGACTTGTATGATTCGTACGGAATAAAATACGAATACGAGTCGTACGGAAAAAAAAAATAAAGGATCGGAATCGGCCCCTCTAAATGGGGGGCATCCGTAGGAGTTAAATGCAATAGATGTGGCCTATATGCCGCAGATTCAACTCATATGTTTTTCTCATGTCCAAAGTTAGGGGAATTTTTTAGGGAAATTGCATTGTTTCTGGGAACAATAATAGGATCCCCTTTGATAATAACTGGAGAATTGGTTTTAATCGGGGTTGGCTCTGACACTATGGCTAATAGAAGATCAAAAGCCATTATATCTTTTTGTTCATTAGTATGGCGGTGGCACGGGCTTGTATTACTAATGATTGGATCAGCCCGGATCCACCGACCTTTATGAACTGGCAATGTATAATTTAGAATTGGCAATTTATAAAACAAAAGGGAGAAGGAAAAGCGAATGGGGGTGAATATTTGGGGTCCAATAACTGAATGGATCTAGATTCAATCAATCGGGGCTTGGTGTGTTCCGGACTGATTATTAATTGAAGCCTGACATTAGTTTCATTATTGTGATGTATTTGTTATATTATGCCCACACTTTGTGATAATGCTGTTTTCTTTTGTAGCAATATTTGTGTGAGCTGCTTATGAAAAACTATTGCTTCTTTTTTTTTGTATTATATCATAACCTTGTGCCGCCATATGTATTTGTATAACCTTGCATAAAAGGGGTAAAATAATAATTTTAAAAAAAGTAATTAAATCATAATGAGGATAAAAACGCATCCCCATCCATTCACATGCCGTGGGACTCGATAGAAGAGTTTGAGTGCTTGGAAATGGGACAGACAGGGAGGTGGGAGAAATAATGAAAAGTTACGGGCAAGAACAAATTCAGGAAAAGTTACAGAAAAGGGAATTAGGAGCAGGAAAGAAAGAGAGAAGACCTGACAATAGTGATGAATGAGAGAGGACAGAAATAAAAAACACATCCCTGACGAACACAGGAAAAACTCACTACCCTGTGATTTTTTTATACAGTAAAAAAGAGTAAACACTGATAACCAATGATTCTTACAATTTTTTTACATGTTGTAAAACATAGAAAAAATCATCAATGGAATTCACAATCAAATAAAAATAGGAAACCCTACCTATAAGCGTGCTTTCCTAGCACAACATGCAGTGCAGGCATTTCACTACATCTCCAAGCCTGTCACTAAGTGCTCTGATCACTGCCTGCTTTCCAAGCCTGTCGCCATCCACTCTGATCACTGCCTGCTCTCCAAGCCTGTCACTAAGCGCTCTGATCACTGCCTGCTCTCCAGCCTGTCAGTAAGCACTCTGATCACTACCTGCTTTCCAAGCATGTCGCCATGCACTTGCACAGCCTGCTCTCCAAGGCTCTCGCTATGAAGGATTCACTCCAAACACTGCTGATGCGCCACTCCTTTCACAATGTACTCCGAGCACTACCTGCTATCCAAACCTCTCTGGCATGCCCAGGGAGCATTGTATGCTGGATCACAGCCTACATTCTAAGTCGCTCTACTGGGCACTCAGAGCACTGCTGCTTTCAAGTCTCTCACCCTGAACTCAGAATACTGCCTGCTCTCTAAGCTTCTCTCTACAAAGTCTGAGCAAAGTCTACTCAACAGGGCTCTGGCTATGTACTCCGAGTGCTGCCTGTGCTCCAAGCCTCACACAGAGCACCGTTCTACCATTCCTATATAAAAGAGGCATTTTACCTCACATCAGATCTACTTGAAAATCCCAGACTTTCGGAAATCCCTTTCAAAGGATGTTGTACGTCCCTGGCGAGACTCGAGTCTGCTTCCCCACTGCTCTACCGCTCTAGCCCAAAACTTTAAAAAATGCCCGCCTGGGCCTTACCTGGGCTGCTGGTGAACTGCTGACTCCATTCCTTAGTTCACTTTAGTCCAGATTATCGGACAGCAACTTGCAGTCTGAGGTCGAGTCTGCGCAGACTCTAATTCTCGGCTTCCCGCCTGACACACCCCTTTCCCAACTCGCCACAGGGTGGGTCCCACCATGCCCTGTAATGAGTTGGGAAAGGGCTGGGTGACAAGCTCGCCACTCTCTGATTGACGTGGAGGAGTAGCGATACCGGGCTTGGACTTAAAACACCCGGGGCTAACTTTTCCTCAGGGAGTGGAGACTGGGCCCTGAAGCAAGATCTTTGCAGACCTGATGACATCACATCTTTCAGGGCTGTGAGGTTGTCAGCCTGGCAAACACTTAGGCATCCTTGGACCCACATGCAAGCATGCAATGCAAGGAGAGTCAGTCACGTCACTTGACATGCCTGCAGCCGCAACAACGAACGGTCACTGTCACATCGGCGGCACAATGGAGAATAAATTAATTTTAATTTAGAAGACATAAAAACAAATTTTTTTCATTATATAAAAATATGAGCATATGTTGAGCATTGACATTGAGCACTTTGGTAACAGGGGTGAGCCCCGATGCCCTCGGGGAGAAACCGTCGCTGCTGTTGGATACCACGGAATTGCATCGTACGTGATCAATTCCACCCCCCCATGCCCCAGAACCATATTATACAGTATTAATCTATATCTCAGTGGATATTTCTTGCAGCAGTTTCTGAGCTTCATCAATGTTAGCAAACATGTGACATTTTCCTCTTCCTAGGACTCTTACCTTAGACTGCCGTGCTATCGCACCCTGTGCCCCCTGGTCTTTGAATAAGTATAGAAGCTTACCAAACTCTTTTCACCGATGTGCCACTGCTGCAGACATGTCAGAGAAAATACGGCAACTGAATCCTTCGTCTCCAGAAAATTGCTTCTTTTGGATGGCTTTAGTTGAGTATCCGATCTTTGATCTGGTAGTTTGCGAAATTCACTAAGATTGTCCATGGTAATTTGAAGTAAGGGAATGGCGGAGATGGTACCCTGTGGGCTCTTGTAATAGTAAGGTCGCCGGAAAATTCTGGGATAACATTTATTTTAATGAATGTCTCGACCCATTGAATTGTTTGGTCCCCTTCACATCCTTCAGGAATACCAACTAAGCGCAGATTAGACCACCTTGAGTGGTTCTCCAACTCCTCAAGATCGCTCTCCAGTGAAGCTTTCTCTTTTCTGGCAGAATTGACTTGCTGCTGCATCGAGTTCATCTGATCCTCAAGCTGAGCGATTCGGCCCTCTGCCTCTTGCATTCTAATGGGAAAGGCTCCAACTGCAGCCTCAATTTTCGATGATGGAGGGATGCTATCTTACTGGTTTGTGTAATCTTCAATTCTCTTATTTTGTCTAGGATAAGATTTAGCATGGTCTTTATATCGCATTGCATAGAGGTAGCCTCTCCTTGCTGCTGCCCTGATATCTCAGATGGGGTTTTTCCTTCTTCTACCAATAGTTCTTGCTGTGACGCTGTCTCCCAGCCTTCTCCTCCATTTTGAGGATAAGACACTTGTTGAAACTGTGGTTGAAGCTGTGGCTGTGGCTGGGAGTCCACTAAAAAATTGGTTTCATTTTGGGGGTGCAGAACTGCAAATAGAACCCCCTGTAATGAATCGCCCTGTATATCATGAGAAGAGGGATGAGAAGTGGGATGCGGGACCGATGATGAAGTTAATGTTATTGATGCAGTTTTAGCTTTGAGGAAAAATGGATAATCTTTTGGTATCACGCAGGCCTGGCCATCGATGTTGTCTTGCACATTAGCCTCTGTGTGTGCAGGAGGGTCGTTTTCCCCGCCTGACCTGTCCCGTTATCGATTCCCTTTCATCCACCTCACCGACCCCATCCCTCTCAATAAATGTCCCTTATATTTTGTTTTGTAAGGGGGGAGCTCTTCCTCAAGCCTTATTCCATCTCAGCATTCCGTCCATCATTTGTTTGTTGTAACACTTTTTGCCCTAAGTGGGATGGGTATTCCCAGACGTGGGACCTGTGCTCACTACGCCACTGGAGTCAAGCTATCCTGGCTGATGACGGCTGATAGCCAGAAACCGGTCCTAGGATGCTTGATTCCGGTCCAGGGAAGACATGGCTTGGCAGTTCGGGCTGGACTGTTCCCATGAGGCACAGGGTCAAGACTGATTTGCATATGGCCATGTCTAAACTGGAGTGGTGTAGTGGGCAAAAAAACGATGGATTTAACCCAGATCTCTTGACTGGGGGAGAATGTTTGCATTGTCAGCATTCCGTCCATCATTTGTTTGTTGTAACACTTTTTGCCCTAAGTGGGATGGGTATTCCCAGACGTGGGACCCGTGCTCACTACGCCACTGGAGTCAAGCTATCCTGGCTGATGACGGCTGATAGCCAGAAACCGGTCCTAGGATGCTTGATTCCGGTCCAGGGAAGACATGGCTTGGCAGTTCGGGCTGGACTGTTCCCATGAGGCACAGGGTCAAGACTGATTTGCATATGGCCATGTCTAAACTGGAGTGGTGTAGTGGGCAAAAAAACGATGGATTTAACCCAGATCTCTTGACTGGGGGAGAATGTTTGCATTGTCAGCATTCCGTCCATCATTTGTTTGTTGTAACACTTTTTGCCCTAAGTGGGATGGGTATTCCCAGACGTGGGACCCGTGCTCACTACGCCACTGGAGTCAAGCTATCCTGGCTGATGACGGCTGATAGCCAGAAACCGGTCCTAGGATGCTTGATTCCGGTCCAGGGAAGACATGGCTTGGCAGTTCGGGCTGGACTGTTCCCATGAGGCACAGGGTCAAGACTGATTTGCATATGGCCATGTCTAAACTGGAGTGGTGTAGTGGGCAAAAAAACGATGGATTTAACCCAGATCTCTTGACTGGGGGAGAATGTTTGCATTGCCAGCATTCCGTCCATCATTTGTTTGTTGTAACACTTATTCCATCACCCAGCCACCTTTCTAATGCATCCTTCGTGGCTTTGTCTCCAGTTGCAGTCTCCCTTCTGAATTCCAGTGAGTCTTATTTGGAGCTCAGAGGGCTTGGGAGTGCACATCTTGATTTTAAACTGCGCTCAGCTCTTGCTGCTGCAGCTGCCTTCAACTGAGCTGTGCACATTTTAATTTTGTTGGCAGTTGCAGTTTCTACACTGGTAAGTATATTTGGGCCCTTTAGATGCTTTCCCGTTGCGTCCAGCCTCTATGCAGATCTGCTTATTTCTGGATGGAGGGGAGAGAGAGGGAACCTCGACCAGCGACGGCAGCCAGAAACCTCTCCAAACCTAGGTTCCTTTAGGCATTTTCCTCCCACTCCTTACGCTTCAGGTATTGATAACCTGGGGGTGCCGCTGCCTTTCTGATATAGATAACAATATGCGCTAGTGGATCACTCAGGAGATGATACCATTTAGTAGATTTTTTTTTCTCCAAAGAACTAAGCTTCCCAAAGAGGCAGAGGCAGTGGCAGAGGACAAAATCACTCAGCAAGTCACTAATGGGATGGTTAGTAGATTCCTTTCTTTAGCCTTTTAAAAGTTAGATTTCCTAACTTGCCTAACTTGCAAAAGAGAGTGCTGGTGCCCAAAGCGCTGTTCATAAGCCCATGTCCAGAGTTATAAACGTTAGCAGACCAAATACCAAGGCTTGTGTAGTCTTGAATATGCCTCATGCCTCTCTAATCCACCACCAGATATTCCCTGCTTGTTGATCTCACTCTTGCAGGTTCCTGCTTTCTCCATTTGTAAGGGCTCTATCTTTTTCTTCCTCCTTCTTTCCCATTTGTTAATTTTTTCCTTTCGTGTACTCAGAAAATGTTTGAAGAGGAAACATAACTGCTGGTCTCCAAAAATGAGTGTCAGAGGGTCCCAACAGCAACCAATGGCTCAAATTAGGCTCTGACCAGCAGTATTCAAAGAGCAAAAGATGAAAGTGCCTTGACACAAAGAGGTTTATTTTATCAAAAGTGCCATGCAGTGGTGCTATACTTTTGTCAAAGCACCTCACCCGAGCTGGGACATCTTTATTTTACTCTGAGCTGAACAAGCTGAACATAGGTTAGATTCTAGCTGTTATTCTGGTACTGTTGGCTACAACTGAATGTTTGTTAAAACAGTAAACCTTCTATTTACTAATTTTAGTGTAATCTAAGAAAGGATATTTGCTGACACTTCTCTCTAAAATCTTATTAACAGCAGAGCTCTGATATTATAAAATCATTTTAGGATGTCATACATTTTTCTGTTACATCTTCCCCATAAGGGGAAGGTTTTTATGAATGGAAGCCCGATAGATAGATAGATAGATGGATAGATAGATAGATAGATAGATAGATAGATAGATAGATAGATAGATAGATAGATAGATAGATAGATAGATAGATAGATAGATAGATAGATAGATAGATAGATAGATAGATAGATGGATGGATGGATGGATGGATGGATGGATGGATGGATGGATGGATGGATGGATGGATGGATGGATGGATGGATGGATGGATGGATGGATGGATGGATGGATGGATAGATAGACAGACAGACAGACAGACAGACAGACAGACAGACAGATAGATAGATAGATAGATAGATAGATAGATAGATAGATAGATAGATAGATAGATAGATAGATAGATAGATAGATAGATAGATAGATAGATAGATAGATAGATAGATAGATAGATAGATAGATAGAGCTATTCAGTAACAGAAAACAGAGTCAAACTAGACTCCTTCCTACTGGAAGACAGGCATGGAGCACCCACGCAGTGACTGCAGTACCCTCGGCGATAGGAGCATCAGCTCCATTTCTAAGTCATTCCGATAGGCAGTGCAAGCTGTTTGGTTGAATAAGTCCTACTCTGGGCTTACCGAGGATTTACAGGGGCTTACAGCCAGACTATTGCTCCATTGTATTATTGTTTGTTGTCACTCTTATTTGCTTGATTCTTAATGTTGGATTAACCCTTAATCCTCTTCTGTTTGTCCCTTCCCTGAAACATAAGATCTTTACCATCCTTTATGATTGGCTGACTTGCATCCTCTAAAGGCTCACGCTTCTGACACTATTTTTTTCTTTTAAGCTTGACGTAAAGCCGCTAAGGTCTGACTTCATTTTATGTAGGTCCTGACTCCATTAAAGGTAATGGAGATCAGCATCTTCTCAATCTTAGAAAATGGAAGTTGCCATTTTTTCTGATTTATGCAGAATCATAGTCATACCTGCTATTTGACACAGATGCCGTCAGGACCTGTCAGAAATTTAGTATATAAGGACTGCCCATTCGATCACTTGTCAGGAGAGGTCCTTCGATCAAATTATCACATTTGATTATGCCAGGGACGGTCTCACCTACTGCAGGCACACTTTCAGATGCTACATCATGCATGAAGCCTAGTCCCAGAGAAAGACCGCTACAACAGCATGTGAAGCCCTTTACAGGGAACACTGTCTTCACACCTCCGCTGATATAGACAGCCTTTGCTGTCCACTAGGTATGTCGTGCATCTCTTCTCCGCAAGAAACAAGAAACTCTAGACTGCAAGTTGCTCTACCTTCCATGCTCTCTTAGTGTAGCACATAGAAGTAGATGTTAGATTCTAGATAATATTTTAATCGGATAACATTTTTTAATTGTATTCTCCTTATTTATAATGTGCCCTTTGCTGTTATTGTACTATTATGTGCACTTTTAGATGTACTGAGAAACAGATTGTTCCTGCAGTAATAAAACTTTTACTTAAAAGTGTTCATTCTTCTTCGGGTAGTGTTTGTGATTTGGTAGACCAAAATAGATTTGTTACTGTTACCTCAATGTCCCTGATCCCTTCATAGATATTGTTAGTAACCCAAAAGCAATTATTCTCTTTCAATAACACACTGAGGAGTGTTTTGTGGGGCTACAATAACCTGGCTTTCACATTCATCCTAGGTTCATTGAACATAGTGCACCTTTGTCACTCGTGGGTGGGAAAGCACATCTTGTAGAACTACGCCACAGTTGTAGTTTATGCAGCAGTTGGCATCCAATGTGGGATAAGTATCTTATGGTTATGTCTTGAACTTTTTTTTCCCTATTCAGACACTCATAACCATTACTAGGTAATTATGGTGACATCCGTAGTAATCATGGCTACCTACTACTGCGGATTATCGGAGCACCAATGTCTGTAGCTTTGTCAAGCTTCACTAATAAAATGTTATTTCCCATTCTGTGGGTTTTCTAATTCTTTGATTCCAACTTTCAATTTAATCCATTCAGTATGTCACAACCTATTGTGATAGGGGCCAATTACAAGGAAGCAGTCATCATCATAAACATCTTTATTTGGATAAGAACCCATGAAAGAATCACAAAATAAAATACAGTAAAATACGACTCAATAGCACAATAAATCATCATAAATATTAAAAGGTTTAAATACGCATCATCAAGTCTACATCAAGAGTCAAGATCTGTCTGTGGAACATCACTATAAATATATACATTGTTCAATGGTATATTGGAAAACATCTAGTTTGGAGGTATTAACATTGGTCACAGTCTAACATCCTCCAGAACCCCTTGCAATATCATGATTTCCTTACTATTTAAGCATATGTATACTGTGCAAAATAATGTCGTGCAATAATTGTAATCTATAAATCCTTTAAAATTCAGGGACAATATCAAGAGGACAGGACATGAGTAATAGTGCAAAAAATTAAGATTCTATTCAAAGTAAAATATAAGATTAAAATCAGCAGTCAAAACTTAAAGCACGGGAAGGTATGCGCGGCATAGTCAAAGACACCTCATTATATGACCTAATATGTTAAAATGTCTAAATGTGAATGCGATTTCCCCCTATTAATAGCCATTAAAATAAAAACAGAGACTGCATAACATAAGCACACATTATCAAGTTTGCAAATAAAATTAAAGGCATCCTGATAATGGATGCATTTTTGAGGCAAAAGCACTGATTGTAAAACTTGTTTTCTTGTATCCCTATAAAACTTGCAAAAAAGAATAAAGTGCAATGTTGACTGGGAAGATGTACTATCGCATGGGTACTTAGGTAACTTAGAAGCCCAGCCCCTATTTTAGGGAATGTTAGCATAAAGTATAGAGATCCTTTCCGTGATCTTGTATGATAAAATCTATTTTGCCTATTTGATATGATTAACAGATAGCCTTGAGTTCTTTGTTGAACATATCCTGAACAGGAACTACACACAACAAACTTAGAGCTTTTTCTATTTCCCCTTTCAGCCTCTCTGTTTCCTATGAGGACTGTTTTCAGTTATTTCTTGCTCCAACAAAAAACACTTACAGGATCCTCAATACTAATATTCCCACCCCCATTCTGTGGGTTTTCAGATTCTTTGATTCCAACTTTCAATTTAATCCATTCAGCATGCCACAACCTATTGTGATAGGGGCCAATTACAAGGAAGCAGTCATCATCATAAACATCTTTATTTGGATAAGAATCCATGAAAGAATCACAAAATAAAATACAGTAAAATACGACTCAATAGCACAATAAATCATCATAAATATTAAAAGGTTTAAAATAAGCATCATCAAGTCTACATCAAGAGTCAAGATCTGTCTGTGGAACATCACTATAAATATATATATTGTTCAATGGTATATTGGAAAACATCTAGTTTGGAGGTATTAACATTGGTCACAGTCTAACATCCTCCAGAACCCCTTGCAATATCATGATTTCCTTACTATTTAAGCATATGTATACTGTGCAAAATAATGACGTGCAATAATTGTAATCTATAAATCCTTTAAAATTCAGGGACAATATCAAGAGGACAGGACATGAGTAATAGTGCAAAAAATTAAGATTATATTCAAAGTAAAATATAAGATTAAAATCAGCAGTCAAAACTTAAAGCACGGGAAGGTATGTGCGGCATAGTCAAAGACACCTCATTATATGACCTAATATGTTAAAATGTCTAAATGTGAATGCGATTTCCCCCTATTAATAGCCATTAAAATGAAAATAGAGACTGCATAACATAAGCACACATTATCAAGTTTGCAAATAAAATTAAAGGCATCCTGATAATGGATATATTTTTGAGGCATAAACACTGGTTGTAAAACTTGTTTTCTTGTATCCCTATAAAACTTGCAGAAAAGAATAAAGTGCAATGTTGACTGTGAAGATGTACTATCGCATGGGCACTTAGGTAACTTAGAAGCCCAGCCCCTATTTTAGGGAATGCTAGAATAAAGTATAGAGATCCTTTCCGTGATCTTGTATGATAAAATCTATTTTGCCTATTTGATATGATTAATAGATAGCCTTGAGTTCCTTGTTGAACATATCCTGAACAGGAACTACACACAACAAACTTAGAGCTTTTTCTATTTCCCCTTTCAGCCTCTCTGTTTCCTATGAGGACTGTTTTCAATTATTTCTTGCTCCAACAAAAAACACTGACAGGATCCTCAATACTAATATTCCCACCCTCTTCCTTCAAGAGACTATTAACTTTCACCAGCTATAGAAATTTCTCTCTGTGCTCAAGTGTTAGGCAGTCTTCAATAATCATTTTGGTAAACTTGGTGCCTACTTTGCTCCATATACTGTGCCAAAGTGTAATCGGACATATCTGCATACTATCTTCTAGATAAGGGACAGTCAATTTGTTATCTATAATATAAGTAGAAGTTGAGCTGGCCACTGCCAAAAGTCTACATAAATAAAGATTATCCTGTGTCTGTAGAAATGAACAATTTGCCACACCCCACAAGGGGGCCCCATAGCTGACACTAGTTAAACATTTGCTTTTGTATAATATCAGTAATTCCCTAATAGGCTTATTCCCAATTTTGTGCAAATCTAAAGAGGGCTTCTGAAGATCTTAAAAGGGTCCGTTTCCCAATTTTCAACTGGGAGCCCCAGTGTCCACTACTAGAGAATTGTATGCCAATATATGTAATATTTTGAGTTTTTAGATTTCCCTTTCCCCACATACCATTATGAGGGCTTTATTGAGGTTGAGTTTCAATTCTGTCTCCTCCATATACAAGACAAAGTTGCCAAACAGGCACTGTAGGCCATCAGTGGTTCTAGATATCTGCACGCATCGTCGGGGTCTAGGAGAACAAGAGTTGGTCGCTTGTCTACATTGAGGACATCGGCATTCACCTTTTGCAATGTGTCATCCACTCCATTAATGTAGAGCAAAACCAAAAAAGGGGCGAGAAGACAGCCTTGTTGGATGCCGCAAGTCACCCTAAATCGTGGCGTGCATTCACCCATTAGCCCATATCATATTCGGGCAGTCAAATAGGCATACATTTGTAACAGGAATGTAATAATCTGAATTGGTATGCCCATTTTTTCCAATTTCTGCCATAAGTTAGGGTGGTTTACCAGATGGAACGCACTACTCAGATCTGCAAAACATAAATCAGTATGACCCTCTTTGGCTAAAGTATTTTTACTGATGAGAGGATGTAAGTTAACACATTCCTCCATGGTATCGGTATCCCTCCTGAACCCATACTGTGAATCTGTGAGTACTTGGCTATCAGTAGCCCACATCTCTAGCCTCTTCAAGAGAACTCTGCCCATTATTTTGCCCACTGAGTCCAGAAGGGATATTGAATGGCAGTACCTTGAATCCCCCCGGCCCCCTTTTTGAAGATCGGTACTATTATACTCTCAGCCCATGTTACGGGAAAATAGCCACTGGCTGCTGCATTACATACTTGTGTCCATGTGGGTGCTCAAAAAGAAATATATGATTTGAAAGTGTCTATTGGCACCCCAGTATGGGGCAGGTGCATTCCTGTTGGCACCTTTACAATAGGCAATAGTTACCTTCTCTAAACTAAGTGGGTTTAGGTGGGAATGCATCAGTGGGCATTCTGCAGCATCATCATTAGGGTTAAATGTTCCACCATAATGTCTTAGCCAATACGCCTGTTGAGCAAGAGCCTCAACCCTGGGTGCTGTTGAGTCATTAAGAGCAGGCTGGTTAATTGTTTTGAAAACAGTACAGTGTCTCTAATTATAGCCGCATTTTCCAAAATAGCCCAAGCCCTTTCTTGTAATTCCGCTTTCCTCTTATAGAAGGCCTGTTTATAAATACATATCAGAATTTTAACCTTTTCCCTATTCCTGGATGTGGTCTGTAAGGCTATCTTGAGGTTACGATTTGCATGTGAACAGTGATGGTCAAACTAGCCAATGTACTTTTTATTAATAGCCTTGCTGATGGTTCTTAAATTTCCAGCAATACTAGCATTTATTTTGCAAAAGGCAGCTATAATTTGGCATGGGGAAGTACTCCATTCAGTACAGATAATAAATTTGGCAATATTATCTTTTATTACTCTTTCTAGGAACGCAGATTCATGTATTCAATGTGTGCTGCTAAATGCACTCCGTCTTCACGATCAGTCTTAGTATTAAAAATTAACAGTAATGGTTGATGGTCGCTAATAGAGCTTGGAAGAACATTAAAAGATTCAATCAACCCCAGACCATTTTCTAAAACAAAGATACGGTCAATGGAAGAACTATGGCCATTTCCCTGAAAAGCTGAAATTGGTGCCCTTTCTACATCATGGATTTGCTCCATCAGTTCCAAATTATAACTAAAAATCATTTCATTTATCGCCTGAAGCAGTCATTTAGCATGTCAAAGCTCGAGGTGTCCACAATGCCTTGAGACATTTTACTTATGGGTGGAATTCAAGCCTAGTAATGCTGCCTCGGGGCAGTTTCGTGCCTATACAGTGGTAGATCCACCGGCACACTATAGGGCTTACCAATATTTGGAAAGCCCTCTAACGTACCAATAACACCAGAATTGGTTTGTTGTTCAATTGCTACATACACACAGAAATGGCTGTTTGGGGACCCTGAACAATGAATGGCTATGTGGCCAGTTTTGTCTGGCTACACTCCCATTCCTTGCCAAGATAACTTAACACTTACTGGGTGGAAGGAGTGTTAAATGACACCTTCGCCTTATACAGGAGACTAGTACAGTTCGAACAATGCTCCAGACCTGCTGTCACAGTGGAACCACACAAGTACAAATGATTAGTCCACAGACTTCAAACTCTACTGGAGTAATGCAATTTAGGCTCCACGCTTTTGAGGATTATTAGGCCACATATATATTTACGTTTGGCCTCATATATTCGTGTAATGTAACATTTATTCAATATAATATTGTGCACTTGAATAGGTACAGAAAGTACATTTACTGTGTAATCTTAACATTTAAATGAGTGTGCATATTAACATTTCCTTTACAGTAACAACAAATTGCAGTTCTCACATATATCTGCATTTGTGTGGTTTGAATAATACTATTGCTTCATATATATATATATATATATATATATATATATATATATATATATATATATATATATATATATATATTCACTGAAAAAACCATAGGTTTCCGAGACGTTATAGTTAGTTGGACATTTGACTCATATAAAACCAGAGAAATTCACCAGTTATAGCTAGTTGAGCTAACTATAACTCACGCGCCTGCAATGCACTGGTGATGTCGTTACATATTCCATCACTCATGACATGGTCAGTGACATCACTCATGACATCACTGATGACATCTCAAATGAAATCACTGATGACATCTTCCAGTGAATGTGTGTTTCTGTAGAGTTTAAATATTTTTCATATATATTTATGTCAAGATCTATCGAAGAATGAGTGGATGTAGAAGTGCCTGAATGGATTATATAGTAGATGCATGAGTGACTGTATAAGTCACTGATTGAACGTATGTTACTGAATGCATGGATTAGTGACTAAACTGTGTGAATGTCTATATTAGTCTCTCAGTTGGTGTGTAAGCAGGTGCATGGGTTGGTGAGTGGCTACATCAGTGTCTATATGGGTTATTGATTGATTGCATGAGTATCTGTATGGGTGTCTGAGTGTCTATGTGGGTGGATGGGGTGTCTGACTATGTGCATACATGTCTGAATGGCTGATTCACTGGTTGTATAGATTCAAAAGTGCATCTCGGAAGGGCTGTATGGGTAGCTGACTGTGTGTACAGGTGTGTTTATTAGTGAATTGATGTCTCAGTTGTATATATGTGAGTAACTATATATGTTTTTAGACAGCATATGTGAGTGTTGGGGTGTATAATTAACTATACTTGAGAGAGAGTGATTGCAAGAGTGTCTACATACATGAATGTGTACTTGTATTATTGATTGTATAAGAGAGTAAGTATGTGTTAGTATCTATATAAATAAGGAAGGTGGTGTGTGTATAAATAAGTCAGGTGGTGTGTATATACCTGCATAGGGGAGTACATGGGTGTGATTGATTTTTTGCATGACAGAGTAGATGTGTGAGTAACTCTATGGATCAGTAGCACTGTGTGAATGTATTTATAGGTGTATGAGTGGATATTTTACTGATGTAATGATGAGTGACAGCATGTATGAGTGACTCTATGAGTGTATGTTTAGCTCACAATATATAGATAGGAATCAGTGGATGGGTATCTAGTATCTGGTATTGGTGTGTCTATGGTTTCGAAAATGGTAGTCTGTATTTTAGAGTATGTGTATCAAAGGTTATATTTGAGTGCGAGGAGGTGTGTCAGACTATCACATGGATGATGTCATCAGTGATGTCATCAGTGATGTCATTTGAGATGTCATCAGTGATGTCATGAGTGATGTCACTGACCATGTCATGAGTGATGTAATATGTGACTTCATCACCAGTGCATTGCGGGCGCGCGAGTTATAGTTAGCTCAACTAGATGAATCTTGGGAGGAAGCTTTGGAGTTCCTAAGTATCATAATTCTGATGTAGCAGATACAGCACCGCAAAGACATGTAGAGCTGGGTCCATGGCGGTCGTGACCGGGTGGTGTGGATCGGGACTCTGGTTTTGCGCTCCGCTGTCGTGCTTCCACCATCTCTGGTTGGGTGGTTTCTCTGCTGCGGTTCGTCTGCTTGTTTGGGTCATCCTAATTTGTGGAGCGGGGCAGACGTCATTCCGCAAGGTGGAGAGTCTCCATTGGCTCCCACCGCCGCGGTGGCGGGCGCACTTTGATGGCGGTGCGCATCGCACCGCAGTGGTCAGGGGCAATGGGCTATGTTTGCCCATACTATATATATATATGTTTTTCCTTCTAGACAGTGGATGGTTACAGCAGGAAATGTTTTGGGCGACAGAAATGAGCTGACGTGTTTTTAATAACCACTAGATTAGGTCTTGGATCAGTTTGGGGGAAGAGTAATGTAGATGTAAGACTGAGGACTCAAGAGTGTAAGAGAGGCGAGCTCTGTTAAATGGGACCAATACCTGTATGATCTCATAACGCTAAATAAATTAACTCAGGTGAGGAGAGAATTCCAATGACACAAGGTGAAGGCCTAATCTGTAATTCTAAAATGGTTAGGTTTTCTGAAAGCTGGGGATGATAGGATTATTTACAGATTGGAAGGGGTGAGGTTTTAGTAGAGTAGATTTAGGAATAGTCTACATGCAGTGGCGACTCTTCAAGGGAGGGCTATGGGCCGGTGGGGTGGGGTGGGGGAGGGGCACGGTGGGGGGTAGTAAACTCCGGAATGCGGCCAAGTGGAGTTGTGTATATAAATAAATAAATAAAATGAATTACATTGTGCGTGCTGCAAAGCCAAATCGGTGTAGAGTTTACAACCCCACACCCTGCCACTCCACCGCCCTACCACCCCGCAGCACTCCCTCGAGGAGCCGCCACTGTCTACATGTCAACCCTCTGGATTTAGACCAGAGATCCCTGATTTTTTTAATAAAGTGTTGTTATTTTAGCTTTCTCGCAATTAAACATTCTCCACATTCATGGGAAATTGAATTCCCCTGATATTGTTTAGTGCTTAATTTATCTCTTGTCGGTTCCCAAAAGGTTGAGTGCATGAAACCATTAAGGAAATGCCAAGCAACAGAGATCATTGGGGAAAAACATTACATAAATAATTCAGTGAGAGCTGCTGAGAACCATGGAAAGAAGCATGGTTGGAGGTACTGCTTACCACTTAAGACTCCGCTAACACAAGGGACTGATACTCCAAAACCACTAGAGCTGAATACCATTCCAGGGAAAGAAAATAGGGGATCCTTGCAATGTGTCATCACTGTCTGAAATTAGTCAGTGTGTGTGCGGAGAACACAATAAAAGTCAGCATCCTGAAAATAAATTACATTTTTCACCAGCTATGAGTTTTCTCAATGTGTGGTGATTTGGTGGCCATCTTGAATATCTGGGTATAATTTCACTTGTGGCCAACAGTGTCTTTGCTAGGCAATTATGATAAAATGTTGCAGGATACAGGACGTTGCTATGCCAATCTAGTTTTCTTTGGAGAGCACAGTTGCTTCAATTGGAGTTGCTTGAAGGACATCAGTAATACAGAGAGTATTCAGAAAGTTGTGTACTGCGGTGGACATTTATTTTGTACTGTTTTGAAGATTTAAAATGATATTTGCTAATGACCATAGGGTAATTACATTACATGTGAAGTTCACTCTGTGACGGCACAGGAAGGTCACATAAGTCAGGGCTGTGTTGCTAGTGCTGTGTGTATATGGCTACACATATGGTGCTAGAGTTCTGGTAATGGTTATAGGAGTTCCTAAATTAGGTATTACAGAATATTAATGTTTATTTTCTATCCTGCAGTGACACAAGAGTAAAGCAAAAACTTTCACCAATCTTCCACTGAACATACTGAGGAAGCATGAGCTAGCTATCCTACTGACTGAGAAAAGTGTTAGGAACAATATATTTGGGGGGAAATAGACATCTCCTGTATGTCTAATGTTAGGATTTTTTGTACTTCAAAGTGTATGGAGTTTCTTGCACAGCGCTATTCCTAGGATACATCCGTTTGCTCTTACGGTAAGATGCAGGACTTTCTTAGCAAGTTACTAAAGACAACTTTTATCTTTAGACACCCACTGCATCTTGCAGACATTATTGCCCAGCAGGCGAAACCAGTTAAAGTGGGGAATTTCAGTGTCTTTGTTTTCCCCCTTATCCTATTCCACTTTCCCCATTCAACTACAGGTTCTAGTATTTTTGTGTATGTAGTCATTTATGAAGGTAGTGAGAGATAGAAGAGTGCATTGCTCCTGTTGGATCCTAAATACAGGGTTAGTGTTTTCCAACAGAATTCCTAGCCCCTTTTATCATACTACCTGATTGAAGGATTCATACGTTCGTGAAATTAGAAATAAGGTGCTATGTTCAGAAATAATTGGAGTAAAACAATAAATAGGTAATAATTTGAAGTCAGAGGAGAAGATGGTAGTCAAATGTCTTTACTCTCATATTTAAAAAATGCAGATTCATTGCCATTAGCACCTACTTTGAAAGACACCATGTTGTTTATCACATTCCTGTACTGTGGGGACCCAACTAAGACCCCTAGCACCTTTAGACAGGTTTTCTGGAGATCCAAAGACGCTTTGCGTTGATTCCTAATCAGTTCTTTACTTATTGTACAAACCTACGCCTTCCCCTGATCATTGGCCTAAGGCAGCTTCTCTTTTGGGGGACTGCAGAAAAATGGAGCAATCCATTAGTACAGAGAAATGATACGTTGCTTCATAATTTTTCTGCTTTCTGGTATCAGATGAAGAAACAGTTTGACAGGAATCCATGCACTTGTTTGGCAATGAGTACTAAACAGAACACAGGGTCATCAAGATCTATTAATTAATATTACCACATTTGAACACTTAGTAATTGGGACTGATTGGCCAGAGGCAAAAAGGGTTCCTTCTTCTATTGAAGGTTGTTGTGGTATAGGTGGTTAATCCTCCAACTAAGTGCGAGGAGCTTATAGAGTTAGTGGTACAGCTTAATCAGTGCTTATCTGAATGCCATTCAGAAAAAAACGAAGAATAAGTATGGGAAAGTGTGTTATTATTTAGAATGGGCAAGTGTCTAGCTCAGAAGATTAGGCCACCCCCTGCTAGGTGTCACACAAATTAAATTAAATAAATCTGTGAAAGTGACATAAAGCAGTCAGGCTTAAAATCAAAGACAATTTGCCAAGTTCTTAAGCAGTGCAAGCACAGCGGAAAAAGTCACACAAAACACAATAAAATTGCACAACCAATTTTACAATAATGAGAATAATTCTATGTGTAAAGTAAGACAAAATGACAAAAATTCAATAAGGGGAACAGGAGGTATACATTTTTTAAGATTTAAGATAAAAAGCACCAAAAAACTAAAGCAAATGTAATTCAGTGGACGTGCATGCCCAGATGTGTGTCATATGCACACTGTGCCACTTGAATCAAGGTATACCCAACTTTATGTGCCCTAATAAGGGCAAAACCGGTATTGGGTTGCTTTTCTTCAAGTTCAGGGAAGCCCTTGCCTGACAATTTGGGCTAAACTGTTCCCATTGGAGCAGCGTCAAGACTGATATGATAGCATTAAGACTGCACAAGACTAGGTCCAACCTGAGATGGCATGGTTTGTAAAATAACGATGGACTGGGATGCAGCCCTGAGTAATTACCATTGACTGAGAGTGCCTCAAGCATTCCATCCATCACTTTTTTATATAATTAAATGTAAGTCAATGGTCATGGTAGACCAGGAGAAATGTGTAAGTTCAGACTGATCACAATGGAGCTCAGGTCATATACACCAATGGGATAGGGCCGAGTCCAGAAGTCATAAAATTATAATAATTTTTAATTCTCAATGCAGAAAGGGACCTTGTTACTTTTCAGAAGAAAAATATTGAAATGTCTCCTATGTTCCTGAGTAGGTCACTGCTGAAACTGTAGCTGCCACAGTACAACGAAGGGCAGATACCTTAGACAGGTTGGTCCCGCTGGAGCTTTGGAAATTACTTGCTAAAACTGTTCCAAGTCTCAAAGCAGAATGAGACTTATTTCTTTGGGAGTGTGGAGATCCTTGAGTGGGACAAAGCTGAAATTCAATCCAGTGATACTTTATCCATTGGTCCAGCTGAGGCTCTTCAAAACCTCCTTCTGATGCCAAAACATCTACAGGCGTATACTTACAGGGACTCTAGGACCATATAGGAGGACATCTAGAGACTCTAAGGGTGTCAGACAGAGGTGAACGGGAACATACATTTCAGGTCCAGTTGCTACTGACCAGCTGGGAATTCCCAGGAAATTACCTCTTGTAACTAGTGTCCCTCTAACCATACAGGAGGTCAACCACCTGACCTTTGGAGTCCTCTTCTTTGTCCTGGTACAAGAAGGAGCAGGTGCAGTACTTCAGAGCTCCTCTAAAGTCAAAACCAGTAGGTCCAGTAGTCTTTTGATCATCCACTAGTCCACATAGTGTCCTAAGGAGGGTGCCTTGGGATGCCACCTTTACGGTTGGCACTAGGTAATGGGTGGGGTTGAGTCTTGGGAACTCCCTAACTAAGGGGGTAAATATTACTAGAAGCAACCCTACCTATGTTTTCAGTAGTTCATGTTTGGTTTACTGCAAACAGGCCAAAAATAACATGTTATTTAAAGAAATAAAGGACCCAACCTTACTCAAGCAAGGAATATCTTGTTCCTTTAACTGGGAAAACTCTTAAGTTTTTTGTAAAACCCTCGGTGTCATGCTTTATCAGAGGGTCCTTCCCGTTGCGCTACAGAATGGGGCTTGCTGTGACCAAACTAATTACGCGCGATCACTGATTAACAGACTATGAGAGGCAGATTTTCCTGCAGGGAAGGAATGAAGTAAAAGGAAAATGCATTTAAAATTACCTGGCTAGTGGGTAAAGTACTTTATTCTGACCGCTAGTTGGTAAGGTTAAAAACGAGAGATGAATAGGGTTATTAGGAATAATGTTCCTACACCCTACTGGTTGACATGTTTCAAGCCTACCCCTTTTGGCTATTGTTCAGGACCCAGTACAGTAAATTTAAAAAAACGAGTTCTACTCCTTTAGTTGTTTTCTAATTGCAATTCACAAAGAAAAACAAAAAACAAAGTGCAACAATCACACATGCACGCTCAGGTGCACAATTCTTTCATACCACCTGGTCTTTGCATTGTTAATTTCTGTAAGAAAAAGGAGAAAAGGTAAATGAACAATGATTATCTGTTTCCATGTCAACTCTGCCGTACCAGGAAGGGATGAACCATAAAGCCCTTCAACCATGTTTGCACCGCCTAGGTGAAAGGAAATAACAATCCATTAGTGACTTGTCTGCACACTTGTTTGTGGTTGCCTGTGACACTTCTAGTGAAAAGCTTATGGTCACTAAATTAAAAGAAACACACACGACATGTCCGTTGCACTTGTATTTCATTATATCGAGTGAATCTCTATTTAAGGGCTGTAGAATAAATGGTGGCTGTTAGCATCACACAAAGCACATATACACATTCACAGAAGAATCACATACATATTATCAATAAAGCCCGCGCTTCATGGTTTCACCAGCGGAGAGTTCAGCCTCTAGTTGTACACTGTGGTGGGAAAAATAGTTTAAAGTTATTGGTATTATGAGGGAATACGATCTTTTGCATAAGATTAGCGAGTCGCTGTGTTCCAGGCTTGTTGAGGACTCACCTCGTCTCAGCCGTACTCCTCAGAAATACCTAATGGTTTGCCGCTCGGGCCCCTTATCTTACCCAGTCCCGCAGCGGAAGTTGAATAAAAAGACCCATGTGCATGTACGTGTGCTGCCGTGGGCTGTTCTCCGAAGGGACAAATGGTGCGCCGACCTGTCAAAATGGACCCCATGTGTGGGCCGATGCGCAAAAGTAGGAAGTATGAAAAAGTTTTGGCCATGACCAAATTGTCGAGATAGGTAACGGTAATATTCAAACCATGTCAATTGTTTGAATAACGGCAATGCAGTAGAATGTTGCTAATTTTAGTTCTAATTGGTGGGGTATTGTTTATGAGGGAAAAAAACAACAGGAAGTCTTTTTCCAAGCTAGTTTTAGGGCAAAATGGTCCCTTGCCCTTACAAAGGTTGTTCATGTGTCTGTAAACACGTGTTCTTGTCGGTGGTGTTTACAAGGGGTCAATAATTATTTTTTAATAATTACTTATAATGTTGTTCATAGGAGGTCATGTTTTTACAAAGGGTCACTAGAAATTTTGTCTTCCAGGAGGTCATGACATGTACCTGAAACACCATCGTTGAGTTAGTGTGTTATGTACGTAAAAGGGTATCTGTTTCTACTTTGTTTGAGGTATTGTGATCAACTCTATGGGGGCTTCTTAAGGCCACACCCTTTTTAGGAAGTGAAACATCCGATGTGTTTGGGCGAACCTGCTCTGCATTCAGTCTCCATACACATATATCGAAAAAACTGGTATTTCGCAATATAAAAATATATATATATAAAATATACAATCTCAGTCAAGTGTTTCCAGCAGTTGGCAATTCATGGTATAAAGCCATTGTTGTTCCTTTTCATGGAGCCTGTTTTCTACTGAATCATGATGTTCCATTGATTCCAGTACAACCCATTTGAAATTTTGGACCATGCATTCTCATCTATATATAGTGTGTGGACATTTTGGTAGTTGACCTCTCGCAACGCACATTACTCCTATGTTCACAGATTCTGGTCTTCACCTTTCTTGTGGTCATTCCAATATAGTTAAGGCCACAAGGGCATGTAATCATATAGACAACCCTCTCTGCGTTGCAATTGTTGAACGTCCTAAGTTGCCATGTGATCCTATCATTGAGTGTGAGTATACTGATGACGCCAAACAGAAAGCCATCAGTATACTCTCGGAGAGGACCCGGTAACTTAGAATCCGTAACATTGACGGCCATGGGCGAGGAGTATCAGATCATTTAGTCGAAGGACCGCATAGAAAAAGGACTGAGGAGCTTGGCTATCCAACATCATATTGTCGGTCTATATACAGTTGTGGTGCAATCCAGAGTTGTCTGTGCCCATATTAAAACAGTGGTATCGGCGAGGTTTCTTTAAGTGCCTAGTCCTGATGAGGCCCAGATAAAATGGGCTGAAACATGTCGACTTCACATTGAAATAAGCCCACATTATTTTGATTTGTATTTATAAAGAAAACTTATAACACTAGCCTGTAATAGAAATAGGGTTGAGATATATGTGTCCCCTGGCAAGTGTTGATGAGAGGGCTATCTTTCTTGATAGGCTGCGATTCATAGTTGTTTGTGAAATAATTGGTCACTCGCAGCCACACAAATATTAGGGCAGCAAGGACTCCGTATTGTGAGACAGAAATGTATCAACTTTGTTTGTATCATTAGTTGTGTTTGTATTAATGTATTTTATGTAAATATCTGTAATTGATATGTTTCTAAAAACATATATATGTATATATATATATATTAAAAAAACGGATGTAGAGCGATATGCATCTGATCTAAAAAACCAGTGTGAGTGCCATTACAAATAAAATAATTGGTTTCTCTAAAGGTGTATTTTTTCCGATGGATTAATTTAGGTTTCTGGCAGGTTGGGCAGGTTGAGAATTAAGTTTGTTGGATCTATTCCGCCGCATCATACTTTTTTGTCCTTGCATTCTTCTCCACAGCAGCAAATCCTGGGACTTCTCACGGAAGGTGTATCCGGCCTTGTGGAGCCCTCATTAGCTACAGATTGCTGCTTCCACTGGAGAGATTAGGTCCAAATGTAGAAATGAACTTCACCCAGCAGCTCCCCGACATTGATGCCTCCTCCTTGGACAACACCGGCTGCCTTGACCCACTGAACTTTTCCTTCTCAGGCATTTTATTTAAAATTTCTTATAAATCTGAAGGTAAGTGGAGACCAGGCCCAATCCCCTTTGTGTATCCAAATCACGCTAAATTGCAGTAAACTATAACTTTTGACTTTGTCCCAATGTCAGGTGTGGTAGTTGGCGAGTGGCGGTTGGCATGTTAATATGGAAAACGTTGATGCTGATATGAAAAACACATCTTTATTAGTAGATTTGCCCATTGTGAACTCCACATCAACCCTGACTTGCAAATATGTAGTCAGGCAAGAACTGAGACCAAGGCCCGAGGTTATTGATTGACAGGTCACAGGTAGGGTGGCACGTAGCCAGCAGACAAACGCATGGCCAGGAAACCTTAGATCAATCCCACAGATAGGTGAAGCAATACTACAATGGTTAAAAAACCCAGCTAAAGCACAAATGCTGGAGGATAGGGTACGTGCATGCCCAAAATACCATAAATTTAGATGCCACATGAGTTAAGAACATATAGCCAATCAGCACATGCAGTAATCTCTCGATCCTCATGCCGGACATCTGGACACGTTACCCACTGGCAACATTGTGTCCATACAAGGTCGGGGCCCTCTTGTATTATCCATTAGACAATGAATTTATGACTCCAAAGGCAGCAACAAAAATCATTGGAAATCTTTATTACCTACGATGAACTCGATATAGGAAAGTTGCAGATCGATTGTAAATTGAGACAGTCCTCAAACTGTTCCTGACTTCCCTAATGCCTCTTTTCTCTTTTTCAAGGTACTTCATGTTCAAGTAACAGGAGCGTTGATCTTTTAGGTGCTAGATCTTACGAAAAACTTTAAAAATTCATAACTCTGGTCCTACTGTCATTTTGGTGTCAAATAATTTTACTCTATTTTTCTAAATTGGTGTGGGATTTTCCTTGTGTTGTATTCTCACTTTATTGCTGTTAAGGTTTGCTACATAAATTCTTTACACATTGCTTCTAAGTTAAAGCTGAGTGGTTGTGAAGAAAGCTACCAGAAGGTTACGTAAAGGTTAATTTAGTGACTTTTCTGGTTCACCCTGACAAGGGTTGTGGCTGTTACTTGAGAAGGGCTCACACCCCCTCAACCAACAACCCAGTTCCTCACAATACTCTACAGTCAGCTGGGCTAATAATGTAACTTTCATAAAAAGGATATTGTCAGAAGGTCTAGGGAAGTTGATTTCAAGGTATTTAGGTTATGGAATTTCCTTATGGAATTAAATGGACATTTGGTATTCTCACTATTTGCAAATTCATTTAACTGACTAAAGATTCCTGTGGAAGTAAATCTATGTTCTATCCTCATGATCATTAAGGTTACATACATACTTGATTTTTTTAGTCTGTTTTGGAAACAATCATGAAAAGATTTTCTTCTATCTAATTGATTCTTCTCAAGTCAAAATAATCTTGGTAATGCTTTGACTGATCATAAATAATTTTTATATTGATTCAGCCACTTGGACAGTCCACTTAAAATCACAGAATTCACAGAAAACATTTTGAAAGCAGAACAAAGCACAGAAGTGAACATGAATATGGCGACAGGGCTTACTGGTAGCTGTGAGGTGGATGGGCAAGCATTATTTGCTTGTTTAGAGCTGTGGGTGGGAGGCATGCAGTATACAAGTGTCAGCACTGCCTTGAGGATGGCTTTGCATTTGTAAGTTTTGCTGCATGTACCACCACTAGACAATGAACTACAGGACTGAGAATCTCCAGTACTCTCACAAGAGTTGGAGATGGCGACAGCCATCTTGGATAACTTCTCTCGCGTTTCATAGTATTCTTGCTACACAGTCGAGGTTTGCTGTAGTGATGACTATTGCTTAGTGGATTTTGAATAAAGTTTTTGGATGAACTTTTCTTTATGATAAACAGCTTAGAGCCATTCTCGCTTTCAGATAAGGAGGAGAATAAGATGGGGAGAGGAGTTGGCCTAGTGGCTAGGTTGGTCGACCTCAAATCTTGGTAACTGGGTTCGAGTCTCTGTAATGACCCTGAACATCCTTTGATTCTGGACAAATCACTTAATCTTCCCCTGCCTAACAAAAATAATTAATGTGGCCTCATGTAATGCAACTGGTACGATGTAAAGCGCTTTAATACCCGATTCGGGTCAAGTTTGCGCTACATAAAACTCTGTTAAAAAAAAAAGGATAAGTATTCTTGATAATGAAGAAATTCCATCAGCAAACATCCATGAATATTATATGTATAGATGATGAGCATTTAAGGTACAAGGGGTAATTTATTTGTTGCAGAGAGGCAAACCAGAAATTGAAGCACATCCTTTTCAGGAAGTGTTCACGTATGAATTTGAAGGTAGTCGTCTTTTTAATAGGGAGAAAGGTTACTATATATCTATGTGATTACTTATCTTTTGCTACTATTCAGTTTTAGGAGAGTCTGTTTCTTATTAAGTCCATAGAGAACTGATTACATGGTGATACCTTCAAGGTATAGCACTGTCACTGTGAGAGTTTGATGCTGAACTTTCATGACAGAATATTGCAGATGTTTTATTTATTTTTAGATATACATTTCACCTACAGGCGTCAGTACCCATCAGAGTGATGAGGCAGAAGAGTGTTGTTTTCGGTGTCTCAGCTTTATCTCTTAACCAATTCTCCTTTCACCACTTTTGTTACTGGTCTCAGATCTCATTTTGTGTGTATTTAGTAGTGGTTGTAGGGAGATGTAGAAGAGTGTATCACTCTAGTAGGATTCAGGGATCAAGGTTAGTGCTTTCAGACACTGTTATACTGCAAACCTGAATAAACTTCATAAATCCTAAAAGACTAATTTACAACACAACATAGTGCATGGCACTACTGTCTGTCCATATATTACAAGTCGCTGTATAAAAATAGCTGACATTATAATTAATTAAGAAATTAATTAAGAAAGGCAGCTCCCTCCATCATCTCCTTGTGTTTGATTTGTTCACCCTAAGTTTACTGGGTATGCTCAGGTGTGGGTCCCTTTCTCCCTTTGCCATTGGATTTGAACTAGCCTGGCTGATGTGGGGTGTCACCCGAAAACCAGTCCCAGTATGCTTGTTTTGGTCCAGGGAAGACCTGGCTTTGCAGTTTGGGCTGGACTGTTCCCATGAGGCACAGGGTCTAGACTGATTAGCATATAGCTGGGTCTGAACTGGGGTGGTAAAGTGAGCCAAAGAATGATAATGGATTCAACCTGGATTTGTGGCTGGGGTGAGTGTCTGAAAAGTTGGAGCACCCCGTCCATCATCTCCTTGTGTTTGCATTATAATGAATTACTTCATCAGTATCAATAAGTATTCATACATTTATTATTTAGTAGTTTTATATAATGCTTACCAGACCCCAGGGTATTAGAATGATTTACAAGCAGAACCGTTGTACGATTGGAAATGAACTAACCTTTATAGTTATGACGGGTTTTATGGCACTGAGCAACATAGGTGGGACATTTCCCCATTCTCTTTACAATGAGATAAACATAAGTCAAGCATTTAGGGAAAAAACTAACTTATATATTAGAAATCATACAATAGGGGGAGTCTGTGCCAACATGAAGATCTACATTTTCCGCTTTGTAGATTTTATTGGAGTAATATGTGTTTCATTTGGTTCCTTTTTTAATATCAAAAGAGGGGTTTGTATGTATTGCAGGCTAGTTAGAGTTCCAGATTGCAGAGGTGCTTCTAAAAAAAAATTGAAAGATGGTTCTTCCTTTCTGATATCAACATGGTTCTAGAAGCATAGATTCTGCACTATATAGTGAGCGGGAGCCTCCTGTGTTAGTTAAATTATGTGTCAGATATTTTGGGACATCCATATTTAAGTCTAAAATCTATTTTAGCTTCATACAGTAACTATTTTAGAGTCCACAGGAATAGGGCATGGTGATCAAAGGTTTTTGCACCTCAATCTTGTCTTGATGTAGTGGGGAGTGCAGCTGTCAATACAGCCAAATATCATTTGAAAATCCTTAATAGAAGTCAGATTCTGGCATTTATGCAAATTAAAATTGGTCACAATCAAAAAACTGTTTAACACAATCAATGATACAAACTTTGCAGTTCATTATCTTTAATTTGTCTAGCCAGGATCGTCCTAGGATTGAGCTCTAGAGGGATGAAATTAATAGGAATTCAGTTTTATGTGGGTTTGATTTCAGGTTTCAAACTGTGGGAAAAGCTCCAGCTTTGGGAATTTCCGCATAACCTTTTGTGGGCAATCAGGCTGCTTTATGCAAATACTTGGGTCAAGATCAAGGTCGGGGATAGGAAAGGATCCACTTTACAAAGGAGAGGAGAACAGCAATTGGTTTAAAGCAAGGGTACATGCTTGCACCCCTCCTATTCAATATGTACATCGCAGATCTCTCTACATACCTTCATGAGTTGGTGCCCCACATGCAAGCTTTGGTGGTTTTCCTTTATCCAACATCCTCTATGCGGATGACTTGCTTCTCATTAGTAATACCCAAGCAGGGTTACAAAAGTTAACTAAACGCTTAGCAGTTTTTTCAGCTGAAAATCAATTTGAGATCAACCTTAACAAAAACAAGGTAATCCTGCTAAACCGGCGTATCTCCAAGCAGAGCAAATGGCTGCTCAATGGATCCCCAATATAGAAAACAAACACATATGTCTATTTAGGGGTCAGGTTATGTGCCACAAAAAGAACTTTTTAGAGGGAAAACAATTGCCTCAATTTTTGCCTTTGCGACCCTAGTGAAATCCCACTAGGGACATAATCTTAAACCCCTAGTCACAGTAATTAAGGCGAAACTGATCCCAACTGTTTCATACAGAGGTGAAACAATGTTAGGTTTAGATATCAGCCTACTGGAGAAGCTTACAATACAAATGTATAAGCAAATTTTCCAGCTACTGAGTTTGGATTCACCTGCACACGTCACAGTCGAGTTTTCACTGGCAAATCAATCCCGAGCCAGGTTAACGGCCTTTGTAAAATGCTTTTGCAAATTGAGAAGCGCTGATAAGGACTCACTAGCTCATCATGAGCTGTGAACTCTGACTACTCACAAATGACGTCTGTGTAGCTCATTATGTTTGGTTCGAAATCAACCTACAAAGAGGGAGACGTGGATGTAAAGGATCATAACAGCATCTTGAGATGCTCGGCTTCAGTGAATATTTGGCAGATGAACACAAGGGAGCTAGTCTTTAAGAGAATGGTACACAAAAGTATCAGGCTGAAAAGTCGGGGGGGGGGGAGTTAAAATAACTTTATCCAAACAAGCACATGGTTGGCTGGTGCTAAACTTATATGTGGAGCAACAGGATCAGTACTTCCTTGAGGCCGCCTACTCTGTGAATGTTAAGAGGAAGCTAATGTCAATAAGACTGGGGGTGCCCAAATGGCAGGAGAAAAGGCAATGGTAGGACCCGAGGTGTTGTTTATGCCATCAGACAAAGGAAACATTACTGCACGTTCACTGCCTCTGCTCCTACCTAATTGGGCAGCGGAGGGCCTTGCTGCAGAACTAATTTAGTATCCTAGGAATAATAATTTGAAAATCAGCTGCTATGGAGTCCCTAAATCCTCGGAACACTAAGATGACTATTCAGCTGATGCCGTTTATTGACTTTAAAAAAAAAAAACAGGCTGAGGCCAAAGACCCCGTTATGTAGGGCCTTAGACCCTTTGCCCCAAGTGTAAACGGTGGACAGTGGGTGTGCACTGTAGGTAGGTTGCCAGGTGCCCTGTATGCGGGTTGCTTGGTGTGTAGTAAGAAGAACAATGCAATTCAGTGCAATTCTTTATTCAGATAAAAAATCCCAAAAATATCAATTGAATTATAAAACTAATTAACACTACAAATAAAATATTTAAAGTTCAAATGCAAGAGACGTCTACAAAATAGATTCAGTATTATAACAGAAATATATTAAGAGGCCTACATTGGAAACAGTCATATATCCTGTCATAATTACTGTACACAGGATAAATATAGGCTTTTTTATCAGTCTCATCAAGTAGATTTTCTAGGTGATTATATGTTTTCCTTCTCTTTATTGTGCTGGAAACATATTTAAGAGACTGCAAAACATACTTCCACAGGACTTAAGTTACATAGTTAAAAGCATCCTTAAAACAGAACAATGTATTTACAATACATAACGGTTTTTAAAAATTGTTTCCTAATATCCTGATACAATTTACTGAACAAAATAAAGTGCTGGGTAGATTGTGCAGTTTTACCATTGCATGGACAATTTGGTAGATTCTTTGTCCATACCCCGATTTGTGGGCACCATGGGCCAGATATACGACCATAGCAAAAAATGGTCGTACGTCTGGCCCTATGAAATGTAAAGAGCATAGCCGAAGCCTAGTAAGAACCTATCCTGTATACTAGTTACATATGATAGATAACTTTGGATACCTTTAGGCAAATAGCCACAGGGTCACCCGGAGTAAAATTTGTGTCTATAATTTTTAGGAGGCTATTCACACGGCCATCTAGTGCCAAAAAATCTCCAATTATTTCTTTGATAATCTTTATTCCAGTTTTAGACCATATTTCATTCCATTGGCGCAGTAGTATAAAATGTGTCTTCAATAAAGGGAATTGCTCATCAATTGTACACGATATACGACAAGGTAGATCAGGGTACTGCCAGGAGTCTACATAAAATGTTGTTCTCCATTTTTTGTATTGATTTTAAGTTTGACAGACCCCACAAAGCAGCACCATAATTGACACTACTGATACATTTACTTTTATATAGCTGTAGAATTTTATTTATGGGTTTGCTTCCAATTTTAGCTATGAATCTAAAAATGGCCTCTGCTGTTCTAGAAAATTTCATTCTTGCAAATTTCTGATGGGAGTTCCATGTACTCATATTACAAAAATGAAGACCCAAGTATATAAAACGATCTACCTCCACTAATTTCTGCGCTTTGACCAAGTGAGTTCTCTTCTTTGCTTTGGCTAGACCACAAGCCATCACAAAAGTTTTTGTTAAATTTAGTCTTGTATCCCTGTCTTCCATAAATGTAGTAAAGCCTTCAGTCAGTTGCTGCAAGCCATATGTGGTCTTTGATAACAATACCGCGTCATCGGCATAGCAGAAGACTGGGGCTAAACGTTTGCCGATTTTGGGGGTGATCAGCAGCCAGTTGTTGTAAATATGTGTCCAACCCATTAATATATAATGAAAACAAAAATTGGGCAAGAATGCACGCCAGGCGGATACCTCTTGTGATTCTAGAACAACCAAAGAAATATCATCATGGGTAGAAACCACAGCTATGTTGTCTGGATTAAAAATCCCACCAGAATGAGATAGCCAATCAGCTGATTGCACATGAGTCACAATGGCAGGAGCAGATGAATCCCTGAGGAACAATTGGTTTATTGTCTTCCAGAATACAGAACAATCCCTCAGTGGAGCTGCCTGCTCTATATCTTCCTATGCCTTCAACTGCAGTTGAGTTTTCTTTTTAATTAATGCTTGTTTATAAAGTAACCGCATATTTTTTTCTTCCTGAGTATTTCTAGGACAAGCTTGCAGGGCTTATTTTAAAAGTTTGATTCGCATATGAACATTAACAATCAAACCAACCCAACTTATTTGCGTTTTTAACTTTAGACCTACCTTTTTCGACTATCTGCAATAACAGCTGTAAGCTTACAAAAGCTTTGAGTATTTTATGCAGGAATAGATTCCATTCCGTACATGTAATAAATTAATCTTTATTATCATTGATGATTTTTTCCAGCAGGTAAGTTTCATTTATGCGCACTCACCGTAGGCTGATCCCAGTATGACCTTCCGGTCCAAGGTGAGTCGCTAACTGTTCCCCATCCTTGTGTTGAACCTTTGTGTTAAGGACTAGGAATAGAGGTTGGTGATCACTGGGAGGGCAAAACCCTCCATGAATCAAACATAGTTAAACCATGCTTAGAGATTAATATATGATCAATTAACGAGAAGTTACCCCAATAAATTGGCAACATATTATTTTCCGAGTCTATAGTCTGTGCCATCAGTTCTAAATCATGCTTACAGATTAATTTATTCAGTGATTCCCAATATACATCAGGCATGAAATAAGACTGCCCATTTCTGGATTTGTCTGTATATCCACAGACTTTATCTATTGCAGTTAGACATACTGTAATGGTAAAATCCCCCAACCAAATTAGAATATTGGGAGCTGTACTGCCTTCAACATACACTTCTAACTCTTTCTGTAGATCAAAGACCACCATGCTCTTGAAGGAATCAAAACTGTTATTATAAAAGTTAATTGCCACAATTCCCAAATCATTTTTTGATTGGAGATGCAAAATCTTCAAATATGGAGAACTTATGTATGACTTTATCAGTGGGGTTAGGGTAGAGACCAATACTTTTAATCCCCCTTTTTCTCTCCCATTAGATGATGGGATAGCTTGAGTAATGACAGAGGAATAACGTTTGATGTGAAATAGCCCCTTATGACATGTCTATTGAAGGCAAATTAATTGTGAGGTTTTTAAAGACGTATATAATTCTATGTTAGCCAACTTACTATTAACTCCACTCGAGCAGCTGAGGGTCAACCAAGTGTTCTGTGAGGCTGCACTTGGAGTATTGGCTGAATGGGATATCTGTGCGGCTGCGCTGAACGTCCTGCAACTGAGTTTCATTGAATATCATGTAAGTTGCCCACACATGCTTTTAGGGGCATCTGATTATGAGGAGCACGTTTGTTCCTTCGAATTACTTAATTGGATGGTATTCCTTTTTACTACCAACAATATGGATAGTCTTTTGGAGGGAATTGCTTTATTTCCTGAAGCAATGTTTTTATTTTGTTGACAATTTCGATTTTTTGCCAATTTGGTTTTTTCAAAAAACTTTGAACTCTGTCTTGGTCCATTGTCTATGTACTATGGTCTTACCAAGGGATGGGTGTTATCTGGTTCTTAGGATATCATAGGGCCCTTAGGGACATTTTCGACATTGCTAAGTTAGCATGAGCTTTACTGCCATGATGCAGCCTTTGCGCACGTTACTACATGACTTCGTTTTTGCAAGACTCTGTTTGTGTCTTTCACATGAGAACAGGCTGCTTTCGCGTTCTCTGACTTTCCTGGAGTTTAGTCTGAACAGGATGTGCAAGGTCGATCAACAATGCCCCTTGTTATTCTGTTCAGGTCAGTCCCTATCACCTATACATAACATGCTACACACAGCTGAAGTCCTGAAGACTCGTGCCTTGATATTATGTTGTTTCATGTTGTTTTAACACACTTGGAGAAAGCTGTTACATGGAGCTCTGCTGTTCCTATGATGTAAACCTTACATCCAGGCTTTAAGGTATGGGGTCTGCTGTCAAAGCCCAGAAATTGTCCTTTTTATAAAATAAACTTCTTCTAGTCAAGGGAAGGGTGGTCAGGCCTATAGGCCCCTATTTCCACAGTCTTTATAAAATGATTTCTCCCTTTGTATTCTATGGAATTGTAACAATGCTAATGGTGCTGAGTTTATGCATTTTGCTGCTAGTAGTGGCACGTATACTGTATTGTAGGGCACGATAGTTAAAATAAACATTTTGAACTATTTTAGTGACTATTCTCATTGTGGACAAGTACGAGTGAGTGAGCGAAAGAGTACATCTTGCTCCCGCAATTCCTGAGAGAGCAGGGACTGTTGTGTTCTGGGTTGTCTAATCATTTGTAGCTCCGTGATATTTGAAGGAGAACAAATGAGACACTATAACTAGTCGGTTTGGGATTTTGGGTACTAATGTGCTAGGTTGGTACACTATCAAGAACAAAAGGGAGAGCTAGGGACAACAAAGGGGGGTTGTGTCCAGATCCCCTGGAATTAGATAAGCTTTGTCAAAGGAGGACACGCCCAATGTAGTGTGGTACGATCAAATGAAGCTGATGTTTGGGAACCCACCAAGTGGGTTAAAAGACCCCTCACACACCAACCTGGTTGGTGTCATGCTTCATCATCGGGGCCCCAACCGGGTGGCCGAATGCCTCCCGGTTGTGCTGCGACGCCTGACTACAGCGGAGCTGGTGTAGTGCAAAAGTGTGATGTGGTGATAATTTAAAAAATACCGCTGAGAGTCCTTACCATTGGAAGATTTATTATTGGCGGCTCAGGGTATTGGTTAAAAAGATATGTGGTGCAACTAAATGAAGAAATAATTATCTGTTAGTTGGCTATGTGGTGGGTCTACATGTTTCAGCTCTCTAATAAAAGTAATGAGGAGCTTTCATCAGGACCAGTGTGAAGTGAGTGGCAAAAGGTGAAGTGCCACGTGGTGAAAAATTAAAAAGTCTGAGTTACCTACACACTCGCTAAGGTGTGTGGAACGCGGTGTCAACACATTAGCGGACACTAGGCGCAAACCTGTGGAAGAAAAGACAAGACAGCATACAATACATATGAGAGATTAACATTGGTGCACTGGATGGCAGGCAACATACAAATAGTTTTAATGTGCTATGAATGATCAAACCTGTCTTCAATGAGCGTACCGTGAGTGACACACATACCTATGAAGTGTATCATGCTGCTATGCAAAGGAGCGGAGGCAAGACCATTAGGAATGCTAGGTAATGCGTAAAACGTTCTGTGGACTAGGGGTGCCAGGTGGTAGATATCGCGGCACTACGTAGGACTATAAGTGAAAGTCACACGAACAGGCGCCAAGTGATTCTGCTGGCAATGATTACGGAACCTCTGAATGAGGTATGTATACAGTGAGGGGCCCAGGGTGCGCTGAAAGTGAGGGGCTGAATGGAGCCTCCAAGCGCTGAAGAAGAGTACTGGGCACAGGCTCAATAGAACAATGCGCAAAAGTAGCAGGGAGAAAGGATAATTACACTATGGCTGAGTGAAGGCGCTGTGCAGGAAGCGGGAGGGGGGCGCTTCTTACAACAGAACTGTAGGTAAAAAGAAACAACAAGTTTAGAGAGCGGGGCTGGCAGGAAAGAGACGGTATCCTGCTAGAGTAAATATGAGACACCTTACTTGGTTGTGAAGCTACCATCGCCTTGCACCTACTGTGGCCTCCCGAAGTCCCGGATGCTGACGGACCTCGGGGGGGGGGGGGGGAGGGTTAAATAGGGAGGAGCGCCATTGTATACGTGCGTTGGTCCTGGCTGGCTAGGGCGTTACTGGCTGTAATGCGCATGCGTGTTAGAGCAGCGTAGTGATGGCGCGCATGCGCGGAATGGATCGTATGCTAGTGCTTTACATTGTGAAGCGCGCATGCGTGTAGAAGTTGCGCGATGCGTGAATGGTTGCCAGGGGTAATGGAGGATGTCATGCGTCTAGCGAGTGACTTTTAGGAGACGCAGGTCATGTTAGTGAAACCAGGTGTGGCTGGGAATTCGCACACAGGGAGCGATCCAGGATGGAACAGAGGAGAGGCAAGACTGTACAGTGCCCGGGAGGGGGCGCGGGAGGTGGTGCATGCAGCCCTGGACAGCTGAGGAGAGAGAGCCAAGTATTAGGGCTAAAATAGGGGGTCTAAGATGGCCAGATGAGCCAGAGTGGGAATACAGTGTGGCGAAGCCTATGGATAAAGGCATGGTGGAGACGACCCAGGTGGTCAGGACTTTCTTAGGCAGTTCCAAGGGATGTTATCGTTCAAGCCAGTGATGTGGCTCGAAAGACGATAGATCCATCTTTGTTCCTGTTCTAGGAGGCGAGACTGGATGTTGGGGATGTTGTTGTCCAAGGCTTCAAGTATCACCCATCTCATGTCGTTTGTCGTGTGGCCTTTTTCCAGGAAGTGGTTTGTCATTTTGGTGGTGTTTTTCTTGCAGCGGATGGTGCTGCGGTGCTCACAGATACGGGTTTTGACTTTGCGGGTGGTCATTCCAATGTAGGTCAGATTACACGGACATGTGATGCGATATACAACATTCTCTGTGTTGCAGTTGGTGTGTTTTCGTAACTCCCATGTCTTCCCAGGTTCCAAATTTAGCTGCTTGGTTGTCTCTGTGATGTGGCATACACTGCAGTTACCACAGGGGTGGTGCCCCTTGATATCGGGGAGGCCCCAGGCATTGAGTACCGTGTTTGGAGGTCTGGTTGGGGCCACTGGTCTGGTAGACACAATGGTGTCCTTGATGGATCTTGCCCTTTTAGTAGAGAGAAGGGGAGGATCCCAATTTAGGTGGCCTGTGTTGAGGATCTTCCAGTTCTTTTTAACGATCTGCGCAACCTTGTTGGACACTGTGTTGTACGTGGTGACACATGTGAGTGGGGGAGGGGTGGGTTCTTTAGGGTACGTTGTGAGAAGACCCTCTCGGTTTTGGTTTCTGGCCCTTTTGTTAGCGGTCTTAGTTATGTGCCTTGGGTAACCGCGTTGGTGCAGTTTCAGGCAGAGGTCTTGGGCTTGTATTTTGTAGTCTTTGGGATCGCTACAGTTTCTGCGAAGTCGCAGAAATTGGCCATACGGGAGGTTTTCCCGGAGGGCCCGTGGGTGGAAGCTGGAAAAGTGGAGGAGGGAGTTGCGTGCAGTGGGTTTGAAGTGTGTTTTGCTCATGAGACCTCCTGCCACTGCATAGATGTCGAGATCCAGAAAGGTGGTATGGTATCTGTCAAAACTATGTGTGAAGCGCAAATTAGGGTCACACGTGTTTAGCCAGTCACAGAAGGTGTTGAGTGTTTCACTCGAACCTTCCCAGATGAGGAGAATGTCATCAATGTAGCGCTTGTAGAACTTAATATGTGGACTGCGTGGCTGGTTGTTATTGAGCAGATGTTTGGTCTCAAAGCTAAAAACATACAGGCCCGCTATGCTGGGAGCGAAAACGCTCCCCATTGATGTACCGTACTTCTGTAGGTAGAGCTTACCCTCATATTCGAAGTAATTCTCCTTGAGTGTGAGGGTAGCGCACTTCAGGACAAAAGAGGGGGGCGTGTGGTATTGCCAATCAACCTCATTGAGGGGCTGTTCAAGAACACGTAGGGTATCATCTTGGGGGAGGCTGGTGTACAGACTTTCCACATCCAGCGACACCAAGAAAGAGCTTTCGGGATCATAATGAATGTTAGCTAGGAGTCCTAGCAGATCTTTGGTGTCTTTGAGATACGTGCTTGTGGACTGGACCAGGGGTTGTAAAAAGTGGTCACAGAAGCGTGAGAGGGGTTCCAAAAGGGACCCAATGCCTGAAACAATCGGGCGACCTGGGGGGGGGAAACTGTTCTTATGGATTTTGGGAACAGTATAAAAGTATGGTATTTTTTCTTGGGTGGTGGTCAGGAATTTGGCCTCACTTTTAGAAATGTGCCCATTTTGTTCAGCTTCTCCTACTAGGGTCTGGATTTTCGCTTTGAGTGAGGTTGGTACACCCCTATTCACTGAGGTCCTGTTTTCCTGCGCATAGTTCTGTGTATGTGCAGATTCCCTGCAACAGTCCTTGTGTTCCCCGCTGTAAAGGTATAATGACTTTAGAGTGTGCTTAAATACTGCCTTTTTAGGTCACGCCTCGCCAGCTTGCATGTGCTGTCTGCAAGCCCTTATGTAGTCAATAATAGAACTCTATTCCCGGCTGCTACTTATTATTGGTTCAACTTCTACGTCTCTCTTCTTTTCTGCCTTCTAAACTCCCTTGAGTTAAAGGCTGAGGAGCACCGGTAAAGTACATTTTCCTTACACTTGCATTCCTTATCTGTGGTTGAAGAACTCTTTTTTTCAATCATTGGTTTCCACCCGTCGCCGCGACAAACATTTAAGTGAAAGGATGAATGTGTATTGGGCATTGCAGAGTACACCCAAAACATACACATATCAGCAAACCGACCCTTTAGGCAAAATACAGAGGTGGTTCCTACTTTGTACATCTTAGTCAAAAACTCATTAACCTCTTGACACACCCTTTAAAGGAATGGCTTTGCACTACTTAGCCAATTTCACTCATATTAAAAGGCCAGCCTAAGTGAAGGTGGGTGAAGTCATGGTGGTTGATGTAACAGGGGTCAAGTACAAAGGAACAGAGTGCTAATCATGTGAAAAAGCTATCATGAGACTGAACCATCAAAACAAGGCCTGTATTACTTAGTACTCTGCATCACACCTCAAGCAGGATGAATAAGGGAGCCTGTCCGAACTTATTTTAACCTTATGTCACAGCTCAGACGATAAATCTGTGTGTAGGCTCAGATCACATTTCACAGCTACAAAAGAGGAACAAATCTTGAGATTTACCAGTAGCCACCTAAATAGCACAAATGGGAACCCTGCCAAGTCCTTAACAATTTGCTAAGGAGGTAATATTTACACTTTGATTAAAGGAAAGCAAAGTTCATTACACAAGCTCTCACCCTCATTATTATTGTCATAAACATTTAACTTTCCAAATATTTGTCCGAGTTCAACATTTTAAGCAATTTCTAATTTTGAATTGTAAAGAAAATTGATATGAACCGACAGTGCACAAGGGAGTCTGGATTAGCCTGTTGATTGGACCCTTTCTACTTTTGTATGTGTTATTTGCAAGGGCGGCCCCACTGAATGCTTTTAAGCGGTATCTTCAGTTCACCTGGCAAGTTTATTTGTTGTCCTTGGAAGAAAAATCCTTTATAAAGAGCATCTGGTTTGGAAAATTCTCAGAGAATACTTGAACCTCCCAGAAGGTAAGTACCATTTCTGAAAATGTCTCTGTTTTATTCTTGTATTTTCTGCAGATCCTTTCAAAGTTGTTCAATGGTGAATATCTACTCATAAAAAAGTTTAATTTTAATGCTCTTCCATTTTAAACATGAATTCAGAGTTCATTTTAGTGGCACTGTGAACATTCTAAAGGGAGTCACTACATCAAGATATTGTTGCTTTGAATAAATATATGTCGACATAGCATAATCTAGACTGCCACCAAGAGAGCAAAGCACCCAGATGTTTAATCAACTGCGGATAGACGTCCATACTAGAGCAAAATTGAAAATTCCATATTCCCAAACCATTCACACAGAACAGTTCACAGAAAATAAACATTTCGAATTGTGTTGGTATGCTCTATTGTGATTAGCATGAATAAAGAAGCAGAATTATACATTTTTGATAACACAAATGGCAAAGAGGAAGGATTTTAATGCATCAAAGCATTCATTCTATTCACAAATGTTTCTTAAAGACGAATAGCTCGTAGCAAAGTGGAAAAAACTTTAATTGCCCTTCAAGAAAAAAGTACACATAATGCCTATAGTATATGAAATATGAAAAGATTGCTCAGGGCTGGCAGAACCACTTCCTCATCATGGACAAATCCGATTTGCATTAACCTACTACAGAAGTTCTCCATTTTCCTTTCTGTCATTTTCTGAAATAAATAGGATTACCAACTGGTTGGATAATAGCAATTGGAGTGTGCAATGCACAATCTCCAGCATAAGTATTTTTTATATTAAAATGTGTTTTACTTTATTGAAAGTAAGAAAGGAGACTTACTTTTGACGTCCATCTGAGTAATATTTGCAAATGTAATTGAGATGAGCGTTCGACCAAGATACACGTGAGATTAGTCTAAAGTTATATATAAATATGCACGTCTTGTGGCAGGCAACTTTTTAAATGAAACTAGGGGAATGCACAATACAACCTGTAAACTAACACTGGTTGTGCATATCTGGAGTCTCGGAGGTTTATCACCAAACGCACTCATATTAGGAATTACTCTAACCAACTAGAGCCTGGCATGCATCAAACTGCAAGACTGGGACAGACTTAAAACTGAACAAAGACTCACAACTCTGCTTTGGCTGAGGCCTAAGATGAGATTGGCTCTTATGGGAGTTTTATTTACCAAATCAGAACATTGAGGATGGATCAAATGATGTTAAGTATGACAGGAGTCAATGTGCTTTCCAGGCATGGCTTGACAGTGCAGCTGTGTGCAAGATATATTGTTACCATGGAAAAAGCAAAAACAAGGAGAAATAAAGCATTTCTCCCCATATTACAAACTTAAGACCTTAATTTTGGAGTTGCCTCCTATTTACACTTCTCTTGCAAATAGGGGGAAGCGTCAAAATTAACTGCCCACCCCTTTCACGCTAAGCATAGCGTGAAAGGGGGCCTTATTTAAAAGGCAATAAGAAAAACAGTGGGAAAACAGAGATATAAACCTCGGCACTCTTGTTCAGTTTTCTATTAAATCATAAAGTTGTTTAAACAAGTCAATCCAAATACCAGCAGGACATCAATGTAATTCTTGCTGAATCAATTTAATATGAATATATAACATAGTCTTAAGTTACAACGTTAAAAAGCAGTAACAATATAGTCAGGATTAAACAGCTTGATGTGACAATCCTCCTTTCAAGCGTTGAACCGGCAGTGGGAAACCCAATCTACCCTTGGAGGCTTAGGAATTGTAAGTAGTAATAAGTAACTGTGCCTACAAGGGATTTCGTTTAGAGCACTCAGTAATACTATTTCAGCAAATTATTTTATAGCTAAGCCCCAATTGGTGACTAACCTTTGAAAAATCGAAACAAAAATTCACTCACTTACATCATAATTCATGTATAATGAATGCTCTTAGACACAGGTGTGTATTTCTGAATTATTTTGCTCATTTAATGTGAGTAAAAAAAAAGGGTACAAAATGTGATAATAAAAACACATTGACAGAGGTAAAACAAATCATAGACAGAAATTGTAACCTTCAAATCATTAGTGTAGGAATCTATTTCAAACTTATAAACACAGAAAAAGAATCTGAAAAAGCAGAAAACAATTCCTAACAGAGTAAATCAGATGAGCTTGTCGACGTTTCGGTCTTGATGGCATGTGAGTCCGTTGGGCCATCTTCAGGACAGTGAAAGGAGAATTTACAATTGACCCCTGCATAGACATAATCGATTGTTATACGTTTGACACTCAAGAATAAAAAGAGAAATGACGCACCCATGTGAAAGCCAAAAGACTGACCAAAGATTGGTCAATCTAGAAAAATATAAAACCAGTGCACTTGGAAGAAGCTCAAAACCAGCCATGGGTCAGAAGAGCAAAGACCAGTTGGAAAAAAAGTGCCACACCACCAGCGAAGGTTAGAAGGTTATGGTGTGAAAGGACTGTCAAACCTAATTGATGAGACTTACTTGGAGCTGGTCAACCATGTGTCAAGAACCAGACGATTCACTGTATTTATTGAAATTTCCAGGTCACAGACACCGGAATACCGGAAACCAATTGGGGCTTAACCATAAAATAATTAGCTGAAATAGTATTACTGAGCACTCTAAACGATATCCCTTCTAGGCACAGTTACTTATTATTATTTACAAGGCAGCGTTAAGCCACGTTAAGTGTCTTGTAAATAAGGCAAAGCCCCTATCACCACGGAAACATCACAAAAAGTGACGTTCCCTTGGCGATAGGGGCTTGTACATATGCTCCAAGATTACATAAATATAAAACAAACTCTCAGCATGCTTCAATTCCTTAGGAGCAAGATACTTTAGTGGTAAAATATGCATTGTAAGTGGTACTGAATCATGAATTAAGGCAAACAGTCTGACAGAGTAATTATAGTAGGCCCCCTTCTAAGACTTCATTTAAGCTAATTTAATGTCATTTCATTTAAGATATATACTTTTTTGGTTGACAACCATATAAATATTACAAATAATAATTAAACGTATAATCAAATGTCATTAAGACAGAATTAATAAATGCATCAAATAAATCCAACATTTAATATCTTATAATTTAATTTAGAATCTTAAACGGATTTTGAACATTATCAACATTACATTTTACTATACTAAATTTGTGTTATCGTTCTCTTTAAGCTGATTGAGGTGGTTGTTTTCTATTAAGATATCACTATTCTATACCACCTCCCCATAACCCTCATGGTGCTCTCTATTTGTCTGGAACTTTAGTCCATGTACTGGTAAAAAAAAGGAGTGGCAATTGGCAAAATGTTATCCGCATTAGTTGGTTTTCTTGGCTGGGGCATCTTAAGATCCTGCCATTTGTTTTGATGTGCTTTCAATATCAGTGTTGACGTTTTAAATAAAGTAGAATACCCATTAAGGCAGAACTATATAAATGATTTAGGAACAGATTTTCAGTGGTCCCAATTTTTCGCATCACTGTGCAATCCGTTTGCACAGATGTCAGACATCTGAGCTGTGTGGTGTTTACCAAACGCGGTAATTACCAGGTGTGATAAAGTCTGCGCTATTTCTTAAATTTCAGCAAGTCAAATCTACTGGAATTCAAAGGGGGAAAGAGTGTCATAATGACATGCAGATGTTGCAGCAGTAGGCACCAAAGTCAACATGTTACTCCCCAAAATCCCAGAATATGTATAAGTTATGCACCCAATAAATTACAAATGCCAGGAGGTTGGATTTTATTGGGTGTAATAATTATCACCTTCCCTCCAGGCACTGATTATCAGGTCCTTAGAGGTATGAAGGTCACTGAAGAGAAGTTACACTTAGGAGCTCCTACCTGTTTAAATAATATTCAAATGACAAATAATCATAAACGTAAGCACAATGTAAAGTATAAATATTAGCATTTGAATATCAAAATAATGATGGTCACTAAAATAACTGCCTGTTTGCATTAATTGTCTGCTGTGTAGTCATTGATTAATCAGTTGCTGCTTCCCCTAGCTTAGTGATTTACGGGGCTCCTGCAGGGTTAAGATTATTATTTTTCACCCCGAGAGTGAGGACAAAAATGAAGGACCCGATAAGACCTCCTCTCAGCACCTATTTTTTAGAACTTTCAGGACCCGGCCCACTTAAAGCCCAGACGATTTGTATCGTCTTCACTGCCCTGGCTACTCTTCATCTAATAGATCATGGAGGGCATAGACACCATAGTGACCAGACCATAGCCTCTCAGCAACAAATCCTAGGATGGTGAGAGTTTAAGAGCAGTGCTTAATTTGAGCCGGTGCTTTCCGGTGCTCAGCAACAGTACTTAATTGGTTTCCGGTGCTCAGCACCGACACCTGATTGTCAACACCATACTCAGAACAGTTTCCCACATGGTGGCGCTGCTCATCTAATTTAAAGATGAGCAGAACAACGGTTGTTTAGAAATACAATATACATGAAAATAGTGCTAATACCTGCCTCCCCAAACATTCCTTTAGCTTTGGGGACCTGGAATAATCTGAACTGGCACATTTACATAGGAGAGAGATGGTTAGTCCTTAATTTGGCAGCGATTACAAGGGCGATGGGTGATGCAAGCTGCAGTGGCCTCCTGGTCAGAGCCCTGGCACTTAATATTTTACAAATTAAGCACTGTTTAAAAGTGAGACAGGGATCAGCCCTGATGTGTCTTTGGGAGCCTAATGGAGCAGGATGTCATCAGACCCAAGCATTTCGACCTATTGACGGCTACTGTTTGATGTTATGTGGTGCACAACGGTCCTTGTGATAAACTGGAGAGAATAAAAACTTGAATTTGATGTAAACGAGGACTCCAGCGCTCACATAGTTTGAAAATATTTCTGTTCTTTGCCTATCTGCTTCAGTAGCAGAGTTGCTTGAATTTAAAATGTAATTCACTGAAACACATTTCCTTTGTTACTTTTGCATGTAGACATTTTAGAAGAGGCCAATTTAAGAAAATCTCCTGACATCTCATCAGCTGTCTTATAAGTAAGTTATATTTTTGCAGAGTTTTAATGCTTGATATATTATTTTCTAAGACCATTTGAATCACATTTTAACAATGTTAACATAAATTGGTTCAGTGCTAAATCTTTGCACTCGATCCTGTGTTGGCTAGTCATTTAGAAACAAATGTATATATTTCAAAAGTTGTACTTTGTTTTTTTTTTTAAATCTTTTTATTAAATATTTTGACATTTATGTACAAGGCACAGTGCGTTATTACAAAAAAGAGAGAAAACGGCAGTGAGACATCCGGTCAACAATAAATACAAACAGGGCAAAAGAAAGATTCATTCATTAATTGCCATACACAGTATCCCCCGCTCTATCAGAATACAAACTGTACAGCTTCTGGGCATCAAGGAGAATGTGTATATATTGGCAGGCCTATTTAATTCATTAAACTAAATTAGAAATTCCCTTCTTTCCATCTAGTTGTACTTTGATGGAGAAAAACAAATTCTCACGATGTCCCATAATGCCGCTCATCAAAAATTATTGATCTGGTATTTAACCATTTAGCTTTCCCTCTCACTATGCCTAAACTGCTTACATCTCACCAATCATACTTCAACACTTGTCGTTCCAAAGACATTTCCTTCCCATTCCCATTTTCAATAACTCCACCCACCATAGCCAATCATCATGGTTCCTTGTCCTTCTTGACCAATATGCTGTGTTCGATATTGTTGATCACACAATCATGCTATCCAGTTAAACAATATAGGCTCCTCCCTTCACTGGCTTCTATGCTACTCTTAGTACTCTGACAACTACAGTGTGCAAAACAACATTTTGTGCAATATACACCTGCAATTTTTGGTAGGTTTGCCATCTCACAAATCGCGGAGACATGCACCAGAGTTGGTACAATATGTGCCAGACTTGTAATCTCGCTTTGGGCACAAACAGGACCTTGAGCCTACAGTAGGATTAGTGACTAGGTACTGTATCATGATGAACATTTGTTCTCCCGGAAATTGCACTGTCTATAGCCATACAAAAACCTGGAAAATATCCGATTTAATGCATGAGTTGTAGAGAGCACAGTTCGGAAACCCAAGAGACAATCACAGCCTCTCATCTTCTGAATGGCTAAAAAGCACAATAAAATAGGTTGCTGCACATTGGTGCGGAGAAGTTCCAAATGATTGATACCCTAAACTCAATTTATCTGATTTTTATTGCCTTTGCCTAGTCAAGTCGGGGTTTGAAGAATCCCCAACTTTAGCAGCTTGAGTAGTGTTTGACACTGGCAGTTCTGTTTAACATAAAAATCAACATTTTTTTGTATTGCTCCTATCATCATAGAATGGTGAGGCAGTTAGGTGAGAAACAAATGTACTTATAGGGCATAAAGAAAGAGGAGGGCTGAGAGATAGATGGATTGATGGATTGATGGAAGAATAGATGGCATGAGGGTGGGACAGATGAATGAGATGGTTAGAGAGGGTGATGAGTAGATTCAGAGATGGATGGATGGAAAGAGCAATGGATAGAGTGAGATGGGTCGACTGATGATGAATGGACAGAAAGAAGGATGGATAGATGAATAGATACAAAGAAAGATGGAAAGAGGATTTTCTCTTGACGTTGTGCGGTCCCCTCAATCAGGCTGATTTCAAAGCAACATCATCAGATTGCTTCTCCATGAGGCCCTAGTCAATTCGTGGAAGTCTGGAGCTACGGAGGTTTCAGTGGAACAAACCAGAACTGCAGGCCGAGTTGCAGTTAAAGGTAGCTAGCTGGCCTGACTCTTGATGTCGATTCGGTCCCCTTTTGGAGCTTTTTCCAAAAGTTGTTCCAAACTTCTCCAAACTTCTGGAACTTCTTCCTGAAGATCCCCTTGAGGATTTAACGTGTCCAAAAGACAAATCCAAGGGTCTAGAAGCTCTGAGATGGTCCTTGGTAGTTTGAGGCCACAATTCCCACAATGCACCTGGACAAATACTTAAAAGTCCACGGTACGCAATCCAGGCTTGGGACTTCTGGGGGGAGATTGTGCAGGGAAGCCCTGTCAACCTGTTGCTTTCAGGGAGTCCTCTCCTTCATCCTTTTTTAAGCAAAGCAAAGTCCTCAGAACTGTAATTCCAAGTGTGGAGCAGGAGCGGTCCTTCAAATTGCAATCCTTTGGGGTGCAGAGCAGGGTTCCAACAGGGCAATTGTTCTTCCCCTTGTAGTTTCAGGCAGCATATCTGAGTTGCTATGCAGCTCTCACATATTTATTCAATGATCAAGGGCAACACGCAGGGGAAAGCCCTGTCCAATGAGGTGCTGGGTGCCACCCAAGAGCATGATACCTTCCTCTAATATGTGGCATATTCTTGTCCCACAAAGCACTGCACTTTAAAATTCAAGATGGAGAATTCCTTTCCAGGAGAGTAAGACCTGGCTAAACCAAGTTACTGGTGTGGCTTATTTCCATTAACACTCCCCCTCTATACCTTCTGCAAATTCCATTCTTGGGCCTGACATCTGGTTGGGGGTTGGCCTGGCTGGCATTCCCCACTGTCCTGCTATCTTTGAAGCCCAGTTTGATTTACCCAGCCCCTGTCCTGGCCTGTTTTCTGCAGCTGCAAAGCTCCCCCCATCAGACAAACTCTGCTCTATGCAGGCCACTTATCATCCCATTAATGCAGTTTGGCTCAACTTTTTAAGGCTGACAAATCAGGAGAGGCTCCTAGAAGACTGGATTTTGGCTCACAGAAAAGAAAGTCATGTAACTTCTCTTCTGTATTAGTTATGATAAATTCAAGAATGGCAAATTGTTGGATTTATCATTATCAATCTTTTAAGTCCTTGAATGATATTTGAGCTCCTTCCTAGCAATATTTATGCTTCAATAATATAATCCAATGTTACCCTATGTAGCTGATGAGCTACAATGGGGAAAAACTAAATTGGCAGTTTTTCCCCCACCAGGTCGTATAAAATATATTTTATAATGACCCTGCTTATAGTTACTTGGCACCCCACCCCTCGGGCACCTAGGAAGACCTTATGGGGGACTTGTATGTAAAAATGAGATAGATTATCCTTTTTGAAGCAGGGCTGCCTTTATAAATGTGTAACCAAACAAGAGGCCAGAGGAGGTTTAACGATCTGTAGGGGGCGGCTCCCCTACAACGAACCAATGACACAAAAAAGCCACCCTGGGTCAGGACAAAAAAGGAAAGAATGAAAGGAGTGCATGAGAGATTCCCTTTTATATGACGAATTCCCTCACCCACCCATGGGTTGCATGCTTCATCATTGGGAACCTCCTCACACTGTGAACCTGGTCACAGTTCTGGCTACAACCCCTTCTCTGAGAGAGAGGAGCTCAGGGATGTTTTAATTGTATGTAACAAGAGATATACTAAAACCTTATGATGAGCCGGGTGTGGAGGGAGAGTGTGAGAAAGAAAGTGCTAGTTAAGTTAAAACTGACTACCTTGTATGTAGAGAAACAATTTTACTGGGACACCCAGGGGTCAGGGTTAAAAACTGTTGTAATCCCATGCCCGGAGATTTCAGCCTGGCATGGATGTTAGTGATCATAGGGTCGACATGTTTCAGCCAAAGTGCCCTCCGAAGAGGTGCTTGACTTTCTTCAGGACCTAAATGAGAAATGTGTGTAGAGGAAAAACCAAGCCAACCTAGGTAGGTGTTTAAACAGTGCACCGACTGGCGGAGTGGGCTTCAGTTGTGATGAACTCATGTTTAGAGGTGTTCCTGTAAATAAAATAAAAAGTTGCATTTACTGACAAGCATGACAAGAAATACAGTTACACTCCTTAATAAACGTGCCAAATCAAAACAATCTGTGATCGGAACATGCTGGCTATGTATATGCAGTTATGAAAATCATAGAGAAATAAGGGCTTACCCGTCACTTGAGGGGAGCTAGTCGCAACTCATCCTCGGCTCACTCGAAGAGGGTTCAACAGAACCTAAAAAAGGTTGAGGAGGGGGGAATTGTGGCTGTAAGTCTCAGCCTTAAGTGCATAGGATCTCAAAGAACACGTGACTCAAAGACATAGCAGAGAAAGTATGTGTGGTTATTAAAAGTAGTTAGCACCATTCTATATGGTTTTCCAAAACAACATGTGGAGGCAAAATGCACGCTGGAAATTAACACTATAGTGCCCGCCAAAAAAAGGTAGAGCAACAGGCCGGCAAGCACTTATAGTGTAGGTGTTACTGAGAAGAGATAGTCAAGGAGTGTCGCAAAGTGCGACAATGCTCACTCATCAGTGGGATGTTTGAGACCTGGAGGCCAAGAGGGAGTGCCTGAGAGCATGGAGCAATCGTTAGTGACTGCGTGGTCACTGTGAAAAGTGAAAGAAAAAAAACACTATCATAAGCCCCAAAAGACCAGGAGCTGAGATGAGCCTAGGAGTCTTCAATAATGGTGGAGGCTGCATATTGCAGCTCCAGAGTCTGGCACAAGCAGTGTGCTAAACAAACGCTCGCTCAGAAGGAAAAGGGGCGGGTGGGACATCAGGGAAGCATGCCCAGAATTACCTAGAAAAGAGCCCCGATAAACGGAGTCCATGTGGGATAAAATGGGAGCTGCTTGTAGTAACAGAGTCATCAACAGTAATGGGGCTCCGAGTTACGGAGCGCGGGAAGACCTAATAGCAGGAAAAAGGTGAAATCTTGCCCGACCGCAGGCTGGGAGAAAACACCACAGCGAGAACGTTGAGTGCGGCGCCGGCGCTGGGAAATAGAACGAATGCGGTGAGGCGGGTATCGGGCGGGGGCATGGGCCTAACGCTGGACATAATGAGGAGAAACTTACCTCTGCTTTGTGGATTGCCACTTGCAATGTGCGTCCGCGGAGAGCTGTAGGAAACACTGGACGGTGGGTCCAAGTGAAATACACCCATGGGTGGGTGAGGGAATTCGTACTATAAAAGGGAATCCCCCATACACTCCTTTCATTCTTTCCTTTTTTGTCCTGCCTTTAAAAATGACAGCAGGCAACACAGCAGTGCACCCTCCTGTGCAGGAAATCTACTGGACCTCAAAACTTCCCTACCTTATTATATGCTAGGTACTTATAGGTTGTTTGAGTCCCCCTCGACTTATTATATTCTAGGGACTTACAGGGGTCTGTCATTGCCATTTGTAATTATACCTGATTTCTACCTATTTCAGTAAAGCACTGGCCCTGAGCTTGGTTTGCAGAGCACAGGGCACAGTCAGAGTAAGTTACCATCAGTATCAGTCAAAACATGGTGGTGAACAGGGCACAAAGGATGACTTTCTAACAATAACCTAACATAACATGACATGAGATGAGATGAGATATAATATAATATAGCAAACTGGCCAAATCAGGAGTTACTGCCCACTTGTAGTGAGAGACCAGTGTCTAATTTGAGATGGTGATTACAGGTGGGGTCCACTAGTGTAGGAAAGGCCCCTTTTTTAATATGGCCACAGCGACCTTTTGCCTGGTAACTGATGCAATTTTGACAGAAGTGCACTAGGTTCCAGCTATCCTGGTCCCTAGTACCAAATCTCTTTCCCTAAAACTGTACAATTGTTCCCCTTATTGGCTATACCTTCAGCACATCCTTTAAGTCCATAGTAAATGGTACCTCTGGTATCTAGGGCAAGGAGGCTATGGAGGGTCCTAAAGGGCTTCAGCATGAATTGTGCCACCCTAGGGAACCCGTCAGCACCAACATGCAAACTGCCATTGCAGGCTGAGTGCCAAGGGGCAGAAAAGACATGCCATGGCACACCTCTGGTGTGCCATGCCTCCAGATACTGCATGCAGCATAGGTAAGTCACCCCTACAGCAGGCCTTACAGCCCTAAGGCAGGGTGCGCTTTATTATACTACATGTGTGGACATTTCTGCATGAACAGATATGCCCATGTGATGCCTAAGCTGATTGTTGGAAAATACAAGTGCGCAGGGAAGCCATTTTGTGTGAGTATATGTGCTGGACACTGGTATTTCCGAGTTCCCCAGCTATATGACTGCTTCACTGAAACTAGAGATGTTTGGCATCAAACATCCTGTATTACTAAACCCAAACTGATTGCAGTGATGGACATATTACTACATGCACCAAAGAGAGCAACTTAGAGGTGCCCCCTGAAAACTTACCGACTACTAGTGCTCTGGCTGACTGGTGTAGACCAGCCTTCCATCACAGGCAGGTTTCTGCCCCCTGCAAGTGAGAGCCTGTGCTTTCTGAGGGCAGACAAAATGCCTGCGCTGACTGGAGGTATTGTCACCTCCTCCAAGCAGGATGGCTAATTGATAAGCTTGTCAAGGCAGGAGGTTTCAAAAGCCTCTGCCGCTTTTGATGTGTGACCCAAGGCCTCCCCAGACAGAGGGAATTGCACTCCCTAACCCTGGCCCATTTGGAAGAAGGACAGGCAGGACAATTAGCTAGTCAGGAGGCGTGTTGCCCTCTCAGGCTAGTACCACCCCTAGAGTTTGCTACATGATGTAGACATGGATCTTAGAATTCCACCATCTCAGTTTTGGTGGAAATAGGCTCTCTGGAAGTGGCCATATAGATCGCGTAAGCACCCTAAAGGTAAGTATCCTATTGGATACTACCTGTCACTCCCCGTAACTCCCATAGATTGAGTATTTAGGTAGCACCCCTGACATCAGCAACTCAGACTCAATGGATCAAGAAGAACAACTGAAGTCTTGCCTGTGTCCTTTTGGCACCAATTCCTGCCTGCCTGCCTGCAGCAAGGCTCGACAATCATGACCAGTGACTCTTCCAACAGCTGACCAGCTTCCAAGAAACCCAGGAGACTGCCAGCCCTGTACAAATCATGAGCAATCTCCCTTGGACCAGAGGAGCTACTGTCCTGCAGTCCGAATGCACTGAAAAGGAAGGCCTGGTCAACTGAGTTGCCGTGTACTGGTCAGCCCGATGCCGCAGCCCCCAAGGAAGAGGAATCTGTGCATCTGAATGTCAGACTGTCCCCCCATAGAGAGACCACCAGGATTAACCGGAGCTGCACGGGACCAATACCAGGGGTACCATAATTCTTGCAGCAGGCAAAACCCTGAAAGTCCAATCCAGACTCCAATGACACAGAGACCAAGCAACCGTAGAGGGATGTCAGCACAGCAAAGACCCACTTCCAGATTGGCCCAGTTGTCCTGATTTTGCACATTCAGCTGGTGAAGACCTACAACCACAAGGCCCTAGGACACACAGAGCCCAGCTGACCTTTTCCCTCTGCACTGAGGGCCCCAGCCTGGGTACCGATGAACTGACTGGGCTTTCTTGCCCCCTGGACTCCTGCTGGAAGCTCCCGGACATGTCCCCAAGATCTTCTCTTTAGCCTGTTTCTAGGTGGCCCTCTTTCTTCCTGCCGGCTTAGCTCCTACAGCTACTAACCCGACCAGCGCGTCTGCAGCCTGACACACCAGGGCAGGTAACGAGTAACTGCTCGTGGTACTTGCGACCTTGACCCCCTATGACTCTAAATCCGGAAGGTAACCCCCAGAAACCGATCACAAATAACTGCATGCAACATATGCCTTTTCCCCCATAGTGAAGCATTGCTGTGTTAAGAAGCATTTAAGTAAACGTTATACTTATCTGTAAAAATTTATATTTTAAAAAGAAATGTCTTGATAATGAAGTTCTTAGTATCAAAATTGACATAAAAATATGACTTATTTTTCTAAATTGTCTCAGATGTATTCATGAGTGTGTGTCTCAGTTATTGCCTTTGTGAGTACAACAAATGCTTAACACTACCTTTTGATAAGCCTAACTGCTCACCCACACTACCACAAATGAGAGCATTTGGGTTATTATTTGTGCCTCTGTAAACCAACTGGGGTTTACCTGGACTCTTTACACAGTGTACCTCGTTATGGTCCACTATATGAAGAGCCTGCTTCTTACAACTAGCGCTCATTTTTGGGTACTATGACTAATTTTTCACCAGCAGCCTTTAACTCTGAAAAAAGAAAGAAAGGTAGAAAGTGGAAAACAAAGAGGAAGAGAAAGATGGGAAACAGTGATAAACAGATAAAGCAGAGATGAAAAAGAATCTGCAAGACTGAGATTAAAGCAGAGGGAGCATAGAATGGCAGGTGGAAAGGGCATGAGGTGCAATCAAGAATAAGTTGTCTTGGTTATGGCCAACCATGGTGGTTGGCAGAGCCGGCAGCGAACTTCTGAGTACAACATTGGATCACAGTGCTTATTTTTTTACAAATCAAACACACAACCTAAGATACTCCTGGAGAGCAGAAGGATCAGTGAAGATCTTGGTACTCAAATTATGTCTTAATTTACATTTTGAAGGTTCAAGATGGTGGTAGCAGATGTTTCACGGGTTAAGAATGATTTTCACATAACGACAGGCACCAGAAAGAAGTTGGTACCTAACAGAGTTCGGAATCTTGGTGGTGCACATATGACATCACATATAATTTTTTTCCTAGACAATGTTTTCACTGTCAATATTCACACGGGGATCATTTGTAAATGAAGTACCCTGGCTAGTTTGCACAGTTCAGGGTGTGCACCAACTTCTGAAATGTAATTTGAATGGTTTTGGGAGGTGCACCATCAAGGTGTTTTGTTGATGTTTATTCTTAGAAATGATATTGTCTTCAGATTCTTTTGAATGCTGTTTACAATTAAGAGATATGATAGCTGCAAAGACTATAATAAAACGCTTGAATTATACCCCTTGCATCATTGGTTTGCACCATACACTCATTGTTCTTGCATGCTAAAACTTGGGACACATACTATGTGTTATGATTTCAAAACGTAACCACCAGGCATGCAAATGTTTTCAAGAAATCAAATCAAGTGTTTGTTTTATTGTTTTTTAGGAAATCACCGCGCCTCATCCGTGAGAAGCTTAAGACAACCAGCTAGAAAGATGAAGCTAGCTCTCATCGCCTGCCTCCTGGCGCTGTGTGCTGTTGCTGTCTATGGCCAGTGCACTGAATACACCTACAGGGCTGTGCGGTGTGTTAATGCTTGTCGCGCGGATGGAAGTGGATCATACCAATGCATGATCAGCGGGGGGTCGTCTGATTACTGCTCCCCCTCCAATGGTGTCAGCTATAAGAATGTGAAGTGTGCGTCATCATGCCAGAAAAAAATTAACTTGTTTGGCCAGTGGTATGAATGTACAACAGTAAATGGAGATGTGCAGTACTGCGGCTTCTGTTACAGCCGTCCAGCGCCATAGAGTAGGTGCACTCCCCTCTGAATAATGCTCCGTCGTCGTAATCCAGAAAACTGCGAAATACTAATACAATGTACTGTTAGCTGCATAAAATAAGGAAATGTCGAATTAAAACGGCTTATACTATCTCTGCATGGTTTTTGGTTTATGTTGTGTGTCCATGATTTGAAATGATTTACACTGACGCAATAAAGCTATGACATTGAGTCATTTGAAAGCACGTGTTTAGACCCTGCTATTTCTTCCTAAATCATAAAATAAACGAATGCAGCAACTTTTAACCATATCTAATCTTATGATCAGGGCCGCTCTGAGAAAACAAAAGCAGCCATAGCAAAACTGTTCAAACCCGCCTGCTCCCTTCTTCCCCACACTTTGGGTAAAGTGGCCAACTGGCATGGGTGCAAATTCAGGACAGTGAGTGTAAAAATTATGGACAAAGGGTCAAAATTCAGGACTGGTCAGAATTCAGAACAAAAATTCGGGACAAAAGGTACATTTTACAGGCACATCAGAGGAGGTTGCGCAATCTGATTCTGGGCAAATCACTCAATCTCCCCGTGCCTGAATGTGTAAGGTAACAGGTGCTCATGTAAAGCGCTCCAATACCTTCGGGTCGAGTTTGCGCTATATTAAATCTGGAGGAAAAAAAACCAGACAACCAACACAAGCACAAATCAAAACAAGTTTATATTAGGTTGAACCTTCCACTGCATCTATTGTGTTCCTGAGTGAAACTTAAATACCTGCGTTTGCATATTGGATGCACCCAGGTACCATGTGCCAAAATGAAACCTCCACCCACCCCAGAGCTTGGCCCCTGGTGAGGTGACAGGAGCCCATAAACCCAAGCAGTTTGCCATGCCCTGGGCTCTGGCAGGAGGAGGCCTAGCAAATGCTGTCACTGGCCCATTATCATTGAATGTGGTAATTAGGCCAACATACAGAATGATAATGGGCCGATAGCAGCCTGTGCCAGGTTGGGGAGAGGCTGCTGCAGGCCACTGATCACAGCAGGAGCATAGCTGGCCCCTACAGTGAGAGTTATAGAGCTCTCAGGCTGCTTGCTGGGGCAGCACGCTCTGCAATTACGGACAAAAGGCATCTGTGAAAGAATTCTTAACGGACAACGGACAAGAGGCCCAAATTACGGGCAGTCCGTGAAACTTACAGATGGTTGGTCACCCTACTTTAGGGGATATGTACAAGGAAGTGGTGGAGAGAGGCGTTAGCTTTCCTCTCTCCACCACTTCTGAAACTCAGGGCTGCACCATATTTACAACGAGATGGTGCAGCCTTGCCTTTCCCCCTGCAATGGCGCTACACTTAGCAGCGTAGCGCCAACACAGGCACCCTTGCACCATAGTGCAAGGGTGTCTGCGTGCTAGGGAGGATTGTTTATGTGTAGGAAGGTGTCCTTTCCTGCACATAAACAATGCTGAAATGCCATTTTGTGACTTTCATGTGTGCTGCTTAATGCAGCACACATGAAACTCACAAAATGTTTTTTTTTGTTTTTAGATTATTTATATACAGGAAGGGGGACCTTCCTGTACATAAACAATCCATGGCATTTTGCTATTTCCATGTGTGCCGCAGAAGGCAGCACACATCTAAAAGTCAAAAACGAGGAGAAATAATGCATTTCTCCTTGTTTCTCCAACTTAAGACCAGGTTTTACCTGGTCTTAATTTTGGCTCTGCCTCCTATGTACGCTGCCCTTGTACGTAGGGGGCAGCGTCAAAATCAATGCGTGTTGCGCTGGAACGCCCACCGCAACACCCACTGCCCACCCCTTTCATGCTAACCATAGCATGAAAGGGGGCCTTATTTACAAGGCAGCATTAAGCTGCCCTGTAAATAAGGATAAGCCCCTATCGCCACCACATCGATAAAAGTGACGTTGTGGTGGCAATAGGGCCTTGTACATATGCCTCCTTGTCTTTCCGTCCATCCATTTGTGTCTCTTTCTTTCTCTCTTCTCTTTCCAAGTTATCTGCAGTCTCTCTTTAGTTTCACTTTCTTCAACTTTTGTCTCTGTTTCCCTCCTCTAACTCTATGTGTTTGTTTAAGCCGCCTAGAGTGCATGTAGAAATAAAGTGACTTCGAAACCGACCTCCAAAAGCTCCAGTCAACTGGAGAAATGCCCAGTGGAATAAATGGCCAGTACGGTCCTGCTTACAATTGAATAATCAGGATACAACTAATTGAAATAAAGCCAAATGCATACAAGAGACCTTACCGTTATTTAAGGCTTCCATATTTGGTAATCCTTTAGACTTAGATCATCTCATATAAAAAAATGACAAGAGCATACTGGAGTGAGGGCTGCAGGTGGTAGGTGCATGGAGAGGAACATGTTGCTACAAGCACACAAAGTGAATGTCAAAAGATGCATGTATTGTATTGTATTCAAATTTAGGTACCACTGAAGCATTGAGAAGCAAGTTAGCCTTCTAGGGGGAGATTTACTAAAAATTCATGCAACAGATATGTCTCTCTCCTCCACTTTCCCTTGCGCTGGTTCTGATTTCAGCTGCCGTGCGCCATGCGCACACCTTAGTACTGCAGTGCTAGGGTGTGTGCATGAGTGTAGAATAGGTTTTGCACAGGAAGGGTATCCTTCCTGTACAAAATGCTATGCTAAACATGAGGGAAAGCTTTACCACTTTGTATGCATGCTGCACAATGCAGCACGCATTCAAAGTCAGAAAAGGAAGGAGAAATTAAAGAATTTCTCCTTCCTTGAGCCTAGTTGAAAAGGGCGCAGTTTTCTCACACTAAACCCAATCTACTGTTTTTAGTAAATTGGGTTTAGCGTGAGAAACCTTGGGTGGTTGCATGGGAGCGTCCATGCACCACCCTTGGTATGACCCCATGTCGCAAAGTAACGCGAACACAGCGCAAAATATTAGTAAATCGTCCCCCTATTCTTTTATATGGGCTTGGTGGAAAGGTTTTGGTTCATACTACAGCAGTGCTTGAAATGGAAAAATAGAAGTGCAGGTACTCTGTACCAGAGTACCTGCTTGTTTCTGGAAGTGCCGGTACTCTCCAATTAATAGTATAGCATTTCTCTTGAGAAGTGCCGGTACTCTCCCTCTCAAAATAAAAAAGTGCTGGTATTGGACAGTACAGGCCCATTTAAAGCACTGTACCATAGTCTATCACAAAGATGTTTTTGCGTTGCACATCATGAACAAATATGTACTTATATTACATGCTCCTTTTCCTCACCATGTAGTGGAGTGACAAATGAGTGAGACATGGGATTTTTAATCCTGTTGAGGCATTGTTGTGTTTTGTTGGAAGGGATGCAATATGAATTTAATTGGGGAGTAGTTGGATGGTGTTTGTGATTGACTGAGGCGAGTTAAATGGGACGCTGCAAGTGTGTAGCTACATTTATGTGTGTAATGGAGCAAAGGGGAGATATAAATATGCATATGCTTGTGCTGTTTATCCCCCATGGTGATTTGATTCCAGTTCCAGTGTGAGCATGGTTCTCAGTTCTGTGATATCCATATCTTCCTTGTGATGGTTGATTGTGCTATCTGTTGGTTGGTGGGATTCTTTATCCTCTCCTTGGGAAGAACTAGAGTTAAAAAGCATTCCTGACTTCTAGGTGGTCTTGGATATTGTTTTTTCCATAGCCACCTCAGAGTCCAATTGTTTTTTTATTTCCATCAATGCTTTTCCTTTCATGAGACTTAGGGCCAGATGTATGACCCTTTTTTTGCGCTTGGAAACGGGAGATCGACATCTTCCCCTTTGTGAATGGGTGCGAAAATATTTTTTAAGATCACTGCCTGCCCTTAAAAAATGAAACTGAAAAGTGTAATTTTTCTTTTTTAAATGCAGCCCATTTTCCTTTAAGGAAAACAGGCTTTTTTTCCCTGTTTTTTTAAACTGCTTTATTTTAAAAGCAGTCCCAGACATGGTGGTCTGCTGACCCAGCAGGCCACCGTCCCTGGGAGTGCTAGCCATTCCAAATGGGGTCGCAAATTGCGTTTGCCTCATGAATATTGATGGGGCATGCAATTTGGGAATCGCTAACAGTGTCTATGACACTGTTGTACATTGCATTTTGCGAGTCACAAATTGCAAGTAGCAAAGCGACGCAATTTGCGAGTCACAAAATGTAAGAGTCGTACATCTGGCCCTCAGTGATTGTTTGAGGTGCCAGTATAGGGCTGAGTGTTTAGGTCTGTGATAAAAATTCAATTTTTAGGTCGAAGCCTACCAGATAGTGCAGCTATCCGATTGCGCAGACATAGCTGAGACATACTGAAAGCTTACCAAGGAATGAACTCCAACCATTGCTCACCATTTTTTTTAACAGAGTTTTATATAGCACAAACTTGACCCGAAACAGGTATCAGAGCTCTTTATATAGCACCAGTTTCGTTTTGTTAGGCACGGGGAGATTAAGTGATTTACCCAGAATCATAGGATGCTCAGCGTCATTGCCAAGACTGGAACCCAGTTCCCTAGATTCGAGGTCGACCGCCCTAGCCGTTAGACCAGCTTCTCTCCCCATTTGCTTTGCCTTTTGTCACTCACATTTTCATACTGCCTATTCACTGGCTGTAACTGCTTTAGTCCGTCCAGCATGTCTTTATCCCTCCCATGGAGCACAGCCTCTTAACTGTCTAGTTGGCTCATTGTCTCTTTCCACAAGTGCTCGCTTTCTAGGAACTATTTAAAACAAAAAAATCTAAACCACTGCACAAGAGTGTATGTTTTTTATTTGTCTCTCTTGTATACTTATCTCCCCTTCCCCCTATGCTCCGTGCCTCTCTCACACTATATAGTTACGTGCACTGCTGTACTTTATGTTGCTGTATCACCTGTGGGCTTGTTTCCCCAACATAATTGCTCTCTTCCCCGTGTAGTTTTCTGCCCTACCCACACAATTGTGATGCACTTTGCTGTTTCGCATGTGCTGGGACAGAAAAGTCCTCTGTATGGTAAGAGACGTGTGCCCCTACCTACCGTGCCCAACTGTATTGTTGTCGGGATCTCTAATGATGATTTGTTGTCATAAGCGAACGCGGATCATGCATGTGCACCATGACATAGGCCTATTGCACGGATTGCAGTCTTGTTGGACTGGGAGGGATGCCCAAAGCACTGCCCTCACAGTGGTGGAAGGCTACCCCCTTCACCAGGAGTTAAGCAGCACAGGGTGGTGGTGGCAGCATACTGAGTACTGATCAGTATTAGTGAACACGTCCTTTTTGCCTGGGTCACCGGAGTGAGGCACACTCGCCCTTTTAACAAGCATTTGCAATGCAATAGGTCTCGCAGTTGCAAGTGTTTAAGCAATTGGCATTGTTAATGGCAATGCCTTTTATTTATGTTACAAAAAAACAATACATAAATAAAAGGCATTGTCATTTACAATGCTAATAGCTCAAACTCTCGCAAATGTGAGACCTAGTGCATTGCAAATGCTTGTTACTAATTAGGATGATTAGTCATAGTCTAACACGCATATCACAGTGTTGTGCGTGTTTTTTAAGAGGGGCTCCATGCAGCCTCTCAGCCTCCCGGCCGTAGGTCGCACGCCCTGCCGCTCATGCTGACCCTCGCGCCCTGCGGCTCATGCTGACCCTCCTCGCGCCGCCACCGAGCAACTATGAAGTTGTCATGCAGCACATTATCCTGGGAGCTCCAACATCTACTGCTATTTAACATTGAAGTTTTGACACTAATAGACACATTATAGCACTGCATTGAGAAGTATTTATTTAAAGTGTTATTTCTGTAAAACTGGTAGTCTGAAATTTTGATTGATTGATTGAGTGAATGATGTTTGTGATTTTTGTAACGTTTATTAATTAATCCAGTAAACACCAAAGGTTAAAGCATTCAACTTGAAGCCAGACAGTTGCTGGCGGGGGAGGGGGGGTGGTGTTCTACTTGTGATAATGCATGACACAAAGTTTTAAGAGAATAAAGCTGCTACCTAGTCCTGATAAATAAAAATGAAAACCTAGCTGTGACAGGATACACATTAAAAGAACAATCATTCGCTGTGAACCTCTGATGTCTAAAACAAATTCTCCTACAACACAATGCAGAATACTCGCTTTGGTCATAAAAGGAGATAGGTCTGCAGCTACTGTAGAAATCCATCTTAAGAAAGAGAAACATTTCACACTGTGCTGGGTTACAGGATGGGTGTTTTTTCAGCCTCCTTTAATTGATGGTACATCATGCTGCATCGTTTTCTCTGCAATTTCTCAAGAAACATTTTGTGTATCCCTAGTAAGTGATAAAGTTTGAGACTGGCCATCAAACTGCACAATTATTCAGCCTTACACAATACCCTGTATGTGAAACCCAATTTTAAGGTGTTAAAATGGCTTATAAGGGTAGTATATAAATACAATTATAAAATGCCACGTCATCATCATCATCATAACTTTATTCGGTTATAAAATACAATAACCATCAAAGTACAGTATTAAAAGGATTTTTTTTTATTTTTTTTATTTTTTTATTTTTTTAAAACAATAAAATCGTAGTCAGGACATAAATGTTGTACAAATCACATAATCATTGATTTCCGGCATCTAAAAACATTTTTAAGAAATACAGTAACGGATGCAATGACGAATTCATTCTCTAAAAATTGCAATGCTAAAAGAGCCGGGCGGCATCGTCTTAAACCAAAATTCTTTAGGACAGGGGCAATCCATCTCTTTCTTTGTATATCATAAAATTTACATAATAACATAATGTGAATGGTGGATTGCATAGAGGTACCGTCACAAGGACATTTACACAAATCTTTAGACCAATCATTCATCACTGGGAAACTTAAGAGTCTGAATAAGATATTGAATCTAAAACGGGTCTGCAGGAAACGATCAAAGTCATAATCGGTTAAGGATATATATAGCTGGATGGTGGGTGACAACAGAGTTAAGTAATGAGCTTGGACGATAGATTTTCTCATCTCAATAGCTGTTCTATTTTCACCCAAGTAATCCATGCAACAGGCCTTAAGATCTTTTCTAGAAATAGTACACATAGTACTAGGATGTGTGTAGTATTCAGGATGACCTATATCTGACATGAATCTTTTCACATATTCCAGCCACCTAATAGATTTAACACCGTCAGACTTCAATGCGTCAGTCAGTAGGTAGCGGTTAAAGCCAGTTTCATCTGACAGCCAGATTCTGTGCCACAGAAGAACAGGTTGGATCTTAATGGTGTCTTCCAAATATGGGATTCCCAGTTCCATGTGTACTATATGCGTTGAAATGCTTTGGGGTACACCTAGGAGGAACTTCAAAAACATATTTTCCGCGACCTGCAAGGTCTTAGTATCTACGTAGCCCCATACACCCGCTCCATATGTGGCTATGGACACACATTTGGCCTCATAGATACATAGGAGTTTAGCCGGTGGGCGCCTGCCTAGTTTACGACTGAAGTTTGACAGGGCCGCTAATGCCCTAGCAAACAACAGACGTCTGCTCTTAATCGCCTCACTCCAGCTTCCTGTCCTGTCAAACAAGATCCCTAAGTAGGAAAATGTTTTTGTGTGCTCTATTGGACTGGCGTTGATAAATACGGTCTTAACCCTCTTATTTGCTCCAACCCCACAATTCATAGTGTATGTTTTAGAACAATTTATAGACAGTCCCAGGTTAGACATAAAACTGGTAAATGAGTTAACTACCCTTTGCAATGCAATTGGGGTGCGTGCCATTAAAACAGCATCATCTGCATACAGGAGTGCTGGAATGGATCGCTTGGCCACCTTGGGTAGGTCCCTACATTCTTTAATTAAAATTAATTCCTGACCGTTTATATACAAGGTGAAATGAAATGGGGCAAGGACACAGCCCTACCGCACCCCTTTCCCAATTCCAAAGTGACTTGTGCATTCTTCGTCCCTTCCATATCTCACCTTAGCCCTAGCTCTAGAGTAAAGTTCCCTTAAAAAAGCAATAATTAATAAGTCTACACCAAGCCCTTCTAAAATCACCCACAGCTTATCATGTATAACACAGTCGAATGCTGCTGTCAAATCAACAAATGTCATAAATAGTCTGCCCTTTTTTGCCTTAGTATACTTATCCATTAAAATGTGCAAATTTAATCCCTGTTCAACTGTACCCAGACCCTCACGGAACCCATATTGAAGGTCGCTAATAATATCTTGTTCATCAGCCCAGGTCTGTAGTCTATTCAATAGAACCCGGCCGATGATCTTAGCAGTAGAGTCCAGCAGCGATATTGGGCGATAGCAAGCTGGATTCGATCTGTCTCCCTTTTTAAAAATAGGTACGATCACGGATTCGTACCAAGTTGGTAAGAAGCCACTATTGTTGCATGCATTAGAGACCTGAGTTAAAAGTGGGCCCCATAGTGCTATATTAGATTTAAAAAGATCCACGGGAATACCATCTGGACCTGGGGCTTTACCTGCAGGACTAGAATTAATTGCTGCAATGATCTCATTTAAGGTAAAATTCATTTTAAAATCATGTGCTGTATCCAGGGTATTGGGAGTGTTGTCTTGTTCCTCTAAGTTCGAGTTTTTGTACAAGTTAGAATAGTGTTTTACCCATTCGGGTTCCGAGATAGCAATCTCCATTACTGCCAAATCCTTGTTTGCCAGAAATGGTGAATTCACCACTTTCCAGAAAACAGAGAAATCACGACTATCTGCAGCATCCCGTAACGCCCGCCATGTATTTTGTTTTAGGGTAGACTTGGTATCTTTGAGGACAGTTTTATAGTTGCGTCTTGCTTCCCTTATATGTTCAATGTTTTTGACTGGTGCATGAATACAATTTTTAAGATTAGTATATGCTTTTGAGCATTCAGCATTGAACCAGCCTTGTTTTCTTGTCGGGATCCTGGTATTTTTAACGAAAAGTGACTCTTTTATATATTTCGAAATATCCAGGAAGTTTGCCCTAATCACGTTGCTGGGTGTAGTTTCATCTAAACATGTCAAGAGCATGCTTTTACAGTTGTGAGCAATTTTTAAAATAAGTTTGTTAGTATTTACGTTGGCCCGTTTCAATGCAAAGCCATTTTGCCTGATGCTGGCAATGTGTTCAACATTGTCAGCGGCTATTAATCTAGCATTAGTGCTCTGTTTGAGTATAGTAACATCAACACTGAGGGGGAAGTGGTCACTTAGGACTATCTCGTGCGTCATAAAATTATTGATACAGGAAGAGTATCTGCATGAGGACAAAATAAAATCTATTGTAGAAGTTAGACCTCGCGCATGAAAAGTAGGTGTAAAAGGAATCATAGGGGAACATAATCTATTAACAAACCCTAAATCAAGAGTAAACATTATATCATTTAGGGCATCCCCATATAATGTATGCGGGAAATGAACGAAACTCTCCCCATTTCCATAAGTTAGCCCACATACATCTTCTAGGGGAATTCAAATCCCCTCCCCAAATCACAAACACCTCCTTCTTTAGTCGAGTAATTAATGTGTGTATAGAACGACTCAGTGATCTCAGGGTATCTATAACCAGTGCAGATAACATATTATTGTAAAAATGTACAATTACCAGGCAGAGAGTACTATCCAAGTGAAAAATCACTATATGGTAATGGGGGTCAGTGGATATGAATTCAATTTTCCCGACAGTGAGGTAATTAGAAACATATGTACACAGCCCACCCTTTGCTCTGCCGGATGGCGTGGCAGTAGCTGGCGTGTGGAAAGTTTTGCAGCCACTAATATGTAGGGGATCTTTCGCCCATATTTCTTGTACATTGATTATATTAAAATTATTGATGAACTCAATCCACAGGGTGTTATCTTCCTTTGATTTTAGCCCTGCGATATTCCAGAATAGTATGTGGTTCCGGGCATCTTGACCTCTACCAGTGTCTTTTGTTCCTGAATTTTCAATCTGGGGCTGAGGGTAACAGGGGTTTTGTATTAGGCTAGAAATCCCCTCCCGTATGCTAGTACCCGCCATATCTCGCTCTGGGCTGGTGCTTGTTTGATCATTGTGTGTGAGTGACTCATCTGATATGTTATCTAGTAGCGAGTCAGGTTGACTCATACTATGCACCCGTCCATGGTGTTAAATGTAGCTATACCAGGAGATTCCCCCAATTGTTGTCAATCAACTAAGTTGAGATTTGAAAGTGTTTCGAATCGATTATAGACAGGGATATTGAATTGATTTATAGGACCCGGGATAGGAATTTCCCTAGAGTGGGCAGATTTGTTAAGGCTAGCTGGATGGTAAAAGAAGCCTAGTGGTACCAAATTAATACCCTGGGTAATGGTGGTACAAGGCCCAACTCTGTACAATATTTCACAGACCAAATTTGGTGATTTAAATGATAGGATCACACAATCCCCGCTCATAAGCTTCTGGCCTTTACCTATCCACGGTGCCCTTCTGGCCAGCTTAATATCATCATACAGCCTTTCTGTAAGACCAGTCCTAGAGCCTAACCAGTGTAATGATGTGTTTCTTAGGCTCTCCCATGATTCATTGACCCCATTTGGTAGAGTCGGTACATTTGTTAGCACAACTACATAGGGGCTGGTTGCAGGTGGTAAGTCCGGATTGTTATTGCGTTGGCCGCCTACGTGACCCAACCCAGTATTAGGAGGGTTGCAATTAGGGTCAGAAAGCTCTGTAGATGTAGGCATATCTAAAGGCTGAGTATTTAAGTAAGCCTCTTGATTAGGGACGGAGTTGTTCTCTGGTCTACATGGTAAGCCTCTAATCTGTTCGATGTTACTGGCAGATATTATACCAGCAGGTTGATTATCACTTGAATCTTTCTTACACTTTTGCATGTCTAATAAAACCTCAGAAAGTTGCTGTGTTTTGCTAAGGCTAATATGTACTAGGTCTTCTAACTTCCCAATTCTACTAGTTAAATTATCTAGTGTTGCTCTGATAAAGGTATCCAGGGAGTCCAATTTGTCATTCGTCTTGGTTACCTCCTTTTCAATATGGACATTCGGGATGCCTAATTGTTTACTCCTATCCCCTTGTTTTTGCGCAACTAATGATAAGCCTTTTTTATAAATCTTTTTTCGTGTTTTCAATTGGGGTATCGCCGGCGATACACCTAGGTTCCCCGTAGGTTTAGAGATAGGGGGAGGATTTCTGGCTCGCTTCAGGGGTGGTTGTCCTTCATGCTCATGATCACTATCTGTAATGTGGTCTGATATGTCCACACTGCACCCGTTGCTGTTGGTTGGCGCAGTTACAGTTAAAATGTCAGGACACCCCTGTGTGATATTATCCACTATAGGGTTTATAGCAGGTTCCAAGTTAGCCGTGCTCAACGACTCCTCAACAGTTAGGATCTGCTGCTCAATTACTCCCAATGCCCCTGTTAAGTAAGTAAGTAATGTCTGACGTGAGCGCGTCTGTGTATTGGGCTGCCTGTTAACATTCTGGGGAGCAGTTTGTGCCTTTCGCTTTCCCATATCTAGGACACTATAGCCTCAAAGGATGCACGAAAACCACCCTCCGTAGTTGGTAGGTACAAATAGAGAACCAGTCACGATCAAAAGCATATGTTGACAGAGAACAGACTCACACGGCTATAACAACTAGGGACCACGCTTGCACAGTACCTTACTGGCTCGAAGAGCCGTGGCCCAGTCCAGTCTATTTCAGTCTATGACGGGCTAAGACGGGCCCGTCTTGGCCCGGTCTTCGCCCGGGCTCGCCCGCTTTATCGTCCCTCCAGGGACCGTCCAAAAGTGCTTGGTGCCTCGTTCAGTGGGCAGGGGCGTTGGGTAAAGTGCTAAGTGCCGGGTTCGGTTGCAGCGGTCTCCCGCGGATGCGGGACCGCTTCCGTGGCTTTATCGTCCCTCCAGGGACCGTCCAAAAGTGCTTGGTGCCTCGTTCAGTGGGCAGGGGCGTTGGGTATAGTGCTAGGTGCCGGGTTCGGTTGCAGCGGTCTCTACGTTCCAAGCGGCATAGGCTGCAGGAAGTTAGCTCATAATGTGAAAGACTGGAGCCCCTCCCCTTTTCTTTGTTGCAATTTTATATACAGCAAGCTCAAACCGAAGGTATTTGAGCGCTTTACCTGAGCTCCAAGGTCAGATTCCTTTTTAGGCAGTGAGGTTAAGTGATTTGCCCAGAATTACAGGATGTTGAGCCTAAATCGGTTTCAAAGTATGGAGCTTAGATTATGCACTCGCTCCAAAGCTGCACCGGAGATATTGCGTATTGTTACAGATAGAAGAAGCATTGTGTGTAATATAAAATATTTAAGTATTACTTATCTAAAGCCACCCATTGCAAAAAGAGCCCCTGGGCTGTGTCCCCAAACTGTGGTGAGTGAGCAGAGACTGTGAGAGAGACTTTGGCAGAATAATGGATGAAGAGGGGTCACCAGTGCTTTAAATGGGGAAAAATAAGTGCAGGTACTCATTAAAATAGAGGTGTGGCAAGTGGGCATGGCTAGGGGCGGGGCTAAAGGGCAACATATCATCATACATAGAGAATTCTGTACCAGTTGCAGCATATATTAAAACACATGAGAAATGTGTTTATGTAAAAAAACACAGATTAACTCATAACACAAAATGAAAGTCATGATGGCACTTTCACCCGAATGGTCGCTGCGCATCTGATTGACAGTGCAGGGTCAGTCTAGAGACCCTGTCCTGTTAATCACAGCGTGACACATGCCCTCTCCAACCCCTGCAGTTTCAGGACATTCAAATGGGCCCTGCTGGAATCTTCACCAGGAACTCTTGAAAAGGATACTTCAGCCGAGTTAATTACAAGCTGCTCGGAAGCAGAGCGGTCTCTGCCCTGTATCGGAGCAGAAACCGAACCTGAGCCTTCCCTTGACGAGGATCAGGGTACCAATACTCTCCCTGGCTATAGAGAAGTGCTGGTACTGTCGGCAAAAAAAATCGGAAGTGCGGTTACTCAGTACCGGTGAGTACAGGCCCATTTAAAGCACTGGGGGTCACTGAAAGGCGTTGTGAGTAAGCATGCATAGTGCATATATATTTTATATATCTATTTAAAACAAAAGGTGTAGGATTATGCCAGAAAAAAAAAAACGGGTGATCTCGGAAAGAAGCGGTTTACCAAAGAAAGAGAGGAGCCAAACAATGTTTTCTAGCAGTGAACCGCAATGCCGCACAGGCCAATTACTGGGAAGTGCCCTGAATATGATTCTGTTGCAAGCACCTCTTGCATCCACTTAATTAGGTGATGAGAGTGCTGTGTTTATGCTATAATGGCTCCGGCTGCGCTCGTGGCTTTAACCAGTTCGCACAAATGGCCCATGGTGCTCTGTGCACTGGCAGGCTGCGCCTCTTGGGGGGTCAGACTGGTTTATTAGATTGTTGTTCCGACAGGCTCGGATCAACTTCCATGTTAAAGATTTAACTAAGGTGCAGTGTGTTAATGCCGAAAAGTTCAATGAGAAGTATTTTGACTGGGAAGACGGAAATACTTTCACAATTAAATGCAGACAAAGGTTGTTTTCCCTGAACAAAAGGAAAGAAATATACATAAATTAGCGACAAGCCTGGGTCCTACATTCTTGCCCCTCACCCCTGAGGGGGCGATGGGCATTATTATGCTACAGTGAGGTTGCGCGAGGCGTTTACAGTTCAGAAAAAACAAGCAGGAAAAAGTGATCGCGCTTGAAGGGTGCCGCAAACAATGTAAACAAGCATTGGCCGCGCGGCCGTGAAAATGACACGGCCGCGCGGTCCGCGAAAGTGAAAGTGATCGTGGACACGATTAAGCACGGCAGAGGTACACATGGTGGCTGCGTGTGTGCACGCTCACGTGCACGCAGGTTTTAGGCCACAGGCAGCACTTGGAAAACCCGCATACAAAATATCTCGGCCAGATCAGCGCATGCGCTGGATCAGGCGAGACCTAAAAAGGTCTGCTGCTGTATGCTTAACCCACCTCTGGCCTACATCAGGTATATATGGAAGGGCGTGTGTGATGGTAACGTGTGCTGAGCTTGCAAAAAGTACAATACACAAGGGGTAAAGTGTGGTACAGTGCACACATGGAAAATGTGTGCATGCTAGCAGTGTGTGTTTTAAAATAACACACTCTGGTGGAACCGAGAAAGGCAGTAGTACTGAACAGGGTGCGCAGACTGAATGTGTTTGCTGCATGGAGTTATGGTTGTGGTGGCATAGTGAATGAGAATAACAGCACTGTGCAGTAAGTGTGTTGTGGATGTACGCTGCATGCAAGTGTGCTTGCACTATTACATTACATGGAACCCCTTGCCTTCCATTTTGGGAAGTCCAACCCTGCCTGGTGAAAACAGGAGGAGTAGAGGAATCACCCCAAGCAGATTTGTGTATGGCTACATTCCTGTAAACTCGGAAGGACATGCACTGGAGGATGCCAGAGCAATGCTCTCTGTTCAGTTCAAAGGACTCTTTGATTCAATGAAAGATGCCATGAAAGGGGCATGGGCACATCTCATGAAGAGAGCGATGGGGCTGAGAAAGGAATCATGAGGAGTAGGGCAGGGGCCCCAGGATTAACATTTGATGCACATATCACTATGGCTGACATCCAGGTGTGAACTCTTGTGACTTCCATGAATCGTGTTGCGGGTTAATCAACTTCATAGTCCTGCTTGCTGTAACAGATATCCTTCAGGAGGAAGAAGAAAGGGAAATTATGTCAATTTCAAAGAAGCAGAACCCCAACATAAAACTTCAAAGACTCTGACACTAAATTACATTTTATGTTTCGAAAAGGGCTTTAGTTAGGGGAGTTTGAGACCCCAAACCTTGTCATCTGCTGAGCGGGTTGTTTGAGGAGAGGAAGCTCTGCAAGACTTCTGCCTGTGACCGGGACTGGGGGCACAGGCCTGATATTCTCCATGCTAGGCGAGGGGACATCCCATGGAAACAAATTTCACATGCCCTGGAGCAGCAGCGCCTGCCTGCTCACCAAAATTGGTGTGCCTTGTGAGAAAGAAACTGTGAGAAAAAGGAGAGAATTGAAAGGAGCAAGGTCCAGGGAGTAGCCCTATCATGAGTACTCCCTGTGCGAGGTGTGAGGAATCTGTTCTTGTACCGATCGGGCTGTAGCCAATGTGCTAGATTGTTTCAGCAACCCCCATGTGCAGGATGGGGCTGCTGTGGACTGAGTTTAGTAACAAGGTGTGAGGAAGCCATTTTTTTTTTACAGAACGGGCTGTAGCCTGTGTGCTGGATTATTTCTGTGATCCCTGTGTGCCTGTGGGGCCACCATGGACTGAGCTGAGTAATGAGGATTGTGTGGTGGGCACCAGGTCTGCATGACCTCACGGTGGGTGGATCTGTGTGCTGGAGAGGAGGCCACCATGAACATCAATGCCAGGTCAGCATGTGGTGGTGACCCCGTATGCCAGAAGGGGCTGCCGGAGAGACTGAAGCCAAGAAGTTTGGCTCCCGGATTGAGAGACTGCTGCTGGGATCAAGGTGGGCCCAGCCCACATCCTGCGAACTGCACCAAAGGAAGCCTGCGGATCAAAGGACATTGCTGAGTCCCTTCAGAGCAAGGAGATCAACCCTCCCTGAGGACGGAAGTGTGACTTACCACGTGATCGCTGGAGTGGGAACAACCCCTATCACTAGAGTCAGCAGGTAGATTGACTCGTAGGAGAGCTGCGCATGCCGGGTGCTGCCAGGTGTGACTGCAAGCAGCCCTGCTTTGCCAATCTGGAGCAGGACTTCAGTGCGCCACTGAAGGGTTGCAACAGTTGGAATGAGTAAGCCAGGAACTGGGCCTTTTTAGGTCCCAGGGAAGATACTGCCATTGGTACTGCAACTCCATAGACTCTTGAGACTGAACTTACAGAAGGAGTCAGAGGGGAGAACTCCTGAGTAAGGCCTAATAGTTTACAGTTAGTAGGACAGGGAGTGGCCTGATAACTACTAGAGCCCCACCACAAGGGATATGGTTTTCTCACTTTTGAATGTTGTTTACCTTTGAATGTGTAGAATTAGAATTAAAATACTTCCTTTTATATAAAAACAAGTATGTGACTGGACATTGATTTATTGTTCACGCTGCTTGAACGTTGAGTTATGAGTCATGTTCACTGATCTGTATCTGCGGTTACCCCCTACGGATCCTTGACTGCTCGACTGATGCTACCTGGTGCAGAAGGGGTGCTTGGCCCAGTTGAGAAGGATTCATAATAGGCAGGCCCAGGGACATGGACAGGGACATTTTGAGCAAAAGGCCTCAACCACCAAAGTTGGGCCCAGTAACTTCTGCTTGCCTGTGGCCCTGACAGTTAGTGGCAGTGGCAGGATGCTTAAAGTTTAGGAGCCAAAAGATACAGAGGAGGCATTGGCCCTTTCCAATTTGCATCAGTGCTGCAATAAATCCAGTTTAGTTTCTTCTATGCACAAAGGTGACATGCATAGGAGGGTGGAGAATTCTCAGGAGTAGGGAGAAAGAGTTCCTTGCTAATTTCATTATGGACCAGTTTGAGATGCTGGATGAAAGGGACAAGGCTGCGGCTGACTCTGGGAAGGGAACCATGTTAGGAATCCAGGAAGAGAACGCTGTGGATTCCGGGTCTAGGATCCTCTTAGCACAGATATATCCCAGACACACGCTGAGTGTGTCCCCTAATGCACACTTTCCAGTGTGTCAACCAGACACCCACCACCTTTAGTTTATAGAACATCTCAGATATGTACACTACCTTGAACTTCTAGGGTATCACTGTCACCACTCCTAGGATTAAATTCCTTGTGTGGGTTGAGTATAGCAGCGACCCTGAGATTGCAGTTGGCACTTCAGAAAGCTAAGGTTGAGGAAGATGAGATGGCCAGATAGTTTGAGAGGGAGAAGCTAAGACTAACTCACTGGGAATAAGAGGAGAGGAGATGGGAGGGACAGGAGGAATGGACCCAGGAGGAGAATTTGCGAGAGAAGAAGAAACAGAGAAAAAGATAAGAAAAACAGAGAGAGTGGGAGGAGAAATAGAAGGAATACGAAAGAGAGCTGGAAAGGAAAATGATAGCACTTGAGAGAGAGAAACGTAGGATGGCAGCAATGTCAACTTCATCATGAATAAATTACTCTACTTCCAGTTCGGGTCAGGTTGTGGCTAAGGTTCCAAAAGATCTTGTGCATGTGTATGTGGAAGGTCAGGATATTTTGGAATGGGTTGTGAGCTTTGAGGTTGCTTATGAAGCACAGGCCTCAAATGAGTTGTCTAAGGCAGCTACCTTATAGGGTTGCAAGCCACTGGAAAGGACAACTGTCATTGGAAGGATGACTGTTGCAGACCAGAATGCCTGTTAGCAAATGAAGGAAGCTCTCATTGAGCGGTTTGGCCTGAAGTCAGCTCAATACTTGCAAAGAATCAGTGACTGCAAGAGTGCAGATGTTGTCCCGTTTGAGACTTTAATTCATGGTGTATTGTGTGATTTTAATGAGTGGATTAGAGGGATGGAGGCCAAGGATTTTGAGTCCCATAAGCAGGTGATGGTGACAGAGCAACTCAAGGAGGAGCGCTCTTTCCCACTTAGACAATACCTGTCTGATATGACAGAGAGGGATCCAACAAAACATGCAGTGTTAGCTGATAAGTGGTTAGCTAACAGGGTTCACAAAGGACTGAAGCAGCATGGTTCTAAGCCACAGGGGGAGAAGGACTCTCCACAGACTGGTTCCAAACCACGGGGTAAGGGCCAGGATAATTCTTAGAGGACTCGAGGAGGGCCCAGGAAACTTAGGAATGGTAATAGTGTGTGGAAGTCGCATCATGAGATGGGAAGGCAAGGAACTCCTTTTAAGTCCCCAAAGTGGGATATTAAAAGCGAGACTGTCAAGAAAAAGAACTGGACACAGTCACACCTGTTATAGCAGGAATGTTAAACATGGGTGAAGGTACCTGAGAAGGACCAGTTGCGCTCAAACAATTAGCGATGGACATTTGGGAGAGGTACCCAGATGCTTTGAAGCACATCCATCTTAACACAATGGGATTTTTCCTGGAAGTTAGGATCAATGGGGAAAGGTGCCTGCCCTGAGGATACTGGAGCCTTCAGCACTATGGTTGAGGGGAAGTACCTTAAGCTTGAAGAGATACTCCCTGGAACCAAGTATACAGGATTGGAGAGGGCAGGGATGCTCCGCTTGCCAAGGTTGAGATTGAGCTCAATGCAAGGTGGCTATGATTAATGTGGGGGTAAGGGAAAAGCAAGTAGCTGGATCTCTACTGGGCAATGATTTGATTGCCCCAGGCGTTGTACCAGGATCAGTAGCCTGTATAGCTTGGACAATGCCAGCTGCATTGACCAGAGCACAAGGTGCATCACAGTCTTGGAGTGAGACTGGGATCATCTCTGATTTGCAAGGACCAGGACAAGGTAGTCTACAGGATAGGGTAGACCATGGGAAGAGAGTGGCAGTGAAGGTCATTGCTTCTGCTCCAAAGGGACAGGAGGATAAGACTGCTGAGTCGGACCATGTGCTGGAGTCTGGGTCGCTTCCAGAGTTGCAGGGTTGCGGGGTTTGTTAGCTGCAGGAGGGCCTACCCGGGAAGATTTCCGCAAGGCAGAAGAATAGTGCCCTACACTTGAGTGACTTCAGAAGGAAGCCAAGTATCAGGTCAGCAAATGGGTGGTTGGGACACAGTATGTTGGCTGGGAAGATGGTCTACATTATTGTGAGCTAGAAAATCCTGACCTCAGTACAAACCAGAGACTAGTGGTTCCATTAGTAGGCAAGCACTTTCTGTTATCACTAGCCCATTAAGTGACCTTAGCAGGACACTTAGGAATTAGAAAAACCAAGGATAGATTTGACTCTCTGTTCTACTGGCCAGGGATGCCAGAGACATAGAACGATTGTGTAGAACAACAGCTACAAGATGACGCATCGGGACAGCACCAACAAACACGGAGGAGGCATAACCATCATCCACAAATACCCTACCCGATGTACCACCACCGAAAATGACCCCACACTGATCATGGAACACATCAACTTCTAACTCCACACATAGGGCAGAATGACCATCAGAGGCACCCTTGCCATCAGAACCCCAGGACCACGCATTGGCTTCTGCGACGCCATCACTGACTTTGCCCTACTAGCTATTCGACTCCAAGCACTACATCTTCCTTGGCGATCTTAACTTCCACCTCAATGACCCACAGACACCAGCTCCACCAACCTCCTGGAACGCATGAGCAATATTGGCCTCATCCAGCTGGTAACTGAACCCAAATACAGTGCAGGACACACACTTGACTCGATCTTGATGGCTAGCGACAGAGTCAAATACAGTCAAGTCACCGAACTTACCTAGACTGACCACGCCATCATGAACTTCATCATCAGAGGATCCCCAGGCTCCTCCCCCAGGGCTCCGCGCTCCTCCAAAGTAATACAGATCCAATGGACGGTCACCTTCAACACCACCCGGCCCAACTCCGCAGCCAACCTGGAACAGGCAGTCCAGAACGTCACCACCTTGATCACCAAATGCACTAACAAAGTCGCCCCCATCAAGCCAGCAAGACCTACCGACACACCGAAGAAGCCAGCTGGTACACATCAAAACTCAGGATAATGAAACGCAGCTGCAAAAAACTGTAGACTAAGATACCTTCAAATCAGCCCTTAACAAATGCTACCAATGCCTTAAAGACACAAAAAAGACACCCTGACAAACCACATTGAAACAAGCACCAATCAGACCAAGGAATTCTTCAGCATGGTCAGAGAGCTCACCTGCTTGGCAGCCCCCAAGAACATGATATCCTTTTCACAGGAACTCTGTGACACACTAGCCAACTCTTTCCACAACAAGATGTCCACCACTGTGTAGTGTAGTTCCTATTTCCCTAATAGGCTCTGCGCATTGGAATAATATACACTATAGTTTTTGCATAGGACTAAGTTCAGTATGCCTCTATCGAGTATATTAAACTCAATTACTTTGTGTGCCAGCTAACTCAGTGGTCACTAGAAACTTCTCGAATGAACAAGAAGTAGTTTCTGACAACCTCATAAACATGACAACTTTGTTTCCCTTAGAATTGGAACATGTCTCAGAATCGTGGGAACAATAGATAACAGTTTCACCCAGTCAATCGTGCATGCTTAGTTTCTCCAGAGTTACACAGAAATAGATAGACGGGCGTTTCAATAAAAGGATTTATTGAACAGTCTTGTTTCTCGTGTAAGAGATATGAGCTGTTACAATCATTAGACAGTAAGCAAGGTATAATACGCACAACGTAAACAGTAAGAAGAAATAATACTGCAATGTCTGTTAGCTATCACATATATTCATATATACATACATAAATAACACAGGCTAAAAAGTGTATACTCGTCTGATGCTTCTAAATAGTTCTACCCCAGTGTACCTAACCTAAGTGTAGTACAAGGTAAGAAGTAGGTGCTGTTTTCTATAGTATGGTAAGCTATAGTTTGGTATGCCGAGAGTCCCTCTAGGTTCTAGTCAGCTCCATACCTTAGAATGAGAGAGGTGGGAATCTCTTTCCGAATCTCAAACTCCAGCACCCTGCGAAGGGAATCAGAACACTGGAAGCTAGAAGCTGGATTCTCTGCGAGCAGGGATGACAGCATCTGGTCAGTGCGTCAGGAGGGAATTCGAATTCCTTCTGAACTTGCCATGGCGAGCCGAGTAGGCGAGTCAAGCCGAGCCAAGCCGTGCCGTGGTTTACCATGGTAAGTGAAGGAATATTTATGCCTGGAAGGTGTCTAGGAATGTTAGCATTGACATAAAGTCGGGGCAGAGGAAGACGTCATGAATGAACCCCTAATGAATAGTAGTTCATGCATAATAGATGAGTTCTTGGAGAATCAATAATCCAAGCAGGGAAAGTCCCAACGGCTTCAGGGTCTGGTTTCTAAGAACTCGTTGTGAGGTGGGATGGATGGATGTAGGTGACCATGCCTGTATTTGGATAGCATGGCAAGCGCCTAAATAAGTTACTGAACAGAGATGGGGCGAAGTGACACCCCATTCCAGACGCACAGCCTTCATTAGCGCATAACAAGGATGCCACAAGTTGTTCCAGTTTATCCAAAAGTTTAGTTCTTTTTCATCAACCTTTTATTCAATATTTATCTTGTTGTCATGGCAAATACCTGAATAAGGACTGGGATTCTATGCCTAAATAAGGGCAATGTGAATTGTGCCTACATAAGGGCATGATTTAGGAAACCTATGTACGGGCATCTAAATCGAAACACTACACCTGACCATCCGCTCCCCACATGGGAACAGTTCAACACCCAGAACACCACAGCTATCATAAACTCCATCCACTCGGCAGGACAGACAGACCCCTGCCCCCACTGCCTCTTTAACCTCAAAAGCAACGAAATCAGCTGCCAACTCACCACCATTCTCAACACAAACGTCACCACAGCCACCTTCCCTGACATATGGAAACACACAGAAGTCAGACCCTTCTTTCAAGAAACTCTCCACTGACCCCAGTAAACTCAAGATCTACCACCCCATCTCGCTGCGCCCATTCCACGCCAAAGTTCTCGAGAAGGCCATCAACTATCACTCCCTGAACACCTGGAGAGAAACAACCTGCACAACACCTCTCATAGTCCGAATCCATAACCTCAACATCATATGACACCCAACTCATCCTCTTGCTCTCAGCAGACCCCTCTCCACAAGACCAACTTCTACAACTATATGGCAAATATCCCCGACTGGCTGAAAACCAACTGTCTGAAGCTCAACACTGACAAGACCGAAGTGCTGATCTTTGGGAACAACACCTCCCTGTGTAACTACACTTGGTGACTGAACTTAAACCTCCTCAGACAGTGAAAGACCATGCCCGCAACCTTGGAATCATCCTAGACAGCACACTTACCACGAAATGACAGATCAATGTAGTCTCCGCTGCCGGCATCCACACTCTCCGCATGCTCAGAAGGATCTTCAAATGGCGTCACATCGACACAAGGAAAAATGCCACTCAAGCCCTAGTCACCAGCCGGCTAGTCTATAGCAACACACTGTAAACAGGAACCAACACCCAACTCATTAAGAGACTACAGAAGATGCAGAACTAAGAGGCCAGACTCATCCTCAACCTGCACCCCCACCTCAAGAACCTTCATTGGCTCACCATCCAGAAAAGATGCCAATTCAAGATACTGACACATACCTACAAAACACTCCATGACCAAGGACCAGCAAACATCAACCACTGTCTGAACTTCCACCAACTCTCCAGAAACATTTTCTCCGACTCCTTTGCCCTCACATAGATGACTCAAATCCACCAAAGCTTCGGTAGAGGCTGTTCCTTAACTTAACTCACTGCCAAGAACTGTAATGGCCTTGCCCTCCACCTCCGGTCAGCAGCCTCTCTATTGGAATTCAGGAAATCCTCAAGACCTGTTTTTTTGACTGAACCCAGCATCCTAGCGCCTGGATACCTTTGCGTGTGGGTGCTCTACAAATGTGGATTTATTGATTGATAGAAACTTTTCTGCTTACCAGCTGAGTGGTAAGACAGGAAAGAAGAGTAAGGCAACGTTAGTGTCTCTACCAGTTGCCGGTGTTCCATTTGAGAGGGTGGGAATAGACATAGTTAGCCCATTCAATTGCCCCTCACAGTCAGTCAACAAGTATATCTTGGTTGTGGTGGATCATGCCACCAGGTATCCTTGGTCTGTACCTCTGAGGAGAATGACTGCAAAGGTGGTAGCAAGAGCTCTCCTAGGGATTTTCACTAGGATCATATTTCCAAAGACCTTAATTTCCGACTGAGTAATCAATTTCATCTCATCCTACATGAGAGAGATGTAGGAGCAAGTGGTGTGACATACCATTTCTTAAAGGCATACCACCCACAAATCAATGGTTTGGAGGAGCGGTTTAACAAGATCCTGAAGAGCATGATGGGAACTCTATCAGAGTATCTCAGGAGGAAGTGGTATATTTTCCTGCAATGCCTTTTGTTTGTCGACCAAGAGATTCTGCAGAAGCTAGGAGGGTTCAGTCTCTTTGAACTTCTGTATTGATATCTAGTGTGGGGTCCACTAGCCTTAGTTAGTGAAGGGTATGAAGTAACTTCGAAAACTCCACAGAAGGATGTGGTAGACTATGTGATTGTCCTCAGGAAGCTGCTGGCACAATACATGAGTCAAGTAAAGCAAAACCTTCTGGCTAGCTGTCAGGTTGTACAGGTCCTCAGAGCTTGCTTGATGTTAGAAGGTCCACCAAGGCAGCACCAAGTCTGAATGTCATCATAGCACAGACTATTGGAGTAGCCAGGTGAGGGAAATGGTGTTGGGAAAGGGACAGCGGGGAAGGAGACCTGTAAAAGAAGACCGAAAGTGTGACTTATCTATCTTGCATCAAACCTTTCCTCCACCAATGTTTTATAGGAAAGAATAGTCACCTGGTTGCTGAGCTGTAAATATAGTAAAGTGAGGTCTATAGGTTGCTAGAAGACTAAGATGAAACACAATGGTGAACACTACAGCAATCACCTTGTGTATTGAAACATAGAACATTTAAAATGACAGATGTATAGCTCAAGAGATAAATCTACCTACCAGACTTCATCAATTACTGTTCTTTTATTGGGATTGTTTTTTTGTTAACTGTAAAACATGGTGTCATCTGGTTATTGTTCTCCATAGTACGATGCACATTCCCCAGCTGTCATCATTTTTATGCCGGACCTGCCACGCAGCTTTCTACATGGATTGTAAAGTTCACATTATAAATAATACATCTGAAAGTTCAAGTGTCCCAGAAATAAGTTCAGAATGCCAATCCGTGCTAAAAAATATTGTTGTAAATAGAGTGTCCAAACATTATGCTGACATGAAATCTAAATATGCACCAAGCACTCTTCCCCTCGAGAACAGCCCGATCTCTTTTAGAACATCAAAATCTGCAAATATGGTGGAGCATAGAATTCTTCAGTGGTTTCCAGCTTTCTGCTCACCGATGTTTTCTGCTGTATGCCCGGTGACCTTAGGAAACCATGCCCCTCACAGACGCTGAGGATGAGGACCGACGTGCATCTGCTTTGCAGTCAGCAAAAGGAATAGAGAACGCGTACCTACACATGGGGGCTCATTTTTAGATCTGAGGCTCTCCCAATCTGGCCGCCATGCTCGTCGTGTGGCCGTTACGCTTGTTGCGCTTGCACTGCTGAGAAACGTAGTCCACTTCTCATGCTTCTGAGTCATATCAGGCAAGGTCCATACAAGTTTTAAAAGGAAATAAATACAATGTAACAAAAATGAAACCAACAAGCATGTTTGTTGGAACGGTTCATCAATTTGAACTATATGCAGGTAGTTCAACCATTTACAGAATATGTTCTGTTCAAGCCATAGTTAAAATAGTGGACAATGCCACCAATCCTTGGCAGTGCTATATGATCCATGCACCTTACCTTACCACAGATAGGTTTGCCACACACTTGCTTGGCATATGCGCTATATGAGCCATGTACTTTACCACAGAGAGGTTTGCTACACATTTGCTTGGCTTATCCCTGATGATTATCACCTGCTGGTACCAGAATGGAGGTAGTGCCTCTAGAGTCACAGCCCATAGCCATGACAGTACTCCCCCCTCCCAAGCAGACGCTAGGGCTGGTTTATGAGTGTAGGAGTCATGGAATTTCCGCACCAATTTAGGTGTATGGATGTTGGTGGGTGATTCCCATGAATCATTTTCTGGTCCATAATCTTTCCAAGAGACTAGGTACTGTAAATGGGCACCCGTCAACGAGAATCCAAAATACATTGTACCTCAAATTCTTCCTGTCCATGTACCACAAGTAGACCTAGTTGAGGTGAAGAATGTTGCTCTACCGGTTTCAATAAAGAAGTATGAAAAACTGGGTGAATTTTAAATTGTGGTGTAAGATATCATTTGTACATCACTGGCTTCATTTGTTGCAATGATGTGTATTGTCCAATGTATTTTGGATGAAAAGCCTTTTAATCATGGAAAGTGATGTTCTTTGTGGATATCCATACTCTAACAGCGTATGTTGGTCCAGGTCTACGTCGTTTATCCGCAGCCTTTTTGCATCTTTCTTTTGCCTTATTCAAATGCTGGATGATTTGAGAGTGTGTCTTCAGAATATTTGTAATGCCTGCTGTTACTGTTGGTACAGCATCCTGTTCAGTGGGAAGCTGGATTTGCAAGTAATTGAGATGGAATCCATAAGTACAATAAAATGGCAATGTTTGTATGGAAGCGTGATGTGCAGAATTGTAATTTATTTCCCCTAATCAAAGGAGCTGTGCCCAGGATTCCTTTGCAGGGAAGGCTAAACAGCAGGAATATTGTTTCAATGTCTGATTTAGCCTCTCTGTTTGACCATCCGTTTGTGGATGATGACTGGTGGATAACGCTGTTGCACCAAAACCTAGCTGTGAACTGAGTATCCTGATCCGATATGATCATTTAGGGAATTCCATGTAAACAAACAATGTTGCTCAAGAGTATATTGGCCAATTTCCCACATGTCAGGAGTTTTTTTACACGCTCTGAAATGTCCTAATTTGGAGAACTATCTACTACTACAAGAATGCATGTGTACCCATGATCATTTGGTAAATCCATTATACAATCTAGTGAGCAGTGGTCCAATGGCCGTTGTTGTGTTGGCAAAGGAAGTAACAGTACTTTTGGTTTTTCATGAAAACTTTTATTCCTGGCAGGGGTTTCACAGTCTTTCACCCACTTTTTTATGTTGTGGTCCATAGTGGGCCACCAGAAGTTGCCTTGTAGTGCCAACATTGTTCTTTGCCTGCCCAGATGCTCTGCACATGGATGATTATAGTGCAAATTGTAATCTATGCAATGGTTCTGTAGGAAGAAATAATGCAGATTAGTGAAAGGGCAACTCTTGTATTATCTGTCTATTGGTAGCTTGACTAATCCAGGTTTTCCAATTTTGTATTGGGAGATTCTCTGGCACTGTATACAGAAAATCCTCTGTAGAGATAACATTTGAGACTTTGCTTGGGTCTGTGATGGCTTGTGATATTTCTGTGGAGGGTAATAGCGGTGAATCCTGCTTGTTAAAGCATCAGCTTTTTTATTGTCTGCACCTGCGCGCAATGTCACTATAAAATCGTATTCATTGCAACTGGCTTGGTGTTAACACAGTTTTCATACATTGCAAGTTGTGATGATCTGTAAACACAGTTACTCTATGTTTGGCACCAATTACGTAATGCCTCCGCTCTTTGAATGCCTCGTAAATTGCCAAAAGTTCTTTTTCGGCAATGGTGTAATTCCTTTCTGCAGGAGAGAGGCATTTGGACATGTAGGCTATGGGGTGTAATTGACCTGTAGTTGGATTTCTTTGCGACAGGATGACTCTAGCGGCAATTTCTGAAGCATCAGCTTCTATAATATATGGTTGCTCTGGGTTCGTAGGAGCTAGAACCAATGCTGATGTAAAAGCTGTCTTTGATTGGTCAAAAGCCTGTTAGGCCCCCTGTCCCCAGTTGAATGGCACATTTTTCCTCAAAAGCCGAGTGATGGGAGTTACCACTTGTGAAAAATTATCAATTAATCAAGATTCAAGAGATTTGGGTTAAATTCCATTGTTCTTTTGCTCACTACGTCACCACAGTTTGGACCCAGCCATATGTAAATCAGTCTTGACCCTGCTTCTCATGGGAACAGTCCAGCCTAAACTGTCAAGCCAAGTCCTCCCTGGACCGGAAACAAGCATCCAAACTGTCTGGTTCCAAACTGGGGTGGCCTAGTGAGCAAATGAACAATGGATTTAACCCAGATCTCTTGACTCAGGGTGAATGTTCAATTAATTTAGCATTCCTTCCATCATTTGTTGCCGCCGCACTTTTTTGCCCTAAGTGGGATGGGTATGCCGAGACATGGGACGCTTACTCGCTGTGCCATTGGTTTCAAGCTAGCCTGGCGGATGACAGTTGTTACCCCGATACAGGCCCAATGATGCCTGTTTCCAGTTCAGGGAGGACCTGGCCTGGCAGTTTGATCTGGACTGTTCCCAAGGGGAGCAGGGTCAAGGCTGATCTGCATATGGCTGAATCCAAACTGGAACAGAAGGATTTAAACCATTCTAACATGGTTCCCAAAAACCCCATACTGTTTTCTAGTCGAACAAGTAGTTTTTCATGCTTTACAGTGTCATAAGCGAATGATAGGTCAAGAGGAACTAATAGACATGTTTAGTTTTGATCTAATGCCAGTAGAGCATTGTCCACTATATGAAGTATTGCTGTTTCCGTACCGTGACCTGTTCTGAGCTTAGATTGGCAATCGGCTACCTGATTACATTTAGTAATGTGTTGGCCCAGTTGTTGTTGCACACATTTTTTAGCACTTTGGCTAATAGGGGTATATTGGTCACTGACCAAAAGTTATATGGGTTGGAAGGGTTTCATGACTTTTTTTTAAGATGGGGAGGACTTGTCCTGTTTTGATACAGTCTGTTAAGGAACCTTGAGATAGAAAGGCAATGATTATCGTTGTCCAAATGGAGTCAACAATTTGGTTGACTAATGTCAAGCATTTTGAGGGGAGAGGATCATTGTAGAGGTTATTTGCTTTATTGTCCAAAGGGATTTGGCAACAACGTGGTGGCCATATAGTTTGAAAGTCGACCATTGTGCTTTATTTTTAGGCTTTGACTGTGAGGAGTGTATTGGTTAATAATTTTCGGATGTCCATGGGCTGCTGTGGCTATCCTGAGCTATCTTTTCAAGGAGTTGGCTTTGTATATAAAGAAGACTGAGAATTCCTCACAGCTTAGGGGTCGATTCCGATCCTGGAGAAACCGGGTACGAACCGTCGGTCGGAGCGATTTCTCCGTCCGACTCGTACCCTGTAAAAACACCATACAAACATGCAAGTACGATTTGCACGGAAACACCATTTCCGTACGAATCGTACAAAACACCGACCGACACAAAAACACATACAAATGTGATCCGGGACAGCGCGTATGCGACATGCGGACGGAGTTAGGCAGCTTTTTATGTACCAGCAAGTACAATTCGTGCCGACAGCACTCCGGACGGCCATATTATTACGGCACACAAAAAGTGCCGGTAAAGCGAAGTACGCCACGAAGCATGAGGAAAAGGGGGCCCGGTACGCGCCGGACACCCCCCCCAGCCCCCCGTATGCCCGCGATGTCCCCCCAGCCCCCCGTATGTACGCGACATCTCCCCAGCCCCCCATATGTCTGGTGCGGACCCCCACCCCACCCCCGTATGTACGGTGCGGACCCCCACCCCACCCCCCGTTTGTCCGGTGCGGACCCCCACCCCCGTATGTACGGTGCGGACCCCCACCCCACCCCCCGTATGTACGGTGCGGACCCCCACCCCCGTATGTACGGTGCAGACCCCCACCCCACCCCTCGTATGTACGGTGCAGACCCCCAGCGCTACGTGCTGGGGGTCCGCATCGTACATACGGGGGGTGGGGTGGGGGTCCGCACCGTACATACGGGGGGGTGGGGTGGGGGTCCGCACCGTACATACGGGGGTGGGGTGGGGGTCCGCACCGGAAGTTTTTTTCCCGCCCGTTCGCTGTATTTTCTGTGTGATCGCGGCTCGCCAACTTGCGGCCAACCCATGCGATTGCTCACGGGTGCGGCCATCTTGTTTTCACTTGTCCTGCCCGCTCGCGTTCGATATGATGTGCCCGCGTCCTCACGCTCTCGCTCGCGGTGGAGAATGACGTGTTCGAGATCTCAATCATCTCATACTCTCGCAGTGCATGATCCCGAGAAGAAAGATGTGATCACGCGACGAATGACGTGATCGCGCGACAAATGACGTTAATGCGGGCGCGAACTGTCACGAGACAGCGCAAATGGCTACCAACAATCCAACATCTCGTGGAGAACGCGACCGGATCGGGAAAACTTGTCGGCGAACGCGGGGATTCAGGTAAGGCGATCGCGCGCACGCGAGAATGTATTTTTTTACAGCGCGAGCAAGAAAAAAAATTCCGGTAAGATGCGGATCGCGGAAATTTAGACATTTTCGCGCTCTCCGCGGAACGCGAAAATGTCAAATTACCGCAATTTCCGCGGGCGGAACGGAATTTTTGCCCAGGCCTTATCAAAACAATGTATGCAGGCGATACCTCTGATTTTTTTTGTTTGGACTATCTAGCCTCACAATGTTGTAGTTTGTTGGAACCAATAGATCTGTGCAAGGGGAAAGATGATTTGGTGAGCCAAAATTCAGATAGCAATGTCTGAGGCATGCTTCACTGGGGGTGCAGACAAAATATTGAGTTGGAAATTCCGAACTACAGAAATATCGAGTCCTAAATATCATCAGTGAGAAATATCGACAGCAAGAATATCGTGGTCAAGAATATCAATTTGAAGGAAAGAGATAAAGGTCATTATTACGATGGTGGTGAACCTGCCACCGGCAGGCTGCCTGTGGTGGGTTTACCACCATCGTAAGGCAAATTCCCATCCGCCAGATAAGGATGACGGGTGGTGTGCCTGGCAGCCCGAAACTCGTCTGCTATGGACCAGCCCGCATCCCTAGAATGGTGGCAGTGCCTAGCAGGCACTGCCCACCAGATTTGGATGCTGGATCCCTGCTAGCCTTTCCATGGCAAGGCTGGCGAGGATTGACTTTGGGGGCCGGTTGCGGGCCCCTCTTGTGCTGGGGCTGGTGGTTTTTACATTTCCCTGCACCAGGTGGCAAGCACTACATGGTGCCTGCCACGTACTGCAGGGAAAAGCGAAACCTGCATTCTTAACATTGCCTTGGGTGCTGCAGCTAGCAGCACCTGCTGCAATGTTAAAACTGCCTTTTGTGGCCGCAGTTGTGGCGGCTGCATTGTAATTTGAAGTGCGAGACTGCCGCCATATTGGTGGGCGGTCCCAATCCCCGGGACGATGGCAGACGGACTTGAGTACGTCCAACATCGTAATCAGCCCCATAGTTTTAAAAAATATAGAAGTCAATAATATCATTTGCAAAAATATAGTTGTTTAAAATATTGATTTTTTTATTAGTGTTATACATATTAGTATATAATTTAAATGTATGTGATGTATTTTTTTGTATAAGTATTGTTTATTTTGTTATTATATGTTACATTTTCAGTAGTTATCAATTTTATTTTAATTACATTTTGCGTTTTTAGTTCCGTAGCGGGTTGTGGGTTTATAGGGAAAAGGGTGGGAAGTAATTTAATTATACTAAATTAATTATATATTTTTTAATTTATTAATATTTATTTAATTGATATTTTATAGTGTTAATTGTGGGATGTAATTTATTTTGTATTAATTAATTAATGCTTGTTAATTATTAATAATTAATTAATTGAAAATTAAATATGGAAGTTGTGTAATTAATTTTAGGTGCGGGTTGTGGGGTTTATAGGGGTTAAGGTTGGGAAGTAATTTATTTTTAACTAGTTAATAATTAGTTGTTTCGCAGAAGATGGATTCAAGTACCTAGGTATACACGTCACGCCAAACCCCTCATAATTTGTTGAGCGTAATCTATCGCCCCCCCTGAAAAGACTCCGTAGTGACATGAAACATTGGCTCTCCTTGCCTTTGACGCTACTGGGCAGAGCGACCTTGTTTAAAATGATGGCTATCCCCAGGTTTTTATACGCTCTGCAAAATACACCCTTCCCAGTCTCTCGCTCCTATATTAAATCCATTGAGGTGGAGGTTGGCTACCTCCTGTGGGAAGGGAAGCCTCCTCGCATACCAATGTGCAAGCTAATACGGGGCTGGTATGGCGGTGAAATTGCCCTTCCAAACATTAAACTTTATTATTGGGCCTCCCAGATAATAGTGGTTAATCAATGGCTCCACGCCCCACAGGACGAACCAGCATTGCGCATGGATAGGCACACTCTCGGCGCGGATGCAATCCTGGGCGTACTATATAACAAATCCCGGAAACACGCTTTGATAGGCCCTACAGCACACACCATCCACATTTGGTGCATGGCGCTCCGCACACTCGGCTGGGAGGGAGCGATAACGCAACATACGACACTCTGGGACAGTTCAAGGTTGGGCAAGGTGCATATGAGTAAGGGTTTCTCCCGATGGGACATGATTGACATATCCAAGTTTGGAGATTTGTGCAAGAAGAAGGAGTGGTCCCTTTTGCACAGTTGCAAGCATCTTATCAGATGGCAGGAACGGAGCAATACCGATATATGCAAATCCGACACGCACTGATGAGGGCCATACGTCCGGAAACTGATCTCCCCGAGTCCTCGCCGCTTGAGGATCGATTACTGACAGACTGTCTAACCAAAAAAGCTATCTCTCTCACATAACGCAAATTGTTCAACCACCAGAAAGATCCCACACCCACCCTTAGAGAAAAGTGGCAGGCTGAGGTGGGGAAAATGGATGAGCAGGATTGGCAGGAGGCGCTTTCATCCCCGCGGGAGGTGGCGATCCCCTCTAGACTAAAACTTGTGCAACTCAAGATACTGCACAGAACATACTACACCAGAACAACACTCCACAAAATAGGGAGAGTAGATACGCCACTGTGTCTTTGGGGTTGTGGGCTAGCGGGCACCTTTTGCCACACATTGTGGGACTATCCCACCATCACACAATTTTGGATGGCCGGCATGGCAACGATCACCCGGGTGTGTAGCTTTGGTGTGTCCCCTGAGTCACGGAGATGCATTCATAATGTGTGGGAACCAACAGACCTTAATCACACAGAGCAGGGTTGGGCTGCACTGGGTATAACACTGGCTAAGCGGAACATCGCTCAACACTGGGGAGCGGAATCGGTCCCCTCGCACCAGCAGTGGTGTCGCGACCTAGACAGTGCCATGGTGGCGGAAAAGGCAGTATTCATTAATAGAGGGTGTCCTCGAAAATGGAAACGAGTGTGGGGGAAATGGAACGAATTTCGTTATGCACCCCTCTACCTGAAGAATCAGATCAGGAAATGAGTGACTGAACAACACGGACTATGTCCCCCCTGCTTAACTGTTTAATTTTTCATGCACTGTGGGGGCTGGTATGACAGATGCGGTAAAAGGACGAAAGTATATATGCTCTGTTCACCCTGTGACACAACCCTGTACACCATACGCAACGAGAAAGAGATGTGAATGTACTCAGCTTTTTTTGTAGCAATTATCAATAAAATAAAAAAAATAAAAAAAGTTTTTAATTAATATTAATAAATTAATTTTAAATCAAATATTGAAATAGTGTAATTAATTTTAGGTGCAGGTTGTGGGGTTTATAGAGGTAAAGGGTGGGAAGTAATTTAATTTTAATTAATTAATAATTTGTTGCTAATTAATATTATTTAAAAAATTGAAAATTAAATATGGGAATTGTGTATTTAATTTTAGGTGTGGGTTGTGGGGTTTATACGAGTAAAAGGTGGGAAGTAAATTAATTTGTATATGTTTTAATTTGTTTTTTAATTAATAATTTTATTTCATTGAAAATTCATAATGTTAACTATAGAAGTATATTTTATTTTTAATTTAGATATGTGTTGTGAATTTAGTGGTTTTATAGGGTAGGATGTAAATAAAATGAATGTATGCAATAATGTTTTGTTTATAAATAATTTCTAACTAAAAATAGCTGTTTGTATGAAAAATATTTTTATATTTTATTTAATATAATATGTGTAGGTATTTGTAATATGTATTTAACATTATAATGTTTTAATTTACTTTAATTTAAAATATTAAATATATTTTTATTTTTATTTTTAACATATTATATATATTTTTTAATTTATCAATTTTTTTGTTGTTGATATTTTATTTGTTTTTAATTTGGAATTGACTGCAGTGGGAATAGTAATTTTTATCCCTCCGCATCCAACACTTTCCCTACTGTTACACTCACTGGAGTGGGAATAGTCATTTTTACCTCTCCGCTATTCAACACTTTCCTTAATGTTGCAATCATTGCAGTGGGAATAGTAATTTTTACCCCTCTGCTATCCAACACTTTCCCTACTGTTGCACTCACTGGAGTGGGAATAGTACTTTTTACCTCTCCGCTATCCAATACTTTCCCTACTGTTGCACTGACTGGAGTGGGAATAGTAATCTTTACCCTTCCGCTATCCAACACTTTCCCTACTGTTGCACTCACTGGAGTAGGAATAGTAATTTTTACCATTCCGCTAGCCAACACTTTCCCTACTGTTGCACTGCCTGGAGTGGAAATAGTAAATTATATCCCTCTGCTCTATCCAACACTTTTGCTACTGTTGCACTCACTGGAGCGGGAATAGTAATTTTTACCCCTCTGCTATCCAACACTTTCCCTAGTGTTGAATTGAGTGGAGTGGGAAATCATGAGCCAGTCCCAGAGGAAAGGCACTGTAATATTGGGGAGCTACCAATATACAACTTCCCCATGCTCTGGAGCTTTAGGCTCCCTATATAGGAGGTACGTCCCCCAGTATGGGAGGTAACTTCCAGGGTTGGGCACTCCTTCTGGGCTTTGGCCTTGCAGAACTCATCCTTGATGGGTTCTCCATCTACTTGCCATCTAGGTAGTCCAGGCAGGGTACCAAGTGAGGCAATTTCCTCCCGAGTAGGCTTCAGGGTGGCCTTTGTCAGTACCCCATCCACGTGTGACGGTGGACTTTCAGGGACTGGCTTCCCATGCTCCATGCCCTTCCCTTTTCTTGCAGCTGTCTCACCCGGCCATTCTTTCAGGCTCCAGACCTTCTTGACTCCTCTCTTGGGTAGCCATGGACATGGTGGTCCCACAAATCCACTCTGGCAACCCCAACATTTTCCAGGTGTGACCTGAGCTTAACTTCCTTCTAGGCAATGTGCTCCAACTTGTTCCTTAACAGGCAGTAAACAGTCATAGCAGACCTCACAGCAACTTTCGGAAGACTTGACCCTCACCCCAACAGGTGGTGAGTCTCCCGGTTGTTGGCTACGAGAACCAAGTGAAATATATTGGGTATAACCTGCCCTGCGGACACAAGATGGCACCTGACGGTTGGTAATTTAACAAGGAGCTGCAGAGGGAAACTTAACGCCAGGCCACCCTCCAATCAACATATAATTCAACAACAAGGGTCTGGCATTGGTAGGCACTTTAAACAAATTGTGTAAATAGATATGTAGGAATACTTATAGGTAAATATACTTATCTATTCCCCTAATAGGTAGTTCTATATCATGAACTCTAACCTATTCCCCTGTGCCTTACTAAATACTTCTTTTTATTATAAAAATTCCCGCAATCGGGAGAGGTACCAGTCAAAAAACAAAACAAGTCACTCAAAATAGCAACAATCAACATATGAATCTATATATATATCATGTAGATAGAAAGGTGCCGAAATGTTTAGAAAAATGAGAAAGTATCTCACGTGCGCACCACGGGGGGCAGTGCTCTCTTGGAGCAATTCATCCTTCCTGGTACTCATAGCAGATGTTGGCTACACCAATCTCCCTATATTATTAGTTAAAATATCATCATGTCTGCAGAGTAAATACATCAAAGAACACAAACTGGTACAAGCTGCATGCCATGTCACACTTGCAGTTTAACTAAAGAACTATTTACTATAACCTTATATTCAGCTTATTCAAGCAATGGCAATCCAAATAAAAACAATTGAAAACCAGTTGATGAAGGGGGTAAACCCAAAGGCCCAAAACTAATTCTCTCTATGTACTTTTATCTATTGGACCATTTTGAAATACTGGTGATACAAGGATTTCCATCAGCTAAGCCTATGTGAAACTAGATGTAAAAACTTGAAACATCTAATTTTAGACATATATTCCATATGTCTGCTCCAAAAGGCACCTTAACTTCCTTTTCAAGTGTTACCTTGATCCATCACTTCAATTCACTATTCTTCCCATCACTGAATATCATTCGATGACTTAATTGCAAATATAGTTTATATACGTTGTAATACATTAAAGGTATGTTACTATGTACTCTGCTATCCTGTGATCAAGTATTCATTGCTGAAATATTTCTGTTGTATCACTTATTGCATTGTAAAGGACCCTCATGCCCTTTTTGCCAATCAATGTGATTAAAAGCACACAAATAAATATAAAACAATGAATAAAATAGGCACTGCATGGCCATCTATGAGCAGTGATTAAAACCAACACAAAAACAGATTTGCCGAAAGCAGAATACAGTGCCTAGCATTCCCATTGGACTGCCAGAAGCATTCAGCTTCTTAAGCCTGCATATTGCTACCTATTATCCTACATGCCTAGCTGTTATTAACGCAGATGTACATGATACATTTTTTATCAGTTGGTACTTCTTTTCATGAAGTTGCTAGGTGTGGGCGGAGTTCCTCTGGGTCACCCAAAACCTTAGCGAGACTCCATGCAGTTCCACAAGTCATGCAGTTGTGGCACGTCACGCTGCTACCACAGATTTTTTGCATTGGGAGCTTGTCCCATGCTAAAAAATCAGAGTAAAATGCACCACGCTGCGTGCCAGAGAGTGCAGCTTCTTTTTGCTACTCAAGTAGATTTTCTACTTGAGTGGCAGCTTTCTCATTGTGAGCCACAGCGTTCTCAATGCGCGTGGCAGTGATTGGCCTCGACCACCCACCTTGAGAAGTCTCTCTGGGAGGCGGTCTAGCACTTGATTTTCTCACTTGCCTACTCACCATTGGGGAGCCGCATTTGAGAAATAGACACTGTAATGCAGTGGTTGACAGAGTTTTTCCAAAACTCTGAGCTCCAAGCGGAGCGCGGAGTGAGCAAAACTCAGCGAACTATGCCGGAGGAGCGGAGTTTACCGCCCACCCCTAGAAGTTGCTCGTAACTTAAGATATTTCAAACATTTTTCCATATACTCACTGTGAGAATGGGACACAAAATAGGGCTGGGCACCAAAATGAAGGTCGTTCCGATTAGTGATTCCGATAACTAAAAAGGTGGCACCACGTTTTAAAATCGGGGCAGTTTTGAACTTACAAAGGCAGGCTGTATAGTTGTTTTGCAAGGTATCGGAGTCCGCATGACTTTGTGCTTTCTGCAGGCAATGTTTGCGGTAACATCAGGGTAATGGACAGTGAAAGTCGACCCTCCAGACCATAAAACAGGCCCAGGTCCACGACCAGCTGAAGAAAGGCCCACACATCTGTAAGACCAGCCCTTCTGACACTGCCAGATTGCCCTGCAGGCCAGTCTGCCTATATGCAGTAACGAACAAGTTCATAAAACATACTTCAACTTATCAAAAATATAAAGTGCTCATCTGTGTTGATTGCAACAATAAGATATGTGCAGAAAGTGATGATGAGTTTTATGAATGACAGATAAGTGGTTCACCAGTGCAAAAGGAGCTGCGTCCATCAGTTATTGCACAGGTGCACTTTATTCATGGCAATGCCCCTTTTTCAAAAATGTATCATTAGAATTATAAATGAGGTAACCGTGGCTGCCCCTGTGCAAATCATTTCCCTGATTTGATCCCAATCTGTAGAGCTTCACCTAGATTGACCCAATGTCCCCTTGACAAGCTCAATTACTGAAAGCCCTGCACGGTTTCCGGGCACACTTAACGCTGTCTGAAGATTCAAACGACATCGTAATTTAATTCATCATTAAAACAGACCCCTGCCTCAAGAACAGCAGATCAGGAAAATATCCACATTCACGCAAAAGAGCCCAGAAAGAATTGGCCACTGTTGAATTATTTGGTAATTCTCAATTACACTTTGTCGCCTGAGCATTATTCGGTATTCTTGTCCTTGTCGGACTTTTAATTTGTGAACGAGTGAAGGTGACATTGATGAAATACTTTGATGTATCGGAATTTACGCCTGCAATTATTTGTTATCAAAATTCTATGCAAACTGGGGTACTACTTTAACTTAAGTGCCACAAATGCATGTTTAATTGATAGTTAACACGTTCGTTTTTGCGGTGTATATAAACAGAAACTTATCAACAAGGAGTATGTCCCTTGATTAAGCCATTTCTTAGATTCAAGGGAGACTTCTAAATTGGATTGCTAATTACAGCGACACAATCGCTACAAACCCTCTTCAGTTTGTACAACACCCAACAGAACATGTTCTTTGGTGCCTGCTGATTTGGAATATATACAAAGTGCAAAGAATACCGCTGCTCATTTTCTGAAAGGCATTGCATTTCAAGTCATAACTTTTGTTTGAATCAACCTTGATCCATCAGGACAACTCGATCAATCAATCAATCACAACTTTATTAGAATAAATGCATAAAAAGTACATAAGATTATCGAAAAAAAAAATACATCATACAAAACAGAAGTTCGGCTTTGGTAATTATTAAAAAGATGATATTAAGTTCATAAAACAGTTATAAAATTGATTTAAAAGTCATAAAACCATATACATAAAACGGGTAAATCTCACTGATAGATGGTAGTGCAAGTTCTAAAAATGTGCCCCATGTAGATTAAAGTGAATTTTCTGATTTTAAGAATGGCGAGCAGGAAGTTAGCGAGCATAATCCATATGAACAGAGTTTCCAATAATTGGAAAGTTTCAAGAGCTTGTTTATGCGATCGGATGCAGAATTTTTTCAGCAGTGGGATAATGAATTTTTTCCGCTCTGACGTATAGAATGGGCAAAAGAATAAAAGGTGTGAAATAGAGTGGGGGGAAAGGCTGTCACATGGGCAGAAGGCTAACTTATTTCTCGAGAAAACGTGTGCCGGATAGGTGGCCACTTATGGGATATGTTAGTCTAAATCTAGTCAAGACAAAGCAGTGGTTGATATTCGTTGCAAATGAGATGTAGGATGACTGGCCACTACTTAGAGTAGGTGATGCAAAGTATGTGGTCACTGTGATTTTATTTTGATTTTCAAGCCACCTAACTAAGTTGCTTTTGTTATAAAAGAGCTCTTTTAGGCGCGATTTAGGAAAGGATATGCACTGGGACAGTGAGTTGAATAAATGCTCCAGATCTAGTTCAATGAGGGACATAAGCTAGCCAGGTAATCGAAGAAGCGCCGCCTAAGTTTAGGATGTCCCTTAATACTAGCTGTATCAAAGGGATCGATTCCCTTTTCCAAGTTGATAGCCAAGCTAGGAGGGAAGCAATTTTCAGGGTATCTGAAATGAACTGGAGGTCTAGTTCTTTGTGAATTAGCATGCTTGGGAACAATGCAGGGATCGCTAATAATCTCTTTAGAAGTGTATCTTCTGTTGCTTGAATGGGGTTAATGTCTGCAATTACCCAAACAGCTGCACCATATGACGCTATGGATCTAGTTTTTGCATGATAGATTTCTCACATTTCTTTTAGTGGTTTATTCCCTATTTTTGCTGCAAACTTTCAGATGCCATCTATACTCTTGGACATCAGTTCCTCACCATAGTGGACCATTTTAATTTATCGTCGAAAAAGATTCCCAGATACATAAAACTGTCCACTCTATCCAGTTTCCTGCCATCAATATTAAAGCCCATTACTTTCTGCTTCTTGGCCCAGCCCATAGCCATTACATAGGTTTTTGTTTTATTAACACGTAGGCCTAGGTCTGCCATATATGTGGAGTATGTCTCATTCAGAAGCTGTAAGGCCATTAGTGTTCTAGCTAGAAGGACGGCATCATCTGCCTAGAGCATGACAGGTAGGGGATGTAGTCCTACCACTGGAACGTCCTTGCATTTTTCAGTCAGGGCTTCGGAGAGTTCATTTGTGTGAAGGGAGAAGAGAAAGGGGGCAAGAACACAACCCTGCCTTACCCCTTTATGAATCCTAAAAGATTTTGTACACTCCCCTTTTTTCCCATAGCGGACTAAAGCCTCTGCGTGTCTGTACAGGTCTCTAATGAGTGAGATTATGGGTGGGTCCATGGCGAGAGACTCCATGATGGACCACAATTTATTGTGGATCATGCAGTCAAAGGCCACGGACAAATCCATAAATACCAGAAACTGCAGCCCCTGTTTGGCAACAGAATATTTTGCGGCAATTATGGCGAGGTTGAGGCATTGATCTATTGTGCCTCTCCCCTTCCTGAAGCCATACTGGGCTTCAGCAAGGATTTTGTTCTCCTCTGCCCATGCCTCCAACCTGTTCAGCAGAAGTCTACCCATTAACTTTGCAGTGCTGTCCAGCAGAGAAATAGGGCGATAATTGGCCGGGTCTGCACCACTCCCCTTCTTATGGAGTGGTGCATTGACGGACTGACTCCAGGACGGCGGAGGGACGACTATCGCTATGGGGTTAAATGCAGTTCTGAGGATAGGTACCCAGAGCGGTTTGTTAGTTGTAAAAACATCTAGTGGGACCCCATCTGGCCTGGGAGCCTTTAATGCCGGGGATTGATTTAATGCAATTTCGACTTTGCCTTTGGAGAACTCCAGTGCTAGTGGGGTCCTAGAGTGTTGCTCTGGTAACTCAGGGATGTTAGGTGATTGTTCCTGAAATATTTTTTGAAAGTGATTTATCCACATGGCCTCATCAATGTGGAGGCCCAGTGAGGGCCCACTCTCCTCCTGGAAAAAGGGACTATTAACTATTTTCAAGAAAGATTTGCTGTCCTTAGCTTTAGATGCTACTCTCAGGTTTTCCCAGGCTTCATTGGTGATCTCCCTTTTTTTTTCCCGCCTTGCTGATTTATAAGCAGACATAAAAGGTCTAATAAAAATTTGTGGGTCGATTACGATGGCAGTCGAAAATGCATCCCCACTGCCGTGGTAGCGGAAAATAACGGTCCACATGTACCGCGGCAAAGCCGGTGGTCAGATTAGGATGCACCGCCAGAAAAATCCAACCTCCGCGAATGGATTTTATGCAACTCTGCCGGGAACGTCCGGAACAGCTGGAAATCCGTCCGCGACAGTCGGATTTGCTGCAGAAAGACCCAAAATCGCAGTTTGACCAGTGGAATGACTGCAAGTGACATTACGATACGATGGCGGTGCCAGCGGAACAATCAGTTGTTTCCAACCGCCGCAATTGCAACAAATGATGAATGGGAGGGCTGGCGGATGGGCTATTGCAAGAGTAATGGCGGTCGAAAGCAACCACACAACAAGGATACCAAGTGTGGCTGTATATATGGCGCAGAAAAAAAATATAACACACCCCAATGACACATCCCCATGGTAAGTAAAAAATACAAATCCCAGGTCAACCCACACAACACACCTGACATGAATACTCCATTTTGACCGACCCACATAGCTGAGTATAAAACCAGACCCTTCCCTGCCCAGAATCCTTTGCACAACTCCAGAACTGAAGGGCCCACCCCCACAGCACAAAGGAGAGGCAAATCAGCACACATCACACCATCACAACAACACACACACCACACACATCATCACCACCACCTTCAAACCTGCTCTTTTTACCCATTTGCACATCACACACCATGTCACAGAAGAAGATGCCCACATTTACTGAGAATGAGCTGTCAGTGATGGTAGATGAGGTAATCAGAATAAAACCACATTTGTTTGGAAGCATGATCCAACAGACACCAGTAGCCACAAAAAATCTAATGTGGGCAAGGATAGTCAACAAAGTCAATGCAGTAGGGACCACCCCGCGCACCCTGAAGGACATCAGGAGGAGGTGGCATGACCTCAGACCAGGGTGAAAGAGCGTGCCAACAAGAACCATGAGCTGGCTCAGAGGACTGGGGGTGGCCCTCCCATTCCACCACTAACATTCACCAAATGGGAGGAGAAGGTGCTTGCCACCAGGCCTGGGTGTAGTTCACGGAGTTTTGCTACGCGGAACCCCGCAAAGTTACAAAAAAACTCTGCAAAGTTCCGTGAGTGGCGGAGTGCAGTGCGGACTGTAGTTTGTGATGGTATTCCTGCCGCTCGGGTAGAAATTCTACCAGAGCGGCAGCTCGCACGCGCAAACTTACAGTTCGCAATCGCAAACTTACCATTCGCGATCGCGAGCAGGGCAAATACCCTGCTGCACACTGCGCAGCGGAGTTTTCTGCACTCCGCGAGCTCCACAGAGTGCGGAGTGCAGAAAACTCCGCAAACTCCGCAAACTCACCGCCCAGGCCTACTTGGCACACTGCATCCAGAGAGTCTCACAGGAATACCGGGGGAGTGGAGGGTGGTTAGTACCAACACATGTCTACCATAACACTGCTATGTACTGTCTTGCAAAACTAGGAAGCTACACTTCCTAGACCCAAATGCACTTACGTACAACACATTCTTCCCAACACATGTCTCACATATCTAGCATTTCCGTCCTCAATCACCTCAAAGGTAGCTAGCAGAGCAAGCAGCCATCACTACAACTCCCACCAGGCCCCCCTTGTCCCATAGCTCAGCATGGAGCACTCCCCCCAAAACCATGTGGCAGCCATTGCATTGCTAACCTTAAACTTACAGGTAGGTAGCCATCTTAACAGGGAGGGATGTTTGTGGGTGGAAAGCCAGCACTACAACTCCCACCAGGTCCTCTTGTCCTACGGCTCAGCAGGATAAATCACTCCCCACAGACAGAACCATGTGGCAACCATTGCATTGCTCTCCTCAAACTTATAGGTAGGTAGTCATCTTAACAGGGAGGGGTGTTTGTAGGTGGGGAGCCAGCACTATAACTCCCACTAGGCCCCCTTGCCCCACAGCTGAGCAAGATGGAGCACTCCCCCACTCACAACCATGTGGCAGCCATTGCATTGCTCTCCTCAAACTTACAGGTAGGTACCCATCTTAACAGGGAGGGGTGTTTGTGGATGGGAAGCCAGCACTACAACTCCCACCAGGCCCCCTTGTCCCACAGCTCAGCAGGATATAGCACTCCCCCCCACAACCACGTGGCAACCATTGCATTGCTCTCCTCAAACTTACAGGTAGGTAGACAAACTTACAGGTAGGTACCCATCTTAACAGGGAGGGGTGTTTGTGGGTGGGAGGCCAGCACTACAACTCCCACCAGGCCCCCTTGTCCCACAGCTCAGCAGGATATAGCACTCCCCCCACAACCACGTGGCAACCATTGCATTGCTCTCCTCAAACTTACAGGTAGGTAGCCATCTTAACAGAGGGGGTGTTTTTGGGTGGGAAGCCAGCACTACAACTCCCACCAGGCCCCCCTGTCCCACAGCTTAGCAAGATGGAGCACTCCCCCCACCCACAACCATGTGGCAGCCATTGCATTGCTTTCTTCAAACCCACTGGTAGGTAGCCTTCTCATGCTCTCTTGTATCATCACTGAGCAGGATAGAACACTCCCCACACCCAAGAGCCTTGTGTAACCTATTCCCTTCCTCTGCTCCACTTCACATGTAGGTAGCCATCTCAATATGGAGGGGTGTTTGTGGGTGGGAATCCAGCACTACAACTCCCACCAGGCCCCCTTGTCACACAGCTTAGCAAGATGGAGCACTCCCCCCACCCACAACCACGTGGCAGCCATTGCATTGCTTTCCTCAAAGTCACTGGTAGGTAGCCTTCTCATGCTCCCTTGTCTCATCACTGAGCAGGATAGAACACTCCCCACACCCGAGAGCCATGTGTAACCTATTCCCTTCCTCTGCTCCACTTCACAGGTAGGTAGCCAATTCAATAGGGAGGGGTGTTTGTGGGTGGGAAGCCAGCACTACAGCTCCCACCAGGCCCCCTTTTCCCACAGATGAGCAATATGGAGCACTCCCCCAACCACAACCATGTGGCAGCCATTGCATTGCTCTCATCAAATCCATTGGTGGGTAGCCTTCTCATGCTCTCTTGTCTCACCACTGAGCAATATGCAACACTCCCCCCACCCAAGAGCCATGTGTAACCTATTCCCTTTCTCTGCTCCACTTCACAGGTAGGTAGCCATCTCAATATGGAGGGGTGTTTGTGGGTGGGAAGCCAGCACTACAACTCCTACCAGGCCCCCTTGTCCCACAGTTGAGCAAGATGGAGCACTCCCCCCACCCACAATCATGTGGCAGCCATTGCATTGATCTCCTCAAACTCACTGGTAGGTAGGCTTCTCATGCTCTCTTGTCTCACCTCTGAGCAAGATGGACACTTCCCCCACCCAAGAGCCATGTGTAACCTATTCCCTTCCTCTGCTCCACTTCACAGGTAGATAGCCTTCTCAATAGGGAGGGGTGTTTGTGGGTGGGGAGCCAGCACTACAACTCCCACCAGGCCCCCTTGTCCCACAGCTCAGCAGGATGGAGCACTCCCCACAGCCAGAACCATATGGCAGCCATTGCATTGCTCTCCTCAAACTTACAGGTAGGTAGCCACCTTAACAGGGAGGGGGGTTTGTGGGTGGGAAGCCAGCACTGCAACTCCCACCACGTCCCCTTGTCCCAAAGCCGAGCAGGACGGTACACAACTCCCACTCATAGCCATGTGGCAGCTATTTCCCTCCACTGTGTCACCGAACAGGTAGACAGACAGTGCATGCACTTTGCCATCCTTCTCAAAATGCATGGAGCCATATGACCACACCAGCTCTCACATGTCATCAAACTTGGCATAGATGCAAAAGTCATATCCAGCGTGCAGACAGCTAAGCGTACGTAACTGTCACAGAAATTAAACTTTGACTCACCAAGTCACATGTGGAAGAAATTCAGGGCCCAATCATGCACAGCACAGAATGCAATGTGTCGGTGCCATGGTGTCAGAGCATGAAGGCCCATATGAACACAAAACATGCATGGTCATTGGGACAAACAAAGTAAAGTACATGATATGAAAAAGGTATGATAACATTCCAATGGCTAATTCTTGCTTTGCTGAAAGTGATTCCATGCAGAGCAAACAAAAAAAGACGCATCACATAAAGTTGATGTGCCGCAAGTTGTTAGATGACGACATGTCCTTGTAATCACACAATCTGTACGTGGCACATGGTTTCTTTTTACATGTTGCACCATGGACAAGTAATGTATGTATCTCAACATCATGTCACGATGCTCAGTATCTTGCAGCCATAATAAGTGGTGGCAATGTAAAGTGTGTGGTGTATCACATGTAACATCCAAACGTCTACCACCAAACTTGTGGAGGGCACTTTAATGACCATTTGACCTCGGTTCAACAGGAGATCCACAAGCAACTGCAGCAGAAGACAACACCAAACTGCAGAGCGAGTCTCCCCCCCGGAACATGAACTCTTGGATGCAGATTCCCTACGTTTCTCGGAGGAGGAGAAACAACCTGGCCCATCTGGACTGCCAGGGCGCACCGTGTCTCAGGCCCTCATTTTCTCCATCACCACCACCACAGCAACAACAACAGCGCTGACCCCTTCTACACCGACCTGTGCGGCCTCAACCACCACCATCACCACTTCTGTCTGCAACACCATTCCTGCCTCAGTGGTTACCAGCTACACAACACAATCAGAGGAGGCCAGGGAGAGTTTGTGGGTGCGTCGAGTGCCAACACAATAGGTCTGGGTCAGCAGGGCAGGTGGGAGGGCAACTGGGGGACACATACAGGTAGACACTGGGACCGAAACCCTGGCCACCATCGTCAGAGTCCTTGGGGCATATGAGCAGACCCAGGGACAGATGGGCTAGGTTGTGGAAGAAGTTTGTGAGCTCAGCCTGCTGCTGAGGTCCATGGATCACGTGGCAATGCACCATCCAAACGCTAGTCGCTGAGCCAGCCATGATGGCACCTGACATTGACTTTGTTGACTATCCTTACCCACATTGCCATGTTGATGGCAGGAGTCTGTCGGACCGTGTGACTACATCAATGTGGTGACTACTCTATTTGTCTCATTTAGCAACACTGACAACTCATAATTTCACTTTTCACAATTTCTTAAATAATCACTTCTCTGTCACAAATACTTATTGTAAATAAACACTCTTGACACACCTATGTCTTTGTGTCAGCTCCATGTTTATCACAGTATGTACAATGTCAACTCAGATTCCAATGTACCACAAACTCTGATTGTGACGAGGCATTGAGAGGGTGAAGGGACCTAGAATGACACAAGAGAATGAGATTTACTTGTCAGGTGATGCCACTACAGGTAGAACACACCAATAGTCATCAACGTACACACCCCAGCACACATAACAATGAGCAACAATATCAACATAGACACGAGTAACCTGGACATAAATACCCTGTGCCACACACATCAGCCATTAGCATAGAGCTAACAACAGCCAGCAGTAAAAAAGATCATCTATGCCTTGCTGCTGCAATCAAAGACAACAGACAATGTCACTGTTGAACATTGTCACTCACACTCAAGGGAAGTAGTTGTCGAAGAGCTGTTGATGCAGGTCAACACCTTCCTCTTCTCCACTATCGTCATCTCTGGGCATGTGTGGGTTTGCAGGGGGGTCATCTGCTGCTCATCATCGTCCAGGAGTAGGGGGATCTATTTGTGCAAGGCCAGGTTGTGGACCATGCAGCATGCAACTATGATCTGACACACCTTTTGGGGAGAGTAGAGTAGTGCACCTCCGCTCTTGTCCAGACACCGGAATCTAGACTTCAGAAGCCCAAAAGTACGCTCCACCTCATGACGTGTACTCCCATGTGCATCATTGTAGCGGACTTCACCCGGGGTCCTTGGATTCCTCAGTGGGCTCAGCAACCAAGGCCGGTTGGGATACACAGTCACCTAGGTGTGAGATACAGAGAGCAATTTACTAATACAAACAGTAGCTGAGAACAGCATGTCACACATGCAGCACACTACTTGACTCTGCGTACTCACCAACAAGTCACGCACGCTCCAGATGCAGATTTGCCATCAATTGTGGGATGATGCTGTTACGCAGTATGTAGAATTCATGTGCAGAACCGGGGAATATGACACAATAATCATATCCACTTGGCATACCACTTGCACATTAATGGAATTGAAATGTTTCTTGTTCCGGTAGATGTGCTCCCATTTATGTGGTGGAACTAGGCCAACATGTGTGCAGTCAATGGCACCAACAACATTAGGTATGTGTCCAAAATCATAGAAATCACCCTTCACACCTGCCAATTCCTGTCTCCTTGGGAAGTGGATGTAGCGGTCCTTATATGTCATCATTGCAGACAGGACATCACGTAGCATTATGCTGAACATAGCTTGAGACATGCCACTGGCGATGGCCACTATGTACTGAAACAAACCAGTTTCAAAGAAATGCAGGGCCTCCATCACCTTAACTGTTGGCATCAAAGCAGTCGGATAGGTTCTGTGAGGCCTCAGTTGGAGCTCCAACTGGCCACATAGGTCTTGAAGGGTAAGGCGATCCAAATGGAATTTCCTTATGATGTCCTCATCCTCCAAGTTCGCCAGCACTGGGAACAGACAATGCACATTCAGTTGTCTCCTACATTATATGAAAGGAGACACATGTCAATTTAATTCCCCTATGAGATGTGTGAAACATCTTACTTCTTGACTGACGCAGCACCAACAATGACTGAACTGTAACAACAACTTAATGCACAAGTCACATGCAGAGACACCTTGATCTCATGTAGTCGTACATGTGGTCAGTATGTACATACTGACAAAACAGATTCTCACTATGTGAATGGTAAATGGTACACTCATACATCTTCTGTCATCAGCACTGGGTGTAGTTGACACAGCACATGTTGGAAACAGCAACACTGCTGACTTCTACGTAGCTGCTGTACCTGCCACACCTTCTTGCTTTAGTTACACAGAGCACAACTTTTCTACACATTTCAATTGCATTAAGATACTGCTGCCTGCCATTCTTCACCACAAACTGCTGCTGTTCCTGTCTCCTGGGCCCAGTAATGGCGAGAGCTGAGAACATCAGGGTCCGTGCCTTCACCACAGAAGAGCTGGAGGTCCTGGTGGAAGAGGTCCTTGCACAGTATGGAAGGCTGTATGGTTCACCAGATGTACTGGTGTTTCAGAGTTAAAGTTTGAGAGTGCTCAGAGTGCTCACATGATGTTGCTCTGCAGCAGTATGTGCCTGTGAGTGCAAGCTAATGTGCATGCCTTATTTTTCATATACCATGCTTCACACATGGGCTAGTAATAATTGCACTTGAGTATTTGGGGAGGATGGCAACATGGACATATTACTGCAGCCCTTCTTCAGCATAAAGAAACAAATGTTGGTCTGAGACTGGGTAATGTAAATGTGTGATACACTGCCTAGCATGCTCACTTCATGTCAATGGGGTGTGTAGCCTTATTTCCACAGATCCATGGCGGCATTGAATGATGGGAGGGACTTGCAGTGTTTTTGCAGTCATACAGTTACACTGCTGGTTTGAGACAGTCGAAGTTTGAACAAACATTGTCTGTGCTATGTCATGTCATAGTCCATGAGGTCTTCACACGCTCATTTGTGACATTACAAATGTATTTTGTCCAGAGGCTACTGAAGAATGTGTGTACAGTTTTCAAATTGCTCCTATGTATATGTGTGCATTACGCACAGGAGTAAAATGCCTCAGTGTAACACTCTTGGTGGTATTCACCTATGACACATCAGATAAATGTAAATTGGAGATGTCATCCTTCCATTGATTTCATTATGTGTTCTGTCTCGCATGTGTAGGCATGTTTGCCCTCTCATATTGTACATGCATGTGATTTCTCTGATGGCCCACGTTTAACCTCAGTGTGAGTCTCACTGGCCTGCACAGGAACTACCCAATTTGAGCCCTGAATGTTACAAGCATCGATAGTAAGCTGTCGGAACTGAACAACTTCATTAAAAGAGCCCAAACCGCAACAGCACTAATCTCTCCGAGCTGCACCTGCCATCTAATTATCGTTAAAATTACAACACTATCTGCAGTGATGGGGGATCTCCTTATGGAACTAAAAAACACAAATGCAAACAACACAACAAATATAGGCACATTTAAACCCAACAAAAGCAAACAAACAAGAGAACTCTCAAAAGATATGCCACTGCTCGACCAGGACCAAAAAGAGCGGACCAAACCCGATAAGAATGAAAAGGCTCCGGTTGCTCCCTCCGTGGTGGCTAGAAAAGATCGGTGGCCAGGAGTAGAAGCAGCACCCGAGTCGGAACAACAAGAGGAACCAGGGACTCGTGATAGAGTTAATGAGAGCAAGCATCCGGGCGTTGGCCCCCCAGGACCCCTAGATGATCTCCAACAACAACGGGTTAAGCAGAACCCTAGCAGCTGTAACAAGCAGAAAAGCCAATCAGACAAAGGGGACGTATCGCCGAACAAATGGCAATCAGCCAAACAACGCCAGAAACTGAGGAGAAAAGGGAGGAATAAAAACCCATCTAAAAAAATCCTTCTTTCAAGTAGCAACAAAAGCCCAGAGCGGACACCAGTTAGAACAAAGAGTAAGTGGAGAGCCACCAAATCCAAAGACTGAGCTGATTGCCACCGGCGTACCCCGTCCAACAGGGACAGAACATGTAGGAAAGGCACGTTTAAGTGAATCAAAACACCAAGAAACCATCAACTTAATTGAACAGGCGGAAAATAAATCGGCAACGGCAACAGCAGGGGGAGCTGCCCCTGCTACAACAGCAATTGTAAAGGCACCCACCGAGCTAATAGAAACAGTGGATATCAAACTAAAAGTGGAAATAGCAAATAGAATGGGACCAAATATACAGCGAACCCTTAATGTAGGGATGAGGAAAAAAGAGCCAAGTACCGAAATAGCAGAAAGAGTGGAACCAGAAAAACAGCCATCCTTAAACGTTGGGAGAAGAGAAAAGGACACAAGCAGTGGAACCCCTCCAAACAACCCCCGACGGGAGACGTCCAAGACAATTCTGTTAATCCCAGAGAATAAATTGAAAGAACGGGGCGACATTCTAAACAAAGGAAACATTCTCCGAATACTAACTGCCATCAGCAACCTGGCCGGGATTGGTTCACAAGACCTGGAATCTGTAGAATTTGAAATGTTCAAACATCTGTCGGAGCAAGAGGTAACAAAAACAGCCTGGGCAACCCAGGAAATAGCGAAGAAAATCCTTAAGAAGGAGCACCAACTAGAAGCCTGGGGGATCCGACTACTGCTTCATCATGCAGTTGGTTGTCCAGAACCACTACTTCGACACTATCAAGGGCCTAATGACTGCAGGCCAAGCAATAAGAGAAGCTCCGGGGCCACTAAGTCTGTGCTTAAGGGGGCACGCAGTACCTCTGTAGAGGCCATGGAGAGCAACATCTCTAACACCCTGAGTTCTCGAGGAAATGTAGAAATGATTCATCAAACAATTGGACTTGGATAGCAAAAGTTAGAAACACCAGACCTGGGAACCCATGACAGAGAGCAGATCTGGAAAGAAATACTCAAAATCTAAAACTATGCTCCTGGAATATAAATGGCCTAGGAACCAAAACCTTGGATAAGGTCTTACTGACGTATCTCCAACAATTCGATCTCATTCTCCTCCAAGAAACGTGGCTGGAAGATCCACTTCACCTACAAGGTTTTAAAGCATACCATCTCCCAGCAACCAGAAGTTTGAAATTTGGTCATCTGAAAGGAGGCCTTACAATATATGCCTCAATCAAATTCATAACGACCGTTAAGGAATTAACAAGTAATAATACCCCAACAAACGGAATAAAGACAATACAGATGAAATTAGCAGGACTCAAAGACAATCAACAGCTAATACTTGTTAATATCTATCTACACCCCCATAAAAAAAAACGGCGCAAATCTTCTGGTAGCTGAACTAACAAAGCTAATTACCGAAGAGGCAACTTCAAACTACATAGTCTCAGGAGATTTCAACATATTCCTTTCAGGGTGCGCCGACTCGGATAGGCTGGCAGAAGACCGGCAATCAGCATGGGGGTCCCACTCCAGGATGAGTGCAAGTGGGGCAAGCAAACTAAGATCTCTAAAGAACTGTTGAATGATCTAGAAAGTCTGTCCCTGGTAGCATTAAACGGTCGATTAACACGGGACCGCCCTCAAGCTGCAACTTTCCACAATGCCTTCACAAACACAGCGAAAGACTACACCTATTCATCTTTATCACTTTTCAGCTTAATAAAAGATTTCAGGATTGGAACGTTGGATTACAGTGATCATCAACCACAAGAGCTCATACTCACTGCTCACGGAACGGCATTCACTCATCCAATTGATAATTCAGCTTCAAATATCACAGTGAATCACAGGAGAATCAAATGTAAAACGAGCGATCCAGGAAAACTTTTGGCAGTATCAAAAACACGGTGGGAGGAAAGCAAACTGCTGTGTGGGAACAGCTTAACAACTTGGAAATATTTTACCAAAAGCTTTGATCCATCTAATTCCAAAACAGAGTCAACAAAAGAAAAAACAGGGCCAAAAAGCCAATGGGAAGTACTCAGCAGGCCGGCAAGCAGTCCAAGAATCAATCTTTCGACAACTCAAAATGCTGAACTAAGACAAATAAAGAACGAAATTAACAGAGCATTGCGCAATCTCCGGCAAAATGGCCCAGTTGATAATATACAGTTGGAATTAAGGAGGCTAAAGGCCTGCAAAAATAAAATCATCTGGCAAGCAAAAAAATAAAATGCTGATTCAATATGGGCAAAATTGCTACATGATGCAAAAACCAACAACAGTGCTAGGTTTTGGCACACAGTCAACACTATAGAGAACCCAATGGCTCCGGGAATAAATTCTCATATAACGGAGGACATCTGGGCAAAGTACCTACAGCATCACTTCAATACAGAAGTAGGCGAAACTAAACAAGACACACCGGTGCGCCAATGCGACCGGCAGCCCGCAAAACACCAAGGTTTGGAACTAGCTCCCCTCTTCTCAAATAAACAGATTGTGAATAGAATCTCGAAAAGCCAAAAGGAGGGAGCGCCCGGGTCCAACGGCTTACCACCAATAATTTATAAGCAGTATCCAAATTAATGGGCCGAAGCTCTACTACCCCTCCAGATTCTTGGAAGGGATCAATTATTTCATCGATCCACAAGAAAGGTAGCAAGATTGATACGAAAAATAATATGCTCATTGCACTAATTGAAATCAAGGCCAAATATTACGCAGGTCTTATACTGGACAAACTCATGGCGTGGGCATTGGAAAAAGCCCTAATTCCCATTAATCAAACAGGCTTTCAAAAAAGCATGGTGACAACAACAAATATTCTTGCTGTTTCGCTTTTAATAGATGCAAACAGAACTATCAACAAGCCACTATTTGTCTGCTTCATCGATTATAAAGCTGCTTTGACAGTATTGAGAGGGGGAAGCTCTGGGCAAAACTTTCCAGGTGGGAAATAGCTCCAAACCTCCTGAATCAGTTACTTCTACTGCACTCTAAGACATGGGTCCAAATTAAGCTGGGGGCCGAGGACTGTCCGTCAAGGAGAATACCAACCACCAAAGGGCTGAAGCAGGGCTGCGTCCTTGCCCCGACCCTGCTCAACCTTTTTGTGTCTGATCTCTCTATTGAGCTGGATAACTGCAATCATCATGCACCGAATCTGGGGGGTTTAACATTTTCAAACGTACTGTATGCCGACGATCTGATACTGATCAGTTGAACTCCAGTCGGCATGCAGCACCTGATAAATACCACAAGCAACTTCGCAGACAAGAACGGGTTAAGTATAAACCTTGAAAAATCTAAAGTCATGGTATTAAACCAGCAGAGTAACAAACACCAACCCCGATGGATGCTGGGGGGCCAGCTGTTGGAGACGGTTGACGAATATATGTATCTGGGAATAATCTTCGACAGGAAGGGCACGTACTTCAAACAATAAGCTGCTTTCAAAGGTAGAGGGACCTTATTGGCAGTCGCATTAAAAAACATTGAGCACAAAATAACCAGCCCCAATCGTATCCCTCTACTAGAAGTGCTTCGAGCAAGGCTTTTAACTACAATCACTTATGGAAGTGAATCGATGAGAGGGAGAGATGAGATCACGTTGGATAAGGTAGTCTCCAATGCTGTGAGAATAATATTCAATCTCCCACAATATACTTCGCCAGCACAAATAAGGCTAGAGTTCGGCCTCCAAAAGCAGCAAATATCACGGAAGGGTGCCTATGCCAAGTGCTGGCGTAAAATAAAGGGAGCCGATCCCGGCACATTGAACTCACATATATGGAAGGAGATGACAAGGAAAAAAAGGCAGTCCTGCCATGGCTTACCTTCAGTCAGCAATAAGGCTGCTTGCTTTACAGGACGAATGGGAAACCAGTATGCCCCACAAAAGCTTCAAGGACTTTGTAAATAAATCAGTAAAGATTGTATCCCTTGAAGAAGACAAAGCAGCACTAAGCAGGAGGGCCCATGGATGGTTCGTAATTCAGAGTTATTTGAGCTGCAAGCCACAAACATACCTAGGAATAGGCTTCTCGAGAATCATGAAGGAAAGTTTTTGCTTCTGAGGTTTGGAATCTTACCCGTAAAGTGGCACCTCTCTCCATGGAAGCACTCAGACACAACTAATCATTGCAGACTATGTGGTGACACCAAAGAGGATGTCTTACACCTACTGTGCATTTGCAAGGGCTTAGACGAGGAACTAAGACAGCTATTAAAGCCGCGCCTGATTGAAAGTCAGATACAAACATGTAGACAGGCGGTGAAGGCTTGCTTTGAGGGAGGCAACGTGTGGTTGGCCTGCAGCTTCGTACGTTTTATGAGCACAGTAAAAACAAACCTAACCCAGGTAGTACTCTATCAGTCCTCAACCCAGGCCCACCGATTTCTTAGTTACTCATTGGAATCCTTCTTAAAATAGATCTACTGTGGTAAGTACTGTTTACAACCACTGTTCCGTGGGATTTTAAATAGTCTTTTATTGTGGGTCGGTTACTACGACATAACATTTCCAAATCCATTGTGTTATCTAAGGTTTAGTAATGTGGATTTAGGAACCAGTGCACTTACCAACATGGGAGTTACTTGGCAAGGGTTGTAAGGAATTGGGAGCACAAGTTATAAGACAATACTTGATGTACCAATAAAAATAAACTATAGGACTATACTTACCAATAGTCCCAATACCATTGCCAAATAATCAGTCAGTTAGCAGTGAAGAAGGTTCAATCGTTTATTAAACAGAATACTCTATAGAGGAGCCACTCCGACCCTCACCCATCAGGTGCGCCGAGGAGACTGTTGGCTCGCATTCAAACATGAGGTTATATACTTTTCGGTTCAACACATACAATCACGGTAAAAGGAAAAATACCAGTTGGCCCTCGAGCTCCAAGGAAGGACCATATATGGCACACATCAGATCAGTACAAAGGCTTGACTATCTATTACACAGGAGGTCAGGAAGGGTGACTCCCTTTCGTCTTGGTGCCTGGGAGTGTAGGCACAGCGTCTCCAGGAATGCGCTTATCGCCCCCAAAGCCAGATGCGACCTTGGGTCTTAGAACAGTCGAGTAAAACAGCCTACCTTCAACTGCTACCAGTAACTCAGATGAGCTGGGGCCTGACAGCTGCACGTGAGCAACACGAGATCTCGGCACGTACTCGAGCATATGATCAGAAGATGGCGTCTGTATGGTTCTCAGCCTACTCTTTTAGCAATAGATATATAAGGAGGAAAAAAACGAATTCCCTCCAAACAAAAGTATATATATATATGTCAAACAAGGGAATATACGTATAGATGCATCATGCTAACATAATATAGGTCCGATACCCCTTATATACAGGAGATCTACTTTTTTATCCCTCATACTGCTGTTGCTGATTGCAACTGGCAAATATGCACTTCTGGATGACCATATTTAGACTTCCATGCTAGTTTGGTCATGACTCTTAAAGCCAATTTTATAGAAACTTGCACTGCCCTAGGAACTTTTAGGAGACTGGACTCTAAATTTGATATCTTGCACTTCTTCATGACACTTATTACACCTTAATGTTTGTACTGTATGCCAATTTTTATACTCTCTTTGTAGTTTTATGGAAACATTGTAAATTCTTAAATGAATTTTAACTAACTCTATTATTGAAAATGGGTTGTTTTATGCACTTTGCACATGTGTTTTATTATGTAGCTGATTGCAAAGGTTTTTATTAATCAAGCAATAAAGAGATTACTCACTTACTTACTCATTTTTACAAGGACCCATCAGTAAATGGACTGAGTGAAACATATGTGTTGTCTGCCACCCTATTTCGCAATGAGCTATTTTAGGCCTGAGGATTGCACAAGACAAAACAGGCACACAGGAGCGCAAAACCAAAACCAGGGGACTCTGCGGCCTTGGTCCTTTTGGACCTAAGTGCCGCATTTGACACAGTGTCCCATAAGATACTTCTCAAACGCCTACAGGACATTGGGATCAGGGATTCAGCTTTGGCTTGGATTCAGTCGTTCCTAGCGGAGAGATCCTTTCAGGTCATAGTTCCTCCCTTCTCCTCTCAGGAGTTTGCGTTGCATCAGGAGGTGCCACAGGGCTCCATACTAAGCACTCTTTTGTTCAATCTATATGTTAGCCCCCTGGCAGAGGTGGCTAAGGGTAGGGGTTTGTCGTTGGTGTCATATGCTGACGACACCCAATTGGTGATATCTTTCTCGAAGAAATGCATCACCAATTTGGACAAGTTTAAGGAAGACCTTCTGGCTATCTCCGATTGGATGGCAGCTAATTGTTTATAGCTGAATGCCGGCAAATCGGAGATTTTGTTGTTTGGGAAGGACCTGGAGCTGTGGTCTGAGCAATGTTGGCCGGACCGCCTCAAACTCGCCCCACTCCCTAAGGAAACTGTAAAAACTCTGGGTGTCTGGTTTGATAATGGCTTAACTTTCGATAAACAAATGAAAGTCGTTGCGGGTTTCTGTTTCGGGCTCCTGCGTTGACTAAAACCTCTGCTTGGGTTCTTCCTTCCCAAGCTGCGCCAGACTATTGTCCAGGCGTCTGTTTTGTCAAGATTGGACTACAGCAATTCCCTCTACTTGGGAGCTAACAAGGCTAGCATTAAGGGCCTGCAGAGGGTTCAGAACGCGGCAGCACGGATTTTGGTTGCTTTGCCTGGATCTTGCTCAGTAGCGCATATCCTCCCCAAGCTCCACTGGCTGCCGGTTGACAAGCGGATTCAATTTAAGGCATTGAGATCTTGTCACAAAAGGCTCCATCGGGGCTATTTTATCTGATGGAGGCTTATGTGCCTAAGCGCTCGTTGCCGACCTTGCTCTGGTCTGTACCCCTCGAGTCTGGAGAGCGAGAGCCAGGGGGCATTCCTTTCGCTGGTTGGCGGTGAAACTTTGGAATGCGCTCCCGACCCCTATCAGAACTATCCCGAATCATTTGGCATTTCGCAAAGCCTTAAAGACATGGCTTTTCCTTACTTCTACTGTATAATCACTTTGTCTTTCTCCTAGGCTCTTGTTTCGGGTCCTTGGTTTGCGCTGGGACGCCTCGTCGCTGAGGCATCCATGCGCACTATAAATCTAAAAAAAAGAAGAAAAGAAAAGCCCATCATGTGACACTTATGGGCATCAGGCAAAGAAGCAGGCCTCAACATAACATTCATCAAAATCACCCCCAGCCAAGGGAACTCCCATCCCCACACCTGCTTCCAAAGACTAACAAAGACTTGCCCTGTCTGCTGTGAAGCTGTTGCCTGCAACAACTAAGCCCAAACACATTTCAAAGGCAGATTCATCCACAACGTCAACCCCCACCCACACCCCTGTGAAGCTGGAACAGGAGAGCAAAGTGGGGTGTTTACCTGGACAACAGGGGATACCAGGGAAGAGGCAAAGCCACCCCAAGCGTACCACCAGATCCAGCAAATCTCCACACAGAGAGCCACTTGCACCTGATTCACCTTTGGTGGAGAGTGAGGCTATTGTGCCTACCTCACTTCCCACTCTGGCCAAGACACTTGTGGGCTATTGAATCCCCAAAAAGCTGATACCCAGCCCTCAACATTCACCCTCACACACTGTTTCTTCCAGCAGCATGTCTCCACCTCCATGTACCACCACTCTACCAGATCCAAGCCGCCCTCAGGCTCCCACAGCCACTGATGCCTCTACCTCAGCCGGTTCTCTCTCTCCCAGGTCCAGTCCTCCAACTGGCCCCGATAATCAGCCACCTCCCAGTTCAACTTCAAGCAAAGTTGAAGCCAAACGCCCCTCCCCACACCATTTATCACACAGCGGTGCCTATACTGCCCATTTGTAGCCCCTGAGCTGTGGTGATTCCCATGGCAGAGGACGGTTTTACCAATTTTCTGTGCAGTTTCTTATGCACACATGTGTGGGCTGGAACTATGGACTGGCCAATGGCCTTGCTGTTTGTTACTTTTGATGCCCATTTCCTGTGCAGTTTCTCATTCACACATGTGCGGACTGGAACTATGGACTGGACAATGGCCTTGCTGTTTGTTACTTTTGATGCCCATTTCCTGTGCAGTTTCTCATGCACACATATGCAGACTGGAACTATGGACTGGCCAATGGCCTTGCTGTTTGTTACTTTTGGTGCCCATTTTCTGTGCAGTTTCTTATGCACACAGGTGCATGCTTTTAATTTCTACTGGCCAATGGCCTTGCTGTTTTGTACTTTTGATGCCCATTTCCTGTGCAGTTTGTTATGCACACATGTGCATACTTTTAATTTGGACTGGCCAATGGCCTTGCTGTTTTGTACTTTTGATGCCCATTTCTTGTGCAGTTTGTCATGCACACATATGCATACTAGGAATTTGTACTGGCAAATTGTCTTGCTGTTTTGTACTTTGTGATGCCTATCTGGGTATTATGTAATAAAGAATGTTACTCCTGTTGTCTGCTTTGTCAATGCCCTTGGTAAATTAAAGGTTGTATGTATGGGTATCGGGTCATGTGACACGTACTCTGTATGCCACTTGCACATTGACAATTACTTGTTTGACTTTTTCAGAGGTTTCCAGAGGTAACAGGCACTTTTGCTCTTCTTCAGTCTGAGGCTTGAGGGTGCAATGATGGTTGTTTGTAAGGATCTACTTTTCTCCTAATTATTCTGTGCTCAGGATTGCTAAATTGTACATATGTCATGTTAGGATGCAATACCAGAACAGAGGTGAATGCTATCCACAGGATTACTTGCGGGGTGGCCAGGGTCCATCATATCTGTGGGCTCTTTCTTGATGTGTGCACAGCAGTGTTGATGTGTAGTCATCTTGTGTGGGCCTGTCTTCATGGTCACATGGGTACATTTGAATGTGTACACTTAAGTAGTCATATAGTGTCATTGGCCTGTCATTGTCAGTAGTGTTGATGTGTATGTGCCCCTGCGCATGCCAAATACACACATGTATTATCCAGGTAATGTGTGTCTGTTAGATTACATTGTCAGACATGTGCTTCAGATTGTGGGCACATGTAGGAGTTGTAGGTTGAGCACTGTGCAGTGTGTCGGTGTGTCCTTGCACTCCTGGGGGCCACCTACTTGGTCTCGCTGTCAGCTGTGAGTATGCAGAGTGTGTCACTGCAAAGTCTGTGTTGTGTTTTGTTTATCAGCAATGTGTCTTGTTTAAGTTTGTGCTCACTGTGCTAACCTGCTCAGCCACATTGACATTATTTGTGAGTTTTCTCATGCATTGCTGTCACTTGACACATTTTTGGGTAGAGTTTAGTATGTGGTATGAGGAGTCATACCATCCCCTATAGGTGCTTCCGATGCTTGCACATTGTGAGTTACTCCTCTATGTGTTTGTGGACTGTACACTCCTCACCTGTTCAATACTGATGTACACACCACTTCAATCTCATGTTTTCCTCCCCATGCCTTGCCAGTGTGTGACCCTCCCACCACTTCATATTGTGACACTATACTGTGGGAGGATGATCTGTGTACATGACCAATGTGCCACTCAGGACAGTTTCAAAATTAGTTATGTGTTATTTTCTTCTACTTGCTTGCTGTCATTGTTGCTCACGCGGAGTGCATATGTTTGAGCAGCACAGCCCTCTAGTCATGTTGTTTGCATCTGGGTTTCCCTGAGTTGTGCATCTGTGGGTGATGGCTAAGCTGTATGTCTGATGTTATCTGTGTGCTGTGATGTGTTGTGGGAGTTCATGGTGGGGCACTCAGATATGTGTGCTACTGGTTTGGTTGGTGTGCACACACTGCTTACTGTGCATGCAGTGCTGTCATTGTATGTTGCATAGTTCTTGCCTGTTGTGCATCCCCCTGCTGTCCAGCTGAGTTTGCTATGTGATGAACTGGTATGTGCATCTGTTGTGTTTTTTTTGTAGATGGATGCAGTGTTTGGCTTGTGTTGACTATTTCTACTGACAGGTGCAATGTGTGTGTGATGTTCTATTTGCATAGCATTGTTTGTGAGTAGTTTGTGCATTGTGATACATTCAGATGTGTGCTGCATGTCAAGTCAAGTCAAGTCAAGTCAAAACCACTTTATTCGAATAATTAAAATCATAAAAGTATGCTATACAAATACATAAATATTAAAATCGTATTAATAATAATTACAAAGAATAAAAACTATTCAATAGCAATAAAATCCATAATCGACCTTAGCCCACTTAAGCAGTTAATACAAGTTCAATTTTCTATTAAAATGAGGGGATCAGTATCTTGTACAATTTTTAGTCTGACCCTCCTCTCTCTGATAGACGCTGCAAGAAAACTGGCAACACAGAACATAGTTAATGGAGACTCTACCAGGTATAGAAACATGTGTAGTGTGCATTTCTTGTGTGTGTGTCACATGCAGCAATGTGGATGCTTGTTCATGAGCTTGTTTTGAGTGCACAATAGTGGTATGTCCTCCTATATGTGACCTGCCACTTGTCAGGATTGTGCATGTGCATGCTTGTGGTGCACTATGATTCCATTCTCGCTTGATAAATGATGTGGTGCCTTTGTCTGTGTTAGCTGATTTGTCCCATTGATCCCAGTTAGTGTTCATGATTGGCATTTGATGATGCAATTCTTGTTTGTGTTGGGGTATGGTGTCTGTGCATTTGTCCAGAGGTACAATGCTGTGCATTCCTGTTCTGTCTATGGTCACATTGCCTGCACATGGCTGGGCTTGTTGGACTTCTGTGGATGTTGTTTGTGAGATTTGTGTTTGGCTGTTGTTTTTGGTCAGCATTGGTTCAGACATCCCTGCGTGTGAGTCTGACATTTGTAGATGCACACCAGGGTGTGCGATTGGTTGACTGGAAACTCACAGGACCTTATTTGCACCTTTATGTGTGTTTCTCACAGGTGTTGAGTGTTGCAGATGTACGATGGGTAGATGAAGGGTATGTGTGAAGGTCCTACTTGGGTTTGACAGTCAGGGAGTGTGACAATGAGCCATGTGTGTTGTGCTGGTGGCATACACATGTCAAGTAAGTTGACACCGATGTGTGGGTGGTCACTGTATGGCTTTTGACACTTCCTATCATTCCTGTGCCTATGCATAGCTTGAATTGCTGTATCTTAGATATATTGCACAGATGTCACTTTGGTTTAACTTCAATCACTGTGCCACCAATGTCTGATTTGAGGGCCTAAAGGTAGTGTGATATGTTCCCCCTCTTGCATGTGATGTACAAATGCTATGTATCTTGCTCCATGTTTTTTCCAGCACTGTGCACTCCACTTGGGCTAGCCCATTTATTGTCCTACATTGCTGCTGACCTATGGTATGTGTATGTGGCAGAGTGTCAGTGTGGGTTCTCTCTGAGGGACCTGACATGCAGTGTGAACAATTCAGTGGTTGTTAATATGCAGTGTGAGTCTTCATTTCTTAATTATACTCAGTTTGATTCACATGAGTGGAAGGCAGGTGTGAGGAGGAGGGTTGTCCAGCCCCTGACCTTCTGTGCAGGGTGTTCATCTTCACCCCCACCTTCCCAGTCAATCTGCCTTGCCCTTTGATGCGTGAGGTGCGAGGTCGAGCCACACCTGGCTGATAAATTGTGCATTGAGGGGGGCACAGGAGGGGCACACAACATGTGCATAAATGGGTGTGGGAAGCGTGCCGTGGCCAACTGATGCAGCCCACCATTTGGGTAGGGTGAAGGTGGAGCCCTGGGAAGCTGTCCAGACTGCGCATGCCTGGCACCGACCCTGCCTACTACATTGTGTGCATGTTTTCCTGCGTCTTCACCGCTGCGGTGACTTGCCTGGGACATTGCAGTGATTTTGCGGTTGATAGGTGACCCGGATGCGGAGGTGTGGATTTCTAGCAGGCAGGACATGTGTGAGTACACTGGGGAATATGTTACTGTCTCCACTAGAGTGTCTGATGTGGACAGGAACCGTATTTCAGCACAGGAGTTGTGTGTTGTGGTTGTATGCGGAGATGTGTTTTTACGTACCTACTTTGTTGACCACGGTGATGTCTTATTTGCTGGTAGTGGATGAGGTACAGCAGCGGAAGGGCTTGAAGAGCTGGATCCATAGCGGTCGGAAATACGTGGAGGTGCCCGGGATTTATGTTTCGATCTCCGCAGTAGTGCTTCCGCCGTCTCCGAGTGGCTGGTTTCTCCGCTGCGTTCTGATGGGCTGTTTGAGGCATCGTGATTTGTCCGGCGGTCAGTACAACATTCCGCAAGGTAGTCTTTCTTTATCGGCTGCCTCCACCACCGTTGCGGAAGGAAATTTCTGGCAGACCCCAAAACTCCACAGCAGACGGAAAATGGGCTATCGCAACGCAAGGATGCCGCTGGAGTGCGGAAAAGGAAGTTTTCCGCCACCACCAGCACCACGGATGAGCCTATGACTGCCATCCTAATGAGCCCTTTGGTCTCTAGGTTGCGATTTAGGTGCTTTATTTAGATCTGCTAGTGCCTGCAAACATTTTTCTCTTAAAGGTTTCTTTTTGTAAGTTTGGCAGGTAAGCTGACCCTTTATCGAAATTAGAATCTTGTTAAAAGTTTCCATGGTTTGATTAGCTGTGGAGGATAAGTTTAAACATAAGGAAATCTCATTATAAGAGAAGGACACTATTCTTGGTAATAGCTTCACGGGATTGATGTTAGCCCATTTTAAAATATACCCATTTTTCCTGGCTAATGTTGGTTTAGTTATGCAATTGGAGACAGGTTTTTTGGGTAAGTGCCAGCTAAACATAAAGTACACAAGCATTTGCAATGCAATAGGTTTCACATTTGCAAGAGTTTAATCTATTGGCATTGTAAATGAAAATGCCTTTTATTTATGTTTTGCTAATTAACACATAAATGAAAGGCATTGTCATTTACAATACCAGTAGCTCAAACTCTTGTAAACGCGAGACCTATTCAAAGAAGCGTCCACCATTGTCCCAGCAGCTCGGAAAGTGAAAGAATGCATGGTGCGCTGAATGTTGCAGGAAAGCATGTTGTGCCTGTAGCAGGAGACTCATTAAAGAAAATAGTGCTTACAGACTAAACAAGCACTAGTCAGGCGTACGTCAGCAAAGGTCGTTTTATAGTGAAGTATAACTGTGTGTCATCACGTAAGGAGGAGAAGAAAGAACACAGCTGATTACAAATATCTGAAAATGCTGGTCTAAGGAGAAAACTGACAACGTTTGTAAAGAGGGAAATCCTTACCAGGTGAGCCAGACTCCTACTATAATTTTACGATTCTGTGAAAATGGAATAAAGATAACAGTAAATGTGGCTTCGTCGGAAATACGACTGCGCTGCAATAGAGTAAAATGTCAGTACAGTAAGAAAAAATAAATGAACGGTTCATATCTTCTTAAAGTAAAATAAAATGAAGCGATTCTGGGTTTCAAAAAGCAGGAAACCTAAATACCATCAATGATGTTATCTGCTGTAATGATTGAAAAAATGTTTTTAACGTTAACGGTTTCACGCAAAACGTTGATTACTGGAATAATACGCATGGAAAAAATGCAGCCTCAATTTTATAGTGTGGAATATATACCTTGATGTGCTGAAACTGGGCATGCGTATGTGTAGTATGTGAATCAGAGCAAGCACTTCCACGTCACTTAACTATGTCTTTCATTTTTCTGTAAATGTTCGCATGTTACGGAATTGAAGACCGATAATGATCATCTACTGATGAGATTAACATAATGCTAATAAGATTAATAGTAGTGCAAAAGGCACAGGCCCCGCCCACTTGTAAGAACTAGTTGTGAGAAGATGCCTGTGAGGTGTCCGCGTGTGTTTACAAGATGACTCAGGCTAGGCCTGCAGCACACATGGCGCCCACAAAATACCGCTTTAGAGGCTCTAATAAGCACAGTAAAGGAAAAGACCACAAAGGGCCTGAAATCTTTAATGCAGCTTTGTCCACAGGCATAAACCGGATTATGTTAAAGGTCAGTTCAACCCAGAATCTGACTTTATACATTCCTTTTGGACGCGTTCAAGGAACAGAAACAGCCTTTCGACAGCCGCCTGCATGCATCCGTCTCACATTTGGGGCAGATTGTTTTCAAGATTTTTTTCTCAGAAATTCTAAAATCAACATCCCCTGGCAATTCCACAAACACCTCCACTGCTTAGGTTTAGAGGTCTGACTTGCTTAGTCTGCTTGCGGCAGAAAGAAGATAATTGTCAGACTCCATCAATCCCATGCTCTTCCTTCACCTTTGAAATGACTTCCGAATATGTGCGCTAGATAAGAAGAAACGTGGAAAAGCAGCTGCAACGTCGGGCTAACGTCATTAAGAGATAAGTGTTGAAGACAGTCCCGCAATTTTCTCAAGGAGGCTATGGAAGGAAGTGACGCGGCTCCTCGTTATGATGAACTAATTTAGGAGATTTAGGTACATTTGAAATGAGATTCACCCATCTAACAGTACCGCAATACGCTTGTGAAACTGGTGGGCACACCACAATATATTTACTACCCACGTTACTCACCCATGCAGACAGGAGCTGTTTTCAATACAAATTCAGATGCAACAATGGGCATCCCACAATTTCACGGCACGGCTACTACTGGAATACGAGTGGTGCGCGCGCGCCACAGCGAGACATCTGCTTTCAATTATCGCGCACGCCTCTGTGGACGATAATTGAAAACAGATGTCGGGCCTGCGGTAACCGACACCAATAGGCCATGGGCGGAGCAATGCGCCCACCTTTGGCCAATTGCGTGCTGTCCTTGTGAAAAAGACGCTCGCAAAGGCTAATAGCGTGGCCCAAAAGGAAAAGCACACGCACGAGCGTGTGCGATTCCTAGGTCTGTTTTGAAACCCCCTACAAGAGGTCGATAGCTGCGCGAGCAGTGCTCCGCACTGCAATGCTAGGCGCGAGACCTTAAAAAGGAGTGATCACTAGATGCGGACTTTATGACCTCAAAGTTCTTAATATTTCTGAGTGACATCGTGGGGAACAGAATACAATCAATCCATGAGGAGCCCCCTACCCGTTGAAATATGGCATCCATTTCCCCCGAGACAGAGCATTTTGGACTTTTAAAGTCCAGGTCCAGTGTCATCAGTAGACTATTTTGAGCATTACTGTAATTATGGTGGTGAAAGTGAGTCAGCGGGTGGCCCTGATCATCAGTAAACCCACCTATGTTATGTTCTGTATAATTAAAAATGTGGGAATTAAAGTCCCCTTCCCATATGATAAATGGCCGTCTAGTGTGATTAGTAGTATGAGTAGTAAGTCCTCCAATGTGTGCCCCAGCTCTTCTGCTACCTGTGCTAAGTTAAAAATATTCTTATTATAAAGATGTATTAATACTAAATCTGGGCAATTGCATTTCCTGGCTACAATAATGTGAAAATGAATTGAACTATTGGCAAATACTATTTTCTCAAACGAAAGGGTGTTAGCAATAAATGTTATTAGACCCCCTTTAGCTCAGCCTGCAATAGATGGGATGGCTGGTGTAAAAAATAAACGGTAATTATTTAGGAAGAAAGGTTTTTGTGCCCATGTCTCCTGTAAGCAGATAATGCTGATGCCCCTCGTCTCTGAGTCCCAGACCAGGGTGCCCTTTTCCTTTTTAAATACGGCTATATTCCATGAGATAAGTGAGATAACTCCTTCATCAGGCTGGAGGGGGGTCACCCTACTAAGAGCGGCAAATGATAGACATGGAAAGTCACGTGAAGCCTGCGTGGTGGTCGGGGAATGCCCCATGGTATAACAGTCTCCCATCACGTATTGTGCTTCTTCATCCTTACGCTCGGGAGAGCAGGGTGAGGGTGATGGAATACAGGGGGGGCTGAGTCAATCGCAGGTATCCAGATCCTCAAAGAGGGCAAACCTGTTGCAAAGCAAGGGGTTATTCCCCGTTAACTGACAAGGGAGATTTGGCTTATTAACTGTCTGGTAACCTGCGTTATTAGTAGTGAGTATAAGTTTGGGTGGTGGTTTATAGTAAATGTAAATGTAAATGTATGGATACTTGTATAGCGCACGACTACCCTGAGGTCTCTCGGCGCTTGTACGAATACCGCTGTGGAACCCATCCTGGCTTTTCCCTGTGAGGCGTCCACTCCTGGGCACCCCCAAGGTGAAGGCCAGGCATCCTTAGCGTTGTGGGGGCCGTTGTGGAGATTAAGCAAGCTATTGCCCAGAGTTGCAGAGTGGGACTCCATGATTAGAATGGCACCGAGGCGAGAATTATCAGGTCCGTGGAATTTTTGAGCCCAAGACCCGCCGAGGCGGAGAATTGAACCCTGGTCCCGGGCTAGACCTCTGCATCAGGGTCTGCCGCTCTAATCATTGAGCCACACTTCTCCATAGTAAAAAGCCAATGGGAGTGTAAAATCTGTGAAAGAGTGGAAGGGGCTGTGAGAAGTTGGCCTGGTATATGCTGCCCACTAGTTATAGTGGGCACCTTGCACCAGTCTAAACAACCCCTTATTGATCCTAGTGGTAGCTATGGAGAGCAGTCTTCAGGCTAAGTCTTGAAGGAATATAAAGCAGCTTGTTTTACCAGTCTATAATCTCTTGAGTGGCTAAATGAAAGGAGACCACACCAGGTATATATATATAAAATATATGTATTTATTCCTAAACATACCCTACTAGTCTCTTTATGAGGCTAGAGGTAAAAGCACATAAGTTACACTTCAAATTATTACAGTAAAGTAGCACAATACACGTTAGGCACTAGGGGCGGCCCAAACTATATACTAAAATAGTGGTATAAGAACCACAACTTAACTAGACACAAGGACTAGAACCTGTAGAATCGCTGGGACCCCAAGGAACCACCCAAGGTAGTGACACAGGGAACCCACGGGGGCCGTGTGCAGTGTGAGAACACAGCCGCGAGCTCCCGTTAGCTTCTATGGGGAAAGTCGCAGTTAGATTTTTAGAGTTAAAGGACACTTAGGAATGGACTAGGACCAAACCCTCTTGGACTTAGACAGTTCTAGGGTCACCACCCATGGGAGCACCAGAGTACTTGAGTTACCTCACCCAGGGTAGTTGGGTGCATAGGTGTCAAATGGTGTTGGGTCGCGTCGTTGTTTTCAATAGCCGCTGGCGAAGAAGTGTTGCTGCTGGGAAGATGTGAAGTGTTCAAAGGGATCCAAGCCTGGATCTTAGATGTGAAGTACCTGAAGGCAGAGGGGACAGAGTCTGGGTCACTTGCCAGTGACCAGGGGCACGATAGATGAATGCCCACCGATGTCGGGTGTTTCAGGTGAAGAAGGTGAAGCTTGACTCTTCAGCCACGAGGACCAGGAGGCATTGAGGACAACCAGGAGCTGGATTCAAGCTGTCCCACAAAGGATGTCGAGTGCTGCTGTGTCGGTGCCCGGATTCGGCACAACAAGCCTTAGCAACAGCAACCCATACAGAAAGGAGAAAGATGCTTCGGTGTGTACCAGCAAGGTCCGACGGACTCCACCAGCAAGGAGGAGTGAGAGCACGTCTGGAGCAACCAGGGAAGCCCAAGGAAAGTCAAAGTTGCCTTCACAGGGACCCACCAGTCGACAGACCAGGGATCGGGAAGGGACCTTGAGAGGAAGCACAAAATGGTGGCCCACGGGTCACTGGGAGTGAGTAGGCCGACAATCATTGGTGGATTCTTTGCTCGGGGTCTGGGCTACAAGTAAGCCAATGCACAGCCTCAAGAGGTGTCGAAAAGCTGATGCACTTGCAAATGTGCACGGTGTCCAGGGGTTCTGGTTCCACGGTACCCACGAGGGCTACAGGTCGTAGCTTTCCTGGGGACTCGGTTCGGCTGCTGGGAAGTCTGGAAATCCACCACTGGTGTTGCAAAGTCTTCGGCGTCCGGCAGGAGCTTCGGAAATGCAGACCGGACATATGCGTCTTTGGTGCCTGCCAAGCAGGGGAGTAACTCCTTTACTCCAAGGGAGATCTTTTAGCCATCTGGCGTTGATCAGATTGTCGAAGGTCCAGGATTCAGTTTCAGAGTTTTGTCCAGGGATATCTAAAGTTACAGAGGTTCCTTCTTTATACCCAAGGAAGGGGTTGGACTTACTCAGGGGACCCACCTATGAGAGGGTTTGGAAAGAGGGGTGGCTACACCCATTTCCTTTGTCCAGTTTCGCACCAGAGCAGGGGCTGGTATCCCCTGCAACCAGTTTGAGCTGGACTATGCACAGGGACACCAAGTGTGCCCTCAGTGCAGGACTTCAAAGCACTCCTGGAGTGCTCCCACCCAGCCCTAATCCACTAAGCCCTGTCTGGGAGGTGGTAATACCTCCCTGTGACAGGAAACCTATTGTCCAGGCCTCCCCTGCCAGAGTTTCGGTCAGCAGCAGGAGGCCAGACTCGTGTCTGTGGCTGAAGCATCCATTTTGTGATGCCAAGGCTCTTTTGAGCTGGTACCGGGTATACCGGTTCTGTCATGTCTCTCCCTCTAGAAGGGTGGGATCATACTCCCACACCAGTTACTGGTGTGGGGGTATGATTCCAAGGTGTTTGACACCAAACATGACATGTTTCCGTGCAGCCAGTCCAAAGTTAGCATTTACCGTTGGGTTATAATGCACTTAAGAGTATATGGTCAGGCTGCATCACAGACAACCCCGGAGAAGAGATTCTGAAGGCTGAAGAGGGGCTCTGCTCATGCATGGGCACCCTCTCACACAAAACCAAGCACCCTACCTTCAAGATTGATAAGGCCTGTCCTAGGGGTGACTGATAGGTTTCTATGTGCAGTGATAGGTAAGATATAGGTAACGTATATCTCTGTAAGGGGTGCATGCACCACCTTACCCAGGCTGTAGTAGTAGACCAGTGGTGTAATTTTGGACTGCTTCCCAGGTGTGGCATAATACATGCTTCAGCCCCTGGTAGGCCTCTGGGGTACCTATGCCCTGGGTACATAGTATACCATAAACAAGGGACTTATAAAGGCACCCCAGAATCCAATCTGTGGTGTACCTAAGGTACTAGGAATCAATTTAGAGAGGAAGCAGCTAGGTTGGGTTCCTGAATAGCAGGGCCCCAGCCAGACTAAAGTCGAAAAACAGTGTTACAGCAGCAAAAGGTGGGGGTAACCATAAGAAGCAGATCCTACTCTCCTACACAACCCCTCCAAACGCAGGGACATTAAACTAACCTTGACCAGTTGAGTCTTCATGCTCTAAGTGGAAATATCTGGAGAGTCCATCTGCATTGGCATGGTTACTCCCAGGTCTATGTTCCACTGTATAGTCCATCCCCTTTAGGAAAATGGACCACCTTAAAAGTTTGGGGTTTTCACCCTTCATCTGTGTTAACCATAAGAGGGGCTTATGGTCTGTCTGAACAATTAAGTGAGTACCAAACAAGTATGGCCTCAACTTCTTCAGAGCCCAAACCACAGCAAAGGCCTCCCTCTCAATGGCTGACCAACATTTCTCTCTGGGGGTCAGCCTTCTGCTTATGAAAGCTACTGGCTGAGCCTGACCTTCATCATTCAACTGTGACAGTACAGCCCCTACCCTCAACTCAGATGCATCTGTTTGCACAATTAACTTCTTGGAGTAATCAGGACTTTGCAGAACGGGAGTAGTGCACATGGCCTTCTGCAGGTCATCAAATGTCTTTTGATAGCTAACTGTCCACTGAACCTTTGTGGGCATTTTCTTGGAAGTAAGGTTATTCTAAGGGGTCACAATTGATCCATAACATTTTACAAATCTTCTGTAATACCCAGTCAGGCCTAAGGAGGCTCTCACCTGAGTCTGGGTAGTGGGAGCAACCCAGTCCATTATGGTCTGGATTGGTTGAACCTGGCCTCCACCTACAAGGTTGCCCAGGTACACAACCTGACTCTGCCCTATCTGGCACTTAGTAGCCTTGATAGTTAGGCCTGCCTTTTGCAGGGCCTTCAAAACATTCCTCAGGTGGACCAGGTGATCCTCCCAGGTGGAGCTTAAGACAGCAATATCATCTAGATATGCTGCACTATAGTCTTCTAGACCTGTAAGGACTTGATTCACCAACCTTTGGAAAGTGGCACGTGCATTCTTCAAACCAAAGGGCATTGCAACAAATTGATAGTGCCCACTAGGGGTAGAAAATGCTGTCTTTGACTTTGCATCATCAGCTAGTCTGATCTGCCAGTAGCCAGCTGTCAAGTCAAATGTGCTTAGAAACTTGGCTGAGGCCAAAGTATCTATCAGCTCATATGCCCTTGGGATGGGATTGGCATCAGTCCTAGTGACTGCATTGAGACCCCTGTAATCCACACAAAACTTCATCTCTCTCTTTCCATCTTTGGTGTGAGGTTTAGGCACAAGGACTACTGGATTAGCCCAAGGGCTATCTGAGGGTTCAATGACTCCCAAATTCAACATCTTTTGGACTTCTGTTCTTATTCAGTCCCTGACATGATCAGGTTACCTGCAGATCTTATTCTTCACAGGCAGACTGTCCCCAGTGTCCACTTCATGAGTGCACCAGGTAGTCTGACTTGGAGTCAGAGAAAATATATGTCTGAACTGGCTGAGATGTTTTCTGCAGTCAGTTTGTTGTTGGACAGTAAGGCTGCCTGCCAAGGCTGCACCATCTACTGATCCATCATCAGGGCTCTTAGAGAGCAGGCCAGGGAGTGTGTCACTCTCTTCCTCCTGTCCCTCATCAGTAGCCATGAGCAAGCCTATGTCTGCCCTGTCAACATATGGTTTTAGTCTGTTGACATGAAGTACCCTATGGGGACTCCTGGGAGTTCCAAGGTCTACCAAGTAGGTGACCTCCCCTTTCTGTTCAACAATTGTATGGGGGCCACTCCATTTATCTTGGAGGGCTGCTGGGGCCACTGGCTCCAACACCCACACTTTCTGCCCTGGCTGGTAAACAGTCAGCACAGCCTTTTGGTCATGCCAGGCCTTTTATAATTCCTGGCTAGCCTCAAGGATTTTAGTTGCCTTTTTCATATACTCAGCCATCCTGGAGCGGAGACCAAGTACATAGTCCACTATATCCTGTTTAGGGGTTTTGAGAGGTAACTGCCATCCCGCCTTCACCAGACACAAAGGACCCCTAACAGGATGGGCAAACAAAGTTTAAAAGGGCTGTACCCCCCCCCCCCTTTTGAGGCACCTCCCTGTAGGCAAATAAAAAGCAGGGCAAAAGGATGTCCCATCTGCGCCTAAGCTTTTCTGGGAGACCTTTGATCATGCCCTTTAAGGTGTTGTTGAATCTTTCAACTAAACCATTACATTACAGTCAGGTAACTGGACATGAAGTTCGCATCCCTGTCAGATACTACCTCCTTAGGAAAACTCACTCTTGAGAATACTCCCAAGAGGGCCCTTGCCACCACAGGTGCTGTAGTGGTCCTAAGTGGAATGGCGTCTGGGTACCTAGTGGCATGCTCCACCACCACCAGGATACATCTGTACCCAGAGACTGTCTGAGGATCCATGGGACCAACAATGTCAATCCCAACCCTCTCAAAGGGAACCCCCACCACAGGTAGTGGTATCTGGGGGGTCTTTGTGGTTCCACCTGCCTTCCCACTGGCTTGACAGGTTACACAGGAGCAACAAAACTCCTTAGTGTCTTCAGACATGTGGGGCCAATGAAAGTGAGGAACAATTCTGTCCCAAGTCTTGTTTTGGCCCAGGTGTCCTGCTAGGGGAATATCATGGGCTAGGTATTACCAACCTCCTGGAAGCACCAGGCTTGGCGTCTGTACTCTCTGAATATAGGAGTCCATTATCCCAATACATTTTATGGGTGCCACTAGCATTCCCAGCAGCTTGCTTTCTGAGGGGTTCAAGAGAGGGGCTGTTGTGCGGCTCCTGGCTCAGATCTGCCCTGGAAGGGCCCCCTGTCCCCAAGAACTCAACCTGGTCAGGTTCAAGCTCCTCTGGGACAGTTCCTTCTTCAGGTCCAAAATCATCTCCCTCAGGAGGCTGATCTGTATTCTGAGTTAGGGGGGAAGGCACTGCCTTAACCCTACTGCTCCTCCTCTTGGGAGGCACCTGGTCCATTCTTCCAGAATCCAGGGCCTTTTCAGTTTTAGACATTTTGTCCTGTGACCTGGTCACAGCAAATTCATGTGCAGGGATCCCTAGCATTTCTGCATTTCTCGGAGATCCACTTCAGCCCATGCTGAAGTTTCTAGATCATTGCCAAGCAAGCATTCAACAGGGAGGTCTGCACTTACCACAACCTTTTTGAGGCCAGTTACCCCTCCCCAGAAGAAATTAACAACTGCCAAGGAATGGTCTGTCCTGACATTGCTAGCATTGGTCACTTGGTACATTTCACCATGCATAATCTGCCCAGGATCCACATGATCTTTTCTCACCATTGTGACACTTGCTCCTGTGTCCCTAAATTCCAAAGCCTCGTTTTCATTAATCAAAGGCTGCTGTCTGTATTTGACCAAGTTACTGGGACTCACAAAGGAGGACATGTCCATGCCTCCATCACAGATCAGGACAGCCTAAGTTGGAATTCTGAGTAGGCCAGAGTCCATCTCAGAACCCTGGGTTAATCCTACTGCACCCTTATTCGGAGTATTACCACCACCAATTGTAGCTGCACTAGGGGGAACAGTTGCATTCGGGGCAATGGTGGCTGGACTTGAGTCACTGGACTTGGTGCAATCACTAGTCCAGTGAGTTTTCATATCTTGCACCAAGGTTTCTTTTGGCCTTTTCCTTTGTTAGATTGGGATTCCCCCCCTGAAGAAGATTTTTGGGGACCTTGTTTAGACTTCTGGTCTTTACCCTTCTCCCCACCCTTATCAGAGTTCTTTGAATCTTGCTTCTTCTGGTCACCACCTTGGTTCTGAAACTTCTGCCTCACCCTGCTTCTGACCCATTTGTCTGCCTTCTTTCCCAATTCTTGGGGAGAGGTTAGCTCAGAGTCCACCAGGTACTGATGCAACATCTGATTTTGACAATTATTAAGGATCTGCTCCCTCATAATTAAGTTGTACAATCCTTGAAAGTCATGCACCTTGCTGCCAAGTAACCAGCCCTCTAGAGCCTTAGTTGCACAATCTACAAAGTCCACCCAGTCTTGATTTTGTGCCTTTTGGGTATCTCTGAACTTTAACCTATATTGTTCAGTGGTTAGGCCAAACCCTTCAATCAATGCACTTTTCAGACTGGAGTAATCATCAGCATCCTCCTCTCTAACAGTGAGGAGCTTATCTCTACCTTTGTCTGCAAAGGAGAGCCACAAGATTGCTGCCCACTGCTCCTGGGGGACCCTTTGTACTTTACAGGCCCTTTCCAGTGCATTAATCCATTTGTGGATGCCATCCCCACTCTGTTAGGGAGGGACAATCTTGTTTAGATTTCTATGGTCATGAGACCTCTCCCTAACAATAGGGACGTTGCTGCCACCATGGGACTCTAGTCCCATCTTTGTTGTAGCCTTATGAAGCTCCAGGGACTCCCTTTATAGGGCTATCTGTACCCTTCTGAACCTAAGCTGAGCTTCCTCATACTGGATCAGTCTCTCCCTCCTCTCCTGAGAGGTTTCCCTCCTATGAGAGGAGACAGAGGTCCCTATGGAGGTGTCAGAATGGTTAGACTCCTGAGAAGGAGATCTGGACCTTCTAGGCACACTCCCAACTCTACCTGGTGGAATAAAGATGGGGCCATCATGGCCATCTTCCTCATCTTCAGGAGGAGTTGCATTTTCCAGGTCAGGATCATTGTCATCCTTCTGGCCAGCTTCAAAGGTCAGGTCAGGGGTGTCGCAACCCCTAGGCCCTTCCTCATCAGCTGCTGCACCCACTCTACCTACCCCATCAGACCCTGAGGTCTTTCTGAGATCATCTAGGAGGAGTTCCTCTATGAGGCGTTGGGTGTTTGCACTCTTGCCTGTCTTCAACTTCCTAGTACTACACAATGCTCTCATTTCCAAGAATGGGAGTTTGTCATACTTGGAGGCTAGAAGTCCACTGGCTCCGGGCAGGGACCCACTGGTTCCTAGCATTGAAGACATTAAAAGTGAAGTGTGGCGTATGCACTACCTACTCCAGTGTGGCCTACTAAACTCTCTTGAGTTGAAGAAAGGGTATGCTAAGCCCTTGACACACAACTCTAAGTTCAGTAGAACTTACTGTATTCTAAAGCTTGTATTATATGTACCTTAGGTACCTTTAGTAGTTTTCAGTTAGTCACTCAATTGAGATTATCTGGTAAAATAATAGCAAGCTGGAATCCCACACGCTGCACACCAATGTGAGAAGTTGGCCTGGTATATGCAGTCCACTAGTTATAGTGGGCACCTTGCACCAGTCCAAACATCCCCTTATTGATGATAGGTTAAAGACAACCTTTATTGAAAGCTATCCTAGTGGTAGCTATTGAGAGCAGCCTCCAGGCTATGTCTTGAAGGAATGTAAAGCTGCTTGTTTTACCAGTCTATAATCTCTTGAGTGGCTAAATGAAAGGAGACCACACCAGGTATATCTATAAAATATATGTATTTATTCCTAAACACACCCTACTAGTCTCTTTATGAGGCTAGAGGTAAAAGCACATAAGTTACACTTCAAATTATTACAGTAAAGTAGCACAATACACGTTAGGCCCTAGGGGCGGACCAAACCATATACTAAAATAGTTGTATAAGAACCACAACTTAACTAGAGACAAGACCTAGAGCCTGTAGAATCGCTGGGACCCCAAGGAACCACCCAAGGTAGTGACACAGGGGACCCACGGGGGCTGTGTGCAGTGTGAGAACACAGCCGCGAGCTCCCATTAGCTTCTATGGGGAAAGTCGCAATTAGATTTTTAGAGTTAAAGGACACTTAGAAATGGACTAGGACCAAACCCGCTTGGACTTAGACAGTTCTAGGGTTAACACCCACGGGAGCACCAGAGTACTCGAGACCTCACCCAGGGAAGCCGGGTGCATAGGTGTCAAATGGTGTTGGGTCGCGTCGTCGTTTTCAATGGCAGCTGACAAAGAAGTGCTGCTGCTGGGAAGATGCGAAGTGTTCAAAGGGATCCAAGCCTGGATCTTAGATGTGAAGAACCTGAAAGCAGAGGGGACAGAGTCTGGGTCACTTGCCAGTGACCAGGGGCACGATAGATGAAGCCCCACCGATGTCGGGTGTTTCAGGTGAAGAAGGTGAAGCTTGAATCTTCAGCCACGAGGACCTGGAGGCATTGAGGACAACCAGGAGCTGGATTCAAGCTGTCCCACAAAGGATGTCGAGTGCTGCTGTGTCGGTGCCCGGATTGGGCACAACAAGCCTTGGGAACAGCAACCCACACAGAAAGGAGAAAGATGCTTATGTGCGGAGCAGCAAGGTCCGAGGGACTCCAATAGGTAGGAGGAGTGAGGGCATGTCTGGAGCAACCAGGGTGGCCCAAGGAAAGTCAAAGTTACCTTCACAGGGACCCACCAGTTGACGGACCAGGGATCGTGAAGAGACCGCAAAAGGAATCACAAAATGGCGGCCCACGGGTCACTCGGAGTGGGTAGGCTGACAATCTTCAGTGGATTCTCTGCTCGGGGTATGGGCTACAAGTAACCCAATGCACAGCCTATGGGGACGTTGAGAAGCTGATGCACTTGCAAATGTACACGGTGTCCAGGGGTTCCAGTTCCACGGGCCCCACAAGGTCAACGGGTCTCAGCTTTGCTGGGGACTCGGTTCGGCCTCTGGGAAGTCTGGAAATCCACCACTGGTATTGCAAAGTCTTTGGCGTCTGGTGGGAGCTTCGGAGAAGCAGACAGGACAGATGCATCTTTGGTGCCTGCCAAGCAGGGGAGTAACTCCTTTACTCCAAGGGAGATCCTTCAGTCATCTGGCATTGAACAGATCGTCGAAGGTCCAGGATTCAGTTTCAGAGTTTTGTCCAGGGATATCTAAAGTTCTGGTTACAGAGGTTCCTTCTTTATACCCAAGGAAGGGGTTGGACTTACTCAGGGGACCCACCTATGAGAGGGTTTGGAAAGAGGGGTGGCTACACCCATTTCCTTTGTCCAGTTTCGCACCAGAGCAGGGGCTGGTATCCCCTGCAACCAGTTTGAGCTGGACTATGCACAGGGACACCAAGTGTGCCCTCAGTGCAGGACTTCAAAACACTCCTGGAGTGCTCCCACCCAGCCCTAATCCACTAAGGCCTGTCTGGGAGGTGGTAACACCTACCTGTGACAGGAAACCTATTGTTCAGGCCTCCCCTGCCGGAGTTTCGGTCAGCAGCAGGAAGCCAGACTCATGTCTGTGGTTGCAGCATCCATTTTGTGATGCCAAGGCTCTTTTAAGCTGGTACCGGGTATACCGGTGCTGTCATGTCTCTCCCTCTAGAAGGGTGGGATCATACTCACACACCAGTTACTGGTGTGGGTGTATGATTCCAAGGTGTTTGACACCAAACACAACATGTTTCCGTGCAGCCAGTCCAAAGTTAGCATTTACCGTTGGGTTATAATGCACTTCAGATTATATGGTCAGGCTGCATCACAGACAACCCCAGAGAAGAGATTCTGAAGGCTGCAGAGGGGCTCTGCTCATGCATGGGCACCCTCTCACACAAAACCAAGCACCCTGCCTTTAGGATTGATAAGGCCTGTCCTAGGGGTGACTGATAGGTTTCTATGTGCAGTGATAGGTGAGATATAGTGAACCTATATCTCTGTAAGGGGTGCATGCACCACCTTACCCAGGCTGCAGTAGCAGACCTGTGGTGTCATTTTGGAGGGCTTCCCAGGGGTGGCATAATACATGCTTCAGCCCCTGGTAGGCCTCTGGGGTACCTATGCCCTGGGTACATAGTATACCATATACTAGGTACTTATATGGGCACCCCAGAATCCAATCTGTGGTGTACCTAAGGTACTAGGAATCAATTTAGAGAGGAAGCAGCCAGGCTGGGTTCCTGAATAGCAGGGCCCCAGCCAGATTAAAGTCGAAAAACAGTGTTACAGCAGCAAAAATTGGGGTTAACCATAACAAGCAGATTCTACTCCCCTACAGGGGCTGACGGTAGCTGGCAAAGTAAGTGCCTGACCAGCCCTCGGTTGTTCAAATAAAGGACAATGCAATCGTTATTAATTTGTTTTGGTCCATTGCATACCCAAGGTATTCTCCTGGCCATTATCAAATGGTTTTGTACTAGATGGCCTATGTCAGCAGGGTTGGATAACCAATGTCTGTCCTTCACCATCAGTTGTGTAGTAGTTTCGTTTTGGGAGGCTCTGAGTGGTGGGACGTTTACCATGGTGATTACAAAAGGACAAGCCGCACGTGGTAAATTGAGAGTTGTAGGGCCGCTACTCAGCGGAGTTGCGCTGAGGCGTGTGCTAAACGCATTCGCATTTGGGATCGTGTTACGATTGGAGTTGGGAGCTATCGGGCTATATGTGCATTAGGATTCGTGGCATCTGTATCCCCCGCAGTTGGGCCTCTGTTAAGCCCAGAGGGATGTGCTGCCGACTGCAATGTGTGTCGACCCTCCTCTATGCGGTCTTTATTTGCAATGATAGAATTTTCTTTTACTTGGCCCTGCTGCTGCTTACTACTTGTAGCGACCAGACTGACAAGCACGTGTCCTGAAGTCGCTAGTGTCCCTCCCCGAGCCTGTGAAGCATATTGTGTCCTTAAGCTTTTTACCACTAAGTCAGCGAGAGTTCGTTCTATTGAATCCAGCCTACTGACAATTGGGTCGATAAGTTCTTTAAGATGTGCTTCAACCTCCTGCCAGCCATAGGACGAGCATTGCTTCAACCATAGGGATGCTGAGGATGCCGGGGCTTTGTTTTGTCCTTCCCGGGGTTAATCTTTCCAGTTTATTTTGCTGTGGAGACTTGGGCTACTTCAAATAGACCTCTTTTCCTTTTGGCGGTGAAAGGGACAGCCTCAAGCTTTTACTGGCCCACAGGAGTACTATCTGGGACTGTTGACGGGGTGAAAGGGGGTTCACATACGGTGTTTTCGCCAACAGTGGTTGGGTGGTGTCACAGCTGAGGGAGGGCAGAGCATCAGTTAAGGCCCCCCCCGCTCCCAGGGAGAGCCTCTTTCCGCGCTAGCTATTTCTCAATTGAGGGCACTCATAGCTTTAGCAAGGAAAGAATTATGAGCGGCTCTCGTTTCCTCCTCTGATGCTGGCTGGTTTGCGTTCTTCTTCCCCATCCTCCTGGGGTGTAGAACAGGGATGTTGGGGGGAAAACCAGCCCAGCCTCCTCGTGGCTCTGACAGGCGCAGACGGGCCATCCCTTGGCCCGGGCTTTGCATGGGCGTGCCCGTGCACTTCCCGCACAGTTGTTAGCCCTGCGATGGTTTTGAAGCGCCTCCTGACATGAGAAAGTGACGGCATTGGGTAACCAGCCGCTGGGCAGGCTATTGTGTTTTCTTTCTTTATTGTGAAGACATGTCCTTCCATATAATTTCTGACTCCGGTTCCCCAGCTTCCCCGGCGGGTTCTTTCGCCATTCCTCCTCCTGGACCCGATGTCTCTTGGCAGCCTCTGGACCCGTCCTTCACTGCCTTTCGCTCCTGTGACTTCTACCGCAGAGCCTGTTTGAGGTCAACTCATTGTGTCTCCAACATTACTCACTATTAGGCCCCGCTTATGAGTGAGCTGGTAACATCCGACCTATACGTGAATCCTTGTTTAAGCATTGGTCAGAATTACAAGTTTTTACTATATTTAACACATCAGATAATTATAAAATGCATTAAATTCTTCAACTGTGGTTAAACCTCGGCAGGTTAAACCTGTCGAAATTTAATAGAGGAAATTGTACGGTATTTACTGTACCATGCAGATTGTGATGTATTAAACACCAAAATCCGCATTTTATTCCCAACAAACTCGTGATGAGCGTTGTTTATTGCACCCGATAAATAACATACCCCATGGTATTGTTATTTATCGTGTGCAATAAATAACGCTTCAACGTGTTATCAGGGTTTATGGCAGTGTAATGAGATATCACTTGTGTGGCTTCAGTGCTCTCAAAGAGGTGACCAGTGACCAGGAGCACACTTTTCTCATTAACTTCAGCATGTATTCATTTTTAGTTCGAGCCTGAGCCAGAGCGCAAGCACTGCTCTAGCTATCTGTTGTAGGTAGAGTATGGAGGAGAAGCCCCGCCCATATTTTTCATTGGCTTGTGTCTCTGTCATTCAAAAATGTTGGCGTTTGATTCCCTAATAGGCTAGTACTGCCATGTCATCATTTGTATCCTCACATGGCTACTGGCCTCATTACTTGGTTGTTACACGGTACATGTACTTTTTCTTTATTGAACGGGGACAATGGGGCAGCTTGTTTTTAATGCCACAGGTCTCGCATTTAAATGCTAGGCCTTCTGCATTGCAAATATTTGTTTCCAACGGCATGCTTTCAATCTGGGGGTGCCATTGGGTGTCTGTGTCTGCTGTTGGCTGAGAGGCTCATTATTGCGAATATTGCTTTAATGTGCCCCACAGCGGTACCTGCTAAAAGTTGTTTCTCTAAATAATAGATAGAATGACGCTGCACAGTGCACGCACGTGTTTTTCATGGGCCTTGGTTTATTCGTGAATCGCTGTATTTTTTTATACGCCCTTAAATTTGCTTTATAAATTTGCATTGTAATGTTTTTTATGAGACTGCATTGTAAATGGGAGACTTTTCATGGAACTCACTTGGCACATTATCCTGTCTTAACGACAATGGTACAACATGTTGGGTTAAGTGTTAGGTCACGCTATTTGACATCCCACAAGATGGGAAGGAAGGAAAATCAGTGGATTGCCATGGGCTAAAAATCTTTCATCTTTCAGAGGCCAATACCGCGCACCCCAAAGCGCTTCAAGATCCTGGAGGCCACTCACCGTTGATGTGGGCGTCCAACTTTTCCTTAAGAATGAGCCACGAACCCAGGAGAGACGAGAGCTTTAGTGGGGCTGGAGAGGCAGTCTGCCTGCTCATGTTACCTCAGCCTGCTCGGCTGTTTCTGAATAATACGTGCAAGAGCTTCTATACAGTACTTAACAGCTGGGCAGAACGCTCTCGCTTTTGGAAGGGACACGAATTAAGGTAATGTGAGATGATTTGCCCAGGAGCTCGCTATGAGGTCAAAGGGGAAAGCTGGGAAAATAGTTAAGCTGCCTTCGCTTCACCACGGACAAGTTAATCACTTGAATGGATCTCAACTGAATGTAGTAAGGAGGGCAGATCTGAACTGAATGTAGTAAGGAGGGCAGATCTGAACTGAATGTAGTAAGGAGGGCAGATCTGAACTGAATGTAGTAAGGAGGGCAGATCTGAACTGAATGTAGTAAGGAGGGCAGATCTGAACTGAATGTAGTAAGGAGGGCAGATCTGAACTGAGGGCCTCATTTATGAAAAGTGACGCATCACTGCGTGAAAACAGTGATGCGCCACTTTTCACTGCGTCCTCCCTGCGAATCCAGTGATGCGTCATATTTACAGTATGACGCATCATGTCGCAAGGAGTCACAGATACGTCAGTATTTCTGACGTATCTGTAGGCGCAAAAGTGACGCATCGCTGGAGTGTGTCACAAAAGTGACGCAACTCCAGCAATGTGTCCATTCACATGGGGCAAGCCCCATGTGAAAGGGCCTGCGTCAGTCTTACGCCTGCTGTGAGGCAGGCGCAAGAAATTGACGCATTTGCACCCTAGAAGTGGCGCAGTGAAATCTCGTAGATTTCACTGCGTCACTTCTACGACCCTTTGTTGCGTCAAAACGCCCCCCTTGCATACATTATACCTGGCGCAGGTATAATGTGGCGCAGGGGTTTACAAAGTGACGCATCTACCTAGATGCGTCACTTTGTAAATATGGCGCAACATGGCACATGTTTTACGCCACTGGTGCGTCACAAAAAGTGACGCACCGGCGGCGCAAAAGTGACGCAGGGGCTCATAAATGAGCCCCTGAATGTAGTAAGGAGGGCAGATCTGAACTGAATGTAGTAAGGAGGGTTAAAGATCAGAGCAGAGTTTGCAAACATTTTAAACCTAACCCTCCAATTTCCGAGACAACAGGTGATCTCGATTTCTCTTCTAGAAAAGATTAAAGCAGGAATATAGGGGCAACTGGAAATGAGGCTCTTTTTAAAACAAATAAGAGATGCGCACCTTTAAGTCTGTTCACATATCTATCATTTAAGACGACTGTAAGGGCCGTTATATTTAAGGGAAAAAACATTTTGTTGAAGGTCACACAGTGTGCCAAATGAAGAGGTAACTCTAAATGAAGACTTGACATCTGGACTGCCAAACTGTAGCTGAGATGTTCGGTGGGGGAGTAGCAGGCAAGATATCTGACATGTATGAATAGGCTTGTTTATAAACAATGTTTACATTTTGATATAGTGAGATGCAATTTGATGTACATTTATAATTCATTTTGGCATTTGTTTAATAAACATTCATATGATTTTCAAACATTGGTCCCACATATTTTCATTTTTTTACATGCAGAATGTTAAAAAAAACTAAACATTCTGCACATTTTCACAGATATTTCTGTGGCAGTGGTAAGCCTCTAGGTATTGTGAACTGTTTATGGTGTACCAGATAAATCATTCTGCAATAGAGCTGGCTCACTCTGACCTCTAGAATAGGCATGCATCAAACATATGTGGAGTTAGTTTAAAAAAACGTTTCCCCCTGACACATTATATCTATTTCCGGACCCATGCCTTTCCTCCTCTTCTGGACTAATCCTTCAGCTATCTAGGCGCTGCCTTTATTGATGCTATATGAGGTGAGTATATGTGGTGTGGCCACAATATTATTTCGGTTTAAATACATCTTAAAATATACTTTATATAATTTTAAAAATAATAAATATGACAATATAACAGTAATAAATCCACAAATTGATAAGTTCATGGATTTTGTAAAGTTTATAGCCATGTACTTAAGTGATTAATTAATTGATAACAAATTTCTTTGCTTGACAGTTGCACATAAAAATGCAGGCCTATAGCTAGTGAAACTTTGGGATGTCAACAAGGGAGTGAGACATTTGTCTCAAGGGATTTTTATAAAACTTGAAAAAAAATGCACCGAAGTTTGAACAGATAATTTATCACAAGGACAGGGGATAGACAAATCATGTATTGCCCAACCTGTTGAAAAGGAGAAAGTGCATAGTACCCATTCTGAATTTTGTTAGTAACCGTTTTAGTAATACGTGGGAGCTGTCTGAAGGTTTCTTAATCTCTGTCCACGCCTCTAAATTTAGGGAATGCCCTTTTAGCCCAAGGCTTTTTTTTTTTTTAATGTGCCAGGGTTGTATTAATATATTAGGCCTCCACGTATTGGCGCAGAAGTTTGTAAAAATTATTTGAACCAGTGAATCTTTTCTCTTGCTCTACTTTGTCTTTTTTTTGTTGCTTTTTTAAAAAGTATTAATCCCACTTCGGAGCAATTGAGTCAAGTGAGAAAGAAGCGTTGGCTCATACAAAAGTGGTTAGGGTCTCCTTTACACAAGGCGTCTACAGTCATGATAGATTGTACTTTCGGACCCACGTTTTCAGGTCGAGCCTGGGCAGCGGATACGCTGCTCTGTGAGGCACGCTGTATTCAGGTATGGACTTGAAGCTCCGCCCACTCTCTGCCCATCTTTTCAATTGGCTTCTACTACTTTCCTTTCTAAATGGTTGCTTCTAATTCGTTAAAAGGCTTGTTAATCCTGCCTTAGTAACGCCTCGTCTGCATTTGTAACCTCCCATAAGGAGTGGACTTTTCACTTGTGTTGTTACACAGTCTGTTTTAGCTACAGTCTGTGAGCACTATTTCCCTTAATCTCTTTAATCAAGCTGCTTTTGCAGGCACAACAGGCTCTTCCTAACCCACCCTGTTTACATGACAGCACGGCGCCCAGTCATTGACGCTGCACTTCATCTGTTAAAAATGCTCCCTGCACAGCGAAGCATTTCTGCACGCACTATGCTGCTTAACAAATGCTTTTTATTTTTAAAAGCGCCCAATACCGTGCTTTTACTTTAAGGTTGGCCACACCTTTCTTTCGACGAGCCGAGTCTTAAAGAAAGGGGCGGGCTGCCATTAAAGTGGAAGCGCAGCATGGGGCGCTTTTACAAAAAAAAACATTTGTTTGTCAACTTGACAAACAAATGTTTTTTGTGTGTAAATGCACCCCATACCGTGCTTTCACTATAATGGCAGCTGCGCACAATTCTTTACATGAGGCACATCTAAAGAAAGGGGCGTGGATGCCATTAAAGTGATAGCACAATATAGGGCGTACAAGCATTTGGTATGCAATAGGTCTCGCATTTGCGATAGTTTAAGCTATTAGCATTGTAAATGACATTGCCTTTTATTTATGTTTTAAAAACAAAAACATAAATGAAAGACATTGTCATTTACAATGCCAATAGCTCAAAGTCATGTAAGAGGAAACGCTGGGGGTTGACAAGAGTATAACAGATTGCTTTGGGACTGGGGCAGATACAGCAGTAAATATAACATCAGGAGGAAGCTGGAATATTTGGTTCTAACAGATTACATTCATTGAGATTATTTAGCAGATGGATCCTTCAGATGTGGGTGGTATGAATGTGGGTGCAGTTTGTAGTTTTACAGGGTGGTAGTTCCAGAAGGATGTGGTGGGAACTCAGAAAATCAGATTTGTGCTTTAATTGATGTCTTTTGTGAATCAGTGAGGATATTTTACTGGAATTTTTAAAGCGCTCTGTTACCCTGCGGTGTCCTGGCGCTGTACACTACCAACCAATAGAACATCTGTGATTATTAGCTGAGATGACCATTTAAGTGAATAGCCATGTTTTTAATCCCTTCCTGAAAAGAAAAAGCTGTGTTGAGTTTCTAAGACGGAAGGGAAGGCTATTCCATGCCTTAGTGGCGCAATGGCTCTATGCTCCTCATACCTCTTTGGCTTCCAGACAATTCGAGAAAATCTGCTTCATTTAGGGGATGCTGTAGATGGATTGTTTTATGGATGGGAGTTCAAACTTTGTTTGCGCTGCAGTGGAAGCCAGTGAATTTCCTTGAGGATGATTGTGCTATGGCCAGATGTGAGACTGCAAGGTATAAGATCATTCAGTATGTTGTGCATGCCGAATCATTAGGTTTGTGGCGCAGTACTAAATCCACAATGGAAACCCAATAATTATTCTGCTAGTATGTGTTTCTGTTGATGTGTGTAAACTGGTGTTTGGCAACTAAGCTCCCAATTGTTTTGTTTTTTCAAGATAAGTGAACAAAAATGAGTGTGACATTAGAGAGAGTGTTGGAATCCAGGTTGGGTTTTTCAGGATTGGTGTCCAGCTTCTAACAAATCAAGCATGATGCCTTGGAATTTTGCCAAATTTTGCCAAATTAGGGCATGCTCGCAGATCCTCTGGCAGACTATTCCCGTGGGCGCGGGCTAGATGAGAGAATGCACGCCCTCCCATCTTGGTTTCCTGATTCTGTACGTGCAAAGCAGCCTTTGACTGCTAGATCTCAGGTGGCGCCCTGGAATGTACCATTCAAGTTTTTTAATTAGATATGCCGGTCCCTGTCCTTGCAAAGATTTGAATACCAGACATAGGAGTTTAAAGACTGATCTTTTCCTGATAGGAAGCCAATGTAGTTGTCGCAGTAAAGGTAATGATGGAGTTCGTGCGGGTTTATTAAGGGCAAGGCGCGCTGCTGTATTCTGGACAACTTGCAGCCTTGATAACAGATCTTCTCTAATCACTACCAGTAGAGAGTTCCCTTAATCTAATCTACTGACTAGAAGCGACTGACTGAGGACTTTTCTGGTATAAAGGGGAATCCACGGGAAGACTTTTCTCAGCATGCGCATCATGCCAAAGCACTTGCCAGAAATGATTTTTACATGGTCCTCCATGGAGAGTCTGTCATCGATCACGACGTCCAAGTTCTTCGTGCATTTTTTAGGAATGAGTGCTTCCCCCAATTCCACCGGCCACCACTCCGTGGACCATAACTCCTCAGCTTTCCCAAACAGCAGAATCTCTGTTATATTAGACTTCAATTGTAGGAAGTTCTTGCTCATCCATGTGGCTATTTTTAACATGCAGCCCTTAAATTTTTCTCTGGTCAGAGCGGGGTCCTTTTCTATGGGGACTATCACCTGGGTGTCGTCCGCATAGGAGATCGTTTGGAACCTGCACGATCTAATGATAGGGGCCAGAGAGGACACATAAATATTTAACAAGGTGGGACTTAGGATGGAACCCTGTGGTATCCCTTATCCACTGTTGTGGTCTGTGACACAAATGTGTCCAGCTGTACACATTGTGTTCTGTCGGTCAAAAACCTATGCATCCATTTTAATGCCGATCCTCTGACACCAATCTCTCGCAGCTTACCCAAGAGGATACTGTGAGAAATGGTGTCAAAGGCTGCCGATAGATCTAAGAGAACTAACATCGTAGGAGTTCCCTCGTCCAACAACATCCTTATCGAGTATGTTACCTCTGTCAGAGCAGACTCCGTGCTGGTCCCAACCAACCCAACTGCGTAGGATCAAGCAGGTTATTTTGTTCTAGATAACCCAAAAGTTATTGATTAATCAGGGTTTCCATGATCTTAGAACAACATGGGAGAAGAGAAATAGGCCTATAGTTTTGTAGGTCTGCAGGGTCCGCTAGTGCTTTCTTTTTTTTTTAAATCTCTTTTATTGTTTAGTTTTATTACAACAGTGACAACAGCCATCAGCATTACAAATATTACATGTATAGTTCTTAGGCGATACCTATTAGATATATTCGAACAACAGTGGCTTGACAATCATTTATACAATAGTTGTGTAGATGCAATAGTTCCGAATGAATCATATTAAATCAGTGCCTCTACTTAGTGCCCATGCTTTATGTATAGTTGGCGCGAATATCGTTTTGTCCGCCCCCCCAGGGGGAGGGCGACACTAGTAGCCAGAGCTCCCTGCAAGGAGCAGTGTAAGGTGTGGTTGCGATATCAAGGGGCAATAAAGGGAGCGGAACTTGGAGTAGAGCTGGAGCACATCGACCCGCCAGTACACATTTGCGAGCTTGTTGCTTGTTGTGCCTATTCCTTTGGCCTTGACCATCTTTTCCTTATCAATATACCTTTCTGGGGCATCAGTATACAATGGCTGGTGTCATGGTGGTAGCTCTGGTTGACCCTGAGACCCTTCTCACATGTACAGTGCTACTCGTCCGGAGCAGGCACCAATGCAGGCTGGATTAGTGGGTGCTCATACGTCTGCAGTGCTAAACGTACTGCTTCCAATTGCGCGGCAATTGGTGTTTTCCTAAGCCCTATGGTCTCTTCGCGGCTAATTGCTATGCTTTCTGCTCTAGCCTACGCAAGTGTGGAGTGTCACCAAACTTGGATGTGGGGGGGGGGGTCAGACACTTTTCAGCTCTTCGTGATTAGCCTTTTGGCTGTTAGTATGCCCAGATCTAGAAACCTAGAAGTAACCTTGGTGTTACATGTCCTGTGAAACTGATGTAATAAGTACACAGGCCATTCAAAGGGGATTACCCTTTCAGTGCTGTGGTATAATGCTTCTGCTACCCCCCTCCAGTATGTAGTTAGGCTGGTGCAGCTCCACAGCATATGCACCAGGTCTGCGTCCAGGGTTGAGCACCTGGGACGGGCAGAATCAGTACGATGAAAGTATCTGTTGAGTTTGGCTGGTGTGTAATACGCTCTGTGTGTAATGTAAAATTGGATCTGCCTAAATCGCATGTTCCTAGGGATCATGACTGGGCTGGCCAACACTTGCCCCCATTCCTTGTCTGAGAATTGCCTGCCCAGGTCTCCCTCCCACTTGTGCCGGAGGGGGTCTAACTTGACCGCTGCATGTTGGCGCAGCGACGCTGCGAACTACTGCGTCAGATGCCTACCTCGTCCCATTACGTGCAAATATTGCACGGTAAGGTGTACTGGTAATTCCGTTGTCAGATCACCCCATCGCACTGTAAGCATGCCCAATAGGGACCGATGAAGGAGGAGTTGACCCACGGGGAATCCATCCTCGTCCATCAAGGTCTCATAAGGAAGCAGTACGCCGTCACAATAGAGGTCTCCCAGAGTCTTTATGCCCACCCCTTGCCACTGTTGCAGCTCTGTGGCGGTCAGAGGCCCCTGTCCCACAGGGGCACCTTCTAGCGGGAGATCGGGAGCATATGCCTTTGTATTCCGAGTTAAGAAAAAGCTCCTCTTATAGCACCTATGCGCTATTTTCAGCCACAGTGATTCTGGAGGCCTCACACGTGTTCCGGGGTGGAAAAGTTGAAGAATCTGGGATTGCGCAAGCGGTGGCAGCGTGGTTGCTGTGTCTTCACAGGGGCAGTCCGCCATCCACCTGGCCACCCACTGAAGTTGCGCTGCCAAAAAGTAGTGCTGGAAACAAGTTGCTGCCAGGCCCCCTTGATCAGCGGGCACATATAATTTTTTATTGTCAACTCTATGCCGACTGGAGCCCAATATAAAGTCCCTGGCTGTCTTTTCCAACCCAGAAAAAAATCAAGGCAGTATGTGAACAGGCATGTTGGTGAAGTAATACAGTAGTAGCGGCAGAACCACCATTTTCACTAGCGCCACCCTGCCTGTCACCGCGAGAGGAAGCGTGCTCCAGAAGTGCATCTGCGATCTGGTAGCGGTTAACGTCCTGCCAAGATTGCCGTCAAAGAGGTCTGCCGGCTGTCGGTATATCCAGATGCCAAGGTAGCAGTATGTGTCTGCAATCCATCGTACCTTCACTCCGTCAAGCACCAGGTCCGGGTCTGGGATGTCTGCGCTGAAGGCGTAGATCTTTGACTTGCCCACGTTTACCTTCAGTCCCGATATATATCCGCAAACTCCTGCAAGATGCAGGCCAAATTGCCCGATACATTACTGACATCATGGAGATAGATTAATAGATCGTCCACGTACAGCGAAACCTTATGCATGCCGTCCTCTAACAATATGCCCCCTTGTGTGTGCACCCTTATCGATTCCGCTAGTGGCTTCATTGCGAGCGCGAAAAGATGGGAGGATAACGGACAGCCCTGTCTCATCCCTCGTCGCACTGAAATCTCTTCCGAAGTGTAAGGACCCGTCTTTACTCTTGCCCTTGGGTTCATGTAAAGTAGCTTGACTATCTGCAGAAAGGCCGGTCCTAGCTTATATTTTTCCAGAGTAGCAAACATATAGTTCCACTCAAGGGAATCAAAAGCTTTTTCCAGATCTAGCACGAGACAATCCGCCCTCTGCCATGCTATCGTGGAGTATGCTGCCACTCTGAAAAAGCAGCGCAGGTTGAGCGAGGTGTTGCGAGCTGGCACAAAACTGTTTTGGTCTGCATGCACCAGCTCGGGACCACCTGTGCCAGCCTGTTGGCCAGTATTTTCGTTAGCAGTTTTTAGTCAGTGTTGAGGAGGGCCAGAGGCCTGTAAGAGCCCATGTCAGTTGTGTCTCTGTCCAGCTTAGGCAACGAGATCAGATGTGTCTCAGGCAGCGATGGAGCGAGCCGTCCTATATCTACTGCGGCTGCAAAGAGGGCAAGCAGCCTTGGGCATATTGACACTTTGTACACTTTATGATATTCCGCAGGTAGGCCGTCCGGCCCTGGTGTCTTACCCGTGGCCAGAGACGTCCCCAACTTTCTCTGGCGTGATCGGCTTGTCAAGTATGTCACTTTGTGTTGCCTATAACTCAGGTAACTGTATGCGGTCTAAAAAGGCAGACAGAACCTGTGGTTGGCATCTGCAGTGAGACTGATAAAATTGCCTGTAATGTTATGTCAGTGCCTCATGAATGTCGCTCTGCATGTGCACTAGCGTTCCCGTGCTGGTTCGCAGCGCTTCAATGGGTTTGCGGGTACGCTCTTAGCGAATTAGCCAAGCTTAGAGACGCCCTGCCTGATCTGCTGTTGCGTGAGTGCGCGCAGTGTGTGCTGTGTAGTTGTGGCAGCGAGGGCATTCCAATAACTCCACATGGTGCGTGTGTAGCACGTCCAGGTGCTACTTATCACTACCTTCATCTTCCCCGTCTATTTCAAACCGTAACAGTTGATTTTCTATTTTTCTTAAGTTAGAGGAGATTTGCTTGCGTATGTTCCAGTTCATACCTACACATTGCCCCCTCGTGACAACCTTGAATGCCTCCCCCTCCACCAATGCAACCATGCATTCCCCGCTGTGCCTTCATTTATCTCGAAGTATGCAAGTAGGGCCGTATCCAGCGAAGAGCGGAATGCAGAGTCCTCTAGTGCCGCGGGTTGAAGTCTCCACGTAGGGGCAGGAGGGCATTCGACATCCCAAGTTAGTTGTAGGAGTTGTGGATTGTGATCGGAGTGCGTTTGGCCTAAATATTCTATCTTATGCACCAAAGGAAGTAGCACTGGGGATCCCACTATTCTATCTAAACGTACATGCAGCCCGTGTACCGCAGAATAGTATGAGTAGACCCTGTCCCTGGGGTTGAGGGCACGTCATATGTCAGTAATTGCCCAGTGTGTCAGCCAGTTAGTGAGGGAATGTGCATTAGACGCCGCTGTTGTCTTAGACAACGGAGGGAACGATCTGTCCAGGTCTGTGCTAAGCACGGAGTTGAAGTCCCCCCCAAGGAGCCAGGGCTCTCCGCTCCATCCTGCTAGTACTTTTGTGAGTTTCTCCTAAAACGTTGCCTGGCCTACATTCGGGGCATAGAAAGAACCAAGGAGTAGCGGCTGACCATTAAGTCTCCCACTGACTAATGTGTATCTACCCTCCGGGTCGATCAATACGCGCTCCTCAGAAAAGGGGATCCCGGCTCTTACCCAGATAAGGATGCCGCGCGCATGCGCCAAACAGGTCGTGCCATACACTTGGCCCCTCCACTTACTGCGCAAGCGCCTGAGCTTCACCTGGGACATATGCGTTTCTTGGAGTAGCGCAATGCCTGCGGTTCTGCGTTGCAAGTATGAGTAGATCGAGTACCTGCGCGCCGGGGAGTGTATACAGCGCATGTTCCATGTTACCACATTAACTTGTACCATTGCCCTTTCTTGGGGATCCTAAGTAGGCAATTGGAGGGTAAGGCGCCATAGATTATGAGCGCCGGGAGTGTGCTCCAACTCCGGGATTGTAATAACAGTGGGCATCTGTGAACTGAACTCTGCATAACTATCTGGGGCGATTCCCAACAGGACTCCCGTTCAAACTTGAGCTCCTAACTGGAGGCTGTAACTATACTGTAAGTGTTTGTGGGCGGGTAAGCGTGAGATGCCTGGCGTGTGCTGTGCCAACCTTCGATATTGTGTTTGTGACTGAGTGCTCACACAGCCAATCCGTGTCATAAGGCGAGCTATCAGACTGCGTATGACCTATTTGTGTACCGTTGGGCGGGTGTCGACTGTGACAATGAAGGGAGAGGCACCGCCACCCCCGTAAGGTGAGTACTGCTAGGAGGGAAGAACACGGGAGGGGAGGGGGAAAGGGAGTGGGAAAAAAGGGGGGCAAAGGGGGGTAAAGTGGGGGGTGAGGGTGAGGGCAAGGAGAAAAAGCAGTGTCAATATCAGGCATGACACATTTGTTTTGATCCACGCACTTGCATGAGTCTGTACACAACGTTATGTGTTATTTTTGTCCAACATCATATAATGTCGTCTGCGACATGACATCTGGCGGCGGGTGGTCTTCTGGGTCTCCTAGTCTTGAGGGCATGGAGGAGCCTGAATCAGATGACCTGGACGGGCTACGATGGTGTTCAGGATCCTATTGTGGTGTCCCAAGCGCGGAAACAACATTGATTGCTTCTTGCCTTTCCATCTTCCTTTGTTCTGGATTGAGAGCTGTGACGGCGGCAGCGTTGGATGCTCCAGTTCTGTATCGTCCCCCACGTGCACGTCGCCGTTGGGTAGGCTTGCGTACTTCTGACTCTGCTAAAGTTCTGACTCCTGTCCACATCCCAGACTCCTCCAACCAGTCCCAGACATCTGCAGGTAAGTCGAAGAACTGTGTCGTCCCCTTTGCCCCCACTACCAGCCGTGCAGGGAATAGCAAAGAGTATTTTAGGTCGAGTTCACGTAGCTGCTTCTTCACTGCTGTGTATGCGCTCCTGCGCCGCTGCACTTGGCCCGTGTACTCTGGGAAAAACAGAACCTGATTGCTTCCCAGACGTATTTCTGGTATCTTGTGGGTCTCGCACAAAATCAAGTCCCTGTCCCTGTAATTGAGAACTTTGAACAGGGACGGACGTGGGCAGGCTCCCGGCGGGGGTCTCTGTGCGAGTACCCTGTGTGCCCTTTCAATTACAAACTGGGAGGACAGCGTGTCTGTAGGTAGTAGACTTCTGATCCAGCGTTCATACTCGATCGATAAGATCCTGTAGGGCTGCAGTGTGACTCTGCGTGACGGGTTTTAGTTCTGTGAGCGTTAGTTCTTGTTGACGTACTTTGTCTCCTAACTTTTGGTGATCCGCTCGCAGGAAGGTGAAGTCCGACGTCACCTTGTCGATTTTTGACTCCAGAGATGTGCGGGTCTGAGCCAACGCTGATCCAATTTTTTCAACTGCCGCTAGTAGTGAGTCCATCTTCTCAGCAAGCGCACTGTGTGACGCCTGTGAGGGCACACCGACTTCTGTTGTCCCTGGTTCCGATGTGTCAGTGCGCACACTAGGCTGTTGAGTGCTGTTTCGCAGTCGGCCCATGACTATTTGTTGTGCTGTTGGCATTTGGTTTGGTTCCGGGCCTACCTGGCCTGTTACCCTCCCTTTGGCTTTTTAAATGCAACCAGAGCCCCCCCAGGAGCTGTTGAGTACCCCGTGAGTGTGACTGCTACTAATTACAGGTGTCTCAGGCCTAGCAGTTGGCTCGTCATCAAACAAGTGGGGGGCCCCCTCTGTCCGGTGAGCCCAGCTACACCTTGTCTGCTATGACCCTGAAAGGTCCACTTTGCACCCCACAGCAGTCTTCTGTGGGTGTCTGGGCGAGAGGGGCCGTCACACCACCCGTGTCATCGTTGCATCTTGAGCACAATCTATTGTCGCCCCTGAGTGGGATCGGTAGCTTCACCTTATATGACGCGTAGCTTGAGGACCAGTTGTGAGTGTTTGCCTCTCGAGTCGTATCTTCACTGCCTGGGCCCGAGCAGACCCCCGAGCGCTGTGTGATGTAGGTGTCAGCCCAGACTATCCTCCCCCCGTGCCTCGCACCAATGATGTCTCAGGCCAGGCTCCACTTCGGCTGTTGGATCTGGGGAGAGACTGGGCAATATCATTCCCACAGGGCCCGCTGCAGCGCATTCCAGTTGCCCGAGTCAGTAGGCCATCAGGGAGTGAGCGCCACGCCGTCTGTTCATAGGGTCTGTGAGGCTAATTATTCATCACCATGCCATGTGAATCCTAGGGGAGCTTTCTGGGCGCAGTTGGTCACCTTCCACCGCTATAATGTTGTGGCCACCAGGGAAGAGAAGGGAGGAGGGGGCTCGCAATGGGATGCGTGCCCGCCCAAATGGCCACCTCTCCCTCAGGTCTACTCCAGCATGGGTGTGATTCGGATCAGCCCCAGTGACCTGTATCAGACAACAGCGGGTGGAAGAAAGCACCACCCAGCCTCCACAATGCACCAAAGTGACACTCTTACTGGGTTTACAATGGACACAATCTCAGGCAAATCGTGTTTCCGCCCACTCTATTGTATGTTCAATGGCATGTGAGACGTTTTGCGGGAACGGTCGCTTGTTTGCCGCAGTGCACTCCACTCACCGTTACAATGAGCACCTCCTCTGGTGGGTGCTCCGGAGTGTGCTTGAGTGATATAGAGGGTGTGGGGTAGGTGTCACTCGTCAGAAGTCCTCTCTGCGTCGCTGCACTATCGCCGTAACCTCCGGCACCAAAAGGCCACACAGCCACTCCTGAAGGAGAAAAAAGGTGAGTTCCAGTCTCCCGGTCACCTCCGAGATCCGCTGGTTGAGAAAGGGAGCCCCCGCCTGCCTTTATGATGTTTCCTGCGCTGGTTTGTGCCTTCAGGGAGTCCGCAACAGCAATGGCATCTCGCCGCTCACGAGCGCCTGAGCTCTGGGGGGCTGGCGGTTGTGTCGGAAATCACCTTCTCTGTCTCCTTTATGGCTTGCCTTTGCACCACGACAATGGAGACGTTTCCGTACTTCTTTCCTGCATTGGGATGGCTGTGGATGTTAAATTTGACAGGATAAATGAGGGTTTCAAGACGGAGCACTAACGGCTCGCTTCTGCCATGTTCGGCCACTTAGCCACGCCCCCCTCCGTTAGTGCTTTCTTAAGCAGTGGTTTGATGTGAGCCTTCTTCCATTTTGAGGGAAACGAGGCTGTGTCTAATGATAAATAACAGACTTCCATAATTGGGTTTAACAAGGCCGGTGCCAGGTCTAATACGATGTGAGGGGGAGCCACATCTAGCGGCGAGCCTGACTTAGTGTGTACCAGCAAAGCACGCACTTGCTCGGAGGTGATAGCTGAGAAGGTCTCTAGATTGGGGGAGAGATCTTCCGGGGAGGTGTTGCCTGGGCCGCCTCTTCCAGTTCAAACGCATTATAAATTTTACCGATTTTCTGTTTAAAATATGTGGCAAGATCGTCACATAGCTCCTGCGTGGGTGGAAGGGTGGAGTTGTTGGCTCTGGGATTGGTGAACTCCTTAAGAATCTTAAAGAGCTCTTTAGAGGAGCTGTTTGTTTCAGCAATTTGCATACCCAGATGCGATCTCCTGGCTTTATTACAATTCCTTAGATATGTTCTATGTACTTATTTATATGCCAGTTTGTCCTCCTCCAACTTTGATTTCCTCCGTTTCCGCTCTATAATTCTACAATTGGCTTTTTCTGCCTTCAGGCTTTCTGCGTACCAAGGGGCTGGGGCAGCCCTATCCCGAACATTGAGAAAAGAAGAGTCCCATGTCCTGTTACTGTTAGGTGCTAGGAAAACATTCTGGTGGATAATTAGCAGAAAGCTCTATTCATAGTGTGATTTTACCTATATTGAACCGAAAGAAGATTCCATGTTGCAAATGTCTCCCCTTTGTAGAAAGGTGCAATGAACTATGGCTGGTTCTGCTTTTTTGTCCTTTGTTGCAGTTGTAGAGGGGCTCAGGAAGCTCCTATTTAGTAGTATATCGTGGATGAAGCTTTCGCAGTCATGTAGGATACTATTGAATTAAGTAGAAGAGTCTAACTTGTTTAGTTGTGGAAGGAGAAAATGACAGAACACAGAAGGTGTAATATGTTTCAAAGAATGCGACCAAGGTTTTGTGACTAGGGATGCCCAGTGAGATATAATGACAAAGGGTCATAGGTGTAAATGAATGAGTACATTATCAAATTGTTCAATATCTGTGGGTGGGAAGCAAGTCCAGGATCCTCTATTTGGTGTAGCAGGAAGGGATGAGTGTTGGACCAGATTGTGTAGGTGTGAGATGCGCTCTGGTGAAAAGTAAGAATTGCACTTCAGGTTTGCTCAGTTGATGTTGAAACTATTCTAGAATATACAACTTGATAAAAGCATTAGATTGAGGGACAGGTAGGCTATGAATTGTTTACTGATTTAAGTATAGGTGAGTGGTAGATGATGCAGAAATAACTGATGTGGGATGGTGAAAGAAAGAGGGAGAATTTGTGACATTTAAAGATAGAATAGATTGAGGTTAGGCAGTGTTATACTTGTCATCCTTAAGGTGGTCTTTCCCAAATCTATTTGCCTGCTTATCTCTCCTTTTAGCTGTATCTTTTTGTTGCCCTAAGGACTCTGAGCCCTCTCCACTGCTGACCAGTGCTAAAGTGCTTCTTCCCTAAACATGGTAACATTGGTGTATATACAATTGCTTTATTTAATTTACTTGTACGTCCCTTATAAAATGCTATACCATGTACCCAGGACCTGTAAATTCAATGGTACCAGTTGGCCTGCAGCACTGATTGTGCCACCCACACAAGTAAACTTTCAAACCTGCCTGAGGCCAGCCACTGTAGGGCCTGTGTGTGCAGCTTATTGCCACTTTGACTTGGCCTTTAAAACTCTTTGCCAAACCTTAAACTCCCCTCCGTTACACATAAGTCACCTCTAAGGTAGACCCTATATAGCCTATAGAGCAGGTTGCTGTTTAAGTAAAAGGTAAGACATGCATTTTTAAATTTGCATGTCCTGGTAACGACAAACAGCCAAGTTAATTTATTTATTACTGTGAGGCCCACTCATCTCATAGGTTAACAATGGGAATTATTTAATACACTGTTAAGCTGTAATTCTTGATAAGAAAGGAGTAGCTGTGTTATGTTTTATATCATTGGAATGGTAATGATAAATCCTCTTTGCTATTAAACTTGGATTTAACATTACTATTTTAGAAATGCCCCTTTTAGAAAGTGGATATTTCTCTGCTCTTACTGATCTGTGTACCTGCGGCCTGTCTCCAAAACATGTCTGGGGTTCACTTTGTGCATTTCCACAAGACAGCCACAAACACAGGAAAGTTAGGTGTGTCTGAGCATTCATCTGCATTCTGAAGGCCCTTCCTGGGCAGGAAGGAAGGGAGGAACTGACACTTGCAACTGTATACGTAGTATCCTGTCAACACACAGAGTGCTGATTACCTCTTACTGAGTAGATGGGAAGAAATGGCTTCCATGCCCTACAAAGACCCTTCTTTGAATTCATCTCTACTCCAAAGGCACAATTGGATATAAGTACTGGGTATCTGACAGTACATTACTGGACTTGCAAAAAACTCTGTCAGGAAGAAGGACTGCTGTGCTGCTACAAGGACTGCCACTCTGGTGGACTGATGCTCTGGAATAACTCCTTTTCTGCTCTGATATACTGCCTGTTGTTAGCAGCTCGCTACCATCTGCCCTGCTGAAGAAAGGACTGGCCCATCTCACTTGAACCCAGAGTGACTCCAAGTGCTTGCCCCTTGTTCTGAAGGCGTAGTGCCATCTTTTCTGTGCTGATCTAGCAAAATCCACACATTGACGACTTTGCAATGATCAGAACCAGTGCATCCCCGTTTACCGCCGAAGCAGTTGCTGCTCTACTACATCACTTTGACAGACTGCACCGCTTGATGACGATAGACAACAGACTGCGCGGCTCGATGGCAACACATCACCTTCATGGCAAAGGGATTATTTGCAAAGTATAGCTGACTGTGCAGATTGGAACTGACACACCGCCTCTGTCCATAAGATTGATGGCATCGCATCTCCTTCTCTGCTCCTCCCATCAGTTCTTCGACATCGACATTTCCTCAATCCAATGTACCTGCTTCACTCCTGTAGCTGGCCTGTGCTCCATCGTGGTCAGCCTGAACGTTGGAATTACCCCAGTGTATTGCGAGCAGCTGTTCTCGCTTGGCACTTTATGACTCTAAGCACTATATTTTCAGTTAATATTTAAAAATTCATAAAACTGGTACAATTTACTGGATTTTTGTTATTTTGATCATGTTTTACTCATACAAATATAATCTAATATAATCTATTTTCCTAACCCTGTGTGGAGCTTTGTGGTGTATTCATTGTGTTACTGTGTGTGTGTGTGGTGCACAAATACTTTACAATTATAGTAGAGATACCCTTGTAACCAAAAGGGACAGGGTCAATTACAAATTAAAACAGTAAAGGATCTCTTTTGTGTCACACACTCTCACCGTATACACCATATACTTATTTATGCCGTATGTTGATTATGAGAAAGTAACCACACACACAAACATATACACTACACTATCTTATCACTGAACATTGTTTTATGTACAAAACACCTAATTTTATTCAATATAATCAAACATTTACATATCCAAAAGTTATGTCTTGATTAAAACCTACTGTATACAATATTGTCTTAATATGAGTCAATGTTGTGTTTACTGTAGGATTTTCAAAACATTATATAGCATGTACATTTATCATCATGGAAATATCCCTGTCACTTAAAAAATTGTTTAAAAAAAATGTGCTCTACACAATCGCAAAAGTGGGAATGATTATTCTAAATACCTTAATACACAAAAAATCAATATTCATCACAAGTTGTCAATGCAGTGTTTCAGTGGTATTTAAGTTGATTCACCCCACCTTCTTCTGGACATAATATTACAGAGCATATATTTATCTTGAGAGCAAGATCCTATAACATAGCTTCATTCATTGCTTTGGTTTTCCTTTACATTGTATAGGGATGTCGCTGATTTTATCTTACTCAGACGCAGTAATGATTATCCTCTTTTTATAGCCCGGTATATAGTTTTCAATTGCAATTATATTATTGATTATATTGAATAACATAGACATTTCTGCATAAAAAAGTGTTCAGTGATGCAATAAGGTAGTGTAGTGTATACCTGTGTGGTTGTTCTCTCTTATTAATCAACTTATGGCATAAATCAGTATATGGCACAAATACTTTACACATTGCCTCTTTAGATTAGCCTGACTGCTCTGTGCCAATTTTCCCTAATTGGCCTTTTTGATTTTTTTTCTAAACCATGTCTCAATCTGGAGAAGCAACACCTGTCCCTGAACCTGAAGTAATTGATTTTGAGCTGGCCCAGTTAGAGTCTTATACTGTGGTCCAGCTAAAGAGCTTTTGCAAGGAGTTTCAAGTTTCCATGAGAGGCTTCACCTGGAAGGTGGAGCCCCGTAAGGCTTTGAGAGCCTGGGTATAGGCCACAGGTGCAGGGGCTGAGGTCCCAGAGAAGGAGGATTAAGGAATTGAGGCGGAAGCTGGGGAGCTGATCCTGGGATCTGTTGTGGATTTGGGACTGCCAGTGGAGGGGGCAACAACTTGCTGAGAGCAGTAGTGGTTCCAAGAGCAGGGAGGAGCACCTCATCAAGAAAGATGTCGCCAGAGGAGCTGGCAGAAAGGAGGTAGGTGAGAAAGTGTAAGCTGGAGTTAGAGCAGGAACAGAAACTTGCCCAACTTGAGAATGAGCAGGCTCTAGTTGAGTGGAAACAAGCTTTGGAGGATACGATGCTGGCCATAGAGGAGAGGGAGATGGGCTTTGAGCTCTCTGAGAGGTGAATATAGGAGTCCTACAAGTGGGGTCCAGAAGCAGTAATGGTGGCAGCATACCTGCAGCATCTACTACTGAAGTAAGAGTCTGAATATGGTAAGTACAAAAATATTGGGAAAAAATATCATTGTTAAAAATATCGTTTTTTTTCCATGTTTAAAAAATAATGTAAAATAAAGTAAATAATACGTATAATTACAAAAATATAGTTAGAGTTATTATATAATTTGTATAATTATAAATAACAAAAATGTATTAAAAAAACCATACATATATATATAAAATATGATATATAAATGTACTTAATAATATGAATACATCATTTTTATAATTAATTATAAAATGTTAGAAAAACATATTAAAAATTATAAATATATATATGTGTGTATATATATATATATTATCTACTGGCGGTCGCCAGTAGATAGTTATAGTTAGGACCGTGTTTCCATAGGAAATCCGCAACATTCTATTTGGAATAACTTTTGCGTCGATTGACGAATCCTCGCGAAATTGTCAAAATAGGTGGGGCACTCTGCTCCGCTCCTTCCCTGAAAGTCTCGGGGGGATTCGTCAAGCGGGGGCTGAGAAAAAGGGGGGGTCCCAAAACGCGTTTTCCCCATGCATTTTCCCATAGGACCTTTAGTCCGCGCTACAGCCCGAATGGCTGAACAGAAAACCTTGAAATTTGGCAGAGAGATAGTCCTCAGGTCAGGGATGTGCCTTTTGCAGGTCTGGTGTAAATCTGTTCAGTATTTTCTGAGAAAATAGCATTTAAAAGCATATATATATCTATAGGCGCGCACCGTGCGCGTACGGTAAGCGCACCCTGCCGTGTACGAGCGCAATTCTGATTGGTTGTTAGATCTTAGTAAACATTCGAATCGGTCGAAACCAGGAAGTGTCAGCCGCCATTTTGTCTCTCGCAGTCCGAGGGAGGTGAAAAATAAAGGTGGAGAACATGAAAAGGGGGCAGGGTGGACAGTTCCTGACCCCCTAGCCATTGTCAGGGGGTCCCCAAAGGACCCCCAAGGGCCATAAATGTTTTTAATATTTTTACGAAAAATCACGGAGTGCGCTTACCGTGCGCGCACGGTAGAAACGTGAAAATTACGCGAACGGCGTAACGAGCACGCACGGTGCGCGCACGGTGAAATACCCTAAAAAAAAATAAATAAATAATAATTACATAACTTAGCATTTAAAAAACCGTACAAATTCACTGAAAAAACCATAGGTTTCACACACGTTATAGTTAGGAATTAGCATTTAAAAAACCTTGCAAATTCACTTAAAAAACCATAGGTTTCACACATGTTATAGTTAGCTGGACATTTCCCTCGTAAAAAACCAATGAAATTCCCCCGTAATATCTGACGTCATCAGCAGTGGATTGCGGTCGCGTGAGTTATAGTTTCCTTTACTAACTATAACGGGGGAATTTCATTGGTTTTTTACGAGGGAAATGTCCAGCTAACTATAACATGTGTGAAACCTATGGTTTTTTAAGTGAATATATATATATATATATATCCACAAAAAAGGTGCTCCTACAGTTAAAGGCTCCACACATGGCGTTCTTATACTCCTTTTATTGCAAAGACTGCAAGGCAAACAACTTCGCGTTTCCAGCTCAAAATACGCAATTTTCTCCATACGCGTTTCGGGCGTGCCTCGCCCTTGGTCACTGGCATGGCTTCACTAGAGGATAGGCAGCAGACAAGTAACTTTACATCAGTTCAATTTATATGTCCCGCCCCACTGGGCGTAGGTAAGTAGTGCATGATGGTATTAGTAGTTTATCAGATGTCTTTAACCTTTAGTAGGTGTCGCAACCTTGCTCCCCTCACATATATTCATTACCACAGTGGGCTGCTGAAAAACGGCCAAGTAGATGCCAAGCTTCTTTTTCTGTCCTTGCAATTGGAAACGCCATTCCAATCGTGCCTTTCAATTTCCGGCATCGGATCCGCACTTAAGCAGCGGGGCGCCTTCACGACCCGGGCAGGCCGTTTATAAATCCACAAAAAAGGTGCTCCTACAGTTAAAGGCTCCACACATGGCGTTCTTATACTCCTTTTATTGCAAAGACTGCAAGGCAAACAACTTCGCGTTTCCAGCTCAAAATACGCCATTTTCTCCATACGCGTTTCCGGCGTGCCTCGCCCTTGGTCACTGGCATGGCTTCACTGGAGGATAGGCAGCAGACAAGTAACTTTACATCAGTTCAATTTATATGTCCCGCCCCACTGGGCGTAGGTAAGTAGTGCATGATGGTATTAGTAGTTTATCTGAATATGGTAAGTACAAAAATATTGGGAAAAAATATCATTGTTAAAAATATCGGGTTTTTTCCATGTTTAAAAAATAATGTAAAATAAAGTAAATAATACGTATAATTACAAAAATATTGTTAGAGTTATTATATAATTTGTATAATTATAAATAACAAAAATGTATTAAAAAAAACATACATATATATATATATAATATGATATATAAATGTACTTAATAATATGAATACATCATTTTTATAATTAATTATAAAATGTTAGAAAAACATATTAAAAATTATAAATATATATATATGTGTGTATATATATATATATATATATATATATATATATATATATACATACCAGTCAGATAAAAATAAAAGATATATATATATATATAATAATTTAAAATATTAAAATATTTTTAATCTTTTACAATTTCATCTCACACTACATTAAAAGCAACAGTAGGGAAAATGTTGGATAGCGGAGGGGATAAAATTACTATTCCCACTCCAGGGAGTGCAACAGTAAGGATAGTGTTGGATAGCGGAGGGGAATAATTTACTATTCCCACTCCAGGGAGTGCAACAATAAGGAAAGTGTTGGACAGCGGAGGGATATCAATTACTATTCCCACTCCAGCAAGTGCAACAGTAGGGAAAGTTTTGGATAGCGAAGGGGAATAATTTACTATTCCCACTTCAGAGAGTGCAACAGAAGGGAAAGTGTTGGATAGCGGAGAGGAATAATTTACTATTCCAACTCCAGCAAGTGCAACAGTAGGAAAAGTGTTGGATTGCATTGGGAAATATTTTACTATTCCCACTCAAGCAAAATACTTAAAATGAATTAAGCAACAATTAATTTTTTTTTTTTACCTCCCACCATATTACCCTATAAATGACACCACCAATATTGTAAAACATAACATGACTAACATATTTAATTATTAATTAATTAATTAATTATTAATAATCAACAACCAATTAATAACTAATCAATAATTAATTAATTACCACAATTAACAATATTAAATATTAAATACCTACTATTATTTAATAAAAAATATTTATTAATTTATTATAATTAAATTACTTACCACCCTATTCCCCTATACACCCAAAACCTGCTCCTAAAAAATAACACAACTAAGATATTTACCAATTCATTATTAATAAGTAACAACCAATTAATAACTAATTAATAATAAATTAATTACCACAATTAACAATATATTATATTAAATACATAAATAATAATTATTAAAAATATTTATGAATTAATTACAATTAAATCCCTTCTCACCCCATTCCCCTATAAACCCTAAACCCGCTATGGAACAAAATGCTACATTTTATTAAACTTAATGAATAACTTCTAAAAATTATTAATCCATTTATTATAATTACATTACTTCCCACCCTATTCCCCTATAAACCCGCTACGGAACTAAAGCACAAAATGTACTTACTTTATTTTTAGAACTTCTAAAAATGTAACACATATATTAAAAAACAAATGCAATACTTACGCAAAAAATAGAACACATACATGTAAGATACACTGTAAAATACATAACACTAAATCAAACAACGATATTTTTAACAATATTTTTGCTAACGTTATTAATTACTTTGATATTTTGAAAAACGATATTACTTACTTTCAACTCGATATTCTTGACTACGATATTATGACTGTCGATATTTTTGTAGTCCGAGATTTTGGACTCAATATTACTGCTAGTCGATATTTCCTACTTAATATTATGTCTGTTCACCTTGGGAGATGACATACACAAAAGATTTGCAGCCTGTGAAGTAGCTCTAAGAGTGCACAAGGTTCCAGAGGAGTCCTGGAGTGGTTGTTTATGGAGGTACATGCCCACACACAGTGGGGAGGGACACACTTCTCACAGTAGAGATAGGGGACATGCTACACTGAAATGAAGACCATTCTAGTCAACAAGTTTAGGCTGACACCTGAGAAATACTGAGAGAGGTCCAGGGACATTCAAAAGATTTCATCACAGAGCTTATTGGACTGTTTGGATTGTGCTGGCTAGGCACTTGAGAACTGGGTGAGGGGAAGCAACATAGATGATTATTCAGGGCTGTAGAACTTGATTTTGAAGAAGCACATGCTTGAAATTTGTTTACAGAGCTGCACAAACACCTGGTTAATAGTACGCTTTCTGACCCCAGAAAGCTTGCTGAGGATCCAGACATCTGGGTTAGCATCAGAGTATCCAAGTAGGCATCGGGGGGGAGCTCCCAAACGGGTGGTCAGGGTTCCCAACAGAAGAAAGAGGGGGAGATAAAAAGAAGGCGTTCTCTTCAGGCCCCAAAAACAACCCACAGGGGGAAGGGTCTGGTTCTAGATCCCAATCTGGCCACTAGATTTAAAACGACCCCGACATAGTTCAGCAGCCTAAATCCAAGTGCTATTAGTGATTTGTTTATGAACACTACAAAGGGGATCCAAAGGTGCCGATCACGATCCGGTAAAAACCGGGTACGAACCGTCGGACGGAGCATATTCTCCGTCCGACGCGTACCCGGTCGTCAAAATACGCCGTATGCATGGAGCGTACCCCCCACCCCAACAGTGTAAGTACGACACGTACCCCCACCCGCGTATGCATGGAGCGTACCCCCGACCCCAACAGTCTAAGTACGACACGTACCCCCACCCGCGTATGCATGGAGCGTACCCCCACCCCAACAGTGTAAGTACGACACGTACCCCCACCCGCGTATGCAAGGAGCGTACCCCCCATGCCAACAGTGTAAGTACGACACGTACCCCCACCCGCGTACGTATGGAGCGTACCCCCCACCCCAACAGTGTAAGTACGACACGTACCCCCACCCGCGTATGCATGGAGCGTACCCCCCACCCCAACAGTGTAAGTACGACACGTACCCCCACCCGCGTATGCATGGAGCATACCCCCCATGCCAACAGTGTGAGTACGACACGTACCCCCACCCGCGTATGCAAGGAGCGTACCCCCCATGCCAACAGTGTAAGTACGACACGTACCCCCACCTCGTATGCATGGAGCGAACCCACACACGTGTATGTTCTAAGCGTACATATTGTGAAACAGGAGGGGTGTGTGCAGAGTCCTCCCAGCAGTGCCCAGACACAGGAGGGGTGTGTGCAGAGTCCTCCCAGCAGTGCCCAGAGACAGGAGGGGTGGGTGCCTATCACTCCCAGCAGTGCCCAGACACAGGAGGGGTGGGTGCAGAGTCCTCCCAGCAGTGCCCAGACACAGGAGGGGTGTGTGCAGAGTCCTCCCAGCAGTGCCCAGTCACAAGAGTGGTGTGTGCAGAGTCCTCCCAGCAGTGCCCAGAGACAGGAGGGGTGGGTGCCTATCACTCCCAGCAGTGCCCAGAGACAGGAGGGTGGGTGCAGAGTCCTCCCAGCAGTGCCCAGTCACAAGAGTGGTGTGTGCAGAGTCCTCCCAGCAGTGCCCAGAGACAGGAGGGGTGGGTGCCTATCACTACCAGCAGTGCCCAGAGACAGGAGGGGTGGGTGCAGAATCCTCCCAGCAGTGCCCAGAGACAGGAGGGGTGGGTGCCTATCATCCCCAGCAGTGCCCAGAGACAGGAGGGGTGGGTGCAGAGTCCTCCCAGCAGTGCCCAGACACAGGAGGGGTGTGTGCAGAGTCCTCCCAGCAGTGCCCAGTCACAAGAGTGGTGGGTGCAGAGTCCTCCCAGCAGTGCCCAGAGACAGGAGGGGTGGGTGCCTATCACTCCCAGCAGTGCCCAGTCACAAGAGTGGTGGGTGCAGAGTCCTCCCAGCAGTGCCCAGAGACAGGAGGGGTGGGTGCCTATCACTCCCAGCAGTGCCCAGACATAAGAGGGGTGTGTGCAGAGTCCTTCCAGCAGTGCCTAGACACAGGAGGGGTGTGTGCAGAGTCCTCCCAGCAGTGCCCAGAGACAGGAGGGGTGGGTGCCTATCACTCCCAGCAGTGCCCAGACATAAGAGGGGTGTGTGCAGAGTCCCCCCAGCAGTGCCCAGTCACAAGAGTGGTGGGTGCAGAGTCCTCCCAGCAGTGCCCAGACACAGGAGGGGTGTGTGCAGAGTCCTCCCAGCAGTGCCCAGACACAGGAGGGGTGGGTGTAGAGTCCTCCCAGCAGTGCCCAGAGACAGGAGGGGTGGGTGCCTATCACTCCCAGCAGTGCCCAGTCACAAGAGTGGTGGGTGCAGAGTCCTCCCAGCAGTGCCCAGAGACAGGAGGGGTGGGTGCCTATCACTCCCAGCAGTGCCCAGTCACAAGAGTGGTGGGTGCAAAGTCCTCCCAGCAGTGCCCAGAGACAGGAGGGGTGGGTGCCTATCACTCCCAGCAGTGCCCAGAGTCAGGAGGGGTGGGTGCAGAGTCCTCCCAGCAGTGCCCAGACACAGGAGGGGTGTGTGCAGAGTCCTCCCAGCAGTGCCCAGTCACAAGAGTGGTGGGTGCAGAGTCCTCCCAGCAGTGCCCAGACACAGGAGGGGTGGGTGCAGAGTCCTCCCAGCAGTGCCCAGAGACAGGAGGGGTGGGTGCCTATCACTCCCAGCAGTGCCCAGTCACAAGAGTGGTGGGTGCAGAGTCCTCCCAGCAGTGCCCAGAGACAAGAGGGGTGGGTGCCTATCACTCCCAGCAGTGCCCAGACACAGGAGGGGTGTGTGCAGAGTCCTCCCAGCAGTGCCCAGTCACAACAGTGGTGGGTGCTGAGTCCTCACAGCAGTGCCCAGACACAGGAGGGGTGGGTGCAGAGTCCCCCCAGCAGTGCCCAGTCACAAGAGTGGTGGGTGCAGAGTCCTCCCAGCAGTGCCCAGACACAGGAGGGGTGTGTGCAGAGTCCTCCCAGCAGTGCCCAGAGACAGGAGGGGTGGGTGCCTATCACTCCCAGCAGTGCCCAGAGACAGGAGGGGTGGGTGCAGAGTCCTCCCAGCAGTGCCCAGACACAGGAGGGGTGTGTGCAGAGTCCTCCCAGCAGTGCCCAGTCACAAGAGTGGTGGGTGCAGAGTCCTCACAGCAGTGCCCAGACACAGGAGGGGTGGGTGCAGAGTCCTCCCAGCAGTGCCCAGAGACAGGAGGGGGGGGTGCCTATCACTCCCAGCAGTGGCCAGAGACAGGAGGGGTGGGTGCCTATCACTCCCAGCAGTGCCCAGAGTCAGGAGGGGTGGGTGCAGAGTCCTCCCAGCAGTGCCCAGACACAGGAGGGGTGTGTGCAGAGTCCTCCCAGCAGTGCCCAGTCACAAGAGTGGTGGGTGCAGAGTCCTCCCAGCAGTGCCCAGACACAGGAGGGGTGGGTGCAGAGTCCTCCCAGCAGTGCCCAGAGACAGGAGGGGTGGGTGCCTATCACTCCCAGCAGTGCCCAGTCACAAGAGTGGTGGGTGCAGAGTCCTCCCAGCAGTGCCCAGGGACAGGAGGAGTGGGTGCCTATCACTCCCAACAGTGCCCAGACATAAGAGGGGTGTGTGCAGAGTCCTCCCAGCAGTGCCCAGAGACAGGAGGGGTGTGTGCAGAGTCCTCCCAGCAGTGCCGATGGAACGCAAAGGGTGGAGTAGCCACAGATACCATGCCCACAAATGTCAGTCAGGTGCACAAAGACCCTGCAGTACATGTACCACATGTGTGCGAGGCTGGGAGTATACGCATGCATAGCGCCGAAAAGAAAACATGTACACATGAAGTCATGTCAATAGTCCACATACACAAGTACAATGACTACCAAGGATGCCACGAATGATGCAGGTGGAGACATCGCTCAGCATGCATGTGCAAAGTTGAAGGAGTCCGTCACACACCCAGCTAATGTACACACAGCTCAGCGCTAAATATTGGGAACACCCTGCAGGGAAGATGGCAGGGTACACAGAGGAAGGAATACACCTTGGGACAATTTCACCATGCAGCAACTGCATACATGAACAGAGAAACATAGCTAACACTGTGTGATGGCACACAGATACCAGGGTCCCCCTTATGACCAGCACACTACTACATTTCCCACACACCCAACACATGAACACCACCCACAACCATGTAGCAGCCCCACCAACAGCAATACCAGCAAAGCAGTAGTGTTCCAAGGGAACAAAATAAATTGCTTTATTCAGCATGATCCAAAAAATCTTGTTTGTAGGAAGTTCAATATTTACAAAGCTATAGGGCAGTCCAGAAGTCACAGCTGGATGGGGGACACAGTGGGATGCGTGTCCCCTAGCTTGCCTGCACAGTTACATTCCGTCGTCTTCCACAGGGGTGAGGGCATCATGTGGGGGGGAAGGAACAGGCACCGCAGGGACAGGATGGCGAAGGGTAGGTGTTGTGGGTGCAGGGATGGAGGACTCCACCACAGGGGGTGGGGCAGGGCCAAAGGTGGACTCTAGGAGCTCGCTGCACACCTTAGCAAGGTCCTCCAGGGAATCCCCTGCACCCGAAGGAACCACAGGCCCCAAGGAGGGGGAGGGGTCAGAGGGATGGGTCGCAGCTCCACTGGGGGAGGGTGTGGACGGGGGGGGAATCAACCACCCTGACCGGGACTTCCTTGACCGCTTGCGTGGTGGTGTCACTGTGGGGCTCAGGGACAGAGCGGCCATGAAGGAGTCTTTGGGGGAGATGTGGCCAGGAGAGCTGAGGGGAGGGGATTTGGAGGGAGAGGATTTGGTGGAATGCGGACTCCCACTCTGGCTGCGTGTCACACGTTTGCCCCCCGACCCAGTTGGTGTGCCTACTTCACCCTGTGTGTGTGTGTCAGGAGGTGTGCGGTGGACTTTCCCTGCTGGTGTGGTGCCTGTGTGTGTTGTGGTGGGTGCATGCTGACATCTGGGTGTACGTGGGACAGGCATGGGAGTGGGAAGTGTGGATGGGGCAGGGGTAGGGGGTGGGACGTAGCGCTGCAGGAGACCCACTGCTGCAGTCAGTGTCGAGTCTATCGACCTCAGCAAGCTGTGTTGCTCAGCCTGCGATGAATGAATGCCCTCCAAGTATGCCTCCATGTTGTTGAGGACCTGGCTGTGGCCATGGAGGACATTAAGGATCGCAGCCTGACCAATCTGCAACTGCCGCTGGATGTCCACAGACTCGGCATTGGCGGCAGCAGTGGAGACAGGGGCAGGGGGTGCGGTGCCTGGCAGGAAGGAGACATGTGGTGACCGGGCACGTTGGGAAGGGACACGAGCAAGTGGGAGGCAGCTGATGGCAATGGAGGGGGCGGGGTGCGATGTTGTGCCGCTGTCAGATGGTGGTGCAGCCTCCGCCCACTCGGAGAGATCATCCTCGGACCCGTCAGCTTCATACTCTGTTGTGCCAGTCGACAGGTCCCCGGCTTCACTCTCCTCCGCCTCAGTCCCACTTGATGTGCCAGCCCCGATGTCACCGCTGGCACTGGTGCTCGGCCCCTCTGCTCCGTCTGTGCCCATGTCTCCCTCCGTGTCCCCCGACGATGCTGTGGGCAGGGTGAAGAGACAGAAATTAATCATACACCTGTATACATATGTCACATGAGTCCAATCTACATAGGTTACAGTGCATAGCCTGAAACAAAATAATAGTTACATCTACAAAACAAGGTACATATGTAGGGCATGCAAGACACAGTTGTTTGACCCACCATGCCACTGAAAAACTATGGAGAGCATGACACAATAGCAAATGAGATGGAATGAGGAGCAAGGCCCTGGGGACAATCCAGCACTGCATATGCACCACACAGTGTGGCAGGAAATAGGGATGAGCAGGGACCATATCCAGGAACAAGAGGCACATGCAGCATAGGTTATACTGAAAACATGCCCACCATGACTGGCTCACTGCACCTTGAGTGCATGTCCAGACAAACATCACACACTGGCCAGTCCTAGCAAGGAGATATCAGGTTGTGACATGAAGGCCATGCCCGCACCACCCACCCCCTACATGAGACAATTATTTGGAGACACAGGAAGCACTTACAACCCTTAGTCTGGGTGAAATACACATGGGATGCAGCTATTCAAGATTGCACACAAAATACCCACTGTGCGCCTGTCCAAATAATCATGTACGAATGGGCATCATCAGATGATTGTAACAAGACACACAGGCAATGTCCACCGTGAGTATGAACAAGGAAAATCAGGTCAGGCTGTACAGTGGACACTTGTACTACATTTCACGTCAATATACATTTGGCCAGGGGACAATGGCACAGAGCACAACCTATGCTGTAGACACAGAGATTGTCGACATATTCGGATTACACACATGATACCTAGGAAAATATGCCTCTGGGGACAGTAGTGGCCACACAACTCCATGCTCCTGAATGGGAATGACTGCAACACACGCTACCATCCCCGCACTATGCATACCGCACACTCATGCACATCATGTCACAGGCCACCACATAGGACATGCGTGCTGTAAGGCCTCACACTTGAGAGACTAACTCCCATGTCTGGACTCAGCATTAGTGCCAAATGACATGGAACCCACAAGACCGGAACTGGACAGGGCACAGGCAAGGTCCCAAAACCTGTTACACACCACCCCCACACATGATGCTGCAGGCATTGTACACGTGGCGAAGGTGCCAGGCTACATAACCTTGTGACGGAGTGACGTCACACAGACCAGGGAACACATTGCAAGGAGGGGAAGGGAGGCAGGAGAGCACTGCAATACTGTGGGTAACAGGATCTGCACAGCACCATTAAACCCTGGCAGTGTATCCATGGAACAGTGCACTTACAAATGCTGGTGAAACACAACAAACACACATGTACCTACCCCCTTCCTGCTGCTGCATCTCCTGTAAGCGCCTGTCCAAGTCTGGAAATACCACCGCCAGCACACGCTGGTGGATGTGGGAGAGACGGCGGCGCCCGCGGTTCTTATGGCTCTCAGGTTAGTCCCCCAGCAGGACCCGTGCGATCCTCCGCGTCCAGCACCGGATATCCTGCCAGCGTTTCCTCACCTGGGACAGGCGCCGCTTGCGACCATCCGCACTCCTCACGGCACTGACGGCGGTCAGCCAGATCTGCTCCTTGGCAGAGGCGCCTACCTGTGAGGATGAACAAGTGACACTACATCAATACACCTGCAACATGTCACAGAGACACATATGAGAACAAATTAGCTGGTTACAACAAGGCATGTCATGCAGCCAACGCATTGCACCTTTGCCATAGGGACATACTCATCTGGGGAAGGGCAAAAGCAGTACGTGCCAGTGAAAGTACACAGGTGGAATGAGGGCAAAGACACAATCAATTATCAAGGCTCACACTGTGCATAACACCCACCCCTCCTGCGTCTGGGCACTGCTGGGAGTGATAGGCACCCACCCCTCCTGTGTCTGGGCACTGCTGGGAGGACTCTGCACACACCCCTCCTGACTCTGGGCACTGCTGGGAGTGATAGGTACCCACCCCTCCTGTCTCTGGGCACTGCTGGGAGGACTTTGCACCCACCCCTCCTGACTCTGGGCATTGCTGGGAGGACTCTGCACCCACCCCTCCTGACTCTGGGCACTGCTGGGAGGACTCTGCACACACCCCTCCTGACTCTGGGCACTGCTGGGAGGACTCTGCACACACCCCTCCTGACTCTGGGCACTGCTGGGAGTGATAGGCACCCACCCCTCCTGTCTCTGGGCACTGCTGGGAGGACTCTGCACCCACCCCTCCTGACTCTGGGCACTGCTGGGAGGACTCTGCACCCACCCCTCCTGACTCTGGGCACTGTTGGGAGTGATAGGCACCCACCCCTCCTGTCTCTGGGCACTGCTGGGAGGACTCTGCACCAACCCCTCCTGACTCTGGGCACTGCTGGGAGGACTCTGCACACACCCCTCCTGACTCTGGGCACTGCTGGGAGGACTCTGCACACACCCCTCCTGACTCTGGGCACTGCTGGGAGTGATAGGCACCCACCCCTCCTGTCTCTGGGCACTACTGGGAGGACTCTGCACCCACCCCTCCTGACTGTGGGCACTGGCTGGGAGACATCAGGCATTCCCCCCCTGGGACCCCCCCTACAGTACATAGCATGTGTGTCACACCTGGACACAATGGCAGAAGTCACAGTCACAAAAAAGGGACACAGTTTGTGCTAGTAGCCTCTGCACTCACCTGATACCCTGGTCGCCCATACAGCAGGGGGTACTGTGGGAGGATCACATCCAGCAATGCCAGGTTCTCCTCCAGGGTGAATGGCTTTGACCTCTCCACAGACCTTGACATGGTTCCAGGGAATCAGGAGCAGCAGCAGTGTGGTAGAATCGAAATATGTGCAGGCAAGTGATCCCTCATGGGACCTGGCTGCCTTATATCTGCCTTGCTGTCCTGTTTCATGCACAGGAGTACAGAGTGATTGGTCACTCACATTTGCGTCCTATGTTTCCTCCAATCCCTTCAAACCTAGCACAGTCAGTGGGTTCTTATTGTGTTTTTTTCTTCAGCATGATGTCAACCCCACAAACACATTGCAACAAAGTATATTCATTCCAACTGACTTCTGCTGTGCACCTTCCAGAACAAATTCTAACTTAAAACTTGGTCTCCATGACAACCAGCATGCATGCAGGCCTTAATACTTGTCCCTCATGTGTCCCCTATGTGAATTTGAGCTTCACACACACGTACGGTGCGTTCCGGGGCCCTAGGGCACCCCAAATGCATAGCAACGGCCCGAACAGGCATGTGTACGGGCCGTACCACTATGAGTACGCATACGCAAGAATACCCATAGTGGTATGGCCCGTACACGCGTGCGTACGTTCACTATCACCATGGGTGTCCTCGCGTATGCGTACTCGCAGTGGTACAGCCCGTACACACGCCTGTACGCTCACTATCACCATGGGTGTCCTCGCGTATGCGTACTCGTAGTGATAGTGAGCGTACAGGCGTGTGTACGGGCCGTCTCACCATGGGAGTCCTCGTGTATGCGCTATCACCATGGGTGTCCTCGCGTATGCGTACTCGCAGTGGTACGGCCCGTACACACGCCTGTACGCTCACTATCACTATGAGTACGCATACGCGAGGACACCCATGGTGAGACGGCCTGTACACACGCCTGTACGCTCACTATCACTACGAGTACGCATACGCGAGGACACCCATGGTGATAGTGAGCGTACAGGCGTGTGTACGGGCCGTACCACTGCGAGTACGCATACGCGAGGACACCCATGGTGATAGTGAACGTACAGGCGTGTGTACGGGCCGTACCACTGCGAGTACGCATACGCGAGGACACCCATGGTGAGACGGCCCGTACACACGCCTGTACGTTCACTATCACCATGGGTCTCCTCGCGTATGCGTAGTCGCAGTGGTACTGCCCGTACACACGCCTGTACGCTCACTATCACTATGAGTACGCATACGCGAGGACACCCATGGTGAGACGGCCCGTACACACGCCTGTACGCTCACTATCACTACGAGTACGCATACACGAGGACACCCATGGTGATAGTGAGTGTACAGGCGTGTGTACGGGCCGTACCACTGCGAGTACGCATACGCGAGGACACCCATGGTGAGACGGCCCATACACACGCCTGTACGCTCACTATCACTACGAGTACGCATACGCGAGGACACCCATGGTGATAGTGAGCGTACAGGCGTGTGTACGGGCCGTACCACTGCGAGTACGCATACGCGAGGACACCCATGGTGAGACGGCCCGTACACACGCCTGTACGTTCACTATCACCATGGGTGTCCTCGCGTATGCGTACTCGCAGTGGTACGGCCTGTACACACGCCTGTATGCTCACTATCACTATGAGTACTCATACGCGAGGAAACCCATGGTGAGACGGCCCGTACACACGCCTGTACGCTCACTATCACTACGAGTACGCATACGCGAGGACACCCATGGTGATAGTGAGCGTACAGGCGTGTGTACGGGCCGTATCACTGCGAGTACGCATACGCGAAGACACCCATGGTGAGACGGCCCGTACACACGCCTGTACGTTCACTATCACCATGGGTGTCCTCGCGTATGCGTACTCGCAGTGGTACGGCCCGTACACACGCCTGTACGCTCACTATCACTATGAGTACGCATACGCGAGGACACCCATGGTGAGATGGCCCGTACACACGCCTGTACACTCACTATCACTACGAGTACGCATATGCGAGGACACCCATGGTGATAGTGAGCGTACAGGCGTGTGTACGGGCCGTACCACTGCGAGTACGCATACGCGAGGACATCCATGGTGAGACGGCCCGTACACACGCCTGTACGTTCACTATCACCATGGGTGTCCTTGCGTATGCGTACTCGCAGTGGTACGGCCCGTACACACGCCTGTACGCTCACTATCACTATGAGTACGCATACACGAGGACACCCATGGTGAGACGGCCTGTAGACACGCCTGTACGCTCACTATCACTACGAGTACGCATACGCGAGGACACCCATGGTGATAGTGAGCGTACAGGCGTGTGTACGGGCCGTACCACCGTGAGTACGCATACGCGAGGACACCTATAGTGATAGTGAACGTACGCACGCGTGTACGGGCCGTACCACTATGGGTGTTCTTGCGTATGCGTACTTACTGACCGTACACATGCCTGTACGCTCACCATAACTATGGGTACACATACGGCAGCACTCCCATAGTGATATGGGAACGTACACAGGCCCTCTTAGCAGCAGTACGGTGGTTTTCACACATCACAGTGGTGACAGGCAGCAAACAGGAAGGAATAGGGCTGACATACTTGTCCATGGATGGACATCAAGGCATTGTTTGGGCAGTACTACATGTGTGGGGCACAGGTGTGAAAGGCTGTGATGTGGCACATGACTCCTGAGTCGAGAAGGCACCAGATGTATGATGAGATGTGTACACATGTAATGTGTGACGGTGCGATGTGTGCCAGGCATGCCCTTGACTCCTTTGACATGTGTGCATGTCGTATTGCACACTTGTGATGAGCGTCACTGGCATGGCATGTACACCAACACACGGAAGTGTCCCCTGAGGCCCGGTACAATGGGTTATCACACCTGACATGTCACTACCCACGATGCACGATGTCATGTATGTGTGGGGGGTTCAAATTAGCTTGATGTTGGAGCTCCCTCAAAAGCTGCAGCTGTTGCAGCAACCAACATGTGTCTATGTGTAGATTGACATTGCACACTGTTCCGCACACCATGCCACATGTGGTATCGGATGTGAGGTGCGTATGTATGCATGGGACACGGAGTAGCGTAACAAGGTCATGTCTGCATCCTCTCTATGAATGTGTGGTGAGTCATGACATGTACACCTTCATGGCAAGGTGTGTGGGCTGTCCTAGTGTAATGTCATGTGACCTGTGGCTCTAGTGTTCCGCTACCAGTCTCTGCAATCTACATCCTACTTCTGCAGATGTGTGGATGTATGTCACTCCTGTCTTGCGTCTGGCTGTTCACTTGCACTGGTACACAGCTAATCCCATGCCATGGCATGTGGAGGTTCACAATCTCCGTGTGTAGCTGGGTCTTGGTAGGAGTGTCACCTGGCAGCCATACGTGTCCAGGGCATGTGGCACATACCTGACTCCGTATGTAGCATATGTGTATAGACAGATTAACATGTGCTCAGTACTAATTAATTGTTGTTGTGGTGCACTCACTCTTCCTTGTCACTTCCAAATTACTGCAGAGCGCCGCCTCTTCCCCGACCAATTCCGGACTTGGCTGCCATGCGGGAGAATGACTGTATCCGGTGCTACCGCTTCCCCGAACGGTTGATTCTGGAGTTGACGGCGAGACTGGCACCACACCTGCAACCGCTGCACAGGTATCCTACGGCACTGACACCCAAGCTGAAGGTAATGGCAGCACTACATTTTCTAGCCACGGGTACCTTTCAAAATACCATAGCTCATGTTGGTGGCATGTCCCAGAGCATGTTCTGCCGTGTGCTGCATGATTTCTTAGAGGCCATGTTGATTCACCTGGATGACTTCATCCATTTTCCTACCCCTGAAATGTTGACTGGGGTCAAGCGTGGGTTCTATGCCCTGGGAGGGATGCCCCATGTCATTGGGTCCATAGATGGGACACATGTGGCTTTGGTACCACCACAGGCACAGGAGGTAGCGTACCGGAATCGCAAGCACTACCACTCTATCAATGCCCTTGTGGTGTGTCTGTCCAACATGGTGATTTCACATGTCTGTGCTCGTTTTCCAGGATCAGCACACGATGCCTACATCATGAGGCGTAGCAGGGTGCCTGAAATGATGACACAGCTGCGCAACGAACGAGCATGTGTTGTTGGTGGGTACAGTCTGTCTGTCCTGTATTTTGCGTAGACTTCCAGCACGACCGCTTCTCCTGTCCTGCTTATGTCCATGTGCTTTCCATGTAGGGGACGCTGGCTATCCCAACATGCCATGGCTGATCACACCTCTCCGCAACCCCATCACGCCGGCCCAGCTCCGCTACAACACCGCCCATGGCCGGACAAGGCGAGTGATAGAGAGGACGTTTGGCCTCCTGAAGAGCCGATTCCGATGCCTCCACAAGACCGGCGGCGCCCTCCCAAATGCCCCGGCGAAGGTCTGCAAAATCTTCATGGTCTGCTGCATGCTGCACAACATGGCAGTTGAGAAAGCTGTGCCACTCATCCTGGATCAAGATGACCAGGACCATCCACCCGTGGAGGACGAAGGACTTGGCAATGGGGCTAGTGATGTGGAGGATGTGGAGCCGCAAGAGGACATCCAGACTCGGCTCATACGCGACTTCTTTGCTTAGTGGTGAGTACCAGTGTCTGTGTGTGCACGCATTGTTCCCCGTGTGGCATGTGTTGCGATGTGTGTCTCCACCTGCATGTATGGCACGTGAGTCAGAGGTGTGTGTGGGTGTGTCACTGGAGTGATGGTGCCAGTGATGGTTGTATTTCCCCAGTCATAATTGTGACCTAGCATGTTGTCATCCATACATGTGTCGAGTTCATGCACATGCAAGTGGCTGTGCTTTTTGTGGCTGACTTCTTGTGTGTCTCTCTTCCCCAGGTACTTGCGCATGCCATCTGCCGGTTGCATTGTTGTGGCACTGCTATTCCTCATGGACACGTCATCATGTGCTGACTCAGCGTTACAGGCACGGACATGTTTGGAAGTCACCTTAGGGTAAGGGATGCATCAGGGGTGTATTGGGTGTGGCAGTTGTTCACAATGTATGCACACTGCCCCTGTCGATGTTTGGTTCCTCTGCAGACATGTAGCATCACCATGGTACACATTACATGCAGCTGTGTACACCTGAATAGATGGTCAGACTTGTTGACAGTCATCAGTGATGGGATTGTGGAATGTGATGATGGCATCAATGTGTGTAACACTGCCCTCGGACACATACGGTTTGCATTGGCTTGACATGCTGTGGGACTTCCACATCAGGGGATCAATGGTGTATGGCAGGCTCTCCGTGAGCAGCTGGGGGTGTTTAGCTGTTAGCTGACACTTGTGTGCCAGTTCCATGGCTATCACGCATTTGTGCTGCAGAAGGGGGGTGCCAGTGTTGGACCCACATGTTACTCCAGATGAACTGTTCATGTGTACTTCGAGTTGCCTCTGCAATCCCGAATACATGACTAATAAAGGTGACCCTATGCCTCCAAGGTGCCTCTTCTCAGTCAATGCTGGTGTGTTGCCACGGTGCATCCGGCATGTCTGGCATGGTTTTCCGTGATAGTGGCTATGTGTCTATGTGTCGAGTAGCAAGATGCAAGCTGTTTGTGTGGGATTAGACTGTGTATTGTGCATGATGTCCATGACTGTGTGGGTATTGTGACATGTGCCATCCCCATGCATCCAACGTTGGCCAGGCCACCATTCTCTGCATACACCGGACTCAAGCTTGCAGGACATGGTTCTGCCACCTGTCTACACATACCTGGGTGCCCCCCAGGACACTCCACATGATCCCTGACCTCTGCGCATGACTGTTGCTGTACTCAATATGTCTGTCGGCACGGTTGTGCGGCCACCCCCTCAGCTGGTTGGGCACATCACGGGTGTGTATGGTGCTCCATGTCTGTCTTGCCTAATACACTGTGACCCATGTGTGTCCTGTGCCAGACTCAGGCCCCAGGGTGTGGATGGTTTAAGTCAAAAGAGAACTCAGGCATGGTTAGACTTTACAAGACACATGTAAGGTAATAATGCAACCAGCAGGCATCTTCTCTTCATGGTGTGACTTTTTATTTTAGTAGGGGGGGGGGGGGTTGACATGAGGGGCTCTCCGGGTGTGTGGAATCCAAAGTTCACTAGGGGAGTTGGTGTCCTTGCCATTTGAAATCCTCAGAGTCCATGCCACAGTCTTTGTCAACATTGGTCAGACAGTGACCAGCAAGGCCATGTGGCAGAGAATGTCTTTTGATGCTGTGATGCTGTTGCTCCAGTGGGCCAGGTGCCAGGCCAGGTGTCCTGGGAGATGGTGCTGTAGCGCCGACCCTCACGGTTGTTTCCGTGGACGACCCGGCCTCCTGCGGGGACCCTCAGAAGCAGGCCGTGACGATGTTTGGGATGCTCCATCGGATGTTTCCTCCTCCTCCTCCTGATCCCTCCCTGTGGGTGGTGATGTTCTACGCCTTCTGGCACAGGGAGGGTTGCCCATGTTCTCGGCCATCCGACGGAGTGTAGTGTGAATTCCCGTGAACACCGTCACGAGCTCAGCCTGTCTGTCCTCCATCCTCCGTTGGTGTTACAGTAGACAGGCATGTAGCTCCGCATGTTGCTGGGCCTGCTGGGTCTTGATCCCCTCGAGGACGGTCACAACCTGGGCCATGCCCGTGGTGTCCTGCCGGTATGTGTCTAGGATGTTTTGGACATGGGCATATACCGGTTCCCCAGCCAACTGGTCAGGCTGGCGCCTCCGCCATCCTCCACTCCCACCACCCCTGCCCACTTGCGCCTGGCCTGCCGTTGTGGGCACATCGGGTCTCCGGGACCCCTGAGGGATGGCATTTGCGGTGTTGCCTGCCTCCTCCTGGGTGCCCGGAGAACCTTGTCCCTCCTGGACAGACTGGCTGCTTTGTGGTGGTGGGGCAGGGATCCTGGGTGTCTCCTGGGATGTGGCAGGAGTGGGGGTGGTGGTTGGCCCCGTTGTACCTGACGCAGGTGCTGCAGGTCGTTGGACACCAGAGGGGCCAGGTTGGTCGGGGTCGTCCACTGAGTGGTGAGAGTCGTCGCTGCCGGTGGGATCGGCCTCCCGCCGAGCCGGGTCCTGTGAGTCTTCCCCCCCAGTGTTGGGGGGTGAACCACGACGTTGACCTGTGTGTGAGAGAGACAATGTTAATTTTGTTCCATGCAACATCCATGTTTCATTAGTTTCAAAGTTGGAACATTTCCTCTGGGAATTTGGATCTGTCTAGCATTCCACTCACAGTGCACTTGTGCATGGGTATGTCCCTTGGGCACAGCTTTGGTGACTTTAACTATGTGTGGCACAGTCTTACTTGCTGCGTCAAGTGTGACTGCAGTCAGTAGTGGAGTGGGCAGGTGTGGCGAGCCGTGCATTGGCGCCTTCCGTGTTGCACTGTACATGGGCTCATGAAGTTGTTCCACACACTTCAATGATGCAGGTAGCTGTCGTTGTGCTTGTGCACAGGTTGTGACATGGCCCTGTGTTTTGCCATGGAGGAGAGGGGGGGTGCTGGCACTGGCCACCCTTGTCTACATGCACGCAGTCCACCTGCTGACGAGCAGACATTCCCACACACCACAAGGCTGATTTGCTCTCCCTGTGTCTCCCTCCCTCTCTGTCCCCCTCTCCCTCCCTCTGTGTGTCGGCCTCCTCCCTCTGTCCGTCTCCCTGTGTCTCCCTCCCTCTCTGTCCCCCTCTCCCTCCCTCTGTGTGTCGGCCTCCTCCCTCTGTCCGTCTCCCTGTGTCTCCCTCCCTCTCTGTCCCCCTCTCCCTCCCTCTGTGTGTCGGCCTCCTCCCTCTGTCCGTGTCCCTGTGTCTCCCTCCCTCTCTGTCCCCCTCTCCCTCCCTCTGTGTGTCGGCCTCCTCCCTCTGTCCGTGTCCCTGTGTCTCCCTCCCTCTCTGTCCCCCTCTCCCTCCCTCTGTGTGTCGGCCTCCTCCCTCTGTCCGTCTCCCTGTGTCTCCCTCCCTCTCTGTCCCCCTCTCCCTCCCTCTGTGTCGGCCTCCTCCCTCTGTCCGTCTCCCTGTGTCTCCCTCCCTCTCTGTCCCCCTCTCCCTCCCTCTGTGTATCGGCCTCCTCCCTCTGTCCGTCTCCCTGTGTCTCCCTCCCTCTCTGTCCCCCTCTCCCTCCCTCTGTGTGTCACCCTCTGTCACCTCAGCCCAGCTTCCTGGGCACACACTGTTAGCAGTTCTTTGAATGGCCCTTGGATTGTTGCTGTGAGTTTGTTTCTGATCTCCAGGCACCCATTGGGTGTAGTGTCTGTGTCTGCGCTGCTGCTGTGGTGGTGTGTGCTGCCACTCTTTCACAGTGTTGGCTATTCATTGGCTGCTGTCATGTGCAAAAACGTGCCTTCACCCCCATGTGTTAATGCAAGGCGTCCGCCATTTGCTGGCAAGTCTTTCCTGTGTGGGGACACACTGTTTGTCTGGCTGTGACCTAGGCCATATGGGCAGAGGGCATTGTTGTCTGCTTCTGAGTTGCACTATGTGATTTTTGGGGCCCACCCTCCCGCCATCCGGGTTACCGTGTCATGTGTTGGTGTCTTCTGTGGCCTGTGACTTGACATTGTCCAGCTGGGTGCATGGGGTATGGTGGCGCCAGTGGCATGTGCGTGTTCATGGAGTGTGGTTGAGTCATGCGATAGCTTGGGGTGGTTGCGTGCCTGTTTGTGAGTTTGGTTGTGGATAACGTTCCCCCCATGTGAGGTGCGTTGTTTGTGTACTCACCCGGGTCTCGGAGTCCTCCTAATCCTTCGACTGCCTCCACCGGCAGTATGGCCATCACCCTCTCCTCCCAGGGATGGTAGTGTACGGGTCTGCGGGACGGCCCTCCTCCAGTGACGTTGGCCTGGTTGCGTTCATCCGTCATCTTGGCTCGGACCCTCCTCCGCAGATCGTACCACCTGGCTTGGCATTCCTGCTTGTTCCTTCTGGTGTCCGCAACAGCATTCACAGCATCGACGATGGTCTGCCACATGGCTGTTTTTGCTGATATGCTGGTCTGTCTGACCAATGTTCCAAAGAGGTGTGGCTCGACTCTGAGGATTTCATCGACAAGGACCTCCAACTCTCGGTTAGTGAACTTTGGATTCTTGTTAGTGGGCATGGTGAGGGGTGTGGGTGTGGATGGTGGGGGGGGTGTGGATGGTTGTGGGTGTGTGGGTGTGGTTGTGCAGGTGTGTGTGTGTGAATGTGATGAGGGGGTGTTTGTGAAGGTGTGTGTGTGAAGGTGTGCAAGTGTAAGGTGTGGTGAGGCTTCTAATATGGTGCTGTAGGTTGTCTGTGGGGTCTGGCAGCAGTGAGTCTGTTGCAAAGGCTCATGGTTTGTGTGTGTTGGCCCTTTTTATTGGTCCTTTGGTGGGTGTGGCTGTGTTTGAACTTTGGGTGGGTGTGTTATAAGGAGTGAGGGTGTTTTGGGCCTCTGTTTGTTTTTTGCAGTTGCAGGTCAGTGAATGTGTTGTTTTAGTGGTTGTTGGACATGTTTAGTGGCTTTGTGCCATTCAAATGGTGTATTCTTGTGTCGTTTTGGTTTGTCCTTGTTGTGTACGTGCGATTTTAGCGTGTGTACGGTGTGTACATGGGCCATTTTGTTGTACAGTGCTGTCCTTGTGTGTGGCTTGGTACGACTCGTACATGCGGTTGTGATGTTGGGGCCTGGGGTGCGCTCCGTTCTTAGAATGTTGTGGTGGGGGTACGCTCCATGCATACGCGGGTGGGGGTACGACTCTAACGTACACGGGTGTAGATACACGGGGGTATGACATGAACGTAGAGGGGGGGGTGGGACACGTACAGGGGTGTACATACACGGGGGGTACGACACGTACACGGGTGTACATACAGGGGGGGTACGACACGTACACGGGTGTACATACACGGGGGTACTACACGTACACGGGTGTACATACACGGGGGGGTTCGACATGTACACGGGGGGTTCGACACGTACAGGGGTGTACATACCCGGGGGGTACGACACGTACAGGGGTGTACATACAGGGGGGGGTACGACACGTACACGGGTGTACATACACAGGTGGGGGTACGACTCGAACGTACATGGGTGTACATACACGGGGGTACGACACGTACACGGGTGTACATACAGGGGGGGGTACGACACGTACACGGGTGTACATACAGGGGGGGTATGACACGTACACGGGTGTACATACTCGGGGGTACGACACGTACAGGGGTGTACATACAGGGGGGGTACGACACCTACACGGGTGAACATACACGGGGGTACGACACGTACAGGGGTGTACATACAGGGGGGTACAACACGTACACGGGTGTACATACAGGGGGGGTACGACACGTACACGGGTGTACATACAGGGGGGGGGTACGACACGTACACGGGTGTACATACACGGGGGTACGACACGTACACGGGTGTACATACAGGGGGGGTATGACACGTACACGGGTGTACATACAGGGGGGGTACGACACGTACACGGGTGTACATACAGGGGGGGTACGACACGTACACGGGTGTACATACAGGGGGGATATGACACGTACACGGGTGTACATACAGGGGGGGTACGACACATACAGGGGTGTACATACAGGGGGGAGTACGACACATACACGGGTGTACATACAGGGGGGGTACGACACGTACACGGGTGAACATACACGGGGGTACGACACGTACACGGCTGTCCATACCCGGGGGGACGACACGAACGTATACGGGGGAGGTACGACACGAACGTACACGGGGGGGTACGTCACGTACACGGGTGTACATACAGGGGGGGGTACGACACGTACACGGGTGTACATACGGGGGGTACGACACATACAGGGGTGTACATACAGGGGGGGTACGACACGTACACGGGTGAACATACACGGGGGGTACGACACGTACAGGGGTGTACATACAGGGGGGGTACGACACGTACACGGGTGTACATACAGGGGGGTACGACACGTACACGGGTGTACATACACGGGGGTACGACACATACACGGGTGTACATACAGGGGGGGGTATGACACGTACACGGGTGTACATACAGGGGGGGTACGACACGTACACGGGTGTACATACACGGGGGGTACGACACGTACACGGGTGTACATACAGGGGGGATACGACACGTACACGGGTGTACATACAGGGGGGGGTACGACACATACAGGGGTGTACATACAGGGGGGGGTACGACACGTACACGGGTGTACATACAGGGGGGGTACGACACGTACACGGGTGAACATACACGGGGGTACGACAAGTACACAGGTGTACATACACGGGGGGGTACGACACGTACACGGGTGTACATACACGGGGGTACGACACGTACACGGCTGTCCATACCCAGGGGGACGACACGAACGTACACGGGTGTAAATACGGGGGAGGTACGACACGAACGTACACGGGTGTACATACACGGGTGGGGGTGTACATACACGGGGGGTACGACTCGAACGTACGGGGGCTGGGGGGAGTGTTGGGCGCGTATGCGGGCACATGTCTCCATGGTTGCTATGGGAGTTCGGTGCGGACGGTGTTTTTTCCATACAGTTGTAACATCGGACGCACGGGATGGATCGTGATTCCGCGGTCGGACTTCACTTTTCACATTTGTACGGTAAATCGTCCGAGGACGTGTCGGACACATTTTCCGACCCGAGGACGTGTGGGGAATAATTCCCAATGCGATTCGTATGGTCTTTTTCCCATGCGAATCGTAATTGGCAGTTTGTACGGCACTTGTACGATTCGTACGGTAAAAAGACCAGATACGAGTCGTACGGGCTATTTTTTTACCGGATCGTGATCGGCACCAAAGTGTCCAAAAAGAGCACCACCTCCCAGTGGAGGAAAGGTTCCATGTGTGGAGAGTGTAGTGCTGGAGGAGGAGTTTGTCCCAGTTAATGGGGGTTGGTGGGGTTACCCTAGTGTCCCTGGGTGACAGTGAGGTGGTTCCTAAGATCCATGTGCACTTTAATACTAAAAAGTATAGGCATTGGGTCATCATCAATGGTCAATGTGTTGAGGCTCTGAGGGAAACAGGTGTCAGTATGACTCTGATAAGGAGTCAGCTGGTGTCCACAGAGCAGGTAATTGAGAGGAAGGGTGAGGTCACTTACCTGTTGGACCTTAAGACCTCTAGACACCCCCATAGAATACTCCATGTCACTCACCTCAAACCCCACTTTGAGAGGTCAGAGCTCCCCATGCTGTTGGTGATAGATGGAGAAGGTGAAGAGGAGGGTGAACCTCTCTCTGACCTCTTAGACTCCAAGAAGAAAGATGGGTCTTTGGAGGGAGTAATATTTCCCCCATTCTGACTCCTGAACAGCAGGCGGACTGCCACTAAGTGTTGGGGCAGTACACCTATCTGCATTCCCTCATCCCTGGGACTACCCACCTGTGTAACCATGATGTGAAAACAGGAGACAGACTTCCTGGCAAGAACACATCTTACAGGTTGTCTGAAAAGGTGAGGGCCAGCTTTAAAGAAGAGGTTTCTAAAACGCTGGAGATGGGGTTGATAGAACCCCACAGTAGCCCTTGGTCCTACCCCACCAGAAACCACACCTGAGCTCAGCTCAGGTTCAGTGTGTATTTAGAGGCTAAATTCAGTCCCACAGATAGATGCTCATCTCATCCACTGGCTGTTGAGCTAATTGACAGGTTAGAGACTGTCCAGTACTTAAGTACATTTAATCTTACATCAGGGTACTGTCATCTCACTCTACTGGAAGGGGCAAAGAAGAGGTCAGCCTTCTCCACTTCAGAGGGCCACTACCAGCTTAGGGTAATGCCTTTTAGACTTCATAATGCCCCTGCCACCTTTCAGAGGTTGGTGAACCAGGTCCTTGTTTGGTTGGTGGCCTTGCCTATCTGGATGACATAGCTGTCTTCAGTAACAGCTGGAAGCCCCACATTTTTCACCTCCAGAAAGTGTGTCAGACTCTGCATTAGGAAGGCCTCACTATCAAGGCCAGTAAGGGCCAGATAGGGCAGGAGTCTATGGTGTACTTGAGACACCTGGTGGGCAGAGGTAAGGTGTAACCCCTCAAGGCAAAGCAAGAGACCATCACAGCCTGGAAGCTCCCTAAAACTCAGACTGAGGTCAAATCATTATTGGGCCTCACTGGGTACTATAGTAGGTTTTCAAGTGATCTGGCACCATTGTGGGCTCCTTGATAGAGCTGACTTCTAAGCATTTGACTTCATTAAGTAGGTCATGTGCACTGCCCTGTGCTCAAGGCCCCTGACTTCTCCAAGGAGTTTATCATTGCAGTTCTCCACAGAAAGTAAAATACCCCAGAGGGTGCCGTCATACCTTCTGTACTGGGGTATTTTATTTTCTGTGGAGAACTGCAATGACCACAATGTTTAGGTGCAGCTGCCCAGAGAACTCCCATCTGGGTGGGGTACAAGATTAGGAGCAGGTTTTCCACAAGAGACTGCCATTTCTGTTATTTTGCCAGTGAACAAGGGCTGTTTCAAGAATGAAACGTGTTGGCTTTTATTATTGGATTTGAGAAGTGGAACTGGACTTACCTAATGCATCAGAATTAAATGTGTTAAAAGTCGCTCTGTGTGGCATCTTCTTCAAAGGGAAACTTTCTTTGTTGGAAATATATATATATTACCTATTGGAGGTCGCCAGTAGGTAGTTATAGTTAGAACCTATTTTCCATAGGAAAAGCATGTTCTGTTTTCCCAATAACTTTGGCGTCGTCTGACGAATTATCGCAAAATTTTCAAAGCTAGTGGGGCGCTCCGGTCAGCTCCTGCCTTGAAAGTTTCGGGGTGATTCGCCAAGCGGAGGCCAAGATAAAAGGGGGGTCCCAAAACGTGTTTTCTCCACATTATTTTCCATAGGAAACTTTGGACAGGGCTACAGCCCGAACTGTTGAACGGACTTATGCCAAATTTTGCTAAAAGGTAGTCCTTGATTCAGAAAGAGCCCTTTTTGTTAAATGGTGTAAATCCGTTCAGTAGTTCCTGAGAAATTCAAAATATAGAAGTCGGAAAATCAATTTCCCATAGGAAACTTTACACACGGCTACAGCTCAAACTGCTGAACGGAATTACACCAAATTTGCCAAAAAGGTAGTGCTTGGTTCAGAAAGCATCCTTTTTTTAAATGGTGGAAATCTGTTCAGTAGTTTTTGAGATATTAAAGGAAAAAAATCTCTTTATAGCTGGGTAGGACCTAACTACACATGCACAAGCTTGGTTCTAATTGGCTGTCAACACTTCAATCCAGGAAGTGTTGGCAGCCATCTTGGTGCAATGCATTTTAGGTCTCGCCTAGCGATGCAGCGCATGCGCTGTTCACTACACAAACACCACTGCACTACCCTAAACCCTAAAACACTACCCCGTGCATGACCCCCTACACTGCCCGAACACCACTGCACTGCCCTAAAACCTAAAACACCACCCCCTGCATGACCCCTATACTGCCCGAACACCACTGCAGTGAACTAAACCCTAAAACACTATCCCCTGCATGACCCCCACACTGCCCGGACCCTACTGAACTGCCCTAAACCCTAAAACACCACCCCATGCATGACCCCCTGCACTGCCCGAACACCACTGCACTGCCCTAAACCCTAAAACACCACCCCCCTGCATGACCCCCTACACTGCCCGAACACCACTGCACTGCCCTAAACCCTAAAACACGCCCCTGCACGACCCCTTGCACAGCCCAAACACCACTGCACTGCCCTAAACCCTAAAACACCACCCCTGCATGACCCCCTACACAGCCCGAACACCACTGCACTGCCCTAAACCCTAAAACTCCACCCCCTGCATGACCCCCTACACTGCCCGAACACCACTGCACTGCCCTATACCCTAAAACTCCACCCCCTGCACGACCCCCTACACTGCCTGTACACCACTGCAATGCCCTGAACCCTAAAACACTCCTCCAGCACGACTCCCTACACTACCCAAACACCACTGCACTACCCTAAACCCTAAAACACTACCCCCAGCACGACCCCCTACACTATCCAAACACCACTGCACTGCCCTAAACCCTAGAACACTACCCCCAGCACGAACCCCTACACTACCCAAACACCACTTCACTGCCCTAAACCATAAACACTACCCCAGCACGATGCCCTACACTACACAAACACCACTGCACTGCCCTAAACCCTAAAACAATACCCCCAGCACGACCCCTACACTACACAAACACCACTGCACTACCCTAAATCTATCCCAAGCATGACCCCCTACACTACACAAACACCACTGCCCTACCCTAAGCCCTAAAATACTACCACCAGCACGACCCCTACATCACACAAACACCACTGCACTACCCTAAACCCTGAGGGCCCGATTCACAGAACTAACTTAAGACAAAATCCTAAACTTACTACCATTTTGGTATTCACAGAAGGCACTTACTCATTTTGGTATTCACAGAAGGCACTTACTCATTTCGGTATTCACAGAAGTTAGGAGTCCTAACTTTAGGACTCCTAAATGCCTTCTGTGAATACCGAAAGTCTTAAAATTAGGATTTTTCTCAGTTTAGAAGTAGTATAGTTAGGACTCCTAACTTTAGGACTCCTAAATGCCTTCTGTGAATACCGAAAGTCTTAAAATTAGGATTTTTCTCAATTTATTTAGGACTACTAAATTGAGAAAAATCCTAATTTTAAGACTTTCAGTATTCACAGAAGGCATTTAGGAGTCCTAAAGTTAGGAGTCCTAAACTTAGGACTACTAAATTGAGAAAAATCCTAAATCCTGGGCAGTGTATCCACCAGAAAAAGCATTACCGAAGGTTATTAACTTGATCTTCTGATGGATACTTCTGCCTGTGGATTCCTCACCTTTTGATTAGAATCCTCAAGCCGTACCTCACCCAGAGGAGGGTGTCCACCTGACTAGACCAACAAATCTTGCAAAACAGATCGAGCAAAATGGGCATCCCTCCAAACTTCCGAATCCAATAATAATCGAATAATTTTTAGTTAACATTATATTGAAAATAATACTTTAAAAATACTTGTATTAATAAATTTAGACAAACACTTAAAGGAAAACTTTTATTTATAATTAATTTAAAGACATTTCATATTTTACAAATTACGCCGAACTCGCGACCCCAGCGCGACTTTTCAAAATGGCTACCGGAATGCGCGCAGCCATTGTGTAGGGTGCGCGAAAGATGCGCAAGTTCTGTATAATATTGAAAAAAAAAATTATTCACACGTTTTTTAAATATATATATATATATATGTATATATATATATATTAAAAAAAACGTAGGATTGAGGTACATTAGACTTACAAATTTTCATTTAAACAACCTTTGAAATTCACTGGAAAAACCATAGGTTTCAGGCAAGTTATAGTTAGAAATGAGCATTTAAAAAACCATAGAAATTCACTGAAGAAACCATAGGTTTCAGGCACGTTATAGTTACTTGGACATCTCACTCGTACAAAGCCATAGAAATTCCAGCATTATAGTTAGTTCAGCTAACTATAACTTGCGCCCCCACAATGCACTGCTGATGATGTCACATATTACATCATTCATGACATGGTCAGTGACATCACTGATGACATCACTGATGACATGTCAAATGACATCACTGATGACATCACCCAGTGGCTGTGTTTTTCCTTAAAGTTTAAATTTGTTTAATATATATGCCAAGCTGTATTGAGGAATGAGTGGGTGTATAAGTGTCTGTATGGAGGATTTAGTAGGTACATGACTGACTGTATAAGTCAGTCATGGCACGGCACGGACCCCCAGCGTGTGGCGTACATACGGGGGTGGGGATACGCTCCGTACATATGCGGGTGGGGGTCCGCACTGTACATACACGGGTGGGGGTCCGCTCCGTACATACGGGGATGGGGGTACGCTCCGTACATACGCGGGTGGGGGTCCGCGCGTACATCCGCGGGTGGGGGTACGCTCCATACATACGGGGGTGGGGGTACGCTCCGTACATACGCGGGTGGGGGTCCGCACCGTACATACACGGGTGGGGGTCCATGCCGTACATCCGCGGGTGGGGGTAGGCTCAGTACATACGGGGGTGGGGGTACGCTCCATACATACGCGGGTGGGGGTCCGCACCGTACATACATGGGTGGGGGTCCGCGCCGTACATCCGCGGGTGGGGTGGGGGTCCAGCGCGTACATCCGCGGGGGGCTGGGGTCCGGCGCATACATCCGCGGGGGGCTGGGGTTCTGCCACGTCCATCCGCGGGGGGGCTGAGGGGGGTGTTCGGCACGTATGCGGGCACATGTTTGGACGCCTCCATGGTTGCTATAGAGGTTCGCTCCGTACGGTGTTTTTACCATACGGTTGTGCATTCGGACGGACGGGACTGATCGTACTTGCGCGTTCGGACTTCGGTTTCCCGATCTGTAGGTAAAACTGTCCGGGGACGTGTCGGACACTTTTTCCGACCCGAGGACGTGTCGGGGAATTTTCCCAATGCGATTTGTATGGAGTTTTTTACATACGAATCATACTTGCCAGTTTGTACGGGACTTGTACGATTCGTACGTAAAAAAATCCGGATACGATTCGTACGGGGAATATTTTAAACGGATCGGAATCGGCCCCTAAATTGGGAATTTTTTGGGCGCCGATGGACGAATCTTCGCGAAATTCTCCAAACTTTTGGCCAGCTCCGCTCCGCTCCTACCCTGAAAGTTTCGTGGTGATTCGTCAAGCGGGGGCCGATAAAAAAGGGGGGTCCCAAAACACGTTTTCCCCATGCAATTTCCCGTAGGATCTGTTGTTGCAGCTACAGCCTGAACCGCTGAACGGAATGACACCAAATTTGGCAAAGAGGTAGTCCTCAGTTCGGACTCGTGCCTTTTGCATATTTGGTGTGAATCTGTTCAGTAGTTCCTGAGAAAATTAGGGTAAAAAAGTTAGTGAGGTCTATGGCCGCGGAGGATCCGCGGACCCTACCCGCACCGAGCGCGCACCCTCCCGATCGCGCGCTGAATGCTAATTGGCTGTCGAGCGTCTCTCTACATTCAAAACCAGGAACTGTTGGCGGCCATTTTCTGCCTCGGTAGAAGCGAGGCTGAAGAAGCAAGGGGAATAAGTGCGTAAAACATATAAAGGGGGCCGAGTGGGAATACTCTGACCCTCTAGAGGTGTTAGGGGGTCCCAGAAGCGGCGAAATGTGCGCACGGTGCGCGCATCCTATCGCATTGGATGCACGGATTCTTTCGTGGTGGGTGCGCGGATCCACAGCAACGTTTTTTTAAAAACGACAAGAAATCATTGGTTGTATAAGAACTTTCTACACTGAAAGGTAGGGTGTATATTTTTGTTTTTTAAAGGTATGATTGTTATTGGTTAACAAAAACAAATTGTAAGGAACATTATATATGATAAGCTGATATGTTGAAAAGTCAAGCACACTTCCTGTCTTGTGTAGGAACATTGTGTGCTGAATTTGTGACCTGTGAGCTCAGTGCAGTGTTCCATGACCTGTTTCTATAGCAACAGGTAGAAGGCAGATTGGGGGAAGGGTTGAAATGTATTTCAGTTGGAAAGGGTTGAAATGTTTAACCAATAGAAATGTGTGTTTGCTTTTGAGTTTATGTGCGAAGGATTGTGATTTGATGTTTACATGTATATATGTGGAAAATGAAAGGGAAACATTTCCATTCTTTGCTTTTGCTGAGAGGTGCACAGTGCAGAGATTATGTAAAAGAAAATATGGTGAGTGATTGATATACTCCTTAATCTGCAAAAGTACTTGAAAGATGAGTTATTTAATTGTGAGGGGATGTTTGTGGACTATTTTGATTTTAATCAGACTAATGTATTTTTCCTGCTAAAGTTTAGGGAGTACTTTTTTTCTCTACAATGTGTGTGCATGTAGAAACCATTCTGCGATTGGCATTTGTGTTTTTCATGTGTTTGTAGAGAGATAACTGTGCAGTTTTTATATTTTGGTAGAATTAGAAACCAGTCATTGTTTATGAATTTGTGAAATGAGTTATGTTATGTTTCTATACTAAAATGTAGTACTACTTGTAGATGAAGTAATGTGTTTTCATATAGTGCAAGGGATAGTGTTGTCTGTCTAGAATCACACAGTGAGTATGTGTGCATTTGGGAACCACTGTGAGAGAAGCATTTGGTAATATTGTGTATTTGCTGACAGATAAGTGTTTTAAAACCAGTCAGGTTGTCAAGTTTTAGTAGCATTAGAAGCCAGTCTTTGCTTATGCGTTGATTAAATGCTTTAAATGCCTATGCAGTATGGATGCAGTCCTCTAATCACCTACACAGTTGTGTTTCACACCTTCTATTCCCTAGTTAGTATTCATACTCTTCTAGCAAACACCCTGTGAGTCACCAAGTGTGTCTCCTTATACTACTGTAATCATTTAGTCAGTTAGCATGTAGTGTTTTAGTAAGGTAGGCTTTAGGGCATGAACTGCTTCAAAGTAGTATGCACTATGCATGTAGTGTTTTAATGATCGTCACACTTGTGGTTCAGGGCTATAGTTTCATAGTCAGTTTTTATATAAAATGTGTTTGTACAGTAATGGAATAGTATAAATTTGAAAGTTATTAATATACATTTATTTGTGATTCTTTTTTACAGATACAGAACAGGAGTGTTTCTCATCTGTTTGCACTTTTCTCGTGCAAGATTGTTTGGATGAAGGGTCCTTAGGTGTTTCATCATACTTGCTGTGCCGCACGAGTATTTTTTGATAGGATCTCCTCGTAACAGAACTCTTTAGCAAATCTTGCGAGTGACGAAGGTGGCATTGGTCTTTGTTTGCTCCTTGCAAAAAGTAAAAAATGTCCTCACCACTGAAGAAAAACGTTGTTTGTGTGGTGCCTTCTGCAAAATATTTTCTTCAGATTCGGTAAATATTTTAAAGCGGCAACATTTACAGTTTTTGTAAGTTAAACTTATAAAATTTTGTTAGCTGTATGCATTTTATATATCTGTGATTTGTTTCTTGTGGTATTTTGTTGAGAATACCATGTTGTTTTTTTTTAACAATCTTTTTTATTTTCCAGGTCTGTCGTCGACATCCATTGTCCCCACAGTAGTGTTCCGCCTTGTTGTTTTTTATTATTGTTGTTACATTTTGTTTATTAGTTTATTGTTCATATATATGTTAATAAAAAAAAAAGTTTGAAAATAGTTTTTTCGTTTATATATTTATTATTATAAAAAATAAAGTTTGAAAAAAAAAATAATGTCGTTTTTGGTTGTTCTCTTAACTGCTGTGTGACTCTTTCTTGTTCTTATTACTGTTATTTGATGGAGTCCACCATGGTGTTAAATTTTGGGGGACTTATTGCTGGAATACTGGTGATATCTGCAGTTTGCACTAACTTCTGAATAGTGTGTTAGATTTATCTCAACTTTACTTTCGTTAAAGTGCTGATGATGAAATGGAGAGTAGCCGTTCCCGTGCAAAAAGACACGAGGTGCACCTTTCCGATTTATTCTAAATACTAAAATCCTGTATTGAATTGCACTGAGGTATTGGCTTCAGTTACAGTGTACATACAAAATCTATTAAGAAATCTCATTGTATTTATATTGATTGGGAATAGTGCGTCAGGTGCTGGATCTTGAAGAGATACACTGCTCAGTTCGTATATTGTTCTGCACACGAAAAAAATCACATCACAACTTTCACACCAATTGCAATGCGAAACAAATTCCGGCGATAAGACACGTTAGCACCAGGGATTTTACACCTGCTTTCTGCTGGTGTTAAGCAGGACAACTACCTGCACCATGAAAGGGAACACAGTCAAGAGCCACACCAGATCACCCACAGGTACCATAGAGTCAATGAGCATGATACAGGGATACCCATGAGGGACAGAAGACTCATCTCAACAACTCCAGGACCGCCAATGCCCCCCAAACCCACATCTAAGTAAGTGTGTCCCTATGGTCATTGTCTTAGCATGATAGGCACAAGCCCTGCAACATCACAGTGTGCTGTCACCTCAGCGTTGGCAGTGAGCCTGGATGTGTAGCTACGCACACATCCTCCTGCATGCACAACTGACGTGTGCAGGTCTGGGGTTCACAGGTCAGTGCAGGGGTGTGCCTATCCGGCAAGGGGAACGGGGTGTCTCGGACATGTCCGTGTACAGGAAGTGCGGTAAGTGTGTCTCTGTGTTCTGGTGTGGTCTCCTGCAAGAGCCGCAGCAGTTGATGTTGTAAACTGGCATGCACCACCTCCAAACGGCACTGTGATGTTGTAGTTGAATGTAGCAGGACATGCGCAAATAGGCATTACAATGGTGTGCTGTACGAGTGCACGAGATACAACAGCGCACTGTACAAAAGTGTGGGGGCTCGTGAGAGGGAGGTGCAGCCGTTTGGCAACATAACACACAGTGAACTCGACCATGTGCCACATGCTGGGCATCTCATCCATGATGACCACGGTCGCAGACATCCCACAACACCAACGACTGGCCTTTGTACACATCCTGTATGAATGCAGCGTGGTTTTCACTTCTATGCTCGTTCAGTGGTGTGATGTTGGCGGGTTGTGTGACTTGTGCTGCTTGTTGGTATGTTTCATTTTGGCCATTGTTAGTCTATATGTGTGTTGTACTTAATTGTGCATGTGTGCCATTCTGCCCATCTCCCCCCCTCCCCCCACTCCCTGCTTCCTCCTCTTCCTACTGCTGCTGTGTCGATAATTTTGTTGCTGCACACATAAATACACATAAAGAATAAATTAGAATAGTTCCTTGATTCTTTTAGGCTTCAAAACTTCTCAATTGGTTTCTTTTTAATTTTCCATATGAACCGTTTTTTAAATATTGAACAACACATAGAAGTCAGAAGTGCAACGTATTCTATTAACACACTTTCTAGAACATTCTACAATACGTGCAGGTTAAAAGTTCATCAGTTTTTTACAACTTAACGATATTTTTTTGTAACATTTTCTTGAATATTTAACGACACGTGCAGGTTAAAAGTTGACAATTGTTTTAAGTTCGAACAGTGCCTTTCAAATGCAAGTAGCAGGTGTGGTTGATCTGAGCAAATTTTATCCTTTGATATGTACTCCACGTTGAAATTCACTGAAAAAACCATAGGTTTCAGGGGCGTTATAGTTAGGAATTGGCATTTAAAAAACCTTAGAAATTCACTGAAAAAACAAAAGGTTTCAGGGGCGTTATAGTTAGCTGGATATTTCCCCCATACAAAACCCTAGAAATTCCCCTGTTATAGTTAGTTCAGCTAACTATAACTCGCGCCCCCTCAATGCACTGCTGATGACATCACATATTACATCACTCATGACATGGTCAGTGACATCACTCATGACATCACTGATGACATCTCAAATGACATCACTCATGACATCACTGATGACATCATCCATGTGATAAATAAGTGCATCTTCTCACACCCTAATATAACCTTTGATACACCGACTCAAAATTTCAGACGGCCATTTTGAAAATCATAGATACTCCAATACCAATAACTACATACCCACTCATTAACTCTTAGGTCTACATACACCTCCACTCACTCACCTGTACAGTCACTCATACTTACAGTCACTCCGTACAAGACTATCATATGCATTTATACACCTAGACAGACACTCACACACCGCCAATCATCCATTGAGGTATTGACACACCTAGTCAGTTGTGCAAGTAATTAACCTCTTCAGTGCCCATGCCGAGATAGTCTCGTAATGGAGCACGGTTGCGCTGTGCCCATGACGAGACTATCTCGTCATGAACCCCGCCCGCTAATGGCAAAGGGCGTGGCACTGAAGGGGTTAAACACAGTCCAATTTTCTCACCTATGCAGTTAAAAACACTCAAGTTCACTTACTCAAAAAAATAGTACCACATTCTTACGCTCTAATAGAATCATTGATACAAGCACACACTCATCCATACAGCCACTCTCACAATCACACACTCTCACATATACCCACTTATATACTCTTACACACATATATACTGCCTTTCACATATGTAGTTAGTCACACATGTACCACTGAGATATACATTCAATCCCTAACACACCCATACATACACTCACCCAACCATACAGTCCATCACAGATGCACTCTTAAAACCATGCACCCATAGAATCACCCACTCACACATCTATGCATAAAGTCACACACATCCTACCCACACAAACACTCAGGCACCCATACAGATACTCAGACAACCAATCAATAACCCATATAGGCACTCATATAGCTATTCACAAAACCATGCAGCCACTTATACACCTACACACAGACATATACAGACATTCACGCAGTTTAGTCACTAGTCTGCAGTAAAATACATTTAATGACTCACTTAAAGAGTCAGTTACGCACCTACAAAATCATCCATTTACACACTTGTACACCCACTCATTCTTCAACAGACCTTTCCCTATATATATCAAACATATTAAAACTGTACAGAAACACATACCTACTGGATGATGTCATCAGTGATGTCAATTGAGATGTCATCAGTGATGTCATGAGTGATGTCACTGACCATGTCATGAGTGATGTAATATGTGACGTCATCAGCAGTGCATTGCGGGCGCGCGAGTTATAGTTAGCTGAACTAACTATAACGGGGGAATTTCAATGGTTTTGTACAAGTGAAAAGTCCAGCTAACTATAACACCCCTGAAACCTATGTTTTTTTCAGTGAATTTCTGAGGTTTTTTAAATGCTAATTCCTAACTATAACGTGCCTGAAACCTATGTTTTTTTCTGTGAATTTCAAAGGTTTTTTAAATGCTAATTTCTAACTATGCCTACAGAGATAGGACATGTGAAGAAAGAAGAACAAATGCACAGAAAGAAAAAAAAGAAGTGCAGAAAGAAGCAACAGAAGTCCTCAAAGACGAAGAAAAGTGCAGGAAGAAGGATAACGTGCAGAAAGAACAAAAAGAAGAGCAGAAAGAGGCCTTGTTGCAAAATCATCCTGTACCCTCAACTTTTTCAGACGGATACTGGTGGTAACTGAGTCTGACTAACCAGTCCTAGAGCCAGTGCTATGTTAAAAGACACTTAGAATACAGTGAAAACACCTACATACACTAGGGAACATTATGCGTTGTGGTCCCCCTGTGATTAGCATGACCTCCTCTGTAAGCCCCTAGTATATAATAGGGCAGGGGGATTAAAACTACCTCTTAAAACAGGCCACAGGGCGTTTTTGCACACGTTAACTCAGGCCCCGTCCCCTCCCTTCACCACTGTGTAAACACGCCCTGTGTCTGTTTTTAGTTGGGAGATTAAGTTCATTTGAATCCTGAGGGTCCCTAGGGTCCAACTAGCCCACTAGGTACCTCCAGTAAGTGCCACAGAGCTGCGTTGCAGAGAGGTGTAAAAAGTGGCACGGCCTAGACCACCTCTCTGCAATGCAGCTCAGTGGCGCTTACTGGAAGCACTTGGTGGGCTAGTTAGCCCCCAGGGGCCCTCAGTATTGAAGGGAAATTATATCCCCAATTTAAAACGTGCCATAGTGCGTGTTTGCACACGTCACCTCAGGCCCCGTCCCCTCCCTTCACCACTGTGTAAACGCGCCCTGTGGCTGTTCTAAGTTGAGAGATTAAGTCCCCTTGAATCCTAAGGGTCCCTAGGGTCAAACTTGACCACTAGGTACCTCCAGTAAGCGCCACAGAGCTGCGTTGCAGAGAGGTGTATAAAGGGGCTTGGCCTCAGAACACCTGTCTGCAGCGCAGCTCCCTGGCGCATACTGGAGATGCCTGTTGGGCTAGTTGGCCCTCAGGGACCCTCAGTATTGAAGAGGAATTAATTCCCCAACTTACAACTCGCCAGGGGGCGCGTTTGCAGAGTGCTGCAAGAAGGGGGCGTGGCCTCCGGCGCGATGCCAGTCTTTTATTTATTTAAATTTTTTTAGAAGGGGGGCTGTGTGATTCCCCTTCTTATTCTAATTTATTGGCCCTGATGACCCCATCCCCCAGGGCCTGTCTCCTAATTATATTTTTTTGACCCCAATCCCCAGGGCCGGCCACTGTTTTTTATTATTTTTAAAAAATATATATTTATAGACACACCTAGGACATGCGGTACAAACCGTACGTACCTATCACCATGACGATTTGCGTGATATTCATTAAAAGGCGACTATGCATACAATGAATCCACGTGGAATGTATTTACACCACTAGTGAAGCTCTGACATGTCTGATGCCCTACCGTGCCTAATCCCGGTAGACAAACTTGTCGTTTATTTATACAAACATGGGTAGCTATTGACGGGCACATTTAATACACATGCACACCAAGCCATTCAAAGGGGATTCGACAAAAATTCGACCAAAACTATGCAAGAAACCCCCCTCACGGTTAATAAAACACACATCCACTGCCGGATGTGTAATACTTTTTATTTTACTCTCTGGAAAGGGAGACGAACATCACTTGAGAGTCACAGCGCGCTCCTGGCAGAGCCCAATGCTGTGTTACACCCACCATTGCCTGCTGAGTGCCACACACCTCTGTGTTGTATTCCACTAGCTAGTGCATATGCTGTGACACTCTCTAGCCCATGTGCACTGTAACACCACCCCGTGAATATGTCATGCCACACTTGTCTTCGCACGGGTTATATTGCCCCATCTAACGTGCCTTCCTCGATGCCTATGTTATAACGCACAGTGCTATGCCATACATATTACAATCTGGGATCCATATCTTTGTCACAGTGCATATGCAACGTTACACTCCCCAGCACATATTTTATATTACAACTTTAGAGACTAGTTAGGTTACACAACACTGCCCTGTGCATATTACACTCCAAGGCGCATATCGCATAGCACGCGCTAGTGCCTGTGCTATCTCGCGCTCTCCAATGAATCTGTCATTGCGCACAATGTATTGCATATTATATTTCACGCCCGGTTCATCTTATATCACACTTTTTGGTGCATAGTTTATACCATACACTATATCTAGTTTTCATTTTCAATCGTGCTCTCAGGACTATGTTCTATATAACACTGTGTTCACCTACCCTTTCCACGGGCATTACATTTTGCGATAGGGGGTGGAGGGTCAGGGGGTGTTTCTGCCAAGTGAGCCCGGAGTCACAGTCACAAACGTCCTCTTCTTCCTGAATAAAAGTGAGATTATGCTGCATACTTGTTCATATTTTAAGTAGTTCGCACAGACACACGTTTTAAAAACAATAAAGTTCCTAATACCCGCCTTCTCTGAACAGTTAGCTTGCTGCCCCATCCCCCTCCTCCCTATCCTCTGTTGTGTGAATCCATGGACTAGCCTCCTCCCTCCTGCCATGCATGGTCTGATGTGCTGCCACTGCCCTCAATTTAGTATGATGTACCAGTCCACTCCTCCTGCCCTCCATTGCCCAATTCTATGCCCCATCATTGACCTCCTGCTTAAACTCTGTGCTTAGCTTGCTGCCCCTATTCTCCTTCCCCCTGCCCTCCAATGTCTTTGTGCATGTCCCTGCTCCATCCTTTTTGCCCACCATGTTCCATGGACCTGCCACTCCTATCTACTCTGAGTGTTCTGTTGAGCTGCCACTCCCCTCCCACCTGCCTAGCATTGTCAGATGACTGTAACCTGTCCCTGCCACCTCCACCCTGCCTGTCCACATGCCATGCCCCTATCCTCTTCCTCCTGTCCTACATGGTCCGTTGTACTGCCACAACCTTCTGCCCTCCCTGGTCTGTTGTGCTGCAACTGCTCCTCCTGCCTGCCCCGTGCAGTCTGTTGTGAGGCCCCTTCCCCTGAACTTTCTTGTCTGTGCACAGGTCCTGACCCTCCCTTCTATCCTCCATCGTCCTTTGTGCATGCCCCTGCACCCTCCTTCTTGCCCATCATAGCCATTGTGCTGCCACTAACCCTCCCACTTGCCATGCATGGTCTTTTGTGCTGCCATGGCCCCTCCCACCTTCCCTGTGTGGTCAGTTAGCTGCCCCTGACCCCCTCCCACCTTCCCTCCATGGTCTGTGTGTATGCCATCACAGTCTCACTGTTGCTCTTCATGGTGTGTCTTGCTTCTAGTACCCATCCTGCCTGACCTCCATGGCTATCTTGCTGCTCCTGCCCTGCCCCCTTGCCCCCAGCCCTCTGTTTACATGTGCAGACCCCTACTCCCTCCCTCCTGGCTTGTCTGTTCCATTGTAATGCCCCTGATCCGTCCCTCCTGCCCTTTATGGTCTGTTATGCTGAAGCTTTCTCTCCTGTCTGTCCATTATGGTCAGCTAGCTACCATTGCCTCTTGCCCCTCTGTTCTCTGTTGTCCATGTGCAATGGTCCTGTCCCCTCCCTCTTGCTTTCTATGGATTGTTGTGCTGCACTCCCGTCCCGCATGCCCTGTGTGGTGTATTGTGCTGCTGCAAACCCTGATGCCTGCCCTGCAGGGTCAGTTTGGTGCACCTCTCCATGTCCCTCCTGTCCTCTGTTATCCAAGTCCATGTCCCTACCCCATTTCCTTCCATGATCCAATGTACCATACTTGCGAACATTTTGAACTTGGTAAGAGGGAGATTTTGAAAAAAACTGGGGTATTGATTTTCCCCTATGAGTTACATTGAAAAAGAGGAGATTGTAGACAGAAGACAGATCAAATAAAGCCCATTTGAGCTTAAAAACATTGGACGTTTCCTGGCTGAATCGGGTCTGTTGGCATGTATGGTTGTACTACCATTGCCTCTTCTTTCTGCCCACAATGGTCTATTACATTGCCACAGCCTCTCTTGCAAGTCCTGTATTGTTGGTTTGTTGCCCCTGCCCCCCTTTCCACTGCCCTCCATAGTCTGTTGTGCTGCCACGGCCCTTCCTGCCTGCTCAGTGTGGTTAAATTGTTGCCTTTGCACCCTCCTACCTGCCTTCAATTTTCAGAGTCCGTGCCCCTGGCCTCTGCCTCTCAACAGTATCCTAATGAACAACTAGATTGCTAACATTCTATATTTCTTACAAAAGTGTGGAACGCCTGACGTCATCTTGATGTAATCAAAACTGTAATACCTAGAGCATTTCCTTTAGAAATTACATATATGAGAGGGTCTTATTGGCATCAAAATTATGGTTAGTGCTCTAAAAGACTAAAATAAGGACATATTTTCTGAGTTTTCAAATAGCGACAAAGCACTTTTAAATTATTTGTTATCTTTATGTTTTTTTATCCAGTTGACCACTTGATTAAATGTTGCACTTAGGGGAGAGGATGTGGTGTTACTTCCAGAACTGCAGACTTTGCAACTGGGGAACCAGGTTGAAGTTTCTGCTTCAGCTCGACATTCTGTGATTCTGGTCAAATCCCTTAGTCTCCCCATGTCTACAACCAAAATGAATTTGTTCTTGTGTGATGTAACCAATGCTCATGTAAAGCACTCCAATACCTGACAAGTCTGCACTATATAACACTGCAAAAACACAAAATAATAAGTGTTTTGCACACTTCTGTCATTGGGCTATATTTGGGCTACATCTGGGTGATTTTGGGCTACATTTGGGCTCTTTTGTCTCTGGTGGCCATCTTGGGAGATTTATTTGTTATGAAGTTTCCTAATTTCCTCATGTACTGCAGTCTCCTCAGTAGGAAATGCTTTCAGTTTTTTACTTTGATTCCATCATGAAGGTATTCAGATATGTCACACATTTGCCATAAATTCTGAATGTTAGCACTCTAGTTGCTCATTAGATCACTGTAGTAAAACTACTGTTCACCATGGAAGTCTGCTCCTTGTATTAAAATTAAAAGTGCATGTTTCAGTCTGCATGTCAGAATTTTTTAATGAAATAGAAGAGGATTTGAGAAGTCACTCAAAATGTGCCCTCATTTTCTTTCTTCAGCATTAATCATAATTTCTATGGCAAAATGAACCCCCTCATTGTGTTCCTTTTTAAATTAAATGTTTTAAGTGTTACCAGTTTATTCAAATCAAGATGGCTTCAGGTGTGCCAAACTTTTGTCATAATGAAGACAGTAAGCGCTCTAGTTGTTTTTAAGAACACTCTGGCACATTCTGTCATTGGGCTATACTTGGGCTACATCTGGGTGATATTTGGGCTACATTTGGGCTCTTTTGTCTCTGGTGGCCATCTTGGTAGACTTATTTGTTATGAAGTTTCCTAATTTCCTCATTTACTGCAGTCTCCTCAGTAGGAAATACTTTCAGTTGTTTACTTTGATTCCATCAAGAAAGCATTCAGATGTGTGACACATTTGCCATAAATTCAGAATGTTAGCACTCTTTTTGCTCATTAGATCACTGTAGTAAAGCTACTGCTCACCAGGGAAAACTGCTGCTGGTATTGAAAGTGCATGTTTCAGTCTGCATGTCAGAATTTTTTAATGAAATAGAAGAGGATTTGAGAAGTCACTCAAAATGTGCCCTAATTTTTCTTTCTACAGCACTAATCATACTTTTTATGGAAAAATGAACCCCCTCATTTTGTTCCTTTTTAAATTAAATATTTTAAGAGTTACCACTTTAATCCAAGCAAGATGGCTTCAGGTGTGCCATACGTTTATCATAAGTAGGACTGTTAGCGCTCTAGTTGTTCTTTGGAACACTCTGGGAAGCTGCAGTAGAACACAAAGGAATCAACTGAAAGTCTCTGCCCTTGTTGGATGTACATGTTTTACTGAGAATGTCAGACTTCATTCTCACACGACTGAGAAAGATAATGTGAATTTACAGAAAATAAGCTCTCAGTTTAGCTTATAGATCACCTTCCAAACCTCTGTAGGAAAAGCATGAGAAAATATTTTTCTCTCAATCATGATATCCCAGCAGAAGGCTTTTTCACATGGTGAAATCACCTTAGAACATACCACAATTCCTAAAATGAGTATGGTACCATCAACAAATGATTTATAATGTAACTAAAGTCTTAAAACCTTCTATTAACTGCAATGCTTTTTAATGAGGTGCTATCATGTATCTTGGTCCCAAGATGGCTGCCAACACTTCTTGGATGAAGTGCTGACAGCCAATCAGATCTCAGGATGAGATGTGTGGTTAGGCTCCGCCCACATATATATATGATTTTACTTTTGATTTTCTCAGGAACTACTGAACAGATTGACTCCATATATGCAAAAGGCACATCCCTGAGCTGAGGACTACCTCTCTACCAAATTTCAAGTAATTCTGTTCAGCCGTTCGGGCTGTACCTTGGACTAAAGGTCCCTATGGAAAATTGCATGGGGAAAACGCATTTTGGGACCCCCCTCTTTTCTCAGCCCCCACTTGACGAATCCCCCCGAGACTTTCAGGGTAGGAGCGGAGCGGAGCGCCCCACCTATTTTGAAAATTTGTCGAGGATTCGTCAACCGACGCCAAAGTTATTCCAAATAGAATGTTGCGGATTTCCTATGGAAACACGGTCCTAACTATAACTATCTCCTGGCGACTGCCAGTAGATAATATATATATATATATATTCACAGAAAAAACCATAGGTTTCAGGCACGTTATAGTTAGGAATTAGCATTTAAAAAACCTCAGAAATTCACTGAAAAAACCATAGGTTTCAGGGGTGTTATAGTTAGCTGGACTTTTCACTTGTACAAAACCATTGAAATTCCCCCGTTATAGTTAGTTCAGCTAACTATAACTCGCGCGCCCGCAATGCACTGCTGATGACGTCACATATTACATCACTCATGACATGGTCAGTGACATCACTCATGACATCACTGATGACATCTCAAATGACATCACTGATGACATCACTGATGACATCATCCAGTGAATGTGTGTTTTTCTGAAAATTAAATATGTTTTATATATGTATATCTCAAGGTCGATGGAAGAATAAATGGGTATATAAGTGTCTAAATGGATGATTTGTTTTTGAAAAATTGATTGTGTAACTGACTGATTAAGTGTATCATAGTGAATACATGGCTTAGTGAGTAATGTTTAAATATGTAAATATCTGTATCAGTCTCTCACTTTGTGTATAAGTGGCTGCATGGGTTGGTGAGTAGCTACATGGGTGTCTATATAGGTTATTAGGTGGTTTTTTGAGTATCAGTCTGAGTGTCTGCATGGTTCGGTGGGGGGTATTACGTAGTGCATAGGTGCATGAATGAGTGACTCACTGTTTGTATGTGTTGAACACAGCATGTGTGCAGGACTGTATGGGTGGATGAGTGTGTGTATGGGTGTGTTAGTGAGTGAATGACTGTTTCAATAGTGTCTTTATGAGTAACTACATATGTTTTAAACTAGTATATGTGACTATTGGTGTATATATGTGAGTATATGTGAGAGTGAGAGATTGAAAGAGTTCCTGTATGAATAAGTATGTGTTTCTATAAGTGATTGTTTAAAAGACTAAGTATGTGTAAGTTTCCGTAGAAGTAAGTATGGTGGTGTGTGTATAACTGTATATGCAAGTAAATGTATGTTTGATTCTTTATTAGCATGAGTGACTATGTGTGTGAGTAACTCTATGGATGAGTGGCATTGTGTAACAGGATGTATAGGTGTATGAGTACATATGATGAGTGAGTACATGTATGAGTGACTGTATAGGACTGTTGGTGAATGAGTGGATGTGTATGTGGATCTTAGAATTACTGAAGAGGTTGTTGTAACTGGTATTGGTATGTCCATTGTTTTGAAAATTTTAGTCTCTATTTTTGAATGTGTGTATCAAAGGTTATATTAGGGTGAGAGGAGGTCTGCCACTCTATCACAAGGATGATGTCATCAGTGATGTCATCAGTGATGTCATTTGAGATGTCATCAGTGATGTCATGAGTGATGTCACTGACCATGTCATGAGTGATGTAATATGTGACGTCATCAGCAGTGCATTGCGGGCGCGCGAGTTATAGTTAGCTGAACTAACTATAACGGGGGAATTTCAATGGTTTTGTACAAGTGAAAAGTCCAGCTAACTATAACACCCCTGAAACCTATGGTTTTTTCAGTGAATTTCTGAGGTTTTTTAAATGCTAATTCCTAACTATAACGTGCCTGAAACCTATGTTTTTTTCTGTGAATTTCAAAGGTTTTTTAAATGCTAATTTCTAACTATGCCTACAGAGATAGGACATGTGAAGAAAGAAGAAAAAATGCACAGAAAGAAACAAAAGAAGTGCAGAAAGAAGCAACAGAAGTCCTCAAATACGAAGATAAGTGCAGGAAGAAGGATAACGTGCAGAAAGAACAAAAAGAAGAGCAGAAAGAAGCCTTGTTGCAAAATCATCCTGTACCCTCAACTTTTTCAGACGGATACTGGTGGTAACTGAGTCTGACTAACCAGTCCTAGAGCCAGTGCTATGTTAAAAGACACTTAGAATACAGTCAAAACACCTACATACACTAGGGAACATTATGCGTTGGGGTCCCCCTGTGATTAGCATGACCTCCTCTGTAAGCCCCTAGTATATAATAGGGCATGGGGATTAAAACTACCTCTTAAAAAAGGCCACAGGGCGTTTTTGCACACGTTAACTCAGGCCCCGTCCCCTCCATTCACCACTGTGTAAACACGCCCTGTGTCCATTTTTAGTTGGGAGATTAAGTTCATTTGAATCCTGAGGGTCCCTAGGGTCCAACTAGCCCACTAGGTACCTCCAGTAAGTGCCACAGAGCTGCGTTGCAGAGAGGTGTAAAAAGTGGCACGGCCTGGACCACCTCTCTGCAATGCAGCTCAGTGGCGCTTACTGGAAGCACTTGGTGGGCTAGTTAGCCCCCAGGGGCCCTCAGTATTGAAGGGAAATTATATCCCCAATTTAAAACGTGCCATAGTGCGTGTTTGCACACGTCACCTCAGGCCCCGTCCCCTCCCTTCACCACTGTGTAAACGCGCCCTGTGGCTGTTCTAAGTTGAGAGATTAAGTCCCCTTGAATCCTAAGGGTCCCTAGGGTCAAACTAGACCACTAGGTACCTCCAGTAAGCGCCACAGAGCTGCGTTGCAGAGAGGTGTAAAAAGGGGCTTGGCCTCAGAACACCTGGCTGCAGCGCAGCTCCCTGGCGCATACTGGAGATGCCTGTTGGGGGCGCGTTTGCAGAGTGCTGCACGGAGGGGGCATGGCCTCCGGCACGATGCCAGTCTTTTATTTATTTTAGTTTTTTAAGAAGGGGGGCTGTTTGGTTCCCCTTCTTATTCTAATTTATTGGCCCTGATGACCCCATCCCCCAGGGCCAGTCTCCTAATTATATTTTTTTGACCCCAATCCCCAGGGCCGGCCACTGTTTTTTATTATTTTTAAAAAATATATATTTATAGACACACCTAGGACATGCTGGACAAACCGTACGTACCTATCACCATGACGATTTGCGTGATATTCATTAAAAGGCGACTATGCATGCAATGAATCCACGTGGAATGTATTTACACCACTAGTGAAGCTCTGACATGTTTGATGCCCTACCGTGCCTAATCCTGGTAGACACCCTTGTCGTTTATTTATACAAACATGGGTAGCTATTGACGGGCACATTTAATACACATGCACACCAAGCCATTCAAAGGGGATTCGACAAAAATTCGACCAAAACTATGCAAGAAACCCCCCTCACGGTTAATAAAACACACATCCACTGCCGGATGTGTAATACTTTTTATTTTACTCTCTGGAAAGGGGACGAACATCACTTGAGAGTCACAGCGTGCTCCTGACAGAGCCCAATGCTGTGTTACACCCACCATTGCCTGCCGAGTGCCACACACCTCTGTGTTGTATTCCACTAGCTAGTGCATATGCTATGACACTCTCTAGCCCATGTGCACTGTAACACCACCCCGTGAATATGTCATGCCACACTTGTCTTCGCACGGGTTATATTGCCCCATCTAACGTGCCTTTCTCGATGCCTATGTTATAACACACAGTGCTATGCCATACATATTACAATCTGGGATCCATATCTTTGTCACAGTGCATATGCAACGTTACACTTCCCAGCACATATTTTATATTACAACTTTAGAGACTAGTTAGGTTACACAACACTGCCCTGTGCATATTACACTCCAAGGCGCATATCGCATAGCACGCGCTAGTGCCTGTGCTATCTCGCGCTCTCCAATGAATCTGTCATTGCGCACAATGTATTGCATATTATATTTCACGCCCGGTTCATCTTATATCACACTTTTTGGTGCATAGTTTATACCATACACTATATCTAGTTTTCATTTTCAATCGTGCTCTCAGGACTATGTTCTATATAACACTGTGTTCACCTACCCTTTTCACGGGCATTACATTTTGCGATAGGGGGTGGAGGGTCAGGGGGTGTTTCTGCCAAGTGAGCCCGGAGTCACAGTCACAAACGTCCTCTTCTTCCTGAATAAAAGTGAGATTATGCTGCATACTTGTTCATATTTTAAGTAGTTCGCACAGACAAAATGTTTTAAAAACAATAAAGTTCCTAATACCCGCCTTCTCTGAACAGTTAGCTTGCTGCCCCATCCCCTTCCTCCCTATCCTCTGTTGTGTGAATCCATGGACTAGCCTCCTCCCTCCTGCCATGCATGGTCTGATGTGCTGCCACTGCCCTCAATTTAGTATGATGTACCAGTCCACTCCTCCTGCCCTCCATTGCCCAATTCTATGCCCAATCATTGACCTCCTGCTTAAACTCTGTGCTTAGCTTGCTGCCCCTATTCTCCTTCCCCCTGCCCTCCGATGTCTTTGTGCATGCCCCTGCTCCATCCTTTTTGCCCACCATGTCCCATGGACCTGCCACTCCTATCTACTCTAAGTGTTCTGTTGAGCTGCCACTCACCTCCCACCTGCCTAGCATTGTCAGATGACTGTAACCTGTCCCTGCCACCTCCACCCTGCCTGTCCACATGCCATGCCCCTATCCTCTTCCTCCTGTCCTACATGGTCCATTGTACTGCCACACCCTTCTGCCCTCCCTGGTCTGTTGTGCTGCAACTGCTCCTCCTGCCTGCCCCGTGTGGTCTGTTGTGAGGTCCCTTCCCCTGAACTTTCTTGTCTGTGCACAGGTCCTGACCCTCCCTTCTATCCTCCATCGTCCTTTGTGCATGCCCCTCCACCCTCCTTCTTGCCCATCATAGCCATTGTGCTGCCACTAACCCTCCCACTTGCCATGCATGGTCTTCTGTGCTGCCATGGCCCCTCCCACCTTCCCTGTGTGGTCAGTTAGCTGCCCCTGACCCCCTCCCACCTTCCCTCCATGGTCTGTGTGTATGCCATCACAGCCTCACTGTTGCTCTTCATGGTGTGTCTTGCTTCTAGTGCCCATCCTGCCTGACCTCCATGGCTATCTTGCTGCTCCTGCCCTGCCCCCTTGCCCCCAGCCCTACTCCCTCCCTCCTGGCTTGTCTGTTCCATTGTAATGCCCCTGATCCGTCCCTACTGCCCTTTATGGTCTGTTATGCTGCAGCTTTCTCTCCTGTCTGTCCATTATGGTCAGCTAGCTACCATTGCCTCTTGCCCCTCTGTTCTCTGTTGTCCATGTGCATGGTCCTGTCCCCTCCCTCTTGCTTTCTATGGATTGTTGTGCTGCACTCCCGTCCTGCATGCCCTGTGTGGTGTATTGTGCTGCTGCAAACCCTGATGCCTGCCCTGCAGGGTCAGTTTGGTGCACCTCTCCATGTCCCTCCTGTCCTCTGTTATCCAAGTCCATGTCCCTATCCCATTTCCTTCCATGATCCAATGTACCATACTTGCGAACATTTTGAACTTGGTAAGAGGGAGATTTTGAGAAAAAACTGGGGTATTGATTTTCCCCTTTGAGTTACATTGAAAAAGAGGATATTGTAGACAGGAGACAGATCAAATAAAGCCCATTTGAGCTTAAAAACATTGGACGTTTCCTGGCTGAATCGGGTCTGTTGGCATGTATGGTTGTACTACCATTGCCTCTTCCTTCTGCCCACAATGGTCTATTACATTGCCACAGCCTTGAAGGAGGGTAGATTTTGTATCACAGGGGGCCCCTGGCCCGTTCTGTCCACACCTGAAGTATGAGACCCTTGTCCTTGCCCTGCCAGCTGCATTTGTAGGCCGTATTAAATTGACCAGCGGGTCCTGTGTTGCTATATAATTATCCTGAGACATCCTTACCACTCAGCCAGCATAAAACCCCTGTGTAGGCCCTTCTGTTCAATATGTAGGCCTCTTTGTTAAATTGACCATAGCTCTGCAATTTTAGTGTATAGCAGTCTGAAGGCAGGTCTGCGAGGCCTTCTGATCCAAACTAGTTGCCCCCACCCTACCCGAGTGCTCCGTGCTCGGTATCAAAGTTCAACATCCCCCTGAAGCTGTCGACATACAGTAGGCTGCATCCTGGACTGGTACTTGCTTCCTGGGCAGGTTTCCCGCTTTTAAGGAAGTGGCAACCGCAGAGCGTCAAGTTAGGAGAACTGAGGAGATTTTATACATGAATATATTGAATTCCCGTACAATACCCATTATTTTCTGCTTGCTCTATGGAACTTACGATAAGCGATTGGCCTGAGAGACTGACCTTTTCACCCAGTCCATTGTCAGCATTAAGTGGGTAAATGACGAAATGTCTGGTAAAATCTGCAGACGAAGCTTTTGGGTAGCATACGTAGGTAGATGTAGCGTGCAAAGGAGCCCACAAAATGATATAAAAAGGGAGCACCCACAGATATCGACGGACTACCTCGCCGTCTGTATGTAGGTTAACAGGCAGTGCAGGTTTTCCCCAAGAGCTGGGAGCTCTTGTCTTCCTTTGCTTAAAATGTCTTGCTCTGCTTTGCTTGAAGTATCTTATTCTATTTTACCTATATGAAATGTCATGTTATGTTTAACCATTGTTCTCTTTACTTTTGCATTTAAAAGATTTTGTATTGTAATTGCAGGAATGCTTGCTCTAAGAGTAAACGTGAGTGTTCCTAGGTAACATTTTCCTTGGTGTAACTTGTTTCTCATGATGCATTTATAGATGTGTTTTCTCTCTCTCTCTGTCAGTACATTAATTGAGATACAGAGAATATTATGACAGCTGTATGATTATCTGGATTCTGTATTTTGTACTTTATGTCTCTATTCTGCGGTTTCTTTGAAGTTGCATCTTCTCATTAAACTGCCATTGTATTCTGCCTCCAATTCCATGTCTCATATGTCTGTTTTCTTCATTTTTGGAGCAAGCGTTCCTAGGCACCCCGGCTCAAATTAAGGTGCCCCTTTTGTCCCTGACTCACTCTCCTGCTCAGTTCTGTGGTGGCTCCCGGGGATCTGGGGACCGCCCCTAGCTTCCTTGACCCGTAATAGATCTTCCCTCCAACAGCCTCTCTTGCAAGTCCTGTATTGTTGGTTTGTTGCCCCTGCCCCCCTTTCCACTGCCCTCCATAGTCTGTTGTGCTTCCACGGCCCTTCCTGCCTGCTCAGTGTGGTTAAATTGTTGCCTTTGCACCCTCCTACCTGCCTTCAATTTTCAGAGTCCGTGCCCCTGGCCTCTGCCTCTCAACAGTATCCTAATGAACAACTAGATTGCTAACATTCTATATTTATTACAAAAGTGTGGAACGCCTGACATCATCTTGATGTAATCAAAACTGTAATACCTAGAGCATTTCCTTTAGAAATTACATATATGAGAGGGTCTTATTGGCATCAAAATTATGGTTAGTGCTCTAAAAGACTAAAATAAGGACATATTTTCTGAGTTTTCAAATAGCGACAAAGCACTTTTAAATTATTTGTTATCTTTATGTTTTTTTATCCAGTTGACCACTTGATTAAATGTTGCACTTAGGGGAGAGGATGTGGTGTTACTTCCAGAACTGCAGACTTTGCAACTGGGGAACCAGGTTGAAGTTTCTGCTTCAGCTCGACATTCTGTGATTCTGGTCAAATCACTTAGTCTCCCCATGTCTACAACCAAAATGAATTTGTTCTTGTGTGATGTAACCAATGCTCATGTAAAGCACTCCAATACCTGACAAGTCTGCACTATATAACACTGCAAAAACACAAAATAATAAGTGTTTTGCACACTTCTGTCATTGGGCTATATTTGGGCTACATCTGGGTGATTTTGGGCTACATTTGGGCTCTTTTGTCTCCGGTGGCCATCTTGGGAGATTTATTTGTTATGAAGTTTCCTAATTTCCTCATGTACTGCAGTCTCCTCAGTAGGAAATGCTTTCAGTTTTTTACTTTGATTCCATCATGAAGGTATTCAGATATGTCACACATTTGCCATAAATTCTGAATGTTAGCACTCTAGTTGCTCATTAGATCACTGTAGTAAAACTACTGCACCATGGAAGTCTGCGCCTGGTATTAAAAGTGCATGTTTCAGTCTGCATGTCAGAATTTTTTAATGAAATAGAAGAGGATTTGAGAAGTCACTCAAAATGTGCCCTCATTTTCTTTCTTCAGCATTAATCATAATTTCTATGGCAAAATGAACCTCCTCATTGTTTTCCTTTTTAAATTAAATGTTTTAAGTGTTACCAGTTTATTCCAATCAAGATGGCTTCAGGTGTGCCATACTTTTGTCATAATGAAGACAGTAAGCGCTCTAGTTGTTTTTAAGAACATTCTGGGACATTCTGTCATTGGGCTATACTTGGGCTACATCTGGGTGATATTTGGGCTACATTTGGGCTCTTTTGTCTCTGGTGGCCATCTTGGGAGACTTATTTGTTATGAAGTTTCCTAATTTCCTCATTTACTGCAGTCTCCTTAGTAGGAAATACTTTCAGTTTTTTACTTTGATTCCATCAAGAAGGCATTCAGATGTGTCACACATTTGCCATAAATTCAGAATGTTAGCACTCTTTTTGCTCATTAGATCACTGTAGTAAAGCTACTGCTCACCAGGGAAAACTGCTGCTGGTATTGAAAGTGCATGTTTCAGTCTGCATGTCAGAATTTTTTAATGAAATAGAAGAGGATTTGAGAAGTCACTCAAAATGTGCCCTAATTTTTCTTTCTGCAGCACTAATCATACTTTTTATGGAAAAATGAACCCCCGCATTTTGTTCCTTTTTAAATTAAATGTTTTAAGAGTTACCACTTTAATCCAAGCAAGATGGCTTCAGGTGTGCCATACGTTTATCATAAGTAGGACTGTTAGCGCTCTAGTAGTTCTTTGGAACACTCTGGGAAGCTGCAGTAGAACACAAAGGAATCAACTGACAGTCTCTGCCCTTGTTGGATGTACATGTTTTACTGAGAATGTCAGACTTCATTCTCACATGACTGAGAAAGATAATGTGAATTTACAGAAAATAAGCTCTCAGTTTAGCCTATAGATCACCTTCCAAACCTCTGTGGTAAAAGCATGAGAAAATATTTTTCTCTCAATCATGATATCCCAGCAGAAGGCTTTTTCACATGGTGAAATCACCTTAGAACATACCACAATTCCTAAAATGAGTATGGTACCATCAACAAATGATTTATAATGTAACTAAAGTCTTAAAACCTTCTATTAACTGCAATGCTTTTTAATGAGGTGCTATCATGTATATTGGTCCAAAGATGGCTGCCAACACTTCTTGGATGAAGTGCTGACAGCCAATCAGATCTCAGGATGAGATGTGTGGTTAGGCTCCGCCCACATATATATATGCTTTTAAATGCAATTTTCTCAGGAAATACTGAACAGATTTACACCAGACCTGCAAAAGGCACTTCCTTGACCTTATGGCTACCTCTCTGCCAAATTTCAAGTAATTCTGTTCAGCCGTTCGGGCTGTAGCTGTGTCTAAAGGTCCTATGGAAAAATGCATGGGGAAAACGCGTTTTGGGACCCCCCTTTTTTCTCGGCCCCTGCTTGACGAATCCCCCTGAGACTTTCAGGGTAGGAGCGGAGCGTAGCGCCCCACCTATTTTGAAAATTTCGCGAGGATTCGTCGACCGGCGCCAAAGTTATTCCAAATACAATGTTGCGGATTTCCTATGGAAACAGGGTCCTAACTATAACTACCTACTGGCGACCGCCAGTAGGTAATATATATATATATATATTTTTATTTTTTTCAAAACTAGTGGGGCGCTCGGGTCAGCTCCTGCCTTGAAAGTTTTGGGGTGATTTGCCAAGTGGGGGTGAGATAAAAGGAGGTTCCAAAATGTGTTTTCTGCATGTTATTTTCCATAGGAAATGGCTACAGCCCGAACTGCTGAATGGAATTATTCCAAATTTTGCTAAAAGGAAGCCCTTGGTTCAGAAAGAGCCCTTTTTGTTAAATGGTGTAAATCCGTTCAGTAGTTCCTGAGAAATTCAAAATTTAGAGGTCAGAAAATCAACTTCCCGTAGGAAACTTTATACACGGCTACAGCTCAAACTGCTGAACGGAATTACACCAAATTTGCCAAAAAGGTAGTGCTTGGTTCAGAAAGCGCCATTTTTTTAAATGGTGGAAATCGTTCAGCAGTTTTTGAGATATTAAAGGAAAAAAATCTTTATATATCTGGGCGGGACCTAACTACACAAGCACATGCTTGGTTCTAATTCAATCCAGGAAGTGTTGGCAGCCATCTTGGTGCAATGCTTTTTAGGTCTCGCCTAGCGATGCAGCACATGCGCTGTTCACTACACAAGCACTAGTTCAGTTCAGTTCAATAACTTTATTCGGGTAACTTAATACCCATAAAAGCACAACAATTAATAAAATGCAGTATCGAATAATTAGCATACACGATAAGCAAGCCTTTACAATAATGTCTCTATAGCAATTGGTACATTTCATAATATGTTAAAAGGAACTTCATTGGTAATAAAATAGTTGCTATTGATAAAAACACTGTGCCAACTAACAATAGTGCAAGAATAATCAGTCAAATAGGGGCTCAAGGGTCGAGCATGGTTTTGCATACTCTAATAGCAATTCTTAGGAAAGTGCCTATTCGAAAAATCAGCTCCTCATCTGCCAGGGAAGCTAAACATCTATAGGCAGTGTCCAGACTGATTGGCCTTCTCTTTTTAAAAAATGGGTTTAATATCCACTTAGTATATTTAATATAATACTTACAAAAAAATAAAAAGTGTAAAATTGATTGACCACTCACCCCATCACAAGGACATGGTACATGGTCGAGATTGTGGTGGTGACCAAGAGGGAAACATAATGCATATCTAATAATTCCTGCTCTAAGGCGAAATAGTAAGCTCCTTTCCCAGTGGCTCATGTTTAGGGTGAGGTATATGGGTAGAGAGTGACAGTCCTGTGCAATAGACATAAATCTAAGAACAGAGGATTTCTTAGATTCCAGGCTGATTCTTTCTTCGTTGTATGAAGAATACAACGCATCTCTGAGCACCTTTTTTGGCACAGTGTCAACTGTGGATGGTTTTAGGAAAATGCTTCCTTTGTTGACACTGCACAGGCTTTGATATACTCCACTTAACCAGGGGATTTCCATCCCTTTATCGCACAAGAGACAATCGCTTATGATCTCTCTGGTGAGGGAGGCAGCCTGATTCTTCCATATTGCTAGTCAAAAGAGGGCAGGACGGGCGCGGATGAAATCCGATATAAAATTAAGGTTGAGTTCTCTATGACAAATATATTGTGGGGCGGAGATTGGGGTGCCCAATAATTTCCTGAAAAACCTGTTTTCTTCCTGTTGAATGCCAGGTCAGTTAGCAGTACCCCAAATCTCAGCCCCATAGGTCGCAACAGGAATGCACTGTAGTTTAATTTTTTTTTAAATGGCAGATATAGCGCCATTTGCCTTTGGGCGGGGAAGGCTAAGAATAGAATTGGTGGCCTTTGAGAACTTGCTCCTGGAGTGAGCAAAATGCTCAGTCCAGGAGCCGTTCGCAGCAAAGACCAAACCAAGATATGGGAATGCGCATGTGCTTGTCAGTTTCTGATTACCCACTACAATTGAATTTAGCTGTCTCTTCCCGGGGCCACAAGACATTAAAAATGATTTGTTAAAATTGACACGTAGGTCCAGACTTTCCATATGCTCGACAAAAGTCCGTACTAGTCTGCGGAGAGAATTCGGGGTGCGGGCTATGAGGACCGCATCATCTGCGTATAATAGTACGGGAAGGCTTTTGCCATTAATCAGAGGGACATCATGGGTTGCGGTTTTAAGTGAATTGTTCAGCCCATTTATATAAATAATAAAAAGGAGGGGGGCCAAGACACAACCCTGCCTGACTCCCCTTCCTACCTTAATCGTCCCTGAGACCGCGCCACTCATGCCAATCCGCTCCTGCGCCAGAAGATCTTTGTGGAGGTGGGCTAAAAAATATACTAGAGGTTCGTCCAGGCCATAGGCCAATAAAATTGCCCAGAGTTTGGACCTATTGACAAGGTCGAACGCTGAAGGTCCATAAAGGCCATATAGACCGGGGATTTCCGTGCTATGGTGTATTTCACGATAACCAAGTTAAGATTGAGACATTGCTCAATAGTACCCACCTTGCTACGGAAGCCTAACTGACAGTGCTCTAGAATATTATTCTCCTCTGCCCAAGTTAAAATTTTGTTATACAGAACTCTCCCTAGTATTTTTAAAGTATTGTCAATTAATGAGATCGGCCTATAGTTGCGGGGTAGTGACCGATCTCCCTTTTTAAAAATTGGGACTATAATACTCTTGGCCCATGTGTCCGGTAAGGTTGCATATGTTATGCTGTTAAAAACATTTAAAAGTAATGGGGCCCAAAAGTCTGGTTTCCATTTTATTAAGTCAATTGGCAGCCCGTCAGGGCCAGGTGCTTTATTCCCAATGCTCTGTTGGATGGCCTCTTCTATGTCCGAGATGGTCAACTCAATGGCAGTGAAAGGGCCAAGGTCCTGTTGCACAGGCTCTGATTCTGGGGCAGCATACATTTTTGAAAAATGGTTTACCCAGGTCTCGCTTGATATGTTACAGCTAATAGGGGTTAGTAACTGGTCCATCGATTGAAGCTCCCTATCTACGGACCAGAAAATGTTGCCCTTTTTTAAGCTTGCAGCCTGGGATAGGGTTTCCCAACGTTCATTTAGGAGGGTTCCCTTCCTTTCCCGGGTTACGATGTTATATTCCCTCCTAGCCGATTGCACATCTGCGGCGCACCTTGGGTTAGATGACAGTGCCCTTCACAGCTTTTTGTTAGCCCGTGTGCACTCATGATCAAACCATTTAGGGTTATTTGCTGCCAATGTGATAGGTTTCGACAGGATGGTTTTAATAGCAAAGCACAGTTTTGAAAAATCTTGGACTACCTCGGAGTGTACAGCATGTGGTGATAAGCAGGAGTTAATGAGGTGCATATTGCCTCTCACAAACATTTTGAAAACTTCCCCGCTGTCAACACCCTTCCAGACTAGTCTCAAATTATCAGTCGAGGGTACAAGATGTTTCGCTCCGCATTCGATAGAAAACACAGGCCGGGGTGCAAAGTTCAACATTATTCTGATGGGGTTATGATCCCCAAAGTCCGTTTCAATTACTTCGGCGGTCATTAGTTGACCTTCTAAACAGGGAGAAATAAAAATAAAATCAATGGTTGACGAGCAGCCCCTACCCCTAAAAGTTGGCAATTTTTTGTTAGTGGTATTCGGGCTGCTCACCAAGTCCATTACATTGGTCAAATTGTTTGATTTTAGAAGCAAATTCAACTCTGCTCCCCTGCGAGACGAGGGCCCATAATTGCTTGTGCCCTTGGCATACACTGCACCATTGATCGTAGCATTAAAATCACCTCCCAAGAGAATCTCGATAGATCCCCCCATGTTTAGTTGGCTATCTAAGTTGGAAATAAAATCAAAAAGCCCAATGAAGTTCCTATTGGGGATCGAATAAAAGTAATTATTATAAAAATGTATCAAGTATAAGCAAATCTTCCTTTTAAAAAGGATGACTTGAAAGTTTCTACTGTTGGTCGAAATGACCTTGAAACTGCCCCCTGCAGCCACATTGATCCCGATAAATAGTCCCCCAGATGGTCTTCCCAATTTAGGGATGGGGGCTACTATGCTAAAGCAATGGAACCCTTCAATGTGGATGTATTCGGTGGCCCAAGTCTCCTGGAACATAATTACATCTTGGTCCTTTACTAGGCGCATCCAGTCTTGTTCACCAAGCCTAGAATGAAGCCCCGCCACGTTCCAACTTAGGATACTTAAATTAGCTCCCATATTTACCATAGTTGGTGCCAATTTTATATTAGAAGGGGGGGATACAGTGTCTAAGTCGGCCCCCTCGTGGGCCTGCAAGTTGATTGGCAACGGTTGTTGTCAATCCTGGGCATCCAAGTTAGAAAGTGCATGGGACCTATTTGCTGCCAGGGATGTTGCATAGATGACCCTTGGTGGAGAAGCTGGTGGTTTGTAAAAATAACCCAAGGGAAGTGCGCAAATGTCAGTGTGTGGTAAAAAGGATTGCTCTTGAGTTCTGAGTAGATAACGGACCATATGTGGTCTGCGAAAGTTGAGAACAATACAGTCGCCACTGATGTTCTTGACTGAGGGACCAACCCACCCTACTCTCCTTGCCATGATGATTTCATCCATTGGGGAAGGGTGGAAACTTGTATTTTTATGTAACCAGTCTACAGATTTGTTACGGAGATCTGACCAGGATTCCCTCTGTCCCTTGGCAAGGCTAGGAACACCTGCCAATACTAACACATAGGGACTAGAGGCTGGTGGCAAGCACAACACATCTATGTTAGGACTTAAGTATGTGTCTCTAGAGTGGGCCATAACCACATTATTTTGTACAGCCCCAATAATTCCCTGCTGCGGCAAATTACAGTTCACACTGCCTAGTGTTGCGTCAGCGTCACTAGTATTGCACACATGGGGTATGCCCAATCTTCCCCTCAGTATAACATTAGAATTTGGCCCAGGTAAGTAGTTAAGGTTGCAACAAGGAACATTAGGATTAATAACAGGGTTGATAACGGGGTATAGCTTGGGGGGCAAGAACAACGTCCATACATTGCTTGGCAGGCCCATGTTTGTTGGCTGCTAATGTTGCATTATTCCCTCGTCCAGCTTCATCGTAACCTTTATGCAGACTCCCCCCTCTTAGGTTATCCACAGTGCAGTCCAGCTGATTAAATTTCCCCCACAATAATTCAAAAATGTTGTCGATTGTATCCTTGAGGGAAACCAACATGGGCTCTATAGCTGCCAAGTCGAACCCTGTTTGTGTGACTCCCCCCGCAGTACATGTATTAATCCTATTACACGTAAATTCAGAAATGCCATCCGTCTGGGTGGCTACAGAGTTTGTGACGGTGGCTGCCACGATGTTTGTATTCCCAGCTGTTTGGCAGCCTTTGATATTTTTAGTGTTAGGCTTAGCAGAGGCAGCGTACTTTTTCTTGTGAGGCTGACCTTTTAATTTGGTAATCCTTTGTGCCTTAACGGCATTGCCCCTAGTGTTAACACAGGGCATATCTAAAACAGGCGCAGCGGACGTATTGGGTGAGTCTTCAGATAACAAGGATGTGTTGGGGGGACAAGGGCTGGTCTTGTGATAGATATGTTAGATGGCATATTTGGTGTATTAGGATATATTATATTGTCATTAGCAAGACCACCCAGAGACAATCGAGATTGCAGCGTGGCAGGGTCCAAAGACAACCTTCTTTCAGTCAGATGGATTTCATGGGTTAGAAGTGACTCAGCCCTTACAATGAATGCATCCAAGGTCCCTGCTACACCTTTCAATTTGCTCATTGTGTAACACAAAATATAGTTTGCCCGGCTGTGCAAGTATATGGCCACCAATGGACTACGCGGCAATAAACAGGCAATGAACCGCAAGCGTTTACACGATACCTTAATACCGGGTGTCCGTAGATGGAACAATGCAGCACATATGACAGCCTCTGTTAGAGCCAAATAACATGGCCCAGCCCAGCCTCCTCCAGCCTCGGACGGCTGCAGACGGCCCCGCCCTTGTCCCGGGCTTCTCCCGGCGCGTCCCGCGCTCGACCTCGCGGGGCGAGGGACTGGGCTGACCTTTAAGCGCCTCCTGGTGCGTGGTGTACTGGCGTCCTGCCCCAGGGGATCCTGGGTGTTGTAGTCCTCCGGCGGAGCCAAGCCCGGCCGGTCCATTGATGCAGACAGGGGGGGCGGAGCAAAGCCCGGCCATAGCAACGGCAGGAATGCAGGGAGCAAGCAGGTGGGCAACGTCTTTGCAAGGCGAGTTTCAGGTAAGAATCAAAGGGAAGCACTACTGCACTACTCTAAAGCCTAAAACACCACCCCCTGCACTACCCCCTACACTCCCCGTATACCACTGCACTGCCTTAAAACCCAAAACACCACCCCCTGCATGACCCCCTACACTGCCTGAACACCACTGCACTGCCCTAAACCCTAAAACACCACACCCTGCATGACACCCCACACTGCCCGAACACCACTGCACTGCCCTAAACGCTAAAACATCACCCCCTGTACGACCCCCTACACTGCCCGAACACCACTGCACTGCCCTAAACCCTAAAACACCAACCCTTTGCACGACCCCCTACACTGTCCAAACACACTGCACTGCCCTAAACCCAAAAACACCCCCCCTGCATGACCCCCTACACTGCCCAAACACCATCGCACAGCCCTAAACCCTAAAACAGCACCCCCTGCGTGACCCCCTACACAGCCCAAACACCACTGCACTGCCCTAAACCCTAAAATACCACCCCCAGAACGACCCCCTACACTACCCGAACATCACTGCACTGCCGTAAACCCTAAAACACCACCCCCAGCATGACCCCCTACCCTGCCCGAACACCACTGCACTGCCCTAAACCCTAAAACACCCCTGTGCATGACCCCCTACACTGCCCGAACACCACTGCACTGCCCTAAACCCTAAAACACCACCCTTGAACAACCCCCTACACTACCTGAACACCAGTGCACTTCCCTAAACCCTAAAAAACCACCACCTGCACAACCCCCTACACTGCCCGAACACCACTGCACTGCCCTAAACCCTAAAACACCACCCCCTGCATGACCCCCTACACTGCCCAGAACACCACTGCACTGCCCTAAACCCTAAAACACCACCACCTGCACAACCCCCTACACTGCCCGAACACCACTGCATTGCCCTAAACCCTAAAACACCACCCCCTGCATGACCCCCTACACTGCCCAGAACACCACTGCACTGCCCTAAACCCTAAAACACCACCCTTGCACAGCCCCCTACACTGCCTTAACACCACTACACTGCCCTAAACCCTAAAACACCACCCCCTGGATGACTCCCTACACTGCCCGAACACCACTGCTCTGCCCTAACCCCTAAAACACTACCCCAGCAGGACCCCTACACTGCCCGAACACCACTGTACTGCCCTAAACCCTAAAACACCACCACCTGCACAACCCCCTACACTGCCCGAACACCACTGCACTGCCCTAAGCCCTAAAACTCCACCCCCAGCATGACTCCCTACACTACTCGAACACCACTGCACTGCGCTAAACCCCAAAATACCACCCCAGCAAGAACCCCTACACTACCCGAACACCACTGCACTGCCCTAAACCCTAAAACACCACCCCCAGCATGACCCCCTACACTAAATGAACACCACTGCACTGCCCTAAACCCTAAAACACCACCCCAGCACGACCCCCTACACTACCCGAACACCACTGCACTGCTCTAAACCCTAATACACTACCCCATAACGACCCCAACACTATCCAAAGACAACTGCACTTCCCTGAAACCTAAAACACGACCACCAGTATGACCCCCTACACTACACAAAGACCACTGTGCTACTCTAAACCCTAAAACACAACCCCAAGCACAACCCCTACACTACCAAAAGACCACTGCACTACCCTAAACCCTAAAACACAACCCCCTACACTACACAAACACCACTGCACTGCCCTGAACCCTAAAACACCTACCCCCTGCACAACCCCCTACACTGCCTGAACACCACTACACTGCCCTCAACCCTAAAACACCAACCCCTGCACGACCCCCTACACTGCCCGAACACCACTGCACTGCCCTGAACCCTAAAACACTACCCCTTTGCACAACCCCCTACACTGCCCGAACACCACTGCACTGCCCTAAACCCTAAAACACCACCCTTGCATGACCCCCTACACTGCCCAAACACCACTGCACTGCCTTAAATCCTAAAACAGCACCCTCTGCATGAACCCCTACCCTGCCCGAACACCCCTGCACTGCCCTGAACCCTAAAACACTACCCCTTTGCACGACCCCCTACACTGCCTGAACACCACCGCACTGCCTTAAACCCTAAAACACAACCCTTGCATGACCCCCTACACTGCCCAAACACCAGTGCACTGCCTTAAATCCTAAAACACCACCCCCTGCATGACCCCTACACTGCTCAAACACCACTGCACTGCACAGCCCTGAACCCTAAAACACCAGCCCCTGCAAAACCCACTACACTGCCCTAACACCACGGCACTGCCCTAAACCCTAAAACATCCCCCCAGCACGACCCACCACACTGCCCGAACACCACTGCACTGCCCTGAACCCTAAAACACCACCCCCTGCATGACCCCCTACACTGCCCAAACACCACTACACTGCCCTGTACCCTAAATCACCACCCCCTACACGACCCCCTACACTGCCCGAACACCACTGCATTGCCCTGAACCCTAAAACACCACCCCCTGCACGACCCCCTACACTGCCCGAACACCACTGCACTGACCTGAACCCTAACACACCATCCCCTGCACGACCTGCTACACTGCCTGAACACCACTGCACTGCCCTAAACCCTAATACACCACCCCCAGCACAACCCTTTACACTACCCGAACACCCCTGCACTGCCCTTAACCACTACCCCAGCACAAACCCCTTCACTAACCAAAGACCACTGCACTACCCTAAGCCTTAAAACACCACCCCTAGCACGACTCCCTACACTGCTCGAACACCACTGCACTGCCCTAAACCCTAAAACACCACTCCCTGCATGACCCCCTACACTGCCCGAACACCACTGCATTGCCCTAAACCATAAAACACCACTGCCCTGCACGGCCCCCTACACTACCCGAACACCACTGCCCTAAACCCTAAAACACCACCCCCTGCACAACCCCCTGAACCCTAAAACATTACCCCAGCAGGACCCCGTACACTACCCACTCATGACTGCACTACCCTAAACCCTAAAACACAACCCCCAGCATGCCCCCCTACACTACCCAAACACCACTGCACTACCCTAAACCCTAAAACACTACCCCCAGCATGACCCCTACACTACCCAAACACCACTGCACTACCCTAAATCCTAAAACACTACCCCCAGCATGAGCCCCTACACTACCCAAACACCCCTTCACTGTCCTAAACCATTAACACTACCCCAGCACGATGCCCTACACTACACAAACACCACTGCACTGCCCTAAACCCTAAAACAATACCCCCAGCACAACCCCTACACTACACAAACACCAGTGCACTACCCTAAATCTATCCCAAGCATGACCCCCTACACTACACAAACACCACTGCCCTACCCTACGCCTTAAAATACTACCACCAGTACGACCCCTACACCACACAAACACCACTGCACTACCCTAAACCCTAAAACACCACCCCCAGCACAACCCCCTAAACTACACAAACACCACTGTACTACCCTAAACCCTAAAACACTACCCCAAGCACGATCCCCTACACTACCCAAACACCACTGCACTACCCTAAACCCTAGAAAAGTAACCACCACCCTATGCCCAATCCCCCTTACCTCTCACTCCTCGTGGTTCCTCTGTCCTCATGGTTCCTGCTTCATGTTGGCTCTGAGGGGCGGTGCACGTCGTTGTGAGGAAACGGAACAGCCTCTGTTTCCTTACAACGACGTGGATCGTCTACTTTTTTTAGAACTCATGGTCATTTACTATACATACATTTACAACAAATTCATTGTAATGGCATGCGTGGTAAATTACACCAATTTGGGACACCTTTCTGACCCTAACCATTGGCACAGCCTTTTGAATTGCATTTGCTAAATTTTTTCACCATATATTTGACTTCAAAGTTTTTTTCAACACATTTTGCACTTGATTCATAATCCACTTTTTTGCTTGAAATAATTCTGATCCGCATGCAAGGAACCACTTTTTCCTGAATTTCTAATGCTCCTGCTGGGCCATCCGAGCCTCTCTTCAGGAACACGACTAGAGCCAAATTCATCAGTAGCAGTTTATTAACATCTAATGCATTTCGGGCCTCCAGAGCCCTTCATCAGGGAAAACTGAAAATGACAATATATGGTGAAAAAATTTAGCAAATGCAATTCAAAAGGCTGTGCCAATGGTTAGGGGCAGAAAGGTGACCCAAATTGTTGTTGTTTAGTTTCATACGTGCTGTTTGGGCTGGGCACGATGCCAATGAGCACGCAATGTTAAATATCTGTAGTTTAAAAAATTGGAGAAACTTGTTGTAAGTAGAGGTGTGCAACCCGCACAAATATGATGTTTATGCGTGGTAAATTACCTTGCGTTGTAATGGTATCGCGAAGTAAAAAAGTCGTTGTAACGGCTATTTACCAATCAGAGCTGGCCCCTGTTCTTCAGTGAGTCGATTATTAGGAGGCAGGAAAGTGTTTTTTTAACCGAAAAGTGCATTCCAGGCTGTTGTATTGTGTAAGTGCCCGCTTGGCCTGGTTTCACTTCCGGTGAGAGAGTGGAAGAGTCTATTTGGATCTAAAGGGGTTCTGCTGTTGGACTGGGCCGGCATGACGCGTCATCAGAAAACACAGCTAATGGAATGCGTTGTCCACGAAGTGTGGAGCAGTGCCATGAGAAGTCAACGAGTGTGCGTCCCACAGCAGTATGACCGTACTGCGTGACCCATAAGCCGCCTCCAGTGTATGGAAGGCAGAAGTGGCATCCATCGCAGGTCCTCCTGAAGACCGTTGTAGCACTAATTCTACATTTTGGAACTACGGGATTTTAACCTTGTTGTTCCTGCCAGATACAAAGAGAAGATTCTGTGTTATTCAGTGCGTTTGTTACCTTTTTTGTGAGTAGTGGTGCTTGTCACTTCGCTGCCCCGCCGGTGCACACGACTGGGCTCCCCACCTCGGGTGCCATCTGCAGGGCCTCTGCCCTTGGATCACTGGTTTCTGGAGTGGCAACATACACAGTTGCTCCCAAAGGACTAGCCTGAACACTTAGTTGAATATCTCCTGCACCAGCATTCCACGGAAATTCTTTCCTAGCTCTCCCACGTCGGCGACAATGTCATAATAGCACGGCTCCGCTCGAGACACCGTATGACTTCATAGGAGTCATAAGAGGACCTCGTCGGCGTGCTGACGTCAGTTCCACCCATTTTTTCCGTGGCACTGAGGTAAACAGGTGGACCAACACGTTTTCACATGTATACATAGTATACTAAATATATATGTATACAAATGCATAACCAATAAAGGCATAAAGAAATAGCAACAGAGCAAGCATTTCTCACTAAAAAAAGATAAGCATGATTAAGACATATTAAAAACATTCATGCCAAACAGTAAAAGCATCTTTTTGGTAGAAACAGGTAGACAACGGGGAGGCGGGGGGGACAGTGAGGAATCCACAGGCAGATACTATATCCACCAGAAAATGCACTACCGAAGGTAAGTAACTTGCTCTTCTGATGGATACTTTTGCCTGTGGATTCCTCACCTTTTGATTAGAATCCTCAAGCTGTACCTCACCCAGAGGAGGGTGTCCACCTGACTAGACCAAAAATCTTGCAAAACAGATCGAGCAAAATGGGCATCCCTCCTAACTTCCGAATCCAATAATAATCGAATAATTTTTAGTTAACATTATATTGAAAATAATACTTTAAAAATACTTGTATTAATAAATTTGGACAAACACTTAAAGGAAAACTTTTATTTATAATTAATTTAAAGACATTTCATATTTTATAAATTACGCCGAACTCGCGACCCCAGCGCGAGTTTTCAAAATGGCTACCGGAATGCGCGCAGCCATTGTGTAGGGTGCGCGAAAGATGCGTGAGTTCTGTATAATATTTTTAAAAAAAAGAATGAATATAGTTTTCCTAACTAAACATTATTCACACGTTTTTTTAAATATATATATGTATGTATATATTCGCTCCAAACCGGGTTCCATGCATACGAATCAGGCACTGACTCCGTGGGATAAGTCTTAAAGAAAATGCTTTATTTCAAAAAGCTGTGGCCCAGACGCGTTTCGGCGAACAAGTCCGCCTTGCTCACTGTGTCAGACCCAGTTCAAATACACTGCTTATAAGCTAATTACGTGCACGTAACACACACCCCCAGGTTACTTGGCAACCAGTAAAAACAATTAACATCAAAGAAATACTGTTTTTAAACGAGTCTTTCCTCAGACAAGTGTCACTTTGAGTGATATGATGATACAAAGTATTCAAAAGGGGTACATCAATCCATCATTGTTCGTATTAATAAAGGAATAGTTCCTAAAGAAACAGTACTGTATAAACATGATAATACTAGTTGAAGTTGATGTAAATTTGTGTAAATATTTAAACATTTGTAGACATTTGTAAACATTTGAAATAAAGCCCATGTATGTATATATATATATATATAAAAAAAGAAACGTAGGATTGAGGTACATTAGACTTACAAATTTTCATTTAAAAAACCTTTGAAATTCACTGGAAAAACCATAGGTTTCAGGCACGTTATAGTTAGAAATTAGCATTTAAAAAACCATAGAAATTACCTGAAAAAAACATAGGTTTCAGGCACGTTATAGTTAGTTGGACATTTCACTTGTACAAAACCATAGAAATTCTGGCGTTACAGTTAGTGCAGCTAACTATAACTTGCGCCCCCGCAATGCACTGCTGATGACGTCACATATTACATCATTCACGACATGGTCAGTGACATCACTGATGACATCACTGATGACATCTCAAATGACATCACTGATGACATCATCCAAGTGGAAATCTGATTCACCTCCTCACACCTGAACATAACCTTTGATACATAGCATTCCATCTATTAGGAGAGCAAGGATGGGTGGTCACTCTTTCCGTTTTTTAGCAGCAAAGCACTGGAATAAACTCCCCTCGGGGCTCCGGTTGGAGGTGTCGGAGACTATCTTCAGAAAGGAGTTGAAAACCCTCCAGTCTAACCACTCTCTGCTTTCTCTGCCATGTCCAGATTATGTTGTTTTCTTGTCGCAGCGCGGGACACACTAGTCAGTATAACCATGCGCTTTATACATTCGTTTATTATTTATAAATTCGTTTATTATTATACACCCACTGTAAAATACAGACTACTGTTAGACTCGGGGGTCTCTGGTTGGCGCAAGGTTGCCCTTGTGTCAAGCAGGAACCCTCTCCTCTACGTCAGGGCGCAGGATAACCCCTTGTGAATGACCCTTGCTCACCCTCTAGGTGCGTGGCGTGAGCAGCCAAGGCGATTCCTCAGGCGTTGTTGGTTAAGCACTTAAAATCACACACACAGTAAATACATCAATCCCCCCAGAAACGGACACCAGACTTGGATATGTAGAAAAATACGCTTCTTTATGTAAAAATAGGTATATATATCTCAGCAGACTTATCACAAGACCAATAACGTTTTCGCTATGCCACCAGGTTGTAAAGCAGGCAAATGTTCGTTGTTCGTAGCTTCAAATGGACACTTTGTAGTCTCTTGCAAATGTTACTTGTGGTTCCAGTACTCACGGAGATCGGTTCCTGCGAACGGGGAAATAAGGCGTTGCGGGCCCCGAGCCCGATGCTGGAACTTCTTTCGTGACGTGGAGAGTCGGCACAGGTCGGTGCGACTCTCAGCTTCGGAAGTGGTCTTGGGTCCTCGATCAGCGGGTGTGGGCAGGTAGGCAGGCGCGGCCAGCGACCCTCAGCACGGCGGTGCAGGGGGGTCTCCACAGCGGGGGCGGCGCGGCCTGAGATGTCCGGGGATAGCAAAGCGGGGTCACAGGGCACGGTCAGTGCAGCTGGATGACCCGGCGTAGATCACAGTCGTCGGACGGTTTCCGGCGGGAGGGGTGATAGCGCGGTCAGCGCACTCCAGTAGCAGGCGGTGACAGGGATGCAGGCAACCTGGCCCGGGGACAGAGAGCGGCTCTGGACGGAGCGGGGCTCTCACGGGGTTGAGGCAGGCAAGCTTCTGAGTGTCACGGCCCTAGGAGGGGCGATGAGGGGCGCAGTCTCTTTCCAGCGGGATGCACACACGGCTCGAATCGGAGGACGAGCAAAAGCACAGAGAACCCACTGGTCCTGGGGTTCAGTTCAGGGGGCAAGCTCAGATCAAGCCCTTGGAGAATGTTAAAGCACAAAGTAGCAAAGTCTTTTCAGTAGTCTCTTCCTCTCCTTTCTCAGCAAGGCAAGCAGCAGGCCAGCTCCTCCAGCGTCTTCTTCTCCTTCTAGTCGGGCAGAGGTTCTTTGTGGTAAAACAGGATTCTGATTTCTTAGGAGCCAGGCTCCTACTTTTATACCATGATTCTTTTGTTCTTTAGCGCCAGGGGGCCTGGGCCTGGCTCAGTCCAGTTCTGGAGCACTTTGTTATGGTGACTCTGCTCTTTCCTTTCAGCAGCAGGGCAGAGACATCAGCCGCTCCACAGGGGGCGGCGCCGGCTTTGTGGGGGCAGAGCACAGGTCTATTCAAGAGTCAAGGTGTACTCCTCCCACCCATCCTGGTGTCATCTCTCTACCCACCACCTGGCAGCCAACCTGTCTCTGGGGATTCCCCAACCCTGCTCCTTACTGTTGCTAGGCAGAACACACACAAACAGCAGAGGCGGACTGAATGGCCAGGTCAGTAAATACTAACTTTCTAAAAGTAGTATTTACAAACCCAGGATACTAAAATAAACTTGACTACAAGAAGTATTTTATTATTCTGAGTTCAGGCATACTAAACTTGACATTCTACCATGCTCTCTGAGTCCACTGGGGTCACAGCGTGTAGTGACTCCAGCAGCCCATTCTGGCCTATGGAGAGCAGGTAGCCTTCAATAGTGAAAAACGAAAATGGCTGTAATTCACTACTAAGACATGCCACACACATCAGGGCATGTCCTACCTTATGCCTACAATGCACCCTGCCCGTGGGCCTACCAGAGGGGTGGCTAATATGTCGGTAAGGGAAGGTTTAGGGACTGGCAAGTGGGGGCACTTGCGCAGTCAGCGCGACAGTCCCAGACTGCACGCAGGGTCTGCAGTGGCAGACCCTAGACACATTTTACTAGGCCGCTTCTGTGGGTGGCACAACCAGTGCTGCAGGCCCACCAGCAGCATTCGCATTTACAAGCCCTGGCACTCCTGGTGCACTTTACTAGGGGCTGATAGTAAACCGAATAAGCCAAACATGGACACCAATCAATGTATACATTTTACCATAGGGAGAGCATATGCACCTTAGCACTGGTCAGCAGTGGTAAGGTGCCCAGAGTCATAAAACAGCCAACAGCAGGTCAGAAAAAATACAGGAGGAAGGCAAAAAGTTTAGGGATGACCCTGCAAAAAGGGCCAAGTCCAACAACTACCATGTTCGAAAAAATTGACAGGTCAATACCAGTTACTAAATACGCACTGACTGATTCCTAGGTCTACGCACACATCCACTCATTCACCCATAGAGTCACTCATACATACAGTCACTCATCAATACAACACCATCATATGCACTCATACACCTATACAGACACTCACACACTGCCACATATCCAGAGTTACTCACACACTTAGTCAGTCATGCAAAGAATCAATCATAATTTCATTTACTCACCTATACAGTTATACAGACACCACCTCACTTATTCATACATATATTAACACATAATTACTCTCTTATAAAATCACTGATAAAAATACACTCACCCATGCAGCCACTCTCACAATTACTGACTCTCACATATAGTTATTTATATACACCATCACTCACATATACTGCCTTTTACATATGTAGTTGCTTGCACATGTAACACTGAGACATCCATTCACTCACCAACACACCCATACACACACTCACCCACCCATACAGCTGTTTCCACATGTACTCTTGAACCCATACACCCAGTGAATCAACCACTCACACATCTATGCACAGATGTCACACACCTCCCACCCACCCACACATACACTCAGGCAGCCATACAAATACTCAGGCAAGCAATCAATAACACATATAGACACTCATGCAGCTACTCACCAACCCATGCAGCAGCTTACACAACAACAGACAGACTGATACAGACTTTCACACAGTTTAGTCACTAACCCATGCATTGATTAATTGTCTGAGTATCTGTATGGGGGTCTGAGTGTCTGTGTGTGGGATGTGGTGTGTGATTCTGTGCATAGATGTGTGAGTGGGTGATTCACTGGGTGTATGGGTTCAAAAGTGCATCTGTGAGGGGCTGTATGGGTATGTGAGTGTGTGTATGGCTGTGTTGGTGAGTGAATAGATGTCTCAGTGGTACATATGTAAATCACTACATATGTGAATGGCACTATATGAGAGTGTTGGTGTATATACATTTTTATATATGAGGGTGAGTGATTGTGAGAGTGGCTGTATGGATGAGTGTGTGCTTGTATCAGTGATTGTATAAGAGAGTAAGTATGTGTTAGTATATGTATGAATAAATGAGGTGGTATGTGAATAACTGTACAGGTAAGTAAATGGGAGCGTGATTGATTCTTTGCATGACTGCGTAGATCTGTGAGTAACTGTGGATGAGTGGTGTTGTGTGAGTGCTGTATAGAAGTATACATGATAGTGCTGTATTGATGAGTGACAGCATGTATAAGTGATTGTATAGATTAATAACTGGATGTGTGTGTAGACCTAGGAATCACTGAGTGGGTATTTAGTAACTGGTATTGCCGTGTCTATGGTTTTGAAAATGGTAGTCTGTATTTTAGAGTGGGTGTATCAAAGGTTATATTATGGTAAAATGCCCTAGTTCCAAAATGTAGATTTAGTGCTACAACGGTCTTCAAGAGGACCTGCGATGGATGCCACTTCTGCCTTCCGTACACAGGAGGTGGCACATGGGTCGTGTGGTACGGTCATACTGCGGTGGGACGCACACTTGTTGACTTCTCATGGCTTTGCTCCACACTTCGGGATGGGTGGGTGCATAAGTGTATAAGTGAGTGATTAAATGTGTCTTACTGAATGCATGGGTTAGTGACTAAACTCTGTGAATGTCTGTATCAGTCTGTCAGTTGGTATGTAAGCGACTGCATGGGTTGGTGAGTAGCTAAATGAGTGTCTATATGGGTCATTGATTAGTTGTTTGAGTATCTCTATGGGTGCCTAAGTTTCTGTGTGGGTGGGTGGGGGTGTGTGACTCTGTGCATAGATGTGTGAGTGGGTGATTCACTGGGTGTATGGCTTCAAGAGTGTATCTATGAGGGGCTGTATGGGTGTGTAAATGTGTCTTTGGCTGTGTTGGTGAGTGAATAGATATCTCAGTGGTACATATGTAAATTACTACATATGTGAAAGGCACTATATGTGAGTTTTGTGGTATATACATTTTTATATATGAGAGTGAGTGATTGTGAGAGTTGCTGTATGGATGAGTGTGTGCTTGTATCAGTGATTGTATAAGAGAGTAAGTATGTGTTAGTATATGTATGAATAAGTGAGGGGGTATGTGTATAACTGTGTAGGTAAGTTAATGGGAGTGTGATTGATTCTTTGCATGACTGCGTAGATCTGTGAGTAACTCTGTGGATGAGTGGTGGTGTGTGAGTGCTGTATAGGAGTATACATGATAGTGCTGTATTGATAAGTGACAGCATGTATGAGTGACTGTATGGATTAATAACTGGATGTGTGTATAGACCTAGGAATCACTGAGTGGGTATTTAGTAACTGGTATTGCTGTGTCTATGGTTTTGAAAATGGTAGTCTGTATTTTAGAGTGGGTGTATCAAAGGTTATATTAGGGTATGAGGAGGTTCATCAGATTATCACATGGATGATGTCATCAGTGATGCCATTTGAGATGTCATCAGTGATGTCATCAGTGATATCACTGACCATGTCATGAGTGATGTAATATGTGACATCATCAGCAGTGCATTGCAGGGGCACGGGTTATAGTTAGCTCAGCCACATTTCTCTGGTTTTATAACAAGAAGGAAATAGATTATTCCTGTGCTTAAAAAAATTGGTATTAGACAATGTTACCCTGCATTTTTGACCCTTCAACAGCTAGATGATGATTTTACTATTGTCTCCATGATTGCTTTTTAGAAAAATGTTTGTAAGTCGCGTAAATCAATTCTGATGTGAGTTAGTTAATTTTATGTATACATAATTTCAAAAGCTGTTTTAATAGTTTTGATATATGTATAGAGCTTTTATGGTTAACTGTAATAGTTACAAAATAAAGAACTTTTGACTTTGACTCTGGTTTTGTACGAGTGAAATGTCCAACTAACTAGAACGTCCCTAAAACCTAGGGGTTTTTTCAGTGAATTTCAAAGGTTTTTTAAATGCTAATATCTAAATATAACGTCCCGTCAGTTAATATATATCTATATTATCTACTGGCGGTCGCCAGTAGATAGTTATAGTTAGGACCGTGTTTCCATAGGAAATCCGCAACATTCTATTTGGAATAACTTTGGCGCCGGTTGACGAATCCTCGCAAAATTTTCAAAATAGGTGGGGCGCTCCGCTCCGCTCCTACCCTGAAAGTCTCGGGGTGATTCGTCAAGCGGGGGCCGAGAAAAAAGGGGGGTCCCAAAACATGTTTTCCCCATGCATTTTTCCATAGGGACCTTTAGTCCAAGGTACAGCCCGAACGGCTGAACTGAATTACTTGAAATTTGGCAGAGAGGTAGTCCTCAGGTCAGGGAAGTGCCTTTTGCAGGTCTGGTGTCAATCTGTTCAGTAGTTCCTGAGAAAATGAAAAGTAAAATCATATATATATGTGGGCGGAGCCTAACCACACATCTCATCCTGAGATCTGATTGGCTGTCAGCACTTCATCCAAGAAGTGTTGGCAGCCATCTTGGGACCAATATACATGATAGCACCTCATTAAAAAGCATTGCAGTTAATAGAAGGTTTTAAGACTTTAGTTACATTATAAATCATTTGTTGATGGTACCATACTCATTTTAGGAATTGTGGTATGTTCTAAAGTGATTTCTCCATGTGAAAAAGCCTTCTGCTGTGATATCATGATTGAGAGAAAAATATTTTCTCATGCTTTTCCCACAGAGGTTTGGAAGGTGATCTATAAGCTAAACTGAGAGCATATTTTATGTAAATTCACATTATCTTTCTCAGTCATGTGAGAATGAAGTCTGACATTCTCAGTAAAACATGTACATCCAACAAGGGCAGAGACTGTCAGTTGATTCCTTTGTGTTCTACTACAGCTTCCCAGAGTGTTCCAAAGAACAACTAGAGCGCTAACAGTCCTACTTATGATAAACGTATGGCACACCTGAAGCCATCTTGCTTGGATTAAAGTGGTAACTCTAAAAACATTTAATTTAAAAAGGAACAAAATGAGGGGGTTCATTTTTCCATAAAAAGTATGATTAGTGCTGCAGAAAGAAAAATTAGGGCACATTTTGAGTGACTTCTCAAATCCTCTTCTATTTCATTAAACAATTCTGACATGCAGACTGAAACATGCACTTTCAATACCAGCAGCAGTTTTCCCTGGTGAGCAGTAGCTTTACTACAGTGATCTAATGAGCAAAAAGAGTGCTAACATTCAGAATTTATGGCAAATGTGTGACACATCTGAATGCCTTCTTGATGGAATCAAAGTAAAAAAATGAAAGTATTTCCTACTGAGGAGACTGCAGTAAATGAGGAAATTAGGAAACTTCATAACAAATAAGTCTCCCAAGATGGCCACCAGAGACAAAAGAGCCCAAATGTAGCCCAAATATCACCCAGATGTAGCCCAAGTATAGCCCAATGACAGAATGTCCCAGAGTGTTCTTAAAAACAACTAGAGCGCTTACTGTCTTCATTATGACAAAAGTATAGCACAACTGAAGCCATCTTGATTGGAATAAACTGGTAACACTTAAAACATTTAATTTAAAAAGGAACACAATGAGGGGGTTCATTTTGCCATAGAAATGATGATTAATGCTGAAGAAAGAAAATGAGGGCACATTTTGAGTGACTTCTCAAATCCTCTTCTATTTCATTAAAAAATTCTGACATGCAGACTGAAACATGCACTTTTAATACCAGGAGCAGACTTTCATGGTGAACAGTAGTTTTACTACAGTGATCTAATGAGCAACTAGAGTACTAACATTCAGAATTTATGGCAAATGTGTGACATATCTGAATACCTTCATGATGGAATCAAAGTAAAAAAACTGAAAGCATTTCCTACTGAGGAGACTGCAGTACATGAGGAAATTAGGAAACTTCATAACAAATAAATCTCCCAAAATGGCCACCAGAGACAAAAGAGCCCAAATGTAGCCCAAAATCACCCAGATGTAGCCCAAACATAGCCCAATGACAGAAGTGTGCAAAACACTTATTATTTTGTGTTTTTGCAGTGTTATATAGTGCAGACTTGTCAGGTATTGGAGTGCTTTACATGAGCATTGGTTACATCACACAAGAACAAATTCATTTTGGTTGTAGACATGGGGAGACTAAGTGATTTGACCAGAATCACAGAATGTCGAGCTGAAGCAGAAACTCCAACCTGGTCCCCAGTTGCAAAGTCTGCTGTTCTGGAAATAACACCACATCCTCTCCCCTAAGTGCAACATTTAATCAAGTGGTCAACTGGATAAAAAAACATAAAGATAACAAATAATTTAAAAGTGCTTTGTCGCTATTTGAAAACTCAGAAAATATGTCCTTATTTTAGTCTTTTAGAGCACTAACCATAATTTTTATGCCAATAAGACCCTCTCATATATGTAATTTCTAATGGAAATGCTCTAGGTATTACAGTTTTGATTACATCAAGATGATGTCAGTCGTTCCACACTTTTGTAATAAATATTGAATGTTAGCAATCTAGTTGTTCATTAGGATACTGTTGAGAGGCAGAGGCCAGGGGCACAGACTCTGAAAATTGAAGGCAGGTAGGAGGGTGCAAAGGCAACAATTTAACCACACTGAGCAGGCAGGAAGGGCCGTGGCAGCACAACAGACTATGGAGGGCAGTGGAAAGGGGGGCAGGGGCAACAAACCAACAATACAGCACTTGCAAGAGAGGCTGTGGCAATGTAATAGACCATTGTGGGCAGAAGGAAGAGGCAATGGTAGTACAACCATATATGCCAACAGACCCGATTCAGCCAGGAAACGTCCAATGTTTTTAAGCTCAAATGGGCTTTATTTGATCTGTCTCCTGTCTACAATCTCCTCTTTTTCAATGTAACTCAAAGGGGAAAATCAATACCCCAGTTTTTTTTCAAAATCTCCCTCTTACCAAGTTCAAAATGTTCGCAAGTATGGTACATTGGATCATGGAAGGAAATGGGGTAGGGACATGGACTTGGATAACAGAGGACAGGAGGGACATGGAGAGGTGCACCAAACTGACCCTGCAGGGCAGGCATCAGGGTTTGCAGCAGCACAATACACCACACAGGGCATGCGGGACGGGAGTGCAGCACAACAATCCATAGAAAGCAAGAGGGAGGGGACAGGACCATGCACATGGACAACGGAGAACAGAGGGGCAAGAGGCAATGGTAGCTAGCTGACCATAATGGACAGACAGGAGAGAAAGCTGCAGCATAACAGACCATAAAGGGCAGGAGGGACGGATCAGGGGCATTACAATGGAACAGACAAGCCAGGAGGGAGGGAGTAGGGGTCTGCACATGTAAACAGAGGGCTGGGGGCAAGGGGGCAGGGCAGGAGCAGCAAGATAGCCATGGAGGTCAGGCAGGATGGGCACTAGAAGCAAGACACACCATGAAGAGCAACAGTGAGACTGTAATGGCATACACACAGACCATGGAGGGAAGGTGGGAGGGGGTCAGGGGCAGCTAACTGACCACACAGGGAAGGTGGGAGGGGCCATGGCAGCACAGAAGACCATGCATGGCAAGTGGGAGGGTTAGTGGCAGCACAATGGCTATGATGGGCAAGAAGGAGGGTGCAGGGACATGCACAAAGGACGATGGAGGATAGAAGGGAGGGTCAGGACCTGTGCACAGACAAGAAAGTTCAGGGGAAGGGGCCTCACAACAGACCGCACGGGGCAGGCAGGAGGAGCAGTTGCAGCACAACAGACCAGGGACAGCAGAAGGGTGTGGCAGTACAATGGACCATGTGGACAGGAGGAAGAGGATAGGGGCATGGCATGTGGACAGGCAGGGTGGAGGTGGCAGGGACAGGTTACAGTCATCTGACAATGCTAGGCAGGTGGGAAGGGAGTGGCAGCTCAACAGAACACTCAGAGTAGATAGGAGTGGCAGGTCCATGGAACATGGTGGGCAAAAAGGATGGAGCAGGGGCATGCACAAAGACATCGGAGGGCAGGGGGAAGGAGAATAGGGGCAGCAAGCTAAGCACAGAGTTTAAGCAGGAGGTCAATGATGGGACATAGAATTGGACAATGGAGGGCAGGAGGAGTGGACTGGGACATCATACTAAATTGAGGGCAGTGGCAGCACATCAGACCATGCATGGCAGGAGGGAGGAGGCTAGTCCATGGATTCACACAACAGAGGATAGGGAGGAGGGGGATGGGGCAGCAAGCTAATTGTTCAGAGAAGGCGGGTATTAGGAACTTTATTGTTTTTAAAACGCGTGTCTGTGTGAACTACTTAAAATATGAACAAGTATGCAGCATAATCTCACTTTTATTCAGGAAGAAGAGGACGTTTGTGACTGTGACTCCGGGCTCACTTGGCAGAAACACCCCCTGACCCTCCACCCTCTATCGCAAAATGTAATGCCCGTGAAAAGGGTAGGTGAACACAGTGTTATATAGAACATAGTCCTGAGAGCACGATTGAAAATGAAAACTAGATATAGTGTATGGTATAAACTATGCACCAAAAAGTGTGATATAAGATGAACCGGGCGTGAAATATAATATGCAATACATTGTGCGCAATGACAGATTCATTGGAGAGTGCAAGATAGCACAGGCACTAGCGCGTGCTATGCGATATGCGCCTTGGAGTGTAATATGCACAGGGCAGTGTTGTGTAACCTAACTAGTCTCTAAAGTTGTAATATAAAATATGTGCTGGGGAGTGTAACGTTGCATATGCACTGTGACAAAGATATGGATCCCAGATTGTAATATGTATGGCATAGCACTGTGTGTTATAACATAGGCATCGAGGAAGGTACGTTAGATGGGGCAATATAACCCGTGCGAAGACAAGTGTGGCATGACATATTCACGGGGTGGTGTTACAGTGCACATGGGCTAGAGAGTGTCATAGCATATGCACTAGCTAGTGGAATACAACACAGAGGTGTGTGGCACTCAGCAGGCAATGGTGGGTGTAACACAGCATTGGGCTCTGCCAGGAGTGCGCTGTGACTCTCAAGTGATGTTCGTCCCCTTTCCAGAGAGTAAAATAAAAAATATTACACATCCGGAAGTGGATGTGTGTTTTATTAATCGTGAGGGGGGTTTCTTGCATAGTTTTGGTCGAATTTTTGTTGAATCCCCTTTGAATGGCTTGGTGTGCAAGTGTATTAAATGTGCCCGTCAATAGCGACCCATGTTTGTATAAATAAACAACAAGGGTGTCTACCGGGATTAGGCATGGTAGGGCATCAGACATGTCAGAGCTTCACTAGTGGTGTAAATACATTCCACGTGGATTCATTGTATGCATAGTCGCCTTTTAATGAATATCACGCAAATCGTCATGGTGATAGGTACGTACGGTTTGTCCAGCATGTCCTAGGTGTGTCTATATATGTATATTTTTTTAAAATATTAAAAAACAGTGGCCGGCCCTGGGGATTGGCGTCAAAAAATATAATTAGGAGACAGGCCCTGGGGGATGGGGTCATCAGGGCCAATAAATTAGAATAAGAAGGGGAACCACACAGCCCCCCTTCTTAAAAAATTAAAATAAATCAAAGACTGGCATCGTGCCGGAGGCGACGCCCCCTCCTTGCAGCACTCTGCAAACGCGCCCCCTCGCAAGTTGTAAGTTGGGGAATTAATTCCTCTACAATACTGAGGGTCCCTGAGGGCCAACTAGCCCAACAGGCATCTCCAGTATGCGCCAGGGAGCTGCGCTGCAGACAGGTGTTCTGAGGCCAAGCCCCTTTTTACACCTCTCTGCAACGCAGCTCTGTGGCGCTTACTGGAGGTACCTAGTGGTCTAGTTTGACCCTAGGGACCCTTAGGATTCAAAGGGACTTAATCTCTCAACTTAGAACAGCCACAGGGCGCGTTTACACAGTGGTGAAGGGAGGGGACGGGGCCTGAGGTGACGTGTGCAAACACGCACTATGGCACGTTTTAAATTGGGGATATAATTTCCCTTCAATACTGTGGGCCCCTGGGGGCTAACTAGCCCACCAAGTGCTTCCAGTAAGCACCACTGAGTGCATTGCAGAGAGGTGGTCCAGGCCGTGCCACTTTTTACACCTCTCTGCAACGCAGCTCTGTGGCACTTACTGGAGGTACCTAGTGGGCTAGTTGGACCCTAGGGACCCTCAGGATTCAAATGAACTTAATCTCCCAACTAAAAACGGACACAGGGCGTGTTTACACAGTGGTGAAGGGAGGGGACGGGGCCTGAGTTAACGTGTGCAAAAGCGCCCTGTGGCCTGTTTTAAGAGGTAGTTTTAATCCCCCTGCCCTATTATATACTAGGGGCTTACAGAGGAGGTCATGCTAATAACAGGGGGACCCCAACGCATAATGTTCCCTAGTGTATGTAGGTGTTTTCACTGTATTCTGAGTGTCTTTTAACATAGCACTGGCTCTAGGACTGGTTAGTCAGACTCAGTTACCAACAGTAGCCGTCTGAAAAAGTTGAGGGTACAGGATGATTTTGCAACAAGGATTCTTTCTGCTCTTCTGTTTGTTCTTTCTGCACGTTATCCTTCTTCCTGCACTTTTCTTCGTCTTTGAGGACTTCTGTTGCTTCTTTCTGCACTTCTTTTTTTTCTTTCTGTGCATTTTTTCTTCTTTCTTCACATGTCCTATCTCTGTAGGCATAGTTAGAAATTAGCATTTAAAAAACCTTTGAAATTCACAGAAAAAACATAGGTTTCAGGCATGTTATAGTTAGGAATTAGCATTTAAAAAACCTCAGAAATTCACTGAAAAAACCATAGGTTTCAGGGGTGTTATAGTTAGCTGGACTTTTCACTTGTACAAAACCATTGAAATTCCCCCGTTATAGTTAGTTCAGCTAACCATAACTCGCGCGCCCGCAATGCACTGCTGATGACGTCACATATTACATCACTCATGACATGGTCAGTGACATCACTCATGACATCACTGATGACATCTCAAATGACATCACTGATGACATCACTGATGACATAATCCTTGTGATAGAGTGGCAGACCTCCCCTCACCCTAATATAACCTTTGATACACACATTCAAAAATAGAGACTACAATTTTCAAAACAATGGACATACCAATATCAGTTACAACAACCTCTTCAGTAATTCTAAGATCCACATACACATCCACTCATTCACCAACAGTCCTATACAGTCACTCATACATGTACTCACTCATCATATGGACTCATACACCTATACATCCTGTTACACAACGCCACTCATCCATAGAGTTACTCACACACATAGTCACTCATGCTAATAAAGAATCAAACATACATTTACTTGCATATACAGTTATACACACACCACCACACTTACTTCTACGGAAACTTACACATACTTAGTCTTTTAAAAAATCACTTATAGAAACACATACTTATTCATACAGGAACTCTTTCAATCTCTCACTCTCACATATACTCACTTATATAGACCAATAGTCACATATACTAGTTTAAAACATATGTAGTTACTCATAAAGACACTATTGAGACAGTCATTCACTCACTAACACACCCATACACACACTCATCCACCCATACAGTCCTGCACACATGCTGTCTTCAACACATACAAACAGTGAGTCACTCATTCATGCAACTATGCACTACGTAATACCCCCCACCGAACCATGCAGACACTCAGACTGATACTCAAAAAACCGACTAATAACCTATATAGACACCCATGTAGCTACTCACCAACCCATGCAGCCACTTATACACAAAGTGAGAGACTGATACAGATATTTACATATTTAAACATTACTCACTAAGCCATGTATTCACTATGATACACTTAATCAGTCAGTTACACAATCAATTTTTCAAAAACAAATCATCCATTTAGACACTTATATACCCATTTATTCTTCCATCGACCTTGAGATATACATATATAAAACATATTTAATTTTCAGAAAAACACACATTCACTGGATGATGTAATCAGTGATGTCATCAGTGATGTCATCAGTGATGTCATGAGTGATGTCACTGACCATGTCATGAGTGATGTAATATGTGACGTCATCAGCAGTGCATTGCGGGCGCGCGAATTATAGTTAGCTGAACTAACTATAACGGGGGAATTTCAATGGTTTTGTACAAGTGAAAAGTCCAGCTAACTATAACACCCCTGAAACCTATGGTTTTTTCAGTGAATTTCTGAGGTTTTTTAAATGCTAATTCCTAACTATAACGTGCCTGAAACCTATGGTTTTTTCTGTGAATATATATATATATATTATCTACTATTGGTCGCCAGTAGATAGTTATAGTTAGGACCTATTTTCCATATATATGTATATATATATATCAGTTATCCGATTATCCTTTGTAAATAATCATGCAGCACACCAAGGGATTCTTCAAAAATGGGTCTCCTTTATTTTGACGAGACACCTATCATATATATATATATATTATCTACTGGCGGTCGCCAGTAGATAGTTATAGTTGGGACCGAGTTCCCATAGGAAATCTGAAAATTCTATTTTGAATAACTTTGGCGCCGGTTGGCTTATCTTCGTGAAATTTTCTAAACTAATGGGGCGCTCCGCTCAGCTCCTACCCTGAAAGTCTCGGGGTGATTCGTCAAGCGGGGGCTGAGAAAAAAGGGGGGTCCCAAAACACGTTTTCCCCATGCATTTTCCCATAGGACCTTTAGTCGAAGGTACAGCCCGAACGGCTGAACAGAATTACTTGAAATTTGGCAAAGAGGTAGTCCTCAGGTCAGGCATGTGCCTTTTGCCTAAATGGTGTAAATCCGTTCAGTAGTACCTGAGAAAATCAAAAGTAAAATCACATATATATCTGGGCGGAGCCTAACCACACATCTCATCGTGAGATCTGATTGGCTGTCAGCACTTCATCCAAGAAGTGTTGGCAGCCATCTTGGGACCAATATACATGATAGCACCTCATTAAAAAGCATTGCAGTTAATAGAAGGTTTTAAGACTTTAGTTACATTATAAATCATTTGTTGATGGTACTGATACAGATCAGGATGATAAAAATATACCCACTACCACAGATAGAGTAATCTCACAGTTACACGCACATACATTCATCATACGCTAGGGCCCATTTCACTAACATACGCTCAAATACTCTACCAGTAGCAAACCTGTGGGAAGAAAACTCCTAAAGCACCCTGCATCTATATCTAGGCGATAGGACCAGTTTAGTGGTTGCCTAACATAATATAAACAATCTATAAACAATATTCAAAGAGTATTCAATAAATGACAACGAAAGAAATATTCAACACCATGTTTAAAAATTATATTGCTTTATCTAAAATTAGTCAAAGTAAATCAGAATAAATCATTTCTCATAGTTACCTATTCTAACTAAGTATCAGAACGGGTCAGGACCAGTCTCTCTGGAAAGTCTTTAAGACCAGGTCCTCAGCATCAATCCTCAGCAACGCAAGTTCACGCGGCAAAGGCGACGGAAAAGAGTGCGGGGAGAGCCCTCCCTAAGCTAACATTTTATAATGCAAAATACAATGGAAACCCACATTAATTTGTCAAATAAAATTGTATCACTGAGCAGAACGAGAAGGAAGGGATGTAACTTTGCAACATCTTGAAATCTCCGCTCAGGAAAAGTCATAATACACAAACTTCGGAACAGGAACCAAAAATTTGAAACTATTCAAGTTCATTTCCCTCGGCAAACCGGCTTTAGCACAGTGTTCTTTCAATGGCTCTTTGTTTACCAAGGACAAATTATTTCTTTTGGAGATCCTCCAAACTTGCTGATGTCCTCACGGAAGTTTCCATATAAGGACTACGGTCAGTTGTCTTTTAACCGAGTTCCAGCAGGGGTCTCCCTTGTCACATCACAGATTTCGCCTGCACCACAGCTCAGCCAGGCTTCAAATTATTCTCGGTTATTTCATAAAGGCCTCCATAGGCCACAATAGACCATCTTTAATTAAAGAGACAAAATAAAGATCACTACATCATAATGATTAAACAGTGTTAACCCCACTAACACCCTTATGTGTATGCATTTATCTAGCTTTGCGACATATTAAGCATTAATTCAGACAGCATTTTGTGCTCAAAAATAAATAGCACATAGCAACGTTTAAACATGAAAACTTGCACATTATTGTAAATACAAAAACAGCACACTCAAGCTTGCCCCATGTAACTTTCTCTTGTGTTAGGACAAACGAGTTGATTAGTAAAATTAATTAAACGCATAGACATGCCTGAACTTCAAAAGCCCATGAATTTTCAGAATGAAAATTCTGCTCCAGCAATCCCCCCTTTGGTGATTTTATCACCAAATAAACCCAAAAAAAAATTCGTGAAAATTTAGTCCCATTTCAGGAGAAATCAGAAATGTCTTTTCCCCTTACACAAAATTACACACCAGTCACTCTTTCATCATCCCTCTTAGTCTCTAAATAAACATTCTCCCTCAATTCTTCTAATTCAATCTCTTCTGGTTCTCTTTTTGAATTCTTCAAAATCTTGTTTTCCTTTTTATTCCTTAATTTCTCTTTTTTCTCTTTCTCTTTCTTTTCTTTCCCTCTCCTGTTTTTACAACACACACACACTAATCTTAGTATCAATAAAGCAACAATTATACAAGACAACGGAAACAATATTCTACCTATAATAGTACTACCTATTTTTGCAATAAAATCCTTAACAGCTATCATCTTATTAGCTATTTTAGTCCATAAGCTCCCAGTTTCAAGTGGTACTAATTCTTCATGCAAATCAGTAATATTTTTAATATAGACCTTCAGGTCTCTACTTTCATCAGGAATGTAAGTGCAACAATGTTGAACTTTCAAAATTCCACAAACTCCACCCTCCTTGGCCAATAGAATATCAAGGGCAAGTCGATTTTGCATTGACATGGCACGTACGGCACTTAACTCCGTATTCACCAAAAGAAATCCACCTGCAGTATTTGTCGATAAGCGATCAACCACTGTGGACAATTTCCGAATCCCATAAGCATTTAAAGAAATTCCCACTGCTGGAATCAAAACCCCAAAAATGTCCCCCACAATTTCAGACCAAGTTTCCCTCTTAAAACGTGTTAATAAATTAATATTTTCTACATCTTCTATTTTATCTGTATGAAAAATTTTAGGAAAAACTAAACCCACATAACACGTGCCATACCAATGGTCAGGCAACTTGTAATAAGCCTTGTTCCCACACACATAATACACTCCCGGAAAAATTGTATCTTCACCACCTCTGAAACCCCAACCAGTCGCAACGAAGTATGTATCATGGCACTCACTAGTCCCCACAAAATACGTATCATATTGGGATTTCCTTCTGGTAATGCATAGTTTACCCTTCTGCGGTGCATCTAGAGCCAAAGTTGGACTAGCTCCATTTCTCAACTCTTTTCCCATTTCAATGTCCCAAATTGTCTCACTCACTTCATATTTTCCCCCTTTCTCATGCATGTTCACTCTCCTTTCCTCTACCATATCCAGGAAAGCTTTCTCCTCTTCTTTCAAACTGCAAGTTAAATTATTCTTAAAAATGTAATCTAATGTTAAACCTTTTTCTTCAATAAAAATCTCACCAAAAGTGTTAGCTTCTTTAGCTGGATTCAGCTCTTTGTTCATTGGTAAGTGCCCAAAAATACTATCTCTGTTAGACATGTTATAATCTATTTTCCCCAACAAATAAAAAACACTACTTAAAATACTACAAGAAATACCATATGTAGCTGGTAAATGGTGATAAGTAACACCCTCTGAAACTGATGCAGGTAACTGCATACAGACATAGCAATCCCTCACTTCCATAGTTTTCACATATTCATATAACAGCTTAGAAAAAACATTACTAGAAAAACTTATTAATTGACCTATCTTTGTGTATGTAATTACTACTTCTAATTGGAACTACTTTTTGTGAATTCTTCTCTATTTCTGTGTCCATCCCAAATTCTACCTTAAAAGTAACTAATAAAACTAAAACACCCCATAGAAGCATTAATAATCCAGTACAACAGCAGCACATCTTGCACCACCTTTTAAAGAAGGCACATCTATTTTGATTATTCTCTATGTTAGCCATTCTGCTTTAACTTCTACTACTCCACTACTGAAATTAGAATTTTTCAAATCTCCAACGTTTGTTCCAAACTCTTCAGCTTCTTCAAATGAATCTTTCTATTCACTCAGACTAAATGAATCCTTCTTTTACTCAGTTTGGATACTCATCATTTTTCACTCCAATTTCTTCAACATCAAATTGTATCAGATCTTCAACATTCAAATCTTCAGTATCTGACTCTTCTCCAATGTCAGTCAAGAGTACTTTCAGGATTTCACCAGTATCTTCCTCAACCACTTTTCTCAAGACCACTTCCGGATTATCTTGAATCACTGTTTCTTCTTTCTCTTCTTCAGACAGTGTCACATAAGACCATTCCGGTGATCTGTACTTTTGGTTGGGTCTTTTAACTCTTTTTATTTCTACTAGTTCTTTTGATTTCTTTGATTCTTCTTCTTCAGCTCTCGAAGTTTGACTAGATACTTCATTCACTTGTTCAGCTTTTGATGAATTTGCTCTTATTAACCTGTATCTCAGTCTTTTCACTCTGTTGTTAGGCCAACGATCTCCTTTCACAACCTTTTTCGGCTTCACTTCTTTAACACTCCTTTCTCCAATCGAAGTTCTCTTTCTCAGAACTCGACCCTCTGTTTGTTCATTTTCATCATCCGATTCTGTTTCAATTGCCTTTTGCTTTCGTTTCCTAGCAGTTTTCTTTTCTTCCACAGATTCTTTCACCACTATTTGAGACTTCCCTACTTCTGTCCCTCCTCGGATCTCCGACACGCAATCTTCTTGCTGTCTACTTGTCCCTTCACCTAGCTCCTCATCAATGTTCCCTACACCTCCTCGGGGGTCTTCCGCAATCTGTCCCTCTCTATCTTTTTCTGACCCTGTTTTTTCAAGAATAATCTCAAGTGGTTCTTCAATCTCCTCCTCTTCTGATTCAGGAGTAGTCTCTGTGTGTTTTCTCTTTTCTTTTCTTTTTCCTCCACTGCTACTCGAAACTTCAGGCTCTTTTACAGAATCTGATCTTCCCTCTGATACTCGCAGTGAATCTCTTGAAGCTCTCTCTGCTTCTTTTCTCACTGATTCCGTATCTTCAGGATCTTCACCATCACTGGAATCTGACTCTTCATAATACTCTTCACCAGTTCCCTCTCTCGGGCTTGGAATTCTCAGAGTATGACTTGCATGTACCCAGTGCCTTACTCCAGCACACTTTACTGCAGTCGTTGTAGTCAGAATAACTTGTCTTGGCCTTCCCCACTTTGGAATCAAGCAATTTCTTCTTCTGTGCACCTTAATCCTCACCCAGTCACCTGGACTTAGATCATGAGCTTGCTTCTTCTCAAGTGTGGTAGCTTCTTCTCCAACCTGGTGAAACACAGAATGAACTGCGTCAGCCAGGCCTTTACAATAATCCAAAATCATGTCATCAGTTATTGTCATCAATTTATTCACAGGCACGAATGCATGGCGCATTGCACGTCCCATAATGATTTCATGCGGACTCAGACCTGTAGTTCTATCTGGAGTAGATCTCATAGTCATCAAGACTAGAGGCAGAACGTCTGGCCATTTCATGCCAGTGGCTAGACACATTTTCCCAATTCTATTCTTGATTGTGCCATTGATCTGCTCAACCACACCAGAAGCCTGTATGCACAATGTAGCTTCTGCTGTTTTTAATGCTTCACAAATCAAACCAACGAGTTCATTTTGAAAGTGTCTACCTCTGTCAGACTCAATTGTAACTGGAAACCCGAACCTAGGAATCAACTCCCTCAACAGTAATTTTGCCACTGTTAAACCATCATTTCTTCTAGTCGGGTAAGCTTCCACCCACCTTGAAAACAAACAAACTACCACTAGAACATACCTCAGTCTGTTCACTTGGGGCATTTCAATGAAATCAATTTGCATTCTTGTAAAAGGACCTCCTTCTCTGCCAATTGTCCCTAGACTCACCACTGTCTTTTTCCCAGTGTTAAACTGCTGACAAATTAAACATCTTTGACAGATGCTCTCCGCAATTGCCCTAAACTTTGCATTATACCAGGTCTGTTTAAAGGACCTAATCATCGCGTCCCTCCCCAGATGTCCCTGGCCATGATACATCCTTGCCATTGACGACAAAATTGAGTTTGGCATCACTGGTCTGCCATCTCTATAGACCCAAACATGGTCTGTTTCTCTTGGAGCACATCCTGCTTTAACCCAATCTTGTTTCTCTTCTTCTCCTGCCTCATCTTGTAACTGTTTCACTTCATCCCACGTTTCTAGGACATTAGTAAACATCACAGAAGAAAAAGACATTTCTTCCTTTTCTCTTTCCCTGTTAATTGATTGATTGTTCTTAGCGCAAAACTGCGCCACATCGTTGGCATATCTGTTACCAACAGTGATAAAATCTTCTCCTGAAATATGTGCTGCACATTTTACAACTGCTAACTCCTTAGGCAGCTGTATCGCCTCAAGCAATTTTCCAATCAGCTCAGCATTCTTTATCGGAGTTCCACCCGATGTCAAGAAACCTCTTTGTAGCCACAGTTGGCCAAAATCATGCACCACTCCAAATCCATACTGACTATCAGTCAACACTGTCGTTCTCAAATCCTTCCCAATCTCACAAGCTTTTGTCAATGCCACTAATTCAGCAACTTGCGCAGATTTCACTCCTTTCAATGGTGATGCTTCCATGACCTCTGAAACTTTGCATACCGCATATGCTGCACATAGCACACCATTGTCATTTCTCAGGCATGATCCATCCACAAACAGCACACAGTCATTCTCAGGTAAAGGAACATCCTTGATATCTGGTCTCGGTTTTGTACAGTACTCAAGCACATCCAAACAATCATGATCATCTTCCATCTTTATACCCACATTCTCAATATCCGGCAAAAGTGTCGCTGGATTCACATTCGTACATCTCTCAAGAGTCACATTTGATGCTCCCAGAATCACTTTCTCATACTTAGTCAACCGACTATTTGACATATGCTGAGTTCTGCTTCTTGTCAAAAGAATTGCCACATTGTGAGGTACGAATACCCTTACAGGATATCCCATTATGATTCCCTCACTTTGCTCCAGGCTTCTGCAGGTTGCAGCCACAGATTTCAGACAACCTGGTAAACCCACAGCTACAGGGTCAAGTGTCGATGAGAAGTACGCAATAGGCCTTCTCAATTGCCCATGTTTCTGGATTAACACTGAAAGTGCACATCCATTTCTCTCACTGCAGTACAGTTCAAATTCCTTTTCATAGTCTGGCATACCCAGAGCTGGAGCTTCACACATTTTTGTTTTGAGCTCTTCAAATGCTGCCAATTGTTCTGCATCCAGATCCAACGGATCTGTCATGTCACTTTTTGTCAACTTAATCAATGGCTTTGCTATCAGGGAAAAATTAATTATCCACTGACGACAATATCCCACCATACCCAGGAACATTCTCACTTCTCTCTGGGTTTTTGGAGCTCTCATTTCTCTGATTATTTTAATCCTGTCAGTAGTCACTTTTCTCAGACCTTTCTCGATATTATGTCCAAGATAATGCACCTCTTTCTTACAAAACTGCAATTTGGCTGGGGATACCTTTAACCCTCCATCTGCCAGATGATTCAGTAAAGCTATGGTATCCACTTCACAAGCTTCACGTGTCTTTGATGCCACAAGTAAGTCATCAATGTACTGCACCAGCACTGAGCTCTCAGGCATGATCAGATTTTCCAACGATCTTTTCAATAACTGATTGAATATCGAAGGACTCTCCGTATACCCCTGTGGGATACGACACCATGCTAAAATACGCTGGCCAAACCTAAATGCAAATATCGGCTGGCTGTCATGATGCAATGGAATTGAAAAGAACGCATGACACAAATCAATCACTGTATACCACTCAGCATCATGTGGAATTTGGTACAGAATCACTGATGGATTTGGCACGATGGGACAACATGCCACCACAATCTGATTAATTTTTCTTAGGTCCTGCACAATCCTAAACTTGCCATTTGGCTTTTTCAGTCCCATTATCGGTGAATTACACGGACTACTCAATAGTTCCCTCAGGACTCCTTGCTGAATCATTTTCTCAATTATAGGAGTTATCCCTTCAATTATCTCTGGTGTCATTTTGTACTGAGGAATGTTAGGATATGTAATTCCCTCTTTTACTGCAATTTTCACTGGATCTACATTATTCATCAATCCCACATCCTCTCCTGTAAAATCCCAAACTGCTCTTTTCACTGTGTCTCTCAGCATTTGAGGCAAATCCTCTGGATTGAACACTGGAAATGCACCAATTAACTCACTTTCCCTATTTTCTTGAGTCATTCGGTAAAAAACATCATCATCTGGTGTCTCAAAAGCTATTCCATCTGGTGTACAGAAAATTGTGCAGTTCATCTTACACAATAGGTCCCTACCTAACAGGTTCACTGGACTCGTGTCACAGACAATAAATCTGTGCATGTCTGAAAATTTCCCTATCTGTACTCTTACTGGTTCAGTAAGACGTGTTCTGATTTGCGTATTGGCTACACCAACTACTTGGATTGCTTCATCCGAGAGAGGAAGATTTCTAACATCTGTTGACCTGACAGTTGATCTTGTCGCACCTGTGTCTACCAAAAAAGTAACACTCTCCTCATTTATTTTCCCATCTACAAATGGTCCTGCCTGGTCTATTTCTAGAGTTGCACCAAGTATGCACTCTTCTTCCTCTCCTCGGCACCGTCAATAATCACCCTCAGACTCACTCCCTTCACTCTTTAGCAAGTACTGTTGTACCTTGTTAGTACGTCTCGGTTTGTTTACCTGCTCATCATTGAAGAATCCCGAGTCCTGACTGTACTTTTGTACCCCTCTATTCTGCGGTAAGGGTGGTTTTGGCTCTTGACTCTGCTGCTGTCTCACAACTTTCTGCTGTTGTTGCTGCTGGTTATTCCCTTCATTCTGCACCTGTTGATTTAAGGATTTACCCTCATTATTCACTAATGGTGGATTTGGACATTCCGATCTCCAATGTCCCAGTTGGCCACAGTTGTGACACGGGAACTTCTTTTTGGCTTCCTCAAGACTTCCTCTTCCTTTTCCTGCAAATCTTGGTCTATTCCCTGTATTATTTCCTGGATTATTTGCCTGTTCCACTAACTGTGCTTCCTGTCTTTCTGCAACTTTCACTTGTGCCCACATTGCTTTCTCTTTTAGCTTTCTTTGTTTTGCTTCAATTTCATCACTGAAATATTTTGCATGTCTCAGAATCTCATCTACTTTCTTACTCTGCCAATCCACTGTGTGTTCACGAATTCTCTCACCAATTTCAGGTCTAAGACCATATACAAATCTGTATACAAAATGACTCAAATCCTTGTCACCCAGGTGTTCATCTCCACTGAATTGTTTAAACGCCAGTATCAGCCTTTCGTAAAAAGCATGAACTGATTCTTTTGCCTCCTGTTGTGTTCGATCTATTTTAACCCAGTCTGTCTCTTTTGGAGGTACCTTACTTTTCAGGTATACCATCACCTGATCATACTTCCTCATCACTTCTGGATCTGGTGCCCCTGTTCTTGGATCTCTTGGATATTCCTCACTAGGCCAACTCACAACTATCTTACACTCAGTCCACAAGTCTGCTGGAACAATTATATCAAACAGACTATTCAGGTCAACCCACAGCACTTTTGACAATTTCACAAACCTGTCTACCTGCCTATACCACTCGACGGGCTTTTCTCTCAATCGAGGGAAATCATTCGTAAATGATAAAATATCCTGTCTGGTCCATGGAACATGTACATATCCTCCTCCAGGTATTTCTCTCATGGGAAACTGCTCCACTGGTTTCTCTTTTTCTCTCACTGGAAATGCTGAGTAAGTTGTTCTATCTTCAGATTCCTCTCTCTTCTTATACCACCTATCCTTCCACTTTTCTACATCACCCCATCTTCGCAACAATGCCACCATTTCTTTAATCTGTCCTGTTCTACCAGAAGTATTCAAATTCTCTATGTCCTTCTCTGTGAAATCCATCCTGTACGTTTTCTGCAAAGCCTTTACTTTATCAATGTCAACTCCTTGCTCATTTGCTATCGCTCTCAGTCTATCATGTGTATTTCTTGCTCTCCATGTTATGCTCTTGCACATAAACATTAATTCACCATCATGGTGACTTTTCAGGATTTCTGTCGGAACTGTTCCTGTCACAAGCTCTTCTAATTCTATACGTAATTTAACCACATCAATAACCTGTGAATCTTTATCCTTTTTCTGAAGAACCTTCATCCAGTCATTTAAGTCTTCTACTGTTATTTCCGCAGTTTTTCTCACTGGAACCACTTTTTTCTGCGGTTCTAAAATTGGCATTCCTGAACTACTACAATCACTAACATCCATTAATTCACTACCTGTGTCATGTCTTTTTTGTCTCAGGTCATTTCTCCCTGCTCTTTTATTTGAATCCCCTAAAGGACCAGCTGAATTTTTCAAATCATTTGCAATATACGGAACTACCAGCCCATTTTCACCTGCTCTCTGTCCGTCAAACATAGGAATTACCGGACCTATAGTAACAGGCACTGTAACAGCTTCCATATTCATCGTTAACTCTCTAATTTTCTCAGTCAGTTCTGTTGTCGTCTTTGCTAATTGTCTGGCATTTCTGGCATTTTCCTCTCTGAAAGAACTATTATTTCTTGATTCAGGTGTCATTTTTTCTTTTTCAACTGTATCTCTTATCGGAGAAACAACTGGTGTACTTTCTTCCGATTCTGATCTATATGGAGGTGGTCTCTTGTACATCATGTCATTCAAGACCTCATCTTCATACTCTCCATATCTTCTCCTATCTGTCTCAGAAACTCTTTCTTCTGAAGGAGCAGAAGCTTCAACTGTTCTCATAGGATATAATCCCTCTGTCATATTAGCATCTCGCCATCTTTTCATTCGATCATGATGTGTCTCACGATCATGTCTCCTCCCAAACATGTACCTATAGTACCCTCCAGACCTTTGGTTTTCTCGCTCATGAACTTCCTCTTCCCATTCCACTAAAGCCTCGAACTGTGTAGGTCTCGGCTTCGGGTCCAGATGTGCCATCTTTTCCCGTAAATTTCTCAACACGGCCAGATTAAATGAACCATGTTCTGGAAATGCTAGAACACCATCTTCTTTAGTGTACCTGACCCAATTCTGTAACCATATACAGGTATGTAATCCGTATTTCGCAGCCATGAAGGATGCAGGTGTTTTCGCTGGAGGTAACAACTCACCCTCTCTTGTCTTAACCTCTTTATCCTTGCTAAACCACTTCTTAACCTTTCCAAAGAAAGTCTTTTTCTTTTTCTCTTCTTGATAATACATTTTAGCGAGTACTAATTAAACTCTCTATTTTTTAGGTCGTAATTCTCACTAACGCACCAGTCCTGGAGCGTCTACGTCACTAAGCAGCTCTTCCAATCCCTGCGCGACTCACACTAACGCACCAATCCTAGCGCGAACCCTATTCTGAGTCACTATCCAATCAGAGCGCGGACCTTCTGACGTCAGCAGCCGCTGCAGTCTCTGTCTCCTGTCTCTGTCACTCGTCTACCCCTCCTTTACAAAAACTCTCAGTAGACTTCGTGTGTCAAAATTTCTACAAAATCTATTAGTTACAACATAAAAACATTTCCATTGTCTGCTTCGCTAACCACAGAATAGTAAAAGAGTCTATTTCTCAAGAGTCAACAACTTTACATACATCTCATAACTGTTTCCTCTAGGACGTATCCAAAAGAGTCTTACAATCAATAAATGTATATGCATTCACGCACATTCATACAAGGAAAAATATAGTACATACACACAGAATCCTGCTTCTTGAGAACAGCGCACAATCTGTCCCTGTACAGAATTATAACTCACAACAACTAAGCAGCTTACCTCTGCTCAGTTCTGCAATCAAGCTCAGAGAGTACCTACTACTCCTCCCGCAATAAGCTTTAACGGCAATCCTTACGGATCCCTGGGACTTAAAACCAGAGTTTCACAGATAACCTTCACTATGATACACACTCCTTATATACCAGAAATGTTCTAATAGTAACATACAATGTCACTGATTCCGAACCCAGACAATGCGAACGCGCAACTTCAATTGTCACACGTAATTCCTTACAATCCCGTCTTTCCCGAGAGCAGCATATACATCTTTCTCTGCCCTACTACGGAACTGTTTCCAGCTTCCAAATTCCAGAAGCACTACACATAACTCAACATGACGACTCCAACATATAATATTAGTACATATACCAACAACATCAAAATAAATCAATAATCAATAAGCTAATTTACAAGCAATCTTATCTTATCAGATCAAGACAACCATCTAAACCATCCTCTGCTACCAGAGAAATTGATACAGATCAGGATGATAAAAATATACCCACTACCACAGATAGAGTAATCTCACAGTTACACGCACATACATTCATCATACGCTAGGGCCCATTTCACTAACATACGCTCAAATACTCTACCAGTAGCAAACCTGTGGGAAGAAAACTCCTAAAGCACCCTGCATCTATATCTAGGCGATAGGACCAGTTTAGTGGTTGCCTAACATAATATAAACAATCTATAAACAATATTCAAAGAGTATTCAATAAATGACAACGAAAGAAATATTCAACACCATGTTTAAAAATTATATTGCTTTATCTAAAATTAGTCAAAGTAAATCAGAATAAATCATTTCTCATAGTTACCTATTCTAACTAAGTATCAGAACGGGTCAGGACCAGTCTCTCTGGAAAGTCTTTAAGACCAGGTCCTCAGCATCAATCCTCAGCAACGCAAGTTCACGCGGCAAAGGCGACGGAAAAGAGTGCGGGGAGAGCCCTCCCTAAGCTAACATTTTATAATGCAAAATACAATGGAAACCCACATTAATTTGTCAAATAAAATTGTATCACTGAGCAGAACGAGAAGGAAGGGATGTAACTTTGCAACATCTTGAAATCTCCGCTCAGGAAAAGTCATAATACACAAACTTCGGAACAGGAAACAAAAATTTGAAACTATTCAAGTTCATTTCCCTCGGCAAACCGGCTTTAGCACAGTGTTCTTTCAATGGCTCTTTGTTTACCAAGGACAAATTATTTCTTTTGGAGATCCTCCAAACTTGCTGATGTCCTCACGGAAGTTTCCATATAAGGACTACGATCAGTTGTCTTTTAACCGAGTTCCAGTAGGGGTCTCCCTTGTCACATCACAGATTTCGCCTGCACCACAGCTCAGCCAGGCTTCAAATTATTCTCGGTTATTTCATAAAGGCCTCCATAGGCCACAATAGACCATCTTTAATTAAAGAGACAAAATAAAGATTACTACATCATAATGATTAAACAGTGTTAACCCCACTAACACCCTTATGTGTATGCATTTATCTAGCTTTGCGACATATAAAGCATTAATTCAGACAGCATTTTGTGCTCAAAAATAAATAGCACATAGCAACGTTTAAACATGAAAACTTGCACATTATTGTAAATACAAAAACAGCACACTCAAGCTTGCCCCATGTAACTTTCTCTTGTGTTAGGACAAACGAGTTGATTAGTAAAACATACTTGCACAAGACAAATAATTAGTTGTTAATTATTAATAAATTAATTAAACGCATAGACATGCCAGAACTTCAAAAGCCCATGAATTTTCAGAATGAAAACTCTGCTCCAGCAGTACCATACTCATTTTAGGAATTGTGGTGTGTTCTAAGGTGATTTTACCATGTGAAAAAGCCTTCTGCTGTGATATCATGAATCATGTTTGAGAGAAAACTATTTTCTCATGCTTTTCCCAGAGAGGTTTGGAAGGTGATCTATAAGCTAACTGAGAGCATATTTTCTGTAAATTCACATTATCTTTCTCAGTCATGTGAGAATGAAGTCTGACATTCTCAGTAAAACATGTACATCCAACAAGGGCAGAGACTGCCAGTTGATTCCTTTGTGTTCTACTGCAGCTTCCCAGAGTGTTCTAAAGAACAACTAGAGTGCTAACAGTCCTACTTATGACAAACGTAAGGCACACTTGAAGCCATCTTGGTTGGAACAAAGTGGTAATTCTTAAAATATTTAATTTAAAAAGGAACAAAATGAGGGGGTTCATTTTGCCATAGAAAGTATGATTAGTGCTGCAGAAAGAAAAATTAGGGCACATTTTGAGCGACTTCTCAAATCCTCTTCTATTTCATAAAAAAATTCTGACATGCAGACTGAAACATGCACTTTCAATACCAGCAGCAGACTTCCCTGGTGAGCAGTAGCTTTAATACAGTGATCTAATAAGCAACTAGCGTGCTAACATTCTGAATTTATGGCAAATTTGTGACACATCTGAATGCCTTCTTGATGGAATCAAAGTAAAAAACTGAAAGTATTTCCTACTGAGGAGACTGTAGTAAATGAGGAAATTAGGAAACATCATAACAAATAAGTCTCCCAAAATGGCCACCAGAGACAAAAGAGCCCAAATGTAGCCCAAATATCACCCAGATGTAGCCCAAGTATAGCCCAATGACAGAATGTCCCAGAGTGTTCTAACGAACAACTAGAGCACTAACAGTCTTACTTATGACAAAAGTATGGCACACCTGAAGCCATCTTGATTGGAATAAAGTGGTAACACTTAAAACATTTAATTTACAAAGGAACACAAGGAGGGGATTCATTTTGCCATAGAAATTATGATTAGTGCTGCAGAAAGAAAAATTAGGGCACATTTTGACTTCTCAAATCCTCTTCTATGTCATAAAAAAATTCTGACATGCAGACTGAAACATGCACTTTGAATACCAGCAGCAGACTTCCCTGGTGAGCAGTAGCTTTACTACAGTGATCTAATGATCAACTAGAGTGCTAACATTCAGAATTTATGGCAAATGTGTGACACATCTGAATGCCTTCTTGATGGAACCAAGTAAAAAACTGAAAGTATTTCCTACTGAGGAGACTGCAGTAAATGAGGAAATTAGGAAACTTCATAACAAATAAATCTCCCAAGATGGCCACCAGAGACAAAAGAGCCCAAATGTAGCCCAAGTATCACCCAGATGTAGCCCAAGTATAGCCCAATGACAGAATGTCCCAGAGTGCTCTAACGAACAACTAGAGCGCCAACAGTTTTACTTATGACAAAAGTATGGCACACCTGAAGCCATCTTGATTGGAATAAAGTGGTAACACTTAAAACATTTAATTTACAAAGGAACAAAATGAGGGGGTTCATTTTGCCATAGAAATTATGATTAGTTCTGCAGAAAGAAAAATTAGGGCACATTTTGACTTCTCAAATCCTCTTCTATTTCATAAACAAATTCTGACATGCAGACTGAAACATGCACTTTGAATACCAGCAGCAGACTTCCCTGGTGAGCAGTAGTTTTACTACAGTGATCTAATGAGCAACTAGAGTGCTAACATTCAGAATTTATGGCAAATGTGTGACACATCTGAATGCCTTCTTGATGGAATCAAAGTAAAAAACTGAATGTATTCCCACTGAGGAGACTGCAGTAAATGAGGAAATAAGGAAACTTCATAACAAATAAATCTCCCAAGATGGCCACCAGAGACAAAAGAGCCCAAATATCACCCAGATGTAGCCCAGGTATAGCCTAATGACAGAATGTCCCAGAGTGTTCTTAAGAACAACTAGAGCGCTTACTGTCTTACTTATGACAAAAGTATGGCACACCTGAAGCCATCTTGATTGGAATAAACTGGTAACACTTAAAACATTTAATTTAAAAAGGAACACAATGAGGGGGTTCATTTTGCCATAGAAAGTATGATTAGTGCTGAAGAAAGAAAAATTAGGGCACATTTTGAGTGACTTCTCAAATCCTCTTCTATTTCATTAAAAAATTCTGATATGCAGACTGAAACATGCACTTTTAATACCAGCAGCAGACTTCCGTGGTGAGCAGCAGTTTTACTACAGTGATCTAATGAGCAACTAGAGTGCTAACATTCAGAATTTATGGCAAATGTGTGACATATCTGAATACCTTCTTGATGGAATCAAAGTAAAAAACTGAAAGCATTTCCTACTGAGGAGACTGCAGTAAATGAGGAAATTAGGAAACTTCATAACAAATAAATCTCCCAAGATGGCCACCTGACACAAAAGAGCCTAAATGCAGCACAAATATCACCCAGTTGTAGCCCACATGTAGCCCAATGACAAAAGTGTGCAAAACACTTATTTTTTGTGTATTTGCAGTTTTATATAGTGCAGACTTGTCAGGTATTGGAATGCTTTACATGAGCATTGGTTACATCACACAAGATCAAATTCATTTTGGTTGTACACATGGGGAGATTAAGTGATTTGACCACAATCACAGAATGTTGAGCTGAAGCAGAAACTACAACCTGGTTCCCCAGTTGCAAAGTCTGCAGCTCTGGAAGTAACACGATATCCTCTTGCCAAGGTGCAACATTTAATCAAGTGGTCAACTGGATAAAAAAACATAAAGATTACAAATAATTTAAAAGTTCTTTGTCGCTATTTGAAAACTCAGAAAATATGTCCTTGTTTTAGTTTTTTAGAGCACTAACCAAATAAGACCCTCTCATATATGTAATTTCTAAAGGAAATACTCTAGGTATTACAGTTTTGATTACATCAAGATGAGGTCAGGCGTTCCACACTTTTGTAATAAATATAGAATGTTAGCAATCTAGTTGTTCATTGGGAAACTGTTGAGAGGCAGAGGCCAGGGGCACAGACTCTAAAAATGGAAGGCAGGTAGAAGAGTGCAGAGGCAACAATTTGACCACACTGGGCAGGCAGGTAGGGCAGTGGCAGCACAACAGACTATGGAGGGCAGTGGAAAGGAGGGCAGGGGCAACAAACCAACAATACAGGACTGGCAAGAGAGGCTGTGGCAATATAATAGACCATTGTGGGCAGAAGGAAGAGGCAGTGGTAGTACAACCATACATGCCAACAGACCCGTTTCAGCCAGGAAACGTCCAATGTTTTTAAGCTCAAATGGGCTTTATTTGATCTGTCTCCTGTCTACAATCTACTCTTTTTCAATGTAACTCAAAGGGGAAAACCAATACCCCAGTTTTTTTTCAAAATCTCCCTCTTACCAAGTTCAAAATGTTCGCAAGTATGGCACATTGAATCATGGTAGGCAGGAGGAATTGGGGTAGGGACATGGACTTGGATAACAGAGGAACGGAGGGACATGGAGAGGTGCACCAAACTGACCCTACAGGGCAGGCATCAGGGTTTGCAGCAGCACAATACACCACACAGCGCATGCGGGACGGGAGTGCAGCACAACAATCCATAGAAAGCAATAGGGAGGGGACAGGACCATGCACATGGACAACAGAGAACAGATGGGAAAGAGGCAATGGTAGCTAGCTGACCATAATGGACAGAAAGGAGAGAAAGTTGCAGCATAACAGACCATAAAGGGCAGGAGGGATGGATCAGGGGCATTACAATGGAACAGACAAGCCAGGAGGGAGGGAATAGGGGGTCTGCACATGGAAACAGACGGCTGGGGGCAAGGTGGCAGGGCAGGAGCAGCAAGATGACCATGGAGGTCAGGCAGGATGGGCACTAGAAACAAGACACACCATGGAGAGCAACAATGAGACTATGGTGGCATACACACAGACCATGGAGGGAAGGTGGGAGGGGGTCAGGGGCAGCTAGCTGACTACACAGGGAAGGTGGGAGGGGCCATGGCAGCACAGAAGACCATGCATGGCAAGCAGGATGGTTAGTGGCAGCACAATGGCTATGATGGGCAAGAAGGAGGGTGCAGGGACATGCACAAAGGACCATGGAGGATAGAAGGGAGGGTCAGGACCTGGGCACAGACAAGAGAGTTCAGGGGAAGGGGCCTCACAACAGACCGCGCGGGGCAGGCAGGAGGAGCAGTTGCAGCACAACAGATCAGGGAGGGCAGAAGGGTGTGGCAGTAAAATGGACCATGGAGGACAGGAGGAAGGGGATAGGGGCATGGCATGTGGACAGGCAGGGTGGAGGTGGCAGGGACAGGTTACAATCATCTGACAATGCTAGGCAGGTGGGAGGGGAGTGGCAGCTCAACAGAACACTCAGAGTAGATAGGAGTGGCAGGTCCATGGAACATAGTGGGCAAAAAGGATGGATCAGGGGCATGAACAAAGACATCGGAGGGCTGGGGGAAGGAGTATAGGGGCAGCAAGCTAAGCACAGAGGCTAAGCAGGAGGTCAATGATGGGCCATAGAATTGGGCAATGGAGGGCAGGAGGAGTGGACTGGTACATCATGCTAAATGGAGGGCAGTGGCAGCACATCAGACCATGCATGGCAGGAGGGAGGAGGCTAGTCCATGGATTCAGACAACAGAGGATATGGAGGAGGTGGATGGGGCAGCAAGCTAACTGTTCAGAGAAGGTGGGTATTAGGAACTTTATTGTTTTTAAAATGTGTGTCTGTGCGAACTACTTAAAATATGAACAAGTTTGTGACTGTGACTCCGGGCTCACTTGGCAGAAACACCCCCTGACCCTCCACCCCCATCGCAAAATGTAATGCCCGTGAAACGGGTAGGTGTACACAGTGTTATATAGAACATAGTCCTGAGAGCACGATTGAAAATGAAAACTAGATGTAGTATATGGTATAAACTATGCACCAAAACGTGTGATATGAGATGAACCGGGGCGTGAAATATAATATGTAATACATTGTGCGCAATGACAGATTCATTGGAGAGCGCGAGATAGCACAGGCACTAGCGCGTGCTATGCGATATGCGCCTTGGAGTGTAATATGCACAGGGCAGTGTTGTGTAACATAACTAGTCTCTAAAGTTGTAATATAAAATATGTGCTGGGGAGTGTAACGTTGCATATGCACTGTGACAAAGATATGGATCCCAGATTGTAATACGTATGGCATAGCGCTGTGCGTTATAACATACACATCGAGGAAGGCACGTTAGAAGGGGCAATATAACCCGTGCGAAGGCAAGTGTGGCATGACATATTCACGGGGTGGTGTTACAGTGCACATGGGCTAGAGAGTGTCATAGCATACGCACTAGCTGGTGGAATACAACACAGAGGTGTGAGGCAATCGGCGGGCACTGGTGGGTGTAACACAGCATTGGGCTCAGCCAGGAGCACGCTGTGACTCTCAAGTGAGGTTCGTCTCCTTTCCAGAGAGTAAAATAAAAAGTATTACACATCCGGCGGTGGATGTATTTTTTATTAACCGTGAGGGGGGTTTCTTGCAAGTTTGGTCGAATTTTTGTCGAATCCCCTTTGAATGGCTTGGTGTGCGTGTATATTAAATGTGCCCGTCAATAGCTACCCATGTTTGTATAAATAAACGACAAGGGTGTCTACTTGGAGAGTACCCACCGGCGGGGGCGCCGGGATTAGGCACAGTAGGGCGTCAGACACGTCAGAGCTTCACTAGCGGTGTAAATACATTCCATGTGGATTTATTCTATGCATAGTCGCCTTTTAATGAATATCACGCAAATCGTCATGGTGATAGGTACATACGGTTTGTCCAGCATGTCCTAGGTGTTTCTATAAATATATATATTTTTAAAATAATAAAAAACAAAGGCCGGCCCCGGGGGATGGGGTCCCCGGAGCCATAAGTGGCCTGAGGAGGAGGGCAACGCAGCCCCCTCCTAAAGAATTTAAATTAAAAAAAGGCCATGATATGGGGGTTGGGGTCCCCGGGGCCGATTAAGGCCTTGGGAGGGCCACATTTATTTTTTTCAACAAAAAATATTAGGGTGCAGGCCCTGGGGGATGGGGTTCCCAGGGCCAGTAAATTAGAAAAAGAAGGGGGGACACACAGCCCTCCTTCTTAAAAAAATAAATAAATAAAAGACCGGCATCGCGCTGGAGGCCACGCCCCCTCCTTGTAGCACTCTGCAAATGCGCCCCCTGGCCAGTTGTAAGTTGGGGAATTAATTCCCCTTCAATACTGAGGGTCCCTGAGGGCCAACTAGCCCAACAGGTATCTCCAGTGTGCGCCAGGGAGCTGCGTTGCAGACAGGTGTTCTGAGGCCACGCCCCTTTTTACACCTCTATGCAACACAGCTCTGTGGCACTTACTGGAGGTACCTAGTGGGCTAGTTTGACCCTAGGGACCCTTAGGATTCAAGGGGACTTAATCTCTCAACTTAGAACGGCCACAGGGCGTGTTTACACAGTGATGAAGGGAGGGGACCGGCCTGAGGTGACGTGTGCAAACACGCCCTGTGGCGCGTTTTAAGTAGGGGAAATAATTCCCTTTCAATCCTGAGGGACCCTGGAGGCCAACTAGCCCACCAGGTGCTTCCAGTAAGTGCCACTGCTCTGCGTTGCAGAGAGGTGGTGCAGGCCGTGCCCCTTTTTACACCTCTCTGCAATGGCGCTTACTGGATGTACCTAGTGGGCTATTTTGCCCCTAGGGATCCTCAGGATTCAAGGGGACTTAATCTCCCAACTTAAAAAACGGCCATAGGGCATGTATTGTTTACACAGTGGGGAAGGAAGGGGACGGGGCCTGAGGTGACGTGTGCAAACATGCCCTATGGCGCGTTTTAAGTTGGGGAAATAATTCCCCTTCAATCCTGAGGGCCCCTCGGGGCTAACTAGCCCACCAGGTGCTTCCAGTAAGCGCCACTGAGCTGCGTTGCAGAGAGGTGGTCCAGGCCGTGCCACTTTTTACACCTCTCTGCAACGCAGCTCTGTGGCGCATACTGGAGGTACCTAGTGGGCTAGTTGGACCCTAGGGACCCTCAGGATTCAAATTAACTTAATCTCCCAACTAAAAACGGCCACAGGGCTTGTTTACACAGTGGTGAAGGGAGGGGACGGGGCCTGAGTTAAGGTGTGCAAACAAGCCCTGTGGCGCGTTTTAAGTTGGGGAAATAATTCCCCTTTAATCCTGAGGGCACCTGGGGGCTAACTAGCCCACCAGGTGCTTCCAGTAAGCGCCACTGAGCTGCATTGCAGAGAGGTGGTCCAGGCCGTGCCACTTTTTACACCTCTCTGCAACGCAGCTCTGTGGCGCATACTGGAGGTACCTAGTGGGCTAAATGGACCCTAGGGACCCTCAGGATTCAAATGAACTTAATCTCCCAACTAAAAACCGCCACAGGGCGTGTTTACACAGTGGTGAAGGGAGGGGACGGGGCCTGAGTTAACGTGTGCAAACAAGCCCTGTGGCGCGTTTTAAGTTGGGGAAATAATTCCCCTTCAATCCTGAGGGACCCTGGGGGCCAACTAGCCCACCAGGTGCTTCCAGTAAGCACCACTCCGCTGCGTTGCAGAGAGGTGGTCTAGGCCGTGCCCCTTTTTACATCTCTCTGCAACGCAGCTCTGTGGCTCTTACTGGTGGTACCTAGTGGTCTAGTTGGACCCTAGGGGCCCTCAGGATTCAAGGGGACTTAATCTCCCAACTTAAAATGGCCACAGGGCGTGTTTACACAGTGGGGAAGTGAGGGGACGGGGCCTGAGGTGACGTGTGCAAACACGCCCTGTGGCGCGTTTTAAGAGGTAGTTTTAATCCACTGCCCTATTATAGACTAGGGGCCTACAGAGGAGGTCATGCTGATCACAGGGGGACCCCAACGCATAGTGTTTCATAGTGTATGTAGGTGTTTTCACTGTATTCTGAGTGTCTTTTAACATAGCACTGGCTCTAGGACTGGTTAGTCAGACTCAGTTACCAACAGTATCTGTCTGAAAAAGTTGAGGGTACAGGATGATTTTGCAACAAGGCTTCTTTCTGCTCTTCTGTTTGTTCTTTCTGCACGTTATCCTTCTTCCTGCACTTTTCTTCGTCTTTGAGGACTTCTGTTGCTTCTTTCTGCATTTCTTTTTTTTCTTTTTGTGCGTTTTTTCTTCTTACTTCACTTGTCCTATTTCTGTAGGCATAGTTAGAAATTAGCATTTAAAAAACCTTTGAAATTCACTGAAAAAACCATAGGTTTCAGGGGCGTTATAGTTAGCTGGACTTTACACTCGTACAAAACCATTGAAATTCCCCCGTTATAGTTAGTTCAGCTAACTATAACTCGCGCGCCCGCAATGCACTGCTGATGACTTCACATATTACGTCACTCCTGACATGGTCAGTGACATCACTCATGACATCACTGATGACATCTCAAATGACATCACTAATGACATCACTGGTGACATCATCCTTGTGATAGAGTGACAGACCTCCCCTTCCCCTAATATAACCTTTGATACACACATTCAAAAATAGAAACTACAATGTTCAAAACAATGGACATACCAATACCAGTTACAACAACCTATTCAGTAATTCTAAGATCCACATACACATCCACTCATTCACCAACAGTCCTATACAGTCACTCACACATGTACTCAATCATCATATGTACTCACACACCTATACATCCTGTTACACAACGCCACTCATCCATAGAGTTACTCACACACATAGTCACTCATGCTAATAAAGAATCAAACATCCATTTACTTGCATATACAGTTATACACACACCACCACACTTACTTCTACAGAAACTTACACATACTTAGTCTTTTAAACAATCTCTTATAGAAACACATACTTATTCATACAGGAACTCTTTCAATCTCTCACTCTCACATATACTCACTTATATACACCAATAGTCACATATACTAGTTTAAAACATATGTAGTTACTCATAAAGACACTATTGAGACAGTCTATCACTCACTAACACACCCATGCACACACTCATCCACCCATACAGTCCTGCACACATGCTGTCTTCAACACATACAAACAGTGAGTCATTCATGCACCTATGCACTACGTAATACCCCCCACCGAACCATACAGACACTCAGACACTCATACTGATACTCAAAAAACCAACTAATAACCTATACATGTAGCCAACTAATAACCTATACATGTAGCTACTCACCAACCCATGCAGCCACTTATACACAAAGTGAGAGACTGATACAGATATTTACACATTTAAACATTACTCACTAAGCCATGTATTCACTAAGATACACTTAATCAGTCAGTTATACAATCAATTTTTCAAAAACAAATCATCCATTTAGACACTTATATACCCATTTATTCTTCCATCGACCTTGAGATATACATATATAAAACATATGTAATTTTCAGAAAAACACACATTCACTGGATGATGTCATCAGTGATGTCATTTGAGATGTCATCAGTGATGTCATGAGTGATGTCACTGACCATGTCATGAGTGATGTAATATGTGACGTCATCAGCAGTGCATTGCGAGCGCGAGTTATAGTTAGCTGAACTAACTATAACAGGGGAATTTCAATGGTTTTGTACGAGTGAAAAGTCCAGCTAACTATATCGCCCCTGAAACCTATGGTTTTTTCAGTGAATATATATATACACATATATTACCTACTGGTGGTCGCCATTAGGTAGTTATAGTTAGAACCTATTTTCCATAGGAAAAGCATTTTTTGTTTTCCCAATAACTTTGGCATCGCTTGACGAATCATGGAGATATTTTCAAAACTAGTGGGGCGCTCGTGTTAGCTCCTGCCTTGAAAGTTTTGGGGTGATTTGCCAAGTGGGGGTGAGATAAAAGGAGGTTCCAAAATGTGTTTTCTCCATGTTATTTTCCATAGGAAATGGCTACAGCCCGTACTGCTGAACGGAATTATTCCAAATTTTGCTAAAAGGAAGCCCTTGGTTCAGAAAGAGCCCTTTTTGTTAAATGGTGTAAATCCGTTCAGTAGTTCCTGAGAAATTAAAAATTTAGAGGTCAGAAAATCAATTTCCCGTAGGAAACTTTATACACGGCTACAGCTCAAACTGCTGAACGGAATTACACTAAATTTGCCAAAAAGGTAGTGCTTGGTTCAGAAAGCGTCCTCTTTTTAAATGGTGGAAACCCGTTCAGCAGTTTTTGAGATATTAAAGGAAAAAAATCTTTATATATCTGGGCGGGACCTAACTACACAAGCACATGCTTGGTTCTAATTGGCTGCCAACACTTCAATCCAGGAAGTATTGGCAGCCATCTTGGTGCAATGCTTTTTAGGTCTTGCCTAACGATGCAGCGCATGCGCTGTTCACTACACAAGCACTACTGCACTACCCTAAAGCCTAAAACACCACCCCCTGCACTACACCCTACACTGCCCGTACACCACTGCACTGCCCTAAAACCTAAAACACCACCCCCTGCATGACCCCCTACACTGCCCGAACACCACTGCACTGCCCTAAACCCTAAAACACCACACCCTGCATGACACCCCACACTGCCCGAACACCACTGCACTGCCCTAAACCCTAAAACATCACCCCCTGTACGACCCCCTACACTGCCCGAACACCACTGTACTGCCCTAAACCCTAAAACACCACCCCTTTGCATGACCCCCTACACTGCCCGAACACACTGCACTACCCTAAACCCTAAAACACCACCCCCTGCATGACCCCCTACACTGCCCAAACACCATTGCACAGCCCTAAACCCTAAAACAGCACCCCGTGCGTGAACCCCTACACAGCCCAAACACCACTGCACTGCCCTAAACCCTAAAACACCACCCCCAGAACGACCCCCTACACTACCCGAACACTACTGCACTGCCGTAAACCCTAAAACACCATCCCCAGCACGACCCCCTACACTGCCCGAACACCACTGCACTGCCCTAAACCCTAAAACACCCCTGTGCACGATCCCCTACACTGCCCGAACACCACTGCACTGCCCTAAACCCCAAAACACCACCCTTGAAAAACCCCCTACACTGCCTGAACACCAGTGCACTGCCCTAAACCCTAAAACACCACCACCTGCATGACCCCCTACACTGCCCAACACCACTGCACTGCCCTAAACCCTAAAACATCATCCCCTGCATGACCCCCTACACTGCCCAGAACACCACTGCACTGCCCTAAACCCTAAAACACCACCCTTGCACAGCCCCCTACACTGCTCTAACACCACTGCACTGCCCTAAACCCTAAAACACCACCCCCTGGACGACTCCCTACACTGCCCGAACACCACTGCTCTGCCCTAAACCCTAAAACACCACCCCAGCAGGACCCCTACACTGCCCGAACACCATTGCACTGCCCTAAACCCTAAAACACCACCACCTGCACAACCCCCTGCACTGCCCGAACACCACTGCACTGCCCTAAACCCTAAAACACTACCCCTTTGCACGACCCCCTACACTATGCAAAGACAACTGCACTTCCCTGCAACCTAAAACATGACCACCAGTATGACCCCCTACACTACCCAAAGACCACTGTGCTACCCTAAACCCTACAACATGACCCCAAGCACAACCCCTACACTACCCAAAGACCACTGTACTACCCTAAACCCTAAAACACAACCCCCTACACTACACAAACACCACTGCACTGCCCTGAACCCTAAAACACCTACCCCCTGCACAACCCCCTACACTGCCTGAACACCACTACACTGCCCTGAACCCTAAAACACCACCCCCTGCACGACCCCCTACACTGCCCAAACACCACTGCACTGCCCTGAACCCTAAAACACTACCCCTTTGCACGACCCCCTACACTGCCCGAACACCACAGCACTGCCCTAAACCCTAAAACACAACCCTTGCATGACCCCCTACACTGCCCAACCACCACTGCACTGCCTTAAATCCTAAAACACCACCCCCTGCATGACCCCCTACACTGCCCGAACACCACTGCACTGCCCTGAACCATAAAACACTACCCCTTTGCACGACCCCCTACACTGCCCGAACACCACTGCACTGCCCTAAACCCTAAAACACAACCCTTGCATGACCCCCTACACTGCCCAAACACCACTGCACTACCTTAAATCCTAAAACACCACCCCCTGCATGACCCCCTACACTGCCAAAACACCACTGCACTGCCCAGCCCTGAACCCTAAAACACCAGCCCTTGCACAACCCACTACACTGCGCTAACACCACTGCACTGCCCTAAACCCTAAACACCCCCCCAGCACGACCCACCACACTGCCCGAAACACCACTGCACTGCCCTGAACCCTAAAACACCACCCCCTGCATGACCCCCTACACTGCCCAAACACCACTACACTGCCCTGTACCCTAAATCACCGACCCTGCACGACCCCTTACACTGCCCGAACACCACTGCACTGACCTGAACCCTAACACACCATCCCCTGCACGACCTGCTACACTGCCTGAACACCACTGCACTGCCATAAACCCTAAAACACCACCCCCTGCACGACCCCCTACACTGCCCGAAGACCACTGCACTTCCGTAAATCCTAAAACACCACCCCCTGTACGACCCTCTTCACTGCCTGAACACCACTGCACTGTCCTAAACCCTAAAACACCCCCTGCACGGCCACCTACACTGCCCGAACACCACTGCACCGCCCTAAACCCTAATACACCACCCCAGCACAACCCTTTACTCTACCCGAACACCACTGCACTGCCCTAAACCACTACCCCAGCACAAACCCGTACACTAACCAAAGACCACTGCACTACCCTAGGCCTTAAAACACCACCCCTATCACGACTCCCTACACTGCTCGAACACCACTGCACTGCCCTAAACCCTAAAACACTACCCCCAGCACGACCCCCTACACTTCCCAAACACCACTGCACTATCCTAAACCCAAAAAACACTACCCCAGCTTGATCCCCTACACTACCCGATACGATACGATATTGAACTTTATTCGATATGTATAAAAACAATATCAGAAAAGTGCATACATATAAAAAACCAATAAAAACAATAAAAATTACATCCATTTTGTAACATGATTTAAAATCACGGAAAACAGAAAGGCAAATACAATCAAGAGTCAAGGGGTTAGGACGTTTAGGTCTGCATAGATGTCCTAAACCTCATCGTCAGCTTCAGATAGGTTGAAATTGCTGCCAGGGCTAAGGGAGTTTCCAGGGATTTTAATTTTTGATAAGCCAATTTACAAGAACGTAATCCCCATGATTTAAGCAAAGGTTTCAAAAAGAGGGTCCTTGGCAAGTGATAAAATCTACAAAATAAAATGCAATGGATGTTGGATTGAATCGACAGGCCATCGCAAGGGCATTTCTGTAGGTCATTGGACCAGCAGTTTGGATCGGGAAAAGTTAGGAGTCTAAAAAAAGTGTTAGTACGAAAGCGAGTCAGGAGCATACGAGTGAACGGTGATGGTTCTAAAAGTAAGTATTGCTGTATACTACCTGCCGTAATCGTATTTTGGTAATCTACAATTGTGCTCTTCTGTTTTTCTAAAGACCATCGTTTGGAGCACAGGTGATTTAACACAAGTCGCTTTAACTCGGGTTTGGCTGTGTTAGATAGGGTTGAAGGGTCAGCAAAAAATTCAGGGTGCCCCATTTCAGTGCACAATTTTTTTATGTAATTCAACCATTTAATGTTCCTGACCTCTTTCAGTTTTAGACAATCTCTAATAATTTCCCTATTAAATGGAGTTTCTTCGTTGGTCCAGACTTTATGCCATAAAAGAAGAGGGGAGGAATTAATCGTGTCCGCAATATAAGTGAGAGCCAGTTCAGTGTGCACCATATAGGTAGAAGTACCTGGAGGGACCGCCAAAAGGTAGCGTAGGAAGGCGTTCTCATGTCGCTGGATTTTTTCTACGGGGTCAATCCCCCATATCCCAGATCCATAGGTACCAGTTGAAATGCACTTCGCCCGATAGATCTGAACTAATGGGCCTATTGGGCGACCCCCTAATTTTTTAGAGAAGTTGGTCAGTGCACCTATAGCTTTGGACAGTGCTAGGCCTCTAGCTTGGGCGGCTGTTCGCCAAGTGCCTCTCTTGTTAAAAGTAATGCCCAAATAAGGAAAACTATCAATATTGGTTAGTTTTTTGCCGTTCAGGAAAATGGTACATGGTTTTTTTCCAATCCCGAGGCCACAGGACATGGTGTATGTTTTAGAGGTATTAACATTTAAGCCTCTCTTTGACATGAAGTCAGTAAATTCAGTAACTGCCCTTTGTAGGCCAATGCGAGTCTGGGACGTAATTGCCGCATCGTCTGCGTAGAGCAAAATGGGAATAGGCTTACCATTGATCGTAGGGTAGTCGTGGAAAGTTCTAGTCAGATGGTGGCTGACAGAGTTGATATAAAGAGTAAAAAGTAAAGGAGCTAAAATACAACCCTGTCTGACACCTCGTCTGATAAAAAACCTGTCAGAACATTCTCCATTTTTGCCGTATCTCACGCGGGCCGATGCATCCCTGTATAGCTCTTTAATAAATGATAGAATGAAAGGGTCTAAGCCAATCTCTGTGAGGGATTCCCATAACTGCCAGTGATCAACGCAGTCAAATGCGGAGCTAAGGTCTACAAAGGTTATAAAGAGGTTACCTTTTTTTGCCTGAGTGTATTTGGCTATTATTAAAGTCAAATTAAGGCCCTGTTCAATAGTACCCTTGCCTTTTCTGAAGCCGTATTGCATGTCGGAAATAATATCCTGAGTGCTTAGCCAATCATGTATTCTGTTTAAAATGATTCGCCCGGCTACCTTCATAAGGGAATCTAAAAGTGAGATTGGGCGATAATTGGCGGGGTTATCTCTTGCGCCTTTTTTAAAAATCGGGACAACAATTGCCTCTGGCCAGGTGGAGATAAAGCCGGTGGTGTTCAAAGAATTCAACACATTGGTTAGCAGTGGGGCCCATAGGTCAAGCTGAGTCTTAAAAACGTCTATTGGGACGCAATCTGGGCCTGGGGCCTTCCCGGAGGGGCTGTCTTTTAAGGCCATCAGTACTTCAGTGTGATCAAAACAGATGTTTAGGGGAAAAGAAGTAGAAATAGGTTGGTCAGTAGAGGAGTTAGAATCTGCTTCCCGCTCCAGTGGACGATTGTCCATATCAGTAAGGTTATACAAGGTACTGAAATGTTTGACCCATGTTTCAGGGGTGATAGCTGAATCCAAAATCGGGGGCTGGGGAAACACCCAAACACCACTGCACTACCCTAAACCCTAAAACACTACCCGCAGCATGACCCCCTATACTACCCAAACACCACTGCACTACCCTAAACCCTAGAAAAGTAACCACCACCCCATGCCCAATACCCCTTACCTCTCACTGCTTGTGGTTCCTCTCTCCACGTGGTTCCTGCTTCATGTCGTCTCTGAGGGGCGGTGCATGTCGTTGTGAGGAAATGGTACAGCCTCTGTTTCCTTACAAAGATGTGGATCGTCTACATTTTTTTAGAACTGATGGTCATTTATCATACATACGCATGCCTTTACAACAAATTTTGTTGTAAAGGCATGCGTGGTAAATGACCATGCGTTCTAAAAAAATGCGTAGTAATGACTTTGCGATTTACAACGCATGCGTGGTAATTCATGCGTTGTAATGGTATCGCAAATTGAAAAAGTCGTCATAACGGCTGTTTACCGATCGAGCTGGTCCCTGTTCTTCAATGAGTAATTTATTTGATAAATTAGGAGGAATTAATGGTTTTTTTTAACCGAAAAGTACATTCCCGGCTGTTGTGAAAATGTCCGCGTGGCCTGGTTTCACTTTCGGTGAGAGAGTGGAAGAGTCTGTTTGGATCTAAAGGGGTTCTGCTGTTGGACGGGGCCGGCATGACGTGTCATCAGAAAACACAGTTAATGGAAAGCATTGGGTGAGTGTGTATTTGTATAAGTGATTCTATAAGAGAGTAATTATGTGTTAATATCTGTATTAATAAGTGAGGTAGTGTCTGTATAACTGTATAGGTGAGTAAATGAAGGTATGATTGATTATTTGCATGACTGACTAAGTTTGTGAGTAACTCTGGATATGTGGCAGTGTGTGAGTGTCTGTATAGGTGTATGAGTGCATATGATAGTGATGTATTGATGAGTGACTGTATGTATGAGTGACTGTATGGGTGAATGAGTGGATGTGTGTGTAGACCTAGGAATCAGTCAGTGCGTATTTAGTAACTGGTATTGATGTGTCTATTTTTTTGAAAATGGTAGTCTGTATTTTAGAGTGGGTGTATCAAAGGTTATATTCAGGTGTGAGGAGGTGTATCAGATTTTCACGTGGATGATGTCATCAGTGATGTCATCAGTGATGTCATCAGTGATGTCACTGACCATGTCATAAATGATTTCACATGTGACGTCATCAGCAGTGCATTGCGGGGGCTCGAGTTATAGTTAGCTGAACTAACTATAACGCCGGAATTTCTATGGTTTTGTATGAGTGAAATGTCCAACTAACTATAACATGCCTGAAACCTATGGTTTTTTCAGTTAATTTCTATGGTTTTTAAATGCTAATTTCTAACTATAACGTGCCTGAAACCTATGGTTTTTCCAGTGAATTTCAAAGGTTTTTTAAATAAAAATGTTTAAGTCTAAAGTACCTCAAGCCTATGTTTTTTGAATTGTATATATATATATATATATGTATATATATACATATATATATATTTTAAAAAATTGTAAATAATTTTTAGTTAGGAAAACTATATTCATTCTTTTTTTTATATTATACAGAAGTCGCGCACCCTTCGCGCACCCTACACAATGGCTGTGCGCATTCCGGTAGCCATTTTGAAAAGTCGCGCTGGGGTCACGACTTCGACGTAATTTGTAAAGTATGAAATATCTTTAAATTAATTATAAATAAAAGTTTTCCTTTAAGTGTTTGCCTAAATTTATTAATAAAAGTATTTTAAAGTATTATTTTCAATATAATTTTGACTAAAAATTATTTGATTATTATTGGATTCGGAGGTTAGGAGGGATGGCCATTTTGCTCGATCTGTTCTGCAAGATCTTTTGGTCTAGTCACCCTCCTCCGGGTGAGGTACGGCTTGAGGATTCTATTCAAAAGGTGAGGAATCCAATGGCAGAAGTATCCATCAGAAGAGCAAGTTACTTACCTTCGGTAACGCTTTTTCTGGTGGATACAGTATCTGCCTGTGGATTTCTCACTGTCCCACCCGCCTCCCCATTGTCTACCTGTTTCTACCAAAAAGATGCTTTTACTGTTTGGCATGAATGTTTTTAATATGTCTTAATCATGCTTATGTTTTAACCTCTTCAATGCCCGTGACGAGCTGGTCTCGTCATGGGCCGCGGTTGCGCTGTGCCCATGACGAGACCAGCTTGTCACAAACCCCGCCCGCTAATGAAACGGCCGGCACAGGGCGGGGAAAGGGGCGGGCACTGAAGGGGTTAATAGTGAGAAATGCTTGATCTGTTGCTATTTCTTTATTCCTTTATTGGATATGCATTGTGTATATATATATATATATATTCAATGAAAAAACCAAAGGTTTCACACATGTTATAGTTAGCTGGACATTTCACTCGTAAAAAACCATTGAAATTCCCCCGTTATAGTTAGTTCAGCTAACTATAACTCGCGCGCCCGCAATGCACTACTGATGACGTCACATATTACATCTCTCATGACATGGTCACTGACATCACTCATGACATCACTGATGACATCTCAAATGACATCACTGATGACATCACTGATGACATCATCCTTGTGATAGAGTGGCAGACCTCCTCTTCCCCTAATATAACCTTTGATACACACATTCAAAAATAGAGACTAAAATGTTCAAAATAATGAACATATCAATATCAGTTACAACAACCTATTCAGTAATTCTAAGAACCACATACACATACAGTCATTCACCAACAGTCCTCTACAGTCACTCATACATGTACTCACTCATCATATGTATTCATACACCTATACATCCTGTTACACAACGTCACTCATCCATAGAGTTACTCACACACATAGTCACTCATGCTAATAAAGAATCAAATATCCATTTACTTGCATATACAGTTATACACACACCACCACACTTACTTCTACACAAACTTACATATACTTACTCTTTTAAACAATAACTTATAGAAACACATACTTATTCATACAGGAACTCTTCCAATCTCTTACTCTCACATATACTCACTTATATACACCAATAGTCACATATACTAGTTTAAAACATATGTAGTTACTCATAAAGACACTATAGAGACAGTCATTCACTCACTAACACACCCATGCACACACTCATCCACCCATACAGTCCTGCACACATGCTGTATTCAACACATACAAACAGTGAGTTACTCATTCATGCACCTATGCACTAAGTAATACCCCCCACCGAACCATACAGAAACTCAGACACTCATACTGATAAAAAACCAACTAATAACCTATATAGACACTCATGTAGCTACTCACCAACCCATGCAGCCACTTATACACAAAGTAAGAAACTGATACAGATATTTTCATATTTAAACATTACTCAGTAAGCCATGTATTCACTATGATACACTTAAACAGTCAGTTACACAAAAAATTTTTTTAAAAAAAAAGGCATCCATTTAGACACTTATATACCCATTTATTCTTCCTTTGACCTTGAGATATACATAAATATAAAAAATATTAAATTTTCTGATAAACACACAATCACTGGATGATGTCATCAGTGATGTCATCAGTGATGTCATTTGAGATGTCATCAGTGATGTCATGAGTGATGTCAGTGACCATGTCATGAGTGATGTAATATGTGACGTCATCAGTAGTGCATTGCGGGCGCGCGAGTTATAGTTAGCTGAACTAACTATAACGGGGGAATTTCAATGGTTTTTTACGAGTGAAATGTCCAGCTAACTATAACATGTGTGAAACCTTTGGTTTTTTCATTGAATTTCTAAGGTTTTTTTAATGCTAATTCCTAACTATAACGTGTGTGAAACCCATGGTTTTTTCAGTGAATTTGCAAGGTTTTTTAAATGCTAATTCCTAACTATAACGTGAGTGAAACCCATGGTTTTTTCACTGAATTTGCAAGGTTTTTTAAATGCTAATTTTTTCTTTTTTTTTCTTTTTTTTTTTTACATATTTTTATTTTAATTTTTTAAAGTCTATGGTTAAATTTTTAAAATTCTACAATATGTTATTTTTTACCATTTTTATAAAATAAACAGGTAAGATTTATTAGTATAACCTTTTTTTTTTTTTTTTTTTTTTAACGTGCGCGTACGGTAAGTGCACGTCTTGCTTTAATTACGTTAGATTTCTACGCTGTTTGCGTTCTTTTACGCAATATGCGTAGACGCGCGTCACGCGCGCACAGCGCGTAACGCGTACGCTGCACGCGCACGTTACGCGGAAGTGAAGGGGCGTGCCTGTATCGCGCATGCGCGCGTGCGCGTGTCTTTTTTACGCGCATGCGTACTTTTGCCGTAAGCGTACCGTAAGCGTACGGTAGGTCATGTGTTCAAGAAACAAGACTTTTGATTGGTTTTTACAACTTTCAGTTCTAGAACTCTCCTACACCACACCCATTCCCCTCATTTCTGCTTGTGATCCCTTAGGAGAAGGAGCTGGGTTGTCTCTGTGATACGATGGCAGAACAGCAGAGCCCTTCTGAGAGTGAGGCTAGCAGCACTACCTTGAGGCAGAGAACGAGGAAACAGAAGACCTCTTTCATATGGGATTATTTTTCTTTTCCAGAGGGCCAGCAAAAGGTAAATGCACCCTTAGTGACTTGTAAGCTGTGTAAGCGTGTACTTTCAAGAGGGAATCCCAACAGGAAGTATTCCTTCGGGAATCACACCATGTTGAGACACCTTAAGGATGTACACAGAATTATACATGCTCGACATACTGAAGGTAACCCTTCAGTAAGTCAACCAAGCACATCCACAGCAGCTCAGCCTGGACCATCATCTGCAGTGCCGAGTCCATCTTCGGCAGGTCAGGTGAGCCCTTCATCTGTGGGGGGAGCATCTCCTTTTTCTCGTCCTCTGGAAATCAACCCTCGGTTTCTGAGAGTTGAAATACGGTGCGCCACTTGTCATGATCTACTTTGTTATAGGGAGACCAGTATTTCCCTAGTGAACAATAAAATAGATCAGCACATTTGTCGTACCGTCTAATATTCCCATTCTTTCTTTCCTCTGTCCCTGCATGAACACAACATATCTTTTAAGAGCCAACCTTACCTTTCAACTTTTTTTAATATATTTTTTTAAACTTTTTTTTGTTTTTTTCTTTACCGTACGCGTACGGTACGCGTAATTATTATTTTTTTTTTTTTAAAAACACTAAAAATCAATTATCACATTACAAGGTCCTTGAGAGACTACAATGAAAAACTGAAAATGTGATTGTGGAGAAGTGGAAAAAAGGGACCATGAAATTTTTGACTTACCATAGCCACTCAAAACAATATTTATTCATTTAATTTTTTTTTTAATTGCTTAAAAAATGGTTCTAGTTTTCGAAAATTATCTATCTCAATCTGAAAAAAAAGAAAAAAGTATTAATATTTAAAAAAACATTTTATAATACAGTACACATATTTACATATTTTTCAAAAACAATTTTTTGCCTTTTTTTTGCTGTTTTCAGAATATATTGCATTTCACTATAAATTGTGAAAGCATTTGCATTCATCATTTAACAGTGGGCAAAAAAAAAATAACAATCTCAAAGATTGTATAAAAAAAGCCCAGGATCTCTTTTAACTTAAACATAACAGTATAGAAATGCATAATATTCTTTAAAAAATATCAACAAATATCAAAATTTATTTTTTTTAAATACCGTCTGACATTTTTGTTTCAGAAGTATAATCACAAAAATATATCTCAAATAACTCCATAATACATCTGGTTCCATTTCCTTTAGGCCAAATAGTAATTTTAAAATTCTTTTTTGATTAAATTTCCAATGGTAATCCAATAAAAATCTAAATTTTAAATTGTACAGATCTCACCGATTCTCTGTAACATTTTGTTTTCCGAAAGAATAATTAATAATTAAATAAGTCCACAATAGAATTGGTTACCTTTCCTCATGGCCAAATAGTAATTATAAAAATCTTTTTTGAATAAATTTCCAATGGCAATCCAATAACATTCCAAAATTTAAATTGTGCAGATGTTACCGATTTTTTCAAAATTTTTGGTTTTCCAAAGTTTCATTAAAAAATGGATAAAGTCCACATTACAATTGTTTACCTTTCCATTAGGCCAAATGATAATTTGTAAAATCATTTTTTTTGAAAATTCCAATGGTAATCCAATAAAATGGTAAAATAGTTTTGTTCAGATGTTGTCAAATCTCTCTAAAATTTAGGTTTCAGGAAGATTAGATATGAATTTGCTAAATCAAAAGGCAAACGTTGCTTAAAAATCAATTGGGAATCATTACACAGTGTCCAGCCTTTTTCACATTTAAGATAAACTGTGTAATGACCAGAAGTTACAGTAGGTCCATCATGGAAAATTATTGCAACTGTTACAAAAGATTTTCCTGAAATTGATAATTGCTGTCCTGTAAACTTCTTTATTAAAGTATCTAATTTTGAACCATCAGCTTTACAGCGTTGCATCATTAAAATTACATACTGTCCGTATTCCTTTAAAATTAACGTTGAAAACATGTCAGATTGACACTCACTGCATTCCATGCTATGATTAGCATCTTTAACTAATTTAGCAAAAGTGACTGTTTTACTTTCTGGCAATGTTAAATAAATAAACCTTTCAGAATCAACATTAGAGCCACATATATTATAACAGTTTTCACAACTATGTTCCCATTTATAAGAGAGACCAAATAAATTTTCAATGGGAACCCCTTCTTCTTCCAGTACCTGAAGAAAAAACAACAAGAATTCCTGTGCGTCTTGCTGTACATTTTGAGAAAACTGTGTTCGACCTGAACATACATCTAAAAGTTTTCTAATTTCAGTAGCACTTTCTATTTGAGTTTTATCATTACTCAGCTTTTGAAAAAGGAGACTCAACTCAGAACAGAATCTTTTTCCCTGATTTACTATTATCTGCTCTTGCACACTTTCCAGATAAAATGCAACATTCAGCACTACATTAGCGTAGCAGTTGACAACAGAGCTATTTTCAAAATGACATCCTACAACCTGTTCTTCATTTTCCTTTTTCTTTTTGCTTGCAATTACATCACTCCTCTTTTTTTTCCTCCTCTCTACATCTTCATTACAGATATTCTCATTTCTCCTTTTACGAGAAACTACACGTTTCTCCAACACAGGATACTGACCTAAATGAGGAGCATAGCTTCTTCTTAATCTATTATACTCCTTTACACAATTTGCATCAGCACTAACTTTTGAGTCATCTAAGTCTATCATGAATAAACCTGATAATGTTTTCACTCGTGACAAAGCAACATATGCCATACCTTCTTTGAACACAGTTGAACCAATGTTCACAAATGCACAATCTACAGTCAATCCTTGAGACTTGTGAATAGTTACAGCATATGCTAGAGAAAACGGAAACTGCTTCCTACGTACATATAAGTCTTTCACAAGCATGAAACGAACTGAACAACGACAAATGTCTTTAACTTCTTCTATCTGATCAAATTTCATTTTTAAACATTCAATTCCATCTTTTTTCTGATAATTAATAAAACCCACAACTCTTCCCATAGCTCCATTAACTAAACCTTTTTCAACATCCAAATTTCTCCTTAAAAATACTCTACAGTTCATGCAAACATATAGATTTTTTTCTAATCCAGCTGTTTTGGAAATGTTCTTCTCTAGTGAATCCAATTTATTTTTCAGTGTGCCTGGTAATGTGACAGTAATTCTTCCATCCTCAATTTTGTCCACTGCTTCCAATTTCCTGATATCTTCCTTTTCCAATTTCAAAAGCTCTTCATTGAATATTGAGCATTCACGTAGAGTTGGCATTAAGCAGATGACACTTTTCTTTTCTGCAATGTTCTTGTATATCTTCTCTGCAACTATTTCTTCCTTTGGAAATAAATTATGTAGCAGCCGACTCTGTAATGCTTTCGCGCCAGCTTCAGTGAGTAGTCCAATTCTGATATCTTTCAGAATACTTCCATATTCTTCATTGTTTGCTTGCCTCATATTAGTAGTAAGTTCCTTGTACTCAAAGAAGGACCAAATATTTGCATTACCGATGCTTCCCAATGACTTCTTCGTGTCTTCATGTGTCACAGTATTAAACACTGGTTGTCCTTTAACTGGAGTAAGTTGCAAAAGATCTCCAAAAACTATGACGTGTTTTCCTCCAAATAACACGTCATAGTCTGTCTTCAGAATTTGTTGCATTCTTAAATGCACAAAGGCAAGCATTAAGTTTGATACCATGCTCACCTCATCAATAATGAGAACTTGCATCTTCTTCAATACTCTTGAAACTTCCAAGCATGCTTCTCCAGTTAGCTTGTTGTATTGTATTTTGTTCTCATGCTCCACTGGTAACATTAGCAAACGATGTAAAGTGATTCCTTTTATGTTATATGCTGCTAACCCAGTTGGAGCAGTAACCACACAAGACAAAGTAGAATCCGTTTTTTGCTGTAGGTAGCTTCTGATGACTTTTATAAGGAAACTTTTTCCAGTTCCAGCTTGTCCGCTTACATACATCCTGATTGGATGAAATGATGTGCATGAGCACTCTTTTTTTTCATGTAGAAATCCGTGATCAATTTTGTTTCTGATCTCTTCATAAATTTGTTGCTGCTCTTCGTTCAGTTGTCTTTCCAAATTTTGTAAGTCTATAAATTCTTCTTGAGCTTGATTCATAGCCGTTTCCACTTCATTCATGGCTATTGATGCTTCATTTTCAACGATTGGTTGTCCTAGGGGATCTTGACTGAGTGTTCCTGAACTTTGGCTGTCCTGAGAACTGTCTCTAGCTATTTCTGCTGCAATTGTAGTTTCCTGTTCAATTTCTTCATTTAACATTTGCAGATAAGTTGAGAATGTACTGCATTGTATGCTGTCTTTGCAAGCATTAAAAGAATCTTCATAGCTTTGAAATTCTCCCAGTAGTTCATCCTCTGTACGCCATGGTTTAAACAGCTGTAAAAGAGCCAAGTAGTAAAATTCCTTTTTGTCAGTAGTGTCGCAACTCAGCTTCCTGTGATTTATCAAACTTCCTTTTGTTTGCTTCACCAAACATCCTTCCTCACCAATGACTTTATATTTTCCATTGTTGATGTCTTCTGTGGCTTTCCGTGAATAAATGTAGTTCTGCAGCACTTCATAGAGACACATGTTCTCCAGATGATGACTTCTCTTGGGATAATATGTGTCCAACATGTTTGATTTCAAAATATCTGTACTTTCTGGGTCATTCTCGGCCAAATATTCAATTTCTCCAACAGATTTCAGTACTCGATTTCTCATTGCTGCAAGGCCTAAACTTGCCCAAATTATTCTTCTTGATTTCGAGTAGAGACTTGCAGAAGATAACCTATCTGAACATTCGTAGGATCCAATTTCTCGATGCGATAACATCTTCAAACTGAAACTGTACAGCTTCTTACTGACAGTTTTCTCGTGAGAAATCTCTTCCCACATTTCCTTCAATTCTGTTTTTTCAGATTTAGTAATGTAAGACGTTACATATCGAGCAACAGCAATGGAATTGTCAGCTACATACTGAATATCCATGTTAGCATTCCACATGGATAAAATGACTGGGTTGTAGTCATTTATATTTTTTGATTCTTCTTTTCTTTTTATGTTGTAGGTATTCTTAGGTGATTTTCTTGTGATAGTATGTCTCACAGATGACATAAAACTGTTTACTCTTCCATTTGAAAGAACAGGTCTAGGAAATCCAAATCGACATTTAGTGTAGTATTTATCTTTGCTCTTGTATTTCCGTCGACAGTATTTTCCACACCGATGACTTTGGAAACGTAAAACTTGCTCCTTTAACTTTTTCTCTTCTGTGCTTTTTGGTATAGCACATGTTGCATATTCTTCAATGTAAGATAACACTGCTTCATCAGCATCTGTTCCAAACTTTGGGGCATCCTTGATCCACAACAGCATATGAATATGAGGAGCACCTCTTGCCTGGTACTCTTTTCTCCAAAAGAAATCCACTACTTCTCCTAGAGGTGGATTTTTTTTATTGCAGATGAACGACATCATAGCCTCAAATCTATGATTGAAATATCTGCAAACATTAACCGGATCCAATGAGCACAGTTCTCCTGCTGTCTTGTATTCGATGTTTTTAATGTTTGAATTTGCCTCTCGTAGAAAATCCAGTAAATCATCCCAAGCGTACTCAGCACAGCTTAGGGTAACGAACCATGTTGGTGTTCCTAAATTCCGTAACATGCATTTTAATTCACCATGGCGTCTGTACCAATATTCATTTGTCCCACGCTGACAAGCCATCAGATTGATCAGTTGTGTTTCCAAATGATCATCTCGGTGCTGCACTTTCTCCATAAAATCCTTAGCAGACACATTTTGTAAATGTACTCCACTTTTTAAAATGTGATTTACTGCATAAGACAGTGCAGACAAGTCGCTTTCAAATAAAAGATGGAACAAATAAGGAATACTTTGTCGAAATCTGGGATATTCAGCATATAGTCTTGTAGTCCGATACTCAGAAGCTGGAATCTGTTCCGGACGTTCATCGTATCGTCCTCCTTTTCCTTTAGGAAACAGCTGGGGAAAACATCGAGCTTCCAAGCTCTCCTCCCATACACTCACGGGAGTTCCTTTTGCTTTCTTCATCTGAAATAGATCAATATTGTCTCCCATAACTTCTTTTGAATGAAGAGGATGTATGCTAAAATGTTCATAAATTTCTTCTTCCTTTGACTTGTCCACTTTTTCAATTTGTCCAGTTGGTGTTTCTGTGTCTTCTTGTAAATCTTCTTCTTCTTCTTCTTCTATATAAATTGATTCATACCATTTGTTATTCCTTTTCAAATACAAATTTGCTCTTTGTACTTTCCGTACATCTACCAGCTCCTGCCAAATCTTCTTATTCTTTGTAGGTACACCATTAACCAGAATAATTAATGGTTCAGTTTCCAAAGTATCCGCATCAATAGTTTCCATATTTTTTTTCAAATCCAAGGGCAAATACACCACTCTTCCTTTTAAACCTCTCAGTAAATCTGAAGGAGGTAATTTACCAGTTTTGGGCTCCATACGTACTATGGTCTGGAACGGATGAACACATTGAATAAGTATAGACTCATATGTATTTAATTCAGAAAGTTCTGCAGGAATAGCATCCAATTCTAAATTATTATGTACAGCTCTGGTCGGCATTCTATTTTCCTCTAACTTGTTGTAACAGTATTTACAAATACGCTGATCTTCACCCAATTCAAAACAATTTTCAAGAAATATATATGTGGCAAAATCCTTCCACTTATAATTATCTTCATTTTCACTCTTTCTGTAGAGATCAACATTCCTAGTTTGTTTTCTATAATGAGTTCTGCGGCAACAAATACAAGTAATATTTGGTCTTTCATTAGAGATTATTGCAAATTTTGTTATGTGATCATTAAATGTCTTACTTACAGAGGGTTCTACATTCTCTTCCACTTCTTCCTCATTTACTGTGTCCTTTTCTGCACTGTTTTGTTCAGGACCAAAGTAACAAAACTGAATTTCATCAACAACCTTCTCTACATCTGATACCGATCCACGGAACAGAGCCCTATTCAATTCATCTAACTTTATTGCTGGACTTTTAGCAAAATACAACCGTCTCACAAACTTTCTCATTTCAGTATGATGAACAGCCAGCATCCTAAAATGATGGAAAACACTATTACACACTTTTCTAGATAGACAAGCCAGAGAATGACCCTGCAAACCAGTATTCTCTCTCACTCTGCATGGATCCAGACTTTGAAGCACCTTAATTTTCTGTTTTACACTTTTTTTACTATATTCTCTTAGAAACTCACGAAATTTATCAATAGATTCCTGACGCACAGTGCAAATACTACTACAATTCCAAGTGTACACTGGGGCTTTAGGACGTCTCCCCATAGCCTCATCCGCCATCACTTGTACCTCATCTCTTGGAACCATTATCTCCTTCTCCATTATGCAACCATTTTTTACTTCGTAAGCACGACCTCTGGTGTCAACTGCATGCAGCAAACTATTACTTTGAAAATAGCTCTCTTCATTAAAAATAGGTTCACTACTTGAACTATGCATCCATTTTCCTAAAAACACTTTAGAAAAGTTTGTTCTGTTCACTACTCTTTTCCTTTTGCTTTGTGATTTCAGTACATTAACCATTTTATCTAATGTACGCATCCTATTCAAAATTAAAATGAATAGTTTCCTTTTTAATTCTAATGCCTTTGCTGCAATGGCTTCAATTTCTTTTTTTCTCTTATAAAACTTAGCCTTTTGCTTATATTTCTTCACATCCTTTATCAAATTGGACATAACTCTTCTCTGAAACATTTTTCTACGTATCTCTTTAAACGCTGTTTTTCTGTTTAAGTTAATCTTTTTAGTTGCAGAAGGTATATTTGCATTAACTAAATTCTCAATTTTTTCCTGTCCTTTTCGATTGAAATCATTCTTTCCAGTACAGACATTTTGTACATTTTTCCTTTTTTTGAATATGTTCTTTAGAACATTTTTTGTCTGCTTACCAGAAGATTTTTTCTTTTTCCCAACATGAGCATCTCCAACTAACTTAGGTCCTCCAGTTGTCTTCAAATATAGGTTTTTTTTGTGGTCTTTCTTTACTCTGGATTTTGTAGGCATCTTAAATTTTGTTCACTGCTCTTCAGCAATACCTGAAAAAAACTAAAAAAAAAATCCTTTATTTTATTTAAATATATTACTACATTTTTTATGTTCTTTAGAAATCTTAAAATACTATAAACCCCTTTCCTATAAATGTAAATCACAATAACACCTTCACCAATTAAATATCTAAAAACAATTCCTGTGTGCACACAGAGTCATGCTTTGAAATTAGGCAGAAAACGAAATTTCTTTGCCAATTTTAAAGCACACTTACTACTCTTTTTTTTGGCAAGTGATAATCACTTTTACAGACTGACACATTATGAATCCACTTTTCAGATTCTTAAAAAAGCACATGTCCAAACTGCTTTTTCAGACCAGCACCATTTGTAACCTGGGTGTCTGCCTACACTCCAGCAAGGGCAACCAGCCTTAGTGATGCTGAATGTATTTGCATTACTGACTGAAACCTCAAACCCCACTCGCTTGTGAATACTGTGCATGATTCCACATGGTAAGCAGCTGGGTGTGTGCTAAGAGTCTGCTTCTGCACCAAAAAATGGCTCCCCCTTTCAATCTAATGCAACTGTGAAATCACCAGAGCAATACGCAATAAATCTCTGCCTGTAATTCCTATTTGCACACAGAGACATGTTTTCACATTAGTCACAAAACGAAATTTCTTTGCCAATTTGAAAGCACACTTACTACTCTTTTTTTTGGCAAGTGATAAACACTTTTACAGACTGACACATTATGAATCCACTTTTCAGATTCTTAAAAAAGCACATGTCCAAACTGCTTTTTCAGACCAGCACCATTTGTAACCTGGGTGACTGCCTACACTCCAGCAAGGGCAACCAGCCTTAGTGATGCTGAATGTATTTGCATTACTGACTGCAACCTCAAACCCCACTCGCTTGTGAATACTGTGCATGATTCCACAGGGTAAGCAGCTGGGTGTGTGCTAAGAGTCTGTTTCTGCACCAAAAAATGGATCCCCCTTTCCATCTAATGCAACTGTGAAATCACCAGAGCAATACGCAATAAATCTCTGCCTGTAATTCCTATTTGCACACAGAGTCATGTTTTCACATTAGTCACAAAACGAAATTTCTTTGCCAATTTGAAAGCACACTTACTACTCTTTTTTTTGGCAAGTGATAATCACTTTTACAGACTGACACATTATGAATCCACTTTTCAGATTTTTTAAAAAGCACATGTCCAAACTGCTTTTTCAGACCAGCACCATTTGTAACCTGGGTGACTGCCTACACTCCAGCAAGGGCAACCAGCCTTAGTGATGCTGAATGTATTTGCATTACTGACTGAAACCTCAAACCCCACTCGCTTGTGAATACTGTGCATGATTCCACATGGTAAGCAGCTGGGTGTGTGCTAAGAGTCTGCTTCTGCACCAAAAAATGGCTCCCCCTTTCCATCTAATGCAACTGTGAAATCACCAGAGCAATACGCAATAAATCTCTGCCTGTAATTCCTATTTGCACACAGAGTCATGTTTTCACATTAGTCACAAAACGAAATTTCTTTGCCAATTTGAAAGCACACTTACTACTCTTTTTTTTGGCAAGTGATAAACACTTTTACAGACTGACACATTATGAATCCACTTTTCAGATTCTTAAAAAAGCACATGTCCAAACTGCTTTTTCAGACCAGCACCATTTGTAACCTGGGTGACTGCCTACACTCCAGCAAGGGCAACCAGCCTTAGTGATGCTGAATGTATTTGCATTACTGACTGAAACCTCAAACCCCACTCGCTTGTGAATACTGTGCATGATTCCACATGGTAAGCAGCTGGGTGTGTGCTAAGAGTCTGCTTCTGCACCAAAAAATGGCTCCCCCTTTCCATCTAATGCAACTGTGAAATCACCAGAGCAATACGCAATAAATCTCTGCCTGTAATTCCTATTTGCACACAGAGTCATGTTTTCACATTAGTCACAAAACGAAATTTCTTTGCCAATTTGAAAGCACACTTACTACTCTTTTTTTTGGCAAGTGATAAACACTTTTACAGACTGACACATTATGAATCCACTTTTCAGATTCTTAAAAAAGCACATGTCCAAACTGCTTTTTCAGACCAGCACCATTTGTAACCTGGGTGACTGCCTACACTCCAGCAAGGGCAACCAGCCTTAGTGATGCTGAATGTATTTGCATTACTGACTGAAACCTCAAACCCCACTCGCTTGTGAATACTGTGCATGATTCCACATGGTAAGCAGCTGGGTGTGTGCTAAGAGTCTGCTTCTGCACCAAAAAATGGCTCCCCCTTTCCATCTAATGCAACTGTGAAATCACCAGAGCAATACGCAATAAATCTCTGCCTGTAATTCCTATTTGCACACAGAGTCATGTTTTCACATTAGTCACAAAACGAAATTTCTTTGCCAATTTGAAAGCACACTTACTACTCTTTTTTTTGGCAAGTGATAAACACTTTTACAGACTGACACATTATGAATCCACTTTTCAGATTCTTAAAAAAGCACATGTCCAAACTGCTTTTTCAGACCAGCACCATTTGTAACCTGGGTGACTGCCTACACTCCAGCAAGGGCAACCAGCCTTAGTGATGCTGAATGTATTTGCATTACTGACTGAAACCTCAAACCCCACTCGCTTGTGAATACAGTGCATGATTCCACATGGTAAGCAGCTGGGTGTGTGCTAAGAGTCTGCTTCTGCACCAAAAAATGGCTCCCCCTTTCCATCTAATGCAACTGTGAAATCACCAGAGCAATACGCAATAAATCTCTGCCTGTAATTCCTATTTGCACACAGAGTCATGTTTTCACATTAGTCACAAAACGAAATTTCTTTGCCAATTTGAAAGCACACTTACTACTCTTTTTTTTGGCAAGTGATAAACACTTTTACAGACTGACACATTATGAATCCACTTTTCAGATTCTTAAAAAAGCACATGTCCAAACTGCTTTTTCAGACCAGCACCATTTGTAACCTGGGTGACTGCCTACACTCCAGCAAGGGCAACCAGCCTTACTGATGCTGTATGTATTTGCATTACTGAGTCCAACCTCAAACCCTTAAAGTATTCTTTATTTATACCAGTACACCTTAATTTATCGTGACAACATAGTCCATATTATTTTACATGTTCCTCACATTTAAATTTCTCCCAAAAAAGAAAATAATAAACACAACTTCAACAAAAAGAATTGCATTTCGATTATTCATTTCTTAATTTACCATATACATCCCCTCTCAAACTCTAAACTCACCTTTAAAATTAGTTAGTTGTGAAAGAAATGTGGCACTCAAACAGCAGATTATCAGAGCCAGGATCTCTGTTCTCTACACCTCTCTCCTCTCAGCAGAACCAGATAATGGCAAAGTTTCCCTCTATTTTTCCACACATATACATGTAAGTTTCAAATCTCAGTGCTTCCCCCTTTTTTTCAAATGTAATCACACATTTTTATTGGTTGAAAACCAACCCTTTTCCAAAAGTACCCTTCCCCCAACTTGACTTCTGCCTAGTACCCTTCCCCCAACTTGACTTCTGCCTGCTACCATAGCAACAGCTCATGGAACACTGCTGTGTGGAGTTAGGTCAGAAGTTCACCAAACAATGTTTCAATTCCACAGAGCAGGAGTGCTTGACTTTTCAAACCTAACAGCAAATCCATAGTACTGTTCTTTGGTAACACATTTTTCTGTACCAATACAAAACATGCTTCTATAAATTTACACATACAGCCTAGTTTTTAGTGTAGAATGGTATGAAACAGCCAATCAGTTCTTTTTTTTAAAAAAAAATATGTATGCCTCCATTTCCAAACTGTCTTTCATTTCTTTTTCCCATTCTACTGAAATACACCTCCTGAGTGCATCCAGTTCTCCTTGGAAGATGTTCACAGTGTGGATTGTAGGACACAGCTATGTCTTCTGGAATGAAAAGTATGCAGAGAAAACAGGTATGGTGAGAGACCTTGCTTTGCCAAATGTAGACATTAAATGGATTGGTCAGAGAGGGTTAAAGTGGCACCAATTGATGCCATTGGTGAAATCCTTCATGCAAATCCAACACCCTGACCTCATAATAGTGCACTGTGGTGGCAATGACCTAGGCACTTTGACTGGGGTAGGTCTGGAAATGTTTATGAAGGACACCTTTGCACAACTGTTTTCACTTTTCCCTAAAACTGCCTTTGTGTTTTCTAACATATGCCAAAGGCAAAAATGGAACGGGTCCAATCATTTCTGTCCGCAGATAGACAAAGCAAGAAAGCACGTCAACAAATCTGTTTCTGCTTTCCTCCGTGACTATGGTATGGGTTCCATTTACCACAACAACTTGCGTTTCGACATGCAAGACATTTATAGAGGAGATGGTGTGCACTTCAATGATGAAGGGAACAGAGTCTTCCTCTTGAACCTTAGACTCTGCATCGGTACTTACTTGTAGGTGCCACTAAAAAATCACTTAATAAACACAGATAGAGCCCCCTAATATCTAAACACTTAAATCTGCATTTCATTTCTTTTTTTTTTTTTTTTTTTTACCGTACGCGTACCGTACGCGTACCCCGCGATTTTTTTTAAAATCAATAAATGTTTTCTTTGTACTTTTCTGTCCTTCTTTGACCCCCTTACAAATGTTAGGGGGTCTGTAACTCTCCTCCTTGCCCCCTTTTCAAGATATCACTCTTTTTTTTCTGAGTGAAACACACGAAATGGCGGCCGCCGCTTCCTGGTTTCGACCGATTCAAATGTTTACTAAGATCTAAGAGCCAATCAGAATCGCGCTCGCGCACGCCACCGTACGCGTACGGTAAGCGTACCGTAAGCGCACCGTAAGCTGGCTCAGATATATATATTAATTTAAAGGCTATTTCCTCAGAATCTACTGAACAGATTTACACCAAACCTACAAAAGGCACTTCCTTGACCTGAGGACTACCTCTCTGCCAAATTTCTAGTAATTCTGTTCAGCCGTTCGGGCTGTAGCTGTGTCTAAAGGTCCTATGGAAAAATGCATGGAAAAAACGCGTTTTGGGACCCCCCTTTTATCTCAGCCCCCGCTTGACGAATCCCCCCGAGACTTTCAGGGTAGGAGCGGAGCGTAGCGCCCCACCTATTTTGAAAAATTCGCGAGGATTCGTCGACCGGCGCCAAAGTTATTCAAAATAGAATGTTGCGGATTTCCTATGGAAACGTGGTCCTAACTATAACTACCTACTGGCGACCGCCAGTAGGTAATATATATATATATATAAATATATATATATATATATATATATATATATATATATATATATATATATTCACTGAAAAAAACAGAGGTTTCACACACGTTATAGTTAGCTGAACATTTTACTCGTAAAAAACCAATGAAATTTCCCCGTTATAGTTAGTTCAGCTAACTATAACTCACGCGCCCGCAATCCACTGCTGATGACGTCACATATTACATCACTCATGACATGGTCAGTGACATCACTGATGACATCACTGATGACATCTCAAATGACATCACTGATGACATCACTGATGACATCATCCAGTGAGTATGTGTTTTTGAAAAATTTCAATATGTTTAATATATATAGGGAAAGGCCTGTTTAAGAATGAGTGGGTGTACAAGTGTGTAAATGGATGATTTTCTGTGGTGCATAACATGATTCTTTAAGTTAGTCATTAAATGTATCTTACTGCAGACTAGTGACTAAACTGTGTAAATGTGTGTATGTGTCTGTATGTTGGTGTATAAGTGGCTGCATGGTTTTGAGAATACCTATATGAGTGTCTATATGGGTTATTGATTGGTTGTCTGAGTATCTGTATGGGTGCCTGAGTGTTTGTGTGGGTAGGGTGTGTGTCACTCTATGCATAGATGTGTGAGTGGGTGATTCTATGGGTGCATGGTTTTAAGACTGCATCTGTGATGGACTGTATGGTTGGGTGAGTGTATGTATAGGTGTGTTAGGGATTTAATGTATATCTCAGTGGTACATGTGTGACTAACTACATATGTGAAAGGCAGTATATATGCGTGTAAGAGTATATAAGTGGGTAGATGTGAGAGTGTGTGATTGTGAGAGTGACTGTATGGATGAGTGTGTGCTTGTATCAATGATTCTCTAAGAGCGTAAGAATGTGATACTATTTTTATGAGTAAGTGAACTTGAGTGTGTTTCACTGCCTAGGTGAGTAAATGGGAGTGTGATTATTTGCATGATTGAGTAAGTGTGAGAGTACCTCTATGGATGATTGGTAGTGTGTGAGTGTCTATATAGGTGTGTGTATAAATGCATATGATACTTTTGTATGGAGTGACTGTAAGTATGAGTGACTGTACAGGTGAGTGTGTGGAGGTGTATGTAGACCTAAGAGTTAATAATTGGGTATGTAGTTATTGGTATTGCAGTATGTATGGTTTTGAGAATGGAACTCTTAAATTTGTAGTCGGTGTATCAAAGGTTATATTAGAGTGTGAGAAGATGTGCTACTCTATCACAAGGATGATGTCATCAGTGATGTCATCAGTGATGTCATTTGAGATGTCATCAGTGATGTCATCAGTGATGTCACTGACCATGTCATGAGTGATGTAATATGTGACGTCATCAGCAGTGGATTGCGGGCGCGCGAGTTATAGTTAGCTGAACTAACTATAACGGGGGAATTTCATTGGTTTTTTACGAGTAAAATGTCCAGCTAACTATAACGTGTGTGAAACCTCTGGTTTTTTCAGTGAATTTGCAAGGTTTTTTAAATGCTAATTCCTAACTATAACGTGTGTGAAACCTACGGTTTTTTCAGTGAATTTGCAAGGTTTTTTAAATGCTAATTCCTAACTATAACGTGTGTGAAACCTATGGTTTTTCAGTGAATTTCAAAGGTTTTTTAAATGCTAATTTTTGTATTTTTTAATTATATTTTTTAAATATTTATTTTTCAAAAACTTCCCTATGTATACATTTATATATTATCTGTATCCTTTAATTTGGTGTGGTTCATTTTTTTTTTTAAGTTTTAATTAAGATAAAGTTGAACAGCATAGTTAATATCTTCTATTAAGTTATGTCCACTTTTTTTTTTTATATAAATTCTTAGGGTGCGCGCTCAGAGCGCGCACCTAGTACGTTTGCGTAAATTTTTCATGAATTCCGGCGTACGTTATTTACGTACGCATACATACGTTTTACTGCGCGCTCGGAGCGCGCACCTAGTACGCATGCGTACGTACGCATGCTTACGTGCGTCATACGTACTCCATGCGGTACACTTCCGTATACGCGTAGAGTACGCGCGCTGACGTTGACGCATACGCGCGTGCTGCGTATGCGCGTTACGTACGCGCATAGTATGTAAGCGCATGCGCGCATACGCGTTCGCGCATGAGTAATTGTACCGTGCGCGCGGGAGCTTGCTCGGTGCGTGCACCTCAGGGTATGTGATGAATAAAACAACACTTCTAATTGGTTTTCATTACTTTCAGTTTCATATTGTTTCAATACCACACCCAATCCCCTCATGGCAAGTCATGTGATGAAGAAACATCACTTTTCATTGGTTCAAAGTACTTTTAGTTCCAGATTCTTCCAAAATCACACCCACCCCCCTCATTGTTAGTTCTGATTCCCTAGGAGAAGGAGCTAATCTGTGTGTTGAGATACAATGGCAGAGCAGCAGCCATCTTCTGAGAGTGAACAGGACACTCTTGAGAGACAGAGGCAGAGGAAGCAAAAGCAGAAAGACTCCTTTATATGGCAGTTTTTCACTTTTCCAGAGGGACAAAAGAAGGTGAATGCACCAAAGGTCACCTGCAAACTGTGTCAGCGCGTCTTGTCACGTGGGAATCGTAACAAGAAGTATTCTTTTAGTATTCATACTATGACAAGGCACGTTGAGGCAATGCATCCAGTGACTTTTCGTCGAGCTTCTGGAGCACACCCTCCACCTGCTCAGCCGACGACATCTGCAGCAGCTCAGCCGAGCACATCTTCGGCAGCTCAGGTAAGCACTTCTTCTGCAGTGGTGCCTTCACCTTCTTCCACACCTCTGGATATTCGTCCTTGTTTTGGGAGGATGAGTACACACTGCATGGATTGTGGTCTTCTTATTTCTTTGGGTGAGAGCAGTATTGATCTCATTCAAAGAAAATTTGAGGAGCATCCTTGCGAGAGGCCATAATTTTCTTATTTTTTTTTTCGTTTTTCTCTTCCTCTGTCCCTACATTAACTCAAGGGCTCTTTTTAGAGCCACCTAAAATCAAAACACCACAACTTGTTTTTTAGAATCTATTTCTTTTTTTTTTTTTTAGAGTGCGCGCACCCAGCGCGCACCCAATGGGTTTTAAAAAAAATAAATCATTTTTTTCACCTTTAGTAAACCTTCAGGAACTCCCTGAGAAAGAGAGGGGAGTGGCAAAGTAATTAAAAAAGAGATGGTGTACATTTCACAGATGAAGGGAAGAGAGTCTTCCTATTAAACTTTAAACTCTGCATCAGTATTTATGTATAGGTACCCAAAAAACATAATAGCTCAGTTTAGTGCTGCATTTGAATTGGCTGTATTTACAAGGAGAGGAAAAGACACACAAAGAGGCTTATCCTCTCCTTGTAAATATGGAAAAGCACCCTGCGCAACTAGTTCGTCAAGAAAATTGACGTAGTGGTGGCGCAGGTGGCTTGTAAAGGTGCCCCAGAGAAGTTAAGGAAATTAAGGGTAAAACAGACAAACCAAGAGTGACAGATACAGACACAGAGAGCAAACAACTGAGAAGGAGTAAGGCAGTTAAAAATATTAAGACATATGGATACAGAAAAAGAAACATGGATGAAAAATTAGTGATGGAGGTAGTAAAGGTAGGGGAGTAGTATAGAAGGAGTGAGGAAGTTACAAAAGAGTAGTAAAGCAGGAAGAGAGAGTGAGAAGATAAATGAGAAAAGTAGAGTAAGGAGAGGTGAAGAAAAGGAAGCATGAAACGAAACCAGTGTCACATACAGATATGTTAAACTTACCTGAACATCAAAATAAATAATTTAGAATTAAATGTTTTTATTTAATTGCAAAGATAACTGAATAACATCTTCTAAATTTTCTTTCTAGTTCTGAAAAAAAGAAAAAAAGTATTAATATTCAACAATACACTTTATTAAACAGTACATGTTTATTCATATTTAGCAAAGCAATTTATTGCCCTTTTTTTGCTGTTTTCAGAATGTTTTGATTTTCACTGAAAATAGTGAAATCAATTGTATTCATCATTTAACAGCGGGCAAAAAAAAAAACAATCTGAAAGATTGTTTAAAAAAGCCCCAAATGTATCCTCACTAAAACATACTTTAATAGAAATGTTAAAAATACCTTTTAAGAAGAATAACAATTTCCAAAAAATAACGTCTGTAAACCTTGTTGCAAAAGAACATTTTCCAAAATAATATCTGTCAAAGAAGTCCACAATTGTTTGTTTTACCTTTCCTTACGGCCAAATGGTAAGTTTAAAATCTCTTTTGAGCGAAATATCCAATTTAAATCCTTTTAAATTTTAATAATGCTTTCTTCCAATGATGATGTTAGTATTTAAAATTTGGGTTTCAGAAAAATTAGGTAACAATTGGGTAAATCATAAGGCAAACGTTTCTTGAAAATCAATTGAGAATCATTACACAGTGTCCATCCTTTTTCACATTTAAGATAAACTGTGTAATGACCAGAAGTTATAGAAGGTCCATCATGAAAAATTATTGCAACTGCAACAAAAGTTTTTCCAGATATTGATAATTGTTGTCCTGTAAACTTCTTTATTAAAGTGTCCAATTTTGAACCATCAGCTCTACAACGTTGCATCATAAAAATTACATACTGTCCATATTTCTTTAAAAATAACGTTGACAACATGTCTGATTTACATTGAGAACATTCCATGTTGTGATTAGCATCTTTAACTAATTTACTAAAAGTCACTGTTTTACTCTCTGGTAATGGTAAGTATATGAACCTTTCAGAATCAACATTACTACTGCTTGTGTTCATACAGTTATCACAACAATGTTCCCATTTATAAGAGACACCAAATACATTTTCTACTTCTACCCCTTCATCTTCCAGTACCATCAGGATATACATCAAGAATTCCTGTGCATCTTGCTGGACATTTTGGTGCCAATTACGATCCGGTAAAAAAATTCCCCGTGCGACTCGTATCCGGTCTTTTTACCGTACCAATCGTACAAGTGCCGTACGAACTGGCAATCACGATTCGCATGGTAAAAAGTCCTTACGAACCGCATTGGGAATATTTCCCCACACGTCCTTGGGTCGGAAAATGTGTCCAACACGTCCTCGGACGATTTACCTTACAAACGTGAAAAGTCAAGTCCGACCGAGGAATCACGATCCATCCCGTGCGTCCGAGGTCACAACCGTATGGAAAAAACACCGTCCGCACCGAACTCCTACAGCAACCATGGAGACATGTGCCCGCATACGCGCCCAACACTACCCCCAGCCCCCGTACGTCCGACACGTACCCCCGTGTATGTACACCCCCACCCGTCTATGTACACCCCAGTACGTTCCAGTCGTACCCCCACCCCAGTACGTGTCATACCCCCGTGTACCCCCACCCCAGTACGTGTCGTCCCACCGACTATGTACACCCCAGTACCTTCCAGTCGTACCCCCACCCCAGTACGTGTCGTCCCACCGACTATGTACACCCCAGTACCTTCCAGTCGTACCCCCACCCCAGTACGTGTCGTCCCACCGACTATGTACACCCCAGTACCTTCCAGTCGTACCCCCACCCCAGTACGTGTCGTACCCCCGTGTACCCCCACCCCAGTACGTGTCGTACCACCATCTATGTACACCCCAGTACGTTCCAGTCGTACCCCCACCCCAGTACGTGTCGTCCCACCGTCTATGTACACCCCAGTACGTTCCAGTCGTACCCCCACCCCAGTACGTGGCGTACCTCCGTCTATGTACACCCCAGTACGTTCCAGTCGTACCCCCACCCCAGTACGTGTCGTCCCACCGTCTATGTACACCCCAGTACGTTCCAGTCATACCCCCACCCCAGTACGTGGCGTACCTCCGTCTATGTACACCCCAGTACCTTCCAGTCGTACCCCCACCCCAGTACGTGTCGTACCCCCGTGTACCCCCACCCCAGTACGTGTCGTCCCACCGTCTATGTACACCCCAGTACGTTCCAGTCGTACCCCCACCCCAGTACGTGTCGTCCCACCGTCTATGTACACCCCAGTACGTTCCAGTCGTACCCCCACCCCAGTACGTGGCGTACCTCCGTCTATGTACACCCCAGTACGTTCCAGTCGTACCCCCACCCCAGTACGTGTCGTCCCACCGTCTATGTACACCCCAGTACGTTCCAGTCGTACCCCCACCCCAGTACGTGGCGTACCTCCGTCTATGTACACCCCAGTACCTTCCAGTCGTACCCCCACCCCAGTACGTGTCGTCCCACCGTCTATGTACACCCCAGTACGTTCCAGTCGTACCCCCACCCCAGTACGTGTCGTCCCACCGTCTATGTACACCCCAGTACGTTCCAGTCGTACCCCCACCCCAGTACGTGGCGTACCTCCGTCTATGTACACCCCAGTACCTTCCAGTCGTACCCCCACCCCAGTACGTGTCGTACCCCCGTGTACCCCCACCCCAGTACGTGTCGTACCACCGTCTATGTACACCCCAGTACCTTCCAGTCGTACCCCCACCCCAGTACGTGTCGTCCCACCGTCTATGTACACCCCAGTATGTTCCAGTCGTACCCCCACCCCAGTACGTGGCGTACCTCCGTCTATGTACACCCCAGTACGTTCCAGTCGTACCCCCACCCCAGTACGTGTCGTCCCACCGTCTATGTACACCCCAGTATGTTCCAGTCGTACCCCCACCCCAGTACGTGGCGTACCTCCGTCTATGTACACCCCAGTACCTTCCAGTCGTACCCCCACCCCAGTACGTGGCGTACCCCCGTGTACCCCCACCCCAGTACGTGTCGTACCACCGTCTATGTACACCCCAGTACCTTCCAGTCGTACCCCCACCCCAGTACGTGTCGTCCCACTGTCTATGTACACCCCAGTACGTTCCAGTCGTACCCCCACCCCAGTACGTGTCGTACCCCCGTGTACCCCCACCCCAGAACGTGTCGTACCACCGTCTATGTACACCCCAGTACGTTCCAGTCGTACCCCCACCCCAGTACGTGTCGTACCCCCGTGTACCCCCACCCCAGTACGTGTCGTACCACCGTCTATGTACACCCCAGTACGTTCCGGTCCTACCCCCAACACAACCTCCTAAGTACGGAGCGCACCCCAGGCCCCAACATCACCACCGCATGGACGAGTCGTACCAAGTCACATACAAGGACAGCACCGTACAACCAAATGGCCCATGTACACACCGTACACACGCTCAAAACGCACGGACACAACCAGGACAAAACAAAACAACACAAGAATACACCATTCGAATGGCACAAAGCCACTAAACATGGCCAACAACCACTAAAACAACACATTCACTGACCTGCAACTGCCAAAAACAAACAGAGGCCAAATACACCACCACTCCTTATAACCAACCCACCCAAGATTCAAACACAGCCACACCCACCAATGGACCAATAAAAAGGGCCCACACACACAAACCATGAGCCTTTGCAACAGACTCACTGCTGCCAGACACCACAGAACCACACTACAAGCTACAACACACCTTACACTTGCACACCTTCACACAACCACCCTCACAAATACCCCCTCATCACATTCACACACACACACAACCATCCACACCCCCCCCCAACATCCACACACCCCCCCCACCATCCCCACCCACACCCCTCACCATGCCCACCACCAAGAATCCAAAGTTCAGTAACCGAGAATTGGAGGTCCTTGTTGATCAAATCCTCAGAGTCGAGCCACAGATCTTTGGAACATTGGTCAGAAGCACCAGCCTGGCAGCAAAAACTGCCATGTGGCAGACCATCGTCGATGCTGTGAATGCTGTTGCGGACACCAGACGGACCAAGCAGGAATGCCAGAACAGGTGGTACGATCTGCGGAGGAGGGTCCGAGCCAAGAGGCAGGATGAACACGACCAGGCCAACGCCACCGGAGGAGGGCCCTCCCGCAGACCCGTACACTACCATCCCTGGGAGGAGAGGGTGATGGCCATACTGCCGGTGGAGGCAGTCGAAGGATTAGAAGGACTCCGAGACCCGGGTGAGTACACAAACAACGCACCTCACAAGGGGGGAACGGCATCCACAACCAAAATCACCAACAGGCACGCAACCACCACAAGCCATCGCATGACTCAACCACACTCCATGAGCACGCACATGCCACTGCTGCCACCATGCCCCATGCACCCAGCTGGACAATGTCAAGTCACAGGCCACAGAAGACAACAACACATGACACGGTAACCCGGATGGCGGGAGGCTGGGCCCAAAAAAGCACATAGTGCAACTCACAAGCAGACAACAATTCACTCTACCCATATGGCCTAGGTCACAGCCAGACAAACAGTGTGTCCCAACACAGGAATGACTTGCCAGCAAATGGCGGACGCCTTGCATCAACACATGGGGGTGAAGGCACTGTTTTGCACAGGACAGCAGCTAATGAACAGCCAACATTGTGAACGAGTGGCAGCACACACCACCACAGCAGCAGCGCACTGACACAGACACTACACCCAATGGGTGCATGGAGATCAGAAACAAACTCACATCAACAATCCAAGGGCCACTCAAAGATCTGCTAACAGTGTGTGCCCAGGAAGCTGGGCCGAGGTGACAGAGGGTGACACACGGAGGGAGGGAGAGGGGGACAGAGAGGGAGGGAGAGGGGGACAGAGAGGGAGGGAGAGGGGGACAGAGATGGAGGGAGAGGGGGACAGAGATGGAGGGAGAGGGGGACAGAGAGGGAGGGAGACGGACAGAGGGAGGAGGCTGACACACGGAGGGAGGGAGAGGGGGACTGAGAGGGAGGGAGAGGGGGACAGAGATGGAGGGAGAGGGGGCCAGAGATGGAGGGAGAGGGGGACAGAGAGGGAGGGAGAGGGGGAAAGAGATGGAGGGAGAGGGGGACACAGAGGGAGCGAGACACAGGGAGAGCCAATCAGCCGTGTTGCGTGTGTGAATGTCTGCTCGTCAGCAGGTAGACTGCGTGCATGTAGACAAGGGTGGCCAGTGCCAGAAGCCCCCCTCTTCACCATGGCAAAACACATGGCCATGTCACAACCTGTTCACGAGCACAAGGCCAGCTACCTGGATCACATAAGTGTGTGGATCCACTCCATGTGCACATGTACAGTGCATGGCTCGCCACACCTGCCCACTCCACTGCTGACTGCAGTCACACTTGACGCAGCAAGTAAGACTGTGCCACACATAGTTAAAGGGGCCAAAGTGGTGCCCAAGGGACACACCCATGCTCAAGTGCACTGTGAGTGGAATGCAAGACCAATCCTAATTCCAAGAGGAAATGTGCCAACTTAGAAAATGATGAAACATGGATGTTGCATGGACAAAAATTAACATTGTCTCTCTCACACACAGGTCAACGTCGTGGTGCACCCCCCAACACTGGGGGGGAACACTCACAGGACCTGGATCTGCAGGAGCCCGATCCCGCCGGCAGCGACCACTCTCACCACTCTGCGGACGACCCCGACCAACCTGGCCCCTCTGGTGTCCAACCACCTGCAGCACCTGCGTCAGGTACAACTGTGCCAACCACCACCCCCACTCCTGCCACATCCCAGGAGACACCCAGGATCCCTGCCCCAACACCACAATGCAGCCAGGCTGGCCAGGAGGGACACGGTGTCCCGGGCACCCAGGAGGAGGCAGGCGACAACGCCAATGCCACTCCTCAGGGGTCCCGGAGACCCCATGTGCCCACAAGGGCAGGCCAGGCGCAAGTGGGCAGGGGTGGTGGGAGTGGAGGACGGCGGAGGCGCGAGCCTGACCAGTTGGCTGGGGATCCCGCATTGTCCCATGTCCGTAACATCCTGGACACATACCGGGAGGACACCACGGGCATGGCCCAGGTTGTGTCCACCCTCAATGAGATCAAGGGGAGCCTCGATGAGATAAAGACCCAGCAGGCCCAGCAACATGCCTGTCAACTGCAACACCAACGGAGGATGGAGGACAGACAGGCTGAGCAAGTGACGGCATTCCAGGGGATTCACGCTACACTCCGTCGGATGGCCGACACCATGGCCGACCCTCCCTGTGCCAGAAGGCGGAGAACATCACCACCCACAGGGAGGGATCAGGAGGAGGAGGAGGAAACATCCGACGGAGCATCCCAGACGTCGTCACGGGCTGCTGCTGAGGTTCCCCGCAGGAGGCCGGGTCGTCCACGGAAAGGACCGTGAGGGTGGCTGCTACATCACCATCTCCCAGGACACCTGGCCTGGCACCTGGCCCACTGGAGCAACAGCATCACAGCATCAAGAGACATTCTCTGCCACATGGCCCTGCAGGTCACTGGCTGACCAATGTTGACAAAGACTGTGGCATGGAGTCTGAGGATTTCCAATGGCAAGGACCCCAACTCCCCTACTGAACTTTGGATTCAAACATCCCGGTAAGACCCTTACTTTCCCCCCCCCCCCCCCACTAATAAATCACACTATGATGAGTAGATGCCTGCTGGTAGCATTATTAACTAACATGTGTCTTGTAAAGTCTAAACATGCCTGAGTCATCTTTTGTCTTCAACCATCCACACCCTGGGGCCTGAGTCTGGCACAGGACACATGGGTCACAGTGTATTAGGCAAGAGAGACATGGAGCACCATACACACCCTTGATGGGCCCAACCAGCTGAGGGGGTTGCCGAACAACCGTGCTGACACACACATTGAGTACAGCAACTGTCATGCGCAGTGGTCAGGGATCCAGTCCAGTGTCCTGGGGGGCACCCAGGCATGTGTAGACAGGTGGCAGAACCATGTCCTGCAAGCCGTAGTCCGGTGGATGCCGAGAATGGGGGCCTGGCCAACGTGGGATGCATGGGGATGGCACATGTCACAATACCAACACAGTCATGGACATCATGCCCAATACACAGTCTCAGCCCACACACACAGCTTGCATCTTGCAACTCGACACATTGACACATAGCCACAATCAGGGAATACCATGCCAGACATGCAGGATGCACCGTGGCAACACACCAGCATTGACTGAGAAGAGGCACCTTGGAGGCATAGGGACACCTTTATTAGACATGTATTCGGGATTGCAGAGGCCACTCGAAGTACACATGAACCCATCATGTGGAGTAACATGTGGGTCCAACACTGGCACCCCCCTTCTGCAGCACACATGCGTGTTTGCCATGGAAGTGGCACACAAGCGTCGGCTAACAGCTAAATACCCACAGCTGCACACGGAGAGCCTGCCATACACCATAGATCCGCTGATGTCGAAGTCCCACACCATGTCCAGCCAATGCTAACCGTATGTGGCCGAGGGCAGTGTCACACACATTGATGCCATCATCACAATCCCCTATCCCATCACTGATGCCTGTCAACCAGGCAGACCATCTATTCAGGTGTACACAGCTGCATGTCGTGTCCCATGGGGATGCGACATGGCTGCAGAGGAACAACACATCGACAGGGGCAGTGTGCATACATCGTGAACAACTGCCACACCCAATACACCCCAGATGCATCCCTTACCCCATGGAGACTTCCAAACGTGTCCGTGCCTGTAACGCTGAGTCAGCCCACGATGTCATGTCCATGATGAATAGCAGTGCCACAACAATGCAACCAGCAGACGGCATGTGCAGGTACCTGGGGAAGAGAGACACACAAGAAGTCAGCCACAAAAAGCACAGCCACTTGCATGTGTATTTACTCGATACATGTATGGATGACAACATGCTAGGTCATTATAATGACAGGGGAAATACTACCATCACTGGCACCATCACTCCAGTGACACACCCACACACACCTCTGAGTCACGTGCCATACATGCAGGTGGAGACACACATCACAACGCATGCCACACGGGGACCAATGCGTGCACACTCAGACACTGGTACTCACCACTAAGCAAAGAAGTCACGTATGAGCCGAGTCCGGATGTCCTCTTGCGGCTCCACATCCTCCACATCACTAGCCCCATTGCCAAGCCCTTCGTCCTCCACGGGTGGATGGTCCTCGTCATGTTGATTCAGGATGAGTGGCACAGCTCTTTCAACTGCCATGTTGTGCAGCATGCAGCAGACCATGAAAATCTTGCAGACCTTTGCCGGGGCATAAGGGAGTGCACCGCCGGTCTTGTGGAGGCACCGGAATCGGCTCTTCAGCATGCCAAACGTCCTCTCTATCACTCGCCTTGTCCGGCCATGGGCGGTGTTGTAGCGGAGCTGTGCCGGCGTGATGGGGTTGCGGAGAGGTGTGATCAGCCATGGCATGTTGGGATAGCCAGCGTCCCCTACATGGGAAGCACATGGTCATCGTTAGAAGTGGTGAAGCGGTCGTGCTGGTAGGCGATACAGAATAGAAGACAGACAGACTGTACCCACCTACAACACATGCCCGTTCGTTGCGCAGCTGCATCATCATATCAGGCATCCCGCTACGCCTCATGATGTAGGCATCGTGTGCTGATCCTGGAAAACGAGCACAGACATGTGAAATCACCATGTTGGAGAGACACACCACAAGGGCATTGATGGAGTGGTAGTGCTTCCGATTGCGGTACGCCACCTCCCGTGCGTGTGGTGGTACCAAAGCTACATGTGTCCCATCTATGGACCCAATGACATGGGGCATCCCTCCCAGGGCATAGAATCCACGCTTGACCTCAGTCATCTGTTCAGGGGTTGGGAACTTGATGAAGTCATCCAGGTGAATCAACATGGCCTCCAAGAAATCATGCAGCACACCGCTGAACATGCTCTGGGACATGCCACCAACATGAGCTATGGTATTTTGGAAGGTACCCGTGGCAAGAAAATGTAGGGCAGCCATTACCTTCAGCTGGGGTGTCAGTGCCGTAGGATACCTGTGCTGCGGTTGCAGGTGTGGTGCCAGTCTCGCCGTCAGCTCCAGAATCAACGGTTGGGTGAAGCGGTAGAGCCGGATCCTGTCATTCTCCTGCATGGCAGCCAAGTCTGGCATTGTTCGGGCAAGAGGCGGCGCTCTGCAGTAATTTGGAAGTGACAAGGAAGAGTGAGTGCACTACGACAACAACTCATGTCTACTGAGCACATGTAAATCTGGCAATACACACATGCTACATAGGGAGTCAGGTATGTGCTACATGCCCTGGACACGTATGGATGCAAGGTGACACTCCTACCAAGAGCCAGCTACACACGGAGATTGAGAACCTCCCCATGCCACGCCATGGGAATAGCTGTGTCCCAGTGCAAGTGAACAGCCAGACGCAACACAGGATTGACATACACCCACACATCAGCAGAAGTAGGATGCCGATTGCAGAGACTGGTAGCGGAACACTGGAGCCACAGGTCACATGACATTACACTAGGCCTGCCCACACACCTTGCCATGAAGGTGCACATGTCATGACTCACCACACATTCCTTGTGAGGATGCTGACATGGCCTTGTCACGCTACTCCGTGTCCCATGCATACATGTGCACCTCACATCCGATAACACATGTGGCATGGTGTGCAGAACAGTGTGCAATGACAATCTACACACAGACACATGTTGGTTGCTGCAACGGCTGCAGCTTCTGAGGGTGCTACAACATCAACCAGATGGAAATCCCGCACACATAAATGACATAGTCACATTGTGCACTGTGGGTAGTGACAAGTCATGTGTCAGAACCCCTGTACCGGGCCTCATGGGACACTTCCGTGTGTTGGGGTCCGTGCCATGCCAGTGACGCTCACTCCAAGTGCGCAGTACGACATGCACACATGTCAAAGGAGTCAAGGGCATGCCTGGCACACATTGCACCGTCAAACATTACACCTATACACATCTCATCATACATCTGGTGCCTTCTCCACTCAGGAGTCATGTTCCACTTCACAGCCTGTCACACCTGTGCCCCACACGTGTAGTAATGCACCGACGATGCCTTGATGTCCATTCCTGGACAAGTATGTCCATCCATGGACAAGTATGTCCATCCATGGACAAGTATGTCCGCCCTATTCCTACCTGTGTGTCGCCTATCACCACTGTGATGTGTAAAAACCGCCGTACTGCTGACAAAGAGGGCCTGTGTATGTTCCCAAATCACTGTGGGAGTGCTGCCGTATGTGTACCCATCGTGATGGCGAGCGTACAGGCATTTGTACGGTCCGTACCACTACGAGTACGCATACGCGTGCAGACCCATATTGATAGGGCCATACACACGCATCTACGCTCACTATCACTATGGGTCTGCACGCGTATGCGTACTCGTAGTGGTACGGACCGTACACTCGCATGTACGCTCACTATCACTACGAGTACGCATACGCGTGCAGACCCATAGTGATAGTGAGCGTAGATGCGTGTGTACGGCCCTATCACTATGGGTCTGCACGCGTATGCGTACTCGTAGTGGTACGGACCGTACACACGCATCTACGCTCACTATCACTATGGGTCTGCACGCGTATGCGTACTCGTAGTGGTACGGACCGTACACTCGCATGTACGCTCACTATCACTATGGGTCTGCACGCGTATGCGTACTCGTAGTGGTACGGACCGTACACACGCATCTACGCTCACTATCACTATGGGTCTGCACGCGTATGCGTACTCGTAGTGATATTGAGCGTACATGCGAGTGTACGGTCCGTACCACTACGAGTACGCATACGCGTGCAGACCCATAGTGATAGTGAGCGTAGATGGGTGTGTACGGTCCGTACCACTACGAGTACGCATACGCGTGCAGACCCATAGTGATAGTGAGCGTAGATGGGTGTGTACGGTCCGTACCACTACGAGTACGCATACGCGTGCAGACCCATAGTGATAGTGAGCGTAGATGGGTGTGTGCGGTCCGTACCACTACGAGTACGCATACGCGTGCAGACCCATAGTGATAGTGAACGTAGGCATGCATGTACGGGCCGTTGCAATGCATTTGGGGTGCCCTAGGGCCCCGAAACGCACCGTACCTGTGTGTGATGCTCCAAATTACATAGGGGACAAGTATTAAGGCCTACATGCATGCTGGTTGTCATGGAGACCAAGTTCAAATTTCGAAATTGTTCTGGAAGGTGCACAGCAGAAGTCAGTTGGAAATCTTCTACTTTGTTGCAATGTGTTTGTGGGGCTGACATCATGCAGGAGAATGAAACCGATAGAGAACCCACAGACTGCTAGGTTTGAAGGGATTGGTGGAAACATAGGATGCAAATGTGAGTGACCAATCACTCTGTACTCCTGTGCATGAGACTGGGCAGAAAGGCACATATAACGCAGCCAGGTCCCATGAGGGAGTACTTGCCTGCACATCTTTGCATTCGTCGACCCAGCTGCTGCTACTGATTCCCTGGAACCATGTCAAGGGCTGTGGAGAGGACACAGCCATTCACCCTGGAGGAGAACATGGCTCTGCTGGATGTGATCCTCCCACAGTACTCCATGCTGTATGGGCGACCAGGGTATCAGGTGAGTGCATAGGCCACTGGCACAGACTGTCCCTATGTTGTGACTGTGACTTCTGGCATTGTGTCCTGGTGTGACACACATGCCATGTACTGTAGGGGGGGTCCCAGGGGGGGGATGCCTGATGTCTCCCAGCAGTGCCCTGAGACAGGAGGGGTGTGTGCCTATCACTAACAGCAGTGCCCTGAGACAGGAGGGGTGGATGCAGAGTCCTCCCAGCAGTGCCCTGAGACAGGAGGGGTGGGGGCCTATCACTAACAGCAGTGCCCTGAGACAGGAGGGGTGGATGCAGAGTCCTCACAGCAGTGCCCTGAGACAGGAGGGGTGGGGGCCTATCACTAACAGCAGTGCCCTGAGACAGGAGGGGTGGATGCAGAGTCCTCACAGCAGTGCCCTGAGACAGGAGGGGTGGATGCAGAGTCCTCCCAGCAGTGCCCTGAGACAGGAGGGGTGGATGCAGAGTCCTCACAGCAGTGCCCTGAGACAGGAGGGGTGGGGGCCTATCACTAACAGCAGTGCCCTGAGACAGGAGGGGTGGATGCAGAGTCCTCCCAGCAGTGCCCTGAGACAGGAGGGGTGGGTGTGATGCACAGTGTGAGCCTTGATCATTGATTGTGACATTGCCATCATTCCACCTGTGTACCCACTATGGCACGTACTGCTTTTTCCCTCACCAGGGGATGATGTCCCTATGACAAAGGTGCAATGCGTTGGCTGCATGACATGCCTTGTTGTAACCAGCTAATTTGTACTCATATGTCTCTCTGTGACATGTGGCTGGTGTATTGATGTGGTGTCACTTGTTCTTCCTCACAGGTAGGCGCCACTGCCAAGGAGCAGATCTGGCTGACCGCCGTCAGTGCCGTGAGGGGTGTGGATGGTTGGAGGCGGAGCCTGTCCCAGGTGAGGAAACGCTGGCAGGATATCCGGTGCTGGACGCGGAGGATTGCACGGGTCCTGCTGGGGGACTCACCTGAGAGCCACAAGAACCGCGGCCGCCGCCGTCTGAGCCACCTCCACAGGCGTGTGCTGCTGGTGGTCTTTCCAGACTTGGAGAGGCGCTTACAGGCGATGCAGCAGCCGGAAGGGGGTAGGTACATGTGTGTTTGTTGTGTGTCACCGGCATTTGTAAGGGCACAGTAGCATGAATTCACTGCCAGGGTTTAAAGGTGCTGTGCAGATCCAGTTTGCCCCAGTATAGCGCTGCGCCCCTGCCACCCTTCCCCTCCTTGCAATGTGTTCCCTGGTCTGTGTGTAGTCACTCCTTCACAAGGTAATGTAGGCTGGCGCTTTGTCCACGAGAACAATGCCTGTAGCATCATGTCTGGGGGTGGTGTGTAACAGGTTGTGGGACCTTGGCTGTGCACTGTCAAGTTCACTGCATGTGGGTTCCATGTCAGTTGGCACTGATGCTGACTCCAGACATGGGAGTTGGTCTCTCATGTGTCATGCCTTACAGCGCGCATGTCCTATGTAGTGGCCTGTGACATGATGTGCATGAGTGTGCGATACGCATAGTGCAGGGATGGTGGCGTGTGTTGCAGTCATTACCATTCAGTAGCATGGAGTTGCGTGCCCACTACTGTCCCCTGGGGCACCTTTTCCTCAGTGGTGTATGTGTCATCATAAACGTGGACACTCTCAGTGTCTACAGCGTAGGTTGTGCTCTGTGCCATTGTCCCCTGTCACCATGTATATAGACTTGCTATTTTGTACAGGTGTCCACTGTGCAGCCTGACCTGATTGTCCTTCCTCATACTCACAGTTGCCAGTGCCTGTGTGTCTTGTTATACTCATCTGAGGATGGGCACTGGTACCTCATTATTTGTACAGGCGCACCTTGGCTGTTTGGCGTCCAATCTTGCATTTTGCCTGCCCCTGTGTTTATCACCCAGACTATGAGATGTTGGTGCCGCCTGTGTATAAACTATTTGCCTCGTGTAGGGGTTTGTTGGGGCGGCCAAGGCCTATATGTCAAATCCTGATTTCTACTTGCTGGGTCTGGGCAGTGTGTGATGTTTGTCTGGACACACACACAAGGTGCAGTGACCGAGTCATGTTGGGCATGTTTTCAGCATTACCTATGCAGCATGTGTCTCAAGTTCATGGATATGGTCCCTGGTCATCGGTATTTTCACCGACGCTGTGTGGTGCAGATGCAGTGCTGGATTGTCCCCAGGGCCTTGGTGCTATGTCAGACTACATTTCCTGTCTTTGGCTATTGTCTCATGCTCTCCATGGTGTTTCAGTGGCATGGTGGGTCAACCAACTGTGTGTTTAATGCCCTACATGGGTACCTTGTTTAGTAGATGTTAGGGATCTTCCTTTTCAGGCTATGCAATGTTACCTATGTAGATTGGACTCATGTGACTGATGTGTACAGCTGTCTGATTAATTTCTGTCTCTCCACCCTGCCCACAGCATCGTCGGGGGACACTGAGGGAGACATGGACACAGGCAAGGCGGAGGGACCGAGCACCAGTGCCAGCCGTGACATCGGGGCTGGCACATCGAGTGGGACAGAGGTGGAGGATAGTGCGGCCGAGGACCTGTCGACTGGCACGTCAGAATACGAAGCTGACAGGTCCGAGGAGGAGGTCTCCGAGTGGGCGGTGGCTGCACCAGCAGCTGACAGCGGAACAACACCTGGCACCGCCCCCTCAGTTCCCATCAGCCGCCTCCCACTTGCTCGTGTCCCTTCCCAGCGTGCCCGGTCACCGCATGTCTCCTTCCGGCCAGGCACCGCACCCCCTGCCCCTGTCTCCACTGCTGCCGCCAATGCTGAGTCTGTGGACATCCAGCGGCAACTGCAGGTTGGTCAGGCTGCGATCCTTAATGTCCTCCATGCCCATGGGAAAACCCTCACCAACATCGAGGCTTTCTTGGAGGGCATTCATTCATCGCAGGCTGACCAACGCAACTTGCTGAGGTCCATAGACTCCACACTGACTGCAGCAGTGGGTCTCCTGCAGCGCGACCTCCCCCCACCTACCCCTGCCCCATCCACACTTCCCACTCCCATGCCTGTCCCACGTACACCCAGACGTCGGCATGCACCCACATCAACAGACACAGGCACCACACCAGCAGGGAAGGTCCACCGCACTCCTCCTGACACGCACACACAGGGTGAGGTAGGCACACCCACTGGGTCGGGGGGCAAACGTGTGACACGCAGCCATAGTGGGAGTCCGCATTCCACCCAGTCCACTCCCTCCAAATCCCCTCCCCTCAGCTCTCCTGGCCACATCTCCCCCAAGGACTCCTTCATGGCCGCTCTGTCCCTGAGCCCCACAGTTACACCACCACGCAAGCGGTCAAGGAAGTCCTCGGTCAGGGTGGTTGAGTCTCCCCCCCTGTCTCCACCCTCCCCCGGTGGCGCTGCGACCCATCCCTCTGACCCCCCCCCCCTCCTTGGGGCCTGTGGATCCTTCGGGTGCAGGGGAATCCCTGGAGGACCTTGCAAAGGTGTGTAGTGCCATCCTGGCCTCTGCCTTTGGCCCTGCCCCACCCCCTGTGGTGGAGTCCTCCATCCCTGCACCCACAACGCCTCCCCTTTGCCCTGATGTCCCTGCGGTGCCTGTTGCTTCCCTCCCCCATGATGCCCTCACCAGTATGGAAGACGATGCCATTTGACTGTGCAGGCAAGGTAGGGGACACCCATCCCACTGTGTCCCCTATCCAGCTGCGAATCATTGACTGCCCTATGGGCTATGTGAATATTGAACTGCCTGCGATCCACGGACATTGTGCTCATGCTGAATAAAGCTTAATTTTTTTTTCATTATCACACTACTGCTATGCTGGTATTGGTGTTGGTGGGGCTGCTACATGGTTTTGGGTGGTGTTTAAGGGTTTGGGTGTGTGGGATATGTAGTAGTGTGCTGCTCATTGGGGGGAACCTGGGATCTGTGTGCCATCACAAGGTGTTGGCTAACTTTCTTTGTTCATGTAAGCAGTTACTGCATGGTGCAATTGTCCCAGGGTGTATTCCTTCCTCTGTGTACCCTGATTTCTTCCCTGCAGGGTGTTCGCAATGTTTAGCGCAGAGCAGTGTCTACATGAGCTGTGTGTGTGACGGAGCCCTTCTACTTTGGCCATGCATGCATGGCCATGTCTCCACCTGCAACAATCGTGGCATCCTGGGTGATCACTGTACTTGTGTGTGGAGTCTGTTGACATGAGTTCATGGGGACATGTTCCCTTGTAGGCAGTATGCATGTGGGTGATTCCGGCATCACACACATGTGTTACGCACCTCCTGTCTCAGGGCACTGCTGGGAGGACTCCACACCCACCCCTCCTGTGTCTGGGCACTGCTGGGAGGACTCTGCAAACACCCCTCCTGTGTCTGGGCACTGCTGGGAGGACTCCACACCCACCCCTCCTGTGTCTGGGCACTGCTGGGAGGACTCTGCACACACCCCTCCTGTGTCTGGGCACTGCTGGGAGGACTCCACACCCACCCCTCCTGTCTCTGGGCACTGCTGGGAGGACTCCACACCCACCCCTCCTGTCTCTGGGCACTGCTGGGAGGACTCTGCACCCACCCCTCCTGTCTCTGGGCACTGCTGGGAGGACTCTGCACACACCCCTCCTGTGTCTGGGCACTGCTGGGAGGACTCTGCACCCACCCCTCCTGTGTCTGGGCACTGCTGGGAGGACTCTGCACACACACCTCCTATTTCTGGATATGTACGCTTGGAACATACACGGTGGGGGTGCGCTCCATGCATTCGAGGTGAGGGTATGAGTCTAGTTACACTGGTGTGGTGGGGGTACGGTCCGTGAGTCCGCGGGTGGGGGTACGGGTCGTACTTACACTGGTGGCATGGGGGGTACGCTCCATGCATACGCGGGTGTGGGTACGGGTCGTACTTACACTGTTGGGGTGGGGGTACGCTCCTTGCATACGCGGGTGGGAGTACGGGTCGTACTTACACTGTTGGGGTGGGGGTACGCTCCATGCATACGCGGTGAGGGTATGGGTCGTACTTACACTGTTGGGGTGGGGGTACGGTCCGTGAGTCCGCGGGTGGGGGTACGGGTCGTACTTACACTGTTGGGGTGGGGGTACGGTCCGTGAGTCCGCGGGTAGGGGTACGGGTCGTACTTACACTGGTGGCATGGGGGGTACGCTCCATGCACACGCGGGTGTGGGTACGGGTGGTACTTACACTGTTGGGGTGGGGGTACGCTCCATGCATACGCGGGTGGGGGTACGGGTCGTACTTACACTGTTGGGGTGGGGGTACGCTCCATGCATACGCGGTGAGGGTATGGGTCGTACTTACACTGTTGGGGTGGGGGTACGGTCCGTGAGTCCGCGGGTGGGGGTACGGGTCGTACTTACACTGTTGGGGTGGGGGTACGGTCCGTGAGTCCGCGGGTGGGGGTACGGGTCGTACTTACACTGGTGGCATGGGGGGTATGCTCCATGCATACGCGGGTGGGGCTACGGGTCGTACTTACACTGTTGGGGTGGGGGTACGCTCCATGCATACGCGGGTGGGGGTACGGGTCGTACTTACACTGTTGGGGTGGGGGTGCGCTCCATGCATACGCGGGTGGGGCTACGTGTCGTACTTACACTGTTGGGGTGGGTGTACGCTCCATGCATACGGGGTGGGGGTAGGGTCCGTACATATCCGTCCCCACGCTATGTGATGCTTGTGCGGCCCGTACCCAGGCCTTTGCCACGTGGGTACGATCCGTCCCGCCATTGTTGGGGTGACGTGTGTGTGGGCGTGGTACGACTCGTACCCACGCTCTTCAGGCGTGGGTACGGGACGTACCTGTCTGGTTGTGTTGCCGGTTCGCGTGGTGACGGACTTCCGTAGTGGCGGTCGCTGGCTTATCAGGACACGCCCCCACCCCCTCGTGGTGACCAGGGCATGGGAGTCAGGTATGTCCAGGCCATGTGTGGTGTGTGACTTATGTGGTTGTTTTGTGGCCTGCCCTGGGCGTACCACCCCCACCCCACCCCACTTTCCCCCCTCCCTTAGTTATTCTGACCTTCTGCGGCGTCTGCGTCGTAACCTGTAGAGGAGGTGGACTGCTATGAGGGCAGGGATGACTCGTAGGTTCGGGTCCATGTCTGTCCGTCGCGTACTGGTACTCCTTGATCGCGTCGTCCTGTCGCGTACTGGTCCTCCTTGTTCGCGTCGTCCTGTCTGTCCGTCGCGTACTGGTCCTCCTTGTTCGCGTCGTCCTGTCGCGTACTGGTCCTCCTTGTTCGCGTAGTCGTCTGTCCGTCGCGTACTGGTGGTCCTTGTTCGCGTCGTCCTGATTTCCCGGCAGTTTTTGGCTGCCGGAAAATATTCACCGTGCGGGGTGACGTCGGTGCGAATCGTAATTCCTGGGTCGTGAATGGCTGGCTGCGAGCGTCCCGACGTCAGGTCGGCGCTTTCCCGGATCGCATTGGTAGTTTTTTTTTGTTCGGTCGGGCTTTTTTACGATTCGTACGGTAATGGTGTACCCGTGCGAATCGTAATTCCTTGTTTGTAAAAATTGACGACCGGGTACGCGTCGGGCGGAGATTATGCTCCGTCCGACGGTTCGTACCCGGTTTTTACCGGATCGTGATCGGCACCTTTGTGTAAACTGTGTACGTCCAGAACATACATCTAAAAGATTTCTAACATCAGAAGCACTTTCTATTTTAGTTTTATCATTACTCAGCTTCTCATAGAGGAGACTCAGCAAAGAACAGAATCTTTTTTCTTGATTTAGTGTTATCTGCTCTTGCAAAAATTCAAGATAAAATACAACATTCAGCACTACATTTGCGTAGCAGGTGACACCAGAGCTATTTTCAAAATGACAACCAACAACCTCTTCCACACTGTCCTTTTTCTTTTTGCTTGCAGTCACATCACTATCTTTTTGTTTTCTCTTCTGTACATCCTCATTACAGATATCCTCAAATCTCCTTTTCCGACAAACAACACGTTTTTCAAACACAGGATACTGACCTAAATGAAGAGCATAGCTTCTTCTTAATCTATTATACTCCTTTACACAGTTTGCATCAGCACTTACTTTTGAGTCATCAAAGTCTATCATGAATAAACCAGATAATTTTTTCACGCGTGACAAAGCAACATATGCCATACCTTTGTTAAACACACTAGATCCAATGTTTATAAAAGCACTATCTACAGTTAATCCTTGAGATTTGTGAATAGTTACCGCATATGCTAGAGAAAATGGAAACTGCTTCCTACGCACATATAAGTATTTCACAAGCAAGAAACGAACTGAACAACGACAAATGTCTTTAACCTCTTGTATCTGATCAAATTTTATTTTTAAACATTCAATTCCAACTTTTTTCTGGTAATTAATAAAACCCACAACTCTTCCCATAGCTCCATTCACTAAACCTTTCTCTACATCCAAATTCCGTCTTAAAATTACTCTACAGTTAATACACACATAAAGATTCTTTTCCAAACCTGCTGTTTTTTAAATGTTTTTCTCCAGAGAATCCAATTTAGTACCCAATTTGCCTGTCAATATAACAGTTATTCGTTCATGTTCTATTTTATCCACAGCTTCCAGTTTTATAATCTCTTCATTTTCCAATTTCAAAAGTTCTTGATTGAATACAGAACATTCATGTAGTGTTGGCATTAAGCAGATTACAGTATTTTTTTCTGCAATTTCCTTGTATATTTTCTCTGGAACTATTTGTTCTGTTGGAAACAAATTACTCAGCAATCGACTCTGTAATGCTTTTCTGCCATGTTCTGTGAGTAGTCCAATTCTTATATCTTTCAGAATACTTGCATAGTCCTCATCATTGGCTTGCCTCATATTGGTAATGAGTTCCTTATACTCAAAATATGTCCAAATATTTACATTGCCTATACTTCCTAATGACTTTTTTGTGTCTTCATGTGTAAGTGTATGGAATACCGGTTGTCCTTTAAGTGGAGTAAGTTGCAAAAGATCTCCAAAAACTATGACGTGTTTTCCTCCAAATAGGACGTCAAAGTCTGTCTTCAGAATTTGCTGCATTCTTAAATGCACAAAGGCAAGCATTAAGTTTGATACCATGCTTACCTCATCAATAATGAGTACTTTCATTTTCTTCAATACTCTTGAAACTTCCAAGCATGCTTCTCCTGCTAGTTTGTGGTACTGTATTTTGTTCTCATGCTCTACTGGTAACATTAGCAAACGATGTAAGGTAACTCCTTTGATGTTATACGCTGCTAACCCAGTTGGAGCAGTAACAACACAAGACAAAATGGAATCCATTTTCTTCTGTAGGTAGCTTCTAATTACATTAATTAAGAAACTTTTTCCAGTTCCTGCTTGTCCACTTACATACATTCTCATTGGTTCAAAAGATGTGCATGAGCACTCTTTATTTTCATGTAGTAATCCGTGATCAATTTTTTGTCTGACTTCTTCATAAATTTGTTTTTGTTCTTCATTCAGTTGCTCCTCCAAATATGTTAAGTCTACTAAATCTTCCTGAGCTTGATTCATAGCTGTTTCCACTTCGTTCATAGCTATTGCTGCTTCATTTTCGATGATCGGTTGTCCTAGAGGATCTCGACTGAATGTCCCAGAACTTTGACTGTCTTGAGAACTGTCTCTAGCTACTTCAGCTGCAATTGTTGCTTCTTGTTCAATTTCTTCATTTAACATTTGAACATAAGTTGTGAAAGTACTGCATTCGACGCTGTCTTTGCTAGCATTGAAGGAATCTTCATAGCTCTGAAATTCTCCAAGTAGTTCGTCCTCTGAACGCCATGGTTTAAACAGCTGCAAAAGTGCCAAGTAGTAAAATTCCTTTTTATCAGGAGTGTCGCAACTCAGCTTCCGGTGATTTATCAAACTTCCTTTTGTTTGCTTCACCAAACATCCTTCCTCACCAATGACTTTATATTTTCCATTGTTGATATCTTCTGTGACATTCCGTTTAAAAATAAAGTTCTGCAGCACTTCATAGAGACACATGTTCTCAAGGTGATGACTTCTTTGTGGGTAATATGTGTCCAACATGTTTGTTCTTAAAATGTCTGTACTTTCTGGTTCGAACTCTGCTAAATACTCAATTTCTCGAATAGATTTCAGTACCCGATTTCGCATTCCTGCAAGACCTAAACTTGCCCAAATTATTCTTCTGGATTTTGAGTACAGACTTGCAGATGATAACCTATCTGAGCATTCGTAGGATCCAATTTCTCGATGCGATAACATCTTTAAACTGAAACTGTATAGCTTCTTACTGACAGTCTTCTCGTGAGAAATCTCTTCCCACATTTCCTTCAATTCCGTTTTCTCAGATTTAGTGATGTAAGATGTGACATAACGAGCAACAGCAATAGAATTGTCAGCCACATACTGTATATCCATGTTAGCATTCCACATGGATAAAATGACTGGGTTGTAGTCATTTATATATTTTGACTCTTCTTTTCTTCTTAGGTTGTAGGTATTCTTAGGTGATTTTCTTGTAATAGTATGTCGCTGACATAAAACTGTTTACTCTTCCTTTTGAAAGAACAGGTCGTGGAAATCCAAATCGACATTTTGTGTAGAATTTATCTTTACTCTTGTACTTTCGTCGACAGTATTTTCCATACCGATGACTTTGGAAACGTAAAACTTGCTCTTTTAAATTTTTCTCTTCTGTGCTTTTAGGTATAGCACATGTTGCATATCCTTCGATGAAACTTAAAACTGCATCATCAGAATCTGTTCCATATTTTGGAGCATCCTTGATCCACAACAGCATATGAATATGAGGAGCACCTCTTGCTTGGTACTCTTTTCTCCAAAAGAAATCCACAACTTCTCCAAGAGGTGGATTTTTTTTATTGCAGATGAAGGACATCATAGCCTCAAATTTATGATTGAAATATCTGCAAACATTAACCGGATCCAATGAGCACAGTTCTCCTGAAGTCTTGTATTGGATGTTTTCAATATTTGAATTTGCCTCTCGAAGAAAATCCAGAAGATCATCCCAAGCGTACTCAGCACAGCTTAGGGTAAGGAACCACGTAGGAGTTCCTAAATTCCGTAACATACATTTCAAATTCTCCATTGCGTCGGTACCAATATTCATTCGTCCCACGCTGACAAGCCATCAAATTGATCAATTGAGATTCCAAATGATCATCTCGCTGTTGCACTTTGTTACGTAGATGTACTCCAGTTTTCAAAATGTGATTTACTGCATAAGATAGTGCTGACAAGTCACTTTCAAATCAAAGATGGGAACAAATAAGGAATACTTTGACGAAATCTCGGATCTTCTGCATATAGTCTTGTAGTCCGATACTCAGAAGCAGGAATCTGTACTGGACGTTCATCATATCGTCCTCCTTCTCCTGTAGGAAACAGCTGGGGAAAACAACGAGCTTCCAAGCTCTCCTCCCATACACTCACGGGAGTTCCTTGTGCTTTCTTCATCTGAAACAGATCAATAGCGTTTCCCATAACTTCTTTAGAATGTAGAGGATGTATGCTGAAATGTTCATAAATTTCTTCTTCTTTTGACTTATACACTTTTTCAAGTTGCCCAGTTGGTATTCCTGTGTCTTCTAGTATTTCTTCTTCATCTTCATCCATATAAATGGCTTCATACCATTTATTATTTTTTTTCAAATATAAATTTGCTCTTTGTACTTTTCGTACATCCACCAGCTCCTGCCAAATTTTCTTATTCCTTGTAGGTACACCATTAACCAGAATAACTAATGGTTCAGTTTCCAAAGTATTTGCATCAATTGTTTCCATATTTTTTTTCAAATCCAATGGCAAATAGACAACTCTTCCTTTTAAACCTCTTTGTAAATCCGAAGGAGGTAATTTACCAGTTTTTGGCTCCATACGCACTATGGTCTGAAACGGATGGACACATTGAATGAGTATAGACTCATACGTATTTAAATCAGAAAGTTCAGGAGGAATATCAACCAATTCTAAATTATTATGTACAGCTCTAGCTGGCATTCTATTTTCTTCTAACTTGTTATAACAGTATTTACAAATACGCTGATCTTCACCCAAATCAAAACAATTTTCCAGAATTATATATGTTGCAAAATCTTTCCACTTATAATTATCTTCATTTTCACTTTTTTTATCCAGATCAACATTCCTTGTTTGATTTTTGTAATGGCTTCTCCAGCAACAAATACAAGTAATATTTGGTCTTTCATTAGAGATGATAGTAAATTTTGTCATTTCATCCTCAAAATTTTTACTAACAGTGAGTTCTACATTCTCTTCCACATTTTCATCAATCACTGTGTCATTTTCTACACTTTCTTGTTCTGGACCAAAGTAACAAAACTGAATCTCATCAGTAACCTTCACTACATCTGATACAGATCCCTGGAACAGAGCATTATTCAACTCATTTAACTTTAGTGCTGGACTTTTAGCAAAATACAATGTTCTCACAAACGTTCTCATTTCAGTATGATGAACAGCCAGCATCCTAAAATGGTGAAAAACACTTTGACACACTTTCCTAGATAGACAAGCCAGAGAATGTCCTTGCAAACCAGTATTCTCTCTCACTCTGCATGGATCTAGTCTTTGAAGCACCTTAATTTTCTGTTTAACACTCTTTTTACTATATTCTCTTAGAAAGTCACGTAATTTATCAATAGATTCCTGACGCACAGTAGAAATACTACTACAATTCCAAGTGTACACTGGGGCTTTAGGACGTCTTCCCATAACCTCATCAGCCATCACTTGTTCCTCATTTCTTGGAACCATTTTCTCCTTTTCCATTACACAACGATCCTTAACTTCATAAGCTCTACCATTGGTGTCAACTGCATGCAACAAACTATTACTTTGAAGATAACTCTCTTCATTAAAAAATGGTTCATTACTTGAACTATGTTTCCATTCTCCTAAGAACACTTTACAAAAGTTTTTTTTTTTTTACTTCTCTTTTCCTTTTGCTTTGTGACTTCATTGCATTCACTAATTTATCTAATCTACGCATCCTGTTCAAAATTAATATGAATAGTTTTTTTTTATTTCTAATGCCTTGGTAGCAATACTTTCAATAAATTTCTTTTTCTTATAAAATTTTGTTTTTTTCTTATAGTTTTTCACATCCTTCAGCAAATTTAACATCACTCTTCTCTGAAACATTTTTCGACGAATGTTTTTAAAATCTATTTTCCGTGTTAAGTAACTCTTCCTAACTTCTGAGTCTATATTAGCATTTTGTTTTTGCTGTCGACTCTGTTGTTGTTTTGTACTTGAAACACTGTTTGAATGTATCTTTCGATCATTTTTTTTTTTTTGAAGATATTTTTTCAAAATTCTTTAGTTTGCTTACCAGAAGACTTTTTTTGTTTTCCAACACGTGCTTCGCCTCCTATCTCTTTTTTTATCAGTCGTCTTCAAATATAGTTGTTGTTTCTTTTCTTTTCTTTTTCTTGACTTTATAGGCATCTTTATATTTTTTCACTGTTGCTCACCAATACCTGCAAAAAAACTAAAAAAAAATACCTTTATGTAATTTAAATTCATTACAATTTTTTTTTAAAAACGTTTCAAATCCTATCAAATGAGCTGATCCTTTCCTACGAGTCAAACTCTTACAAAATAGAAGAAACATGAATTAAATCTCTGACAACAATTCCTGTGTGCACACAGACTCATGGTCTGATTCTAGGCAGAAAGCGATATTTTCTTTGGCAATTTGAAAGCACATTTACTACTGGGGTAGAGCAAGTGATCATTACTGTAACAGCCTGACACATGTTCCTTCTAGTTTAGACAGGCAGAAAAGAGCACATGTCCTAACAGCTCCTTGAGACCATGACCATGTGTTAGAGGGTGACTGATTAGACTAGAGCAAAGGAAATGAGCCTTGGTGATGTTGAATCTGTTTGCGTTACACACTGCTATCTGAAACACCACACTGAGCTGACTATTACACATGGGAGTGTAGCAGAAGCTGCTGTGTGTGTGCAAAGAGTGTGTTTCTGGAGACTGTGTATTGTCAGCTGCAAGAGAGATCTGCATGGAGACTCCCACAACTGCATGAAGAGTACAGACATGTGTGTAAGAGTACATGTGTGGTAAGGGTTAATTGGAGTTTTCAACATGTAGGAACCACCTCAGCCATTGCAAGAATTGATAAAAAATCTACCATGCTATTTTCAAATGTGTTTGCATTTGCCTCATATTTTTGAGATACTGATTTCTGCTGAGTGCTAACCAACACATTGGAAGAAAACAAGCTCGGCCTTTCCTGAATGTGCAAGTTTTACAGAACAACAGCAACACAAATTAAAATGCTGAAAACAATTCCTGTGTGCACACAGGCTCATGGTCTGATTCTAGGCAGAAAGCGATATTTCCTTTGGCAATTTGAAAGCACATTTACTACTGGGGTAGAGCAAGTGATAATTACTGTAACAGCCTGACACATGTTCCTTCTAGTTTAGACAGGCAGAAAGGAGCACATATCCTAACAGCTCCTTGAGACCATGACCATGTGTTAGAGGGTGAGTGATTAGACTAGAGCAAAGGAAATAAGCCTTGGTGACGTTGAATCTGTTTGCGTTACACACTGCTATCTGAAACACCACACAGAGCTGACTATTACGCATGGGAGTGTAGCAGAAGCTGCTGCGTGTGTGTAAAGAGTGTGTTTCTGGAGACTGTGTATTGTCAGCTGCAAGAGAGATCTGCATGGAGACTCCCACAACTGCATGAAGAGTACAGACATGTGTGTAAGAGTACATGTGTGGTAAGGGTTAATTGGAGTTTTCAACATGCAGGAACCACCTCAGCCATTGCAAGAATTGATGAAAAATCTACCATGCTATTTTCAAATGTGTTTGCATTTGCCTCACATTTTTGAGATACTGATTTCTGCTGAGTGCTAACCAACACATTGGAAGAAAACAAGCTGGGCCTTTCCTGAATGTGCAAGTTTTACAGAACAACAACAACACAAATTAAAATGCTGACAACAATCCCTGTGTGCACACAGACTCATGGTCTGATTCTAGGCAGAAAGCGATATTTCCTTTGGCAATTTGAAAGCACATTTACTACTGGGGTAGAGCAAGTGATAATTACTATAACAGCCTGACACATGTTCCTTCTAGTTTAGACAGGCAGAAAGGAGCACATGTCGTAACAGCTCCTTGATACCATGACCATGTGTTAGAGGGTGAGTGATTAGACTAGAGCAAAGGAAATGAGCCTTGGTGACGTTGAATCTGTTTGCGTTACACACTGCTATCTGAAACACCACACAGAGCTGATTATTACGCATGGGAGTGTAGCAGAAGCTGCTGCGTGTGTGCAAAGAGTGTGTTTCTGGAGACTGTGTATTGTCAGCTGCAAGAAAGATCTTCATGGAGACTCCCACAACTGCATGAAGAGTACAGACATGTGTGTAAGAGTACATGTGTGGTAAGGGTTAATTGGAGTTTTCAACATGCAGGACCCACCTCAGCCATTGCAAGAATTGATGACAAATCTACCATGCTATTTTCAAATGTGTTTGCATTTGCCTCACATTTTTGAGATACTGATTTCTTTTCAGTGCTAACCAACACATTGGAAGAAAACAAGATGGGCCTTTCCTGAATGTGCAAGTTTAACAGAACAACAGCAACACAAATTAAAACGCTGACAACAATTCCTGTGTGCACACAGACTCATGGTCTGATTCTAGGCAGAAAGCGATATTTCCTTTGCACATTTACTACTGGGGTAGAGCAAGTTATAATTACTGTAACAGCCTGACACATGTTCCTTCTAGTTTAGACAAGCACAAAGGAGCACATGTCCTAACAGCTCCTTGAGTCCATGACCATGTGTTAGAGGGTGACTGATAAGACTAGAGTGTTACAAAAAACAAGCTGCCCCTTTCCTGCGAGTGCAAGGGTAATAGAGCAAGACCAACCGGAATGAAATGTCTGTTTACATTTCCTGTGTGCTCACTGTCTCATGGTATGATTCTAGGTAGAAAACAGTATTCCTGGGTGATACCAGTACACATTAACTTATAATGAAGACATACTCCATAATATATAACATGTTCAAGCCACTTAAATATCTTCCTTAACATAAAATGTAAAACACAACTTTTAAAGTGGTAGGAAAATGTACCATACTATTTTCAAATGGGTTTGCATTTGCCTCTCATTGGTCAGTAAATGATTTCTGCTGAATGCTAACCATCACACTTTAAGATAACAAACTACCCCTTTTCTGCGAGTGCAAGGCTAACAGAACAAAAGCAACACAAATTAAATCTCTGTCAACAAATCCTGTGTGCAGACAGACTCATGATGTAATTCTAGTCACAAAAAAATATTCCTCACTGATACCACTACACCTTAACTTACAGTGAAGACATACTCCATAATATCTTACAAGTTCAAGATAGTTAAATATCTTCTAAACGACAAAATGTAAAACACAACTTTAAAACAAGAATGACAATTCTATTATTTATATCAAAATACACCACATACTTCCCCTCTCAAACTCATAACTCACCTTTAAAATTAATTAGTTGAGAAAGAAATGTGGCACTCAAACAGCAGATTATCAGATCCAGAATCTCAGAGCTGTACACCTCTCTCCTCTCTCCACAACCAGTAAATGGCAATTTTTCCCTCTCTTTTTTCCCACATATACATGTTAATGTAAAATCACAGTCCTTCCCATATTTTTTCAAATGGAATCACATATTTCTATTGGTTGCAACTTTCAACCCCTTTGCAAATCATCCCTTCCCCCAACATGACTTCTGCCTGCTACCATAGCAACAGCTCATGGAACACAGGTGTGAGCAGAGAGGTCAGAAGTTCAGCAGACAATGTTTCAAATCCAAAGAGCAAGACTGCTTGACTTTTCAAACCTGAACAAATCCAAAACATGCTTTTAAAAATGTAAACATACAGCCTAGTTTTTAGTGTAGAATGGTTTGAAACAGCCAATGAGTTCTTTTTATTAAAAAAAAGTATGTATGCCTCCATTTTTCAACTGTCTTTCTTTTCATATTGCCATTCTACTGAAAGACACCTCCTGAGTGCATCCTGTTCTCCTTGAAAGATGTTCACAGTGTGGATTGTAGGTCACAGCTATGTCTTCTGGAGTGAAAAATTTGCAGAAAAAAGAGGTATGGTGAGAGACCTTGCTTTGCCAAATGTAGACATTAAATGGATTGGTCAGAGAGGGTTAAAGTGGCACCAATTAATGCCTTTGGTGAAAACCTTTCTACATCTCCCACAGCCTAACCTTATTATTGTGCACTGTGGTGGAAATGACCTAGGCACTTTAACTGGGGTAGGTCTGGAAATGCTTATTAAGGACACCTTTGTGCAATTGATGTCACTTTTTCCACAAACTGCCTTTGTATATTCTAATATATGCCAAAGGCAAAAGTGGAACTGGTCCAACCAATTTTGTCCGCAGATTAACAAATCAAGAAAGCACGTCAATAAGTCTGTTTCTGCTTTCCTCAGAGACTATGGTATGGGTTCTATATACCACAACAACTTGCGTTACAACATGCAAGACATTTATAGAGGAGACGGTGAACATTTCACTGATAAAGGCAACAGAGTGTTCCTCTTGAACTTTAGACTCTGCATCGGTACTTACTTGTAGGTACCAAAAAACACTCAATGAACACAAGGGCTCTTTTTAGAGCCACCTAATATCTAAACACTTAAAAGTGATTTTTATTTCTTTTTTCTTAATGTTTTTTTTCGGGTGCGCGCTGGGTGCGCGCACCTCGTGATGTTTTTAACGTTTTTTCGGGTACGCGTAGAGTGCGCGCACCTCGCGATGTTTTTTAAAAAATTAAAATCTTTTTTTTGCCCTTCGTGGTCCTACTGTGCCCCCCTGACAATGACTAGGGGGTCTAGAACTCCATACCCTGCCCCCTGTTCATGGTCTCCACCTTTCCTTTTTAGTGCGACACACAAAATGGCGGCCGACACTTCCTGATTTCGACTGATTCGAATGTTTACTGACATCTAACAACCAATCAGAATTACGCTCGCGCACGGCAAGGTGCGCGCACACGGCTAGCTCAGTGCACGCACGGTACGCGTGTATAGATATTGATATGCTTTTAAATGCTATTTTCTCAGGAAATACTGAACAGATTTACACCAGACCTGCAAAAGGCACTTCCTTGAGCTTATGGCTACCTCTCTGCCACATTTCAAGTAATTCTGTTCAGCCGTTCAGGCTGTAGCTGTGTCTAAAGGTCCTATGGAAAAATGCATGGGAAAAATGCGTTTTGGGACCCCCCTTTTTTCGCAGCCCCCGCTTGACGAATCACCCTGAGACTTTCAGGGTAGGAGCTGAACGGAGCGCCCCATTAGTTTTGAAAATTTCGCGAGGATTTGTCAACCGGCGCCAAAGTTATTCAAAATAGAATTTTGAGATTTCCTATGGAAACTCGGTCCTAACTATAACTATCTACTGGCGACCGCCAGTAGATAATATATATATATATTCATTTAGTATACTATGTATACATGTGAAAATGTGTCGGTCCATCTGTTCACCTCGGTGGCACGGAAAAATGGGTGGAACTGACGTCAGCATGCCGACGAGGTCCTCTTATGGCTCCTATGACATCATACGGTGTCCTGAGCGGAGCCGTGCTATTATGACATTGTCGTCGACGTGGGAGAGCTAGGAGAGAATTTCCGCTGAATGCTGGCACAGGTGATATTCACCTAAGTGATCAGGCTAGTCCTTTGGGAGCAACTGTTTATGTTGCCACTCCAGAAACCGAAACCAGTGATCCGAGGGCAGAGGTCCTGCAGATGGCACATGAGGTGGGGAGCCCAGTCGTGTGCACCGGCGGGACAGCGAAGTGACAAGCACCACTACCCACAAAAAAGGTAACGAGGGCACTGAATAACAAAGGATCTTCTCTTTGTATCTGGCAGGAACAACAAGGTTAAAATGCCCTAGTTCCAAAATGTAGATTTAGTGCTACAACGGTCTTCAAGAGGACCTGCGATGGATGCCACTTCTGCCTTCCGTACACAGGAGGTGGCACATGGGTCGTGTGGTACGGTCATACTGCGGTGGGACGCACACTCGTTGACTTCTCATGGCTTTGCTCCACACTTCGGGATGGGTGGGTGCATAAGTGTATAAGTGAGTGATTAAATGTGTCTTACTGAATGCATGGGTTAGTGACTAAACTCTGTGAATGTCTGTATCAGTCTGTCAGTTGGTATGTAAGCGACTGCATGGGTTGGTGAGTAGCTAAATGAGTGTCTATATGGGTCATTGATTAGTTGTTTGAGTATCTCTATGGGTGCCTAAGTTTCTGTGTGGGTGGGTGGGGGTGTGTGACTCTGTGCATAGATGTGTAAGTGGGTGATTCACTGGGTGTATGGCTTCAAGAGTGTATCTGTGAGGGGCTGTATGGGTGTGTAAATGTGTCTTTGGCTGTGTTGGTGAGTGAATAGATATCTCAGTGGTACATATGTAAATTACTACATATGTGAAAGGCACTATATGTGAGTGTTGGAGTATATACATTTTTATATATGAGAGTGAGTGATTGTGAGAGTTGCTGTATGGATGAGTGTGTGATTGTATCAGTGATTGTATAAGAGAGTAAGTATGTGTTAGTATATGTATGAATAAGTGAGGGGGTATGTGTATAACTGTGTAGGTAAGTTAATGGGAGTGTGATTGATTCTTTGCATGACTGCGTAGATCTGTGAGTAACTCTGTGGATGAGTGGTGGTGTGTGAGTGCTGTATAGGAGTATACATGATAGTGCTGTATTGATAAGTGACAGCATGTATGAGTGACTGTTTGGATTAATAACTGGATGTGTGTATAGACCTAGGAATCACTGAGTGGGTATTTAGTAACTGGTATTGCTGTGTCTATGGTTTTGAAAATGGTAGTCTGTATTTTAGAGTGGGTGTATCAAAGGTTATATTAGGGTATGAGGAGGTTCATCAGATTATCACATGGATGATGTCATCAGTGATGCCATTTGAGATGTCATCAGTGATGTCATCAGTGATATCACTGACCATGTCATGAGTGATGTAATATGTGACATCATCAGCAGTGCATTGCAGGGGCGCGGGTTATCGTTAGCTCAACTAACTAAACGGCCACATTTCTCTGGTTTTATACCGAGAAGGAGATGGATTATTCCTGTGCTTAAAAAATGTGGTATTAGACAATTTTATCCTGCATTTTTGACCCTTTAACAGCTAGATGTTGATTTTACTATTGTCTCTGTGATTGCTTTTTAGAAAAATGTTTCTAAGTTGCATAAATTAATTCTGATGTAAGTTAGTTAATTTTATGTATACATAATTTCGAAAGCTGTTTTAATAGTTTTAATTTTTGTATTGAGCTTTTATGGTTAACTGTAATAGTTACCGAATAAAGAACTTTTGACTTTGACTCTGGTTTTGTATGAGTGAAATGTCCAACTAACTAGAACGTCCCTGAAACCTATGGGTTTTTTCAGTGAATTTCAAAGGTTTTTTAGATGCTAATGTCTAACTATAACGTCCCTGAAACCTATGGTTTTTCAGTGAATTTCAAAGGTTTTTTTAAATGCTAATTCCTAACTATAACATCCCTGAAACCTATGTTTTTCTAGTGAATTTCAAAGTTTTTTTAAATGCTAATTTCTAACTATAACATCCCTCAAACCGATGTTTTTTTTCAGTAAATATCAAAGTGCTATTGTGCAATTCATCATTAAATCTCTTTTCAAAATGTACCACTACGTACAATAAAATAAATGAAAAAACTGTTATATAATGTAATGTATTACACAATTTACACTGTTATTTTTTTAAGATTACAATATAATTTAAGATTTACATAACATTTCATTTTCCCTTTTTTGCTGTTCTCAGATTCAACTTAACTTCACTATACACAGTGGTGTCAATGTAGTATCATCATGAAACAGCGGGGAAAAAAAACAATCAACTAGATTGTTGAAAAAAAAAACTAAATCAGTTTACAACATTATTTTCAATATCTGTACCTATACGTGTTCCTCCTTATAAATTTTTCATTACAGCCTTCTACAGGATTTCTTTCATTCATCTCAAGAACATTTTCAAAATGTACACTCATTTACATCTCCTACAATACACCGAACACATATGTAAACTATTTGTATTTCAACGCAATTTTTCTAAATGTAATACCAATAAGCACAAATAATAGTCCCAACACTAGTTATAATTAGTAATTATTCCCAGTGCTTTCTACTTTCTGTTCACATCTTCCCAATAGGCGAAATAATGTATTCAAAACTTCAGTTTGCAAAGTCTCCAATATGAATTTGTTAAAGCATGTTTACATCTTCACAATATGCCGAATGATTTATTTAAAACTTTGGCTTCAAAAATATCAAATATGAATTTGGTAATTCATAAGGCAATCTGGGTTTTATTTCCAAGTGTGCATCATTGCAATGGGTCCATCCTTTATTACACTTTAAATACACAGCATAGTGTCCAGATGTTGTAGTAGGTCCAGCATGGAAAATAATAGCCACTGTTGGAAAAGTTCTTTCAGAAATAGATATTTGACTGGCAACAACATTTATAATTCTGGTTTCCAGTTTTCTTCCATTTACTCTACAACATTGTAGCAATAAAATCTGATATTTTCTATATCTTTCTATGTGTAATGTAGATAACATCTCTGATTTACAATGAGAACATTTCATATCATGATTTGCAGCTTTTACTAATTTGTTGAAAGCTACGGATTTGCAATCTGGAATTGTTAAGTATATGAATCGCTCTGTGTCGACTTCAGTGCTTGAAGTCAATGAACACTGTTCACATTCATGATCCCATTTATAGCTTCGTCCAAATACGTTTTCAATCTTTATTCCTTCATCTTCTAATACTCCAAGCATAACCATTAGAAATTCTTGTGCATCTTGTTGTATATTAAGACTAAAGGTCAAAGAACCAGTACATATATCCAAGAGTTGGCGAATACCACAAGCAGTATGGATTTTACTTCTGTCAGTTGTCAATTGTTGAAATACATAATGTAGTGCACAACATAATCTTTTTTCATGATTTCCTACGATTTTATGATGAAGATCTTATCGATAAAATACAATATTCAGAAGCACAGTAGCGTAACAGTTTATAATTTAACTATTTTCCAATTGGTATCCCACAACGTCATCAGCACTTTTCATTTTCTGCTTCATTACACCTTTTCCTTTCTCTTCAATTTTTTCATAAACAATTATATTCTCTTACACAATTTACATCAGCACTAATCTTGTTGTCATCGAAATCAATCAAATACAAACCAGACAATGTTCTTACTTGAGATAATGCAACATATGCCATTCTCTCTTTGAAAAACAGTACTTCCAATATTTACCAAAGCACTGTCTATACTTAAACCTTGACATCTATGAATAGTTACTGCATATGCTAAAGACAAAGGAAACTGTTTTCTGCAAACATACCAGGGGTATATTCACAAGGAACAATCGCCGAGTTAATAGCACTTTATCGCAGCCAAAGTTGTGATAAATGTATCGCCCCATTCACAAGCTGGTGTTAACAGCCCACAGCACCAGTTTACCCGCTATAGCAGCTGCAAAAAACCATTGCCACGGATGGCCCCCGCAACTATCGCTAATGAGATGCAGAGTAGGCGTTCCCGTGCCAAAAGCCACGACTACACAACTCCACAACATTCACAACGAACAGCCAGAACTGCGATAAGAAGACAAAACAGGCGATAAGGTGCGTTTGCAGCAGGAAAATAACACCTGCTCTGACCTGGGGCTAAGTCAGACAGCAGTCTGCACCACACAAGGGAGCACAGCCCACAGCCACATCAGAAGGGCAGCAGATGCCATGGAGCCCTTGGTCATGTGTCCTGGACACCCAAGAGGGCCACAACACCCACCACCTTCACCCCAGGACCCCATACAGCACCCGGAACACCCCCTCCGGACAACCACCCAGGTAGCGCTGACAAAGACAGCGGACCCCCAGGAAACACACCAGCCTCACAGACCCAACACCTGACAATGTCATTGCCCAATACAGGCTCAAAAGGACAACCATTGCACGTAACATGACTAAAAATGCCCAACAGGCCGACGGCACCAATGCAGAGGACAACCAACATCCCACCCCACACAAAGCTGATGGATGTGCTCCACCTGTTGGCCCCTGCTATCCCCCAACCAACACCCACCACAGTCGGAGGAGTCACACAGCCAGCCACATCCAAGTCACTCTCACCTGTCCTGGAGATCACCACAGCCTGGTACCCAAGTCCCACATTGGTTTTGTCACGTGGCTTCATTCACCTTTCGCCACTCACTTATCACCTTCTTGGTCCTGAAGAAAGCCCCGCAAACCACTCAGCGGGGGCTGAAACATGTAGACCACCACAGATAGTCAACTGATAGGTAATTAATCCTTACTAGTTGCATTACACATATTTTAAACATATCCTGAGCCGCCAATAATAAAATTAAGGCAATGATTCTCAGAGGTATTTTTAACTGTAGAACTTCACATCACATTTACGCACCATCACCAGCTCTGCTGTAATCAGGCGTCTTAGCACAACTGGGGGGCATTCGGCCACCCGGTTGGGACCCCAATGATGAAGCATGACACGAACTAGGTTGGTGTGTGAGGGGTCTTTTAACAACACCCAATGGGTCCCAGCTCATGCCACAAACAGTGACTACAAGTAATTACATGCATATAGTGGGCCCGTCCACATTGTTTAAGTACTATACGCTTCTGGGGACAAGGACGCACCCCCATAAACCCTTGCTCTCCCATTGATTTCTCTAGTTCTCTAAAGGGTCCCAAAGAAATACCCAGGGTAAAGGCTTCCATCCCCCAGGAGATACAAAACAAGGGGTCTCTTCAGGCTGCAGATACTGGCCTCCACAAGTGCTATGCCTGTGAGCAGATGGGTCACTTGAGGGGGACCCCAAGTGTCCCAAGCAGGGCCGGACTTGCCGTAGCAGGCACCGGGCAATACCCCGGTGGTTCGCACGGGTGGGGGCCTGTTTTGGGCCCCTAGGGGCCGTTTTTGTTACAGGGCCGTTTTTGCAGCATAGCTGCAAAATCGGCCCTGCAACAAAATCGGCCGAAAACCAGCCCTGGCAAAGAGCTCAGCGGCACCCCCAACCACCTGGGGTCGCCGAGCGAGCACATTGGCCCTGGTCCCAAGAGGGCACAGCCACTCACTGGTGGGCAGTCTAAGGTGTTGGCTATTGTAGCACTTGGGGAGGAAGGGTGCCCACAGTAGGGTGGGTATCCTGCAAAAAGTACCCTCGTCTCGCTAGGAGACAGTTAGATGGTCCCAGGAAACCAGGTACCTGCTAACACTAAGAAATACAGTGACTGGGTTATCATCAATGGGAGAAGGGTAGAGGCTCTCAGAAATACTGAAGTCAGTGTGACCCCAGTCTGGTGTCACCTGGTCTCTGAGGAGCAAGTAGTCCCGTGGGAAATCCAACATGTAGTTACGGTAGACAACTCAGAGCGCCACTGTATGGTAGTGCAGATTCAATTTGAGTCCAGTGGTCTCAGGTCCCTTGAGGGTGGTTGTGAGCACTACCATGCCTGTAGATTGTCTGTTAGGTAACAACCTGGAGCAGTCCTTGTGGAAGGATGTTGAGCTCAGGTCTCACTTAGAGAAGCTGAGGTTGCCTGAGTGGGCATGCGTGACCACTCAGTCAATGACAGTTAATGGCAGTCAGTTAGGATGATTAGAAGGACCTGAAACCTAAAACAGTGGCACAGGTTCGTGCCAAGAGAAAGCACAGGGGGCACAGAAAACCCACCCCTGAGGTTCCCACGGTCTGGGAGGAGGATGGCCTTGAGGGGGACACCCAGGTACCTAAAGGGAAAGAGGTAGTTGAACTGGGGGACCTATCTAAGCTGATCCATTGGCAGCAAGATGGTGGCCCCACCATGGAAGAATTCTGCAGGGAGAAGAAAGAATGCCCTTCTCTAGAAGGTTTGTGGCGGCAGGCTTCAAACCAGGCAGCTGGTGGTCAGTCTGGAACACACTGGATCTACTGGGAGAATGGTCTCCTTCTTCTATACAGCGAGCCTAAGGTCGCTGGACCAGGGTCAGCCTGTTTGCTGGTGTTACCCTAGTGCTGCAGGACCTCCCTACTGGTCCAAGGACCTGAAATAGAGCTTGCCTCCTGTTCACAAACTCTCACGGGCAGCACGGACTTACCCAGAGACTTCACTTACCTCTGAGTACTGCCTCTGGAACTGTGAGTTTCAGTTGCCACAGAGTGGGAAAGCAGCCGACACCGTCACCGACGCTGCTGCTGGTCCGTGTCTTGAAGGCACCACTGCACTTCGCACCGCAACTCTGGTCTCACTGGCGAGGAGGGCTGCCGCCACCGAGCCGCTGCTTGCACTGCGACCTGAGGGCACCGCACTCCGCACCGCCTTGCTTCACTTCACCACCCTGGTCTCACCGATGACATCGCTGCACGCTGACCCTGACACCCGTGACTGCACAGTGGTTTAGGGGCACTGCTTGTAAGTTACATGGTGCTCTGCCCCATCCCACACCACAGTCAGGGCCGACCGACACCATCTCCCATCAACTAGCCAGGGCAAGACCTGTCAGCAATCCCACGAGCACCGTCTCACCTCACACCGCAGCCCTGGTCTCACTGATGCCGCTGGACGACCATCACTGAGCCGCTGCCTGCACCGCGACCTGAGGGCACCACAAGTCACACTGCTACATTTCACATTGCAACTACGACAGTTGCGGAAACCGGCCTGCAGTAACGCAATCAGCTGCATCCTAAAGTACTGTTTACAAGTCTGCTGACACCAACGCCTGCTGTGCCGAAGCGGTCAGCTCGAACTGTTGGATTCTGTTGTTTTCAGCACCATGGTAGCCCCGGACAGAGATACCAACTTCGAGGAACTGCATTTTTGAGTCATTCCTGCAAAGTGCATAATTATGATTACTGTGTGTAGGTCTTTTATAATTTTATTCTTGTGTGCAAAGATAAACAATGGTTATTTTTCTAAAACTGGTGCGGTGTCCTTTTGTAGTGTTTTCACTGTATTACTGTTGATTATGTGCAAATGCTTTACACACTGCCTCTGAGATAAGCCTGACTGCTCATGCCAAGCTTCCTACGGGGTGAGCAGGGGTTATTTCAGTAGTGTATCCCCCTTATCCTGACTATAAGGAAGGGTCCCTATTTGGACAAAGGTGCAAACCATTGCCAATTAGAGACCCCCATTTGAAACAAAGACCTATCGCATATCTAATGCTTGGTTAATATTAGTGAGCATTTTGTTTCTAAATGCACCGTTTGTGAACTCTAGCTATATCTGCAAGTATTTTCTAATGGTACAGTAGCTCAGGAAAAGGTAATTGCAATCACCACAGAGCAAAAAGTATAAGAGGCAGAGTTCCAGAGAAAATGGTTCACCTAATTGATCCAAAAACATATTAATTGGGCGTTTTTCATTACGTTGTAGACAATCACTTGGTCGACCATCACCTTGACCATTGTGAGTATTCATAGTACTTCAGCTGACCTTAACTTTGACATGGAGGAATTCATTTTCTAAATCAAGTCTTAGCCAATTTGATGTAAGTGATGCTCACTCATATTAAAAGGACAGTCTAAGTGAAGGTGGGTGAAGACATGGTAGTCAACGTAATTGGGGAGAAGTACAAAGGAACAGAGTGCTAGACATGTGCAAAAGCTATCATGAGAATGAGCCATCACAACAAGGCCTGTATTACTTATTACTCTGCACCACACCTCAAGCAGGATGAATACTGGAGCCTGTCCGAACTTCTGTTAACCTTATGTCACACCTCTTGTGATAAATCTCTGTGTAGGTTCAGATCACATTTCACAGGGACAAAAGATGAGCAAATCTTGGGGTTTTCCAGCAGCCTTCTAAATACTACAAATAGAACCCAGCCCAGTCCTTCACAATTTGCTAAGGAGGTAATATTTACTATGATTAAAGGAAAGCAAAGTACCTTACAATGCCCCCACCCTCACTCTCAATATCAGTAAATATTTTCCTTTCAAATATTCGTCAGAGTTCAACATTTTAAGCAATTTCTCATTCTGAATTGTAAAGAAAATCGATATGAACCGACGGTGCACGAGGAATTCTGGATTAGCTTGTAGATTGGACCCTTTCTACGTTTGTATGTGTTATCTGCAAGGGCGGCCACACTGAATGCTTTTAAGCGGTATCTTCGGTTCACCTGAAAAGTTTCTTTGTTGTCCTTGGAAGAAAAATCCTTTATAAAGAGCGTCTGGTTTGGAACATTGTCAGAGAATACTCGAACCTCCCAGAAGGTAAGTACCATTTCTGAAAATGTCTGTGTTTTATTCTTGTATTTTCTGCAGATCGTTTAGAAGTTGTTCTAGGGTGAATATCTACTTATAAAATAGTTTAATTTCAAAGCTCTTCCATTTTACATATAAATTCGGAGTTCATTTTAGTGGCACTATGAACATTTTAAACGGAGTCACTACATAAAGATATTGTTGGTTTGAGTAAATATATGTCGACATAGCATAATCTAGACTGCCACCAAGAGAGCAAAGCACCCATATTTTTAATCAACAGCTGAGAGGCGTCCATACTAGAACAAAATGCAGGGGTTTTAAAATTCTATGTTCCCAAACCATTGACACAGGAACAGTTCACAGAAAATAAAAATTTCGAATGTTGGTGGTATGCTCCACTGTGATTGGCATGAATAAAGAAGCAGGTTTATGAATTTTTGATAACAACACAAATGGCAAAGAGGAAGGATTTTTACCGCATCAAAGCATTAATTCTATCTCAAATGTTTCCTTATGATATTATAACTAGTAGCAAAGTGGAAAATTAATAATTGCTTATCAAGACAGAGGTACACATAATGCCTATGGTATATCAAATATAAAAAGATTGCTCAGGGCTGGCAGAACCTCTTCCTCATCAACGTTAGGTTACAAGAAATCCTTGGTGGGGGGGGGGAACTTAGTCAACTAGTCCTAGAACCTACTCATACTGCTGGTCACACCTTGGATGAAATTTTTTCTAACCATCCCAATATTTACTACTGCGGAGTGCTGCCAGTCCCCTGGTCAGACCATGCAGCCATTTTCTTTGAGATCTCTCTTACCAAGAATCCCAAATTAAAAACTGAACCTATAGTCAGGGTCGAAACAAGGGCCTGGAAAAACATTAATAGCGAGGAACTCGACAATCATCTGAAGACCACTATGGGTGTTTGGTCCCCATCGGTGGATAAGGCTGCGGTGGCATACACCAAATGGTTAGACTCGGCCTGTAAAACATTAGTCCCAATTAGAATGTGTACTCCTAGGAGGACAACACCCTCAGCCCCCTGGTATTCTGATAGTCTAAAACTACAAAAACGGAATGTAAACGACTGGAACGCGCATGGAGGAAAGGGTATACCAACTCTACTAAGAAGGCCTATAGGGTAGCCTTTTTAGCTATAAAAAAGTGCTTTCTGCCACAAAAAAGAAGTTTTATGGGGAACAGATCAACAATGCGAAATCTTCCCTAAAAGAACTTTTTAACACTGTTTTAAAACTTACAACACCCATCACGGCAAAACCTCGGAGCAGCCCCGAATTCTGTGAAATTCTTGCCTCCTCTTTTCAGGAAAAAGTTGACACTATCTTTTCGTCTTTCAGCACTCTGCCAAAGGATGGGATTAAGATGGGTGAATGGGATTCTCCCAAGGACACCAAGATAATCCCCACCTTTGATAGTTTTACGACAGTGGATGCCCAAGATCCTACTAAGCTTCTGCGAGCAATTCAATCAGGGTTCCCTTTAGATCTGTGTCCAGCATCAGTAGCTAAACTAGTCCCGAACACTATCGGAGCGGCTCTTGCTCCTGTTTTTAACAATATTTTTAAGTGTGGTCTGCTTCCCAAAGTTTGGAAAAAAGCCTCAATCCTTCCCCTTCTTAAGAAAGCTAACCTGGATCCTAAGGAGCCTAATAATTATAGGTCTATCTCCCGTCTTCCCTTACCGGCCAAGATGATTGAAAGGGAAATGAACCGTCAGTTAAGCACCTTTATTAATATCAACGGGCTTTTAGATTCTACTCAGTTTGGCTTCCGCACAGAACACAGCACAGAGCTGGCGCTGATTAAGTCAACTGAGGAAATCAGAGAAGCACTAGATCAGGGCGGAGCTGCGATTCTGATTATGTTGGACCTTTCGGCGGCCTTCGACATGGTCCACCATGAAGTATTGTTGGATCGGCTAGCCGAAAGGGGGGTTACAGGCAAGGCTCTCGCCCTTCTAAAATCTTTCCTCACCAACAGAACCCTGACAGTTGACATGGGTAAAGAGTTCAAAACCATTCTCTCTGTCCTGTGGGGTTCCACAGGGGTCAGCGCTCAGCCCCTCACTATTTAAGATATATGTGTCTCCATTGGCAGCCCTTATTCGATCATTTGGCTTCCAGCTGACCTCCTATGCAGATGACACACAAATAGTTATCTATACAAAAGGGCAAAGAGGCTGAGACTGGTCGGGACTGCTACAATTGCATGCAGTCTATTGCAGGCTGGATGTCAGCAAATTGCCTCAAGCTGAATGCAGGGAAGACTGACGTGATTACCTTTGGTAATCCCTCAAATCTCTGGTCAACCGACTGGTGGCCAAAATCACTGAGTTCACCCCCAGCCCCCACTGGTAAGGCAAAAAATCTGTGAGTGATGGTGGACTCTAGACTGTCTTTCGGGGACCAGATCGGCAGAGTGGTATCCTCCTATTTTCATCTCCTTAGGACTATGAGGAAAATCAAACAGTTTCTTCCGGAGGACAGCCTTAGGACAGTAATAACTGCGCTTATTCTGTCTCGCCTAGATTATTGCAATGCCCTGTATCTTAACATCCATAAAAGGCAGCTCAACCGACTGCAAGTAGTACAAAATGCAGCCGCTAGGGTCCTTCTGGGTATCCCTAGGTTTGTCTCTGCCAAGAAGGGACTTCGGGACCTCCATTGGCTCCCAATGAAACAACGTATAGAATTTAAGGCCCTATGCATGGTCTTTAAGGCCCTTGAGGGGCATGGCCCTGCCTTTATGAGACAACATCCTCAATGGTACACCCCCCCAGGGTCCTACGGTCAGCTACGGCAAAGTTGGTAAAAGTTCCACGTGTCAAAACTGCTAGTTGGGGGGGCAGGAGCTTTTTCTGCTGCGCCGCAAAGGCCTGGAATAGCCTCCCCCTGCAGCTTAGAGGAGCAGTTGGGCTCCTAGAGTTTAGATGGGGCTTGAAAATGTGGCTCTTTTCTTAATTGAATTTTTCTCTCGACCTGTACGCAATGTTTCAGCGCCAGGCACCTTAGAGTAACAGTGCGCTTTATAAGCATCATTAACATAAAATCATGGACAAATCCGATTTAACATTAACCTACTACACCAGTTCTCCATTTTCCTTTCTGTCATTTTCTGAAATAAATAAGATTACCAACTGGCTGGATAATAGCAATTGGAGTGTGTAATGCACAATCGCCAACACCAGTATTTTTGTAATTAAAACGTGTTTTATTTTATTGAAAGTAAGAAAGGAGACATGAATTTGCTTCCCAGCTGAGTAATCTTTGCAAATTTAAATGAGATGAGCGTTGGACCAAGATACACGTGAGATAAGTCTTAAGGTATATATAAATATGCACCTCTTGTGGCATGCAACTTTTAAACGAAACTAGGGAAATGGACAACACAACATGTGAACTAACACTGGATGTGCATATCTGGAGACCCAGAGGTTTATCACCGAGTGCACACATATTAGGAATTACTCTAACCAACTCGAGCCTGGCATGCATCGAACTGCAAGACTGGGACAGACTTCAAACTGAACAAAGACTCACAACTCTGCTTTGGCTGAGGCCTAAGATGAGATTGGCTCTTATGGGAGTTTTATTTAACAAATCAGAACATAGGGGAGTTAAGTAGTATGGGAGTCAATCTACTATTGCAGGCGTGGCTTTACAGTGCAGCTATCTGCAAGATATATTGTTACCATTTTTTAAAACATGTCCATAGAGTGGGGCTTTGGCTCTACCGAGGGTTAGTAAAGCTCTCTCACCTCGTGGTGTTGGCCATTGGTACATCATTCAGCTTTCCGAGAAGTGCTCCCATTGCAATGCATGAGGGACTGTTTTACTTTTAAAAAGTGCACTAAATGACCACCGTGATTTTCACATTCACGTCGTTCTATACTGAAAACAATTCTTTTTGCAGGTTTTGATTTGATAAATAGCTTTTGTGCATGCAACACAGATAAAGAACATCAGTGGATGCCTGTATTTACCTGCACTGGCATTTTAAAGACAGGCCGATTCACTTTGCCATTGCTTGTTTTCTTTTGTAAGTAAACTCCATGTTTATTCCAGATTGGCATCCTTTTATTAGGGGTGTAGCACACGCCTGTGCATGGCCTGTGGTGCAGGGGGTACCCTTCACAAGGGGCCCCTTGAGCACCTGAGAGATATGGGAGACTCAGGGGCCCCTCATGATCTTCTAAACGGGGCCCCATCATCTTACATTTCGCCTCCGCTTATTATGGCTCATCTTGGAGTGTTTCAGTGCAACATTAACAGCGCTGTAAATAAAGAACAGCCAAGTCCATCATTTATTCACGGAGATATTATTACCTGTCTTCCACTCGGTCATTCGTTTACACCATGCGCAATTTATGATCCGAAGTTGCAAAATAAACTCCTACAAAAAACAGTGACTGTCTTTTCCCTCCTCAGGATTCGATGAGTTCCTCCCTGTGCGCCATGCACCGCCAGGACAACGCTAGTTATGACCTGAAGATGTTCTGCCAATAGATGCGTTAGAAAACGTTTTATTAGGCATACACGTTTTTACATTGGACAATTGTAATAAACCCCATAAAATGGGAATTTGATCACAAGATGGTTGGTTAACTGCGGCCCTGATTCACAAAGGAGCACTTACACTTTGTGTACGTTTACCATTGTGTGCTGTTCATTAAGGGATTCACGAGAGCATCTTTAGCGTGCACAGTCTCAGCACATTAAAAGATAGGTCTTTATATGTGCAGGGACTCTGCACTCATAAAGATACTACTCAAATCCGTTTGTGAATAGCAAACATCGTAAGCTTACACGAAAGGGTATACCTTTGTGAATGAGGCCCTGCATCTGTTTTAAGCCAGCCTTATATCACGTGATAGGCTGTAAAACTCAAGAATTATAAATATAAAAAGAACTATCGGGGTGCGTCCATTACTTAGGAGCGAGACACTCTAGTGGTAAAATGTGCATTGTGAGTGATGGTGAATCATGAATTGAGGCAAACAGTCTTAACAGAGCAGTTAAAGTAGGCACCCTTCCAAGACTTCATGTAAGCTAATTTAATGTCATTTCATTTAGGATATATAATTGTTTAGTTGACAACCATAAAAATATTACAAACAATAAATAAACGTATAATCAGATGTTATTAGGATAGAATTAATAAAGGCATCAAATAAATCCATCATTGAATACCTTACTATTGAATTTGCAATCTTGAACACATTATCAACATCATCAACATTACATTTACCTATAGCACATTAGTGTTACCGTTTTCTTTAAGCTGATTGAGGTGTTTGTATTCTATCAAGATATTACTATTCTATACCACTTCCCCATAACCTGCGTGGTTCTCTCTCTTTGTCAGGAACCTTAGTGCTGGTAACAAAACCGAGTGGCAATTGGCAAACTGTTATCTGTATTGGTTTATTTTCCTGTGGTATTTAAGATCCAGCCATTAGTTTTGATGTGCTTTCAATATCAGTGCTGAAACTTTCAATGAAAGAATATTACCCATTAAGGTATATCTAGATAAATGATTTAGGGTCTGATTTTCAGTGGTCCTGATTTTTCCGACCCCTGTTTGCACAGATTTCCGAAATCTGAGCTGTGTGACGTTTACCACTCGCGGTATTTACCAGGTGTGATAAAGTCTGCACTCTTCAATAAATTTCAGCGAGTCAAATCTAATGGAATTCAAAGCGGGAAAGAGAGTCATAATGACATGCAGATGCTGCAGCAGTAGGCACCAAAGTCAACAGGATCATCAGGTCCTTAGAGGTAGGAGGACACTGAAGAGAAGTTACACTTAGGAGCCCCTACCTCTTTCTGTAATCTCCAAATGACAAAAAATCATAAGCTTTAGTACAATGTAAAGTATAAATATTAGCAATTGAATATGAAAATAATGATGGTCACTGAAAATCCTACCTGTTTGCATTCATTGTCTGCTGTGTGGTCATTGATCTATCAGTCGCTGCTTCCCCCAGCTTGGATCATGGATCATGAGGGGCTTAGCATACAACAATGGCCAGACCTTAGCCTCTCAGCTACAAATCCTAGGATGCTGAGAGTTTAAATTCTATGATGCTAAGAGTTTAAGAGTGAGACAAGGATCAGCCCTGTTGTATCTTTTGGGAGCCTACAGGAGCAGGAGTCACCAGCCCCAGGCATTTCGACCTATGGATGGCTACGGTCTGCTGTTATATGGTGCACAACTGTCCTTGGGATAAACTGGAGAGAACAAAAACATGAGTTTGATGTAAACGAGGACTCCAGGGCTCACATAGTTTGAAAATGTTTCTGTTCTATGCCTGTCTGCTTCAGTAGAGGAGTTGCTTGAATTTAAATGTCATTCACTGAAACACATTTCCTTTGTTACTTTTGAATGTAGAAATTTTACAAGAGACCAATTTAAGAAAATCTTCTGACATCTCAGCAGCCACCTTATAAGTAAGTTATAGTTTGACACAGTTTTAATGCTTGAAATATTAGTTTTTAAGACCATTTGAATCGCGTTTTAACAATGTTAACATATATATTCCCAAAGTAGTATATTGATGATTTATTTGGTATTTGAAGCAACTGTGTGCTCAGCTTGCAAACATCCAACGAGATGGGAAATGTCACCTTGATTTTTGCTACACTTGTTTCCCAGCAGGATATTGGGCATTGAATCCTACAGCATAAGAAAAATCAAACTCTCATGCTGTCCCATAATGCCCCTCCTCAAAAAGTATTGATCATCTACTATCCAACCATTTCGCTATCTCTTTTACTACGCCTAATCTGTTTACTCCACACCAATGATACTACAACACGTGTCATTTCAAAGACATTCATTCCAATTCCCATTCTCAATAACTCCACCCACCACAGCCAATCATAATTCCTTGTCCTTCTTGACCACTGCACTATGTTCGATATTGTCAATCACACAATTATTCTATCCAGATAAACATTACAGGCTCAGCCCTTCACTGGCTTTTATGGTACTCCTAGTACTTTTACAGCCACAGAGTGCAAAACAACATTGTGTGTAATTTGCTTCTGCAATTTGTGGTAGGTTTGCCTTGCCACAAATCGCCGAGTCAAGCACCAGAGTTGGTACAATATGTGCCAGACTTGTAATTTCGCTTGGGGCAGAGACAGGACTTTGCACCCACGGTAGGATTTGTGACTAGGGGCTGCATCATGATGGACATTTTTTCCCCCCACAATTGCATTGTCTATAGCCATACACAAACCTTGAAAATATCTGACTTAATGCATGAGTTGTAGAGAGCACAGTTCAGAAACCCCAAGAGACAATCACTGCCTCTCATCTTCTGAACAGATGAAAAGCACAATGCGTTGCTGCCATTGGTGTGCAAAAGTCCCAAATAATTGATACCCTAAACTCAATTTATCTGATTTGTATTGCCTCTATCTAGTCGATTCGGGTGTGACGAACCCCCAACTTTCGCAGCTTGAGCAGTGGTTGCCACTGGCAGTTCTGTTTAACATAACACATCTACATTTGAATGTATTGCTTCTTTGACTTTGAATGAAGACTGCTAGTCTCCAAGCGGAAGCTCAAAAATACGAGTGTAAAAGGATCATAAAATGATGTGGCAGTTGGGTGAGGGGACAAATGAAATAATAAAGCATAAAGAAAGAGGAAGAGGGCTGAGAGATGGATGGATTGATGGAAGAATAGATGGCATGAGGGTGGGACAGATGAATGAGATGGTTAAAGAGGGTGATGAGTAAATGCAGAGATGGATGGATAGGGGAATAGACGAGAGAAGGGTGGACTGATGATGGATGGATGGATGGAAAGAAGGATGGATAGATGAATAGATACAAAGAAAGATGGAAACATTTCAAGAACAAAGGTTGGACGGATACATGAATGGAGAAAGGAATGAACAGACGGAAGGAAGGATATATAAATGGATGGAGAGAAGGATGGATGGATGAAAAAGGGAAAAGGAAAGGAGGAGGGAGGAATAACTGGATGGGTGGGTGGATGGATGGATTGAGAGAAGGATGGATGAAAAACACAAAAACAAAGGAGGAAAGTATAATGGATGGATGGATTCATGCATTGATGGGCAAAAAGGCAGGCAAGAACGGGCATTAGGGAGTAATGAAATACGGAAATAGACTACAAATGAACAGAAGGAAGGTAAGAAAGAAATAACACTAAAAGTAGGATTGAGAGAAAACAGAACATTCCACAATTTCTTGGGGAAGGAACATTAATGCCCTGAATGGCTAGTGAGCTTCCTTGCGTCTGCCACTACCATTTATGAAATGGCTCAAAGTGGATGCACTTTATTTTTCAGGCTTGTCCCGCGTGCGGTAGCAGGACCATAGTGACATAACATTCTCCAAATTCATATATAGCTCCTAACATGTCAATTAGTCTATGGTTAAGAACATTTTGGGATGGAGACATTTTGCTCCTCTGAAGATTTACTACTCAATTGTGACTTATCCACCACTGGTCCTGCGTGCCTTCGAATCTCACATACATACATACATACGTACATCGGATACACTCGTATTCAGCATGATATTATTGTCACTGAATGTATTTATACATTATGGACAGCATTACAAGATATTTTGAAACATTTGAATGATATTAAGCTCCGTGTGCCGAATTTAAAATAGCGTAGCAGTAGATGCCACAATAAAGCAGCATCAGTCGTTTTGTGTTTACTTTGCACTATTTAAAATTTTTGGGTGCAACAGGAAATGGACAAACAAGTTTTGCATCAGCCCATCTAAGCTCCACAAACTCAAATGGGTGCATTTCAAATATTACTGAATGCATTTACACCTCACCACGAAATGTCATTAGCCTGTTTAAAGGTCTTGTTTCTGTCAAAGTTTGGTGTAGTTGCTTTCAGCCATTTTTCCTTAGTGGAGAGCACAAATCCTTATGGAATTTAACATTGAAAAAGCTACATTTTATTACCACTTTCCTTTAACTTGTCCCCCATACAGATCTGCTTGTCCCTTAACATCGCAAAGCAAAGCCACAACATCACCTTAACATCACTCAACAAAGCTAATTGATTGGAAAGCTTCATACAGATTCGACATAGGGTGACAAAGCGTATAAACACGTGTTAATGCAAGATCATATTCTAAGACTGTCATTACAAGTATGCTGAGAATACCACATTGATATTCGTGCACCACAATTTATTGATATTGTAGGTATCAGTAATTCCAGGATATCAGAATTCTATTGTATCCTGAGTTTTACCTTATGTTTGCCCTATTAAATGGGAAATTACAGAAATCGTTTACCTTGGTAATTTCAAATTTTTGGGCAGTTTTCTGATATTTTGGTTAACTTTTTCTGATAAAATGTCCAAGCAGGTTACAACTGGAAATGTAGTTTTACTACTTTACATTTAATTTATGACTTGACTGGTAATGGGAGTTACTGGCTAGACGCACACCTAAACGCCAATATACCCTCCCGGGTGAAAGTGCACTCTACAAATCTGCATGACAGAACTGTTGGAAGGTGGATTATTACTAGCAGGGCTCAGTATGCACCTACCACTAGCAGTAAGATTACCAGTGTAATATAAGGTCCAGTCAAGGTCTCAACACATTAGCCCCTGGCTCAACCCTTGGTAGCTGCTGCGAGCAGGCTGACTTAACTCAGGAGACAGGCATGTAAAGTATTTATAAAAACACCAATACAATAATTTAGTAAGACACAGCACACAATAAAAAATCCTACACCAATTTATGAAAATAGGAACTTTTTTATCTTTAAACCAAAAAAATTGAATATAGGGAAACGGAGATGTGAGTTTTTGAAGATTAAACACTTTCTAGTGCTTGAAAACATATGGCACCAACTTGGGCCATCTGGTCCCACTTGACAGTGACAAAGTCAAAGTTTGAGGCCAACTGCGATGGAGCCCTGGTTGGATACACTAAGAGGGAGGCTCCGGTCAAAATTTTACATTCGCACTTAGAAACTTTTTTAGAGGATTTTCTCTTGACGTGATGCGATCTCCTCCATCAGGCAGATTTCAATGAACAACATCAGATTGCTTCTCCGTGAGACCCCAGTAAAATCCTGGAAGTCTGGAGCTATGGAGCTTTCAGCAGAACAAACTTGAAATGCAGGCTTAGTTTTGGTTGAAGGTAGCTGGCTTAACTCTTGACGTCGTTTCAGCCCCGTACGGAGCTTTTTCCAAAAGTTGCCCCAAACTTCTCCAAACTTCTGGAACGTCTTCCTGAAGATCCCCTTGAGGATTCAAAGTGTCCAAAAGACAAATCCAAGGGTTTAGAAGTTCTGAGATGGTCTTTGGTAGTTTGAGGCTACAATTCCCACACTGCACATGGCCAAATCCTTAAAAGTTCACTGTAAGCAATCCAGGCCGGGGACATCTGGAGGATGATAGTGCACAGAAGCTCTGCTAACCTATTGTTTTCAGGGAGCCCACTCCTTAATCCTTTTTGAAGCAACGCAAAGTCCTCAGAGATTTAGTTCCAAGTGTGCAGCAGGAGCAGTCCTTCAGATTGCAATCCTTTGGGGTACAGAGCAGGGTTCTGGCAGGGCAGTCGTTCTTCTCCTTGCAGTTTCAGGCAGCAGATCCAAGTTGTTTTGCAGCTCTCACATATTTATTCAATGATCTAGGGTGACAAGCAGGGGGACACCCATGTCCATCGAGGTGCAGGGTGCCACCCAAAAGCATGATACTTTCCTCTAAAGTGTGGCATATTCTTTTTCCAAAATGCACTGCACTTTAAAATTCAAGACAGAGAATTTCTCTCCAGGAGAGTAAGACCTTGCTAAACCAACTTACTGGTGTGGCTCATTTCTATTAACACTCCCCTTCCAGACCTTCTGCAAATTCCATACTTGGGCCTGCCATCTGGCTGGGGGGTCCGAAGGAGGGGGTGGGAATGGCTGGCATTCCCTGCTGTCCTACCCTCTTTGAAGCCCAGTTTGATTTACCCAGCCCCGTCCTGGCCTGTTCTCTGCAGCTGCAGATCTCCTTCCATCAGATAACCTCTGCTCTATGCAGGCCACTTATCACTTCATCAATTCAGTTTGGCTAAACCTGGTATGGCTGACAAATCAGGAGAGGCTCCTAGAAGACTGGATTTTGGCTCACCGAAAGAAAGTCATGTAACTTCTCTTCTGTATTAGTAACATTCAACAGTAGCAAGTTGTTAGATTTATCATTATCAATCTTTTAAGCCCTTGAATGATATTTTAGCTCTTTCCTCGCAATATTTATGCTTATAAAATATATTCCAATGTTAGCCTATAAAGCTGATAATCTACAATGGGGAAAACCAAAATTGGCATTTTTCCCTCACCAGAGCATATCAAATATATTTTATAAAGTCCCTGCTTATAGTTACTTGGCACCCACCCTTGGGACAACTAAGGGAGACATTAGGGGAGACTTCTATGTAAAAATGAGATAGATTATCACTTTGAAGTACCTTTGTTTACAAACTCGAATTTGTATATAATTTAGTTTTAAAGACAGTCTGCAAAGCAGGGCTGCCTTTTAAAATGACAGCAGGCAACACAGCAGTGCACCATCCGGTGCAGGAAATCTGGGCCTCTAAACCTCCCTGCCTTATTATATACTAGGGACTTATAGGTAGCTTGAATCCCCTTCAAGTTATTATATTCTAGGGACTTACAGGGGTCTAACATGCCAATTGTAGTTATACCTGACTACTATCTATTTCATTAGAGCACTGGCCCTGAGCCTGGTTTGAAGAGCACAGGGTACAGTCAGAGTCAGTTACCATTCGTATCAGTCAAATCATGGTGGTGAACTGGGCAAAAATGATGACTTTCTAACAATAACCTAACATAACATGGCATGACATGGCATATAACATAACATAGCATAACTGACAAACCAGGAATTACTGCCCACTTGTAGTGAGAGGCCAGTGTCTAATTTGAGCTGGTGATTACAGGTGGGGCCCCACTAGTGTAAGAAAGGGCCCATTTTTGATATGGCCGCCCCACCTTTTGCCTGGGACCTGATGCAATTATGACAGAAGTGCACTGGGTTCCAGCTATCCTGGTCCCTAGTGCCAGACCTCTTTCCATAAAACTGTATAATTGTACCTCTAATTGGCAATACCTTAAGCACATCCTGTAAGTCCATAGTAAATGTTACCTCTGGTACCTAGGGCAAGGAGGCTATGGAGGGTCCTAAAGGGCTTCAGCATAAATTGTGCCACCCTAAGGAACCATCAGCACCAACATGCAAACTGCTATTGCAGGCTGTGTGCCATGGTGCAGACAAAAGTGAAGGCACAGCATGGCACACCTCCTGTGTGCCATGCTTGCAGTCACATTTATGCAGTATAGGTAAGTTACCCTTGCAGCAGGCTTTACAGTCCTAAGGCAGGGTACACTACACTACACTACATGTGTGGAAATCTCTGCTTTAACTGATATACCCCTGTGATGTCTAAGTTCATTCTTAGAAATTATAAGTGCACAGGGAAGCCAGTTTGAGGGAGTATATGTGCTGGACATTGGTTTTTACGAGCTCCCCAGCTAAATTATGGCTTCACTGAAATTGGAGATGTTTGGCATCTAACATCTTGCATTGATAAGCCCACAGTGATTGCAGTGTTGGATATATTGCTACATACACCAAGAGAGCAACTTAGAGGTGCCCCCTGAACACCTACCAACTACTAGTGCTGTGGCTGACTGGTGTAGACCAGCCTTCCACACAGACAGGTTTCTGCCTCCTATAGGTGAGAGCCCATGCTTTCTGAGAGCAGACATAATTCCTGCTCTGGCTGGAGGTATTGTCACCTCCCCCAAGCAGGATGGCTAATTGATCAGCATGTCAAGGAAGGAGGTTTCATGGGTCTCTGTCACCTTAGAAGTGTGACCCAAGGCTTCTCCAGAAAGGGGAATTCCACCCCCTACCCCGGGCCCATTTAGCAGTAGGACAGGCAGGAAAATTAATTAGTCAGGAGGAGTGTTCCCCTCTAAGGCTAGTACCACCCCAAGAGTGTTCTACCTGATGTGGACACGGGTTTTAGAATTCCACCATCTTAATTTTGGTGGAAATAGGCTCTCTGGGTCAGAGTTACGACCACTTCCCACTGGAAGTGGTCATATACAGGGTGTAAGCACTCTAAAGGTAAGTAACCTAGTGGCTACTACCCGTCACTCCCTGTAACACCCTTAAATTGGGTATTTAGGTGACACCCCTGACACCAGGAACTCAGATTTAATGGATCAAGAAGAAGAGGACAAAGAAGAGTCATGAATAAAGCTAGAACTGAAATCTTGCCTGTGGCGTTTTGGCATCAACTCCTGCCTGGTTGCCTGCAGCAAGTCTCGACTATCATGACCAGTGACTTTTCCTACAGCTGACCAGCTTCGAAGAAACCCAGGAGACTGCCAGCCCTTCGCAAATCACCAGCAATCTCCCTTGGAGCAGGAGCTACTCTCTTGCAGTCTCCAGGCACCGAAAAGGAAAGCCCGGTCCCCAGAGTTGCTGCTCACTGGCCAGCCCGATGCCACGCCCCCCAGGAAGAGAATTATGTGCTCCTGGATGTCAGGCTGTCCCCCCAAAATAGAAGACACCAGGATTAACTGAAGCTACACAGGACCATTACCAGGGGGATCAGACTCCTTGCATCATGCATAAACAGTGAGAGTCTAATCCAGACTCCAATGACACAAAGACTGAGCAACCGTAGGGGGATGTCAGCACAGCAAAGACCCACTTCCAGATTGGCCCAGTTGTCCTGATTTTGCACCTTCAACTGATAAAGACCTACAACTGCAAGACCCTAAGACGCACAAAGCCCAGCTGACCTTTTTACTCTGCACTGCGGGCCCAAGCCTGGGTACCGATGAGCGACTGGGATTTCTTGCCCCCTGGACCCGTGTGACCTGAGCTTCCCTGCTGGAAGCTCCCAGATATGTCCCCAAGTCCTTGTCTGTAGCCTGTTTCTAGGTGGCCCTTCTTCTTCCTTCTTCCTACAGCGTAGCGTGCACAGCTACTAACCGACCAGCACTTCCGCATCAGGACACCCCAGGGCAGGTAACGAGTAACTGCTGGTGGTACTTTGGCCCCCTATGACCCAAGTCCGGAAGGAGACCCCCAGAAACCGATGACAAATAACAGTATGCAACATATGCCTTTTCTCCCATAGGGAAGCATTACTGTGTGAAGATGCATTTAAGTGAACTATATACTTACCTGTAAAAATTCATATTTAAAAAAGTACTTACTTGATAATGAAGATCTTGGTATCGAAGTTTACATAAAAATATTACTTATTGTTCTAAATTATCTTGGTTTTATTCATGATAGTGTGTCTCATTTATTGCCTCTGTGAGTACAACAAATGCTTAGCACTACCTTCTGATAAGCCTAACTGCTCACCCACACTACCACAAATGAGAGCATTTGGGTTATCGTTTGTGCCTCTGTAAACCAACTGGGGTTTGCCTGGACTCTTTACATAGTGTACCTCATTATGGTACACTATATATAGAGCCTGCTTCTTACAAATAGTATTCATTTTTGGGAACTAGGACTTATTTTTTACCATTAGCCTTTCATGCAGAAGAAAAAAATGAAAGGTAGAAAGTGGAAAACAAAGAGAATAATGGCAAAACATTGATAAACATATAAAACAGGGATGAAAATGAATCTGCAAGACTGAGATAAAAGCAGAGGGAGCATAAGATGGTAGATGAAAAGGGCATGAGGAACAATCGAGAATCAGCTGTCTTGGCTTTGGCCAAATATGGTGGTTTTCAGAGCCGGCTGCGAGCTTCTGAGTACAGCTATGAATCACAGCGCTCATTTTTTTTTTACAAATCAAGTGAACTATATACTTACCCGTAAAAATTCATATTTAAAAAAGTACTTACTTGATAAAGAAGTTCTTGGTATCAAAGTTTACATAAAAATATTATTTATTTTTCTAAATTGTCTCGGTTTTATTAATGACAGTGTGTCTCATTTATTGCCTCTGTGAGTACAACAAATGCTTAGCACTACCTTCTGATAAGCCTAACTGCTCACCCACACTGCTACCACAAATGAGAGCATTTGGGTTATCGTTTGTGTCTCTGTAAACCAACTGGGGTTTGCCTGGACTCTTTACATAGTGTACCTCGTTATGGTCCACTATATGAACAGCCTGCTTCTTACAACTAGCACTCATTTTTGGGAACTAGGACTTATTTGTTACCATTAGCCTTTCATCCAGAAAAAAAAGAAAGAAAGGTAGAAAGTGGAAAACAAAGAGAAAGATGGCAAAACATTGATAAACAAAGCAGGGATGGAAAAGAATCTGCAAGACTGAGATAAAAGCAGAGGGAGCATAAGATGGTGGATGAAAAGGGCATGAGGAGCAATCGAGATTCAGCTATCTTAGTTTTGGCCAACTATGGTGGTTTTCAGAGCCGGCTGCGAGCTTCTGAGTACAACACTGGATCACAGCGCTCATTTGTTTTTTACAAATCAAACACACAACCTAAGATACTCCTCGAGAGCAGAAGGATCAGTGAAGATCTGAGTACTCAAATCATGTCTTAATTTACATTTTGAAAGATGGTGGTAGCAGATGTTTCACGGGTTTAGAATGGTTTTCACATACGAAAGGCACCAGAAAGAATTTGGTAACTAACAGAGTTCAGAATCTTGGTGGTGCACATATGACATCACACATATTTGTTTCCTAGACAATGTTTTCACTGTCAATATTCACAAGGGGATCATTTGTAAATTAAGTACCCTGGCTAGTTTGCACAGTTCAGGGCGTGCACCGACTTTTGACATGTAATTTGAATGGTTTTGGGAGGTGCACCATCAAGGTGTTTTGTTGATGTTTATTCTTAGAACTTGCATTGTCGTCAGATTCTTTTGAATGCAGTTTACATATAAGAGATATTTTAGCTGCAAAAACTATAATAAAACTCTTGAATAACACCCCTTGTATCATTCCATACACTCATTGTTCTTGCATGCTAAAACTTGTGACATATAGTATGTGTTATGATTTCAAAACGAAACCATCAGACATGTACAATTTTTCAAGAAATCAAATCAAGTGTTTGTTTTTTTTTATTTAGGAAAACACCGCGCCTCATCCATAAGAAGCTGAAGGCACCACCTGGAAAGATGAAGCTAGCTCTCATCGCCTGCCTCCTGGCGCTGTGTGCTGTTGCTGTCTATGGCCAGTGCACTGAATACACCTACAGGGCTGTGCGGTGTGTTAATGCTTGTCGCGCAGATGGAGATGGATCGTACCAATGCATGATCAGCGGGGGGTCGTCCGATTACTGCTCCCCCTCCAATGGAGTCAGCTATAAGAATGTGAAGTGTGCGTCATCATGCCAGAAAAAAATTAACTTGTTTGGCCAGTGGTATGAATGTACAACAGTAAATGGAGATGTGCAGTACTGCGGCTTCTGTTACAGCCGTCCAGCGCCATAGAGTAGGTGCACTCCCCTCTGAATAATGCTCCGTCGTCGTAATCCAGATAACTGCGAAATACTCATATGATGTACTGTTAGCTGCGTAAAATAAGGAAATGTCGAATTAAAACGGCTTATACTATCTCTGCATGGTTTTTGGTTTATGTTGTGTTTGCATTATTTGAAATGATTTACACTGACGGAATAAAGCTATGACATTTTGTCATTTGAAAGCATGTGTGTAGACCCTGCGATTTCTTCCTACATCACGAAATGAAAGTATGCAGCAACGTTTAACCATTTCTAATCTTATGATCAGAGCCACACCAAGAAACAAAAGCAGCCATAGCAAACTTGTTCAAACCCGCCTGCTCCCTTCTTCCACAAACTTTCTCTTTCCATCCATCCATTTGTGTCTCTTTCTTTATCTGTTCTTGCTAACTGCATACTCTCTTTAGTTTCACTTTGTTTCTTCAACTTATGTGTCCGTTTCCCTCCTCTATCTCTCTGTGTTTGTTTAAGCCCCCCCTACAGTGCCTGTTGAAATAAAGTGATTTCAAAAACCGGCCTCCAAAAGCTCCTGTCAACCGGGGAAATGCCCAATGGAATAGATGGCCCGTACGGCCATGCTTAAGATTGAATGATCAGGCTACAACTAATTGAAATGAAGCCAATTGCATACAAGAGAACCTACCATTAATTAAGGCTTCCATATTTGGTAACCCTTCAGACTTAAAGCATCGCTTATAAAACAATGACAATAGCATACAGGAGTGAGCAACATGGGATTAAACATAAGGGGCTGCAGGTGTTAGGTGCATGGGAGAGGAACATGCTGCTACAAGCACACAAAGTGGTAGGTACATAGGACAAGAAAATACTGCTACAAGCACACAAAGTGAATGTCAATGAAGATGCATTTGTTGTGTTTGTTAGACCTGGCGTCGCTAGTTGGCTGAGGTAGTTACCTTAGGACAAATAGGGACCCTTGCTTCCACGTCAGGGAATTGAAGGACACCTGCTCAGATATCCCCCGCTCACCACTTTGGTAGCTTGGCACGAGCAGTCAGGCTTATCTTCAAGGCAAATGTGTAAAGTATTTGCAACCACACTCTCAGTAACCCAAAGATGACACCACAAATGGACTCCACGTGAGTTTTATAAAAACGAGTATAAATTTATATAAAAAGATATACGATGAGACCGCACGGTATAAATCCAACATATGCGAATTTGTAATATTCCTCCTGGCTGGTTGTTAGACCAGCCAGCCAGCCTTTGTAAGTTCTGACGATATTAATGAGCAATTCTAAATGATCCACTGCCATCCTAATGCAATGCTATGCAGTTTGTAATGCTAGAATCAGGCACTTTGAAATGTAAAAATATTGCAGTTCGTTATGCAACAATCAAGCAATTCGTAATGCCAAAATAATGCAATGCGTAACACAACAATCAGGTGGTTCGTTATGCAACCTAACGCAATGCTTAATGCAACAATCAGGTAGTTCATTATGCAAAAATAGTGCAATGCGTAAGGCAACAATCAGGTAGTTTGTAATGCAGAAATAATGCAATGCGTAATAAGACAATCAGGTAGTTCGTAACGCAGAAGTAATGCAATGTGTAATACGACAATCAGGTAGTTCGTAATGCAGAAATAATGCAATGCGTAATACACTCCAGCACCGATCACAATGCTTTTAGGTGGTCTCTCCGCCGCTCGTACTGACTCGCAGTAATCTTCTGTCAACAGTTGCCCTCACACGGGTAGGGTGTAAACAAAAGTGCAGTTCTGCACTCCGGCAAGTACAGGCCACGATACGAGCCAAAGCAGAGGCTCGCGCTGCAGGAATGGGAGAGGCCAAGAGCGTCTCCCTCCGAGCCCGCACCCCGCCCCAGGCATAGACACACATTACCTGGGGGGTGCGACCTCTCCTCTCCTCTGATGCAATCTTTGTGAATTCCAGGCAGTGGAACTCGGGCACTCTCTTGACGAGGTTGGTTGGAGGTCCCGCTCTGGCAACGGCAGGCTCGGGCCGGCAGCTCAGCTCCTCTAGGGCTGCCAGTCTGGGTCACTGATGCTACGAAGATCTCAGGCTGCAGCCGGGTAAACGCACACAGCGTCGCTGAGACTCCCTTGTGCTTCAGGTGCACGATCACCGGGTACTCCTCACGAATGTCTCAGGCTGCACGAAGCACACGCACACAGCATCGCTGAGACTCACTTGAACTCCGGGTGCACGATAACAGGACAATCCTAACGCAGGTCTCAGACTGCACAAAGCACACGAACACAGCGTCGCTGAGACTCTCCTGGAAACTTTTGTGTTCCTGAGTTTCCGCAACAGGGAGCCAGCTCCCCTCAGGCTCTTGGGGCTAAGTTACTTCTGGACTCAGCACACAGCAAAGTCCCTTTAGCCTCTCCTTGGTTAAAGCAGCAAACTGCAGGCCAGCCCCAGAACACACAGCAACACACAGTCCTTTCCTTCAGTCTCTTCAGCTGTTTCGGTCTTGTTCAATCATGATCAATCCATTTCTCCAAAGTTCAGGGGCTTCAGCTCTCATAGTTATACCTCTAAATGTCTTTGAAGTCTTTGTGTTCAGGGGGGAACTGACCCCTGTTCAAACCAGTTCTGGGTGCCTCCCTGCCAGTGACACATTCTTCCTTTGATTAGTGGGGGTCTGGATTCTCAATCACTCAGTAGGAGATGGGGCCATTGTTTAATGGCAGTAACCCAGGCCTCTTCACCTCTAGGGGCTACTCTTCCTCCCTACACTCCAGATGCAGGTCAGCCTGTTGCTGTCTCACCTCCTCCCCTGGGTCAAGACATTTCCCAGATCCTATCTCTTTAAAATCCAGACAGGCAATCCACAACCAGGCAGAGACACACAACAATGTTAGAGCACAAAAACCCAGCCACTTCTAAAAGAGTGGTTTATAAACACACAATGCAAAAAACACCTTCATAAAAAGATGTGTTATTACATTGTGAGTCCAGGCACACTAACTTAACCTCTCCTTCTTAAGCCTTTGAGAAGATAGGCTGGAAAACATATTACACAGCCTCCCCATTCTATCCTATGGGCAAGATGGCCTTTCCACAGTAAAAAAGGAAATGGAGATTATTTCACTGTCAGGACATGGTACACACCTTAGTACATGTCCTATCTTTCACATGTACTGCACCCTGCCCAGGGGGTACCTTGGACCTAAGATAGGGGTGTCTGATGTGCATAGAAAGGGATGGGTAAGGCCTGGCAAGTGGGTGCACTTGTCAGGACAACATGGCAGTTTAACAAACTGCACGCAGGCACTGCAGTGGCAGGCCTGAGTTCCCTCTTTAAGGCTACTTGTGGGGGTGGCACAATTAGTGCTGCAGGCTCACTATTAGCATTTGCATTACCAGCCCTGGAACACATAGTGAACTTTACTAGGGACTTTACTAGTAAGGCAAACATTTGGATCCCATAGGGGATGACTACCTCTGCCAGGGGTTTAAGATATACATTGAACAGGGTTGGGCTCAATGATGAGCCCTGGGGGACTCCGCAAGTAAGAGGCCAGCTTTTGGAGATACAATTCCCCTCGAACACCTGGAATGTCCTCTCTTGTAGAAAGGATTCAATCCAGGTTATAATTTTGCTTGACACTCACACCCCCCACCGCCACTCTGTGAAACCTACACTGAGGAAACTCCATTGGCTGCCAATCGCAGATCAGATTACATTTAAAGCTTTATGCATAGCACACAAAACCCTTTGGGAGACAGGCCCAAAGATTAATCAGCCTCTTATAAAATTGAATCAGCCATCAAGATGTCTCCGATCAGTGAACCAGCTGCGGGCATCAATCCCTAAAATAAAAAGAGCTTGATCAGGGGGTCGGATGTTCTCTTTTAATGCAGCTAGACTATGGAACTCCCTTCCGGAGCAACTGTGCACAACTGTCAACCACCTATCCTTCCGGAAACAGTTGAAAACGTGGCTCTTCCAGTATCTGCCTCGATAAGGTTGTTCGTACGCTGGTCCTTACCTGCAGTCAAAATAGCGCAGGGATGCCTAAGGGTAGCCAGGTGCTCCACAAATGCTAAATAATAATAATAATAATACCAATCATGGACAACCAATTACCATTAGTCTTTATACAAGGAGCACTTGCATCTAAGTTGGCAACACCATGTCAGAAAAAAGATCTAGGGGGAAAGCAAAAAGTTTAGGGAAAATTAGCCAAAAATGGTCAAGTCCAACAGTGTTGTCTTTGAATGTAGTTACCACTGAAGCATTGTGAAGCAGGTTAGCTTTCTAGTCTAATATATCAGCTTGGTGGAAGGGTTTTGGTTCATACTACAGCAGTGCTTTAAATGGAAAAATAGAAGTGCCGGTATTCTGTACCAGATTACTTGTTTTTTTTCTGAGAAGTGCTGGTACTCTCCAATTAAAAGTATGGCACTTCTCTTGAGAAGTGCCATTACTCCCTCTCTAAGTAAAAAAGTGCTGTTACACTGTACCTGAAAGTGTCGGCCCATTTAAAGTACTGTACTACGGCCTATCTCAAAATATGTTTTTGCATTGCACATCATGAACAAATATGTGCCTATATTACATGCTGCTGTTTCTCACCATGTGGTGGAGTGACAAATGAGTGACAGATGGGATTTTTAATCTTATTGAGGCATTGTTGTGTTTTGTTGGAAGGGATGCAATATGAATCTAATTGGGGAGTGATTGGATGGTGTTTGTGATTGACAGAGGCAAGTTAAATGGGATGTTGCCAGTGTGTAGCTACATTTATGTGTGTAATGGCATAAAGGGGAGGTATAGTTATACATGCGCTTGTGCTGCGTATCCCCCATGGTGATTTGATTCCAGTTCAAGTGTGAGCATGTGAGCATGGTTCTCAGTTCTTTGATATACATATCTCCCTTGTAATGGTGGATTGTGCTATCTCTTGGGTGGTCGGATTCTTTATCATCGCTTTGGGAAGAACTAGAGTTTTAAAGCATTCCTGAATTCTAGGTAGTCTTGGATATTGTTTTTTTCCATAGCCACCTCAGAGTTCAATTGATTTTTTGTTTCCATCAATGCTTTTCTTTCCATGAGACTTAGTAATTGTTTGAGGTGCCAGTTTAGGGCTGGGCTTTTAGGCCTATGATAAAAATCCCATTTTTAGGTTGAAGCCTACCAGATATTAAAGCTGTCTCATTGCAGAGACATAGCTGAAACATGATGAAAGCTGAACTTCACCCATTGCTTACCATTAGCTTTGCCTTTTTTCACTCACATTTGCATACTGTCTATTCACTGCCTGTAACTGTTTTGGTCCGTCCAACATGTCTTTGTCTCTCCCATGGAGCACTGCCTCTTTACTGTCTAGTTGTCTCATTGTCTCTTTCTACAAGTGGTCGCTTTCCATGAACTAATTAAAAAAAATTCAAAGCACTGCACAAGAGTGCATGTTAGTCATTCAGTCAATCGTAAAAACTTTGTTTCATCACTCCAAGTTGCATACAATGTATTCTACAACTATCAATCATTGGTATTTAAATGTTATCATTATAAACACAATAGACACATGCAAGTGTATAAAACGCTATTAAAAACATGCAAAGGAATAAAATGAATCATATCACAAAAAAGACAATTCATTTGGGTATAGTCAGTGTTAGCGTCGCTCCTCTTGTTGTTTATGTGCACCCAACCTATGAAATTAATCTTCTCCTTCTTATGGCAAACAGAAAGAATGAGGCTACAAAATAACAAACAAAGGGGTTAGATAATAGTTGGAGGTGATATAAGGCTGAGCGACATTGTCTGAAATTAAGTTTGTGCATAAGCGGTAGGAAATATATTTTTCCTTTTCCTCAATATATAAGTTTCAGAAGAATAAGAAATGAAGATCAGTCCGAAGGAATTGTGCATGACATGGGCAAGATGACAGGACAACAATAGACTATTTTTGGAGGGGTAGTCTAGCATTAGAGGGATATATTTCAGATGGAATCTCAACAATACACATCTATGTTGGAGGTTGGAAACTGTCAAATATGAAGACACAGTGTTGTTTATATTAGAAGCTAAAGAATATTGCTTAACCGTGACCTTTTTATAATTGTTCTCCCACCTATCTCTGGCCAATCTATCCAATAATTGGCCTTTCAAGTCTTTCCTTGAAATTGTCAGGCATAGATTAGGGTCTTTAAACGTTTGTCCAAGGCCAGTTTCTTCCAAATTGGACTTGATGTATTTTAACCATTGTATGTTAGATACCCCTTCTAATTTCAGGCAGTCTTTTAAAATATCTCTAGTTAAGATTGTTTCTTTCTTCCAGATTGAGTGCCATAATAAGTTAGGAGCAATGCAAATCTGGTCCGTAATATACGGCAGGTCAAATTCGGAGTCGCAGTTATAAGAAGAACAAGTTCAGGGAAGACAGTCTATTCTTTTATAGAAAACATCCTCTATGCATTGGAGTTTGGATGCGTCAGTTAGGCCCCATACAACTGCCCCATAAGTGGCGACAGACACTACCTTTGCCTGATAAATCTTTTAATTGTTTCATTTGGTTTTGATCCAAGTTTTTTTATAAAGCTTAAAGGCCGTCCAATGCTTTGTTCCATTAGCAACCCCCTGTTAGTCACCATACTTTAGCAGTTGCTCTCTCTTTCACATGTGACCCCCAAATAGTTAAAAGAATCCACAACCTCGAGCTTGCGTTACTCTATATACATTCTTGAGTATTTCTTGAGCTTTGACCCTGCCACAAGGACAAAGGACTTTGATTCACTAACTTTCAAAGCCAAGTTTCCCATGAACTTTGTATACTCCTCTATGAGTCTTTGCAGTTCATTGCCAGTTCGTTCCAGCAGCACTTCATGGTCTGCATAGAGGAGTATCGGGACTGAAGATGGATTGACAAAAGGGACATCTTTAGTAGATCCCTCCAAGGACAGGTTTTATGGCATTGGTGTATAACACAAATAAAAAAAAGGGCAAGGACACACCCCTGCCTCACTCCACGGGTAATACTAAAGTGTCTATGTACCATAATGGATGCAAGCCGTGGCGTAGATATACATCTTGCGCCAAACAATTTATAATCGAGGTATCAATTCCCATTTCCTCCATTATTTCCCACAGCTTAGAATGGACTACACAATCAAAAGCAGCCAATAAGTCCATGGAGGCCATATAAAGGAGGCCAACCTTAGCCATTGTGTACTTAGCAATGATCAAGTTTAAGTTAAGACACTGTTTGGTTGTTCCTTTTCCCTTTCTAAAACCGTATTGCGAGGGAACTATTTTCTTCCTTTCAGCAGAGTCCCATTCCTCCAATCTATTTAGAAGTAGCCAGCTCATTAATTTGGACATGCTATCCATTAATGAAATTGGTCTATAATTTTTAGGGTTTGCCTGTCTTTAGGTCAAGCCTGAGTTACCACACAAGCACTGCTTTGGCGATCTGCTGTATTTGAGTGTATAAGAGAAGCCACTCCCACTCCCCCGCCCATAGTTGTCATTGGCATGTGTCTTTGTCCTTCGTAAATGCTGTCTTCTGATTCATTATTAGGCTTGTTAGTCCCTCTTTAGTACCGACTTGTCTTTATTTGTAACCTCCCATGGCTACTGGCCCCTTTACTTTGGTTGTTACACTTGTAAGCACTATTTTCTTTAATATGTTTCTCCTACTTTAAGCATGATGACGGGCTCTGCTCACTTTCAGCGTGACATGCGCACCTTCACTTTCAAGCAGCAGGGACAATGGCATTGCGAGTATTTTTATGCACGGGCGCCGCTCTTGATCAAGGCACCTGCTTAATTTAATATTCACTCGTCGGGAGGCTGTTCGCCTGAAGGGGTCACAAACAGGTTCTTCAACACTTGGCTTGAACTATCCAGGAAATAAACTCCATTTAGCGCTGTCCTGCCCATATTCATTCTTCAAATTCTGCGATTGCATAATCCCCACACCTCTGGGGTCAGATTCACGCTTTCACCTTGGGCGTATCCCTATTCCAGCAAAAGAGTTTTATGTGCTCTGAAGAACCGCGTTCGTTTAATGCCCAACTCTCTGTCCTCTTGCCTTTGCCTCTGGCCTATAGCGTGCCTTGGTTGAAGCTCCTGCTGCTCTCTGTTTTGACAGAAGTGCAAGTTATTTAAGTGTTTCAGAAGTGCAGCAGACTACACGTCTTAGTGTACCTTCTGTGTTGTTGATAGTCCCTTGCTAGAAGAAATGTGGTATTCACCATATCTAGTTTCTTCTTAATATGCAAACATTTGGTGTTTGTTTGCGCGCTCATAAATGTATTCGTGGCTATGAGCGAAGGATCACCAATCCTTGAAACAGGTTAGCACAAACTGTGATTAGCAAAGGTGACTTCCCCATGTTATCCTGTGAGTTCATGGGACTGTTGTAGAGGAACCTCCTGCCTTGTATTCACCAGAAACAGGGGGTAAGGATTTTAGGGGCTTCATGTTCACTGGCTCTGTGTGTGTTCTCTCTCTCTCTCTGTTTCTCTCTCTCTAATATTACATTTCAAGCACCACTTGTGTCTCATGGCTGCAGTCCATTGCAGTAATTTGAGAAAATGTGCTGCATGGTTAAACACATTTAAGATCTTAAAGGCGAGACTGATTGCATTGCCAATGCTTGTTTATAAATAAGGAATTTGACCATCTTTTCCCAAGAAGAAACACACCCGTTTGTTAAAAACATTAGTAAGAAGTGGGACCCAGAGTTCCTGATTATCTAGGAAGAAATCTGTAGGGACCCTATCAGGTCCTGGTGCTTTTAATCTATACACTGATTCAATGTATGCTTAATTTCTTGCAAGCTAAACCATATAAGGCCTCCTGTGATAGACACTGGTGAATCTATAAGTGGGCTAGTTGCCTGTCCTTGTTTCCCAATTACTTCTTCAAAGTGAGCCACCCATGCCTCCTCCATAACACATGGTTCTAAAGTAATCTCTATATCTTCTTTTTAAGCAGGGGTATTAACTATACTCCAAAAACCTTGACTATCTCTCAATGCATCACTTTGTAATTTCTCCCACGCCTCCTCTTTGAACACCCTCAATCTAGTTAATCTCCTTAGTTTGTATGTGTGACGCAGTTTTCTCACCAAGGTAGTATATCGGGATAGATCTTAAGGCCGCATGAAGTGTTCTCAGGGCTTTGGAGCAGGCACCATCAAACCACCATACCCCCTTTGCTTAGTATGCAATTTCAGGCTGAGTAAATTCTCTTTAATTTCTAGTAAGATGCGGTCAAAAGCTAGTGGTATAGGGTTAGAAGTTAAATTTGGCTCTACCATTATAAGCACTGAGAAATAAGACCTAGTAGAAAACGTAGGGTCTATCTGGCCATTGCTAGTATTACATGGGTTGATTGTCTTGAGGCTAAGGATCATTAGCAATCTATTCAAAATGTCTCCATAATCATTACGCTGAAAGTGAGGGGGAAAATCCCCTTTATCATCAATAATGTCACACACAGTAGGGGCCATTCTCCTGCAATAATGGGAATTAAAGTCACCCACCCAAACTACATCGAGGTTTTTATGGTAAGAATTCATGAGTTGGCTAATGTCCCTTTCTAGGGGGTCTAATACTGTTGCCATATTAACACCAAAATTATTATTATAAAAATGAATGAGGATCCAATTCTGCCTTTTATATTAAATTTTAGGACTTGTTGTCTGATCCATAAGAGCCTACATGGATGTGGACCTTCCCATTGGAAGGATAAATTTATCCCATACAATCCCACACGTTCTCTTAGGTCAAGTAGCCAACTTTTATTGAAAATACCAATCACAAAGAAGGTCAGACAAGGTGGTAAAGCTCTTTCGGTTGTCGGACCAACTTTGTGGAATAAACTTCCTCTTGAGCTCAGGCAATGCCCAGAACATCTTAATTTTAGAAAAAAACTCAAAACATTTCTATTTTAATTGAATTGAACTGTATGCTGATCTGTTGCTGCTGGTTTCTCTTTCTTTCTATTTCTTTTTTCTGAGCGCAGAGATACTCTGTATAGAGTCGATTCTAGCGCGTTACAAACCATAAATAAATAAATAAATAAATATGACCTTTATGGCCCTTACATACCAAGATATGGTAATAGGATCAGGTGTACAGAATTTATTTTTACCTTAAACCTGGCTATGTTGGATACTAGGGTTATTAACCCCCCGCTATGATGACCAGTGATAGAACGCTGCACGTGTGTCTGATAGGAGGAGTACTGATCAATATGGATGTCATCAATTTTCCATGTTTCTTGGACATAAGATGTCATATTGTGTCACCAGGGCTAACCGATCAGGATTAGTTACTTTCTGCTTGTAGCCTGCTATGTTCCAAGAAATAATTTTTAAAGGGCCAAGATCACTTTCTCCTGGAATGCGATTCCCTGTTAAGGGAACATTCCCACTTGTTCCATGCAGGTTTGTTGGAGTTTTACAGAGTCAATCACATGCTTCAAGATCACGCAGTGGCGCAGATCTATTGCTAAATGGTATGGCAGGATTCATCTGAACAGAGCAGGGATTAGGAAAAGGATTGAAAATAGGAAGGGGGCAAGAATATTTAAAGTCCATTGCCCTTCTGTATGCAGGTGTAATAGTGCTAGGGGGTTTGAAAAAAACAATCGGGTGGTGGGCAGTGTACTCAGCAATTCACCCACAAATGCCGACTGTTAAAATTTATAATGATACTATCCACTCCTATTGTTTTGCCAACCCCACCCAGTTTAATCTTCTTCCCATAATAAGTTGTTGATACATGTTGGTCCTGCCAGTATAAAATCTGGACAGCCAATGTAAAACCTTATGCATTATTTGCTCTGTTGATTCTGTTGATTCTTGTTGATTAGGTTTCAATGTCGGAATACTGGCTGAAATAATTTCAAAAGGGCATGCAGCAGGGGGGAGGTCCCGAGTCTGGCCATATTTAAGCGAGCGGATTCACTGATAGGTCGTACACCCGTGGTCATTTACAGTGCTCGCATCTCTGCACTCGTTATTCCCAATGGGGGTTATTCCTCTATCCACCCTTTCCGGCCTTCTCACATTGACACCCTTCTCCCATTACAGATATATGGGGGTGTAATGATTTGGGGAGTAGGGTATCAGTGGTTTCTCTTCCCTCTGTCACATAGTTGATGGATTGATTGCTGGGATGATTTACTAGGCATTCTGCCGTTTACACTGTTGCAATGCCCTTTGGCACCAAAATAGGCGTGTTCGGGGATGGAACTTGAGATTGCATGCAACTACCCTCATTCGCCTACCCTAAACCAGGACCGGTTTCCATCCTGGAGAGCATTGTGATAGTCTCCTCTATTTCAGTCAATCTAATTAGGATTGGTTAAAGATAGGTGGAGACAATTATCATTTTTGAGAGAAATCGTCAATGGAAGATGGTGGGACAGGCCTAAGAGTAGTAGTTACATTTTCGACCACAACTAACTACATTCATTAATATTGGCAGTCTTAGGAGTCTTGGTCGTAATACGCTTTTTGACACTTCCATGCTTCCTTTTGCCTGGTGGCTCCGCGTCTAGGCTTGAATCAATTGCAGAGGGTTTAGAACAGCCAGGTGAGACAGGGGCAGGGGTGTCGGTGATTATGTTACCATTTGATGGGACTGGTGAAGCAACAGTGTAATTCGGGATCATGATAGTTCTTACCTCTTCTAACAAGTTACGTCGCTATCTCCTTTGAGAGCACGTCCGCTGCTCTCGTCAGGAAGAAGTCCAACGTGTTGGCTATTTCCCCTCCTACGCCTGCAGTTTTGGTTTTCCTCCTGTCTATTTTGAATGTTCAATGTATTCTGTAGTTTTGGGGGGAGGGTCACCTTGCAGAGAACAACCCCCTCCAACCGCAGATCATAAGTTAGGAGGGAGACCCAGCCTCTTCCAGGTGATGACGGGCATGGACGGGCCTGCCCTTGGCCCAGACTTGGCCCAGGTGCCTCCCGCTCCACAGGCTGGCATTGTGTTTAAGAGCACTCACCAAGCACAGGAGGTAACGGGAAACATAGTCCCCCCTGCGGCATCCTCAGTGGAAGTGTGACCTCTCCCCTCCTGGGGTCACAATGAGCAGGATCACTGGTGGCTACAAAGTCTGCGTCCCGGCGCTGCACTTAAGAGCACTCTCCAAGCACAAGGAGTGATGGGAAATGTGGTCCCCCCTGCGGATCCTCAGTGGAAATGCAGCTTCTTCCTTCCTGGGGTAACGATGAGCAGGACCGTTGTCGGCTACAAAGTTCGCAGGCCGACGCCACGCTTAAGAGCGCTCACCAAGCACACGGAGTGACTGGAAACATATTCCTCCCTGCGACGTCCTCAGTGGACGTGCAACCTCTCCCCTCCTGGGGTTATGATGAGCAGGATCGCTGGAGGAGTGACAGTCAGTGGATTCAGCCTGTCTTCCGTCCGTGGTTGATCTCTATAAATGAGTGCATTTTGTTATTTGTCTATCTTGTATGTTTCTCTCCCCTGCCTCTGTGCTCCGTGCCTCTTTCGCAGTATATGCTTCTGTGAACCCCTGTACTGTATGGTGCTGTTTCGCCTGTGGGCTTGTCTCCCCACCCACATTGCTCACTACCCCGTGTAGTTTTCTGCTCTCCCCACACCTGTGCTGATCTTCACTTTGCTGTTTTGCAAGTGTTGGGACGGAAAAGTCCTCTGTGTGGTAAGCGATCGCAGATCATGCGTTTGCACCATGACATAGGCCTGTTTCACGGATTGCAGTATTTTTGGACTGGGAGGGGTGCCCAAAGCACTGCCGTCATAGTGGTGAAAGGCTAGCACCTTCACCATGAGTTAAGCAGCATAGTGTGGTGTTGGCAGCATACTGTGTACTGATTAGTAATAGTGAACAGGTCCTTTTTGCCTGCCTCACTGTAGTGAGGCCTACAGGCACACTCACCGTTTTAAAAAGGTCTGCTGCTGTATGCTTAACTCACTTCTGGCCTAAATCAGGTACATATGTAAAGGTGTGCATGATGTAAATGTGTGCTGAGTGTATGTGTGCTTGTAAAAAGTACAATACACAAGAGGTAAAGTGTGGTACAGTGCACATATGGAAAATGTGTCCCTACTGGCAGTGTATGTTTTAAAATAACACACAATGGTAGAACAAGTAAAGGCTGCAGTGCTGAACAGTGTGCCCAGACTGAATGTGCTTGCTGCATGGAGTTATGTTTGTGGTGGACGTACACTGCAAGCAAGTGTGCCTGCACTATTACATTACATGTAAGACCTTGGCTTCAATTTTGGGAAGCCCAGACCTGCCTGCTCAAAACAGGGGGAGTAGAGGAGTCACCCAGATTTGTGTATTGCTGCATTCCTGTAAGCTGGGAAGGATATGAACTAGAGGATGAGAGAGCAAGGCTCTCTCCGTTCGTTTCAAAGAGCTCTTTGATGCAATGATAGATGACAAGGAAGGGGCCTGGACACATCTCATGAAGAGAGCGATGGGGCCAATAAGGGAATCATAAGGAGTAGGGTTGGGGGCCTGCAAATAACCTTTTGATGCACATATCATTGTGGCTGAGATCCAGGTGTGAACTCTTGACACTTCCATGAATCGTGTTGTGGGTTAATCAACTTCGGAGTCCTGCTTGCTGTGACAGAAATCCTTCAGGAGGAAGAAGAAAGGGGAAAGATGTCAACTTCAAAGAAGCAGAACCCCACATAAAACTTCAAAGACTCAGACACTAAATTACATTTTATGTCTGAAAAGGGCTTCAGTTAGTGGGGTTTGAGACCCCAAATGCTGTCAGCTGCCCAGCAGCCAGACAGGTTGTTTGAGGAGAGGAAGCTCTGCAAGACTTTTGCCTGGGAAAAGGACTGGGGGCCAAGGCCTGATATTCCTCATGCTTGGTGAGGGAAGATCATCCAGGGAAACCTGCCCTGGAACCTTGAGCACCCGCGTCTGCCTGCCTACTCACCAAGACCGTTGTGCTCTCTGAGGGAGACCCTGTGAGAAAGAGGAAAGCATTGGAAGGAGCTAGGTTCAGGAGGTAGCCCTATAATGACTCCCAGTGTGAGGTGTGAGAAATCCGTTCTTGTGCTAATCGGGCCATAGCCAATGTGCTGGATTGGTTCGGCAACCTCCATGTGCAGGATGGCGCTGCCAGGGACTGAGTCTAGGAGAGAGGTCCAAGAAAGAACTTTTACACCAATCAGGCCGTGGTCTGTGAGTTGGATTGTTTCTGTGACCCCTGTGTGCGGGTGGGGCTGCCATGGATTGAGCCGAGGAACGAGGATTGTGTGGAAGGCACCAACCCTGCATGACATCAGAGTGGGTGGCCCCTTGTGCCAGAGAGGAGACCACCATGAATATCAATGCCAGATCAGGCTGACCAGACTTGTGAGTATGGTGGCAGTGACCCCATATGCCAGGCGGGGCTGCTGGAGACACTGAGGCCAAGGGTTTGGGTGGTCGCCCCAGGACTGAAAGACTGCTGCTGGGATCAAGGAGGGTCCAGCCCGTAGACTGCAAACTGCACCAAAGAAGGCCCAAGGATCACAAGGATTGCTGGAGTCCAGCAGGAGGAAGCAGATCAACCCCCGAGGACAGAAGTGTGACTTACCACGTGATTGCCGGAGTGGGAACAACTCCTATCACTAGAGTCAGCAGTGAGCATGGCTTGGAGGAGAGTTGCACCTGCTCGGTGATGCCGGGTTTGACTGCACGCACCCCAATTTTGTCAGTCCGAAGCAGGACTTCAGTGCGCCACTGTAGGGTTCACTAATGTAGCAATGGGGAAGCCAGGATCTGGGCCTTTTTGGGCCACAGGGAAGATACTGTCATTGGTACTGCAACTCCATAGACTCTTTTGCCTGAACTCACGAAAGGAGTCAGAGGGGAGAACTCTTGAGTAAGGCCTAATAGTTTACATTCCCTCTCTGTGGTCAACAGTGAATAGTGAATAATATTGAGCCTTTTACACTAGAGTTAGTAGGGCAGGGATTGGCTTGATAACTACTATAGCCCACCTCAAGGGGGATTCTGTAATTGCTTTTAAATTTTGTGTACCTTTCCATGTGTAGATTTAATATTAAAATACTTCTTTTAATATAAAAGCAAGTATTTGACTGGACATCGATTTATTGTTCATACTGCTTGCACGTTGAGTTGTGAGTCATGTTCACTGATCTGCATCTGTGCTTCCCCATGAAGGAGCCTTGACTGCTCGACCGATGCTCCTTGAGAGTCAGCTGCAGAAGTGGTGCTTGGCCCAGTTTAGCAGGATTCATACTAGGGTGGGCCCAGGAACTTTAGCAGAAAAAGAGCTCAACAATTACGGTTTGGCCCAGTAACTCCTGCTTGCCCTGTGGCCCTCAGAAAGGGATTCTGACAATTGGTGGCAGCGGCAGGATGCTTAACGTTTAGGAGCCAAAAGATACAGAGGTGGCGTTGGCCATTCCCAATTTGCATCAGTGCTGCAATAAGTCCTGTTTTTTTTCTTCTATACACAAAGGTGACACGCATAGAAGGGTGGAGGATTCCTAGGAGTAGGGGGAAAGAGGTCCTTACTAATTTCATTAGGGACCAGTCTGAGATACTGGGTGAAAGGGAGGAGGCTGCAGCTGACTCTGGGAAGGGAACCATGTTAGGAATCCAGGAAGAGAGCACTATGTATTCAGACTCTAGGATACCCTTAGCACAGATATATCCCAGACACATTCAGAGTGTGTCCCCTAATGCACTTTCCAGAGTTTCACCAAGACACTCACCACCTTTAATTTCTAAAACATCTCAGCTATGTACACCACTTTGAACTTCTAGGGTATCACTGTCACCACTCCTAGGATTAAATCCCTTGTGTGAGTTGAGTATAGAAGAGACCGTGATTTAGCAGTTGGCACTTCAGAAAGCTAAAGCTGAGGAAGATGAGAAAGCCAGAGAGTTTGAGAGGGTGAATATAAGACTAACTCACTGAGAAGAGGTGGGAGAGACAGGAGGAGTCAACTTGGTGTCATGATGTTCCTAGGAATCCCCAGGACCTGCTCGTTTTGGATGTCCTAAACTGAGGGCTTGGTGTCCCAACCACTTCCAGACACCCCCACAGGATATGTCAGCCATTAGACCAGCTAGCCCTACAGTGCCACTACCAACCCCCAATATCTTACAGCGGTGTATTTAGCTTATGGCAACCACTGAACATGACAACCCTGATTCCTCAGGGACCGTGGAAAACAGTACAGTACTTTTCGCTCACATTACTCGTGCTTACTTATTCTCAGAATACACATGATGGTGATTAGGACTTTTCGATAAGTATTCATTGGTCCAGTGTCAGTCTTGTGTAAAACATATTTGGTGCGACAATCAGGAGACAGAAGCATGCAAAAGAGATTGCAAATACCAATATAAAAAATTGTAGATACATTTCTGCCATAGTGCTAATAAGATGAACATAAGCAGTTCAGATAATAACAGTAGCAATTGCATATTCCTAAAATGCGCACCCTAAGTAATTTGCCTAATGTACCTAACCTAGATCTGTATGTGTAGCATGTATATGCGTATATGTAGCCAAGAATCCCCTAGGGAAGAACTATCCCCCTCACACGATGGTAGAGAACGTAGAACCCTGTCTCTGTTCGAGGATGACACCCCAGAAGGGATGTCAGACCGCTGCATGTCAAAGATTCAGCATGCAGGACCCTGTGTCAGCTTGGAAGGAATTCTCCTCTGATTTGTAGGGGGAATAAGGGTCGTATATATTATAGTGGTCACTCCAGGGTTTCTTCTAGAATCGATATGTTTTGAAAACAATCATAACTGTTTTGAAAACAATCATAAATGTTTTTCCAAACAAATGCGATCATGCACAGTGGGCTGTTGGCCAAAGATTAAACATGTGGTGACCCTTATAATTATGCCGTGTCTGAGGATATGTTTATGTACGTCAGATACATGGATTATGATAGAATGCTAAGTGCCTGGTGTCGAAGAGACAGGAGCAAGCTACTAGGGAAAAGGTTACCTGTTCAGAACCGTTATTGTCGTGTGGATGGGACAATGTATATAAATAAGGGTATGCATGACAGAACTAGCATAAAGGACATGACACTGGGAGGAGAAATTGCGAGAGAAAGAGGAGAAACAGAGAGTAAGAGATGGAAAACAGAGAGAGTGGGAGGAAAAATTGCAGGAATAGAAAAGCAAGCAGGAAAGAAGAAGGTTAGCTCTTGAGAGAGAGAAAAGTAGGATGGCAGCAATGTCAAATGAAGGAATCTCTCATTAGGCAGTTTGGGCTGAAATCAGCTCAAAACCTGCAGAGATTGCGTGAATGCAAGAGAGCTAATGGTGTCCCTTTTGAGACTTTAATTCAATTGTGTATTGCGTGATTGGAATGAGTGGACAAGAGGGATGGAAGACAAGGATTTTCAGTCCCTTAACCAGTTGATGGTGACATAGCATCTCAAGGAGGAGCGCCTTACCTCACTTAGACAATACCTGTCTGAACTGACAGAGAGGGAATCCAACAAAAGTTTCAGTGTTAGCTGATAAGTGGTTAGGTAATAGGCTTCACAAAGGACTGGAGCAGCATCATTCTAAGCCGTAGGGGAGAAGAACTCTCCACAAACTGTTTCCAAACCAGAGGGTAAGGGCCAGGGTAATTCTCAGGGGATACAGAAAAACTAACAGAAGGTCTTAAGTCCAAACACACAGACAGAAAAGTCACTAGATGCCGTGAACAGGGCGAGAGTCTCTGCAAATGGTTGGTATATCACCAGGCCAGAAATAAAGAGTCCATCAGCCCACCCTTATTGGCGGAGCTTCGTCATTTGAGACTCTAAGGGATAGAGGTCTGGGCCCATAGCAACGAGCCTGCCGGCCCTCTTGGGTGCCCGACCAGATAATCCCAAGCTAGAACAGTCTCCTGGCTCAGTGTATATAACAACTCTTGAGGACTCAAGAAAGATGTGCAGTGCTCTACCGTGAAAAGTGCATTAAAAATGACTACGTGGGCAAAAAATATGTTTATTCAGGATTGCCCAGGTGTCATATCTAAAACCAAAATAGTCTTAAACAAAGACGACTATTTCCTGACTTGGTCTCGTGGGGTCGACATGTTTCAGCCATAATGGTTGACTCACCCGGCTTTCTTCAGGACCTAGATTTAATTGAAAACAAAGCTACTGCAAGAAAAATCGTTTCAGTGAAAGTGATGTGAAAAAACAAAATATAATGTTATTATCAAAATAGAGTGTGGCAAAAGCCACCCTACCCGACTAACAATCTTTTTGCCAGGGTACAAGAGCTTAGTCTTTTCTCAGGGGACTCAAGGAAGGCCCAGGAAACTTAGCAATTGTAATGGTGTGTCCGGGAAGGAGCATCATGACAAGGAAAGTTAAGGAATCCCTTTTAAGTCCAAAATGGTAGCTTGTTTTAGGTGTCAGAAAGTGGGATATTACAAGCAAGACTGTCAAGAGATAGAATTTGCCACAGCCACACCTTTGATAGCAAGCAACTTACACATGGGTGAAGGTACCTGAGATGGACCGGTTGTGCTCAACCTATTAGCTATAGACCTTTGGGAGAGGGACCCAGATGTTATGAAGCACATCCATCATAACACAATGGGATTTGTCCTGGAAGTTAGTATCAATGGGAGGAAAGTTCCTGCCATGAGGAATACTTGACCCTTCAAGTCTATGGTTGAGAGGAAGTATCTTAAGCTTAAAGAGATAGTCCATGTAACGGAGTATACAGGATTGGTAGTGAGTAGAGAGGGCATGGATAATCAGCTTGCCAAGGTTGAGATTGAGCTCAAAGCATGGTGGCTATAGTTATTGTGGAGTAAGGGAAAATCAAGGAGTTGGATGTCTCTTGAGCAATGATTCGATTTCCCCTAGCCTAGTACCAGGATCAGAAGCCTCTTATGGCTTGAACAACATCAGTTGCATTGACCATTGCTCAGACTGTATCACAATCTTGGAGTGAGGCTGTGATCATCTTTGATTTGCAAGGACAAGGTAGTTTGCAGGATAGGGCAGACTATTTGAAGACAGTTGCAGTGAAGGTCATTGCTTTTGCTCCAAAGGGAGAGAAGGATGAGACTCCTGAGGCAGACCATGTGCTAGAGTCTGAGTCACTTCCAGAGATGCAGGGTTTGTTAGATGCAGGAGGGCCTACCCGGGAAGATTTACGTGAGGCACAAGAAGAGTAACCTACACTTGAGGGACTTCAGAATAAAGCCAGAAATCAGGTCAACAAAGAGGTGGTTGGGAAACACTATGTTGGCTGGGAGGATGGTTTACATTATTGTAAGCCAGTAAATCCTGAGCCAGGTACAAGCCAGAAACTAGTGGTTCCATTAGTGCACAGGAAGTTTCTGTTGTCACTAACCCTAGGAACACGCTTCGGCTATTGTGATGCCATCACTGCCCCACTAGCTATCAACTCCAAGCAGTATATCTTCTTTGTCAATCTCAACTTCCACCTCAAAGACTCCACAAACACCAGCTCCACCAACCTCCTGGATTGCATGAGCAACACCAGCCACACCCAGCTGGTCGCTGACCCCAAATACTGTGCAGGACAAATGGTTTACCTGATCTTCATAGCGAGTGACAGATGCAAAAACAGTCATGTCACAGAACTTACCTGGAATGACCACGCCATCATCCACTTCACTATCATAGGATCCCCAGGCTTTGCCACAAGGCCTCCCAGCTCCTTCCTCTACAGCTGGAACAAAGTAACACAGACCGAATGGATAGACACCAGGCAGTCCAGAACTTCTCCACTGTTGATCACCAACTGCCCCGACAGAGTCACCCCCATCAAACCAGCTAAGACCTACAGACCCACCAAACAAGCCAGCTGGTATACACCGGAACTCAGGACAATGAACTGCAGATGCAAACAACTGGAGAGAAGGTGGTGCCCCAGCAAAAAACCCATTGACTAAGCTACCTTCAAGTCAGCCCTCAACAAATACCACCAATGCCTTAAAGTCATGAAAAAAGACACCCTGGCAAACTGCATCGAAACAAGCATCAACCACACCAAGGAATTCTTCAGCATTGTCAGGGAGCTTGCCTTCTCGGCAGCCCTGAGAACATGACCTCCCCTTCAACGGCGCGACACACTAGCACACTCTTTCCACAACAAGATGTCCACAATCTACAGGAATTTGAACTCTAACTCACTGACCTCAACAGCCCTCTCATACCAACAGACACAACTACCTGACCATCCGCTCACTGCATTGAAACAGCTCACCACCCAGACCACCACAACCATCATAAACTCCATCCACTCTGGAACACCCATGGACCCCTGCCCCCGCTGTCTCTTGAACCTCAAAAGCTAGGAAATCAGCTGCAAACTCACCACCATTCTCAACACAAACATCACAACAGCCACCTTCTCCAACATATGGAACCACGCAGAAGTCAAACCCTTCCTCAAGGAACCCTACGTCAACCCCAGCAAATTCAATATCTACCGGTTCATCTTGCTGCTCCCATTTCCCACCAAAGTTCTCCAGAAGGCCGTTCAACTATCAGCTCTCTGAACACCTGGAGAGAAACAACCTGCTTGACAACTCTCAATACGGTTTCCGCACCAACCACAACACGGAGACCAGCCTGATCTCTGCCACCGATGACATCTGTACCCTCCTTAACAGTGCAGAATCGCCAGCCCTGATCCTCCTTGAACTCTCAGCAGCATTTTAAACGGTATCACACCACACATTCATCAAGAGACTTTACCACATGAAGATTGAGGGTGAAGCCCTAAGATGGATTGCATCCTTCCTGACCTTGGAACGAAAGAACACAATCTGAGGCATCCCTCAATGTTCATCTCTTAGCCTCACCCTCTTCAACATGTATATGAGACACCTGGATGACATAGTCAGAACCCATAAGCTCAACATCATATGACACCCAACTCATCCTCTCACTCTCAGCAAACCCCTCTACACAAGGACCAACTTCCACAGCTGTATGACAAATATCACTGACAAGATTTAAACCAACTATCTGAAGCTCAACACTGACAAGACTGAAGTGCTGATCTGTGGGAACAACACCTCCCTGTGGAACTACACCTAGTGGCTGAACTTGAACCTTTTCAGACACCATGCCCACAACCTTGGGATAATCATGGACAGCAAACTCACCACAAAAAGACACATCAACGCAGTGTCCGCCGCTGGCGTCCACACTCTCTGCATGCTCTGAATGATCTTAAAATGGCTCCCCATAGACACAAGAAAAACAACCACTCAAGCCCTAGTCACCAGCCTGCTGGGCTTTGGCAACACACTGTACACAGGTACTGTGAGAAGGTGGGCTGATATATGCTGTCCACTAGTTCTAGTGGGCACCTTGTATCAGTCCAAACAACCCCTTATTGGTTATAGGTTAAAGACAACCTTTATTGAAAGCTATCCTAGTGGTAGCTATGGAGAGCAGCCATCAGGCTAAATCTTGAAGGAATGTAAAGCAGCTTGTTTTACCAGTCTATAATATCTTGAGTCACTAAATGAAAGATATCCACACCAGGTATATATAAAATATATGTATTTATTACTAAACACACCCTCCTAGTCTCTTTATGAGACTAGAGGTCAAAACACATAAGTTACACTTCAATAATCACAGTAAAATAGCACAAATACACGTCAGGCCCTAGGGGCGATCCAAACCATACACTAAAATAGTGGTATAAGAACCACGACTTAACTAGACACAAGGCCTAGAGCCTGTAGAATCACTGGGACCCCAAGGAACTACCCAAGGTAGTGACACACGGGACCCACGGGGGCCGTGTGCAGTGTGTGAACACAGCCGCGCGCTCCCGTGAGCTTCTATGGGGAACATCGAGGTTAGATTTTTAGAGATTAGGGACACTTAGAAATTAGTCAGGACCAAACCCTTTTGGACTTAGGAAGTTCTAGGGCTAGCACCCACGGGAGCACCAAAGTACTCGTGTTACCTCACCCAGGGAAGCTGGGTGCATAGGGTGCTTTTGGTGTCGGGTCACGTCGTCGATTTCAATGGGAGCTGGCGAAGAAGTGCTGCTGCCGTGAAGATGCGAAGTGTCTGAAGAGATCCAACCCTGGATCGAAGATGAGAAGAACCTGAAAGCAGAGGGGACAGAGTCTGGGTCACTTGCCAGTGACCAGGAAGTCGAGCGGATGCCCACCGATGTTGGGTGATTTCAGGTGAAGGAGGTAAAGCTTGACTCTTCAGCCACAAGCACCAGGAGGTGTCAAGGACAACCAGGAGCTGGATTCGAGCAGTTCCACAAAGGATGTCGAGTGCTGCAGTGTCAAGGCCCGGATTAGACACAGCAAGCCTTGGCAACAGCAACCCGCGCAGAAACGAGAAAGATACTTTGGTGCAGGCCAGCAAGGTCTGTGGGACTCACAACTTGGAGGGGAGTCAGGGCATGTCTGGAGCAACCAGGAAAGCCCAAGGAAAGGCAAAGTTACCGCCTCAGGGACCCACCAGTTAACGGACCAGGGATCGCGAAGGGACCTCGAGACAAAACACAAAATGGCAGCCCACGGGTCACTCGGAATGACCAGGCTGACAATCTTCAGTGGATTCAGTGCTCGAGATAGGGGCTACAAGTCAGCCCAAGCACGACTTCAAGAGATGTCAGGAAGTCAATGCACTTTCAGAAATGCACGGTGACCAGGAGTTCCGGTTCCACGCTACTCACGAGGGCTGTGGGTCTAAGCTTTGCTCTAAGATATCTGGAAATCCTCTTCCTGGGCTGCAAATACTTCGGAGTCCGGTGGGAGCTTTGATGATGCAGACCAGCAAATTGCTTTGTTGGTGCCTGCCAAGCAGGGGAGTCACTCCTTGACCCCAAGGGGGATTTCTTCAGTCCTTTGGTCTTGAGCAGAGCATCAAAGGTCCAGGATTCAGTGTCAGAGTTTTGTCCAGGGTAATCTAAAATCCTAAGGACAGGGGTCCCATACTTATACTAAGGTAGGGGGTTGGACATACTCTGGAGACCCACCTATGGGAGGGTTTGGAAAGAGGGGTGGCTACACCCATTTCCTTAGTCCAGTTTTGTGCCAGAGCAGGGGCTGGAATTTCTGAACCAGTTTAAGCTGGACTATGCACAGGGACACCAAATGTGCCCCCAGTGCAGGACTTCAAAGTACTCAGAGAGTGCTCCCACCCAGCCCCAATACAATATGATTCCAAGGTGTTTGACACCAAACACAACATGTTTCCATGCAGCCAGTCAAAAGTTAGCATTTACCGTTTGGTTATAATGCACTTAAGAGTATATGGTCAGGCTGCACTACAAACAGCATCAGAGAAGGGTCTCCGAATGCTGCAGAGGGGCTCTGCTCATGCAGGGGCACACTCTCACATAAGAACCAAGCACTCTGCTTTCAGGATTGATAAGACCTGCCATAGGAGTGACTTATAGGTTTATATGTGTGTGTATATATATATAGTGATATAGGTAACCTATATCACAGTAAGGGGTGCATGCACCACCTTACCCAGCCTGCAGAAGCAGACCTGTGGTGTCATTTTAGGTGGCTTTCCAGGGGTGGCATAATACATGCTTCAGCCCCTGGTGGGCCTCCGGGGTACCTATGCCCTGGGTACATAGTATACCATATACTAGGGACTTATAAGGGCACCTCAGTTACAATCTGAACTGTACCTAAAGTACATGGAATCATTTTAGAGAGGAAGCAGCTAGGCTGGGGCCCTGATTAGCAGGGTCCCAGCCAGACTAAAGTTAAATAACAGTGAAACACCAGCAAAAAGTGGGGGTAAACATGTGAAGCAGATCCTACTCTCCTACAGGAACCACCACCCAACTCATGAAGAGACTCCAGATGAAACAGAACTCAGAGACAAGACTCATCATCAGCCTGCCTCAACATATCCACAGCACCACCACCTCAGAAACCTCCACTGGCTTCACATCCAGAAAAAATGCCAATTTAAGATGCTGTCGCATGCCCAGGGGAGGACCTGACCTGACAGTTTGGTCTGGACTGTTCCCATGAGGAAGCAAAAGACAGACAATTGATGGACGGAATGCAGAACAAATCAAAACATTCACCCCCAGTCAAGAGATCTGGGTTAAATCCATCATTCTTTTGCTCACCATGCCACCCCAGTTTAGATCTGGCCATGTGCAAGTCTTGACCCTTTGCCTCATGGGAACAGTCCAGCCCGAACTGCAAAGCCAGGTCCTCCCTGGACCGGGAAAAAGCATCCTAGGACCGGTTTCGGGGTTTCACCCCTCTTCAGCCAGGATAGCTTGATTCCAGTGGCACAGTGAGCCCTTGACCCATGTCAGGGCATACCTGGAACACTCACCCCCAGTCAAGTTGTTTTTGCAAGTGTTCCAATGAGGAGCATGGTCAAGACTGATCTACATGTGGCTGGATCCAAACCGGAATAGCATGGTTAGCAAAACATCAGTGGATCTAGGCCGAGATCTCTGTAATGGGAGTGAATGTTTGACAATGTTCGGTATTCTCTTCATCATCCTTTTGTGTTGTTACTGTCTCAGATATGGATAATTCCTTTAAGAAGCCACAGCACTTTTCTGCAAAATATATCATGTGTGAAAGACATGTGTTTGCACACAGTGGAGGAAAAGCCAGCAGCTCAAACATCTCCAGGAAGTTGGAAGGGCAAGAGGACGGTGGACGGTGGAAGGATCCTTAAAGTCAGCAAGAATGTTGCACACAGTATACCAGACAGACGGCTAATCCATTTTTAAGGTTAAAAAAGAGGCACAAAAATGCAAGACTTAAAGGGGGTTGCAGCCATCGGAAAATGCTACAGCTGCATTGCAATGCACTGCAAAGGCAGAAAGGGCAATCTTAAATAGGGTACAGACAAGAAACGACAATGACACAAGAAATCACATGAGACTTGAGTAATAAATTGGGAAAAAAGGTTTGCAAAGACAGTGCACCTTCATCTTTGCATTTCAATGCAGCACATGAAAACCTGGACTGGATTTAAGTCTTTAACAGATAGCCCTTTTACTTCAAGAAGACCATGAGGTTGCTGGTGAAAATTGGCCACGCCTTTCTTCACCTTCCAGAGAAGCTGAGTTCCAAGATGGCACACACAGGGAGCTGACTGAAGGAACTCTCACCAGAATCCCAGAATGAGAGCAGGATCTTATACCCTTGGGCTGCAGGTAAATGTTTGCCCAAAATGCTACCGGACTCGCTTCCACTGGAACGATGCAGCACCATGGTTCTTCTTCAGTAACCCGCTGATACATGCAGATGTTCAGCTAGAGCCTGGAAAGATGCTGCCCCTGAACATCCAAGAATGTGACAGTAGATCCACTCCCAGGAAGGAGGGGGGTCCATAGACTAGAAATTGGGGCCTTGACTGAAGTAGAAGGAACCTAAGATTTCTCATTAGCCGGTCAGAATTTCCAATGAACATTGGATGCATCCTCCTTTCATTACGAACCACCCTGAGAGGTATACTTTATCTGTCCCCTTTGCGTGGGGTTGTGGTTGGGTGAGGTGTGACTGATCCATCGAGTCCCGGGGCGCTGCGCGCCACACATGAAGCAATGTAATAGGAATGTACCTGTATTTGTTGATGCGAGCTGGATTGGGGTTTTATTCTTCATTTATTGTCTTGTCACTCATTTATTTTTTGTATTTGTACATATGACATGACTATTGATCTTTGTACACGGAAGAGTTATTGTATTGTCTTTGTTTCCTTAATAAAAACAATTTGAATAAAAAAAAAAAGAATTTCCAATGAACTAGAAGTTGTAGTGGTTTCCCGAAGTAGCAAGATTCGCATATTTCACTAATCTCCCATTCAGGGCGTTCATCAACTAAAATGGGGGAGGCTCGCACACGTGAACATAAGAATCAGTAACATTTGGTTTGAGCTGGGATCTGTGTAAGCTAGTATGTACCCTCCACGAACTTGGCTGTCGTAGTTGGAAAGCCACAGTATATATTTGTTTGGTGATGATAAAAGGACCAAAAATTCTGGGATGAAATCTGACAGGTGATGTGGTGTAGGAAGGAATCTAAATGACTGCCACATCTTGTCCTCTGTGTGTGTCACGACCCCCTCCTGCTCGCTCAATGTCACTACCCCCTCTTGGAACCTTTGCTTAGTGATCTAGCACGCAGAGCTTGTGTTGCTTTATGTAGTAGACTAGCATGCAGGTCTCAAGTTGCTTTATCCCTATGGCGCCCTATGCACACTATGATATTCCTGACTGATGAACCCCCAGCCTCCCTCATAACTAATGTTCCCACAGCTCCCCTCATGACTGATGCTCGCCCAGCATACCACATGACTGATGTTCCCCCAGCTCCCTCATGACTGATGCTTCACCAGCATCCCTCGTGGAATGTCCTCCCCCAGTTTCCTCATGACTGATGCACACTCAGCATTCCACATGACATGTCCTCACCCACACCCTCACGACTGACACAGCCCCATCATTCCTTATGGCATGTCCTCCCCCAGCACCCTCATGACTGATATGCCACGAGCATTCCTCATGGCTAGTGCTCCCCCAGCTCCCTCATGACTGATGCACCCCGGCTTCCCTCATGGCTAGCGCTTCCCCAGTGCCCTCATTACCCATGCTTCCCCAGCACCCTCATGGCTGATGCTTCCCCAGCACCCGTAATTTCCATTACGCTTGAACCCCTGTAAGTGTTCCCCACTCCCTGTGAACAAAGAGATAAACTACTCTTGCTGTCTCTAGGGCATTATTTCCCTGCAAACTTCCCAACAAATCCCATGAGCCAATGGCAAGCCTTGCTCTCACTCTTACTGTAGGCTTGGTGTTTTTTTCCACTATGCACGTCTGAACAAAAAGGATACATTTGTTTCCTGTTATTTTTTTCCGATCAACAAGTTGCACTGCTCCATTCTGTAAGGTCATAGAGAGTGTACTAGCACATGCTTTAACCAAGGTTCAAGAACCTTCAAGACGGCAATGTGCCCCACGTGCTGCACGTGATCTAGCTACGTTCATCGAGCCTTCGAGATGGTATATAAGCCTGAACCAATTCTGAATCTGGGCTTGGCCTTGCTCCCTGCAGAAAAAGTTTCACCCTCCCTAATCACCTAAAAAAAAATCCTGCTAGCGCGAGAAGCATTCCGGTCTCTTTAATGCCTTCCGTAACCAGTGGTTCCTGTGCAGTGCACTCCTTTGACCTCTTCCTCCTAACTCACTCCTGCATAGCTACTCTTCATCCTTCAGACAAGTTGAAAAACTAGGCTAATTATTTTATACCAGATAACAGTGTACTAAACCTCCTACAGTAGTACACAGGACCAAGCCTCCCCATCTTCAAAGACTATAGAGTTTTCTCCATTTCCTCTCTCTGATTTACTCCAACACTTCTTGTGTGTTCATACTCCAGACCCTCCTTGTAAACCTTGCTGTTAGAACTGTCACTGCTCAATGATTAAATACTTTAGTCCTCGGTTTTTCTGATGAGCAGTATGCCAAGAGAAAGTGCTTCAGAGTCTTTGATATATGCATCAACCTTGTACCCCATTTTGTGTTTTGGGTATATCCTTAGGAGTGCAAGTCACTCCAATCTATGATTTGAATTTATCTTGAGGAGTGCTGACACAGTAATCTGTATTACAAGTTTATTTTTAGGAGTGCCACTCTCCAATCTGTCATTTTGGTATTTTTGCTCTTATGCCGAGCTGCGGACAAAACTTGAAAGCTTGTGTCACTAAAGGCATTTGCATGTTCATTGTCTGTTAAGACTTGTTACTGGGACTTATGGTAACTGCATCCTCTTGGTATTTCCAGAAAATTGCATCATTGCTAAGTCAGAGGTTCTGGTCCAGTGCACATCTATCTCACAATCGTAGGCGGCCTCAGAAGTGACAATTCCTGTTACACAGTTTCGTACAGTCACTGAGCAGATACAGTACTGCAAGTCTCTCTTTTCTAATTTGGTCCCAACCCCCCTACCCCAGGAGGACAGTGTGGGTACTAAGGTTTGTGTTCCTTTACTTGCATTGTCTTCGGGTGGGATAGAAGGTCCAGAACCGGCTTAGGTTTTGGCTCCACGGTTGGGGCCAAATGAGTGCATGACAATGAGAATGCATGAGTAAGCCTTCTTTGAGCATCAGACTTGGACTTCATAAAGGTTGTGGCATGGAGAAGATTCTGAATTTCTTGATATTCTTTCTAAGAAAGCATTAGCAGCAAGCACGATAGGAGTGGCTAAAGGAGCAGAAGTGAAAGAATGAGAGTGAATCCCCTGAAGACAGAAAAAAGTAGAAACTTTGGTTGTGGAATGGGTGGTATTGTTATAAGAAAATACGGCCAAAGGAAGATACTTGGCTCAGTTGTTTTTGTGCATTACAGAAACTCCTCAAGTACTAGTCCAGGCACCGACTGACTCGTTCCATTTGCCCATTGGTCTGCGGATAAAAACCAGTGGAGAGAGCTTGCTGAATATCACGAAAGGTAAAACTTGCTCACCAAAAACTTGAGATGAATTAAGAAACTCTATTGGATGATATGATCTCCTGTAGTTTAGACACATGAATAATATCAGCTTATCAGCTCGAGTGTATGGGTATTGCCAGATGCCCCCTCACCATCCGTTGCAGGGGGGGCCCTGAGGTTTCCTTCTGCCACTGAGAGAAGGTGGTAGATTTCTGAAAAAAATCCAGAAATTCCTGATATGGCTTGGGAACCGCGGAAGCAGTAGCAATGGTAGAATAGATTCTAATTCACTCGCTTGACCAGGTTTGTTTTCTTGAACCGGAGACCAATAGGAATCATCAGAATAACAGTCAGCCCTACAAACATGAGAGGACAAGCATAGCATTTGAGTCTTTCATTTAAAATTCTGATTATGTCCCACTAGTCAAGGAATTCCATAAATTGTGACATCATTTTTAGAGGCTGCCAGATCAAAGCATACATCTTCTTATAATAACCCAGAGAGACCGGCAACACAAATTCTATCATGTTTACCACTCCTGTAGACATTTGGGACACGTCTACCATCTTTACCTGTTCAAGATTTATCTTTTTCATTTTCTGAATTGGAATCTGTAATATTAAAGCCCATTCCTTGTCAATATACATGCTTGATTCTCCTGAATCAAAAAGCACAGATACTGAATCCTCTTCCTTGGCATCCAGGAAGAGTCGAATCAGAAGAATAAATATGTGGGAATTGACGCCTTCAGATGAACTGGAAAGCCCAAAATAAGGGATTTTTACATTATTCGTCCTTTCTTCTTTTACAAAGGATGAGCCCTGGTATTTCCAAGAGTTTAGTAAGGCCAGCCTGGACAATCTCAATCCAGATGACTTAGATCTGCACAGTATAAAGAAAGGCCAGCTTTAATCTTACTTGGACCCAGACAAAGGGCCTCTAGCTGTGCCGATCTGCATCAGCTATTTCTGGGAAGTAGAGCTGGAGTCAGACATGGATTTAACTCATCAAAGAATTCAAGACTGAGGCCCAGGATAATTAGTTTTGGGTTTATGTCATTCAGATCTTCTTTAAACCATATTCAAGAAATAAGGCTTGATCAAGTAACTCAGCTAATGAAGAAGAGTGGAGAGGTACTCATCCAGCCAGCTCATCCTTGAGAACTCTTCTAAATAAAATCATCTGAGAACTCTCAATCCAGGTTGTCTCAGTGACCAAGTCATGAAGTCTGATGACATATGGCAGAACATTCATTGATCCTAGAGGATTAGCTCAGAGCGAAATATTCTGCATAAAAGTCACAATATGACCTTTCAAACATTTTCTGAAAATTCTGTATAAAATTAAATAGCTACTTGAACTGGAATCATCTGCAGACACCAATGGAGTGGCTCAAGCAAGTGTATCTGTCCGTTCAAAGGCAAATTGCTAGGAACTTGACTTACTAGAGGTGAAGCTCCAGTTATTTATGACGTCCCTTTCTGTAAAATGTTAACAAACAGCATAATATACTCTGCACATCAGCATATGTCGATTGTGCATTGCATTTTGTTTTTGGCATTTGCTCCAACAAATGCATTTAACCAAAATAGGATGCAAGAGGCTAAATGTATGCAGCAAGGTACAATTGCACGCAAGAGATAGCTTGATTATTAGGGAGTTATTTCTCTGTGTAAAGTAGCTGTCAAGTGCAATCTGTGAGGCAGTAACAGCCTTTTTCTCCTGTAACTTTTAATATACTGCACTAATAAAGCGGCCTGGAAGACATTTTAATTATGCTGGAGTAATTGGAGTCATTTTGAATTCTGTGTTACTCTTTTGATGCGAAATTACAAAGAATTATGCAATTATACCTGTTTGTATCACTATGAGTAATATGGCACAAAAACCCTACGCAGGAGCACAGACACAATGAAGTTAGTGAGCACGAGTGGGGCTGGCTGCTGCTGTGTGAGTTCTGTTGCATTCAGCGCAATTTTCCCAGTGCAAAAGTCATCCTCAGGTCCACTTTGGAAGCAAGAGTGTATTTTTGCGCTATACCAATAGCTCTCAATGCTGGGTTACATTCCTTGAGTAATTCTGTGTACTCTTGCATAATTGTGCTGTAATTATGTGTAACTACCCTATGGATAATTATGCCAGTTATGTCCATCCCTAGTAATAAACTCAAATTTGTATTATTTACACTTGGAAATAGTGAATACCTGGAAGTTGTAAATTTACTACTATGTGTAAGAGTACATTTGCTCCTATAGATTTCCTTGTGTGTACATTGACATTTGTGAATAGACACCAAAAATTGCAAATGAACATGTGTACTTCTTTGGATTTTTCAAATGCAAAAAATATAGATATTTTATCAAAATTCTGAGTGCCAAACTACAAATTAGTCAGACCCATATGCCTTATATAGTTTATGTAAATGCAGATTTTCTAAACTAAGGCAAAGTCTTGATTTCATTAAGCAAACAGAGATACATTTTATTCTTGAAACCCTTTGAGTGCTGCTGATGAAAGAGCTATGTACCTTTTCTGCTCCGCTTTGCTGACCCAATGCCATACAGCTATCAGTAAAAAACCCTTGCCTGTGTGTCTATTGTTAGAAATTATATTGTTGGCAGACTGGGGTGTGAGCCCTTGTTAAGCAATAGACACAATCCATTGCAGGGTGAACCATCAAAAGTAACTAAATTAAACTGTGCTTAACCCTGAATAGCGTGGCACAGAAAGCAGTCAGGCTCAACTTAGAGGCAATGTGTAAAGTATGTATGCAGTACACACACACTAATAGAATGGCAACACAGCACAAGAAAAATCCCAAGCCAATTTAGAAAAATAATTTAAATTGTAATAAAGTATTTGTTACCAAAATGACCAAAAAATCTAATCAGTAGAACCGGAATTATGAGTTTTAAAAGTTTTTTAGTGAAAACTAGTGCCTAAAAGATCAAAGCACCAACCACAGACATGAAGATCCAGTCCTTTACCTCATGCAGATAGTAGCAGAGCAGCAGGGCAAACAGGACAGCAATCCAACAGGACAGCAGTCTTTCAGAGCTGTAGTCCAGCAGATAGGCAATCATTTCAGTAGATACAAAACAGTGTGAAATCCTTGGGTCTAAACTAGAAATGGTAGTGAGATAAGTGTATAGCGAGAACCACTAATATGAAGTGCCTGATTGAATCAACACAGAATCATTTACTAATGACCATAGAACTAACTGTGGGCAGATCCCTTTACAGGACGAAATCCCTCACTCACCAAAGGTGATATGCTTCACCTCTAAGAGGGAGGAGCTCTGGGATATTTTAAGAGTTTAAAGGGTATTCTAAACCCACATATGAAGAGAAATAGTGTGAGTGAGGGCGCAGCGCAAACAAAAAGAAAGTGGAAGGAAAGTGAAAGCTAAAACTAGCTAGTGAGCATAAACAATGTAATTTATTCGGATATGCCCACTGCCAGGATTTCTCTTCATATGTGGGTTTAGAACACCCTTTAAACTCTTAAAACATCCTAGAGCTCCTCCCTCTTAGAGAGAGGGTTGTAGCCGTCAAAGGAACAAGGGGTTTCCTTGGGAGGAGAATCCCATATGATGAAGAATGTCACCTTTGGTGAGTGAGGGATTTTGTCCTGCAAAGGGATCTGCCCACAGTTAGTTCTGTGGTCATTAGTCAATGATTCTGTGTTGATTCAATCAGTAACTTCATATTAGTGGTTCTCGCCATACACTTTTCTCACTACCATTTCTAGTTTAGACCCAAGGATTTCACACTGTTTTGTATCTAATTTTTGGGATATAATCCTATGCAGGTCTCTAAATTGTCCCTAGGACTCTCCTATTTGAACTCTTTTGTTTATTAGTAATCATTTCAGCAGCCCAGCAGTCCTTCTTTCTGTTAGAGTATCCACAGATCCAGAAGTGTACTGAAGAGGTGATGTCGGAGGTCCTACTTTCATACCCTGGTGATCTGATTCTGGAAGGTGGAAGAAGCTACTAGACAGTGGTTTGTAGTGCATGGAATTTCCTGCTTCACCTGCCATAGCTCCAAGCTGGCTGCAATAACTATGTTAGGATCTTTGTGTGAAGGTAGAGCACAGGCTATTCACTATTAAGTGAGGATGTGCTCAACTCTGCCCCACCCTGCCAGTAGATGTCCCATTACGGCATACCTAATCCTTCTATTGTGTGGCTGTCTAGGTGAAATTCACAAAGTATACCTGTAAGTTACATCTAGTCATGTGACCCAGCCCAGGCTGCAGGGACAAAAGGTCTAAGGGCAGAAAAATGCCAAGTTACCGCCAGTTGTAGGGCATTTTAGATGTCAAAATTGTACTGCAGGTCAGATGACAGTTTATTCAAAACAAGTCACAATTAACAGCCAACAACATGTACAAAAATCTTTTTCTAATTGCAATACAAAAAATGTAATTTATTGCTTGAAGTGCCCTTGTAATATGTTTTATATAGGGCAGATCATACATCCCATAAAAAATCGAATTTTACATCATAAATCAAGGGTAAAATCTAACATCCAAGGAGCCCCTCTCGTTCAGCATTTCTAAAATCAGAACGTTAATGAAAATGAAATTCAATGGTCAATTTTGATTGTATTCCAAAACGTTAATAGACATAATGTACAGATAAGATTGAATAGATTAGAAGCAAGGATGATTGAAAAATACCACACTGCCATCACTGGCTTGAATGACCGAGATGAAACATGGGCACTTTTACAATAAATGCACTAGGGTCTATTCATTTAATTGTCTATGCAATCATGATAGATTACTTCCAAGCACTAACCTGATTCTATATCTTACACTTTGAAATACAGAGATTGACAGGTATATGTAGGATATTTTTGTCTTTCTCTTTCCCTACATATATGCAGATATTTCTTTATATATTGTCTATATACTGTATAAAAACTCTTTTGGTTAGATTGTGATTGTGCAGTCTGGACAGTGTTTTAACTGGCAATCACTTCTTATATTCTTATATTGTAAATGGAATTTCTCTTGTAATACTGTATTTTTCTTGTCATGCTGATTTTTCTTGTCATGCTGATTTTTGTTGCCTTTCTTGCCATGGTGATCCTGTCATGCCTTGCTGATAGTTTATTGCCATATTGATTTGTGCTTGTAAAGCTGGAATATACCTGTTAGAAATTTGATTGATCATTGATTGATTTACTTATCCGTGTTCTTTATAATTGTCATTCTGATATGAATATATAGAGTGTGAGGAGCAGCAGGTAGTAATGAGACACGAGGTGATGATCATAATTCTAATTCTATTTTTATTTTATTTTATTTTATTTAATGTTACTTTATCCTTCTAATTTCCTATTTTAACTTTATTGGTAAGAGTTAAGAAGCATTTTATATTTAAATTGAATTTTGAGACACCCTAAAATCTGATTTTACGTATTTGATAACTTGTGTTCGGGAAGCATGAATTAAGGAGCACCAGGTTATTATTACTATATTTGGGTTCACGAACAACAAAAAAACGCGATCAGTAATATGCAGGATCTATTTTGATAGGTATGTCTGTATGTTGAACAAACAGTCCTGTTTCTATGCTTGCACTCCGTTTTAAGTTAATTTAAATGGTATTTTGCGCCCTTTTGCTTTGACACTATATATATGCACTGATTGGTCCAGCGCGTCATGTGATCAAGACTGCCGTTGGGCAGTTGAAACGCGTCAGGCTGGGCACTTGCTTACAAAGAAATATGCACTTGCACATTTAAATCTGCAATAATAAAAATAAACTTTTCTCCACGCTGTGGTCCGTACCTGCTTTGGATCTAGATAAGGATCGCTCCAGGATTGTGACTACCATGTGATTTTAACAAATTACGGCTGTCTTCGTTACTACAGACCCTCCCTCCATGTTGTGGCTGGCAGGCATACAGTCGGTATCACGGAAGTGACTTGTTGTTTAACCCGGAACTGGTATTCGCCAAGGCCAGCCCCCTGCAGTTCCACGCTGAGAGTCGGAGCATAGCTTTGCTGGGAGGATTCAGCGCAAGGACCTGAGGAGTCAGGGAACGCTGAAGGTACCGGAATCGCTGATCCGTACGGTAAGCAGCTCGTCGGGCTGATAACTCTGATATTGCAGGTGGGAGGGATAGTGGAGGTAATTGGGTATATCCGGCAGAAGAAGTGCTTGGAAGTATCATAATCAAATGCAGATTATTTGAGCAATAATGTTATCGACAGCAGACGCGCTCAAGGACGGTGAAGCAGCAGCAGACGCCTTATTCTCTAGTGTATTGGAAGTTGAAGATACACGTGTCAATCAAATTAGCAACCTAAGTAGTAATAACAATGCCAAGACTCTGCTAAAAAAGCTAAAAAAGCTCCACCATACTGAAATGACCAAATTGTGGGAAAAGAAATTGCTAGAAAAGTATAAAGAGGTTGGGAGAGTCCCGCGGGGATTGAGGGTAATGATTGCGCCCTCATTCGAAAATCCGAATCCCATGATGTTAAAAGAGTAGGCCACAAACAACTTAGATGCCTCAATGAACATGGTGTCAATATTGATTAAGTATGCTGAGATTGACCGGGTTGGAATACTAAAAGAAATAGAAGATATCAATGCTCTGTTGGAAATTAACGAACACAAAGAACAAATAAAGAAAGGACGGGAGGAAATAGAATCTAGGTTAAAAAACATGAGGAAACCATAAAAGAAAGAAAGATTTATAAATTAGCAAGGGATAAATGCGACTACGAGACAGGATGCATGTTTACATTTTCAAAGAAATTTGATAACATAAAGCGCTGAGCGATAGCAAATAATGGTAGTAATATAAACAGTGCATCAACATCTACCATGCAAGCGGATGATAATCTTTCCTCTGTTGAAACAAGTAGTGTGGATAGTAGCATTGAATCTGACGACAATGTGGGACGCAAGATACCTCAAATACCCACCAATTTTGCACCAGGAGAAGAGCTTACTTTTTTAGTAGAGGACCGCCGGCAAACTCTAAGACCACGCAATCAAGCGCAGAAACAAGGAGCAGAAAGAACCAACAGAGAAAACAGAGTCGGAAACTCAAACTACAGAGGGAGAGGCAAGAAAAATTTCAACAACAAGAAATGAAAGAGGTATCAAAGGATGTTGTTGATAATACTGTGATTAATCTATCTGAAATAACTTTATCAACTGCAGAAAAACAATTGTTGGCTCTGGGTTTATCGTAACGTCCCACCAATTGTTTTAAATATACACAAACGAAATTTATTTGCAAAATGAAATTGAGAAAGCATTTTCAACTAAAAAATGCAGCGAGTATTGCATCGCAAACTAGTCCTACTCAAGGACTTTGCTTAAATCTACAAGCTGCAGATGTAGGCACCATGTTAGCAACACATTCTTTGGCAAATGATAATGACCTAGTAGGAAACTCTACACAGGAAGACCTACATGAAGCAGGCATTATCTGGAACACTCCAGCCATCAGCCCATTTAAGCCTCCCTCTACCTTTATTCCAATGATGCCAAGGGATGCTATAGATGTGTTTAGTTATTGTATGATTGAGGATCTAAAAAAGCTGAACTGTACTGTTATGAAACATAATAGACATTGTAATTATTCAGAAATCCAATACACTAAGCTCATCCAGAAATTGCAAAAACATACGGAAGTTATTATTAACAAGGCTGATAAAGGTGGTAATATTGTATTGTGGCCAAGAACATTATATATGGAAGAAGCCTGGCATCATCTCAATGATATCAGTTGCTACAGAAAAGCTAGCTTCCAAGAACTACGACAGAATAAAGAAAATGTATTTGCTGAATTGGCACAATGGAAAGGTGTGGGTCTATTAACTAAAAACGAATACAGTTTTTAAAAAAATGACCATCCTATGACCCCCATCTTATATTTTATTCCTAAGGTGCACAAAAATGTAATACCAGTCCCAGGCAGACCAATCATATCGGCACAAAAAAGCCTATTGGAAGCTATGTCAAAGTATGTTGACCACTTTCTACATGAATTTGTGGAAAGTCTGCCTTCCTACATTAGGGATACCGGACACTTTTTGAATAAATTGAAGAAAGTCAAATGGGAGAATGACTGTCATTTAATAGAGATGGACATTAGTTCATTGTATACCAGTATTAATCACAGTGATGGTACAAATGCAGTTCGATACTATCTGGACAAAAGGAGTATACATATGTATGAACACAATAAAATGCTTGTAAAAATGATAAATATCTGTTTGACCCACAATTACTTCCTATTTAACAAGGAAGTTTTCCAACAATTGCACGGAGTGGCTATGGGAGCATGCTTCTCCCCCAGCTACGCGTGTTTACACGTGGGCTGGTGGGAGGAGCATGTCCTGAAGGTCACTCGCAAAGTTATTTTTGATCAGCATGTTCTCCACTGGTGGAGATTTATTGATGATATTTGTCTGATATGGAAGAGCTCTATTGAATCAGCCAATAACTTTGTAGATGCAATCAATGAGAATACATTGAATCTTAAGTTCACATCTGACATAAGTAATGTGAAGGTACAATTTTTGGATGTTGAAATCTATATAAGGGAGGTTACTATACATACTAGAATGAACAGAAAGTCAACAGCTGGGAATTCTGTGCTTCATGCAAAAAGTTCACATCCTCACCATCTTATTCGTAGTATCCCCTTTGGTGAATTTCTTAGAATTAAACGTATTTGTAGCCGTGAAGATGATCTTGAAATGTGCCAGGCTGAAGCTCTTGAAAAATTTTTGAACAGAGGATATACGGCCACAGGCCTTAAAATAGCTCGAGACAAGGCAAACAGTGTTAACAGTGATATTCAGCTGCTTGTAACACCTGATATTCAAACACCAGTAAGGCAGATTAATGATGATACTGATACCAATATTGTCGAATCAGTTGATAACATTAGATTGATAACTAACTATTGCAAACAGGAGAGACAGATACGCAAGATTCTATACAAAAACTGGCCGCTAATTCGGTCAGATATTACCATGTCACAAATCTTGCCTGAACTTCCCACGCTAACATTTAGATGGGCACCCTCGATGAGGGATGCACTTGTTAGAAATAGTCCTGAGGTTAATACTTCTAATACCTGGCTATCAACTAGACCAGGGTTTTTCAAGTGTAGCTCATGTCGCGCTTGTAAATTTGGAAAAAATGTTTCTGAATATGTTACTGCTTTTAGCTCTGATCCTGTCAAAATACAAGGACACTATACTTGCAGAACTGATTATGCAGTATATATCCTAGAATGCACTTGCCAATTATTATATGTCGGCAAAACTAAATTGCAAGTTTTCAACAGGATTTTACAACATCTGAGAGCGGTGGTCAATTCAGACCCTAACTATCCTGTGGCGCAACATCTAAAATTAGCACACAATCATAATCTTAATGACCTCAGATACTATGTTATCAGCTCAGTACCCAAAAACATCAGAGGGGCTAACAGAGAAAAAAGATTGAGACAGGTGGAATCAGAATTTATCATGTTACTCGATACCAAAATGCCGAATGGTCTCAACAACAGTGATGACTTGCACAACTTTTTAGGAATACTGTTGAAAGGGATGGTAATGGTGATGAAGTCTCAGTTTTGCTCTTTACTTGGTTTTTGTTCCTGCTTCAGCCAGGATTTAGTCTGGGTTTTTCCTAGGTTTTATCTGGTTTTAGTGGAGTACATTGCCGGTTTATGAGCTCTGGGATTTTATTCATTTTATCATCACTAATTTATGAAAATGTATGCACTTTAATCTAATGGCTGCTAAAATGTATGGTTTTTATTGTGGCTCAACAATTTGCATGAACTGGTGTGGTGGTGTTTTTATATCTGGTGAGGTTTTGGTTTTACTGGGTTTTATTGGGGTTTCCCTCGATTTTACTGGGTATTACGGGGCTCTTGCCGGTTTTTAAATGCTACAGCACTAGTTCTGTATACAATAAACTGTTGGACATTGGTCCACAGCTCTCTCCATATCATGATAATTTGATATTTTTTAAAAACAGTTTTGCTGCTAATGTAACACCAATGATTTGCCAAAATACCAAAAAAACACATATACTTTTTGTCTCAATAGATGCTACAAACAGAGTAATCTGGAGATTGGGACGTGTGTATATACAAGTATTAAACATGCCGAAAGATTGGAATATAAGAAAATATATGAGACGTCTACTAAAAGCTGCTATGAATTCTATTGTATATATATGTTTTTTTTAATGTAACTAAGCACTTTAATGTTAGCACTTTTTTGCACTATTTGCACAATGTTAAGAAATACCATTGGGCGTTATTAACGGCCGAAAAATAGTAGTGCTAAGATGTTGTTGTTATTAGGCCTGTATTTAATGCATATTTTAGTTAGTTTATCTAGAAAATAACCACTTGCTTAAAATTGAATTTTGAGACACCCTAAAATCTGATTTTGCATATTTGATAACTTGTGTTCGAGAAGCATGAATTAAGGAGCACCAAGCTATTATTACTATGTTTGGGTTCACGAACAAGAACAAAACGCGATCAGTAATATGCAGGATCTATTTTGGTAGGTATGTCTGTATGTTGAACAAACAGTCCTGTTTCTATGCTTGCACTCCGTTTTAAGTTAATTTAAATGGTATTTTGTGCCCTTTTCATTTGACACTATATATATGCACTGATTGGTCCAGCGCGTCATGTGATCAAGACTGCCGTTGGGCAGTCAAAACGCGTCAGGCTGGGCACTTGCTTACAATGAAATATGCACTTGTACATTTAAATCTGCAATAATAAAAATAAACTTTTCTCCACGCTGTGGTCCGTACCTGCTTTGGATCTAGATAAGGATCGCTCCAGGATTATGGCTACCATATATAGATATATATGTTTCCTGCGAGTGAAATGTCCACCTAACTACAACATGTGTGAAACCTATGGTTTTTTAAGTGAATTTGCAAGGTTTTTTAAATGCTAATTCCTAACTATAACGTGTGGGAAACCTATGGTTTTTTCAGTGAATTTGTACGGTTTTTTAAATGCTAAGTTATGTATTTATTATTATATTTTTTATATATTTATTTGACAATAAACTACGTATTAAAAATGTATTTATTTTTTTATGGTTTTTCAACGTGCGCACACGGTACGCGCACCGTACGCGCACCCCGTGATTTAAAAAAAAAAAAATGTTTTGTTCTGCCTTCGGGGTCCTTCAGGGACCCCCTGACAAAGGCTAGGGGGTTAGGAACTCTCTACCCTGCCCCCTTTTCACGTTCGCCACCTTCCTTTTTCAGTCTCGCACTCAAAACAAACAAAATGGCGGCCGACACTTCCTGATTTCAACCGATTCAAACGTTGACTGACATGTAACCACCAATCAGAATTACGCTTGCGCACGTTAGGGTGCGTGCACCGTGCGCGCACGGTGCGCGGCTATAGATATTTATGTACTTTAACTGCAATTTTCTCAGGAACTACTGAACAGATTGACTCCATTTATGCAAAAGGCACATCCTTGACCTGAGGACTACCTCTTTGCCAAATTTCAAGTAATACTGTTAAGCCGTTCGGGCTGTACCTTCGACTAAAGGTCCTATGGGAAAATGCAAGGGGAAAACGCGTTTTGGGACCCCCCTTTTTTCTCATCCCCGCTTGATGAATCCCCCCAAGACTTTCAGGGTAGGAGCTGAGCGGAGCACCCCATTAGTTTTGAAAATTTCACGAGGATTCGTCAACCGGCGCCAAAGTTATTCAAAATAGAATTTTGAGATTTCCTATGGAAACACGGTCCTAACTATAACTATCTACTGGCGACCGTCAGAAGATAATATATATATATATATATATATACATATATATATTCACTGAAAAAACCATAGGTTTCAGCCACGTTATAAATAGGAATTACCATTTCAAAAACCTTAGAAATTCACTGAAAAAACCATAGGTTTCAGGGGCGTTATAGTTAGCTGGACTTTTCACTCGTACAAAACCATTGAAATTCCCCCGTTATAGTTAGTTCAGCTTACTATACTCGCGCGCCCGCAATGCACTGCTGATGACGTCACATATTACATCACTCATGACATGGTCAGTGATATCACTTATGACATCACTGATGACATCTCAAATGACATCACTGCTGACATCACTGATGACATCATCCAGTGGCTCTGCTGAATCCGACGTGCGGGGGCATTTGGAACTTTAGCACAATCTCATCGGGGCAAGGCACAGCCACTGGTATTTCTGCTGGTCTCCCCCCGCTGCCACAGCCTCTCACGCTACCACCGCGGCCGCAGGGAGGGGGGGACCATAAGTCCCAGGAGCCATAGCGGCAGGAAGCCGCTGCCGCCTATTCCGCGCCAGGAGGTGCTCAAATTTGGAGGAGAGCCCCCGCGTCGCGGACCTGTGTGCGGGCTAAGCCCGGGCAAAGGGCGGGCTGTCTGTGGCCGTCAGGGGCCGAAGGAGGTCGGGTCGGGACACCCCTCTTGGCCAGGACATTGGATTCATTGCCGGGCTGATATGCTGCAGGAAACAGTGAGTTATTAGCCAGAGCGACCCAGTACTCACCATTCTGCCTCAACTCACTTAAGCACAAGCCCTTGTTAACAAACTAGCACTGGGGGATACCGAGCCAGGTTATACAACAGGGCTGGCCATTACCAATCTTACTCCTGATCAGCAATTTTTAACTAGAGAGGAAGGGTCTGAGGCTAATATGTAGGCCTGGGCGGTAAATTCCGTTCCGCTCGCGGAATTTGCGGAATTTAGGTAATTTTGCGTTCCGCGGAGAACGCGGAATTACCCAAAATTCTGCTTTCCGCGGCTTCGCGGAATTTTTGCTTGTTCGCGATCTCAAAATGCGTGTTCGCGAGATATTTCCCCCCGAGCACGCAAACAGCGGTCGCGAACAGGAAAAAAGCATCGCAAACAAGCAATTCCGCGTGTTCGTGGAATTTCTGCATGTTCGCGGAGATTTTAAACCATTTAGCGGAGATTTGCGTAACGCGACTACGCAAATTCCGCCCACCCCTACTAATATGCACTGTAATGCGGCGGTGGGCGGTCTGGGTGATGGGAACAGAGCCCCGATAGAAGAGCTGGAACCAGATACCCCACGGAGATTGGCGAGGGAATTAATCACACGCTCTAAAAAGTCCCTTCTGGCCCCAGTCACCTCTCCCACAGGTGCTCCATACGAAGCTAATAGGGATAGGGGGCACCAAGCTACCAGTGGGATGCATACAATAAGCCCCACAACTAAACCCAAACGTAGAGGGGGTGACTAAATCTAACAAAGTAGCAGGGAAGAGAGTTGATAGTTGATAGTACAGATTGTCACAATTGCCTAAATGAGAATGGGGAGGATTGGTCCCAGGGAATCCTCAAGGCGCTAGAGGTAAAAATGGAATTGCTCCTATCCAAATACTTGGGGCCGGTATTGGAAGAAATTAATAGATTGGAAGGGAAAGTAAGCAGGTTACTAGAACAAGACAGGTGGCACTTACCGATGCCTACTAGACAGGTGATGGGGGAGGGGACAGAGCCTGCCCAAGACCTGGACTTAGCATGTGCCAAGAAGGGGCTAGAGGTAGCCCCAGAGGCCCTAAGTCTATGGCCACAAAGGCGATAGTAAATGAGGGTTCAAGAGGTATCCCCATGAGCCCGAGTAGGAAGGATCCAAGCAACAATTTAGCCCCCACCACCGTCTTGGGCCACTGCGCAGGAAGAAAGGAGCCTGCGAATGCTCACATTAGTAATACTGCTGACTGTGTACGGAGTACTCCGGGTCTCCAGATATTGGATTTACCACCTGCATTTTGTCCTTACACTGTAGTATTAGTAGGGGTCCCAGCAATTAGCCATGACAGAGAAGAAACAACACAAACCCTGATTAATAAGGCCTCACATTGGATACATAATAACACAAGGTGAGGAGTTTCCAACATAGTCACATCCTCATGGCTAGGAGGGTTGCATGGATTGGCAACAGCAAGAAACAGTTTGCTGGAGACTGTGTTGTCGTTAATCTCAGGCACCCAGAGCTGGCAAGAGATTTGCTTGACAACCACTATGGGGATACTGAAAACGGGACGTGTATAAGAATGCTGCCTCTATACTTCTTTTATAGAGATAAAACAAAAGAGGTAAGATTCGATGCCCATAGGTATCGGCCAAATCTACAAGGCTGGGAGGCGAGGCCCGGACTAGTATCAAATAGATTTGCCCTGCTCCCCAGCACAGCCACGTTAGATGAACCGGACTGACTGGGCAGGGGAAGGAAAATGGAGAGTGACAAAAAAAAGGAAAGTTGTTCTGAGATTGATGCCATAGGCCCACCAGGGGAAATAGAACTATGTACTGTCCCCCACATGGTAGCCAAGCGAGAGAGGCGGGGAAAGGTATGAAATTAGTAGCAAGCAGACCAGAAACACCATCTCCCCCAGGGTTGGCCAGCGGAGACAGTAGTGCGCCCGCCCCAGTCTGCAAGGAGCTCAGAGTGGTCTCCTGGAATATTGCTGGGATCTCAGCCAAACTACAAAACAAGGAATGGCTAGATTTCATTAGACAACACCATATTATCTGCCTCCAGGAATCCTGGGAAACTAATATTAGTGCCCCACATTTAGAGGGCTATAAAATGTTTTTTGTCCCGGCCAGCAAAACAAACATGGGCCACGCTAAGGGTGGCTTAATAACATATGTGGCACTGACAACTCTAGGGACTTGGGAGGACTTGGGGTGGGGCTCAGATTGTATTCAGGGGATTAGGTACCGTAAGAAGGGCATAAAACTCATCTTTATTAACTTTTATAATGCGGGACAATCCATGCACAGATTGGGCGAGCTAGAAGATAGATTGGCTCGTTTACAAGATTTAGGGGATATAAGCACTCAGTGGGTAGTAATGGGAGATTTTAATTGTCACCAGTGCCCTTATTTGAAATGGTGCAGGGGAAAATGGGTTTCTTGTCCCTCCACCAAGTATTGGCACCTAGAGCACTCCAGAGAGGGTAGGGAATTAAGTAAGATTCTGGGCACTCACGATTTAACTCACACGATGGACTTGATTCAAAGTGGGTTATCCAACACAATCAACCCCTCCTTTAAGGGTAGGGGCAGTGATATGATCATTGACTTTATCTTTGTAACAAAGATGCTCAAATGTAGGATAGCACATTTAAGTATAAAGGTCAGTGTCTTCAGCGATCACAACCCTCTGGTACTGTCCTTGAGGGACGTTACCTCTCCCCAAAACAGGGTAACAGGATTACCAGCGGCCCACTCAAAGCCACTGTCCAGGGCAGGAGAGTTAGATGGAGCAATATTGACGGGGAAGCATTCCACAGATCGCTTCTCGCTAATTCTAAAAACCAGATATGGAGTTGCCTAGACTTAATAGTGGAGGGGAGAGATCTGATTAGAGCTTATGAGGGTACTGCTCAGCACATTGACAGATTATTGCGGGGCAAAAAGAAGAAACAGGCCCCCCCATACCCATAATGGTTCGATAAAGACTGCTCAAGGGCTCAAAGGGACTTGAAGTCAGCCCTCAAAACGGCCCCTAAGGATAGGGGTAAGATCGCCGCCTGCAGGGCTCCCTATAAATCGGCCACAAAACAAGGCTCCAGGACCAGATGGGATCCCACCAGACCTTTTAAAAAACCAAGCAGACCTATGGGCCCCCATACTTACCAGAGTCTTTAATACAGCTGTAGAAGTAGGAATGCCCAGGTCATGGTCCACGGCTGTCATCGTACTTTTGTATAAAAAGGGAAATAGGAGTGATCCGCAATGTTACCGCCCGATTTCACTTATTGACGTGTCTGTGAAAGTTCTGGGAAGGGCCATCCTTAATCGCCTGATGGTATGGGCAGACGAAAATGTGATCATCTCAGATACACAGTATGGGTTTAGAAACGGCCGCTCCACGACAGACCAGTGTCTTAATCTCTACCACCTGGTGGCCAAGTATACCCTGGCAAGGGAGGGGACGGTGTACCTGGCTTTCATGGACCTGTCAGCAGCATTCGATCGAGTAAATCGAAGGAAATTGTGGGAAATTTTAGGGCTTATGGGTGTTGACCCAGGTCTGATATATATTGTAAGAATGCTTCACCAGAACACAACAGCAAAGGTCAGGTTTAGTGACGAGGGGGATCTAACTGATTACTTCCCGTGTTCTATGGGGGTGAGGCAAGGATGTATCCTGGCGCCCTTTCTATTCACGTTATATATTAATGGCTTAGATAGGGCGCTTGGAGACTTGGGGGTAGACTGCCCACGCATTGGGAGGAGAAGTGTACCCGTCCTCTTATATGCGGACGACGCAGTCCTCCTGTCACGTACAGGAAGAGGTCTGCAGTTTCTCATTGATGGATTCGTTAATTTCATGGCGGATTTAGATTTAACACCTAATCTCACCAAATCATATGTCATGGAAACAGGGAAAAGTCCGTCAAAGAAATTCATTTTCACAATAGGGGCCCATAAACTAGAAAAAGTAAAGGTTTTTAATTATTTAGGGATTTTATTTGACAAGCACCTTAATTTTAAAACACTGATTTTGGACAAATGTAGCCAACAAACTAGTACAATGGGTTCAATTATGAACTGTGCCACAAGATTAGGTCGCTGGTCACCAAATGAAATCCTGCACCTGTACAGTTCGGTTTGTTGTGCCAAGACCATGTATGGGAGTGAGGTATGGGGCTTTAGAGATTCATCCCCAATTCAAACAGAAGAAAACAAGTTCCTCAGAAGGCTCCTGCAAGCACCCCGAAGCACGCCTGCCCACATAGTTCATGAGGAGCTTGGCATCACATATATTAACGAGAAGTTAAGTTTTAAACCCGTCACTTGCTGGATAAAAATATGGACGAATCCCGAGGCAAGTCTAAGTAGACAAATACTCGTGGACTGCACTGCTGGGGCTAAAGGTCATCGGATACCCTGGCTTAAAAATGTAAGGGACACCCTGAGTTGGTTGGGTTACATAAACTTTTTTGATGAGCCTTCCACACTCTCCGTCAGAGACAAGGGCATTATAAAATCTGAATTTTTACGGCGCTTAGCTTGTGATAGGGAGGATAGAGAATTGTTGAAAGTTTCAGTAAGAGCCCACCTGTTAACAAAATCATCGCCGAGATAGGAATTTAATCTCTCCAACATATATAATAGATATGATAGATTTTTAATGACTAGATTTAGACTGAATCTTCTGCATCATATTTTATCAATCCCGGCCGGGTTCACAGCTGACATTGACACAAAAGGACCCTGCGGCTGCGATCAGAGATCTCCGCAAGATACTCTTCATTTCGTTTTACTGTGTCCCTTTTATGCGCTCCCTAGGTCATTGTTTTTAAAAACTATTTTAAGATGCTCCAAAATAAACCAGGCTAAGGTGGCACTCTTATTTTTGAAACTATCCTCTGATCCATTCACGTTGTTCAGCACTGTAAATTCCTTAAGATTGGCTGTAAAACTAAGGAATACTAGAAGTGAGGATTAGCCTCCTCGGGCCCATGGGGCGTATAGGTGTTCGATGCAATCCTATTGCCTTAGTTTACAGCCTCTACTAGCTATGTATATGATGAATGCTTTTCTCTCTAGTAAATCCCGGTTGCAGATTTTTGCATCCGCTTGATATTGTTGCATGGCGGGCCCACTGATATTAGGGAATCTCATGCTGTTTAGATGGGTCTGGGTCAGCATATTTTACCCGTTTTAAATCAAAAAGCCTTCAAGTCTAAGATAGCTTAGTGATGTCATTTGCTTATCTACAGCAGCCGTGAATATTTTATTGTTCTTAATAATGTGTATAGTGAATATAAAATGTAAGATGTTATTGGTTTTTATGTGATGCTCTTTTATGGATATTTTTATACCCGAATAAAGACTTATTGAAATTGACATCATCCAGTGAATGTGTGTTTTTCTGAAAATTACATATGTTTTATATATGTATATCTCAAGGTCGATGGAAGAATAAATGGGTATATAAGTGTCTAAATGGATGATTTGTTTTAGAAAAATTGATTGTATAACTGACTGATTAAGTTTATCTTAGTGAATACATGGCTTAGTGAGTAATGTTTAAATATGTAAATATCTGTATCAGTCTGTCACTTTGTGTATAAGTGGCTGCATGGGTTGGTGAGTAGCTACATGAGTGTCTATATAGGTAATTAGTTGGTTTTTTGAGTATCAGTATGAGTGTCTGAGTGTCTGTATGGTTCGGTGGGGGGTATTACGTAGTGTATAGGTGCATGAATGAGTGACTCACTGTTTGTATGTGTTGAAGACAGCATGTGTGCAGGACTGTATGGGTGGATGAGTGTGTGCATGGGTGTGTTAGTGAGTGAATGACTGTCTCAATGGTGTCTTTATGAGTAACTACATATGTTTTAAACTAGTATATGTGACTATTGGTGTATATAAGTGAGTATATGTGAGAGTGAGAGATTGAAAGAGTTCCTGTAGGAATAAGTATGTGTTTCTATAAGTGATTGTTTAAAAGACTAAGTATGTGTAAGTATCAGTAGAAATAAGTGTGGTGGTGTGTGTATAACTGTATATGCAAGTAAATGGATGTTTGATTCTTTATTAGCATGAGTGACTATGTGTGTGAGTAACTCTATGGATGAGTGGCGTTGTGTAACAGGATGTATAGTTGTATGAGTACATATGATGAGTGAGTACATGTATGAGTGACTGTATAGGACTGTTGGTGAATGAGTGAATGTGTATGTGGATCTTAGAATTACTGAATAGGTTGTTGTAACTGATATTGTTATGTCCATTGTTTTGAACATTTTTGTTTCTATTTTTGAATGTGTGTATCAAAGGTTATATTAGGGGGAGAGGAGGTCTGCCACTCTATCACAAGGATGATGTCATCAGTGATGTCATTTGACATGTCATCATGACCATGTCATGAGTGATGTAATATGTGACGTCATCAGCAGTGCATTAATGGCGCGCGAGTTATAGTTAGCTCATCTAACTATAACGGGGGAATTTCAATGGTTTTGTACGAGTGAAAAGTCCAGCTAACTATAACGCCCCTGAAACCTATGGTTTTTTCAGTGAATTTCTAAGGTTTTTTAAATGCTAATTCCTAACTATAACGTGCCTGAAACCTATGGTTTTTTCAGTGAATTTCAAAGGTTTTTTAAACGATAATTTCTAAATATGCCTACAGAGATAGGACATGTGAAGAAAGATGAAAAACGCACAGAAAGAAAAAAAAGAAATGCAGAAAGAAGCAACAGAAGTCCTCAAAGACGAAGAAAAGTGCAGGAAGAAGGATAACGTGCAGAAAGAACAAACAGAAGAGCAGGAAGAAGCCTTGTTGCAAAATTATCCTGTACCCTCAACTTTTTTCAGATGGATACTGGTGGTAACTGAGTCTGACTAACCAGTCCTAGAGCCAGTGCTATGTTAAAAGACACTCAGAATACAGTGAAAACAACTACATACACTAGGGAACACTATGCGTTGGGGTCCCCCTGTGATTAGCATGACCTCCTCTGTAAGCCCCTAGTATATAATAGGGCAGGGGATTAAAACGACCTCTTAAAATGCGCCACATGGCGTGTTTGCACACGTCACCTCAGGCCCGTCCCCTCACTTCCCCACTGTGTAAACACGCCCTGTGGCCGTTTTAAGTTGAGAGATTAAGTCCCTTTGAATCCTGAGGGTCTCTAGGGTCCAACTAGACCACTAGGTACCTCCAGTAAGCGCCACAGAGCTGCGTTGCCGAGAGATGTAAAAAGGGCACGGCCTAGACCACCTCTCTGCAACGCAGCGCAGTGGCGCTTACTGGAAGCACCTGGTGGGCTAGTTGGCCCCCAGGGTCCCTCAGGATTGAAGGGGAATTATTTCCCCAACTTAAAACGAGCTACAGGCCTTGTTTGCACATGTTAACTCAGGCCCCGTCCCCTCCCTTCCCCACTGTGTAAACACGCCCGGTGGCTGTTTTTTAAGTTGGGAGATTAAGTCCCCTTGAAGCCTGAGGATCCCTAGGGGCAATATAGCCCAATAGGTACGTCCAGTAAGCGCCATTGCAGAGAGGTGTAAAAAGGGGCAGGGCCTGCACTACTTCTCTGCAATGCAGAGCAGTGGTGCTTACTGGAAGCACCTGGTGGGCTAGTTGGCCCTCAGGGTCCCTCAGGATTGAAAGGGAATTATTTGCCCAACTTAAAACGCGCCACAGGGCGTGTTTGCACACGTCACCTCAGGCCCCGTCCCCTCCCTTTACCACTGTGTAAACGCGCCCTGGGGCCGTTCTAAGTTGAGAGATTAAGTCCCCTTGAATCCTAAGGGTCCCTAGGGTCAAACTATCCCACTAGGTACTTCCAGTAAGCACCACAGAGCTGCGTTGCATAGAGGTGTAAAAAGGGGCGTGGCCTCAGAACACCTGTCTGCAACGCAGCTCCCTGGCGCATCCTGGAGATACCTGTTGGGCTAGTTGTCCCTCAGGGATCCTCAGTATTGAAGGGGGATTAATTCCCCAACTTACAACTGGCTAGGGGGCGCGTTTTCAGAGTGCTGCAAGGAGGCGGCGTGGCCTCCAGCGCGATGCCGGTCTTTTATTTATTTTATTTTTTTAAGAAGGAGGGCTGTGTGGCCCCCCTTCTTTTTCTAATTTACTGGCCCTGGGGACCTCATCTCCCAGGGCCTGCACCCTAATGTTTTTTTGTTGAAATTTTTTTTGGGGGCCCTCCCAAGGCCTTAATCGGCCCCGGGGACCCCAACCCCCGGGTCATGGCCTTTTTAAAAAAAATTCTTTAGGAGGGGGCTGCGTTGCCTCCCTCCTCAGGCCACTTATGGCCCTGGGGACCACATCCCCCGGGGCCGGCCTTTGTTTTTTATTAGTTTTTTAAAATATATATTTATAGAAACACCTAGGACATGCTGGACAAACCTGATGTACCTATCACCATGACGATTTGCGTGATATTCATTAAAAGGCGACTATGCATAGAATGAATCCACATGGAATGTATTTACACCGCTAGTGAAGCTCTGATGTGTCTGACGCCCTACCGTGCCTAATCCCGGCGCCCCCGCCGGTGGGTACTCTCCAAGTAGACACCCTTGTCGTTTATTTATACAAACATGGGTAGCTATTGACGGGCACATTTAATATACACGCACACCAAGCCATTCAAAGGGGATTCGACAAAAATTCGACCAAACTATGCAAGAAACCCCCCTCACGGTTAATAAAACACACATCCACCGCCGGATGTGTAATAGTTTTTATTTTACTCTCTGGAAAGGAGACAAACCTCACTTGAGAGTCACAGCGTGCTCCTGGCTGAGCCCAAGGCTGTGTTACACCCACCAGTGCCCGCCGAGTGCCTCACACCTCTGTGTTGTATTCCACCAGCTAGTACATATGCTATGACACTCTCTAGCCCATGTGCACTGTAACACCACCCCGTGAATATGTCATGCCACACTTGTCTTCGCACGGGTTATATTGCCCCATCTAACGTGCCTTCCTCGATGCCTATGTTATAACGCACAGCGCTATGCCATACATATTACAATCTGGAATCCATATCTTTGTCACAGTGCATATGCAACGTTACACTCCCTAGCACATATTTTATATTACAACTTTAGAGACTAGTTAGGTTACACAACACTGCCCTGTGCATATTACACTCCAAGGTGCATATCGCATTGCACGCGCTAGTGCCTGTGCTATCTCGCGCTCTACAATGAATCTGTCACTGCGCACAATGTATTGCATATTATATTTCACACCCCGGTTCATCTTATATCACACTTTTTGGTGCATAGTTTATACCATATACTATATCTAGTTTTCATTTTCAATCGTGCTCTCAGGACTATGTTCTATATAACACTGCATCCACCTACCCTTTTCACGGGCATTACATTTTGCGATGGGGGGTGGAGGGTCAGGGGGTGTTTCTGCCAAGTGAGCCTGGAGTCACAGTCACAAACGTCCTCTTCTTCCTGAATAAAAGTGAGATTATGCTGCATACTTGTTCATATTTTAAGTAGTTCGCACAGACACACATTTTAAAAACAATAAAGTTCCTAATACCCACCTTCTCTGAACAGTTAGCTTGCTGCCCCATCCACCTCCTCCCTATCCTCTGTTGTCTAAATCCATGGACTAGCCTCCTCCCTCCTGCCATGCATGGTCTGATGTGCTGCCACTGCCCTGCATTTAGCATGATGTACCAGTCCACTCCTCCTGCCCTCCATTGCCCAATTCTATGGCCCATCATTGACCTCCTGCTTAGCCTCTGTGCTTAGCTTGCTGCCCCTATTCTCCTTCCCCCTGCCCTCCAATGTCTTTGTGCATGCCCCTGCTCCATCCTTTTTGCCCACCATGTTCCATGGACCTGCCACTCCAATCTACTCTAGTGTTCTGTTGAGCTGCCACTCCCCTCCCACCTGCCTAGCATTGTCAGATGACTGTAACCTGTCCCTGCCACCTCCACCCTGCCTGACCTCCATGGTCATCTTGCTGCTCCTGCCTTGCCCCCTTGCCCCCAGCCCTCTGTTTCCATGTGCAGAACCCTATTCCCTCCCTCCTGGCTTGTCTGTTCCATTGTAATGCCCCTGATCCGTCCCTCCTGCCCTTTATGGTCTGTTATGCTGCAGCTTTCTCTCCTGTCTGTCCATTATGGTCAGCTAGCTACCTTTGCCTCTTTCCCCTCTGTTCTCTGTTGTCCATGTGCATGGTCCTGTCCCCTCCCTATTGCTTTCTATGGATTGTTGTGCTGCACTCCCGTCCCGCATGCGCTGTGTGGTGTATTGTGCTGCTGCAAACCCTGATGCCTGCCCTGTAGGGTCAGTTTGGTGCACCTCTCCATGTCCCTCCTGTCCTCTGTTATCCGAGTCCATGTCCCTAACCCTATTTCTCCTGCCTACCATGATCCAATGTACCATACTTGCGAACATTTTGAACTTGGTAAGAGGGAGATTTTGAAAAAACTGGGGTATTGATTTTCCCCTTTGAGTTCCATTGAAAAAGAGGAGATTGTAGACAGGAGACAGATCAAATAAAGCCCATTTGAGCTTAAAAACATTGGACGTTTCCTGGCTGAAACGGGTCTTTTGGCATGTATGGTTGTACTACCACTGCCTCTTCCTTCTGCCCACAATGGTCTATTATATTGCCACACCCTCTCTTGCCAGTCCTGTATTGTTGGTTTGTTGCCCCTGCCCCCCTTTCCACTGCCCTCCATAGTCTGTTGTGCTGCTACTGCGCTTCCTGCCTGCCCAGTGTGGTCAAATTGTTGCCTCTGCACTCTCCTACCTGCCTTCAATTTTCAGAGTCTGTGCCCCTGGCCTCTGCCTCTCAACAGTATCCCAATGAACAACTAGATTGCTAACATTCTATGGGGCAGAATTACAATAACTGGCGCATCCCTGCATATCAGCAGGGTTGCGCCAGTTATTGTGCATCACGGCTCCGCCACCATGGATGCGCCGCATTTACAATGCGGGGCACCATGGGGCAAAAATGGACAGATGCGTGATGCATCTGTGCCGTAAAGGCAGCGCATTGCTGGAGTTGCGTCGCAAGCGCGACGTAGCTCCAGCCCCAACTTTAAACACGCCACAAGGCGTGTTTGCACCCGTCACCTCAGGCCCCGCCCCCTCCCTTCACCACTGTGCAAACGTGCCCTGTGGCGCATTTTAAATTGAGAGATTAAGTCCCCTTGAATCCTGAGGGTCCCTGGGGTCCAACTAGCCCACGAGGTACCTCCAGTAAGCGCCAGAGAGCTGTGTTGCAGAGAGGTGTATAAAGGGGTTTGTCCTCTGAACACCTCTCTGCAAGCAGCTCCCTGGCACATACTGGAGGTACCTGGTGGGCTGGTTGGCCCCCAGGGACCCTCAGTATTCAAGGGGAATTAATTCCCCTACTAACAACACGCCAGGGGGCGCGTTTGCACAGTGGTGAAGGGAGTGGGCGGGGCCTGAGGTGACATGTGTGCAAACACGCCCTGTGGCACGTTTTCAGTCCCTGGGGTCCAACTAGTCCACCAGGTACCTCCAGTAAGCGCCACTGCACTGTGTTGCAGAGAGGTGGCCCAGGCCATGCCCCTTTTTACACCACTCTGCAACGCAGCTCTGTGCCGCTTAGGTACGTGGTGGGCTAGTTGGACCCCAGGGACCCTCAGGATTGAAGAGTAATTAATTCCCCAACTTAAAGCGCAGCCAGTTTCATTTTGCACTATTGCAAGGCTACCTGCTCCCCATAGGCCAGAATGGGCAGTTTTATTATAACATCCTATAATCCTAACTAACCCAGGAAACATGGTTGAAATTCGAGTTTAGTATGCCTGAACTCAGAATGATAAAATACACATTTTAGTGAAGTTGGTTTTGACATTCTGTGTTTGAAAATGCCACTTTTAGAAAGTTGTTTTTTTCTTGCCTAACTTTCCAAGCCTGCCTCTGCTAGGTTGTGTATTCCTTGTCTGGAGTTTGAGTGACAGGAGCTGGGAAAATTCCAGGAGACAGGGTTGATGGAGCGGGTAAAATGTTTTCTTTTTTTATACCCAATCCATTTATATATGTTTGTATTAAAATGACTACTGATTAATCATAATAATTAATGAAGTGTGGATTTCAATACTAATCAACCTTATTAACCAGAAGAATATAAGTGGGATTGCTTTGCATGGCTAAAATAATATGTAAACTATGTCTGTATGCATATTAATAGGATAAACGTGGCTTATGTTATGTTTTCGTGAATTCTGTTTAAATAAACAAGTACTAATGGCTTTGAACGTGGCATATGGCTAGATAAATGCACACACATATGGGTATTAGCAAGGGAAATAACACTGTTTAACCATTTCAATGTATTAATGACGTTTTTGTGTTTCTTTGCTCAAGTTGACCATATGGGCCTGCTATAAAATGGCCGCTGATGGACTCAGACTTTACGAAGTAAAATCAATGAAGGGAATGGAGAAACGCACCTGCGCAAACCTCAGCAGCTGCGACCTGCCGGTGAACTGTCATCGCTGGGCCCATCAAGGCTGTATCAGGCGAAGAGCCAACCCTTCAACATAAATTGTTGCAACCTAAACCATGAACTGCCACCTGATGAACTAAGATGTACTTTGTCCGTCCAATGAAATGCTCTGAAAAAGATGATTTGCAACTTTTAAATGTAAATTTTAGTATAAATATTAGTAGACTAGAGAGGGTCGCAGCTGAACGCACTCCACCATATCCAGTATCCTGATGTTATGCTGATGGAGAGGACGGTGACGCTGCATGATAGAACAGAACTTTAACGATTTGACTGAGGACCAGATTCTGACTTAGAAAACGACAAATAGCCAGAATAGGTAAATATGACAAAAGATAAAATGTACTAATTAGGTCTAACTTGCATTTGATATAGATAAAGAAAAGATTAATTGAATTCATGTGTGGTGTTGTTCTTTCATTGAAATGTATTATTGATTGATTTAGAGTGTTAAGGTATCATTGAACTAATAACAACTAAATGATTCGATCGACCTATTGATGGAGGAATCGTTAGGGTGATTCAGGGAAAGTGGTTCTTCCATCAAGGAAAGCAGTTTGGTTCGGAACTGATGTCCCTTTGTAGGCACGGATAGTTTGTTAAAGTGAATGTTGGTGTTATGGGCCCCACCAGCGTATGAAGTGTGTGTGTGTGTGTGACTGGGAAATCATCCTGTCCGTGGAAGTAAGGGGAAATTGAGGAACTCGAACTGCACCAGGGTAATTCAGCAAGGGGCTGAATAGAGAGATCTGCATGTAGATGAGTGGGAAGAATTGCACATGGGATTGAATAGGGCTGTGCCTGCCCTCCACAATGCTGGCTCCCCCTCCTGTGGTGCGTCTGATGGCTCTGGCCCACACTGTCAAATGAAAGAAGGAATCCTGTAAACAAAGTGCTCCAAGACTGACCAGAACTGGTTTGGACTAGGCAAAGGCCTCTCTGCCTTCAGAGAACAAAGATAATATGAGGATAAATACTGGGGCCCAGACCCAAAGACTTTAGATCACTTCTGGTAAAACAAGAAGAACCTTTGCTGAGGAAAGGAAACAGAGAGAGAGACTGCAGGGGGAGACTATCCCTATGCTGTGTGCTGTTTGAGGTTTGGCCTGCAGTGGTTACCTGATTGCCAAAGAAAGGAGAAAGGACTTTGTGCTACTTTCATTAACTTGTAAGAAGACCTCTAAGGCCTTGAACTAGAGCTTGCCTCCTGCTGAAGTCTCAGGGACAACAGACTTCACCCACCAGCTTTACCCTGCCTATGCTTGCTGGTAATTGAAGTGCCTGCTGTGGAGCTGGGCCTTCTGAGAGACTGCGTGTCGCTGGGAGCTAAAAGCGCGACTCAAGACAAAGAAGCGAGTCACTGCCGCAGCAGTTGTCGTCGCATCATCAGAGAAGAGTGTCGCCGTCGCAGCAGACGCTGTCCCTATCGCTGTCGCCATTTCATCACCCAAAGCGCCTCACATCACCGGAGAAGAGTGTCGCCGTCACAGCAGACACGGTCGCACCACTGGAGAAGAGTGTCGCTGCCGCAGCCGCTGTCGTCTCATTGCTGAGGAAGCGTGCCGCCGCTGCTGCTGTCACATCCCATCACCGGGGCACCCCACGTCCCTGGAGAAGAGTGACTACGTCGCAGCAGACGCCGTCGCATCGCCAGAGAAGTGTGTCGCAGGGCCTGTCGTGGCTCAAGAAGATTAACCGAGTCGCCGCATCACCCCTTCGTTGTCGCAACATCAAGAAGATGCCATCTTTGTTTCCTTGCACCGGATCTTCATCGCATCACGGCGTTGCTAGCTGCATCGCCACAGAAGCGCAGATAGAAACCGATGCATCACCTCCCCATGCAGAGAAGAACCAACGCATCACCTCTCCTCTGGTAAAGAACCGACGAATCACCGTCCCCTACGCAGCAGTAGGGAACCAGCGTATCACCTGCCCCAGAGTAAGGAACCGACACATCCCTGTTCTTGCGTGTAAGGAACCAATGCTTCACCTTCCCTGCAACTCTTTTGTTGTATAGCGTTACGCATCCAAAGGTACATTGAACATATTGTGTCGCATTTACCATCTTAAGAGAACTAAGCTATTTCTACCATTTTTAAAGTACAGTATTGTGGATTTTTGTCGTTTATGGTCTTGTGTTAAATCCATATAAAAGATACCTATTTTTTTTATACAACCTGTGTGGCGTCCCTTTGTAGTCTTGTCATTATATTACTGTATGTGTTCACAAATGCTTTACACACTGCCTCTGAGATAAGCCTGCCAGCTCGTTCCAAGCTACCAAGGGGGTGAGCAGGGGTTATTTTAGGAGTGTACCCCCTTACCCTGACTAGACGCAAGGGTCCCTATTTGGTGAAAGGTACCTACCTCTGCCAACTAGAGACCCCCAAATCTAACAGAGGAGTTTTCTAATTTACTTCTGTACCTTGTCTGAACGGGTTCTGCCATTTCTTGGTCCCGCAGAACCAGTTACCTGTGGATAGTTTTGTCCTCAGGCACTGTTTGATCACTGTCCATGAGACAGATGGATTAAAAAGAGGTTGATGCCGCTGTTTGACACTTGGTTTGTTCCATGCATGATGCGCATGTTTAATCAAAATAGCTTGGTTTCGATATTTTGCTGTTCTTCACTTGGTGGTAGTCTGTGCTTGACGCAAACGTATATACTCAAGAGCATGTTTCGGACTATATAACCTGCAACCCTTTAGATGACACATGGGTGATTTCCCTTTTGATTCAACTAAGATTTTGGGCTCTATATACTCTGTTTACTTGCACTTCTCCTTATTTTAGTTATTTTTACACTGTGGTCTCTAAAGAGTTTCATTAGGTTGCTTTTCTCATTGCTTATCGCATTACTTACTGCTCTTTCAAGAGAGGGCTCTTCCTTATACGCAATAAGGTTTAAAGATTATTTTCTGTGTAAATACCTTTTGTAGATGTGTATATAAATGTAAATAGTATTAAACATAGGGGCTGAAATGCCTCAACTCCACAATTTGGAGAAGCCCTTCAAAAGTTGAATTGAAATTGAAAAGAAATTGTTGCACATTTCAATTTATGAAGAGGGTTGAAATTTCCCCTCGTTTGTGTTATTTTTAGGGCTATCTTTTCCCTTCCTATACGGATTGCCCTTGATAATTATTGTTTTGGATTTCTCTGCATCCGTAATATTGATTAGGGTAACAAGGAATGATGTTTGTGTACAGATATATGTGGTGTTGTGTTTTTTTGTATATATAATTTGTGTATATATAATCTTATGTATTGTTCCATTTACAATATAAAAATACTCTTTTGGACTACATTTTGGTGTTGGTTTCTAAGTCAGATTAAACAATTGGACATTAATTATACTCCATGTGAGGGATTAATTTAATTTTCCCTCTAGAAATAATTAACCTACCTATCCATTCTGCCCCATTATTATTGTATTTCCAGTGTCTTGGTGCCCAGATGCAGTTGGATTAATGGGGCAAACCCCCTTTACAACAGTAGTAACTTTCTAAAAGAGGCCTTTTTAAAAATTGTGATCAAAAACACAACTTTCCTATTAAATGGGGCTTTTTATCACAATTCCAAAGACACCAAACACGACATAGCTATCTTCTCTCAATTGAAAATTACATTTTATTAAATGTTATATGGGATGTTATCCTATGGGAGGGGTAGACCATAGAGTACTGATAAATAAAGGTAGGCATTTTCTATTACCGGGAAATGTAAAACATAAACGTACATGCCGAACCTTTCAAGTATACACCACCATGCCCTATGGGCTACCTAGGGCCTACCTTGGGGTGACGTATATTTAATTAAAGGGGAATTCAAGGCTTGGCAAGGGGGTTTAATGCCAATTCAATATTGCAGTTTAAGACTGCATTCAGTGCAACATGTATTCCTACTTAAGTGGGTGGCACAATAAGTGCTGCAGACCCAGTAGTAGCATTTAATGTAGATGCCCTGTGTATATAGTACACCACTCTACCAGGGACTTACAAGTAAATACAAAAAATGCCAATTGGGTATAACCATGTTTGAGGGGAGTGGGTGCAAGCACTTTAGCACTGGTTAGCAGTGGTAAACGGCACAGAGTCCTACGGCCAACAAAAATAAGTCCAGTAAAAATGGAGTTGCTGAGGCAAAATGTTAGGGTGAAGACCACTGTAAGGCTGACAGATCTAACATGTATACCCCCAGCTGAAAGTGGTGAGAATAGTCCAAGCCCTTGGCAGTTCTCTTCACTAAGGTTGACAAACCTGGAAGGACAATGAGCATTTACCCAGGACCGTGTTTTGCTGTAAAGTCCAGTCCTGTAGGGATATGGACCTCCTCAACTATTTTGGGTTCTCACCCCCCATTTGCAAGAGCCACCTGTAGGGCTTGTGGTCTGTATAAACTCATATGTAAGTTACAAACATGTATGGGCTCAGTTTCTTCAACGCCCAGACCATAGCAAAGGCTTCTCTCTCAATATCATATCACCTCTATTATCTGGGAAGAAGCTTCCTAAAGATGAATACTACAGGTTGGTCTAGGCCCTCTTCATTTTGCTGTCATAGCACTGCCCCTATGCCATGCTGTGAGGCATCTTCTTGGACAATACATTTGTGGGAAAAGCCAGGGGCCTTGAGTACAGGGGATATGCAACAGGCCTGTTTTAGGGAGCCAAAGGCTTGGTGTCTAAGTTGAGTCTCCTGTAGTTAACACAGAAACTGAGTTTTGGGGCAGTGCACCACTGGACTGGACCAGGGACTACTGGAGGGCTCAATGACCACCATTTCCAGCATCTTAGTGTCTTTTGCTTTGATGCTGGCCCTCACTATTTATGACTACCAGTAGACTTTTTTTGACAGGCAGCTTGTCCCCAGTTTCTATATCATGAGTATACAAGTGTGTAAGTCCAGGAGTGAGGGAAAGTAAGGAGGCAAACTGATCCAGTAACTGGTGAAAGTCCTTCTGATGCTCTGGGGTCAGGGTAGCGGAGAGGTTGACACCCTCCACTGATCCATGTTTTTCTTTAGATCACAGAAGATCAGGGAGTGGTTCAATCTCCTCCACATCATTTGTCACCAGCAGCATGGTGACCTCTGACCTCTCAAAGCAAGATTTGAGGCGGTTGAGATGGAGTGCCCTGAATGGGTGCCTGTGGATCTCAAAATTCACAGGGTAGGTGGGCTTCCCTTCCTCTCCACCAACTCATAGAGCCCAGTCCAGCAGCCCGGAATAGCCCTTGGCTTCACTGGCTCCATCACCCACACATTTTGCCCAAGTTGGAATTCCACCATGGTAGCCGCTTGGGCATATAATTTCTTCATTATCTCCTGGATAGCCTCCGTTTTCAGAATCTTTCTTCCAGAACTTGCCCATCTGGTTTTTGAGGGTAAGCATGTAGCTAACCATATCCTTGGGGTGGTTTCTTGGGAGCTTGCTCCCATCCCTTCTTGACCAGACTGAGAGGTACCCCTACAGGGTGGCCATAAAAAAAGACCAAATGGGCTGAAGGCCACCCTCTTCTTAGCTCTTGTTTTGTAAGCAAAAAGCAGGAATGATAAGGGGGTGTCCCACTTCTGCCTCATGGGATTAGGTAAGCCCATAAGCATGCCCTTGAGGATCTTGTTGCACCTTTTAAAACACCAATTGGTTTGTGGATAGGGTGTGGAGAACTTAAAGGTAGCCCCAAACCCCTTCCACATAGACTTAATATACTTAGACATGAAGTTGGTGCCCCTGTCTGACACTACTTCCTTTGGGAATCCCACTCTGGTAAAAATCCCCGGGAGGGCCCTAACCCCTACGGGTGCCGTGATGGTCCTCTGAGGGATAGCCTCTGGGTAACTAGTGGCATGGTCCATCAATACTACGATAAACCTAGTGACTAAGGCAGTCGTGGGGGCCAACGGCCCTGCAATATCAGTGCCTACTCAAAGGGTGTGACAACAACAGGCACAAGAGTTTGTGGATCTTTTAGCTTTTTCCAAGTCTTATTTATTTATTCAGTGTTTTATATTGTGCGAACATGACCCATTGGGTATCAGAATTCTTCATAATTACAATTATAATTTCATAGTATCAAACCATTAGATCAGTCAATTTTCTGAGCTAGGTACATTAGTGTTTTGTAGTGGAGTGCTTTGTGTGGAATACATGCCAATTTAAGATGAATTCTGGCTTCATATGGCTGCCAGTATAGGGCTTTCAAGTGTGGAGTGATGTTGTTGAATTTGGCTACAATCTGTTATGAGTCTAGCGGCTGCATTGAGACACGCTTTCAGTGGAGCTGCTGAGATCCAGGGTAATCCTGTCAATGCCTGGCCTGCCAGTTTGAGGTTTGATGTTGCGATGAATGGTTTCAATTTTTTAAGATAGCTCAAGTGAAAGCGGCTGCTTTTTGCATTCGAGCTGATGTGTGTTTACTGATTTGGATTCTTATGAAGTGAAAATCCTAGTCAATTGGTTGAGTCAGCTAGGGCCTGGGTGCAGTTTGGAGCAGTGATCATCTTGGTCCATTCCTTAACATCAGAGGAGCTTTAGGGGGGGAATTAATAGGAATGTAGTTATTTTTGTGCTTAGCTTAAGATGATTGCTAGTTAACCATTGTAAGGTCACCTGTCATCTGCATAGATTTGGAAGGAGATCTTAGCCTGCTGTAGAATTTCAGTTAATGGTTCGACATATGGGTTAAATAGTGATGGAGATGAGCCTTGCAGAACTTCAACCAAATTAGGGACAGAGATGAAAGATCATGGTTAAACAGAAATCGTCCCTTCTGTTCTGCAAGAAGGATTTAAACCATTCTAGCATGGCTCCCAATAACCACATCCTGTTTTCTAGTCGGGCCAGTAGTTTTTCATGGTTTGCAGTGTGAAAAGCAGATGACAGGTCAAGAATAACTAATAGACATGTTTCGTTTTGATCGAGTGCCAGAAGAGCATCATCCACTATACTGCTGTTTCCATAACATGACTTAGTCTGAACCCAGATTGACAATCGTCCAGCAGATTAAGTTTAGTAATGTGTTGGCTCAGATGTTGTTGCACACATTTTCCAGCACTTTGGCTAATAGGGTAATATTGGTCACTGGCCGAAACTTATTTGGGTTGGATGGGTTCCCTGTCAGTTTTCTTAAGATGGGGAGGACTTGTCCTGTTTTTAGGCAGTGCCGGTAAGGAACCTTGAGACAGGGAAGCATTGATTATCGTTGTCCAAAGAGAGACAACAATTTGGTTGACTATTGTCAAGCATTTTGAGGGCAGAGGAACATTGTAGTGGTTATTCGGTTTTATAGCCAAAAGACTTTCGGCAATATCGCTATGGCCATATAGTTTGAAAGCTGACCATTGTACTTCACCATTAGGCTTTGTGAGGAGCGTATTGGTTCATCATTTTCGGATGTCAATGGGCTAGTGAGGTTATCTGCAGCTATCCTGAGTTCACTTTCCAAGGAGTTGGCTTTGGATGTAAGGAAGGCTGAGAATTCCTCACAGATTAGTTGGGATTTTATTGGTTCTTACAAAGATTTGGCCAGTTTATTAGATTCTTGTTTCATCATTTTCAAGAGTTTACGAGGTCTGTTTTTGGCATTATCAAGTTCCGTCCTAAAGATATTTGTTTTGGATCTGAGAATAGTTTTGTTTTATGCATTTTTAATCTTTGTTAGAGTTTTAGCTGGGGGGATGATGAGTGCTGTCTCCATTTCCGTTCTGCTAATCAGATTTCACCTTTCTTCATTTGGCAACCTATTAAACCAAGGACTTTTATCTTTATCAGGTATTCTTATTATTTTTAAAGTTCTGATCAAATTGATTATATACGTCATCGTTGAATTATGATGAAGTTCCGTTAGATCGCTAACGTTTACCATATTATTAGGTGGGTGTAAATCCCTCTCACAACGTGCTGCTAGTTTCTCATTGTTTTTGTCTTTAGTAACCGGTACCCACTGTTTAAGTTTAATGGATTGTGTACTTATTTTCTTTATATGACAGCTATCTGGAAGGTCATGATCTGGTGAACCTACTAATCTCACAGATCACTTGAGTTTATTTTAAGAGCTACCTTGATAGACCACTTCCCATAACTGAATATCATTTGATGATTTAGTTGCAAATATCGTTTATACTTTGTAATTCATTAAAGGTGTGTTACTGTGTACTGTGCTATCCTGTGATTATTTATTTATTGCTAAATTATTTCTGTTCTTTCACTTATTGCATTGTAAAACATCCTGATGCCCTTTTTGTCAATCAATGTGATTAAAACCGCACAAATAAATATGAATCGATTAATAAAATAAGCACTGCATGACCATCTCTTAGAAGTATTTAAAACTGACACAAAAACAGATTTGTCTAAAGCAGAATACAGTGCCTAGCATTTCCATTGGGATGCCAGAAGCATTCAGGTTCTTAAGACTGCATATGGCTACCTATTATCCCACATGCCTATGGCTGTGATTAGCGCAGATGCATATACCACATTTTCTATCAGTTGGAACTTCTTTTCATGAAGTTGCTTGGGGTAGGCGGATTTCCTTTGGAGTTCCCCAAACACTCAGCAAGACTCGACGCAGTTCCCCAAGTGGTAGAGTTGTGGCACATCATGCTGATTTTTTACATTGGAGCTGGTTCCATGCTGTAAAATCAGAGCAAATGGCATCAAGCTGCGTGCCAGAGGGGCGACTTCTTTCTGCCACTCAAGTAGATTGTCTACTTGAGTGGCAGCTTTCTCATTGTGAGCCACAGCTTTCTCCCTGTGAGTGGTAGCGACTGGCCCACACTGCCTACATTGAGGAATCTCTCTGGGAGCGGTCTAGCGCTTGATTTTCTCGCTTGCCAACTCACCATTGGGAGCTGCTTTGTGAGTAAAAAAACTCTGTCACACGGATGTTTTTAGTTTTTCCAAAACTGTGCACTCCAAGTGGAGCGCATAGTGGGAAAACCTCAGCGAACTACGCCAGTGGGGCGGAGTTTACCACCCTTACCTAGAAGTTGCCCCTAACTTAGGATATTTCAAACATTTTTACCATATACTCACTGTGAGAATGGGACACACAATAGGGCTGTTGCAGCAAAATGAAAGTGGTTCCCATTAGTGAATCTGATAACTAAAAAAGTGGCACGCGTTTGCAAATCGGGGCAGATTTGAACTTACAAAAGCATTCTGTATAGTTGTTTTGCAAGGTATGGGAGTCCGCATGACTGTGTGCTTTATGCAGGCAATGTTTGTAATAACATCAGGGTAATCAACAGCAAAAACCGACCCTCCAGACCATAAAACAGGCCCAGTCCCACGACCAGCTGAAGAAACGCCCACACACTGATCTATGAGACCAGCCCTTCTGACACTGCCAGATTACTCTACACGCAGTAACTGTAACGAACAAGTCCAAAAAACATACTTCAACGTATGAAAAATGTAAGTGTAAAGTGCTCATCTGTGTTAATTGCAACAATAAGATATGTGCAGAAAGTGATGATGAGTGATGATGAGTGTTATGAATGACAGATAAGTGGTTCACCAGTGCAAACGGAGCTGCGTCCACCAGTTATTGCACAGGTGCACTTTATTCATGGCAATGCCCCTTTTTCAAAAATGTATCATTAGAATTATAAATGAGGTAACCGTGGCTGCCCCTGTGCAAATGCTTTCCCTGCTTTGATCCCAATCTGTAGAGCTTCACCTCCATTGACCCAATGTCCCCTTGACAAGCTCAATTACTGAAAGCCCTTCACGGTTTAGGGGCACACTTAACGCTGACTGAAGATTGAAACGACATCGTAATTTAATTCATCATTAAAACAGACCCCTGCCTCAAGAACAGCAGATCAGGAAAATATCCACATTCAGGCAAAAGAGCCCAGAAAGAATTGGCCACTGTTGAATTATTTGGTAATTCTCAATTGCACTTTGTCGCCTGAGCATTATTCGGTATTCTTGTCCTTGTCGGACTTTTAATTTGTGAACGAGTGAAGGTGACATTGATGAAAGACTTTGATGTATCGGAATTTACGCCTGCAATTATTTGTTATCAAAATTCAATGCAAACTGGGGTACTACTTTAACCTAAGTGTCACAAATGCATGTTTAATTGATACTTAACACGCTCGTTATTGCGGGGTAATTAAATAGATATTTATCAACAAGGAACATGTCCCTTGATTAAGCCATTTCTTAGAATTCGAGGGAGACTTCTAAATTGGATTGCTAATTGCAGCGACACAATCGCTACATACCCTTTCTATTTTGTACAACACCCAACAGTAAATTTTCTTTAGTGCCTGCTGGTTTGGAATATATACAAAGTGCAAAGAATACCCCTGCACATTTTGTGAAAAACATTGCATTACTCACTTTTAGGCACCGATTATGAGTGAGTTGGTAACTTCCGACCTGTACGTAAATCCTTGTTTATGCATTGATTATTACTTTATTTAACACATCAGACAAGTATACAATGCGTTAAATACTTCAACTGTGGTTAAACTTCAGCAGGTTAAACCTGCCGAAATTTAATGGAGGAAATTGTACGGTATTTACCCTACCACGCGGATTTTGATGGATTAAACACCCCAATCCGCATATTTATTCCCCACAAACTCGTGATGTGGTATGTATATTTATCATGTGCAATAAATAACGCTTCAACGTGTAATCAGGGTTTATGGCAGTTCAATGAGATTTCACTTGTGTGGCTTCAGTGCTCTCGAAGAGGTGACCAGGAGCACACTTTTCTTATTAACTTCAGCATTTATTCTTTTTTTTCTTTTTTTCCATATTGCTTCTTCGCAGTGAGTGATAAGTGGGCTTTACACAGAAAACCTGTAACAATGCTGCAGGGGAAACACTGGGGGTTGACAAGAGTATACCAGATTGCTTTGGGACTGGGGAAAAATTAAGCAGGAAAGATAACAGCAGGAGGAAGCCGCAATATGAGGTTCTTACAGATTGATTTCATTGAGATTGTTTATCAGATGGATCCTTCAGTTGTGGGTGGTATGGATGTGATTTCAGTATCTTATGAGTGTGGGTGCAGTGTGTAGTTGTACGGGATGGTAGTTCCAGAAGGATGTGGTGGGAGCTCAGAAAGTCTGATTTGTGCTTTAATTGATGTCTTTTGTGGATTAGTGAGGATATGCTCCTCAAACCTCTTTGGCCTCCAGACAATTTGAGAAGATCTGCTTTATTTAGGGATGCTACAGATGGATTGCTTTATGGATGAGATTTGAAACTTTTTAGCGCTGCAGTGGAAGCCAGTGAATTTCCTTGAGGATGATTGTGCTATGGCCAAATGTGCAACTGCAAGGTATAAGATCATCGAGTATGTGGTGTATGCCGAATCATTAGTGTTGTGGCTCAGTACTAAATCCACAATGGAAATCCAGTAATTGTTCTGCTACTTAGTGTTTTTGTTGATGTGTGTAAACTGGTGTTTGTCAACTAATCTCCCAAGGATTTAGCCCTTTCAAGATAGGTAAAAAATTAAATGAGTGTGAAATTAGAAGGAATGTTGGATTCCAGGTTGGGTGTTTCAGGTTTGGTGTCCAACTTCTAACAGATCAAGCATGATGCCTTGGAATTAGGGCACTGTTGAATAGTGATCGTCAAGTTTCTTTAAAGAGATGATGCTGTTAGACAGAACACCTTGGTCATATGAAGTGTGGCGTAGGGCTTTTATGATTTTGTCAATTTTATATCTACATTGAGGAAAGAGGAGTCCCATGTGTTGTTACTGTTAGGTGCTAGGAACACATTCTGGTGGATAGTTGGCACAGAGCTCTGTTCATAGTGTGGTTTTGCCCATTTTGAACTGAAAGAAGATTCCATGTTGCAAATGTATCGCCTTTGTTTGTGGGAAGGTCCATTGAACCATGGCAGGTTCTGCTTTTTCTTACCTTGTTGTAGTTGTAGTTTGTGAAGGTTTATGGGGCACACTAGTGAAGAATAAGAATTGCACTTCACGTTGCTTCAGTCGATGGTGAACTATTTAAGAATATACTTCTTGATGAAAGCATTAGATTGAGAGACAGGTAGACTGCAAATTGTTTACTGAATTCAGATTTAAGTACAGGTGGGTGGTAGATGATGTGGGAATCAGTGATATGGGATGTTAAAAGAATGAGGGAGAATTTGTAACATTGAAAGATAGAATAGGTTGTGGTGGGGCAGTGTTAGACCTGTCATCCTTAAGGTGGTCTTCCCCAAAACCTTTTAACTGCTTACCTCCTCGTTTTGCTGGCCTTGGGACTCTGAGCCCTCTCCACTGCTGACCACTGCTAAAGTGCATGTGCTTCTCCCCTAAACATGGTAACATTGGTGTATATACAACTGGCATATTTAATGCAATTGTCCATCCCTTGTAAAATGGTATAACATATACCCAGGGCCTGTAAATTAAATGCTACCAGTGGGCCTGCAGCACTGATTGTGTCACCCATACAAATAGCCTTTCAAACCTGTTTCATGCCTGCTACTGCATGGCCTGTGTGTGCAGATTACTGCCACTTTGACTTGGCCTTTAAAACCCTTTGGCAAGCTTTTATTTCCCCTTTTATTACACATACGTCACCCCTAAGGTAGGCCCTAGGTAGCCCATATGGCAGGTTGCTGTGTAAGTAAAAGGTAAGAGATGCACTTTTAAGTTTTGCATGTTCTGGTAGTGACAAACACCCAAATTCATTTTTCACTACAGTGAGGCCTACTTCTCTCCTAGGTTAACATTGGGTATTGTTTAAAACACTGTTAAGCTGTAATTCCTGATTAGAAAGGAGTAGCTGTGTCATGGGTTATATCATTGGAATGGTAATGATAAATCCTGTTTACTAGTAAATCTGGTTAATCCATGACTTAGTGATAAAAAGTAGGTCAGACCTATAAAAACTATAGAAATTGGAGTACTCTGAATGATGTACATTAGTTTACCTGATGCTGAGTAGCAGTTGGAAAAGCTTGATGGTTTGGTTGGCTATGGAAAAACTAATTTCACATCAAAGTACAGATAGCTATTGCAAGGATATAGCCATTCCCCTTTCCCCGTTCCACCACAGGACCTAGTATTATTGTGTATGTAGTCACTGGTATTCATTGCTGGAGGCGATGAGAGATGGAAGAGTGTATCACTCCCTTTGGATCCTAAATACAATGTTAGTGATTTTCAACAGATTGCCTAGCCCCTGTTATCATACTACCTGAGTGAGGAATTCATACTTTGATGAAATCCGGCAATAAGGTGATATGTTCAGAAATACATATAGTGAAACAATAGATATGTAAAGATTTGAAGTCAGAGAAGAAGATGGTAGTAAAATGCCTTCACCCTCAAATTCCAAAATTGCTGATTCATGGGCAATATCACCTACCTTGGATGACGCGATGTTGTTTTGCACATTCCTGTTCTGTGGTGATCCCACCAATACCATTTAGCACCTTTGGATAGGTTCTCTGGAGATCTAAGGAAGTTTAGCATTATTTCTTCATCAGTATTTCACTTCTTGTGCAAGCTTATGCCTCCCCCTGATGACCAAACTAAAGCAGTTCTTGTTTTGTCATATTTAAGAAGGACTGCAGCAAAATGAAGCATTCCATTAGTACAGAGAAATTATCCTTTGTTTCATAATGTATCTGTTTATCAGATGCAGAAATGGTTTGACAGGAATCCACACACTGTTTTGGAAATTAATGTTAAAGATAAACCAGAATCATCAAGACCTATTAATTGATATTACCACATTTAATCGCTTAGTTGTTGAGACTTATTGGCCAGAGGCAAAAAGGGAATTGTATCAATGGCAGCAAAGCAAATAAAAGGCTGTTTTGGTACAAGTGGTTAATCCTCCAACTAAGTGAGATGAGCTTATAGAGTTAGTGGTGCAGCTTGATCATAGCTTATCTGAATGCCGTTCAGAAAAGAACAAAGTATTTGAGTGGGAAAGCAGGTTATTATTTGTGGTGGTCAAGTATCTACCTCAAAAGATTGTACATCCACCTGCTATATGCCACAGCATTTAAATAAAGGAAATCTTGCTCAATTCCTGTTAATGTGACTCAAAGCAGTCAGGCTCAGTCAAAAGCAATGTGTAAAGTACTTGAGCAGGGCACACACAGTAGAAAAATCACACTAAAAATAATACAATTCCCGAACAAATGTGACAATGATGAAAATAATTGTATGAGTAAAGTAAAATCAAAATGGCAAAAATCCAATAAGGGGAACAGGATAAACGAATTTCTAAAGATTTAAGATGAAAATTGCTCAAAAAAATAAAGCTAATGTTAGTCAATAGACAGGTGTGGCTAGACTAGGGTCTCATGCACACGGTGCCACTGGAACCAAGCTATACCCAACTGATAAGCCCTATTAAAAAGGCAAACCTGGTCTTGGGTTGCTTTCATTCAAGTTCAAGGAAGACCCGTCCTGGCAATTTGGGCTGGACTGTTCCCACTGGAGTAGCATCAAGACTGATTTGCACGTGAGTGGGTTCAAACTGAGGTGGCATGGTGTGCAAAATAACGATGAACTGGGATGCAGCCCTGGGTATTTACCAGTGAATGAGATTGATTCAATAATTTCTTCTATCGCGTTGTTGTATAATCCAATGTAAATCAGTGGTCCTGGTAGACCCAGGCATATGGGCAATTTCATGCTGACTGGAAGGGAGCCCATGTCCTAGACATCAAGTTTATGGGATCCAGTCTAAAAGTCGTAAAATCAAAAAGGTTTTTAAGTCTCAAAGCAGAAAGGGACTGTCACTTTTCAGAAGATAAAGGTTTCTCTCATGTCCCAACACAGAATGGGCCTTTGTGACTATAAGAATGGAGAACCTTCCCTGAGTAGGTCACTGCTGAAACTGTAGCTGCCACTGTCAAACTAAAGGCCAGATACCTGAAGCAAGTTGGTTCCACTGGAGCTTTCAAAATTACTTGCTGAAAATTGTACCAAAGCAGAATGGAACTTATTTGTTTTTTTGGAGGTGTGTGGGTCTTTTAGTGGATGGATACTTTTTCAGTGGTCCAGCTGAGGCTCTTCAAACATTTCCAAACATAATTCTGGTGCCCAAGCATCCACAGAAGTACACTTACAAAGCCTCCAGGACCTTATGGGAGGGCACTTAGAAACTCTCAGGGTTTAAAGGCAGAGGTAACAGCAACATGCAGTCCAGGCCCAGTTGCTACTGGTCAGCTTGGAAGTTCCAGGAAAAAGCCCCTTCTGTAGTCACACACGAAGACAGTCAACTGACCTTTGGACTTCACATCCATGTCCTGGGTACAAGAGGGAGCAGGTTCAGTACTTCAGGACTCCTCTCAGGTCAAAAACAGTAGGTCCAGTATTCTTTTGATCATCCACAGGTCCAGAAAGGGTTCTAAGGAAGGTGCCTTGAGGTGCCAACTCTATGTTTGGCACTAGCTAGTGGGTCAGGGTGACTCCTTGGAACTCCCTAACTAATGGGCTAAAAGTACCCAGTGGAAACCCTACCCTCTTTGTCAGTGGTTCCTGTTTGCGTTACTGCTAAGGCAGGGCAGTGCAAGAAGACTGAAGTCTTCAGTCACACTAAACTTGGGGACTAAGAACTGGGGTGTGTATAGGAGGGAAATCACCAGTGTCCTCCCACATCTAACAATAAAATTCAGTTTGAAGCAGGCCCTGGACCCAGAACTAAATGGGAGACAGAAGCCTGATAGAACAAAATCAGGGCCCTTTGGCAGCCATACAAGGGATAAAAAAGAATGGTGTTCTGGTCCTGTTTGATCCCTTTCAAAAGGGCAAACGTTTTACATGTGCCTTAAACAGACCTGTCAGGGAGGATTTTGCTCTATTGTACCAACAAGAGGACAACAGCCGCCACCCTGAATATTCTGGTGAACTCAGAGGAGTGATCCCTGCCTATTGAGGTCAACCTGTCAACCAAAAGGACCTATTGGATAGCTCCTGGGAGGAAGTTCACACACCAGTCACATGTCATTCAGGTCAGGTACAGGCTGATCAGCTGTCAGAGGCTAAGGCTAATTATCCTCCTGAAGACTGAGGCAGAGTAGAGGTAGCTTTCTAAAAGTTACTTTTTCCAATTACTTAGAGGTTTCCAGGTGCTCCCAGTCCCAAGATAGCAGTATTACTATTTTAATCTGTACTTTTCTTTTCTACAGTGGACAGCTAAGCCTGCCACAATTAAAATAGCATTTGGAGCCTTTTCACTGTAGGGACATGGTAACATAAATTTTCTACATGTCTCACTTTTAAATATAATAATCACTGCCTTGTGGGATTCAATAATAATCCACATTTATAAAGCACCAAAAATCACCCGTAAGGGTCTCTAGGCGCAGGGGGGCGTTTGGAAGATTAAGCAAGCTATTTCCCAGAGTCACATGTTGCTAGGCTAATCTGCCACCGGCACTGGGGAGAGAACCGTGATCCCCAGATTCCGGAGTCAGTCACCCTGGCCGCGACCCCACACCTCTTCCCAAGGCCAACATAGGGGTGATTTACTGATATTTGAAAGGGAAGTAATTTCCTTTCAAAACACACAGGTCACACTGCAGGTTTTGCACAGCAGAAGTCACGCTACACAGGACAGGCATGAAGCCATGTTTTCAGTTCCACTGCAGTGGATGGAATAACAGGGGCTGCAGTCCACAAGTGGATCTTCATGCCTTAGGTGTATTTCTGTGTAATTTGCTATGCGCTTATATGAAAGTTAAATATGGCAATCAAGTTTTAAACCAATTTCACCATTGAGATTCACAGGACATACAGTGAGCACTAGATAGCAGTGTGCCACCTCCACGCTGCCGTTTTTCCTGCTGCAATGTTGTAATGAATCCGAAGCACTGAAAGAAGAATAAAACTGCTCTTCATAAGCTTGTCTGATGAATGACTGCTGATCCAATTGGCCGAGCTCTGTAAAGCAAGATTGAAAACAGACCTTTATTCATTACACTAAAGCGTCACGTTACACCCTAACAGCCAGGTGAGCCAACAATATTGTGAGGGCAATTCACAGATGTGATTTACAATGTCTTAGGATGATGGAGGAACATTACTAAAATTGATAAACAAATACACCAAAGATTTTACTTGCTGAAAGAATTTGATCTAAAGTCGACCATCCTCACTTGACCCAGGATCTTATTGCTGCTTCCCATTCCTCATGACCAGGTTCTGCCTTTGTGATCCTTACTCCAAACATTTGTTGTTGCCCTTGTTCAAGAAGTGTGTCTCACTGGTAATTTTATTGTACATCTATATATTGTATATTTCCTATGTCATTCCTCTTTACTCCTCTATCCAAGCACTTAAACCACCTCTAAAATTGCTATTTTCTTTGCAACACCTTTTGGGACTAGATAGAGAAATGGGACTTCAAGGCCGTCTCAAATAGGTACTGGTTTTAGATAAGGATAAGGAGCCTCCCTACCTCCCAATGTAGTAATGTTCACTCCTGCTGCCAAAAGGGCATACATTCTCCTCAGCCCTCTGCTGCTTCCATCACCCAGCATGACTCATGTTTAATTAACTACCCTCCTAGCCTAACCAAAAAAGCCATGAGAGATCTCAAACATAAAAACCTCAACCTCAATAAATAAACACTTATCACACCTCCTGTCTCAACAAGGGTACCCTACTGAATGACCTCATGTTCAATACCAACTGAAGTGCTCAGTGGAGTAAAGTCCTCTCCTCCTCACTCAACACCACCATCACCAATAAAAATCCACACAGTCATAAATTTACTATAGCACCCTCCAAGTTGTACAATGCAGTTGCCACCATCTCCATCTATACCAATAGCACCATGCGCATGTAATCTTCAGGTCGCAATCTAGAACTCATGTCAATCTTTTCTCCTACTTCAAGAACAATTGAGACACTGCCACTCCCCTGCCTGCCCTATCCCAACTCCACTCTGATTCCTCTCCATCTGACAACCTCATCTCTCCTACCTCCCTGCCTCTCTTCCCACCTCTTGCTTGGTGACAGGCACCCATTTATCCATGGACACACTGCAACCCAACACATACTCTCATCCAGCGGTCATTTTGGCACTCCCCCTGACAACAACATTCCAAAATCTGTGCTTTCCATTCTTCTAAATACCCCTGCACCTACGGTCCAATTAACATGATCTACACATCCACTGCCCCGTCTCAACCAACCATAACCAAAGCTCCGATGGCGGACCATACCGATGCTTGCCCCACCAACTACCCTGACTCGGCCAGTTCCCTACTCTACAGTGCTTCCCCTAGCCAGGAGCCCCTTATCAATCGTGGCACTTATTCCATGCTCAACACTATAAAATATGAACTACAGCTGAGTAGGTCTGACATCCTTAAACTAGCTCATACCACCTTCACCCTTGAAAACAAGCTATCCTCGCATACAACTCACCTCCAGACTAACAACACTCAAACTCTCAAATGCCAGTCTGCTTCTTTCCCATCTATTCCTGTTTACATCTTGGTCACACATCCTTGCTGGAGATCTACACCAAATCATAACCACTAAGCTCGTCCCAATAGGTTAGTCAGACAGTTCTAGAATAACAATATACTCTCCCTCCTAGACACTTATATCCATGCTGCGGCTGACCACAGTATACCTACTACATAAATCAAGACTATTATTATTCACCCTCTCAGGACAACCCTCCCTAGAACTCTGTAAATAAAGCAAACGTCACAGTTTTACAATCACATTAGGCAATTCCAACTACTCTACCAATGTCAATCTGGCTTCTGACCATGTCATAGCACTGAAAATGTCCTGTCCCACATTGTTGATGGCCTATGCTCACTCAATCAGAATGAATATTGTCTACTGATCCTACTTGACCTGTCAGCTGCATTCGGCATGGTCAATCATGCTATCCTTTTGAACCTATTCAAACACAGAATGGGTTCTCAGATACTGTGGTAAAATGGTTCTCCTCCTTCCTTCACAATAGATCTCAGCGCATCCTAATCAACCTCTCTGATAGATTGCCAGTCTTCCTTGGAGTACCCCAGAGTTCTACTCACTCCCTTTCATTGCTTAACCTGTACATGGAGCTCTTAACTGAATCTTCAAACTTGCTTACATCTCCTACTACATGTTAGCGGATGACACTCAACTTTAAATTGCTTCTCCCGATGACATCAGTACCCACAATAACATCTTCACAAAAACGCAACATTGGCTGACTTGTAACCACCTCAAACTCAATGCTCTCAAAACACAATTCCAATTGATCTCTGCACCCGCCATTGCCCAGAGTATCAAAGACTGGCTCCCGTGTCTTACTGCCCTGAACTGTACCCCACACCTTCTTGACTACTAAATCCCTGGTATATTCTTGGACAATGCCCTCTCCCTGCAAAAGTACATCTGTGCTGCCTCCAGAGGAGCTAACCATCGACTGCATGTACTAAGTAAACTAAAAACGTTCCTCCCCCTGGCAGAGCTCAAAACAGGGGTTCAAGCACTTGTGTTATCAAAATTAGTTTGTGGTATATCTAACCCTTGTGGGCCTGCTGAAAATCACACTTGCAGCGCTGAAGGCTATTTTTAATGCTAAAGCTAGGCTCATCACTGGATCATATCACCCCTGATCTTCAATCACTAAAATGGCTACCATATGAGGCTAGGACCCATCTCAAAATTGCATGCATAATCCATAAGGTACCACACCACAATACCCCATCTTACCTGACCTAGAAGTTGACCCTATCAGGTAGAAACAGATCTTCCAGAAGCTCAAGCGTCCTACTACTTGAGCCACAAAAATTCAACAAAAAGAAAACCTACAGCAGATCCTTCTCTGGAATTGCCCCTAAAATCTAGAACTCTCTCCCTTCCAAGATCAGATGCAACCATCCACATCCATCTTCAGGAAAGAAACAAAACTTCTACTATGGAACAAATTCCTCTCACACTGAGGTCATACCTCCCTCCCTCTTTCTCCTCATGAGGCTTTTAACTGCCTGTATGTCGTTGCTTCTTGTCATGCCTTAGCCCATATCCCCCAGATCCACTAAGTTTTTCTGCATTTCTCAGCCATCCCCACACCACACAGGTCTGACACTCAATCAGACTCAGCTCATGCCAGTACTTTTGATTGACTATGTGTTCTTACCTCTGTTCTTACTATTTTCTCTTCTAAATACTGTTCTCTTGCACAGCGCTTGTGCTGTGCTTGTGTAAACTCTTGTATTTAATAAACCTTGATAAGGTGGTTCTTATCAGTTTCTATTGCTGAATTACTGTGATCATTTACTTTTGGGTACAAATTCTTTTTTTGTTGTTCCCATTCCCTGACTGCATGCATTTAAGATACAGCTACTAAAGCTGTTCACACTGTTTGAGCCCCATTAACTGTCAAGATTAGATCTGTTCTCACAGAAAAGGCTTCTAACAGTATGTTCAAATGCTTGCTTTGTATTACTTAATTGTGTAAAGCAGATGCTTTAGCCTTCAGAAGTTTGAGGCATTTCGTATTCATGCTTCAGTACCCTTCTTTGCACTTTGTAGGCATTATTGGATTGATTTTCTCAACATAATCTATTTGTTCATTGTGATCAGATACTAGATGTTGTAATAAAAATTGCACGTTCAAAATAAAGTTAATATACAAGAACTATGCTATATTATATTACTAAAAAGGGAGCTACAAGTGCAGTTACCTTGAGACAACAGAGTCATGATTTGAATGGTGTAGCAGGTGCAGTAGCACCAGGTCCAAAAGCTGTCAGAACTCCTGTAAACACATAGGGGTATATTCACAAGAACGTGTGATAACTACCACAAGAGTAGCGTAACGCAACTCTCAACATCGCAACTTATCGTTGGAAAATTTCGCCATGCCAACCAAGTATTCACAACGTGGCGGTAGCATGCGATAGTCACCAGATAACGCATCAAATGTCAGCGTAAAAATCAATGCCACGCCGCAAAAATGCGAAACACGAACAGAAAAAATCATGCGATGAGGCCAATCGCGTTACAAAAATCAGCGAAAAGCAGACACAGGCCTGCAAATCACACGCGTCTAGCAGGAAAATGCACTATACAAGAAAGCAAAAAAAAAAATTTCAAACAGCGTAGCACCATGGATGCACCCGGACCGAGTGCAGAGGACAAGCCGAACCCCACATGCCCCACGGAGGGTCAACCTGGAACCCCGTGTTCGGGGAAGGGCAAGAAGAAGAGGAAGAGGAAGACGGGGTTCAGTACACAGGAAGACCGGATCATCGTCACGGAGGTGACAGAACACCATCAACAACTGTTCGGCACCTCCACTGCGGCACTGCTAACCCAAATGGAAATATGGCAGGCCATCGTCACCAACAGCAGCAGACGAACAATGCACCAGACCACACAATCTGTCTGAGAGCACATATGACCCAAGTCATAAACAAATCAGCCACTGAAAAGCACACAATTCAAAGGCACCCGGTCTCAAAGGGAGAAGGCTACATGAAATCAGAGCTGCAGGGGCAACTCACCCACAATGCAGCACACACACTTAGCAAGCACAGAACATCAGCATGATGGCAATGTGGCACAAAGTGCAACACCATCACCACAGGACAGGGCTCACAACAGGTTCCGCACGTGCGTAGTAATCGTCCACTCACATCTGGCATTGCCTGACACTGTGTGATGACAATGTACGGTTACTACCACACATCCGTCATGTAGTCGAAAAACACACTTACTGCCATCAAATAGCCAGCTCCACCAAAACAGTCACAATGTAGATTGCCATGCATTCTGAATGTAACCATCTGCAAATCTTCAACATATATGTGTAACTCTGTTGCAGAGGGACAAATAACACCTCCTGCAGAGCACACCACACTTCCCATCTTTGATGATGAAGAGGGCAACCTGCACATATGTCAAGACACCCTCCAACGGAGAATGGACAGCATCCGCACCCCATCTCCAGGAGCAGGGCAGGCCAGCGGCCCCAAGGTGACCCAACCACCTGTACAGACCAGACAGCAGGCAACACACACCACCACGGCTGTCTCCCTGGACCCCCGACCAATACATGGAGTTCCAACAGCATGTGTGGGCTTGCCAGGTGGAGTTGGCTGAACAGCTGCGGGTTGATTTCGAGCTCGTGGCAGCCAAACGTGATGCCATACGTGGGTGTCTGAGTCCCATCAGGGACTATGTACAGTCCCTATCGGACAGCCCCTGTACGCACCATGCTCCACCACCGACCTTGACTGACCTCACTATTGCTATTAATCGAATACAAGTACTGTCTAGTCAGACAGGCACTAGCGATGACAGCACAGAGTTGGCACAGATGCGGCAGTCAATGGAGACCATGGAGCAGATGCTGGCTGGAAGCATGGCTGCCACGGCTGGACACCAGCGAGTAGTAGCTGGGAACTTCAGTACCCTGCGGTTCATCATTTTGCCATTGCTGCCACTGAGCCTGAACGAAGGCACACATCCATGTATTGAATAGGGCTGTGTGTAGGAATGACTGAATCGGTAGCAGGTCAGGAGTGGTGTCCTTCATCACATGTGACAACAGAACTTCACGTCGCATACATACTCACACGCATCTGTGTGGACACATTCTGTTAGGATATATGACATTGCTCCACATGGTCAGAGGTTGGACACCATAGTCACAGTGCACAGGTCATCCAGCAACTATCCCAATACAATGTCTGGTTTACAGAGATGGAGCTTGAAAAAGGGAGCCACCCACATTGCACATGCGTCAGTCAGTTCCTCCCTGTGTAGGGACGATGCTCATGGTGGCACAGGGGTGGACAATCTAATCAACACACATCACAGATAGACACCAGTGGAGTGGCATAGACTTTATTGGCATGTGCGTGTCAGTACAGACGAGGCTACGGCCACAACAGGCAGGGACATGCTTAAGACACTTACAAGCAGCATGGGAACATGTCGAGGTTCAGAAAATGGTGAGTCAAAATGGACAACAATCATCACGAATGGCAACGGTCTCAGCCCACCTTGCCATGCTGGACGAGTCATGTGTTGTTTGGTGTCTGCCCATTGCCCCGTGTGAAGGGGCACGACTCACTGCCCATGAGATCTGCATAGTGCTCTGCCACCGGAGTACGCCGATTTTCTGCTCTGCCGACAGTGATCAGGTGAAAGGGTCTGAAAGGTTCACATGTCGTGCTACAGTGCCATGTGTGTACTCTCCCCCAGCCATGTGTCCGAATTGGTAACATTGCCAAACGATGCTGTGTTGCTCCGACCATGGACCTGCATCACCTTGCACAGGTGTGTGTACACATGCATAGTTCCACGCACATGCATCCAGAGTCCTGACGAAGGCAGACGTGTCCTCTGTTGTGGTGGGATATGTGAGCATTACCCACGATGCAACAAGTTGTTGGGACCGGTGCTGTGGGTGACAATCTTAAGTGGTTGCAGTCACATAGTTACTCGTCCATGAATGCCTGTGCAGCTTCATGTGCAATGTGTTCCAATAGTACGTTGTTGTTGTGTTCAAGGAACACCAGGGTGAGCCAATCCATTAACTGGTCCGGGCAGGTGTGCTCTGCCCACGCCATTTCACCAATCCGCAACACAGCCCAATAGGGGATCACCTCGATGTGGTCACTGCACACGACGAATTGTGCAATCTCCCATGCGCAACTGCCAATACATACGCAGTATGTCAAGGCATCCCATGCACGGCTGTCTCGGTTACACTCCTGTTCATGATCCAACAGGGGGTGCAGACACAAGTCATAATCCAATTCATCTACGGTTGTGTTGGATAGGCAGACATCCATGGGACACTCGAATGTGCATGTTAGGCTGTGGAACCAGGGCTGGATGCAGGTGACATAGGCAAGGCGGAAGGTCAGCCGGTAACTGATCCTCAGCACTGCCAGTAGCAGTGCACCCAGTAAAATGCAGCATACATGCACTGTACTGTTCCACGTGACCGTGGTTTTGCATGTGCCCGGTATGGCCTGCCATTGCGTTGGTGCGTCTTGTGGAACCGGCACTCTTCTGGACTGTGGCAGTTGAGTGGAGGATATGCCACAGCTCTGGGCAATGATTTGAATGTGTGTGCAACATTGGGGAGAATGGGTTGCTATTTCCATGAGTATCAAGGGCTTCTGTGTGTGGGGTGTGGATAAGTCAGATAGTTCATTGGCACAATGCGTGGTGTGGGAGTCATCCCCATCTGCCATGGCATCTCTCTCAGGGGGTTCCAACTGCATTCTGGACCAAGGTCGGAGGTGCAGGTATCCTCCCACCTTCGGCATTGGAACAATGGAGCTTTCATTCCTGATGTTTGTCTGACTGCTACTTGTGTTTTCGGAATATAATGTGGCTTTGGCGCTGAGATTGAGACAAGGCCTTGGGCTCATGCTGTACCAATGGCGATACACACACACAAGTTGGCATGTGGTGCCAGGTGCCTGAGAGGCCTTGCCCTGCTTGTGCATTCTCACTCCATCTCTCTTCCTCGCTCTCTCCCTCCCTCTCTTTACTTTGTCGGGCGCATGGCACACCTTCTTCTCTTGGATTTTGTCTTCCAGGCTGTGTCCTACAGATTGTCCAGTAAGGACCCGCTAGGACTCATCCGAATGGTTCTTTTGGCTTTTGTTTGAATGGTGTTTTGTGTTGGTGATTGCATTGCTGTATGACTGATTCTCCATTTTCTGGCCACGCATTTATGTTGATTTTCCTGTTTGTGTGACATCAGGCAAAATATTTGTTTTGGGATTCGTGGTGTTGGTGTGCAGTTTCTTTGTCCGGGGTTAGGGTGGTCCCGGGGGGGGGGTGTGCTGCGGGCCTGGGTGTGGTGTCAGTGGGTGTTGTGGCCCTCTTGGGTGTCCGTGCTGCATGTACAGTTGCTCGGGGGCATCTGTTGTTCTTCATGTGTGGCTATGGGCTGTGCTCCCTTGTCTGGTGCAGGTTGTGGTCCGACTTTGCACCAGGTCTGAGCAGGTGTTAATTTCCCGGTGCCAACGTGCCTTATTGCCTGTTTTGTGTTCCTATCGCAGATCTATATGGTCATTGAGAATGTTGCGGAGTGATGTTGTTGCAGCTTTTTGCTCGAGAACGCCTACTCTGCATCTCATTAGCGATAGTTGCCGGGGTCATCATTGGCGATGTTTGTTGCGGATGCTAACGTGGGAAAAGTGGTGCTGTCGGCTGTTTGCACCAGCTTGTGAATGGGGAGGTACATTTATCATGACTTTGGCTGCGCTAAAGTGCCGTTAAATAGGAGAATAGGAGATAGATCCTTGTGAATATACCCCAATATTGCTATATTTGACTGCTAAACAGGTAGTCACAATTGCAGTTACCTTGCAGTTTAAAGGGACTTGATATGAATGGCGGAGCAGGTGCAGTGGCACAGGGGCCATAAGGCTCTTGGAAACCCACTAAACCCCAGATTATTGCTAACATTTTAAACTATACAGGCAGCCACAAGTGCAGTTACCTTGCTGACAACACTGTCATGATATCAATAGTGCAGCAGGTGAAGTGACACCAAGACCAAAAGCTCTAGGCAAACCATTAAATACCCAAAATTGCTATATTTTAAAACTAAACAGCAAGTCACAAGTGCAGTCACCTTGCAGACAACAGGGTCATAATTTGAATGGTGCAGCAGGGGCAGTGGCACCGGGCCCAAAAGTTGTCAGAACTCTTCCAAAGACCTAATTTTGCTATCTTTTACAACACATCAGGCAGTAAAAATTGCAGTAATCTAACAAGCATTATGGTGATGATTTCAATAGTGCAGCAGGTGTAGAGACCGGGACCAAAAGCTACAGGCAACCACTAAACACTGATTATTGCTATATTTTACAACTAAACAGGCAGTCACAAGTGCAGGTATTTTTCAGGCACTAGGATCATTAATGTGAATGCTGCAGCAGGACACCTCACAAAAAAGTTGTCAGAACTCCTCTAAACACTTAGGGCCCGATTACGATGTGGTTGCGATCCGCCCAACATCTGCCATTAAACCCTTGCATCTGCCACTAAACACCTAATATTGCTATATTTTACTACTAAACAGGCACTCACAATAGCAGTTACCTTGCAGACAACAGGGTCACGATTTGAATGGTGCAGGAGGTGCAGTGGAACCAGGCCCAATATTTGTCATGACCTCCTTGAAACACCTAGTATTGCTATATTCTGTACTTTATAGGCAGATACAATTGCACTTAAGTAGCCCCTTAAAATATATCCCAGGTCTACCATTGCAGCTTGTATGCAATTTTAAACTACCAGTTTCCACTTCGTAAAATAACCCCTTTGCCAAACCTAAAACGTTTAATTAATACAAATGTCACCCCAAGGGTATGCCCTAAAAAAAACAAGCGTAGGGTGCATTGTATTTAAAAAGCTGGACATTAAATTTTAGGTTTTACATTTCCTGGAAGTGAAAAAACATAACAAATTGGTTTTCTCACTACAGTGAGGTTCACCTCTCTCATAGGATAACATTATGTTAACTTATTATATTTATTAACTGATAACATTTGTTTATAAGCAGGTAGAAATATGATGTTGGGTGCCTGAGGAATTGTTATTTAAAAACCTTCTTTAATGGTAAAGTCAATTATTAATTCACCTCTCTGAAAATGCCACTTTTAGAAAGTAGGCATTTTCTTGTCCTAACCATTTCGTGCCTGTTTCCTGGGTCACATGATGAGGTGTAGTTGGCAGTTGGCCTATGCGTCTTCGTCCCAGACAGCCACACAATAGAGAGCCTGGGTGTTGGCAGGATGAGCCATTCAAGGCTGGATGGGGGAAAAGCTCTGCACAGCCCCACTTGCACTTCAAAAGACCATGCTTTAGCTCACACACAAATGACTTCCTTCACACTACCCTTTTGGGCCTACAGACAGACTGGGACCAGGGCAGGGAAGCAGGAAATTATGGACACTTCTGTAGGGGGGAAACTCAAGACATTTCTTTCACTTCAAAGGGGGCAACAGGTATAAAATGGGACCCTTAAACACACTCTTAAGTTCACTTCAGGATCTGCAGAAGGACTCTCAGAAGACTGCTCTCCTGCCTATGGCCTGTTGTGTACTTGAGAGGACTGTCCTGCTGTACCAAGAGGCCTTCCTTGCTGACACATACCTGCCCTATGCCCAGAGGACTGGCCTGCTGTTTGAGTCCAGATTTCCTGCTTGAACCCAAGACTTACAGAGTGACTCCAAAGGCAAGATAGCTTGCCTCCTGATCAGACTCCCAGGGTCTGAAAAGGCGTCAGCCATCTTGAACTCAGGCCAGGACCCAGACTGACTGAGTCGTGACCCTCTAAGCGCTTCCCCTCCAGTCCTAGACCCTTGGAAGTAGTTCTAAATGTACCCAGATAGCCCAAATCAAAAACTTAGCACTTAAAAAGTTTTCTGCCCAAAACAATTCTGTGAACTGAGAGACGACCAGGACCTACCTGCTTGGTGATCCTTCCAAAGTCCACCACCGGTAGGCTTGACTTCACACCAGATCCCACCATGTTTTTCTCCACAGCAGCAAATACTATTCAGTGGCTTATCATAGAAGGGGTATCCGGCTCCATGAAACCCTCGTCGGCTACAGCCTGCTGCGTCATCCCGATGAAAAGATGAATTACGAATGTAAAAATTTTCTTCGCCTCTTCGTTCAGTGGCTACACGAAAACTACCCCTCGCCCTTGAACACCACCGGTGGCTTTGTCCTACTGAACTTTACCTTCACAGACATTTTTCTTTGAAATTTGTTGAAAATCCAAAGGTAAGTGGGCCAAATTCACTTTGTGTATCCGAACTAGAGTCCATTACAGTCAGCTACAACTTTGCCCGGCTTCAGGTGATTAGATGTACAAGGTTGGCATTTCGATTTTTTTTAGGGACCAGATTTTAATAAAAAGTTGTTTTGGTGTCAAAATATGTACTAAAGATTACTCTATTGTTCATTTTTCTTGTGTTTTCAATTTATTACTGTTAAAGTTGGCTATATAAATACTTTACACATTGCCTCAAAGTTAAGCCTGACTGTTTTTGTATCAAGCATCCATGGGGTTAGGCACTGGCTAATTTAGTGACTTTTGTGGCTCACCCTGACAATGATTGTGTCTGTTGCTTGAGAAGAGCTCACACCACCCTCAACCAACAGCCCAATTTCACAAAATACTCTACAGTCAGCTGTGGCTATAAGGTAGCTAGCATAATGATAGTTTTGTCAGAATGTGAAGAGAAGATGATTTTAAGGTATTTAGATCAAGGAAATACCTCAGGGAATTTACTATGTATTAGTAATGCTCACTATTTGCAAATTCCTTTACTCTATAAAGATCCCTGTGGAAGTAAAGTCAATAGATGGTGCTGTTCTATCCTCATGACAAATTAGGTTTTATACACACTTGATTTCTGCTTGGAAATAATCATGAAACAATTTGCTTTAATATCATTGATGCTCCTCAGTTCAACATAATGGTGCCGATTCTGATCCTGGAAAAATTTTCCCCGTACGACTCGTATCCGGTCTTTTTACCGTACGAATCGTACAAGTAGCGTACAAACTGCCAAGTACGATTCGTATGGGAAAAAGTCCATACGAATCGCATTCGGAAAATTTCCCCACACGTCCTCGGGTCGGAAAAAGTGTCCGACACATCCCCGGACGATTTTACGTACAAATGTGAAAAGTGAAGTCCGAGCGCGCAAGTACGATCCATCCCGTGCGTCCGATGTTACAACCGTATGGAAAATGCACCGTACGGACCGAACTCCCATAGCAACCATGGAGACATGTGCCCGCATACGCGCCGAACACCCCCCCAGCCCCCGTGAGTACGCGTCATACCCCCCCCAGCTCCCGTGAGTACGCGCCGTACCCCCCCCAGCCCCCGCGAGTACACGCCGAACCCCCCGTGTATGTACACCCATGTACGTACGAGTCGAACCCCCCGTGTATGTACACCCGTGTACGTACGAGTCGTACCCCCGTGTATGTACACCCGTGTACGTACGAGTCGAACCCCCCGTGTATGTAAACCCGTGTACGTACGAGTCGTAACCCCACCCGTGTATGGGGGTATGCACCGTACATACACGGGTGGGGGTACGACTCGTACGTACACGGGTGTACATACACGGGTGTGGGTACAACTCGTACGTACACGGGTGTACATACACGGGGGTGCGACTCATACGTACATGGGTGTACATACACGGGTGGGGGTACAACTCGTACGTACACGGGTGTACATACACGGGGAGGGTACGATTCGTACGTACACGGGTGTACATACACGGGTGGGGGTACGACTCATACGTACACGGGCGTACATACACGGGGGGTACGACTCGTATGTACACGGGTGTACATACACGGGGGGGTACGACTCGTACGTACACGGGGGCTGGGGGGGTCGGCACGTACTCACGGGGGCTAGGGGGGGGGTACGGCGTGTACCGGGCCCCCTAATCTGGTCGTTTCGCGGCGTACTTCGCTTTTCCGGCACTTTTTGGGTGCCGTAAAAATATTGCCGTCCGGACTGCTGTCGGTTCAATTCGCACTTCCTGGGTCGTGAAACGCTGCCTGAATGCGTCCCGACGTCACGTCGGAGCATTCCCGGATCACATTCGTATGTATATTTTCGTCGGTCGGTGTTTTTTACGATTCGTACGGAAATGGTGTTTCCGTGCGAATCGTACTTCCATGTTTGTAATGTTTTTTTCCCGGGTACGAGTCAGACGGAGAAAACGCTCCGACCGACGGTTCGTACCCGGTTTTTCTAGGATCGGAATCGGCACCAATGTTGGGGAGGCCTTGACGGACCTTACATAATCCTCATATTGATTCAGCTGCCAGGAAAGTCCAATTGACATCACAGAATTTCCGGAAAACATTTCAAAAGCAGAAGAAAACACAGACACGAACATGAATATAGTCCTGCTTACCTTAGGTTTTAAATCACATATTTTCTGGAAAGAAGAAGAACTTTGCAAAGATAAGGACACACATTTCTTGAGATACCTGACTGTCAGGAGGCAGAGCTTGCCAGTAGCTGTGCCGTGGTTGGGCAGGCATTATTTGCTTTCTTAGAGCTGTGGGTGGAGACGGTGCAGTTTCTGATTCTGAGGATGAACAACTTGGACACCCAGTTCAGCAGCCAATAGAGGAGAGCAGAGCAGCGGAGGGTAGGATAGAGGCACAATGACCACATTGCCACACATTACTTTACAAGGTAAGTCATTTTCATATCAACATGATGAATAAAAAAGCTTAAAAAATAGTTTGAATGATGAATGTGAACACATCTTTATTGCTGGGTGTCTGCAAACTGTTTTACAATTATCAGATTTGCATATCAACATATTCAAATGTACCTCAACATGTTGGTTAGTTACATCATCAACCTGACATTCAACCAAAAGTGACCATCCAGGATTCCTAGCCCTGATTTCTTCCCTAGTGTGTGTCCAGTATGGGAGGTACTATCATGTGGAGGTGTGGGAGTATGGCTACTACTGCATTGCAGCACTCGGACATCAGTGGTAGAGAGGCTGCCGACACTCGGCAGAGCCTCACTATCTGGTTGGTGCTCAACACCCCCACTTGCTAATTGCACTCTCTTTATGGCCTCCACTGCAGTGATAGTCTGGCCAAAGCCCATTGCAACATCCCCAGTACCCCATTTTGGTTGGTCGTGTCACAATGACCTTTGATAAGTCTGAGGCAGCATGTGCAAGATGTCCAATGGACCTTGTTAAGGCACCTATTCGCGCAGCACTGCTCCTTTCTCTGTGATACTACTGTACTCTGTCATCTGTGTGCATAGTTTCTCAATTATATCACTTAGCCTGTCTATTTTACTGACAACTGTATTGAAACCCAGTGACAATACATGCTGAATGTTCTATAATTTATGGTTACTACTTTTATTTGTTTGCGCTGCAGGTGCTGAATGTGCAACATGGATGCCAAAAGACCCCAAAGATCACTTCCTGTTCCGCAGTTGACTGGGAGACAGAGACGCTTCCACATGAGGTCTATCACGTGCCTACAGGCATGCAATGCATTATGCTGGTGTTGGGGCATGACAACTTGTAGCTAGATTGTGGTGGGTGGCTGGATGGGCTCCTCTTCCTAGCATATGGTGTCTGTGGGGGGAATGACATGAGGTGGAGTGAGAACACCACCCCCCAATACTGCTCCTTCTCATCATTTGGGCCTGTTTGTATCCCATCCCATTGGACATTCTATTTCTTCATCAGATGCATCTATTTGAAGATTGGACATGCTATTAATTTTATTGTTTGAGGATCCTATTTAAATTGTACATAATTTTTACAAAAAAGGTCTGACACTGAGTGCACCTTGTAATTATTTAACTATAAATCCCATGATACTTCATGAGGGCTACATTTGCTATGTAAAGATGCCATACTGACCTGCCTGTCTCAGTTCTATAATAGCATGCATTTACCAACCAGTGAAACAGGAGTACACTTAACTTGCGATGGTGCAACTGCTGATGTGTCATGGCTGCCAAATCCTACAACTGGCTCCGGGATTTTCTCCTCCATTGCCTCCAGTATTATGGGTGGGGGTACAGTTGATGGACCACCTCCTGCTGCCTGAGAGTCATTCAGGCATGTGGCCACATGTTCTTTGGTGTGAGACTGGAAGGCATACCTATTCTTCCGTATTTCTTTTTTTACCAAACGCTGTGTGACACAGACAACATTATTTTCAGCTGCATATCCTTCCAAATCTTACATTTATGTGTCTCAGGCACAGTCACTGATGCATGAAAAAACAGCTGCTCATGGTTGTGGCAGTAGTCCTCTTCCACTATCTCCAGTTCTTTTTCGAGGAACTTCAGTTTGCGCTTCCTTGAACCTGCCTCCTTTTGTGGCTGTTAACGGTACATTTCTCTGAAAAATGGTAATGCTTGTAGCACTCCTCAGGTCAATGGTATTGTGGACCAGTTCTCACCTCTTCACTGTGATTTCTCTCCTAGCTTCTCCTGGGCAGTACTCCTGTGGCAGGGATCCTTGCCATGACCCAGGAAGCAGATAATGCACTTTTTTTCAATCTGGTCGCAATTTTCAACTGCATCTGAAATTTGACCTCTCCATTGCAATTTCCCATTTAGCAAAGCGACCCATTACCAAATTGCTATTTTAAGCTGCCCTGCCAATGAACATCCCATTTTGGAATTTGCATAATGGTACTTTCGTACATCTGGTCCATAGTTTCAGCACTATATAGTGAGCAGGAGCCTCCAGAGGTGGCTTACATATGTGTCATGCATTTTGGGATATCCAGATTTACATTAAAATACTATTCTAGCTTCAGTCAGTAGCCATTTTGGAGTCCACAGGAATGGGACAATGTGAGCACAGTATTTTGCTCCTGAATCTTGCTGTAATGTGGCGTGCAGCCTTCATTGAAGCCAAACATCATTTGAGCATCTTTAAGAGAAGAACATTTCCATACTAGATTCTTGAGAAAACCAGTGCGTCTTACACAATTTTGAAGTCCGATTCTGGTAAGTATGCAGATTCAAATTTGTGTCCACTGTAAAGATACGCTGTTTAACACAATCAATTATAAAAACATTTAAGCTGACTATCTTTAGTCTGATTGGACAGGATTGAGCTCTAAATGGATGCAATGAATAGGAATTTAGTTTTGGGTGGGTTTAATTTCAGGCTTCAATACTGAATGTTTTCTAGAGTCTGTTATATTAGGGATATGCCTGCAAGAGAGGAGACCTATAGGTATACCAGTGTGTCATCAGCACAGAGATGATATCAGATGTTGAATTCTTGGTGCAGTGTGGTCCAAGGTTCCTAATACATACTAAGAAAGGTTAGATAACAGAATTGAGCCCTGAGGTCAGTGGAGAACTGGGCCTTTAATGCCTTTTCTGTCCCTAAGTGTGCTGAACAGGGTATTTTAATTTACCATACTGAACACCACCGAGAAGTTGAGTAGGATGCAAAGATATGAATCACTACTATCAAATAAGTATAGTGCATTGTCTACAGTTTTCAGGATTTGGAGATTAGCTGCTCCTGTTCATCATCCAGATCTAAAATTGCACTGAAACTCGTCAAGCAGGTTAAAGTCCTCAACGAATTGGTTAAGCTGAAAGTCCATGCTTGAAATGAAGACTAGTAGGTCATCCAGTTTGACTCATGGTTTAAGTAAAGCTAGGGTCTGGTCCTATACTGAGGCACTTCAAGGCTTGACCCTGAGTCAGTGAAGAGAATTGATCAGATGCTTCAATGACATAATATTGAGGAAAGCATTATTGAAATACACACATACCGTAAAAAGAATCCATTATATAAATATCACCATAAAAAATTAAAGGCTCATGGAATATCAACATAATAATCATACACAAAATGACACAAATATTGAACACTAAGGGGGTCATTAGAATGGCGGGCAGACATACCCCTGGGAAACGGGACCGCCCGCAATGCATGCGGCGGTCCCGCAACTACAATTAGGATGCGCCCGCCACACTGGCGGGCGCATCCCGCATTTGTAACACAAAAGCAAGTTGTGCGTTTCAATGCACAACGTGACAGGCACTATGCGGTGCCTGCCAAGCTGTACATTGAAATGCAGGGGGGTACCATAGGCACCCCCCATGTGCACCCCCACCCCCCAGAATCCCTGGCGGCCCGCTACGGGCCCCCAATGTAAAAGACCGCATGCCTTTAATGCTGCCACGGAAAGGCATGCTCCCGCCTGCATTCTGATATGGATGGCGGCGTCTACCAGACACCGCCACCATATTAACAGCTTTTCTGTCCGGTAGGCAATTGGGCGGATTGCCTACCGGTGGAAAACTGGCAGATGGTCTTTCCTTCCGCCGGGGTCCCCCCCGCCATAGAAATATGGTGGGGGGAGAATGGCATGCAGGCGGATTGCCACCGCCATGCGGACAGTGGCGATCCGCCCTACATTCTAATAGGCCTCTAAGTTAATGCCAACCTAAATATCTTTACCATTAATTAAAAAAATATAATTCTAATGCACTACATTAATAACTAAATAAAGTTGTATATATATGTAAAACATGAAATCACATAATAGCAAGTATTTTGAAAACAAGATGTAAAATAGTTCTACATATGATTTATAAATGTAAGAAAATATATTTATAAAAACAATTATAAATTGCAATAAACCATTAAAAAAATAATAAAAAATGTAAACACCAAAAAAAACTTATGATTTTAAATCTAAAAAATAATTAACCAATACAAATACTGTACTAATTAAAAATCACCTGGAAAAAAGGCAGCGAGATTTGCAAGAAATGACAGCAACATAAAAATGTGACAAACAGCAGGAAAGCTGACCCAATAGAAGCAAAAAAGCCAACTTCTCCAAAGGGAAACAGATTTTTCCAAATTAGGTAAAATAAAACAAACTATTTATAACTAATTAAAATCAAAAGTCCAAAGTTTTACATAAAATAATATATTTAATTTACTGGCTCCATCAACCTAATGCGGTGGAGCGTGTGGCAGGAGCAGCGCGCTAGCAATAAGACTGTAGAATTTCACAAAATAATGCACTCTCTCATGACCTGTCTCATGACCTGTCACAGTGCATAACTTGCACTGCATGATTTCATGGTGTTCCACAATTTTAAAATAATTGATATGTAGCCTTGCATTCATGCTTTTTAAATATAGATAGCTAGCAAGACAAGCTTGGGTTTTGACTCGTAGGCAGCAGGGCCAAGTCAAGATAATCAAATAGAACAAGAGAGGGTGCCGGTGCTGCACTGAATTTTCAAAGAAATTTTAACAAATTAACTGATTTAAACAAATCCATTTTCTCGTTTTTTTTGATTGATTTTAATCAATCAAAAAAAAGGATAAAATGGATTTGTTTAAATCAGTTCATTTGTTAAAATTTCTTTGAAAATTCAGTGCAGCACCGGCACCCTCTCTTGTTCTATTTTAAATATAGATGACAACAATAAACCTAAACCAAAAATTACAACAAAAATAAAATAAAAAGAACAGCATTATGAAATGTCAAGCTCGACAAATACAACAAAAAAAGTAAGAAAATATATAACAAATGTAATTAAAAATACACTGTATAGTTAAAAAATGTCCCTAAATTAAAATAAACCCTGAAATAGTATATCTAATTACAAATAAAATGTAATTATAACAAATGTAACTTTCTTAACAGAAAAACTAAGCACCTGGACTATAATACTTGACAAAACTAAAAAACCTCAACAAACATCTCTGAAAATATGCAACTACGTATAATCCACATGTATAAATGTAAAAATGCAATAATACATGTTGAAATAATAATGTTACATAAAATAAATATAATAGTTATCTTATATAAGTGATATAATTACTTTATTATTGTTAAACCCAACGTTAAATGTCACACAAGAGCCACATATGTCAAGCCTGGGAAAAGAAAATTGCTATTAAATTATAAGGTATATTTTTACATCATATAAAGTACATATAAAGTGGGAAAACATATTTGAACTGTTCTAATGCATGTTATGGGAGGGCTTCGACACATTTTTAAAAACATGAGAGAGTACAGTTATCCCCCACACATAATGGAAATTTAAGTCAGGAATGTATTACAAAACCTTGGTGATGCTAGCTTGAGGTCTCAAAATCATACAGGAACAATTTAAAAAAACATAATACTTAATATTCCTGAGCATACTACAGGCCAACTCCAAGGTATCCCAATTTAAAAAAGGCTCATAGACAGAACTTAAAAACAAACCACAAAAAACCCTGCTGCTCCCAAAAAATTCCAGGATATAAATATCTCCAAAAATGTAACTTTAGTGCAGCATGATAAATAATTCCTCCTTTATGAGAGCACTAAGACTGAAAAAATAATAATTGTATTCACCACAGGAAAGAGCCTACTAAGATTAAGCTAGAGCAACCTGTGGATGATGGACAGCACATTTAAATGGTGACCTTCACTATTCACACATATCTTCACATTGCCCAAAGTGTACCACAACACTAACTTACTTTTAGTCTACACACTTTTAGTAGACAAGTGCAGCATATCATAAACAAATAAGTGAAATAAAAACCAAAACTAACAATTACTGTTTCCTTAAAATAATTGTATATATTTTGAGCAAGCAATGATTTTTATCATTTTCAATATTACTCCAAGGGGGATGTTCACAAGGATCTATCCCCGAGTTAACGGCACATTATCGCATGCAAAGTTGCGATAAACGTATCGCCCTAATCACAAGCTGGTGTTAACATCCCACAGCACCAGTTTATCCACGATAGCAGCCGCAAAAAACATCGCCACAGATGACCCCGCAACTATCGCTAATGATAGTGCCAAAAGACGCGACAACACCACTCCACAACATTCATGACCAGCCAGCACTGCGATAAGAACACAAAACAGGTGATCAGGCGCGTTAGAAGCAGAAAAATAACACCTGCTCTGACCTGGTGCAAAGTTGGACAACAGCCTGCACCACAAAAGGGAGCACAGCCCAGAGTCACACCTGAAGAACAACAGATGCACCCAGGCAACTGAACATGCAGGCTGGAGGGCTGAAAGGGCAACAACACCTGCCGCCACCACACCCAGGAGCCCCCCTCCCTGGCACCCCCCGGCCAAAGACATGCCACATCAGCTACACCTGAACATGTACAGATAATCTGCTTGATGTCGCACAATCACAACTGGTGACATGCATGTGTCGTTACAAAAATGAGCATCACACATTCACTTTTGAAGCAACTAATAAAACTTTATTAAAATGAACACTGAAATGAAATGAAGACACATGGCGGCTCCCCTCGGAAAAATCCGTAGGTCACAGCCTGCAAGACAAAATCATGATGAGAAGGTGTGTCCTGTGCACATCAAAGGTCAGAGAGAGAGCGAAGGAGAGAGAGAGGTAGAGAGGGAGAGAGATAAGAAGAGAGAGAAGACAGAGAGAGAAGAAGAGAGGGGGAGAGAGAGAGAGAGAGACAGGAGAAAGGGGAGAGAGAGAGCGAGAGGGGGAGAGAGAGAGAGTGTGCTGCCCCTGAGCACCCAGGCCACACTGCTCACCTCCTGCCACCGGTGTGTCTCCAATCACTTGCCGGTATGTATAGCAGTTCACCAGGTCACACATGCGAGACAGACCCGTCAACTGAAACAGAGTCCAGATACATGATTGGCACTGTACACACAATTGCACAAGACAACATCGCCTGCCCGCCCATTCACACCCAGACAGAGGCACCCTAACCCCTCCTTCCGTCCATCCGAGCATGCCCGCCCATGCACACCCAGGCCTCACTGCTCACCTTCCACTGCCAGCGTGCAGACAGGAGGTCCCACCACGTGGCACTGCAAGCCACAAGCCCAGGGCCCACGGACATGGCACCCTCCACACCATGCAACCCCGCTCCGTAGGCCACCAGGTCTCACGTTTGGTGCTGGGTCTTGATTACTCCATGGCAGAGGACATACCAGTGCACCCAGCCTCATTGCAGGCTACACACCCGCTCAGCCCAATAGGTGCCACTAACTCTGGGATCCCGGAAGCGACGCCACGTGGCGGTAGGCCCACGCTGCCTGCTGGCTCTGGCCTACACTGTGGTCCAGCAGGGCACACAAAACCTGAGCTGTCCGAACCGCCGGGACAGGGCATCATCGCAGGCTGCACCCCCGTTCAGCAGCTTAAGGTGCCCCTACCTCAGTGCACCCAAAGTCACCATCCGGTGATGGCCGGGGTGCCTTTGCCGGCCGCAAGGCTCTGGGTACCACTAACCCTGTGCAACCCCAGTCAGCGCCATGTGGTGCTAGGCCCGCGAAGGTCGCAAGGCCTCGGGTGCCACTAACCCTGTGCACAACAACTCATGGGCCCTTTATGATTGAGAACTGTGGAGCGTCCGTCATCCAGTCACCACCGGCAGAGGGGAATGTGATGTCATCGGCCCCTTATGTTGGCGGAGTCACATGGCCTGTGATGCCTGTACCAGATGGGTGTGGTGTGTGTGCAAAACTGCCCTCAGGGAGTGGCTGTGACATGCTGACAACTAGACCAGTGACCTGCACACCACCAGCGAGTACGCCTGCGACGGGTAGCAATGAGGGCCCCCCTCGGAGCGTAAGCGGAGTGGTCTGGCCTACCGTATGCCGGACCAGCGCAGGACTTGCAACAATGACTCGTGGGCCCTGTCCGGACATTGAAGTGACTGATGCGTGTGTCCCTGTAGTAGTGTTCACGGGACCCGGTACACTATATGCAATGTAGCACCCTCTGACTGGCATCCCACAGGATGAGCATCATTGACACGAGGGAAACCACTGTCCCTATATTCATCCACACATTCATACATAATTGATGAAAGACATAACAGAGCAGTGCGGCATTGGATGTTTATTGCACATCCAGTGCAGTTCTGCAGCTGGAGCGGTACAGGGCAATGCCGAGCACACTACACAATATGGGCCAAGGAAGGGCCAGCCAAAGTCCATCCGGGGATGACAAGTACTGCGGAAGAGGAAGGGTACAGTCCGCAGTCTGGTCGCCGTGTCATTGGTCATCAAACAGGATATGGCAATCCATGTCGCTGTCCAAGATGAGTGCATCGGAGTGTATCGGGGGTCAGTGGTAGGTCTTGGGGCCATGTCGGGCACCAGCAGAAACAGGCCAGGTGGCGGAAATGAATCCTAGTGCCTCCTGATCACAAACTCATCCACGTTCCCACCCCCGGATGTGTGCTCTGTCGCACCTGTGGGTGTTGCAGTACCGGATGGGGCCACTGTGTGCCACTGACACATCAGGTGCCGGAGTGGATACGTCTGCCACTCTGTGAGACAATGGCACAACAGGGGGCAGAGATGTGGAGGGTGTGGGAGAAGCAGCATTCATCATCACCACGCCTTGTGGCAGCAATGCCATGACGATGATCTGCAGGGCATGGTGGATCCCAGCCACATTTCGCTGGTGTGCAGCGGTGGCTGCCATCCTTTCCGCCTCCATCCGCACCATGTCCTCCATGAGCCTCCGCATGTGTGCCAGCTCACGGCTGGTATCGCTGGTGCCCCTCTGAGCGGACAGGTGTTCTTCTCTCCACGTCAGGACTCCAGCAATGTCAGTCAGGGCTCGTTGGAGACCATGGAGCGGGCCTAGACACCCATGGATGGCGTCCAGTTTGGTAGCCATGAGGTCGTACCCCACCCGCACCTGCTCAGCCGTCTCACTCTGGCCCTCCAGCACACGGCGTTGGAAGGCCGTGTGTTGTTCCTGGGGTCTTGGGAGACTGCCGGGGCCATGGGTGCCTCCTCCTGGGTGGTTTGGGTGGTGGGTGGGGTCTCCTCGATGCAGCTGGTCAGCCCTGATCCTGGAGGTGAGTCGCGGATGACATCAATGATGTCTAGGAGGGCTTGTGCATCGATGCTGGGGTTGTCCTCCTTGTCATCAGTGAAGAGTGGCTGGGACTGCTCTGCAGGAAGTGTTGACGGTGGCCCTGCAATGTGAAGGGGAGATGGTGCATTGCAATGTGTCCACATGTATGTAGCCGCATGGTACATATTGACATTCAGACAGCAAGGCATTGTACATTGTGACAGTCTATAGATCTGGGCAATGACCCAGAGTCATTGAGGGTGTGCACTGTGCTCTGCTTGATTGTGCATGTGTGCCATAGAGGCCATCTCCATCCGTCGCCCCAGTGCCTGGTGGTGACTCACCCTGTTGAGGGTGTATTGTGTCCTGTCTAGCAGTGTCCGGTCCCCCGACTCCGGCCACAGTATCCACACTGATGACTGTCGACACCAGCTCCTCCATGTCATCCAGCACGAACTGTGGCGCTGGGCCCCCACCTCCAGTCTGCATTGCTGCCTTCTGGTTGGCTGCTAGTTTCTCCTTGGTCTTTTGCTTGATGTCATTCCATTGCCTCTTGACCTCGTCCATTGTCCTCTTGTGCCCTCCGACGGCATTCACCTTGTCCACGATGTCCCGCCATATTCCAGTTTTGGTGCCCAATGACACATTGGAGGTGACGAACAGTTGTTGATGGTGTTTCATCACCTCCTGGACTATGATCCCGTTTGCCTGCTGACTGAACTTCGTCTTCCTCTTCTTCTTGTCCTTGCCCTTCCCTGTCCACGAGGTCCTGGGCTGGTCCTCGGGGGTGCTTGTGGGGTTCGCTTGTCCTCTGCACCTGTTCCGGCTGCCTCCATGGTCCTTGAGTGTTGGTCAGTTTGTGTTTGGGTGTTTTTTCTACTTCTATGATGATTTCTCCCGCCTGCCAGATGTATGTTGCAGGCCTGGCGCTGCTTATCGCTGATTTCCTCATCGCACTTTGGCCCATCGCAGGTTTTTTTGTGTTGTGGTTTGTGTTTTTATCTCTATTGAGGTGGTTGTATTGCGGACATTGGCCGCGGTTTTGGCAGACTATCGTATGGTACCGCCTTGTTGTGAATTCCACGTTGACATGGGGTTATTTTCCCGCGATAGGCTGCGATGTGTAAAGTTGTGTTAACGTTTTTGGGTGATGTTTAGCACACGCTCTTGTGAATATACCCCCAAATGCTCTACACTGATTAACTAAGATTCAGCATTGCAGGTGTGTCACTTTTTTGGTGCAGCCCGAATGCAAAATCCATTCAGGGCTTTGCGAAGTCGCCCATATTTCAATTTATGTGGCTTTGCCTGGTTTTGTATAAAAAAAAATTGAAACACTAGGCATAACATAGTGCTGCCTTGTGTTAAGTTGCGTCAAGTAGCCGTTGCATGAGTGGTGCATGGATATTTTGATGCAAACTAATCTTTACGAAGACTTGTAAACTTGGGTTTGCGCAAAAACAGTGGGGCAGATTTACAAGCCCCTTGAGCCACCTTTGCGTCACTTTTCCCATGTTAAAAGTGACACAAAAGTGGCGCAAGGGGCTTGTAAATCTGCCCCAGTGTGCCTACTTGAGCCTACAATAACAAGGAGAAATATCTTTTTTTCTCTTTGGTTTTCCTCTTTGCACATGTGCTGCACATATACAAAGAATAAATAGCTTCAAAGATAGTATTTGTGCAGAAAGGCATCCATCCCGGCACAAAATGTATCCTGACTACAACACAGGCACCCATGGGATTTGATGCAGTGGTGCCTACATTTTCCCTTGGATCCACAATTGCAAAAGCACTAGGAGACAGCAGAACTGTGCCATATCTTTTAAAATATGGCACAGTTCTGCTCTCTTCCATTCATGTGACGCAGGGCAGCAACTTCACTGGTGTTTGAAATTCAGAAAAATAAAATACCCAAAAATGCTCAAGTAAAAGAGAAACATTAAGGAATTTAAATATCAGATTGGTTAATATATAATCAAGTTCACCCGCTGGTGTGACAGCAGAGCTGAGAAGTGTTGTGAGCCATGATGTATGTGAGATCCTGCCTTAGTGTGTTTACGGAACTAAGTGGGTGCTCAAATATGTTGTAGTGTTCTGAATGAGCTTGCAGCTCCTCCTTAAGTCTGTCTTCACGGTGCGTTAGCGTACATGGGTCTGTGCATGCATACAAAACAGAAGTCTGACACTGGAAGGCAGGAAGGTTAGCAATAAATAGAATATCAGAAGAGCTTGAACAGTTCATGTCAGTTGCACTCTTTTAATTTCTTAATTGTTCTTCATAGTCATTTGCAGGATGCAACACAATTACAATAGTACAACATCCCATTAAGCTGATTGTTAATGAATTTAAATTAGGTCTCATAAACCACTGTTTAATTCCTCAATAATTGAGCTGCACATGAAGTGCACATCAAACTTAGTAGCAAGCAGCTCAGCAAATCAACAAACCTGAAGAGGTTTTTGCTGTTTTCTTACGCTCATATCATTCTGCAGTATTTAGACTCATAAACATATCACACACTACAGCATAGAAAGAATTGCGTTGACCATATAGTAGATCTAAGGGCCCAATTCAGAAAGAAAGTTAAACCAAAAGTCTAACTGTACTACTTTTCGGTATTCACAAAAGTGACAAATTACGTTTTGAGTGCAGACTGACCAAAAGCCTTTGGAGGAACGCTTTGGGAAAATAGGCCTGGACTGCATTTCATCTCGGATTTAAAAATCGCAGGTGGCGCTTCAGGATTTTCAATTTGTTGTCTCCTATTTAGAAGGGATTAACAATAAAATTGCAGATTGTCCGTCTAGATTGGCAGTGGATTCTTGAAACAGGAAGGATGAAGAAAGCAGTGGTAGAAGGATGACGAAGTCAAAGCTTGCAATGTCATGCAGGGTTGAACGTCAGAGAGTAAATAGGGCATGACATGGAAGGAGAGATGTCTGACATAATAGCAGAACAACAAATATTGTGACACACAAATATAGAGCTAAAAATATTGTATACCTTTGCTTATAATAGTAAGTATAAAAATAATGTTGACACTAATATTGTCTTTCATTAATATATATAATTAAAAATAGAAATTCTAAAATATTCTAACAAATAAAATGAATATATGGTAAAATAAATAACAGTAAATATTTTAAAATACAGATAAATCTGTACTCCTATTAAACCTCACACACATATACGTGTTTATATATACACATATATAATGTAACACTATTAATGAAAAAAGAAGTACAAAACATTAAACTAAATTGAAAAATTAATTAAATATAAAACTATAAAATAAAAAAATGACAAAAATAAAAAAAATATATAAACACATAATACAAACTTAATCAATCAAACTGATAATACTAATATATATATATATGTTAACAATTAAAAAATAAGGGGCCGATTACAATGGCGAGCGTACCGAGTCTGCCCACCATTGATGTGGTGATTGGGACCGCCCGTCTGTATGGCGGCAGTCCAGCACGTGCACTTACGATACGACCGCCACCATGGCGGTTGCATCTTGCATGTTTACCATTGCGGTGGGTGCTGCTGGCTACGGCACCTGCTGCAACAGTAAAAATGCATTTAGTGCCTTTCCCTGCACTACGTGGCAGGCACCACGCTGTGCCTGCCACTCAGTGCAGAGAAATGCAGGGGGGTACCATGGGTACCTCCCAGTGCACCACCACATCCCCCCAACACAAGGGGGTCCGCAACGGGTCCCAGAATCCATTTCCGCTTGTCTTTTCATGCCGGGATGACCGCAGCAAAATGACTGACGGAAAGGGATATCCTAATCCCTACGGCGGTGCTTGCAAGGCACCGTCACAATGAATCCCTATGTTTTGGTTCCGCAAGGCGGTTGGAAAAGGACTGCCTTGCGGAACAGTGGCGGGCAGTCTTTTCGACTGTTTTGCTTTACTGAGGATTCCCCCGCCATATTTGTCATCCTCGTCAGATGGTGGAGGGCCCATCACGGCATGGCTGGCTGGCCTTTCAACATCGTAATCGGCCCTTAAGTGTTTAAATTAGAAAATAAAAGATACACTGTACCCCCTCCAGTCTGTACAACAGTAGAGAAAGCATTGGACTTTGGAGCAATTAAATGTACTATTCCAACTCCAGTCTGTGCAGCAGTAGGCAAAGAATTTAACTTTGGTGGGGCTTAATTGACTATTTCCACTCCAGTCTGTGCAACAGAAGGGAAAGCATTGGACTTCGGAGAGGTCAAATTTTGTATTCCCACTCCAGTCTGTGAAACTGTAGGGAAAGTACTTTTCAAACACATAACATATTTTAATAACCCTATTACTTAACAAGAAATATGAGTCTTAATATAAAAATAATGAATATAAAAATAAAAAAACAATTAAACAATTTAATTAGTCATTAAACATGTTAACAAATAATTTTGAATAATTTTTTTTAATTAATGTATTATTTAATTTCCAAACTGTACTCCCACAAACCTAGCAACCCACACTTAAAATATAACTAAAATAAAGAAGTATAACAAAATTAACTTATTTTATAATCAATGAAATAATTATTAATAAATGAATAATGAATTGTTAATGAATTATTATTGAATTATCTTTCCACCCAATACCTCTACAAACACAACACCCTGCACCTAATACATAATTTAAAATATTCCGAAAACATATATCACCAAACGCCACACACCTGCCAATTTGAGCCGGTGCCTGCCTTGGTAGCAAGGAGCCACAAATCCAAGAAAAAGTTCAAACCATGAAGGAATGAGGCGGCACACCATCCAAATGAAGTGAGAGCTTCATTTGCTTACAAACAACGCGTTCAGCCGTGAAGGCCTTTGTCAAGTTACCCGGATGTGAGTGGGACGGCATTTTGAATACACAGAGAGCAACGTCATAATAGACATGAAGGAGTTACTAAATTTGTGCCTGTGATATATACAGACAAAAATAACACATTGATAAACGGTTCACCATAAATTATAAATGCATAAATTGCAAAGAATATATAATCAATACTGTTTTCAAAATTCTATGTTAATTTGTCCAACTACAGCATGTCGTCAAAAATATATATCTTGCGCGATTTCAATATGCGCCAAATAAATTTAAATGTGCTTGATGGGTTATATACACTACTGAAAATAATAACATGAGCCTCCCAGTACGTAAGGCTCTAAAAGCCGGAATGGACATCCTGACGGGGAAAAAAAACATGTTTCAGCATTTGGCGGATGCGGGAAAGTAAATCAGCACATTTTGCGGATGCAGCAGGGTAATTCATCACATTGACAGTGCACCTTTTTCATCTGATTCAATAAATACAAAAAATTCAAAACATTTATACTCAAATTAAGTACATAAGTGTTACAAAACGAGAAAAAAAAATAATAACATACGCAGGTTTTGTGTTGTCGACTGTTACTAAATTAACGAAGGCAACACTTTCATTATTGATACATCAGCCACATAAGGGTTCATATCAAACACATAAATGCCATTCTGTATTATAATGGGGACTGCTTGTTCCACTGTGTCATATGTGATGCCAAAGGGATGTTTTCGCATCTTACTACACACAATATTAACTCAACAGTAACTCTCTTCCCAAATCATATTTTTGTGTCTGTACCACTACGTACACTCGGGTTAAAGAAATATTTACAACCTTTCTCTAAAAGTCACAGAAAGTGTGAGTAAGTGAATTAGTGCTATGGATTGTAAGGTAATGAGGGGACTCACCAGGCACTATATAAATATGTGACCCTATAAATGTAGTGTTAAACATTGTAACACACAGTCCACTAACTATGGAAAATACTGGGTTCAGGACAAAATTGTCCATTATCAAACACCCAGACAAGACCCGGTGACTACCAGAATTTCGGGCAAATGTCATTTCCATTGCACCAGGGCCTATGTATTTCACGGTAATGGGCCATAGTTTCTCCCATGAGAGAAACAAAATATAAGACAAGTGTCTGATAAAGGGTTGTGCCCAAAGTCAAGTCAAAACCATTGTGATTGTGCAACCACTATATAATTGTTCTGAGACAGGAAAACCCTGACCCAAAATAAAAAAAGGAGAAAAAGGAAGAAACTAAGAAAAAAATGAAAACAGAAAGAGATTCCGTATATAAAATATGGACCACAGTCCATGGATATAGACATAGCAGGTTCACAGAAATGGACAATCAGAAGGGGCAGTGTGTTCATAGGTCAATATTTGTGTTTAATTCTTCCTCTCTATTAAGGCCAAAAGGCATTCTGGTGTTCAAATCAATAATATACCTCGATTCCAGGACTCACAATTGTTTCTCCCTGTCCCCACCAGGTATATGTTTGAATATTCTACCAATACCACAGAAGTTTAGCAATTTTTTGTCACTGTTATGTGAATTTTAGAAATGTTGTGCGATCGGGTAGGTGAATTCCATATTAGTAATCGCCCTTTGATGTTCAAGCATACGTTTTTTGAGCTGATATTTTTTTGTGCTCCCTATGTAACGCATGCTGCATGGACATTCTAGTTGGTATACCACATAATCTGTTGTGCAAGTAATGAATTTTTTAATTACTCTTTCCATGCCATCATGTGTTTTGAAGGTTTTGCAACTGGTGGTGTGTTTGCAGGCTTTGCAGGAATTGCACTAATAGAATCCCTCCTTTCTCTGTAACCAGGTTTCAGTGGGTTGTGTCTGATGGTAACTCTGAACCAATGTATCCTTAAGGGACATTGGTCGTCTGTACGTAATGGTTGGTGATTCTCCCATTATTTTGCCAATTACAGAGTCTGCTTTGACAAGGCCTTAATGTTTTTTTCATTAATGATCTAAGATTGCCAGATTTTAGATTATACGTAGTGATCATATGGGGATTGATGTTAGAGGTATCCCTGACTAATAAGACCTTTCGTTTACCAAAAAGGACCTCAACTTGAATGGTACTGCTCAGTTTGTCTGTGGCTTGTTTGAGTATTGTGCCAGAGTAACCACGCTGTTTAAATCTTTGGATCAAGTTGGCACTTTCCACATCATAACTTTTGTTGTTACTGCAGTTCCTACGTGCACGTGGCAGTTCCTCATAGGGGATGCTATTAATCAGCGAAGATGGATGATGGCTACGTGCATGTAATAGGGTATTACCTGCAGTCTCTTTTCTGAAAAGGGACGTCGTCAATTTATTCTGGTCTAGTGTGAATCTGATGTCTAAGAAGTCGAAGGATTTCCCACTAATGGAGTGTGTGAAACTCAGTTTCAAATTATTGACTGATAATACATCGATGAACTCAGTGGCCAGATCCAGACCACCATCCCAGATGATAAAGAGATCATGGGATATGCTCAGTATATTTTCCAAATGCATCAGTCCATACCACCTGTTCCTCCCACCAGCCGAGATAAAGATTAGCCAGGCTCATTTTTTTTAAATTAATGTATTATTTAATTTAATTCCCACACTGTACTCCCACAAACCTAGCAACCCACACTTAAAATATAACTAAAATAAAGAAGAATAACACAATTAACATATTTTATAATCAATGAAATAATTATTAATAAATTAATAATGAATTGTTAATTAATTATTATTTGTTTATCTTTCCACCAAATGCCTCTACAAACACAACACCCTGCACCTAATACATAATTTAAAATATATAACTATTAAATGTTTAACATAATTAATAATCAATGAAATAATCAATTAATTGTTCCTTTATTATTACTTAACTTTCCACCCTATATACCTTCAAATCCAACAATCCACACCTAAAATATAACTCAAAAAATATTATAATTACACAACTTACATAATTAAGAAGCAATTAAGTAATTAATTATTAAACAATTATTACCAAATTAACTTCCCACCATATACTCCTACAAACCTGATAACCTAAACCTAAAATAAAACTGAGCAAATATATTAAACACACAATTCGCATGATTAATAATCAATTAATATGTTAATTAATATTCAATTACTTTATAAACTTACCACCCTAAAATCTAACTTAAAAGTATAATGATTGCGCAATTTACAAAATTATCAATGAAATATTTGGAAATAGGTTAAAAATCAATTGTTAGTTAATTATACTTTATTTACTTCCTACCCTGTACCCCTTCAAACCTCACCACCCACTACACTATAAATCACTATAAACATTTAAATGAAAAATCATAAATCAATTAAAATTGCAAACCATATTTAAAAATATTGTCAGCAAATATACAAAAAAAATTGAACATATAAAATTCGTAGATGAGCAGATTACATAAAGAATAAAAGTACAACGATACATATTATATAACAAATTATAAATTGACAGTATGCATCTACTAATATTGTACACCTACATTGTTCAAGTACGTCCCTTTTGAGGGGAATATTTAGCCGAACAGATGACATCAGGGTGTGTCTAGACAGAGGGCCTACCCTCCACACTGAGATTTGCGGTTCATGGCAGCTTATGTGATGTGAAATATAGATCAAGGCTATTCCACGTGTGTCCAAGGGGGGGTTTCCATGGTAAATTTTGGAGAGCAATGTTGTCAGCGCCCCTAAGATGGGAGACCCAGTTTAGCCAGCCATTAAAAGACGATTTTTGTGTGTCCTTCCAGTTATTTAGGATAACCTTAACCGCTGCTGTCAGGAGCAGGTCCAATAGGGCACGATCCTTATCGTTTAATGAGTCCACCCTAAGGAAGCCGAATGTTAGCGTGGAGAGTTCCCTTTTAAGGGAACATGAGAATGGTTTAGAAATAAAGTTGAATACCCTGTTCCAAAAAGGTTTCACACATTTGCAGTATAGTATCAAAGGGGTTGTCACAGTTCGTGGAACACGACGCTTAGAACGGTTTGCTACCACCTTAATTTTATTTATCAAGGTCATATGTCCTTTTTATTGATTTTCATGTCAGTAATCTGTTTGTATTTGTTTTGGTATTTGTATTCATTTTTATGAAAACAACCAATAAAAACTTTGAACAAAAAAATTCATAGTAGAACTTAAAAAAATAAAGTTAATTAAAAAACAATATTTTTATAACTATGGGTATCATTCTGATTCTGCATGGGCAGACCGCCGACCGCTATCATGGCAGTCAGGGGACCGCCTGACAGGCAGTTGGTGGTAGGACCGCCGCATTACAATGCAAGAGTATGTGCTGCAGACATTGAAAAAAGGTGCTGTAGAAGTGGCCGTGGTTTGGAACACCTCCTGCATCTCCAAGCACAGTGCTGCATTGCACATGGTGCATGGAATTGTGTGGGGGGCACCTCATCTGCCACCAGGACCACTTTACTGTGGCCCACGAAGGGCGGGCCCTGTTTGGGGACCCCAAAATTCATTTCCGGCAGCCTGATCATGGCGGTCTATCCGACATGAAAGGGCTGTCGGAATGGGTATCTTAATCCCGATGGTGGTGCCTGCTATGATTCTGACCCCCCTTGTCAGGATCAGAGATCCTGTTTGAGGCTGCAGTCTTCCCTTCAACAGATTGTGGCCCAACTGCTGGTATCGTAATCCGGCAGTCAGACCAAAGGGCTGTCGGTCGGTCAGACCGTCACTAAAGGCCTGTCAATGGCGGTCCAACCAACATAAAAATCAGGCCTTGTATTATTGAAAACAATATTATGAACACAGATATTCTTGAGCAGAGAGATAAATACCTACAAATTCTATATTCTTGTCAACGATATTACTGCATCACGATATTTATGTGTCACAATATTTCAAAAATCATTATTACTGTATCTCAATATTTCTAAATCAATATTATGTTCAAACACCAGAAGGAGGTGAGGTTTTGAAACAAGTTTGTCAATTTGTTGTGACTGGAGACAAACGCTGTAAAATAGATGAAAGGTTTGCTGTCAGTGGTCAATGGTCTACTAACGAGATGGAGTAGATTGGTTCCACCCCATAGAGTCAGCAAACGCTTGCTACAACTGGATTATGAGGGACATCAGGAATTTGTCAAACAAAAGAAAGATTTAGATGTGTGTATTGGTGGCCAGGGATGGATATCATGATTGACTGACTGGGGAGGGAGTGCAGTGAGCGCAAAATGAGTGACAAGAACATGAAGGTGAAATCCTCCTCTATTTTTTGTCAGGAAAGACCTGATGAAGTTTGAGAGATAATTGGATTGGACATAGTTAGGCACACTAATGTAGGAAGATCTATCAAATATTTGTTTGTGGTCATGGATAGGCTGTTCAGGTAGGTGTGGCTAATGAGATTAACACTGCGGCGATCATCACATTTTTGACTGAAATTGTTTCAAGGGAAGGCAATGACAAAACTATGTTGACAGACAATGGGCTACAATTGACCTCAAAGGAAATGGAGAAGTTTTTGGTTGCTAGGGGCATGAGTGATAAAAAATGTTCCCTATATCTACAAGAAACAAATGGAAAGGTGGAGAGATTTAATAAGACATTAAACTGTACCATTCAAATTGCAGTGGCAATGATTGTATTCAAGCTGTCACAAGGTGGGTCGAGGAATATGGATTTACTCCTCACTCCACTATGGGTGTTAGCCCTTTTGTGATGTTCAAGAGACAAAAGCCACATAACTGAAAAAAATGTTAAAGTATTGATTGTCTGCAGCTTATTAGTTTTTAGACATAGGCATTCACATTCTGTCAGTGTATAATAAGTGAAGAATAATGCATACTAGTTGTTTGTCCTGATGCATGCCAGGCCCTTTGTCCATCCAAAGCAATAAATAAATAATACCATACCCTTATTTGTCTCTTTGATAGTGTTAAGGTAACTGTTATTTGTAAACTCATCTGTAACATTGTTTTTGACATTTGAAAATACATCTATCATATCAAAGGTAAGGTCATGAGTACTACGTTCAATGTGTGATTTATGGTTTATAGAGCTCACCATAAATAGGGAAATTAAGTGTTTTTTGTTTTAATTTGTAACCAGAACTGTTTTCTTTAACTGTGTTTTTCTTTAGCACTGTATATGTATTACTATACCCACAGAAGACTGAACATGCTATAAGGTTGCCAGTTTTCATGTGAATATGTTGAAGAATGTCACAGTCGTTAACAAAGTAACACTTTGTGACTCGCCTTTTAACAGTGCCCCTCTTGACGAGTCAGCACAAATTAAAAAATACAAACAGTAAACTAAACATGATAAGCATCTGTCAAATTCGGTTGGAATTTAAATGTTGCTAAATTCATAGGCAAATTAATAAGCACCCTTTCTACTGTCAAGATATCTCTATGATTCAATGCCTAGAAGTCTGCCACCTACGTAACATACTTCATACCAAGCATAAACACTCTTCTGAGTAAAGATCCACCTTAATGACACTTTGGCGTAATTCTGTTAAGTATTTCTTTATGTAGCAGAAATTAAAGATTCCTAGGGGAATTAAAAAGGGAAATGTCAGCCTTTTGTCCTCCCTTTATTTCACCACTACCTTGTCAAAGTACATGGAATGTGCCACTCCTAATTGGATGAACTTTTAAGAAGATTTCATGCAGATGCTCTGAATGGCACCGTTGTTGTTCAGAAAACAAAGATCAAAAAACAATTTATATATTTACATATATATAACACAGTGACTCCAGCCACTGTGCAGTTATAGTTAAGTCAGAGTTTTTATAGGAAGAGTGTTAATTTGTTTTGCTAAGAACTTTGGCGCCATTTGGAGAATCTTCACAAAACATTCCAAAAAAGTAGTTTATCTACTGCAGCTCCATCATCTAAAGCTTTAGCTGATTCGCGCAGTGTGCAAGGTTTGACAAAAGGACAATCCCAAAATGCATTTTTCTTTTGCAATTTCCCATAGGAATTTTTGAAAGTGATACAGAAAAACAGCTGAAGAGAATAACATCAAATTTGGCAGATAGTTTGATTTTTATTCAGAAAGCATGCTTTTTGTGATTTGCAGTTAATCTGTTCAGCCGTTTTTGAGAAATTAAACTTCAAAATATAGTGACAGCTGTACAATTGGTTCTGTGGATGTACCTCGAATTTAACAAAAAAGAGCATTCTGAGGGCTTATTTACCTATTGACTCTTTCTGTTTTGAAGAACCAGAACCAATCCCGTGGTATCAAGCAATTTTATTGTCCGGCAGCAAAATCAACAGAAATGTTATGCCCACCCTTTTAGGACTTGGGAGCTTCATCCCTGTGTCCTGAGTTTAAGGTACAATAGGGTAAGCAAGGTTACCCTGCCCCCCAGGCCTTCTGATGGGAGGGTTCCCAGGGGGATGCCCCTGGAGGGTAAAGGTTTTGAACATTGTGCCACAGGAACTCTAATACTCCTGAGGGACTAAAATAGGCCTCTGGGGAGGAACTACAGGAGTACTGCAGGACTCAGGACAGCACCAATTTAAAAAACGGAGTTTGTACTGTTCCAAGGTACATTGGAGTGCAGCTTCTGCACTTTGTACTGCATGAGTAGGGAGGTACTGCAATTTCTTTTAAAGGTGGAAAATTAGTAGTCAGTGTTTGTGCAGTTTTGCACAACCCTGAGGGATAGGTAGCAATGGGTGGCTGGCTGCCCACAGAGGGGTTTAGCAAAGGGACTGGCCATAGACCATGAGAAGCTATGTTTCACAGCAGAATTTATTTTTACTTTTATTTGATTTAAAAAAGGTTTTGTGGTGGGTGGCCTGTAGTTCCGTAGGGGACTATTTATTTTTTGCATGTAGTTGTTCACCTTTAGTAAAGGAAAAATGTTGCAGAGGTTAGTAAATGTTATCCATGTTTTTTTTTAATACAGTTGCAATATAATTTTAATTCACTATGTGGCCTAGTCTGCCAAACGGCTTCCTAGCCAGAAGGGCCAGTACTAGTCATGGGTGGATGAAACAAGCATTGCCTGTGCCCCTTTTTCTTTAAATAAATGCAAATCTTTCCACCTTTTGGCTGCGGAGGCAGACATGTCATGGAAAATACGACATAATGGGACATCCGAGTAGGTAAACTGTCGCTGCTTTATGAACTTAGATAGAATTTGTTCCTTGACCCTGTAATCCCCCAAATTAACAAGGATTGTCCACAGGAATTATGTGTTAAGAGGAAGATGCACAGGCACCCGATGGGCCCTCATGAGAGTCAGATCCCCATTATATTCCGGGACTAAATTATTTTTTATGAAAGAGTCGACACATTGTAGTGTCTGCTACCCCTCGAGGCCTTCCAGCATACCGAGGATGCGAAGATTAGAGCATCTAGAGTGATTCTCCAATTCCTCCAGTTTGTACTCCATTGTAGATTTTCGGCTCTGATAAGTGGTGCCTTTATCATTCATAATAGAAACTTGATCCTCCAACTGCAAGATCCTAGTCTCTGAATCATGAATTTGTTCCGGGACCCAAGCCATGTTTTTAGTGAGGCGGGGTGGATGGCAGCAATTTCTGTGGATTGAGAGACTTTGAGCTCTCTAATCTCCTCCAGATTTAAGTTGAGCAGGTTCTTGGCATCCTATTATGCTGCAGATGCTACAGAAGATACAGTGTTATCAGGTACTGCCTGCCTAACATCTTCAGGAGTGGATAATCCAGATAGGCTCCGTCCGGGAGATGGCAAGAGTTGTACTAGAGGTCTTGAAAGGACACTACTGCCACCACCAAGAGATATACCCTTAATGGAGTCAGGAGGCTGTTCAGCTGTTGGTGGAACACTCTCCGGCCCCTGTGCGCCAGATGACAATCCAGGTTTAGCTTTGAAGATTAGAGGGTATTTTTTAAGTGCCTTGAATTTCCCAGCATCAGCGTCGCCCCCAGAAGTTATCGCCTCTGGATCCACCACAATTTGTGCAGTTGAGGGCCCAGCTCCATGTTGTTGTTGACTATGTGGCACTGGCTGGCAGACATTTTGTTTATCCAGCCAGTGTGCCTTTGCCATAGGCTTGTTTAGAAGGATGATACATCAGTTTAATAATATATTTGAGGAAAATTTCACTTATTGTTAATTTGTGTTATTTAAATTTTTCTGTAAATGTATTTTTAAAATTTTTAGATTTTTCATGTTTCATTTGATTTTTAAATTATATATACATATATATATATATATATTTGTTAATGTAATTTTACTTTTTTAATTGATTTTTTCAAAAATGTTTTGTAAATTATTTGTTTCCGTTTTGTCTCCGTCGATCCCTTGTCCATCCACCCTAGGTGCACAGTATTCAGTTTTTAAGTATATAATTCAGTTTCTTCTATATTCCCCGCCATAGGCGCACACTAACCTCAATTTGTAAAAAGATTACTACTCAATTTACCCATTTATTTCCCTGAGTGCCACAGGTGTCTCTTTTAGACTATATGGACATATACGAAAGAGCTCTATCGTTCTGTATATTGTGTGCTATTCTGATGGGGAATTATGGTATGGTTGTGTGGTTTGACTTCAAAGGGGTTACCTAAGATAACAAAACAACCACACTAATACTGCCTTTGTCTGGCAAACAATGCTACGTTTCTTTTTTTTTTTTTTTTGTTTTTTTTGTCCTCATCTCACCTATAAACTGCTAGCAGGACATAACCGGTCAGTTTTAATAATGGGGCGCCCTCCGACCGCCTGCCATTGTTTAGGTTATCCAACCAATCCCCTTTTGTCGTCCGGGATTTAGGTGTTAATCATAGGACCATGGTATTTATCGACCATTAGCAACTGCAGAATGGAATCAACAGAGTCTCAATTCCTGGCCCAGACGAACAAAGGGTGCCCAAAGTGAAGGAAGGCTAGGGCTGGAACTCATAACATCTAACCGGGCCATAGCCAGTGCTGATTTTAACCAGTCTTCTACTATCGGGGGGAGGGGGTCTTTCCACCTGAAACATATCTCCCTTCGGGCCAGCAAAATCAAACATAATAACAGCCCTCTGAGTGGTTGAGCCAAACCGGCAGTGGACACCTGGTCGTTGGCAAAAAAGATCAGAGAGCCGTTCAACACGATATTTATTCCGAAGGTCATACATAAGTATCTGCACACCCCTTCCCAGTATTTTCCTAATTCAGCGCATTCAAAAAAGATGTGTACGTCGTTGGCTTTAGGGAGCGAGCACCTGGGGCATCTCGGCTCCGGGTCTGGGGCAAATTTCGAGATCTTCTCCGGAGTATAATAAATTCGATTAGAAACAAAAAAGTGATTTCTCTTCAGACTGGCAGATTTTGTGTATTTATAAAGCAGGGTCATGGAGGGTTCCAGGAGGCTCCCAATATCCGGTTCAAAAGGAGAGTCATTCCAGGCTGAAACCTGATGAGGAATACCAACGTCATCTGCGTTGATCAGGAGCCTGTACCAGATAGAGTTTTCCTTCTTAAGATGTTGAATGTTCTTGAGAGCATCTTCCACCTCACCATTTCCCCTTAGATTCTCCTTCTCCGTTTCAAACCATGATTTTAGTTGAATAAACTTGAACCTCGAGAACCCCGAGCCTATTCTTGCTTTCAATACCTCCCAAGGATGTATGCCATTTTCATCCCCCAACTCAGACCAAGTCACGACCCCGGCTCTTTTAATTGGGAGTGCCATACTATCCTGGAGGCAGGGAGGGGTCCCCGGAGAGTCCCAGATCGGTGCCTGATCGGAGTAGTAACCTATCCCACATTTGGAGCGGATGAAATACCAGACCTCCAAGGCATTTTTGATCACCTTCAACCTTACTCGTTTTTTGGGGAGCCAAACTTGTAAAGAAACCCTGCTTTATTCCCCCCGCCTTCAGTGCTGACCGACTCCCCCAGCAACTTACCCCAGGCACATGCAGTTGGTACCCCTAAAAGCATCCTGATAGCCTTAAATTGAAAGGCAACCAGATAGCAGCGGATATCTGGAAGGGCCAATCCCCCTTTAGCTAGGCGGCGCCTCAATTTTTTCCAAGATAGCCTAACGCCCTTCTCACCCCAGATGAAACTCCCGATTTTACTTTGCGCCTTTGAGATAGAGTGTTTAGGGAAACCTAGAGGAACCGCGTTGAACAAGTACGTTAATTTCGGGAGGATAGTCATTTTAACTAAATTCACCTTCCCGAAGATGGTCAAGGGGAGGTTCCTCCACCTTGCAAACAGCTGGTCAATTTCATTTATTATTTTCCCTATATTAATAGATGGAATTTTCCCCAGATCTTTCACTATAACTATACCAAGATATTTAAATGTATTGCTGGTAACCCCACTCCACTGATCTGTGTTCCAACACATAACCTCCGTCTTCGTGGGGTTAGCCAGATATCCTGAGATTGCTCCAAAATCTTCCAACAGAACCCCGACCTTTGGCAGTGTTATCTTGGGGTCATCTGTGTAGATGATTATGTCATCCGCATATAAAGCGATTTTAGAGCGATATTGCTGTGTCTTAAACGGAGGTATGGTCTCATCTAGCCTTATAGCCTGGGCAAGAGGCTCAATGTAGAGGTCGAACAGCAAAGGGGAAATAGGGCAACCCTGCCGGGTCCCTCTTTGGATAGTGAAACTGGGAGTAAGTACACCGTTGATAAGGATCTTAGCTGAAGCATCCTGATAGCACCCTCTCAGAGTGTGAATAAAGATTGGGCCCAATCCCATCTCCTCCAACACCTCCCAGAGGTAGACCCAACAATGCTACGTTTCATACAAATGCTTGCTTGCTTTTAGGTGCACAAGAGACATGAACTGCAGTAGTGCCCAACAGATGTCCTGTGCAGTCACATATCAGTTCTCCAATCAGTTCCACTTGTGCGGCTAGGTGCAACTACAAACTGAGAGCTTTAAAATGTCCCCAAAGAAAAATGCTTCCAAGAAAGTGGTCAGTGAGAAGAAGCAGCTTCACCAAAGTGGCATGTCGCCTCAAATCTTTTTTGGACCACAACGTTGTGTGCCTGCCACACGGGACTCAGGGGAGCAAACCATGAGCAGCACTCCTGCCTCCACAGCAGCACCTCAAACTAGGCCCAGGACCATGCATGTCAGTGAGGCAGCTACTGCAATCATGTCGAAGCCGATAAGTAAAGTACATAATTGTTTCAGGAAACAGAGCCAAGTGGACAGCAGATGCAGAGAGCAATATTACATTTTCCTGATGGAGCAGAACAGGAGGTTGAGCTTCCTTCCAAGAACCTTCTCTTTTAGAATCATTGGCTCCAAGAACTCCAACAAGGAAAAGTAAGGTTACCACACCACCATCTTCTCTAGGAACCATTTCTGATGATGATAGTGACATGGAGTGGATCACGGCAGAGTCCAGGAGACAACAGGATATGCAAGGGAAAAAAATGTTACTGAAAGACTTATACTTATGGACACGGATGATAACGACAAGACAGTCATTTTGGAAGGTGGCACAGAGGAGTCTGACATTGCTATTCAACCTGATCAGAGGGATGTGGCACAAGTAGCATCGCCAGCTCTCATATTTACAAATCCCCAGCTGAGACCTTCACCAAACCGTACCTCAGGAGAAGCACGGAGGCAATTGATGACATGCCCACTTACCTCCAGTTACTTCTCCCCTGTTTTGGGCTGTTTTACGGTTAGCAAAGAGGGGAGCACACTGCTGTAAGTAGCATTTCCCACATGAATGTTGGTCAAGGTAAGTCTGGTACACATTATAGTACTGGAGGCCAAACAACCCATATAAAATGCCACTACTTGATCAACTCTACAAATAAAATCTGCCCACTTTCATTGCTTTTTTTGAAGGGTATGTTTCAAAATACAAGAGGTGGATTGTAGACTAAGCCTGAGACCTGGAAGAAAAATGTTTGGAACTTAGAATCCCACTCCACAGTTCTGGAGGGCTGCTTTCAACTTCCTGAGATGGCAGTGTTCTCTGACAGCAGTCAACAATCTAAAAATACAAAGGTATGCTGTTCCTAAGAAGGCTGTCAATGGTTATGGAGATGTATGAGTCAGGAGGAGATTCCTCCTTCAGGAAAGAGACCCTCACACATCCGGCAGACTAGCTGTCATATATCGTCAGCATGTGGCCCAGATGTCATGTTTCATCATAAGGTCTGCTCCGAATCGGGGCGGCGCTGCAATCCCCGATCGGCGACCTTAATGGCGCCTTTTAGTGGAGATCTTTATTCCATTCATTGCCGGTTGGTGAGTGCAGGTGAGGGCCCTACTGTGAAGTGCGTGTGAGACTAAGTGTGTTAAAAGTAAGTAGTGGAGATCCTAAATAACAAATTTTAATAAGGGAGGTCCCACTCTTAATTAAAAACAACAACATGCGTAATCTTCCAGTGAAGGTGTCTGAATTACGCTCTAGTGAATAGTGGTCAACATGTTTCTTGCATCGGTCAAATTGACCGCAATTCTTCAGGACCAAAAAGTTCACACACTTATTGGTAGTGGTAGCAACTAATACTTACCACTGATACAGCACCCTAATAAGTGGTTACTTTGAAATCTAAGATAATTACGCCTGTATAAAGAAAAGAAAACAGGGGGACAAACATACAAGTCACATAAACATATTTGCTACGAACAATCTTAAGTCAAATCGCCTTATTTACTGCACCCACAAAGTGTCATGCAGTGTTTGTGATGTGAGGGTACATAGTATGACACAGAGTGGCAAACAAACTTCTTAGTGGCTAAAGTAAAAAGTTACTTTTGTCTGGTATGCGCTACTGCAGAAATGGTGTATATTGAGATATTAATACATAATAGATGTAAAAATAGAGAGAAACCTGATCGGTAAGTACAACTCACCCTGATATTAAAGGCGTCAGGTTCCAGCGAGGAGGCGCTGAGCAATAACATTGAATAGTGCAGTGTTCTGTTGACACAAAACCCAGGATAAGGAATGCATTTACATGCATCTAATATGTGTATCGTTGACTTACACATTGTTGTCCTGAAATAGCAGTTCTCCCGAGACTATTTAACTGAACAATAATATTCAAGTCCCGCCCAAGGGGGAATCTAAGTCTCATTTGGATATCTTAAAGATAATGAGATATCAATCGAAATAATCGTTTTATCAAGACTGGATTGTCATACCAACCGGGCTATTACCCTGTCCTCAGTCAAAGATAGTATGAAAGTAGACGGAGTCCGCGGTGCCCCAAAGATAGTGGTATTTACTCACGACAGTCCGCGATGTGGGATGCCTCAACTCCTACCCTTTGTCCGCGCCAGCTCGGTGGACAACACTGGTCACTGGCGGGGGGAATACATAAGGGCCGGGAGCCAATCAGCGGTGTGAGCTCATCTGCAAACGCCCAGGAGGAGTAGTGTGCGGGGTGTATTACCGCTGTGATAGGCTCTAGTATATCCGGTGAAGTAGTAGTGAGTCATAGAGAATATGACGTCGACGTCCTATCAACGCTCGGGGACGCGAGTGTAAACCAATTGGTAATGGTTTCTTGGTCCTGTCTCGTGGCAACAGTCACTTAGCAACAGGGTGACGTGACTGAAAAATCAACATTCAAGAAACCAGCTGTTCAAAGATAATCTGCAGAGCGTTGTACTTCTGCAGGTTCCACAAATATCGATAAAGTTAGTTATACGGGTTCAGTCAACAATGCCATCAACCAGAACACTAGCAAAAACAGTAACAGAAGGACCAGACCCAATTTCTGCATGGTTTTGGTTTCAATCTGCAGGGCTTAAGTCCAGTGCAGAGACAATTGCAAAAGAGGACGAGCAAATGGCAGCACCAATGACCATCCTCAGGATGTACCAGGATTATCTGGATGATCCAAAAGAGGACTATGTGAATCATTGATGTATTGGAATAGGAAGATGCTCCAGTGGCCTGAGCTCAGCAGGCTGGCAATAAAGTTACTGGCTTGTCCAGTAGCCGGTAATCTTATGATTTTGTGTTCAGTACAGCTGGTGCTGTTGTTACAGTGAAAAGGACTAGTCTCTCACCCGAAATGTGGAGAGATTGACTATGATCAAAATAAACCAACGTTTCATACCACACAATTACACCGTTCCAGAAACAGCACAGGTGGAGGAGGAGGAGTATTGGTCAAGATCAAGCGTGTTAGCTGACAATTTCTGGGCAAACAACCTGAGTACTCCACTTCCCAGACTGAGTAAGCCAGTGACCCCATAAAGCCTTTTAAGTATTTCTTGTTGAACTTTGTAAAAAAAGTAGCCAGTGGAACATTATTATTTTTATGTCAGATTTATGCTGTCCCACCATTTTTTAGTCACCTATATTGCCCGATTGCATTTTGACCAGTGTGCATTGAAGAAACCCCGACAATTCCTTCATGACATTGGAGACAAGTCCTGCCCCCCTTGCACGCATATTGCCTATCCCTTTTTGCACCATTTAGGACTCGTAGGTCTGCCCCAGAAGATCATTGATTTATAAGAGTGGCAATACCAAATTGCAATGGGTTGCCTGCTTCAAAGTTGAATACCATGCTTGGGTTGAGAGAGGTAACTACAACTATTTCAATGGTGAGTGAGTGATGATGCCTGAGGACTCATGTGATGGTAGACAATGACAGAGGGTGTTTAACGGTAATGTGGGAACTTGCTTGAGATTATTGTTTTGTAATATTTGGGGTGATAATTTTTCTCCCTGGAGGTGAATGGCCTTTACAAACATACTTAATTGTTTAACCTGTTCAGTCCACTCCTATGTTCCTTCTATTTGTTTTCTTATCTAGGATGGCTACCCTAGACAGTCATTTATTTTACAAGACTGTCAAATTCCAATCTTTTGTTTGCATCAAAGGGGAGATAGTGTACCTACCACTGTGCTTGGACTGGAACATGTAACCATTGCACCAATCAGTGATATGATTATCGAGTGATAGTGAGTGATGATTGATGATTCATAGGTGGAAGACCTTGAGGTAGGGTGTTGAACTGTAATATGGGAGCTTGTTTGAGTTGATTGATTTGCAATGTTTGAGGTCTGAGTGATGGGCGATAATTTTTTTCCTGATGTTGATTGGTCTTTCACACTTAGCCAGATTTACTTGCAGAGTCCTTTCCTTTTTTCTGGTTTGTCTGACACCAGAACAGTCACTTAAGTTAAAAAACAAAAACCCTATATAAAAGACTGCAATTCTTGTTCTTCAACAGCAGTGGACTACAGGTACATGTTGCTAGGGTCATGACTGGTCTTGGATGGAGTTACTCGGTGTCAGGAGGAGATTGGAAGAACTCAGGGCCGGAGCTGTGGGACTTTCTCATCAACAGCCAGAAGCAAGACGTTATTCACCGCAAATGTAAACCAAGAGTCTGAGGCCTAGTAGTTAGTTATATGGAATGAAGAGAGGTGAGTTTATTTGTGAAATGCTGCTATGTGTGTGCATGCGTATGTTTGTTGAACTGGTGTCAAAAAAGAAACTCTGAGTTCTCCTTTTGTTTGTTGCTCTGTCTCTGATTCTTCTTTATACCCTTCCCATGAAGGTTACTTTCCTTCTGTCCTTCTCCTTGACTCAAAAATGCAGTTTCTATTTTACAATACTCAGGCCTTCTACTCTCCTGCACAAATAAACAGTGAAAGATGAGCTCAGCACTTCTGCTTACCTACCAGACCTATCTAGACAATCTCCCAAGTGTGATGGACATTCCAGGGGAGAATGCAGATGCACCACCTAATTTTTCAAAATAGTATCATGTTACTTTTAACAATCATATTTGGAGAACTGGGTTGGTGGGTTCACTCTCAACCTAGAAAACAGAACATTTAGATATCTGGTCACTTGGGTTTCGGGTGCATAAGGACTGGTTGCAATGCATTTAACTATACTCTGCTATACTTATTCCTTTGTTTCCTTCCACAACAGATTGATGACAAATGATGTGCTGCTCATTGCCCAGGTTGATGTGGTCCTTGTGTAGTGTTTGTCTTTCCCCAAATCCCCTTTACCATCCATTTCTCAAACCCCTAACACTCTTCATCCGGGCTGTTTGATTTATTGAGGTGTGGCTTCATTTGGGGGGATGTGGTGAAAGCAACACCAACTCACTGCAGGATCTTCAAAGCAATAGCCCTCACTGGCCCCATTTACCCACCCACACATAAAAAGTGATCCATATTTTAGGTGTAGATCAAAGAACATCGTCAGCATCATCATTCAGGCATTGTGTTGCATAACTGCAAACGCCTAACCTAAGCTTGTCCACTGCAGACTTTGAGTCCATTTTTTTATGACTCGAGGATCTCGCAAGTGTCTAGTAGTAGCTCTCTATTTCTACTATTGCTATTTTTGTTATTTTATCACTATCAGTAATTCTTGTTGTATCATCATGTAGTAGTATGGTGTCAATTCTTTTTAAAGCATTGATTTAACCCACTAACTCAGTGTTTTTATTTTCATGTATTTGCCTGCGATGGATAATCCTTCCGATTAATCCTACAGTTGGAGCTCACTTGGGTGGCAGTGGGCCGCGCTTGTGAAGTTGTGATGCCGACCCTGGTATTGCTTCATCTTTATTCAAGTAAGACAACTATGGAGTGATGTGAACTAGTTAAGTTAGTAATTAAGCAACTAACTGCTACTACAAGTAATCCTTTAAGCAGTTTGTTGTAGACAATATAGGTCATTGCAGCATCCCCCTTAATAGTCAAGATAGTTAGAGAGGTATAACTCTATAACTAAGAGGTACACTCTTACAATAAACAGGCTGCATAAACACCGAATGCAGCAGTGCAAAGTAAATGCAAAAGAAATTACGTAAGGCATATCTTTTGATAAAATATTGCTTTCTTTTTATTTTATTACAAACAAATCCAACCTCTCCACCTAAACAACATGTCCACCCCTCTTCCCAAACAAATTGACCCAAGCCCCAATGACCCAAAATCTGAAATCTCCAAAGAATTTAGGAACCGGTCCCAACTCCTTTCCCACCCTCTCCACCCACAAGTCCCTCCCACCAAAACAAAACATTAAAAAAGGGCTAAAAGAGGGCATTCTGTATTTGGGTCTGTAGGTGGTCCAAGCTCTGCTCCATCGTAATGAGCCGTCTCTCCGTGGTGCTGAAGAATCCACCACAGCAATGGCCAGCTGTTGTCAGGGTGCGTGGGTTGGCAGCAGTTGATATCAGCTGGCGCTGGTGATGGGATGGCTGGGAGGCTGGAGACTGCAAGGGGCTAGCTGCAATGGGGGCCACCTGAGAAGCATCTACTTCATCGTCCTCCTCTTCCAGAACCATCAGCAGCCAGTATTCCTATATAATGCGGTGCATACTCTGATGCTGCAGACAGGCCACTATCTTTGCCTGTTGGGATTTGGTGCTATGGGGGGACCACCAGGAGTAGCTATATTGAGAAAAACAAAAAGACAAAATGTAAATATTGCTCTGTGCAAACAATTGTTTGAAATTAGTGGATGGCACAGGAGCAGTACATTTCTGGTACCCTAGGGCTATTTGAATTTAATATGATTATGATTAGGAGAGTCAGAAGACCAATTTTATCTTTTATCCACACATGCCTCACATAAGAAGCACTGACTGTGTGGCAGAAAAGTCTTAAGGCAGAAAAACACGGATTAAAAAACACAGTGATTGATTTTTTCTTCTTCAAGTGACTATAAACAGACACTTCGAGTGAAAAAATAAATGACCTCTCATTAATGAGTCCGGCATTATGCACTAAAGAGTGCAAGTTGTGTGTTGTACTAAAATAAGGAAGCCAGTGCGTCGGACATTTTGCCACTGTTATTTCTATTGTTAATTCCAATGGCCCTGCTCTGCTCCAAATGGATTTCTCTTTCTTCCCTGACTCTAGAGAGGCAGATGAATAATAAGATACTACATCACAGACCTCATGTATGAAATGCGGATATTAATTATCCTGTCTCTGTAACTAGACGTTGGAGAAAATGATGTGCTGCACTACAGGGAAAGGACTGAGCTTTATAGATGGTTTAATTAATTGCAAATTCATTCGCTGGGCAGTAAGTAAGGAGAGTTAACTTGACTTACGTCCTGCAGGGCAGAGTGGAGGGATTAGGTGGGTAGAGTAGAGCTTTTGATATAGAAGATAGGGGTCACTACACTGATCATCGATTTGTCATCTTTGGCTTATTTAGTCACAGTAGTCGACAGTTAAAATGGAAAAATCGGAGCAGGTGCAAAATAAATATGTTATGGAAACTATGAAATATTTATATCACTTCAATTCATATGGTTATAAAATCAAACGTGGGACATGCCAAGAATGGATTTTCCAATTTGTTGGTAGGCTGGGATTGAAGAACTTAAGAAAAAATAAAGACGTGAAGTACCAAGAGGTGACGAGTGGAAGAAGAGAAACACACCTTGTGCGTTTGGTTTGCAATGCATTGAAAACTTAGTAAATGCCATATTAACTGAATCAAATGCACAATAGACAGCCAACACTACAGTCACAAATTGAACCATACTGCACTTTGGTCATAAGTGGTAAAATGCCATGTGCATGGAGGTGATGAATGATGGGTGGGATACATCTGGCTCACCTAACAAATACAGTAAGAGTAGTCAAATAATTGAAAAAATACCCCCACTTTGAACTATAGCTTTGGTAACTCTACATAAACAAAGTAGGTGAGCAGCATGCCTCTTTCCATGAGAAGAGCTGCCTTGGTTATTCATCCAAGCAATTCAAACATTCATTCCTCCTTACATTCTAATTCACCCATAGCCGCCATGATTAAACTTTACTTACTCTCTTTCACTAAAATTTCAAACCATTTTCCAGCCATTCATTATTCACCCTTTCTTCCAACAATCCTTTGCCTATTCATCCCTTACCCACCCATGCACTGTTTCACCCACCCACCCTTTCACTCATTTACCATTTTCCTTTCTTTGAGCCTTCCACTCTTTCACGTTTTCCACAAGCCATCAATGCTCATTATGTGAGATTCTAGTGAGTTAAAGATAGAAGAGGTCATTATTACTCAACCACTCCTGTAGCTCTTAAAGCTGGGGGGTTCACGGTTATGAATTGATGATGCCCTAGGTACTAGCCAGTGAGTAGAATAGTAATTATCAATAAGCACGCAATTATGCGACTTACCAGTGCCCGTCCCTGCCACTGCTTCTCCCAGGTGTCACTGGTTGTTTGTGTGGCTAGAATAAAATGTTATACATATTTTAAATGTCAGATACGCCACCCCTTAATTTTTCAATCAAAAAATACAACCACAACATCACTATAGTTTGGTTAGCACTGCAGTAACTTCTAACCAAACTGTCGCTATGGGCATATGGTTGGTTCACAATGTTAGACAAACCAGGAATAAAATAATGGCCAATGAAAGACAATGGGAGTGTGACCTAATACTTTTTTCCGAGCAATGCTGCACTGTCAAGGAAAACTACTGATATACTGTATAAATGAATGACACAGCACACAGCATTGAGGGTCAATGTTAGAGCATGAGCACCAATAAGAAAGCGTTCTGAACAAATATTCATGGTGAATATTATTTGTAATACTAGCTTACTTGGGCCTGCCATGAACACAGTAGATAGTAGAGTACCAAGAATATTTAATTCTTAGTCTTAGTCTTACAGTACCAAAAGATGATAAGGATTAACAACAAAGTAGAATATAAGTGAACTAGAGACTAGAGACCAGGAAAAGCCAGCTATCAAAAAAGGAAATCATGTACTATAAGGAAAAAAAAGATAATGCATGGATAACAGGAATTAAACAAAAATTGAATCCATTGTGCTTTGCACAAGTGCGTTTATATCTCGTCCTAGTCACCACGTGGAAGGAAGATGGCAGGGAAGGGTGTCAGAGCAACTTTATTTCTCACCAGGAACACCAGCCTCCAGACACCAACTTATATTTTGGAACCCAGACCCAAAGTTCCTATACCCCAAGGTTCTACCCTAAGCCCACAACAATCATGAAACTTAACATTAGGGAAATAATAATGATAAATAATGGAATTTACTTGGGTTAACGAGCCCTCAGCAGCAACGCTGGTGGTTGGTGCCTCCCACTGACCAGCTACTCCTTGACCCTCTACAAAGGTCCTCTTCTTGCCCTTCGGTGTTGATGTAAGAAATAAAGAAGATATAAAAAATGAATGTATGACGTTACAACGCATACGTTTACAATGCATGCCTTTACAACGCAGTTTTTACATCGCAACATCCTTTACAACGCATTATTTTACATCGCATGCCACTACATCACATTTTTATAAACTACCTTTACAACTCATTCCATTACATCACATTATACCATTACAATGCATACCATTAAAACGCATACCATTACATTGCATTTAAGGTAAGTGTTGGATAGTGTAGGGGTAATAATTACTATTCTAACTCCAGCGAGTGCAACATTAGGTTAAGTGTTTGATAGTGTAGGGGTAAAAATTACTATTCTAACTCCAGTGGGTGCAACAGTAGGGTAAGTGTCGGATAGTGTATGGGTACTATGCATTCTAATGGTATGCGTTGTAATGACTTGCGATGTAATGCCTGCGTTGTAGTGACATGCATTGTAAGGACATGCGTTGTAGTGACATGCGATGTAATGGCTGCGTTGTAATGACAAGCAATGTTAAGGATGTTGCGATGTAATGCCTGCGTTGTAAAGGTAGTGTGATGTAATGCCTGCGTTGGAAAGGTTGTTTACCATAAAAATATATATTAGTGATTTAGTTAATCTCCACAAAATGATCATGACAGGCAAACGCAGTCACATAATTGTACTTCTCTAAAACAATTCACCAATAGGACTAGTTACAAGCCAATCGACTATTGTTGAGTTGCCCATACCAATCCTAAACTCCTTATTTCATAAACTACATTTGGAGCTCATGCATTGCAGTGAATGATCTTTGATTCTATTCTCATTTCTCAACCCCCTTGATGGACCAACTAAATCTCCCTTTCTTACAATGCATAGATGCATACTAAATATCACTGTAAAATAGCTTAGAACTGTACGAGCTACATAAAGAAAGTCACAGAGACAATGCTAACTCACTGCTATCACTGATTCACTATGGTGACAGGAGGACAGTCCGCAATGGCTTCTTAATTAATCTGTCAAAGTGAGCACCAATGATTAGTATGACTAAGTAGGCTTCAGGCTCATTTCAGCCGCGGTCCCCCGACGGATAGAGCGGTGTTCCCTTCCTGAGCGGATGCCAGGTGGAGGTTAGAGTCGCACCCAGTGCTCACGGGTGATGTTTGAGATGACTAAGCGACGTACACCCTTCTAGCAACTATTGGGTGTTCCTAGTATCCTTTTTCTGTGTAGTTAGCGCACAGTTTTCTCATTTCATTTTGCAGTAGCTATTGGTCCTGATGAAAGCCGAGCCAACTTAGGCGTTTAGGCTGAAACATGTCGACCTTTTTTCATTGTTAAACACCATGGCCTACATTCGACTAGTGGTGTTCACGTTTTTAATCTAGCTTCGGTACGGTTGTGTTAAGAGTATCTTCCTTTCCGTCCCGTGACTAGTTTTAATACACTTTCACTGCACTATCAATTGGTCAGCACTGCACCCCTCACTCATACGTAGCTCATCATATGTGGATTTAGTCTATCCTTTAGTGCACAATCAAAACATCCCTGAGCTCCTCCCTCTCATAGAGGGGGTCGTAGCCCCCAGAGAAACTAGGATTTTTCTCTGGGAGGAGAATCCCATATGATGAAGCATGTCACCCAGGGTGAGTGAGGGATTTCGTCCTTAAAAGGGATTGCCCTTTCATTACTTGAATTGGGCTTTTTTTGTTTGTCATTTACACACCACCTTCTCGTCTTTCTTTTTTCTTTTTTGGTGACTTTAGACCTCAGGGTTCTTTGTGTTATAAGTATGCTGAGCACCTGCCTAGCAGAAACTAGAAACTGGATCACATGATAATAATATAAACTAAACATAACTTATCTCTGGGTGTGAGCAGCATGCTTTTCAGAAACAAAACACTAGGATTATAGAACACAAACACAATAAATAATTATTACTTACTGAGCCCCGGAATCTCGAAGCCTAGAAGGTTGAGCATGTCATTTTCCCAGTCTAAGATATCCACCCAACAGTGCATCAGCTGCTGCATGGTGTGCCAAACGTGACTAGTGTGCAACAGGCACTGACGCTCCTTCCCCCAGCACAGCCGACACTCCCGCAGGGGGTATCCGCTGCATGCCTGCCATCTGCTGCCAGCATGGAGGGGAGGTGGCGCAGCACAAAAAATAAACTAGTGCTGACTCCTCCTCCTCGCTAAAGGTCACCCCAGGCTGTACACCAGGGCAGTATGACCCTCTATCATGGCACAGGGCGGGATAAAGAAAATTGAGAAAGCCAGGAAAAGGAAGGAAAGGAAAGAAGACATAAGGTAGTAAGGAGAAAAATAAACAAACTGCAAAAAATTACGCAAATCAGCCATCTTCGGACCTACCTTCAGCCGAGTCTCAAACTATTTTTTTTTTTTAAAGAGAAGGTGGCAGGGTAGGAAACACTGACCCCTAGGCCTCTGGAGGGGTCCCGCCCATGGCAAGAAGTATTTTTAAGAAAAACATTGCAGGAGACATTCTGCTTCCATAGCCACACCAAAAAAAAAGTAAAAAATTGAGTGTGGGCTTTGGCACTTCTGCACTGTTTAGCCCCTGGGTGAGTCAGGTCCGGGGGCATGAGGAGGTACAAAAAGGAGAGGGGTGCATGAGGCTCCCCTCCTCAGGCTTATAAAAGCCCCAGCGAATGCCACCTCCCTGAGACATTGGTTTTAATATATGCTGAGGGTGCCAGCACAGCAACCCGCCACCCTGGGGTCCACCACCTCCCCAGGGAAAATCTGAAATAAATACAGGGGGACCTCCACCTCCCAGGGGCATTTAAAAATATGTATGTGGGTGGGCTCACTGTGCCAGGCCAAGCCTCAGTGAGCGCCATCTTCCTGGGGCTAAACATATAAAATGAAGCTTCCTATAGTTAAACATATAAAAATTGATGTGGGGGCCTGCGTGGCCACCCTGCAACCCCAGGGACTGCCACCTATCCGGGGCCAAACATGAAAATAATGTAGGGGGCCTACACTCCCCCCACAGTCCCAGGGACCACCACCTCCCTGGGGCACTTGATTGAAAATAAGTAACCCTGGGCAGAGTTTGCATATCCGTGCTATGCAAAACTCCGCAAAGCGGCAATAAAACTCTGCCACGCTTGTCCCACCCATTCATATGTCAATCTAGATTGTGTGGAAATATTGCACGAATTGCACCATGCAGTCACTCACGGGTGCAGACATCTCGTTTCCAACTCTGTTTATGGTGCTGGGGCCTAATTTTTTATTCTTATTTGATCTTTGCAATCCTGCTTTCAAAAACCGTTTTTCCAATCTTTTTTTATTTATTATCGTACCCTTTGTCTTCCTAAGTGTGTATTTTGTATTTTTTTTCTACTTTTTGTGTGTTTTTGGTGAGTTTTGTACTTTTTAAGTTTAGCTTTACTACTTCCTTATTACACTCCTTTCTTCTTTTTCCCCATTTTTTTCTCTCTCTCCCCCCAGCCCTATAGCAGATAAGGGTTCACCAAGGCGCAGCCTGTGCCCTGTTTTCCAAGGTGGAGGTGGCAGCACTGATTTTTTTTATATGCAGCGCCACCTCCTCTCCACCCTGGCAGCAGGCGGCAGGCCTGGGTCTGGGTACGGGAGTGCCAGCAGCACTGGGTGATGGGTAACTTAGCGCTGCTCTGGGTTTCGGCACACCCATCAGCAGTTTATTCACCCCTGGTTCGATATCCTGGACCTAGAGCAGGACCTGATGGATCTGCTAGGGCTAGAGGTTGCAGGGCTAGGTGAGTAGATCATTATTAAAATTATTAAATGTTATCACTACTTTTGCGGTCCATGCTATTGATAATACTTTTTTACAAATAGCAAGCATGCTGCACACATGCAGTTAAGTTAAGTTTTCACATATTATGTCATCCTTATTCTAGATAGGTGCTTACTTGGCGCTACCTAACCTAGTTATCGTACTTGTTGGCTATCACTTGGGCTGCTGATAAGTGATGATTATGTAAAAAGCACTTTAGTTACTTATTTGTAATTTCATAAATGCCAGGTGCATGCCACATGGACGGTGCAGGAATGTTTGTGAACAACAACACACATCTATTTTTCAATAGAAGCTTGTGCTGCGGGCATTTTCCGCCTGCTGCACAAGCTTCCATTGACAAATGGAGGTTTGCGACTGCCCTATGGATTATGGGCAATCGCATTAATTCATAATAGTGCGGTCGTGATCACTGGCCCAGGGTGGGGTGGTTCCAGAACTGCAATGGCATCCGCCCGACATCATTGTCATCATTAATAAGGCCCTTAGTGATTAGTAAATTGGCCTGTCAAAGGGGGTTGAGAAATTGTGAATGAGAAAATTTGTTGTGATTTATTATTAGTAAATCCAAAATGTAGTGTACAAAATTTAGAATAGGGCTAGGTAGGTAGGTTTTGGAAATTTGGAATAAGATAGGAGGATGATCCTCAATAGTCAATCTGATTGAGAAAAGTTCAATGTTATTACGATAGCCTTTGCCTGTCAAAAAATACTTTGGGAGGCCATTTCTTTACCACCAATCTTTTTTTGTCTTTATGTCTTACATCAGCATCCAAGGGCAAGAAGAGGGATGAGACGGTGATGGTCCGAGAGCGGGAGGTGCCTCCCAGAGTTCCTTGGACACTGGCTCTGCTGGCCCCAGTAAGTCCTCCTGGTGTTAACATTAATATATTTATTCCCCTAACTTTTCTGCTCCTTTTTGAAGAACTAGTTAAAGGAATAAATATAAATACACCACACACATCATTCAATACGATTTCAATACATTACAGACAGTATCTCCTATTAAAAATATCAGGTTTGGCACTTTATTGGTGGGAATTTTTAAAAAAGCCTCAAGACAAACTGTTAAGGAGCTAGAAGATACTGTCTGTAATGTATCCAAATTGTAGTGAATGATGTGTGTGGTGTAGTTTGCTATATAAAGCTTTTCTAACAGCACCGACCACTAGTGCTGGGGCCAGCAGTGATGGTACAAAAGGGGGTGGTGATGGACGGAGCATCAGAACCATTCAAACACTCACACCCAGTCAACAGATCTGGGTTTGATCCATCACCGTTCTTTAGCCCACTCTGCCACCCCAGTTCAGACATGGCCATATGCAAATCAGTCTGACCCTGTGCCTCATGGGAACAGTCCAGCCCAACTGCCAAGCCATGCCTTCCCTGGACCGAAAACAAGCTTCCTAGGACCGGTTTCTGGCATTTCAGCCGTCTTCAGCCAGGCTTGCTTGAATCCAGTGGCAAAGTGAGCAAGGGACTCACGTCTGAGCATACCCTGCCACCTTACGGTGAACAAAGCGGTACAAAGGGGGGTGGTGATGGACGGAGCATCAGAACCAATCAAACACTCACAGCCAGTCAACAGATCTGGGTTTGATCCATCACCGTTCTTTAGCCCAGCAGTGAAAGCGCCAGCCAGTTTGCAGATGCTGCAGCGGAAGAGGGTGAGCCAGTGGCAGTGACGGGGGATGGTAAGTCTTTTTGCTTGCCTATTGACAATTAGTTATTTGCTCACTATAAAGGTGTAGTGTTTTTGACTTGTGAACATTAGATGAACACAGCAGGAGTTGAGCTGAGTAACTATTGGCCACTCTTATTGTCAACTCAGCAGAGAAAGTGTCATGAACAAGCCCTTTAACTATGGGTTTAATGGAAAAGGAAAATAACGATGGAAGGGGAAGGATGGGTAAAATGTAATATATATGACTGAAAGAGAAGGATGCGTGAGTGAAGCGACGGGTACATATACTATAGGTGGCTGATAGCTAGGATGCATGGGTGGGTGAAGAATCGAGGAAAGGTATACAGGTGGTAAGCCTGCCTGGGTGGGGAAAGTGTATGTGTGAAAGGATGCCTTGCCTGTGTGGGTGATTATATCCTGTGGTGGTTTCTTTTGATTGAAAGAAACTTAAGGTCGCATGGTGGGTAAATGATAAATGTATGTTGCTGAAAGGTTTGTTGAGACTAGAGTGAGACAGAGAGGCATGTTTGAATGACTTGATGGGTGGTTTCAATGGTGAAGAGTGGATTGTGAAAATATTAAATTTAAATGGTGGTGAATAGAAAAGACAATGGTGAAGAATAGAAAATAAACGACTAGGAGAACAATGCAATGATGAATGGAGAAATCCTTGGGAAGGAGAATAAACAATGGACTAGGGTGCTCCTCTGTAGTAGTATTCTTCTGACCTTTACTTGCCTGGAATGTTTTTTTTTAAGTTGCATTAATTCAAAGAGTTCAGGAGGTGGTATTTCAGACTCCTCTCTGGACTTTCAGTAGTTTTAAAGCGCAACATGTATGTATCCTTCCTACTCACCCATCAATCACCTCCCTCCCTCCATATCCATGGAATAAGGTTTTTATGTGCTTTGCTAAGAACATTGTTTACAATTTGTCTTTTTTCTTTCTTGCTATGTCAGGGAGTAGTACTGGTTGCTGGTGGCCTTGGAGGTTGAGGAGGCAGAAGCTGCTGCAGATGCCCTGGGCCTCAGCAAGGCCACCACAACAACAATACCACACCCTTGTAGTGGTCCAATGGACCCCCGCTACCATTCCACCATCACTGCTTCTCCCCCTTTTCTCCGTCGATTTCACTGCCGCATCAAGCTAAGACTGGTGAATATAGAAGCCAGATAGGCACTGATGGACAGGCACCTGAAGAAGCTCCTAACCCACCATCAGTGCCCTCTTCAGCCCCCTTTTTAATCTTTTTTTGGGTGGGTGGGTGGGAGTTGCGGCATTGTGTTTTTCTTTAATTATGGACAATTTACTCTTGGACACTACTTTGACATAGGTTGGGGTTAGGGAGTGTGGTGAGCCAGTTGTGGGTTTGGTAGTTTTTAGATTGACTCAGGGAATACCGTTTTCATACTTTTACATTATTGATGATTTATAACATTTTTGTGGGGTTATTGTTTTACTTGGCACTACTGCCTTTTACGCACCCAGTTGTAAAAATCTGCTGATAGTTTAAACAACAAAATAGTCATACAGTACCCCCCCATGTCTTACTTCTCTCTCCTCCTGGTCTCAGCAGTCTACTCTGCTACTATATATTATTAACCAAAAGGACTTGGAGAGGGTGGGGGTTAATTTCCATTGTATAGAATGATTTCTGTTTAACAATGATTCAATCAACCACAGTTTAAGTCTCTTACCTGATTAGATCAAGAGAGGGATGCATGTTTTCCCAAGGTATCATGGTGGTGGTAGTAGTAGCAGCATGCATTGCTAGCTGTGGAGTTCAAGAAAGGAGGTAGACTGAGATGTAGTTTTATCCAAAAGGTAAATGTATTCCTTAGTTCAGTCAGGACAGGAACATTTGAGGATAAGATGGTTGTAGTAGTATTGAAAGTAGTAACAGGAGAATCAGCCCCACCGGGAGCAGCATCCCTGCTGCTCAGCCCACATACAGCGACTGACAATTCCACTCAAACATACACACAGGGAACATTCTGTGACATCACCTACACTGGCTGAGCAGAAGAGTACAGAACACAGAGAAAGGACTAGACAGAGAAGAGAGCAGGATACCACACCCCCCCCTCAACAGAGACAATGACAAGCAAAGAGGCAAGAGGTATGGAAGTACATTGTGGAAGTGAGAACAAATAAGTAAAGAGAAATGTAAAAGGATTCAAAAGATACAACACACACACTCACACACCCTTTCAAAAGTAGAGATATGTGTGCAATAAAGAAAGCAACACAATGAACACAAAAGCAAGTGGGTTTGAGCCCTCAGAAGCGTTCCAACACCCGGAACAACAACATGCATTGCGCACAACAGTAAAATCAAACATGGAGTGAAAATGCCCACTTAATGTGGTTTGAGTATAAGTAGAAGAAAAAACCCAGCACCACTCAGAATTGCACATCAAACATGCAGGCATGGAGCGAAAATGTCCACTAAATGTGGTTTGAGTAAGAGTATCAGAAGTACCCATCACCACTCAGAAGAAATTTGAAAACAGCAAATGTCCACCACCAGACAACAGTAAATGCAAAAATGGAGCGAAAGTGCCCCGCAAAAGTGGTTTGAGAATCCTTCCACAGAAGAACCCACCACCACACAGAAAAGGTTTGGACGTAGCAATTAAGTACACCACCTGAAAACAAAAGCAAAATTGGGAACATAATATGCCCCATTATCAGTAGTATGAGCTTAAAATGTCACACTAAGCACCAGTCAATTAGAGAATAGTTTCAGCACAACAAAACTATGGCATCACAACAGAAGGGCAATAGATTAGGACAACAGCAATCAATCCTAGCACTATTAAAAGTAAATATAAAAATGATTTGAGCACACTAATTGCCCATCACCAGAAAATTTCAACATTGAAAAGATGTACCTTTAGTAAGGCTTGAACTCAGCAACTTGCTCGCCACCAGACAAATACACGCAATTAACCCAAATCCCAGCACTCTAAAAAAGTACGTAACAGATGAATCACACCCAACTCAAGTAGGCAGCAAAACCAGCATAAACACACATAAATGCGCATTTAAAATTCAGATTAACAAAACAGTGTTGTATTATATTGCATTCCTCATGATCAAAACATTACCATTTGCAAATGTAGATAAAAATAAGCAGTGGAATTAATCAAGCAAGATAACAAATGAGCATTGACTCCATCACCAGTAACAATGTGAATAGTTTAGGATTAGGAGTACAAAAGTACGTAAAGAGTGGGTGACAGCGCAAAAGCAGCATCAATAAAAATCATGGCCAAAATAAGCAAGCAGGTATGTAAGTAATCACAGCCAAGCCAATAAATGCAAAATATTAGCATGACAAAAAATGCTTTTGAATATATGCAGGAACAAATTAAGCATGGCAAAAAGTCATATAGACAAGTAACAAAACTACCACAAAACATACATAAGTACGTGTGGAATATATTATCTTCTGAACATTCTAATATGCAAATGCAGCAAAGGTACTTATTGCAATTAATCAGCCATGCTGAGTAAATAAGGAGGTACTATCACCGGTACACAAACCTTTGGGAAGGAAAAGAGTTAATAAGGTCCACTTCATATGTTACCCGTGAACCTCAAGTTTTTTGTTTTCTTGTTCTTGCACCAAGCGCATCTCTCAATGATGATTCCCCGCACATTAGGAACAGATCTGAGAAAGCAGTAGTTGCAGTTTGGGGCAAAGCAAGCCAGCGTAGACACAGTTGAAGTGAAATGAATTGTGACCTATGCCAAGCACGGCACAGAATTGTCCAGGAAACCGGCTGCGTTTCTTATAGTGCCATCACCATGGACATGGTAGCTGTATTCCACTGACGCGACAACAGCCTCCCAAATGCTCCAGCTCTTTGAGGAAGAAACAATTCAACGCATGTAGAATGAAGGTGAGACTTCCCCCTTTAAAAGCAAACGCCATGCAACTCCTCCAGCAATGCATAGAACCCTATAAGCGTAGCACACCCAAGAACACGCGGGCCTTTTTTCAGATGCCGCAGTAGAAGTACCCACGCTTCTCAAAATACAAAGGTAAGTGCTCTCAATGCCTAAAACTCATGTTAAAGTAAAAGAAAAACAACTGCACTCAGCGCTTGTTTTTTAAAAATGTTTGTTATTTTTTCCCAGCAATATTTTGAGTCAGTATTCTGTAGACAGGCTAGGTCATGGTAAGTTAGCAAGCGAAAATCCATCAGCTGCATGCTTGTTCAAATGCCAATAAGATTTACAGTGTTCCCATGCAGTTGTAATCCAAGCAAACACCACACACAGATAACAACACTCTTCTTACATCAAGATTGATGACACACACCCTGCGCTGAGGCTGTCTGATGGAAACAGACACCGGTGGGGCTCCCAGGGACATCTCCATTTAGCAGGCTTCAAATAGGCTCTTTTAAAAGTACACTTACTGTCTCTTCTCTTTGTAGTAATGATGACTCCTCTTTTAATTTCAGTAATGTCCTTTTGTCCCGAGTGAGTCCTTTTCTGCTCGTTCCCAGTGTGGAATTCAAGAAAGGAGGTAGACTGAGATGTAGTTTTATCCAAAAGGTAAATTTATTCCTTAGTTCAGTCAGGACAGGAACATTTGAGTATAAGATGGTTGTACTAGTATTGAAAGTAGTAACAGGAGAATCAGCCCTACCGGGAGCAGCATCCCTGCTGCTCAGCCCACATACAGCAACTGAAAATTCCACTCAAACATACACACAGTGAAAATTCTGTGACATCACTTACACTGGCTGAGCCGCAGAGTACAGAACACGGAGAAAGGACTAGACAGAGAAGAGAGCAGATTACCACACTAGCATTTCTTTGAACATTGAAGGCAAAGTCATCTGACCTGAAGCAATGTCCCATTCCCTCCTAGGCTAACTCGAGCTGTATGATAAGGACTCGGAGAGTAGAGACTATTCATCGCAGGGAAGTTAACAAATTGAAATAAAAACTACGTTGATGCTATTTTAGATATGCAAGCTTTGAAAAAAATGACAGTCACCAGAGGCTGGACTACTAGAACAGACTCATACACAGGAAGCGAGTATGATAAGCAATGAAAAATTAATTAATCAGAACAATGTTGATCTACTACGAACTGTATGAAGTGGACAAGCTTAACCTTAGATGCAAATTAATACAGTGCCTGAATGATGATGAGATGTTCCCCTGAATAAAAAATATCAGCCACTGTGCGGGGGTGGCTAATATAATATATTGCCAGTGTGGGCTATATGAGCTTAAGAATAAGATTCTCTTCACCACTCTGCACTGAGTTGGTGTTGCTTTCACCACATCTGCCCCACCAAGTGTGTGATCAATTAATGGTGTAAATTGTTAAGTCAGACCTCAATAAATCACACAGCCCGGTGGAATAGCATTAGGGGTTTGATGAATGGATGGGAAGGGGGATTTGGGGAAAGGTTAGACAAAGGCAAACACTACACAAGGACAACATTCACCTTGGCTATGAGCAGCTGACCAATATAAATCTGTTATTGGAGGAAAAGGAAATAAAGGAACAAATGAGTACAGCTAAACCAAACCAAATTGTCAGCTAGCCCCCAGACAGACCAAGTCGCAATATTATTTATGATCTGTCTTACAGAGCTTTTAAAGATATCGATTATATTACAAAATAAACTTAATGTAGGATTCCAGTAAACAACACAAACACACGCAGTTCGAACGATCACCGCAATACATTTGCCTGTTTCTGAACTCGCACATCGCGCTTCCAGATCACCCTGTATCACATGTCAACACGTAACGAGTAATTAAGTTGTTTTGAGCAAATTTGGCATACTGTTCCGAGCATGCCTGGCTACACGGTTCGTTAGCTGCACATTTGTATTCTTTCTGGCATAACACAAAGCACCTAGTTTTAATTCTGTCTTTGAGCATCGGGTATATCGTTTCAAGCACGTGTGGTCACATGGTTTCTTCTGCTTTACGTTTGCTTGTTTTTTTACCGTTTCTCATGATGACTTTTCTGGATTCACAGTGTGCATAACACACCGACCACTTTTTGCCACACTGTTGGTATAGGCTACTACATTATTTCTCTTTGGCGCATTCTGTTCTAGGACCATTAAGTGTATCCTATTTTTTTTACAGGGAGAACCCATGAAGAAGGGCTGGTTCCGAAATGCATCGGGGATTTTGTTGTTATTCCTGTGAATTAAACAAATGCTCAATACTTCATTTTAATGAAGAATGAAAATATACAATTTATACAAATGAATGGACATTTCACTATTGGAATATGATGTTGAATAAACCCTGGTGAAATACAACTAATGGAGAGTTAACTTTCTAAAGCGATTCTTTTCGCACAGGAGTGCTTACATGAGTTTGCCCTTCCAGTGGTGAAGGACTCATTCTCTCATTAAATAGTTATACCTCAAGATCAGGAGGTGATACTCTATAGCACCCACACACTGGAAATGCGGATTTATTAGTTAACCATTGTTAACCCCTTCGCTGCTGCGGACATTCCGCTGCAGCGCTGGGGGGGGCAGGGGGGCAGCGCGGCGGGCCTGTGCTCATGACGGAGCCGCTCCGTCATGAGCCACAGTTGAGCTGTGCTCATGACGGAACGGTTCCGTCATGACTCCGCCCATTTGCGTTGTCGCCCCGCACAGGCGGGGAAACAGCGCCGCGCAGGCGGAGCGGCCGCCGACAGGATTGTCATGACGGAACCGTTCCGTCATGAGCACACGGCAACCGTGGCTCATGACGGAACGGTTCCGTCATGAGCAGGGAAGGGGTTAAGAAAGGAGTGCGACCGTCATCCTATTTCTACTGTTCATCTTCTTCATGTGGCAGTCCTCGAAGTAGTCACGCGCTTGCCCAAGCCCTAAGTCATTCCATCCTCTCTGATCTTCCTGAGTCTGACTCTGAGTATGGTGTACAACTCTGTGCCAACAGTGTCCCGGGTCCTGACTCAAAACTGTAATAGATTGGCCTGAAGTGGTACAATTTTGTTAGTTAACAACAAAAAGGGAAATATTGAGACACTTTTTGTGTAGACTAGATTTGTGTTTGCAAACATTACAATATTTAAGAGGCTGGTCGTGTCTGAGTCTTTGAGGAGTATAACGCATCATTTTTTTTTATTTAAACAAAGCTGCGTGGACTGTGTGGAGTGGACCTGGTGAAGGAAGAAAACAAAATTAACTTCACTGCAAAATATTGATCAGCCGTCGGTCATTGGGCTGCCAACATTGTGGATCTCAGATCTGAATCATCACTAACACATTAAGCATTAAAAAAAACACACTCACACTGCCTGCCACCACATGAATCATCTCTTCTCAATCTCAACATACATGAGGATGAACATATTACCACAAGTTCATATCACAACAAACAATTACTCAGCGTGCAATGCATGCCAACATTTACTTGTTCTACCGGTGTGCTCACCGTGATAGATTGGTGGCACATTGCAGAATGCAGATCCTCCATTTGACCGTGAAGTAGAGAATTGCCAGTGTACATTGGACTATAATAATGTCACATGCGGGCAAACCCTCTAGGGTCGGAAAGGAATGAATAGATAGTCACAGTCACTGCCCAGGGTTGGAGGCAGACACACATTTGTTTAATTTCCTCCGAATGTCTTGCTTGAGGGAAGTGGCTTTGGAGTGCGAGTCAGGACTTCTTCACTTCACAGAATTGCGAGTCTGACTCCAATCCAGCAATAAAATGTGTCTATGAGTAAAACGGTGTGGATGAATTGGTCAACCAGACACACACACATAATAAAGTAAATTATGTTCCATAGCTATGTATTTCTTTTTCGGGCAACAAAGAAAGAAAGCCAAGTAGTCAGGGAAGTAGAGCTTGTGCTCAAGCTCTAGTGGTTACCCCAGACGTAGGTAATCTAACACACTACTTTCATGACCTGAGTCTCCGTCATTATCCTCCTGTGGTACTTCATGTATTGTGTAATCCGGTGGTATAAATTGCTAATTCATTTTGATCATGGTTAATCTCTCCATGTTTTGGGGCGAGAGACTGGTCCTTCTCACTGTGACAACAGCACCAGCAGCACTTAAAACACGCTCAGTGGAGACAATGGATACAGGGCAAGCCAAATAGTTTATTGCCAGACTGCTGAGCACTGGCCATTGGCGCCTCTTCCCATACCAATACACCAATGGGTTTTGATCAAGGTAGACCTCTGTTGCATCATTCAGATAGGCCTGGACCATTCTCTTAATGTTCTTTGCTGGTGCTCCACTTTGCTCGACCTTTTTTGCCTTCGCCTATGCGCTGGACTTAAGCCCTGCCAGTATAAACCTTTCAGTTGCAGATATGGGGCCTGATGCTCCTGGTATTGGTGTTGTTGATGGTGTTCTTGTTGTTGGCTTTGGCTGCTGTACGCCAACTGCACTGCCCTCTGGTTATAAACTTGGAGGCTGCACCACAGGACGTAAGCCCTAGACCAGTGGGCCTCTAATATCCTGCCCTTCTTTTTCTAGCTCAATGCCTTGCGTAGTTATCCATGTTTTGTATTTTCTAACATCCTGTCTGAAAAAGAAATGATAATGGACAGTAATGGATTGTACCATGGATCAAGAATTGTGGCACAGATGTAATGTTTGGAGGGCACAATGTCTCTTTGCACCCTTGTATTAGCATACACTCGAAGGATTAAGCTCTCCACCAATTGGGGAGAGGATGTGGTCTTATGACTGGGGCGGTCAACCTCAAATCTGGGGAACTGGGTTCGAGTCTCGGCAAGGACGCGCAATATCCAGTGATCCTGGGCAAATCACTTAATCTCCCTGAGCCTAACAAAAATGAATGTGTCCTCCTGTAAGGCAACTGGTAAAGTGCTCTAATATCTGATACCTTCGGGTCACGTTCACGCTATATAAAACTCTGTAAATAAATGTTAAAAAATTCATACGCATTTCTTTTTTCTTCCACACTTGCGTACATTGCAGACACCTCCTTTAGCTGTTCCTGTAACATGTGCAGCAATGGGAAAGTTTGGCCCTTGGTACTGTCCTCTTAGCTGACTTCCCGTGTGAACATTTCAAAAGAAGCAACATCTCTGTCAGGCATTTGACTAGGCCCCATTGGTCCATCTCAATGATCATGCCTTTTACAGTTCCATCTTCTTTTTGCTTGACATTTTCATTGATGGGTCTGTACGGCTCAGACAGGCCTTCAATCATGTAATAAGTGGAGTTCCAGAGTGCTGGCAACTCCTGCATGAGTGCTTTAACAGGCATTCTATTATCACGCTGAATGACCCTCAGCTGTTTCCTGGCTTTAAATGAATGGCTCAAATGAGTGCAGATTCTTCTGCAGTCGGACAGTACATTGCTTACTTGGTCTTCTTTTTTGAGAAAGTTCTATATAATGATGTTGATGCAGTGCGCCAAAACACAGGACCCTGAAATAACTACCATCAGCCATGGCCTTATCTATATTACTGTCATTGCCAGTGGTATCAAATCCAATATTAAGCCCTCTTGGTCACAACCATTCAAAGACCTTGTTGTTATAGTCTTCCAAAATGTTTGCAGCTGTATGTGATTTCTCCATTGCGAACACCGCTACTGTGGCATGCTTCCGAGCGGCATTAAAAATACCAGCAGTGTCAACACCTGCAGATATTTTTTCTCCAGCCCCCACATAAGAGATCCAGTGTGCAGTGATGCACATGTAATCAGTCACTTGGCAACTGGTCCACATTCCTGTTGTCAGGTGGATAGTTTGTACAGCACTCTGCTGCAAAACTTGTCCAAGCAATTCAAGCACATCGTGATACAGCACTGAAACAGCAACACTGGCAAAATAGGACCGGCAGGGAACCTTTCACTTTGGGCAGATGGCTGCCACAAATTCAAGAAAACTCAACCCTTCAACAAAAGATAAAGGACGGAGGTCCAGCGCTAACATTTAAGCCAGCGTTGTGTTGTACAACCTTTCACTTGGGTGGTTGCCTTCCTACTGCCCCTCTGACCTAATCATGGCAGGAATACAAGCCTGAATTATTTTCTTTCCTGATGCCACTGATGCAGGTGAGTACTTGAGACCAGACAGTGGTAGTCTCAATGTGCTTTTCAGTGGGACAGTCACTGTCCTTTTTTGGCTTGGTGTCTCGACCTGAGTCTTGTGACATTTCAAGATATTGCTGATCTGGGAGATACTACTGCACTGCTGGGGAGAGGGTTGCTTTGCGAAATGAAGATGTCTTCCTCTTCTTCTCCTTCAACCATCATCGGATCGGAATTGGATTCCCTGCTAACCTGGTTTTCACCCCCTTCTACACTTGTAGTTTTTGGGCTGCTAAGGCGTGCCTCCCCACGGATCGTATGGTGCTTTCTCAAATGGGTCGTTTGACCCATGTACCATAGTTTGTACCAAGCTTACCCTGACTACACTTGCTACGCAAAGGGAGCAAATGGCAATGTTTGCCTCCTTCTAGTTAACAAAAAAGAAATCTCAAAGTGGGAATCTCAACTTTCTGATGCTGCTGGTGCCACTGCCAATGTCGGATAAACTGGAGGTAGGTGGGCGTTTTGATGCTTGACTCTTTGGCTCTGCGGTACTTACTTCTACTTAGGTAGTGGTGGATATAGGTCGCTGCCAGGATATTGCAAATATGGCGGCTGGCGATGGTTGGCTCTGTTGTACCAAAGCTATATCCCCTCGGAAATTTGAGATGGGGTAACGTTGGTCTCCACTGGGGCTGGGCTAACATCCATGATGAATGGCTCATTGTCATTCTCTTCTTCCACATCTGCCTTTCCTCTAGCCTCGTCTGAGTCATCTCTTGGTGTGTCTCACTCTTAGACTGAGGCGGGATCCAAGCGGTGTCTAGATGATCAGAAGGGGGGCTTGAAGAAGGAGATGAAGCACAACTAACCCTCCCTTTTCTAGCTGGAGATCTGGAACACAATGGATCTTCTGGAGCAGATTGCTCTACTTCCTCAGCATGAAGCTCAATCTTTTGAACTATCTCAGGAGGAACTACTATTGGCAATTTTGGCTGTTTTTCTTGTTGTTGTCCACTTCTCTGAGTTTCCTGCAATGATTAAGTACTACTTTGCGATAGAGATAAGTCAGTGTCTACATCACTGCATGTTGCGTTGCTGTGATTAGACTGACTGTCTCTGTGACAGACATGGGGTCGGGCCTAGATTGGGGTGGGTCCAATGATTTTGGGGTGCTGCTCCCAGCTTGTTTCCCAGAGGCTGGTGTGGCAGGCACAGTTTTTTGTTTTCCAACAAAACTCTGGTGGTAGTGGTGGTAAGCTCCTTCTTCTTCTTACTGCTGCTTTCTTGGTAGCAGTTTTAGGCTTAGCAGTGGCACCCTTCTTTGGGGCCATCTTGAAGCTGGTAGATAGCTGTAGCAATTAACTTTACAAGTTGAAGAGATGTCTGATGTGTTGGTCACTCATGCGTCATGCCATGCAGAGGCCTTCTTTCTGGAAGTACTATGAGTAATGTGTTGTCTCTTGTTGTAGTCTTGTTGTGCACCTAAGAGAAAAGAAGCAAGAAGGACATCAGTAAAACATGGCATTGTTTTTGTTCAATTAGTAGCACACACAAAAAAATATATAATTTATTCTGTGGTCAGGGTAAATATATCTCCTTATTTGTAAAATGGAAAACCACACCAACATATAATTAATTTCATGGTGACTGACCACTCAGGAAGAATAAGAGAGAGCAAAAACAGCAACAACAACAACATATAGATGAAGCTGTTTGCTTAATGTGCCGCATGTGACGTCACGTCACCTGTGGGATGTGCACCTGACAAATGACAATGGAAGGAATAATACCTAGACAATGAATGCTGTTGTGCATCTATTTGTGCATCTATAGCAGACATGGGATTGATTTGATTTAAGAAACATGTAGTGGAAACTGATATAAAGAAAGATTTTTTTTAACAAGTATACAACATTGTTTAAAAAATTGAACAAATAATTTACAAATTAATAAAATAAAATTGAAAAATTTAACTAATTACAGTGAAGTTATCCTCAAAGATATAATAATAAGTTATAATTAAACTGCTATCTCATTGCTCAACCATCCATCCATCCTAAGGCAAAAAGGGCTGAATTTGTTTGGACTCACAAAATGGCTGCCAACTAGTGCCACGTTGTCATCAACAACAACACTGAACAGGAAGGCATTCATTGGGAACAAGATGAAGACATGCAGGCCATAGGTGAAAAACACTGGCTGGATCCACAATATGGCCGCAAGCCACATGGTCACAACAAGAAGCTGGAGGCCTACAACAAAGAATGCATGAAGGCCTATGGCAAAAATATACTTGATGCCTACACAAAAAGGCTGCAAGCCACTTGGTCATTGGTCACAACAAGAAACTGGAGGCCTACAACAAAGAACGCATGCAGACATATGACAAATCTCACTGGCTGCCTACACAAAATGACCGTCAGCTATATGGTCACAACAAGAAGCTGTAGGCCTAGAACAAAGAACGCATGCAGGCTTATGGCAAAATCACACTGGCTGCTTACACAAAATAGCCAACAGCCACATGGTCACTCACAACAAGAAGCTGGAGGCCTAGAACAAAGAACGCATGCAGGCCTATGGCAAAACCACACTGGATGCCTACACAAAATGGCCTCCAGTGACATGGTCACAACAAGAAGCTGGAGGCCTACAACAAAAAACGCATGAAGGCCTATGGCAAAAGCACACTGGCTGCCTGCAGAGAATGGCCGTCAGCCACATGGTCACAACAAGAGGCAGGAGGCCTGTAACACAATCAAACAGCACATGCAGGCCTACGCCGGGGCAGTGCACTGCCTATACAAAATGGCCCCAGGCCAGTGGCCACATGGCATCTGGAACAAAAGCAAATGTTGGCCTATGGCAAACAGACAACTGGCCAGACAAATGAGGCATGGTAAAACAGAGAAAACATCATTAATTCAGCAATGCCAAAAACGTAACTTATTGAGCTAAACAAATGTTTCCAACAAGTCACATCCTTCAGAGGCATTACACCACCTATTCCTGACTCCTACACACTGGCTGCATGGATAAAAAACATGAAATACCACAAAAAAGCTATTTTTGTATTTCAATCCATATCCATCCAAGGCCTAAATGCTGTAAACACCACAGAAACTGTTGTTTCATGCACCCATGACTATCACTGGGTCTGCCAGTGTAGTAAACTGTGAAATACATTTCCTATACAGAAGAAGAAAAATGAAATGCAAAGAAATCACTAGGCCCCTACTGAAACCACACGCCACCCACCACAACAAATTTTAAAAATCGATTAAAAGTGCAAATAAATCCAGGTGCATGCACTAAATACAACATACAACACCAGTTTTCAACTTACTTGTGAAATCTCAAATTCAAAGTCCCTAAATCCAATGGGATATGCAGCAGACACAAAGAGTGATCCTTCCATCTCCACTTCTACATAATAAGAGACCAGAGATGGACAAAGCACTAGACAGAGCATGCTGGACAGGAACATGAAGTTGGAGACACAGAGGCACTTCCCTCCAGTTGGAAAACAAGTAAAACAACAAAAAAAAGACTTGTCGCACAAAAAAACCCACCAAATGTCAATTCAAGGAGGTTTTGAACTCTAAATTGCCAGTTTGGGAAGATTTTGATGCAGCTTGAGGGGAGAATCTTCCCCATATTGCAGCTGCGGTAGATCCTGCGTGTTCAGGATCACATACAGCAAAAGAATTGCACAGGAAGTCGCAGGCACGCCCGAATGGCATGTTAGCGAATGCCAAATCTCGCGAGAGCATGTGGCTGGCTAGCAAATCTCGTGGCGCCCATGAACGGCTCTGAAAATCTCATAGGCAACCGCAATCATAGGAAGTCGCTCCAGCGTGCACCAAATTGCATTTTGAGCTTGCGGACCAAAAATAACTCCTCTCTTTTGCGGAATGCTGAGTTTAACAGTAACTCTGTGTTCCCCGCAGAATTCTGCAAGCTCCGCGGACAGAGTAGAGTTTTACATCTGGGCTTAAAAATGAGAGGTGGCATGCAGCCCCCCCGCAGGCCCGGGGACCGGCACCTCCAAGGACTGAAATAAATTAATGTCGGGTGTCCATCGCTGACCCCTATCCCCGGGCAAAGCCACCTTCCCAGGGCAAACTTTTACTATGGAGGGGGCCTTTGGGCCTCATGGAGCCATGAATAACCCTCGGGACCGCTACCCTCCAGGGCTGGCTCCTGCTACCTCTGAGGTGCCCACCCTCAGGAGGTAGCTGTATGCATTGGCTTGGTGGGAGCTGACAACTTCCACCATCCAAAGCAAACCTAATGCAGATACGTGTGCAGGGAAACAGATGAAAACATTGCTTCCACAAACAGGGAGCTGCTATTCTGAACAGCCTACTGGTTGCAGGATCTGGTGGAAACCACGGAGGCTTTGAGGCTCCCCCACGGTCCCAGGTGAAGAGGAGAAAGAGGCAAAATAATGGTCAGAAACAAGCAGAAAAAGGCCCAATAAAAGTCAGAAACAAGCAGAAAGAGGCAAAATACAGGTCAGCAATGAGCAGAAAGAGGCAAAATTAATGGTGTGAAATGAGCTGAAGGAGGCAAAAGAGAGATCAGAAATGCACAACAAGAGGCAGAATAAAGGTCAGTAATGAGCAGAAAGAGGCAAAATAGAGGTTAGAAAAGAGCAGCAATAGGTGGAACAATGGTCAGCAACAAGCAGAAAGAGGCAAGATAAAGGTCAGAAATGAGCAGAAAATGCAGAATAAAGGTCAGAAACGAGAAGAGAGAGGGAAAATAAAGGTAAGCATTGAGTAGAAAGAGGCAAAATAGAGACCAGCAATGAGTAGAAAGTGGCAGAATAGAGGCCAGCAATGAGCAGAAAGAGGCAAAATATAGATCAGCTATGAGTAGAAAGAGGCAAAATAAAGGTCAGAAACCAGTAGAAAGAGGCACAATAAAGGTCAGAAATTAGTAGAAAGAGGGAAAATAGAGGCCAGCAATGAGCCAAAAAGTCAAAATAAAAGTCATAAACAAGAAGAAACAGGCAAAATAAAAGCCCACAATGAGCAGAAAAGGGCAAAATAAAGATCATAAATGAGCAGAAAGAGGCAAAATAATGGCCTGCAACAAGAAGGAAGAGGCACAATAGAGATCAGAAATGAGCAAAAAGAAGCAGAATAAAGGCCAGCAACGAGCAGAAAGAGCCAGGATATAGATCAGAAACAGGTAGAAAGAGGCAATATAAAGGCCAGCAATGAGGAGAAGGATACAAAATAAAGGTCAGCAGTGAGCAGGAAGAGGCAAGTCCAAGGTCAGAAACAAGCAGGTCAGAAACAAGCAGAAAGATGCAAAATACACGAAAAAAACAGGCAGAACAAGGCAAAATAAAGGTCAGCAATGAGCAGAAACAGGCAAAATAGAGGTCAGAAATGAGCAGCAAAAGGTAGAATCAAGGTCAACAACAAGCGGAAAGCGGCAAGGTAAATGTCAGAAATGAGCAGAAAGAGGCAGAATAAAGGTCAGAAATTAGTAGAAAGAGAAACAATAAAGGTCAGCAACGAGCAAAAAGATGGAAAATAAAGGTCAGCAATGAGGAAAAAGAGTAAAAATAGAGGCCAACAAAGAGCGGGAGACAAAAGTGAAATAAGCAACAAGCAGAAAGAGGCAAAATAAAGGCCAGCAACGAGGAGAACGAGTAAAAATAGAAATCAGGAACAAACAAAAAGAGGCAAAATGAATGGGAGCAACGAGCAGAAGGAGGCAAAACAGAGATAAGAAACGAGCCAAATGAGGCACTATAGAGTTTATAAATGAGCAGAAAGAGGCAAAAGTCAGGAACAAGTAGAAAGAGGCAAATGAAGGCAATCAATGAGCAGAAAGAGGCAAAAGTAAGGTCAGAAGTGGGCAGAAAAAGGCAGAAAACAAGCAGAGAATGAGCAGAACTCACTCATGCACCCACTCATAGAACAACTCAATCAATCAATCAATCAATCAATCAGGGGTTTGTAAAGTGTTACTATTCACTGTGAGGGTCTCAAGGGGCTGGGAGAGTGGGCTGCTGGTCAGACTGGATCATTCAAAGAGCCAGGTCTTGAGGTCCTTCCTGAATGGGGTCAGTGACGTGTTGAGCCTGAGGTGGAGGGACAGGGTGTTCCAGTTCTTTGCAGCGAGGTAGGAGAACAACCTTCCATTGGTTCTAGTCTTGTGGTTCCTTGGGAGGGAGGTAATTGCGAGTTGGGAGGATCAGAGGTTTCTGGCGGGTACATGGAAGGTGAGACAGTGGTTCAGGTATCCTGGTACTCCATCATGTAGAGCAACTCAAATACTCTCACACCCACTCACAGACCCAGTCAGACACCCATGCACCCACTTACAGAATCATTCATACTCTCTCCCACCCACAGATCTATTCAGAGACTCACACACGGACTCACAGACTCACACACCCACTCATAGACCCACCCAGAGATTCATGCACCCACTCACAGACCCAATAAGACTTATGCAGTCCCTCACAGACTGACTGACATACTCATGTAGGCACTTTCAAACCTACTCAGACGCTCTCACACCCACTTGAAGACATATTCAGATACTCACACAAAACTCACAGACCCACTCTACAGTTACGCACATATGCACATACCCAGTGAGATACTCATACACCCACTCATGACCCATTTAGATACTCCTGCATGCACTCACACACTGACTCACATACACATGGAGGTACTTGCAAACCCACTGAGACTCTCTCACATCCACACACAGGCCCACTCAGACACTCATGCACCTACTCAGACACTCACATACCCCGTCACAAACCCATGCAGATACTCATGCACCCGTTCACATGCTCAGTGAGACAGTTATACAGCCACTCCCAGGCCCACTCAGACACTCACACAACTACTCACACACATTGAGACACTCACACACTCACTCACACACCCACTGAAACACTAATGCAATCAGACACACACTCACTCTAAAAGGTTACAGTTAGGAAATACAATTAAACAACTTAGAAATTTACTCAAATAAAAAGGTTTGCAGGGACGTTATAGTTAGGAAATAGAATGCATACAATCCTTAGAAATTCACTTAAAAATCTAATGGTTAGAGGGATGTTATAGTTAGGGAAAAGAATTTAAAAAACCTTTGAAATTCACTGAAAAAGCAAAAGGTTACAGGGACATTATAGTTAGGTTCAGATTTCACTTGTACAAAACTAGTAAAATTCAGCAGTTATAGTTACCTAAGTTAACTATAACATGCTCCTGCAATGCACTGCTTACAACTTCACATACTAAATCACTGATGACATGGTCAGTGACATCACTGTCGACATCTCAAATGACATCACTGATAACATCATCCACAGAACCACTCAGACACCTACTTGCACCTCCATAGAACCTCTCACACACACACTCTCACTGTCACACTACCCCTCACATACTCATTCACAGACCCACTTTTAATTCTGTCAGGCTCTGTGCTCTTCGGTTTCGCTCGGGAGCAGAATGTTCCCAACGCCCCTTCCCAGCTCTCTGGGCCACTCGCCGATTGATACAAGTAAGCCCAAGTGAACCGGTGGGGGGAAAGGGGAATTGGACAGAGAAGAGACAGTCACTACGTCTTTTTCTTTCTTGAGTGTTGTCGCTCTTCCTATCTTCCACTGCTGTGATAGAAGTGGATGTACTGTGAGGAAAAGAATAATAGTTAATTAAGCGCTCTACTCTACTCTCTTTTCTACTATGCCCTAAGTGACCTTTCTTAGGTTATACCCACCCTAACTTTAGTGACCGATGCTCCTCTTCTGTTGTGTGGTGGTGGTGTCGCCTTGTGATGTAGCTTTTCTGCAATACAAATGATCTCTCTTAGTTATCTTACTCTCTCCCTCTACTAGGCTTTTATTTCTTGCTTCTACAGACTCGCTTACCCTAGATACCACTGACGGCGCCTCTAACTGGATTCTGGTTGGGGAGTACTTCTTCCTCTTCTACTTATTGAATACTGCTACCATGTTTTCTTTTCTTTATTTCCTCCTCGTGTTATTGCTCCTATTTCAGCTCAACTGGAAGGATTCCTAAGAGGCTTCATGGGAGTCTTTTATCGCTACTAATGAGGGAGTTCTACCCCACTATATTGATTCTGCGCACTGTTCTATTTATTCACTACCCTGAGGTAATATCAGTTCAAATGGCAATTCACTGTGGGTTGAAAGTCGGGTTCCTTCTCTGACTGCTGACTGGATTTTTTAACTGAGGTACATAAGAATTATATTTCTCGTTGTCACTGAAATTCTCCTCACAAACTTCGTTTCAGAAAAAGGTTCTGGTACTTATGACATTTTATTCTAGGATATCGAGATAAAACATGAGTTTGTCTTCCTACGCTAAGTTCATTTTTGTAGGCAAGTAACTCTCACTAATATACTCCGAGGGGAGTTACGGAACAGTCTTACTTAGTGCTCTGGAAACTTGGACTTGTTTTCCTCTCAAAACTTGACGATGAATTCTCTTCTCAGACGCGTGGCACAAACAACGACTCTCTCTCCTCACGACTCCGGTGAAGTGCGCCTCTCCACCGGGCTGACACCTGGATCCTACTGATTGTCCTGGAACGCTAGAGCGCTAACTTGCTGCTCAAGCGTTCCAACAGCGGCGGCCATCTTAGATTCCAGTCTTACTCCTTTTAGCTTGGGGATCACTGTAGCGCCTGCTCTGCTGGTCCTGACAAATACTCACACAACCAATCACTCATCCATAGAGCCACTCGCACATCCACTGATTCATACAGCCACTAACACACCTACTAACTCACCTATTTAGCCACTCATGCACCAACTCTCATATCCAGTCATACTGACAATCAGACATGTATACATCCACTCATACAACCACTCAATCACCCATACAGAAACTCACAAAGCCACTCGCTCACCCATGCAGGTTTTCACCCACCCACACACTCACCTATACAGCCACTCACACTGCCACATACTCACCCATACAACCACTCACACAGCCACAGAACCACTTATGTACCCATTCACACATCCACACAACCACACACATACCCACTCACTCACCTTTACAACCACTCACACAAGACATGTGCTCTCAAATATAGCCGTTCATTGACCTATTCACCCACTCAAACCACTACTTACTCATGCAGTCACTCACACAGCTACTCAGTCACCCATACAGCCACTCACACACCCACTTACACACCTATGCAGCCACCCACACAGCAACTAACTCACCCAGGGAACCACTGACACACCCACTCACTCTACAATACAGTCACAAACACAGTTACTCACTCACCCATGCAGCTACTCACATACCCACTAACACATCCATACAGCTACTCACACACCCATACAGCTACTCAGACATCCACTGACACATTAATATAGACAGTCACACAGCCATTCAGATGAGATATGTTAGAAATAGTATGACCAATTTCTAGTACAGAAAGAATAGTAATTTAACTTATGCTGTAGCTTAGTATATACCTTTAAGTCTCAGAAACATTTACAAAACACTTACATTCACAGGATAAGGTCATCAGTAATGTCAGTTAAAATGTATTGTGTGATGTGACCAGTGATGTCACTGACCATGTGTGTGAGGTCATAAGCAGTGCAGTGCGGGGGCATAAGTTATAGTTAGCTCAGGTAACTATAACTGCTTAATTTCAGTGGTTTTGCACGATTGAAATCTGAGCCTAACAATAACGTCCCTGTAACCTTCGTTTTTTTCAGTGAAAATATAGATATATAAAATATATTTAAATTTTGTGAAGTTTCATCAAACAAAGCCAAAGATTTAGGCAAGGTAAAAAATGCTTTTACTATGGAAATTAAGTCCTACTATACTATACTATATTACATATATATATATATATATATATATATATATATATACTTACATACATACATACATATATGCGTCACCGCGTCTAAAGCACCCAACCGCGAGTGAAGGAAAAAGACGGAAACCAGAGCGTGATTTAAATCTCCCTTCACCGCCGCACAAGAGCGAACATCGCAACATTGTATTACCAGGAAATCGAAGAGTGCCAACAATTGTAGCGACAAGTGGATTTATCTAACGCAGCCGAGCGAGGTAAAGATCACTCTCCGTACCTGGTAGGAAAAGACAAAATACGAAGCAAGATTGAATGTTTACGAGAGAGTAAAGTAAGCGGCAGGTCGAGGGAACAGAGGAACACGTTAGAATTGAGCAATTGCTCTAAGTGAAATGATTAACGAGGAGGCACGACGAGAGGTAGCTAATGAAATATTAAAGAAACAATGAGATTCCCGCATGAATGGCAGCAGCAGTGGCAGTGGACAAACTGCAGCTAGAGAGACCAATTTATTAAAAGAACAGTTCATGAAACTAGAAAGACTTTATGAGCGGGAAGTTCGTAAATTGTGGGAGGCCACCTCACTCTAGCATTATATTGATGTGCAGAGGGTTCCACGTGGGTTATGAATCTATACTGTCCCCGCATACGAAAATCCTAACCCTCTGCTTTTGGAAGAATGGGCGGAGCATATCGCGGCTTCGTCCAAAGGCATGTTGCTTATTCTGATAAAATTTGCATGGAGTGATAGAGAAAAGCGCTACAGGAAATTAGCGAATTGGAGAAAGAGATTGCCAAAGACTGCGAGAAGAATAAGCAGGACAAACTCAAAGAGGCTATGAAAAAACATCTCACAGTGTATGAATAAAGAATCAGGCAAAGAAAACAAGACAAGTTCGAACGTGACGAAAGAGATTATGAACAGGGTCGTGTTCTCACTTTTGCAAAGAGATACGATTTACCCAGGAAACAACTGCTTAGTAACAAGAACAGGGTTACAGCAGAACAAAGGGACACCTAGGAATCCGAGGTAACAGATGTAGATCTGAGCAGTGATGAAAGAGAGCCAAGACCCACAGCAAGTGAGACCACTACTCCTTTTCACGAGGAATTCCGGATCATCAGAGAGACATGGGGCAGAGGTGGGAGAGGAAAACCACCAGAACAAAAGAAAAAAACAAACGTCGGACAAGGAGAGGTGGCTGGAACAAGCAACAGCAGCGCCTCACCGTGAGTGACCCAAAGCAAACGGGGGACCAGACGATAACCCCACAAACGCTTACAATTGTTAATCTGACATCAAGAGTATTGAATGCAGTTGAAACAGAAGTGTTACAAATTGGATTAAGCTTTTGTCCATCGAAAAAATCAGAATATACACAAGCCAAGATTGACCTGTTCAAATTTTCAAGAAAAATGAAACTGTTTAAATATTTTAAAGGCAAAAAACAGATAAATCATGGGAAAAGTAAGATCACAGACATAGATACGGATAGCCTCACGGCTGGTGACTTGAAAACATTGGCGGTGCTGGAGGATCTTCAAAATGAAGGTGATCCAAGAGAATTAATTTCAAGCAATGTGAGAACCAAGGACCAATTTGGGACAGCACAAGTGAATCCAGGCAGTCCCTTCAAACCGATATCTAGATTTGTTCCCCTGATGCCGATGGGTTCCATTGGTGTTTTCACAGAAGTAGTGACCAAGGAACTGGCCAAACTACACAAGATGAATAACAAAAAAAGAATAAGTGGAAATATCACGGAGAACCAAAGAAGGGCGATCAAGGATTTGCAGGAAGATAAGACCATTGTCTGTAAACCATCAGACAAAGGTGGGAATATTGTGCTGATGACAATGGACTACTACAAAAATGAAGCCTTAAAACAGCTCAGCGATGACTCGAGTTACATGAAGGTAATATGAAAGGAGTTTGAGAACAGCATCACATCTTATCGGATGCTCCTCAATAAATGGTACCATAAAGGCTTACTGTCCAAAGAGGAATATGGCTTCTTGGAGTGTAAATACCCACGACCACCTACATTTTATCATCTTCCCAAATTGCATAAGGATGCTACATGCCCTCCTGGTCACCCTATAGTTTTATCCTTGGGAAGTTTGACGGAGCATATGTCCAGGTTTGTGGATTTTTTCTTGTTTGAATTCGTGATTCAATTGATTTCTTATATCAAAGACACTAAAGATTTTTTAAACCGGGAGGAAAACTTGACATGGGAGGATGATCTAGTAATGATGACACTTGACATTTCAAGTCTGTACACCAGCATTAATCACATGCAAGGAATTGAAGCAATTAAGTACTTTTTGGCAAATTGTCCGATGAACCTGGCAGAACATAACAACATGCTGATTGCCTGTGTAACAAATTTTTTTTGTTTCAAGACCTTTTATTTAGACAGACACGCGGTACGGCGATGGGAACCTGTCTCGCCCCCAGCTACGCGAATGTATTCGTTGGCTGGTGGGAGAAGCAGGTGGCCTGGGCAGAGACTAACAGAAATTGGACCAAAAGGGTCCTGAGTTGGAACAGATACATAGACGATTTGTTCATTGTTTTCAGAGGTACAGAACAACTAGCATGTGAATATCTGAGAGTGCTGAACAAGAATGATAATAATCCGATTGGCCGCACTCTGCTAGTCCTATCAGCGTGTAGCCCCAAAGAATTGTGGTCCATGAAGTAGCGTCGGCGGGTACGCCTATGCCAAAAGTTTAAAATTAAAATGAGTGTCGCGTTAGCCATCCCTGGACATGTGTTTCGAGGTAGTTGCCTCTCCTCAGCAGGGAATAGGTATGTGTGTGGGGTTGCTGTGTAGGCTGCCAAAAAATATTCTCAGGTGAAGTACCACTCAAGGCGCGCAGGTGCGTAGCCATGGGCTCTTCAGCCCCACCGGCTCAAGAGAGCCTGAATATAAACAAAAATCCGATTGGCTGCACTCTGCTAGTCCTATCAGCGTGTAGCCCCAAAGAATTATGGTCCATGAAGTAGCGTCGGCGGGTACGCCTATGCCAAAAGTTTAAAATGAAAATGAGTGTCGCGTTAGCCATCCCTGGACACGTGTTTCGAGGTAGTTGCCTCTCATCAGCAGGGAGTAGGTATGTGTGTGGGGTTGCTGCATAGGCTGCCAAAAAATATTCTCAGGTGAAGTACCACTCAAGGCACGCAGGTGCGTAGCCATGGGCTCGTCAGCCCCACCGGCTCAAGGGAGCCTGAATATAAACAAAAATCCGATTGGCCGCACTCTGCTAGTCCTATCAGCGTGTAGCCCCAAAGAATTGTGGTCCATGAAGTAGCGTCGGCAGGTACGCCTATGCCAAAAGTTTAAAATGAAAATGAGTGTCGCGTTAGCCATCCCTGGACACGTGTTTCGAGGTAGTTGCCTCTCGTCAGCAGGGAGTAGGTATGTGTGTGGGGTTGCTGCGTAGGCTGCCAAAAAATATTCTCAGGTGAAGTACCACTCAAGGCGCGCAGGTGCGTAGCCATGGGCTCGTCAGCCCCACCGGCTCAAGGGAGCCTGAATATAAACAAAAATCCGATTGGCCGCACTCTGCTAGTCCTATCAGCGTGTAGCCCCAAAGAATTGTGGTCCATGAAGTAGCGTCGGCGGGTACGCCTATGCCAAAAGTTTAAAATGAAAATGAGTGTCGCGTTAGCCATCCCTGGACACGTGTTTCGAGGTAGTTGCCTCTCGTCAGCAGGGAGTAGGTATGTGTGTGGGGTTGCTGCGTAGGCTGCCAAAAAATATTCTCAGGTGAAGTACCACTCAAGGCGCGCAGGTGCGTAGCCATGGGCTCGTCAGCCCCACCGGCTCAAGGGAGCCTGAATATAAACAAAAATCCGATTGGCCACACTCTGCTAGTCCTATCAGCGTGTAGCCCCAAAGAATTGTGGTCCATGAAGTAGCGTCGGCGGGTACGCCTATGCCAAAAGTTTAAAATGAAAATGAGTGTCGTGTTAGCCATCCCTGGACACGTGTTTCGAGGTAGTTGCCTCTCGTCAGCAGGGAGTAGGTATGTGTGTGGGGTTGCTGCGTAGGCTGCCAAAAAATATTCTCAGGTGAAGTACCACTCAAGGCGTGCAGGTGCGTAGCCATGGGCTCGTCAGCCCCACCGGCTCAAGGGAGCCTGAATATAAACAAAAATCCGATTGGCCGCACTCTGCTAGTCCTATCAGCGTGTAGCCCCAAAGAATTGTGGTCCATGAAGTAGCGTCGGCGGGTACGCCTATGCCAAAAGTTTAAAATGAAAATGAGTGTTGCGTTAGCCATCCCTGGACACGTGTTTCGAGGTAGTTGCCTCTCGTCAGCAGGGAGTAGGTATGTGTGTGGGGTTGCTGCGTAGGCTGCCAAAAAATATTCTCAGGTGAAGTACCACTCAAGGCGCGCAGGTGCGTAGCCATGGGCTCGTCAGCCCCACCGGCTCAAGGGAGCCTGAATATAAACAAAAATCCGATTGGCCGCACTCTGCTAGTCCTATCAGCGTGTAGCCCCAAATAATTGTGGTCCATGAAGTAGCGTCGGCGGGTACGCCTATGCCAAAAGTTTAAAATGAAAATGAGTGTCGCGTTAGCCATCCCTGGACACGTGTTTCGAGGTAGTTGCCTCTCGTCAGCAGGGAGTAGGTATGTGTGTGGGGTTGCTGCGTAGGCTGCCAAAAAATATTCTCAGGTGAAGTACCACTCAAGGCGCGCAGGTGCGTAGCCATGGGCTCGTCAGCCCCACCGGCTCAAGGGAGCCTGAATATAAACAAAAATCCGATTGGCCGCACTCTGCTAGTCCTATCAGCGTGTAGCCCCAAAGAATTGTGGTCCATGAAGTAGCGTCGGCGGGTACGCCTATGCCAAAAGTTTAAAATGAAAATGAGTGTCGCGTTAGCCATCCCTGGACACGTGTTTCGAGGTAGTTGCCTCTCGTCAGCAGGGAGTAGGTATGTGTGTGGGGTTGCTGCGTAGGCTGCCAAAAAATATTCTCAGGTAAAGTACCACTCAAGGTGCGCAGGTGCGTAGCCATGGGCTCGTCAGCCCCACCGGCTCAAGGGAGCCTGAAAATAAACAAAAATCCAATTGGCCGCACTCTGCTAGTCCTATCAGCGTGTAGCCCCAAAGAATTGTGGTCCATGACTGATGACATCATCCAGTGAATGTGTGTTTTTCTGAAAATTACATATGTTTTATATATGTATATCTCAAGGTCGATGGAAGAATAAAAGGGTATATAAGTGTCTAAATGGATGATTTGTTTTTGAAAAATTGATTGTATAACTGACTGATTAAGTGTATACATGGCTTAGTGAGTAATGTTTAAATATGTAAATTACTGTATCAGTCTCTCACTTTGTGTATAAGTGGCTGCATAGGTGCATGAGTGAGTGACTCACTGTTTGTATGTGTTGAAGACAGCATGTGTGCAGGACTGTATGGGTGGATGAGTGTGTGCATGGGTGTGTTAGTGAGTGAATGACTGTCTCAATAGTGTCTTTATGAGTAACTACATATGTTTTAAACTAGTATATGTGACTATTGGTATATATAAGTGAGTATATGTGAGAGTGAGAGATTGGAAGAGTTCCTGTATGAATAAGTATGTGTTTCTATAAGTGATTGTTTAAAAGACTAAGTATGTGTAAGTTTCTGTAGAAGTAAGTGTGGTGGTGTGTGTATAACTGTATATGCAAGTAAATGGATGTTTGATTCTTTATTAGCATGAGTGACTATGTGTGTGAGTAACTCTATGGATGAGTGGCGTTGTGTAACAGGATGTATAGGTGTATGAGTACATATGATGGGTGAGTACATGTATGAGTGACTGTATAGGACTGTTGGTGAATGAGTGGATGTGCATGTGGATCTTAGAATTACTGAATAGGTTGTAACTGGTATTGGTATGACCATTGTTTTGAACATTTTAGTTTCTATTTTTGAAGGTGTGTATCAAAGGTTATATTAGGGGGAGAGGAGGTCTGCCACTCTATCACAAGGATGATGTCATCAGTGATGTCATCAGTGATGTCATTTGAGATGTCATCAGTGATGTCATGAGTGATGTCACTGACCATGTCATGAGTGATGTAATATGTGACGTCATCAGCAGTGCATTGCGGGCACGTGAGTTATAGTTAGCTGAACTAACTATAACTGGGGAATATCAATGGTTTTGTACGAGTGAAAAGTCCAGCTAACTATAACGATCCTGAAGCCTATGGTTCTTTCAGTGAATTTTTAAGGTTTTTTAAATGCTAATTCCTAACGATAACGTGCCTGAAACCTATGGTTTTTTCAGTGAATTTCAAAGGTTTTTTAAATGCTAATTTCTATTTATGCCTACAGAGATAGGACATGTGAAGAAAGAAGAAAAAACGCACAGAAAGAAAAAAAAGAAATGCAGAAAGAAACAACAGAAGTCCTCAAAGACGAAGAAAAGTGCAGGAAGAAGGATAACGTGCATAAAGAACAAACAGAAGAGCAGAAAGAAGCCTTGTTGCAAAATCATCCTGTACCCTCAACTTTTTGAGACAGATACTGGTGGTAACTGAGTCTGACTAACCAGTCCCAGAGCCAGTGCTATGTTAAAAGACACACAGAATACAGTGAAAACACCTACATACACTAGGGAACACTATGCGTTGGGGTCCACCTGTGATTAGCATGACCTCCTCTGTAAGCCCCTAGTATATAATACGGCAGGGGATTAAAACTACCTCTCAAAATGCGCCACAGGGCGTGTTTGCACACGTCACCTCAGGCCCCGTCCCCTCCCTTCCCCACTGTTTAAACACGCCCTGTGGCCATTTTAAGTTGGGAGATTAAGTCCCTTTGAATCCTGAGGGTCCCTAGGGTCCAACTAGACCACTAGATACCTCCAGTAAGCACCACAGAGCTGCGTTGCAGAGAGATGTAAAAAGGGGCACGGCCTAGACCACCTCTCTGCAATGCAGCGCATTGGCGCTTACTGGAAGCACCTGGTGGGCTAGTTGGCCCCCAGGGTCCCTCAGGATTGAAGGGGAATTATTTCCCCAACTTAAAATGCGCCACAGGGCGTGTTTGCACACATTAACTCAGGCCCCGTCCCCTCCCTTCCCCACTGTGTAAACACGCCCTGTGGCCATTTTAAGTTGGGAGATTAAGTCCCCTTGAATCCTGAGGGTCCCTAGGGTCCAACTAGACCACTGGATACCTCCAGTAAGCACCACAGAGCTGCGTTGCAGAGAGATGTAAAAAGGGGCCTGGCCTCAGAACACCTGTCTGCAACGCAGCTCCCTGGCGCATACCGGAGATACCTGTTGGGCTAGTTGGCCCTCATGGACACTCAGTAGTGAAGGGGAATAAATTCTCCAACTTACAACTGGCCAGGGGGCGCATTTGCAGAGTGCTGCAAGGAGGGGGCGAGGTGTTATTTTATTTTTTTAAGAAGGAGGGCTGTGTGGCCCCCCTTCTTTTTCTAATTCATTGGCCCTGGGGACCCCATCCCCCAGGGCCTGCACCCTAATTTTTTTGGTTGAAAAAAATAAATTTGGAAGGGGGCCACGTGGCTCCCCTCCCAAGGCCTTAATCGGCCCCGGGGACCCCAACCCCCGGGTCATGGCCTTTTTAAAAAAAAAAATCTTTAGGAGGGGGGCTGCGTTGCCCCCCTCCTCAGGCACTTATGGCCACGGCGACCCCATCCCCCAGGGCCGGCCTTTGTTTTTTATTATTTTTTTTAAAATATACTTATAGAAACACCTAGGACATGCTGGACAAACCATATGTACCTATCACCATGACGATTTGCGTGATATTCATTAAAAGGCGACTATGCATACAATGAATCCACGTGGAATGTATTTACACCGCTAGTGAAGCTCTGACGTGTCTGACGCCCTACCGTGCCTAATCCCGGCACCCCCGCCGGTGGGTACTCTCCAAGTAGACACCCTTGTCGTTTATTTATACAAACATGGTTAGCTATTGACGGGCACATTTAATGCACACGCACACCAAGCCATTCAAAGGGGATTCGAAAAAATTCGACCAAACTATGCAAGAAACCCCCCTCACAGTTAATAAAACACACATCCACCGCCGGATGTGTAATACTTTTTATTTTACTCTCTGGAAAGGAGACAAACCTCACTTGAGAGTCACAGCGTGCTCCTGGCTGAGCCCAATGCTGTGTTACACCCACCAGTGCCCGCCGACTGCCACACACCTCTGTGTTGTATTTCACCAGCTAGTGCGTATGCTATGACACTCTCTAGCCCATGTGCACTGTAACACCACCCCGTAAATATGTCATGCCACACTTGCCTTCGCACGGGTTATATTGCCCCATCTAACGTGCCTTCCTCGATGCCTATGTTATAACGCACAGCGCTATGCCATACATATTACAATCTGGGATCCATATCTTTGTCTCAGTGCATATGCAACGTTACACTCCCCAGCACATATTTTATATTACAACTTTAGAGACTAGTTAGGTTACACAACACTGCCCTGTGCATATTACGCTCCAAGGCGCATATCGCATAGCACGCGCTAGTGCCTGTGCTATCTCGCGCTCTCCAATGAATCTGTCATTGCGCACAATGTATTGCATATTATATTTCACGCCTTGGTTCATCTTATAGCACACTTTTTGGTGCATAGTTTATACCATATACTATATCTAGTTTTCATTTTCAATCGTGCTCTCAGGACTAAGTTCTATATAACACTGCGTCCACCTACCCTTTTCACGGGCATTACATTTTGCGATGGGGGTGTTTCTGCCAAGTGAGCCCGGAGTCACAGTCATAAACGTCCTCTTCTTCTTGAATAAAAGTGAGATTATGCTGCATACTTGTTCATATTTTAAGTAGTTCGCACAGACACACATTTTAAAAACAATAACGTTCCTAATACCCACCTTCTCTGAACAGTTAGCTTGCAGCCCCATCCACCTCCTCCCTATCCTCTGTTGTCTGAATCCATGGACTAGCTCCTCCCTCCTGCCATGCATGGTCTGATGTGCTGCAACTGCCCTCCATTTAGCATGATGTACCAGTCCACTCCTCCTGCCCTCCATTGCCCAATTCTATGGTCCACATTGACCTCCTGCTTAGCCTCTGTGGTTAGCTTGCTGCCCCTATTCTCCTTCCCCTGCTCTCCGATGTCTTTGTGCATGCCCCTGATCCATCCTTTTTGCCCACCATGTTCCATGGACTTGCCACTCCTATCTACTTTGAGTGTTCTGTTGAACTGCCACTCCCCTCCCACCTGCATAGCATTGTCAGATGACTGTAACCTGTCCCTGCCACCTCCACCCTGCCTGTCCACATGCCATGCCCATATCACCTTCCTCCTGTCCTCCATGGTCCATTTTACTGCCACACCCTTCTGCCCTCCCTGGTCTGTTGTGCTGCAACTGCTCCTCCTGCCTGCCCCGCGCGGTCTGTTGTGAGGGCCCTTCCCCTGAACTCTCTTGTCTGTGCCCAGATCCTGACCCTCCCTTCTATCCTCCATGGTCCTTTGTACATGCCCCTGCACCCTCCTTCTTGCCCATCATAGCCATTGTGCTGCCACTAACCCTCCCGCTTGCCATGCATGGCCTTCTGTGCTGCCATGGCCCCTCCCACCTTCCCTGTGTGGTCAGCTAGCTGCCCCTGACCCCCTCCCACCTTCCCTCAATGGTCTGTGTGTATGCCATCATAGTCTTACTGTTGCTTTCCATGGTGTGTCTTGTTTCTAGTGCCCATCCTGCCTGACCTCCATGGTCATCTTGCTGCTCCTGCCCTGCCCCCTTGCCCCCAGCCCTCTGTTTCCATGTGCAGAACCCTATTCCCTCCCTCCTGGCTTGTCTGTTCCATGTTATTGCCCCTGATCCGTCCCACTTGCCCTTTATGGTCTGTTATGCTGCAGCTTTCTCTCCTGTCTGTCCATTATGGTCAGCTAGCTACCATTGCCTCTTTCCCCTCTGTTCTCCGTTGTCCATTTGCATGGTCCTGTCCCCTCCCTCTTGCTTTCTATGGATTGTTGTGCTGCACTCTGTCCCGCATGCCCTGTGTGGTGTATTGTGCTGCTGCAAACCCTGATGCCTGCCCTGTAGGGTCAGTTTGGTGCACCTCTCCATGTCCCTTCTGTCCTCTGTTATCCGAGTCCCTGTCCCTACCCCAATTCCTCATGCCTACCATGATCCAATGTACCATACTTGCGAACATTTTGAACTTGGTAAGAGGGAGATTTTGAAAAAAAATGGGGTATTGATTTTCCCCTTTGAGTTACATTGAAAAAGAGGAGATTGTAGACAGGAGACAGATCAAATAAAGCCCATTTGAGCTTAAAAACATTGGATGTTTCCTGGCTGAAACGGGTCTGTTGGCATGTATGGTTGTTCTACCACTGCCTCTTCCTTCTGCCCACAATGGCCTAATATATTGCCACAGCCTCTCTTGCCAGTCCTGTATTGTTGGTTTGTTGCCCCTGCCCCCCTTTCCACTGCCCTCCATAGTCTGTTGTGCTGCCACTGCCCTTCCTGCCTGCCCAGTGTGGTCAAATTGTTGCCTCTGCACTCTCCTACCTAACTTCAATTTTCAGAGTCCGTGCCCCTGGCCTCTGCCTCTCAACAGTATCCCAATGAACAACTAGATTGCTAACATTCTATATTTATTATAAAAGTGTGGAACGCCTGACGTCCTCTTGATGTAATCAAAACTGTAATACCTAGAGCATTTCCTTTAGAAATTACATATATGAGAGGGTCTTATTTGCATCAAAATTATGGTTAGTGCTCTAAAAAGCTAAAATGAGGACATATTTTCTGAGTTTTCAAATAGCGACAAAGAACTTTTAAATTATATGTAATCTTTATGTTTTTTTATCCAGTTGACCACTTGATTAAATGTTGCACTTAGGGGAGAGGATGTGGTGTTACTTCCAGAGCTGCAGACTTTGCAACTGGGGAACCAGGTTGGAGTTTCTGCTTCAGCTCAACATTCTGTGATTCTGTTCAAATCACTTAATCTCCCCATGTCTACAACCAAAATGAATTTGATCTTGTGTGATGTAACCAATGCTCATGTAAAGCACTCCAATACCTGACAAGTCTGCACTATATAAAACTACAAATACACCACAAAAAATAAGTGTTTTGCACACTTCTGTCATTGGGCTACATGTGGGCTACATCTGGGTGATATTTGTGCTGCATTTGGGCTCTTTTGTCTCTGGTGGCCATTTATTTGTTATGAAGTTTCCTAATTTCCTCATTTACTGCAGTCTCCTCAGTAGGAAATGATTTCAGTTTTTTACTTTGATTCCATCAAGAAGGAATTCAGATATGTCACACATTTGCCATAAATTCTGAATGTTAGCACTCTAGTTGCTCATTAGATCTCTGTAGTAAAGCTACTGCTCACCACGGAAGTCTGCTGCTGGTATTAAAAATGCATGTTTCAGTCTGCATGTCAGAATTTTTTAATGAAATAGAAGAGGATTTGAGAAATCACTCAAAATGTGCCCTAATTTTTCTTTCTGCAGCACTAATCATACATTTTACGTTTTAAGAGTTACCACTTGTTGGACTTGGCCCTTCTGGCAGGTTCACCCCTAAACTTTTTGCTTTTTCTTGTGACTTGGTGTAGTGATTTTTGACTTCTGCGTACTTTTACCACTGTGTCCCAGGGTAAAGTGCATGCGTGTAGTGAGGTTGGCCTGCCCTCCCATAGGAATGCATGAGGGAATGTATGTGTCCCTGGTAGTTCCTGATGCGTGGGGAGTGCAGGTGTGAGTTTGGTATGTACGGACTTGTGTGATGAAATGCTGCGCGATGATGTGTGCGGCGTGCATGTACCTAGTGTGGAAGTGCCACTTCTAGAAGTGGGCACTTCGGTGTGCAGTATGAAATGTGTGCCTTGTCTGGTGATTGGCTGGTTGAGGTCATGTGACGGGCTAGAGAATCCCCAGAGTCCGGATGAGTCACCCAGTGGTGAATGGGGAGATCAGCAGCTAGATGGGTGGGAGGAGTACACCTGGGTCCTGAATAGGGCTGGGTTTTCCCCACACAATGCTGGCTCCGCCCCCTGTGGTGCGACTGATGACCCTGGCCTGCTCTCTGAATAGGGAGAGGGGCTGAGCAAAACAAAGTGCTCAGGAACCAGTTGTAACTGGTTCGCCCCTTCCCTGCACCTGGAGACAAAGGGTTTCACTGTATAAAAAGGGGCTGTGTCCCCTTACAATTTGTTCTCTTGCTGATCCTCAATTGAGGGGGGCCTGCTGCTGCTGGACCAGAGGACCGCCACTTGGACTACCCCCTGCCTGGAGGCCCAGTGAGCTGGCTCTGGGTCCAGCCTTGCCCCCCACCCCTGCCCTGCTGCATGCAGGGAAGAACTTTGCTGGACTTTGTTGGGATCCTCCTTTAAGCGCTGGGAGCGCTTTCCTTTTTCCCCTAAAGCACCTGGAAGCGCTTTTCATTCACTTATAGCGCTAGGAGTGCTTTAATTGTGGCCAGCAGCGCGGAGCTGCAATTGGTAGCGAGGGAACCCCGACGTAGGGATTCCCTGCTATTTTGCCACGTTGCGGGTGCCCACCCCGTCTATTTCCGTGCACTTCGCGGGTGCCTACCCCGCTTTTGGTGCCGCATTTTTGTTGGTGAATTCACGTTGTGGGTGCCCACCCCAGTTATTTCCCTTCCGTCGCGGGTGCCCACCCTGCGACTTAAGACTACCTCGAAAATCACTGCTGCAGCCCGGGCCGAAACCCAGGAAGTCAGGCAGCCTTCGTTTGAGACATGGGCGGGGCGTTAACCAGAAGCCGCGTCGTGAGCAAGGGAAGCGGATGGGAGCCTACCCCGCGCTTCCCCGGAGGAAGGAGATCCAGCGAGTCTCCCCGCAGCAGCGTTGCTGCTGCCCTGCAGGAGGGCTTCCGGCCACTGCTCCAGACGCGGAGACGACGCTGGAGTCCCCTTGAGGATAGCCCGGTAAATAAGAAGGGCTGGGGGACTCCGCCCGAGTACCGTGGGTGCCGGTCCCAGACCGGCTGATCCTTCAAGAGGCTCCAACGGGGCCCGCAGTATTGTCTTTAAGAGCGCCTGACGCTCCAACGAAGGGCACGGTGGTCCAGAGCGCGAGTACGCTCCAGCAACGGGGCGAGTATTGTTTAGAGCCCTGAGGCCCCATCGTTACGGGGGCATTCTTGTGTCAGAGCCCACGAGGCTCCAACGTTGGCCCCCATTGTATTGTTAACAGAGCCCACGAGGCTCCAACGACGGGGTGCCTTGGTTGGTTCAGAGCCGCGCTCGGCTCTACAACGTTCCTGGGGGCATTGTTTTCTCCGAGCGCCAGTGCGCTCCAACGTGGGTGATAGTGGATGTAAGGGCACAGTGGTGCCCAGGCTCATTTCTCAGCTGCCCAGCACTTAGTGGGCAGCTGCAACGTTTAGGTTGTGCACAGTGCTACGTTGCGCTTTGGCTTGCGCAGCCTTCCCCTGACATTGACACAGGGCGTCCTAGCCCCCTCAAGGCCAGTTGGCCTAGGGACTGCCACAGGTGGTGGCTTATGTGAGTTTCTCGCTATTGTTCCTAACCTGCACCTCTGAATGTCTTTATGCGTCATGTGCCTTGTGTTTACACCTCTGAATGTGATGCCTCATGTGTAATGTGCTTAGACTAGGCCTGGGCGGTAAATTCCGTTCCGCTCGCGGAATTTGCGGAATTTGCGTAATTTCGCGTTCCGCGGAGAACGCGAAATTGCTAAAAAGTCTGCTTTCCGCGATTTCGCGAAATTTTTGCTTGTTCGCGATCTCAAAATGCGTGTTCGCAAGATATTTCTCCCCGAGCACGCAAACAGCAATTGTGAACAGGAAAAAAGCATCGCGAACAAGCAATTCCGCGTGTTCGCGGAATTTCTGCGTGTTCGCGGAGATTTTTACCGTTTCGCGGAGATTTGCGTAACGCAATTCCGCAAATTCCGCCCACCCCTAGCTTAGACCCCTACAGGCATTGTGATACTTAGGTGGTTGTTTTTCTTCCTAGTACAGGTGGTACTAGTGAGGTCCTGATTCCCTGCGTAATATTTTCCTACGGTGGTTAGGGTTGCGTAGGTGGTACTTACCTGTTACCAGTAGTTACTGGTTGTGTGCTACATTTGCTATTTTGTACTACAGTATTATTCCTACGTTCTAAGTGCTATTTCTACAAAGTGCTAATTCCTGACAGTGGTCCATGTTGGCCCTGTCCCCTGTACATATAATCCCTTGTAAATTCTGCCCGTGCCTGTTGGCACATTGTAAAGTGTGTGTTTTTATCTAATGTGTTTTGGTATAATACAAAGGCTATTTTTATATAATTCCTTGTGTGGAGTTTCCTTTGTGGTGGGCCTTGGGTGTTGTTGCTGGGTGCGCGCGCAAACGCTTTACACATTGCCTCCGGGATAAGCCTGACTGCTCGTGCCAAGCTACCAAGGGGGTGAGCAGGGGTTATCTTTGGCGTTTACCTTCCTTGCCCTGACTAGAGTGGTGGTTTCTGCCTGGCTTAGGCGCAAGCCCTAGCCAACCAGAAATCCCATTTCTAACACCACTTTATTCCAATCAAGATGGCTTCAGGTGTGTAATACAAGTAGGACTGTTAGCGCTCTAGTTGTTCTTTAGAACACTCTGGGAAGCTGCAGTAGAACACAAAGGAATCAACTGACAGTCTCTGCCCTTGTTGGATATACATGTTTTACTGAGAATGTCAGACTTCATTCTCTCATGACTGAGAAAGATAATGTGAATTTACAGAAAATATGCTCTCAGTTTAGCTTATAGATCACCTTCCAAACCTCTGTGGGAAAAGCATGAGAAAATAGTTTTCTCTCCAACATGATTCATGATATCACAGCAGAAGGCTTTTTCACATGATAAAATCACCTTAGAACACACCACAATTCTTAAAATGAGTATGGTACGATCAACAAATGATTTACAAAACTAAAGTCTTAAAACCTTCTATTAACTGCAATGTTTTTTAATGAGATGCTCTCATGTATATTAGTCTCATGATGGCTGCCAACACATCTTGGATGAAGTACTGACAGCCAATCAGATCTCACGATGAGATGTGTGGTTAGGCTCTGCCCAGATATATCTATCTTTTTAACTCTAATTTTCTCAGGAACTACTGAACGGATTTACACCATTTAAGCCAAAGGCACAAGTCTGAACTGAGGACTACCTCTTTGCCAAATTTGGTGTAATTCCGTTCAACAGTCCGGGCTGTAGCTGCGTCAACAGGTCCTATGGGAAAATGCATGGGGAAAACACGTTTTGGGACCCCCCTTTTTTCTCGGCCCCCGCTTGACGAATCACCTTGCAATTTTCAGGATAGGAGCGGACCGGAGCTGGCCAAAAGTTTGGAAAATTTCGCGAAGATTCGTCAATTGGCGCCAACGTTATTCCAAATAGAATGTTGCGGATTTCCTATGGAAAATAGGTCCTAACTATAACTACCTACTGGCGAATGCCAGTAGGTAATATATATATATATATATATATATATATATATATATATATATATATATATATATATATATATATATATATATATATATATATATATATATATATATATATATATAATATATATTACCTACTGGCGGTCGCCAGTAGGTAGTTATAGTTAGGACCACGTTTCCATAGGAAATCCGCAACATTCTATTTTGAATAACTTTGGCGGCGGTCGACGAATCCTCGCGAATTTTTCAAAATAGGTGGGGCGCTACGCTCCGCTCCTACCCTGAAAGTCTCGGGGGGATTCGTCAAGCGGGGGCTGAGATAAAAGGGGGGTCCCAAAACGCGTTTTTCCCATGCATTTTTCCATAGGACCTTTAGACAGGGCTACAGCCCGAACGGCTGAACAGAATTACTAGAAATTTGGCAGAGAGGTAGTCCTCAGGTCAAGGAAGTGCCTTTTGTAGGTTTGGTGTAAATCTGTTCAGTAGATTCTGAGAAAATAGCCTTTAAATCAATATATATATCTGAGCCAGCTTACGGTGCGCTTACGGTACGCTTACCGTACACGTACGGTGGCGTGCGCGAGCGCGATTCTGATTGGCTCTTAGATCTTAGTAAACATTCGAATCGGCCGAAACCAGGAAGCGGCGGCCGCCATTTTCTCTCTCGCACTGAGAGTTAGGTTTTAAAATAAAGCCCAAAAACATGTAAAGGGGCTGTTTAGACAGCTCCCACACACATAGCCATGTTGAGGGAGTCCCCAAAGATCCCCCAAGGGCAAAAATGGATTTTTTTTTTTTCGCTAATTTCGCCGATTACGCTTACCGTACGCGTACGGTAAAAAATTATAAAAAAAAAAAAACTATCCACATTCTCCCCACCCCGTGTGCAATTGGTGGCCGACGGCCAACAATTGTGCATGGGTTATAACAGGTGAGATAAACTATAATATTTTTAAAAAAAATAATAAAAGAAAAAATTATCCACACTCTCTCCACCCCGTGTGCCAATGGTGCCCGAAGGGCACCATTTGTGCATGGCTTATAAAAATTACGAAAAATTAAAATATTACCTTTCAAAACGAAGTGCATCATATGTCCTCCATGTGCGCACGGTACGCGAAGCGCATCGTGCGTACATGGCCCATCTAGCGTAACGTGGGCACGCGGTGCGCGTAGCGCACCGCGTGCCCACCGTGCGTGCACGGCACTAACTGCTTAAAGTGGGCGCGCGGTGCGCGAAGCGCACCGCGTGCTTACTGTGCGCGCACGGTGCGCGAAGCGCACCGTGCGCGCACGGAACAAACTGCGTTAAGTGGGCGCGCACGCCACGAATGGCGTAAAGTAACTTAGCATTTAAAAAAACGTACAAATTCACTGAAAAAACCATAGGTTTCACACACGTTATAGTTAGGAATTAGCATTTAAAAAACCTTGCAAATTCACTGAAAAAACCATAGGTTTCACACATGTTATAGTTAGCGGAAATTTTACTGATAAAAAACCAGTGAAATTCCCCCGTTATCGTTAGTGCAGGCAACTATAACTCACGCGACCGCAATCTTCTGCTGATGACATATGTGTCTTTATGAAAAAAAAATATTTGTAATATATGTATAGCTAAAAATGTATGGAAGAAGACATGGGCAAATAAGTGTCTAAATACAGTATTAGCATCAGCAGAGGATTGCGGTCGCGTGAGTTATAGTTGCCTGCACTAACTATAACGGGGGAATTTCACTGGTTTTTTATCAGTAAAATTTCCGCTAACTATAACATGTGTGAAACCTATGGTTTTTTCAGTGAATTTGCAAGGTTTTTTAAATGCTAATTCCTAACTATAACGTGTGTGAAACCTATGGTTTTTTCAGTGAATATATATATATATATATACATACATATATATATATATCCTACTGGCAGTCACCCGTAGACAGTTATAGACCTAATTTTCATAGGAAAAGTGCTGTTGACTTGCCTAAATCTTTTGCGTTGTTTGATGAATCCAAAAAAGGTGCCTTGGTGAGCTTTGCTGTGCATGGAGATTTTTGAGGTGATCCATCAGGCAGGGCTGAGAGAATGAGGGTTTCAAAAACATGTTTCCCATGTTAATTCCAACTGGAATCTTAGACACGACTACTGCGCAAACTGCACTGAATTACACCAGATTTGGCGGAAAGGTAGCTGTTTGTCAAGAAAGCAACCTTTTTGTAGATTTGTGTACATCCGTTCAGTAGTTTTGGAAATATTAGGGAAAATCCACATTTGTTTATATAACGCAGATCCAAATCTGATTAGCTGCCAAGTTGGCAGCCATTTATATATATATATATATATATATATATATATATATATATATATACATATATATATATATATATCTTTCCTCAAACGTCCCGCCACAGAGGGAGCGCTTCTCACAGTCGGTGCTCGCGTCGAGATCAGGACAAGTCTCGTAGTTATATTAATCTCAAAATAATGATAGCGCGGCACTCCTCTTGGCAACAAAGTTGTTTTATGCCAAGTCGTAATCCTTCCTACGTGTTTCGAACCGTAGTTCCTGGTCACGGTAGATTATTACATTGGTCCTACTTTGATTTTTAATTTATATACATATATATGATGTCACTGTTATGATGCATTCTGGGTGTAGGAGTTAATCTACTATCAAAGTCACAGAACTTTATTTATTTTTGCATGTAAATGTTTTGATTGGTAGCATGCTTCACGGGTGGTATGATGCAATAACAGTACCTTTTCCAACGCGCTCGTCATTAATTACAAGATGAACAAGACACCAGTGGGTGTTGAAAAGCGTTACGAAGAAAATAAAAATTTGGCAATTCTCTGTATCCTGAGTGCGCATCTTACTTTATTTTGGATTGTGATACCGATTTCCGGCGTTTGGGGTACCTGCCGGTAATGCGCCACCCGACCATGGGATTAACCCCGGAAGGACCCTAAGAATCTTGGATATATATATATATATATATATATATATATATATATATATATATATATATATATATATATATATATATATATATATATTATCTACTGGCGGTTGCCAGTAGATAGTTATAGTTAGGACCGTGTTCCCATAGGAAATCTGAAAATTCTATTTTGAATTACTTTGGCGCCAGTTGACTTATCTTCATGAAATTTGCAAAACTAATGGGGCGCTCCGCTCAGCTCCTACCCTGAAAGTCTCGGGGTGATTCGTCAAGCGGGGGCCTATAAAAAAGGGGGTCCCAAAACGCGTTTTCCCCATGCATTTTCCCATGGGACCTTTAGTCGAAGGTACAGCCCGAACGGCTGAACAGAATTACTTGAAATTTGGCAGGGAGGTAGTCCTCAGGTCAGGGATGTGCCTTTTGCATATATGGAGTCAATCTGTTCAGTAGTTCCAGAGAAAATTGCAGTAAAAAGCACATACATATCTATAGCCGCGCACGGTGCGCGCACCGTGTGCGCACCCTAACGTGCGCAAGCGTAATTCTGATTGGTTGTTACATGTCAGTAAACGTTCGAATCGGTCAAAATCAGGAAGTGTCGGCCGCCATTTTGTTTGTTTTCAGTGCGAAAGTGGAAAAGGAAGGTGGCGAACGTGAAAAGGGGGCAGGGTAGAGAGTTCCTGACCCCCTAGCCTTTGTCAGGGGGTCCCTGAAGGACCCCGAAGGCAGAAAAAAAACATTTAATTTTTTTTTTTTTAAATCGCGGGGGTGCGCGCACGGTGAAAAACCATAAAAAAAAAAAAATTCATACGCAGTTTATTGAAAAATAAATATATAAAACAAATAATAATACATACATAACTTAGCATTCAAAAAACCATACAAATTCACTGAAAAAACCATAGGTTTCACACACGTTATAGTTAGGAGTTAGCATTTAAAAAACCTTGCAAATTCACTTAAAAAACCATAGGTTTCACACATGTTATAGTTAGGTGGACATTTCACTCGTAAAAAACCAATGAAATTCCCCCGTTATAGTTACTTCAGATAACTATAACTCGCGCGACTGCCACTCTATCACAAGGATGATGTCATCAGTGATGTCAAGAGTGATGCCACTGACCATGTCATAAGTGATAATATGTGACGTCATGAGCAGAGGATTGCGGGCGCGCGAGTTATAGTTATCTGAAGTAATATAACGGGGGAATTTCATTGTTTTTTTACGAGTGAAATATCCACCTAACTATAACATGTGTGAAACCTATGTTTTTTTAAGTGAATATATATATATATATATATATATACACAAATACATACATACATTCACATATATATATATTGGGCTGGTGCTTCCTGTACAGATGATATTGCCACAGCACCTTGTGTTAATCTTTAACAACAGTCTAGCGCAGTGCATTGCTTACAAGACTTGCATGCACCTCACTTTCCTAATCATAATTTTATAATTTTAACTATTTCTCTAAAGGCATTTCTGATTTTGTGTACAGGTTAGTTACATGGACAATTGGACTTGATATGCATAATTTGAATCTATTACCAGTAATAAAAGCCTACAAAGATCATGACTTGAATTATATGAAGTAAAAACGTGTGATTGAAATATTGGACTGTTGTTTATTTGTCGACTTTGGTTTTCTGGTGACATAAGATCAATAGGAATGAATCACGGACCTGTGTCCAAAATTTCTCAGCCCACCTGTGTATCTAGACACTGCGTGCTTGTTGTGGAACTGATGCCATGAGTATGTAGCAATCACCAATTTGGTCTTACATTGTGAATTAGGTTAAACTCTGGGGAGCATTTGTAAAAATCACCATTAAAGTACTGTGGTGATGAAAACGTTATGCAGATATCTTCAACAATATTCCATTGTGATATGAAAGTGAGTTGAATGCAAGTCTAAAAGGATTTAAAATCCAACAAATTATTTCTCACTTAGTGGATAAGGCAGATATGTAGATTATGCGTGTTATGAATAAAACACGTTGGGATTTGTACACTTTTCTTATGTTTTTGCATTAAGTAAAATAATTGATGATTGGGGTTTTGAGAGACTAGTGCAATAAATGTATTAGTGGATTTTTTTTATATATACACAACATCTGGGATGTGTTACTAGACCTGTGTTCATGCCCATTGCCTTGGGAGTGTATGTTTTCACTTTTCACTGTTTCAACTTGTCAGATATGGGGGCCTAAAAGAAACAAACTTGATTGCGATCAAGGCATCGCTATTAGCATATACGGATGTGCTATTTGTTAATTGTTGGATGATTGGAGATGGAATAAATTATTTTGATCATCCGTATGACTTTGTTGGTGTGTTTCCCTTCTAATAGCGCAGTGCATTGGACTGTTGCTGTTGTATTCACTGAAACAACACAAAGATTAAAGTGGCATTAGTTTGATGAAAATGTCAATTAAAATATAACATTTTAAACTGCAAAATCACTGATATAGTTTACTGAGCTAGCTAAAACTTCTGCCCCCACCATGCCCGGTGTTGTCATCAATGGTATCATTTGAGATTTTATCAGTAAAGTTGTCAATGATGTCATTAGACATGTCATGAGGGATGCTATCTTTGAGGTCCTAAGCAGAGAATGGTAGTGACACAAGTTCTAGTTAGCTCAGTAAATTATAATTGGTGAATTTCTGATGTTTTCTGAGTTTAAAACATTACATTTTAGCTGACATTTTCACCTAGCTTTAACGTCACTTTTACCTTTGATTTTTCACTGAATTTCTAAGTTATTTTTTTATTTAAATTAAGATATTATTACCATACCTAACTATAACATCACTTTAAACTTTTTTTTAATGAGTTTCTAAAGTTTTAAACTTTTTTTCAACAAATTTTTAGATTGAGATCAATACAGACAAGACCAAAGTGCTGGAGTTTGGCTCACAGAATTCCATCTGGTCAAACTCCTGGTGGCCAACAGTCTCTGGTCCCCTCCCTGTCCCTGTTAGGACAGAAAAATACCTGGGGGTCATCTTTGATGATGGGTTGAGCTTTGACGCACAGGTCAGCAGCGCAGTTAGTGCTTGTTTTCATATTCTGAGGATTTTGAGAAAGGTTTTGCCTTTTATTCCGTCCAGACTACACCAGTCGATCATCATCGCTCCGGTCACCTCTCGCTTGGACTATTGCAATGTTTTGTTGAAAATCAATACAGTCTCCCTGAATATGCTCCAGGTGGTACAGAACGTGGTGGCATGTCTGATTCTGAAAATGCCCAAGCGTCTGTCAGCCAGGGATGGGTTTGCTCCCTGCATTGGCTCCCCATCAGGAAGTGTATCTGCTTTAAGGCTCTGAGCATGGTATTCAAGGGTATGCATTGTAAGGGTAGACTACACCTGAATTCTCATTTTCAATGGTACACCCCTGAGAGGCTCCTGAGATCCTCCTCACAGAAAAAACTTGTTATTCCCAGATTTCGCAGGACAAGATGGGATGGCCACTCCTTTTCGGCAGCGGCCTCCAAGCTATGAAATTCCCTACCCACTTCAGTTTCCAATGCAGACTCTTATCCGGTTTCTAAAAATCATCTGAAAACCCGGCTTTTCTCAGCTTAGGTTGTTGCAGGTGTGCTTCTTTTCTGTCTCCTCTTTGTCTGCTGTAGGGTCTTGATACCCTCGGGTGTAAGTGCGCTTTATAAATAATATCCTATCCTATCCTAAAGTAACATCTTATTACCATACCCAAGCTCCTGCTGGCAGCCATGCATTTGGCTGTGTGCAGTGTGGAGTTAGTCACAAGGCCCACCACCCACCACTACTGGGTGCCCATTAGGGGTGGGAGGAATTTTTACATCTGCTAGGGGAATTTTGTTTTTTTACGGAGTTTTATATAGCGCGAACTTGACTGAAAGGCATCAGGTATCAGAGTGCTTTACATGAGCACCAGTTGCGTTACATGAGGAAACAGTTATTTTTTGTTAGGCACCGGGAGATTAAGTGATTTGCCCAGAATCACAGGATGTTGTGCGTCCCTGCCGAGGCTCGAACCAGGTTCCCCAGCTCCGAGGTCGACCGCCCTAGCGGTTAGGCCAACTCCTCACCCCAATTTTATTTATTTATGTGTTATCGAAAACCTGCAAGCAGTGCGCAAACACTCACCCCTCACCTTCAGTCCTTGCTCACAAGTAGCAAGGCCGGCAGCAAAAGAGGCACAGTTACTGCCAGCCTTGCTTCTTGTAAGCAACAACCACAAGAACAAAGTGCGTGTTCATGCACTGCTTGCAGGTTTTCAAAACACATAAATAAAAAGCATTGTCATTTACAATGCTAATGACTCAAACTCTCGCAAATGCGAGACTATTGCATTGCAAATGCTTGCTATTTAGTGCCTTTCTGTTACCCTTCAGAATGCATCCAAAACATTGTTTTTCATGAAAAAAGAGTCGAGGGAGAGTCTGCGTTTCAATGTGTAACGATCCTTGTTAAAACTGAGATGCTGAGGGCTGCAAAGTATAAACATTGCTAAATAGCCTCTTCGTCCCCTCAAATATATGTTGTGTTCACTCTTGGCAGCAAGAGGGTTTGGCCCAGCTGGACCCAGAGCTGCAGCGACTCAGACACAGGCGGGAGAATTTTCCCACTTTCGGGTGCATTAGCTTCCACTATACCAATAACCAAATTCCTGTTGTCTGTATCACCTCGTAAACCTACTAAGGAGAATATTTCCGTGCAAATGCAAAAATAAAAGTCACAACATTGAGATAAACAACTATGTATGTTTAACATTACAATGCACGTAACCAGGACCATGAAATAAACACACTCAGGGAACATCAAACTAAAACATAACAGGTGTGGCAATAATAGGTTAGTGGCCAACGAGCCGCATCCTGCCTACCTGTTGTTGCTGATGCTGCTCAGCATGCACAGCACCAGCTCCAGGTAGGTGCGCAGCACGTCCATCCAGCGAGAGCTGTGCTGCGGGTCAGGACCAGCGAGGTCCCTGCCACCCGTGGAAGTGGTGTTCGGATAGTTTTCAGCAGCGATCTCCACCTGCAGCCCCCGCACGAACCAACTGCAGTTGCTCATGAGGTACTCCAGGCACGGCCGCTCGGCGGGCGACACCCGCAAGCTGAGCTGCAGCTCGTGCCATAGCAACGGGTAGAAGAGACAGTCCCGCCATCGCAAACAGGCAACCAAGGCCCGAAGCCGGCTGGGCGCAGACAGGAAGGAGAAGAAGTGCACGATCAGCTTGCTTGGCGGCAACTCGTCGCTTACCTCCCCCCACAACGCGGCCATGGGCTCCCCGCGACTGCCGCACACCCCCAGTGTTGCCACTAGGGTGACCAACTGGCATTGGTGCAATTTCAGGACGGTGAGTGTAAAAATTCAGGACAAAGGGTCAAAATTCAGGACACAAATTCAGGACAGGAGGTCAAAATTCAGGACAAAACTTCAGGACAATAGGTAAGTTTTACAGACACATCAGAGGAGGTCTCGCAATAGTATATAAGTAAGCCCAGCCATATCCAAACATATTCAACCATTTGCAAACCAATTCATCATGTATCCTTCCATCTATCATTTCACTCATCCATCCATTATCCATCCATTCACCTTTTCACACTATCCATCTGTACACTCATCCATCCACTCTTCTACCCATCCATCCATTCACTCACCCATCCAGCCATCCTTTCACTTACTCATCCATCCACCCAGTCACTCATCCTTCCACCCATCCACCCTTTCAGTCATCCATCCATCCTCCCTTTCTCTCTCCATCGACCCTTTCACTTAGCCATCCTTCCTTCCATCCACCCACCCATCCAGCTACTCATCCACTCATGAATCCATCCATTGACCCTATCACTCATCCATCCTCTCATCCATTTATCCTTTCACTCCTTCACTCATCTATTCATCCTTTTGTCCATCTGCCCTCCCTTTCACTCACTCATCCATCCTTACATCCACCCTTCCACTCATCCGTCCATCCATTCACCCTTGCACTTATCAATTCATCAATCCATCCATCGTTTCACTCATCCATCCACCCTTTTACCCATCCAGCTACCCTTCCACCTATACATCCAGCTATTTACCTTTTCTCTCATCCATCCTTCCACTCACTCATCAATCTATCTACCTTCTCTCATTATCCATCTGTTCAATCTTTCATTCATCCATTCACCCTTTCACTAATTCATCCAGCCATCCACCCATCCCTTCACTTACTCACTCGCCCAACTTTTCATATTAATTTTGAGCTGAGCCTTTTTGAGAAGAGGCCCATCAAGAACTTCACCCTCGCTGCAGGAGCCATTCCAGGACAGGGACAGAAGCATCCCAGGGCAGAGACAGGATCCACCACAGGAGGGACAGGAGCCATCACAGGCTGGGGGGACAGGAGCCACCACATGGGGGGACAGGAGCCATCACTGGGGGGGGCAGGAGCCATCACAGGAGGGGGAACAGGATCCACCAGGGTGGGCACAGGGGTGGGCATGCAGTATTCTAGTATCATCTTGGTCTCTTCCAGGGTGGGGTAGGGCTCCTCACCCACTCCTGGACAAGACAAGGAGAAGACAGGCTCTCTTTCCAAAATGTTAGTTTTGCCACCCCCCACTGTGATGTACAGTACTTAAAGGAGATACTCCAAGAGAACTGATTTAACTGATTGTCCTCCATACTTTGTTAATCAGTGTAGGTGCGATTTTGCCATTTCTTCATTTTATTACATTATAGACTGCATGTTTGAAGAACCGAGGTTTGCTTACAATTTAGTGACAGTAATTAAGCTCTGTGAAGAGAACCACGTGCTGCCTCGGGGTAATCAGGGCCGGTTCTAGGATGTTTTGGACCCTGGGCAGAAAGGCAATGTGTGAGGCCCCTCTAAATTGCAGAGACATGACGCATTCAGGGCTGTTTGCATCTGAATAGATGCCCCTTGGCCTGAAGTTGCAGCCCCTCCCTCTCAGTCACCTTCAAGCACCTCTTAACAGCTCATATTGGGCGACTTAAACCTACACCTAGAGGATCAAGGACACAAGGAGGCAGAAGATGTGCATCTGGTCCTACAAGAACTACAATTTAAACTTTTGAGTGTCGCAGCCACCCATCAAAAAGGGCACTGTTTGGATCCCATTTTTGCAAGCTGGGATATGATTAAAGTTCTCACTCCATGTCAGCTTCCATGGACCGATCACTTCCTGGTCCCTTTTCAATGCTTCTACCACACTATGAAGAACATTGAATATGGGAAAGGAAACACTAAGAAACGCAAATGGAGATTATACTCCAAAGAAAAATTTATAAACGTAATTCAGAAAGCACAATTCCCCCTGCACACGGATACTGAACAGGCGAACAAGGACTTTAATCTACTTGTTACCTCCACCTTAGACGAGATAGCCCCTATGGGCAAAGGTAAAACCAAAGAGGGCAGACAGCGTACTGCCCCATGGTTCTCTATAGAACTACAGCAACTAAAATCGAACTGTAAAAAGCTAGAAAGGACCTGGAGAAGGAACCCAAGTGTACAAAACAAAATTAGCTATAGCTCTTCCCACCGTAGCTACCAGTACGCGGTGCGCAGAGCAAAAGCAAAATATTTTCAGACACGGATCGAGGACTCTGAATGTTCCTCACGAGAACTGTTCAGGATCTACAAAGAAATCTCTATAGTTTCTAGCTCCAACACCCCTACGAACACCTCCACAGAGGGTTGCAATAAAATCGCAGACTTTTTCTCTAATAAAGTTAAAAAGATCTACACCTCCTTCTCAAAACAACCAGGAAATCATTTAGACTTCATAGTAGAAAGTCCATCCGTAGCCCCTGAGTCCACACTTCGAGTTTTTACCGTCCCCACAGCTGACAAACTGACAAAGATTTGTCGAAGTGTGAAGTCTGGTTCCCCTAATGATCCGGCCCCGGCCTGGGTATTTTCAGAGGGCCTAACAGCCCTGGAACCTCACATTAGACACGTCCTACAAACCTCCTTCTCCACTCAACGGTTACCGATGGAATGGAAGAAGGCCATAGTATTGCCTATTAGAAAAAAACCAACAACAAGCCTGGAGGTTCTGGAAAATCTCAGACCCATTTCCCTACTGCCATACGTGGCCAAGGTGGCTGAGAAGGTGGTCAACGCTCAGCTCACTGAACACCTGGAAAAATGGAATATACTCCATCCTTCTCAATCAGGTTTCAGGGCGGGCTACTCCACGGAGACAGCCCTCCTTAGAGCTACTGAGACCTTAAGAGCAGGGGCAGACGCAGGTCACACTATGGCCTTGATTATGCTTGACCTTAGCGCAGCATTTGACACCGTAGCACATTCCATCTTGCTACGGTGTCTACAAGAAGCCGGGGTCGCTGGTCCTGCGCTGGGCTGGCTGCAATCGTTTCTGACGGAAAGATGCTTCCAAGTACAACAAGGGACATGCCGATCAGCGGAGGTGTCACTAGACCAGGGAGTGCCTCAGGGCTCGGCTCTTAGCCCTACTCTTTTTAATCTATATATGGCCTCACTAGCAAAAGTGGTACAGTCCTATGGGGTGGAGTTGGTGTCGTACGCTGACGACACCCAACTGCTCATCTCCCTATCACAAAACACCTCCAACACCCCCCACAATTTCAAAGCATGTATGCAGGCCCTAGCTGAATGGATGGACGCCCACTGTTTAAAACTCAATGGCTCTAAAACGGAGGTGTTGGTGGTAGGGGGAAAAAGGGAAGACTGGTCGGATGAATGGTGGCCTACTTGTCTGGGTCCTACCCCCATACCTTGTCAGGAGGCAAAGAATCTAGGGATCTGGATGAACCCTGCTCTCTCTTATGATGGCCACATTAGGCGTCTTGTAGGCAAATGTTTTGGAGTGCTAAAGACTCTAAACAAAACGTTAGACCTCCTCCCTCTATCGGCCAGAAGAACGCTAACGCAGGCACTAGTAACCTCGCGTTTAGACTATGGTAACGTCTTGTTCCTAGGGGCCACCGAAGGCAGCATAGGTCGCCTACAAGTCATACAAAACTCCGCTGCCAGACTGGTGCTAAGAAGACCCAGGAGAGCCAACTCAAAAAAAGCACTGGATGCGCTTCATTGGTTACCTGTAAAGAAACGGGTGCGCTACAAGTGTCTCCTCTTCTGTCACCGCATCGTCTGGGACAGATCACCGACATATCTCAGAGACTTAATCAGCAGATATGAACCTACCAGGTCCCTTCGATCAGAGGGCGCCGGACTGCTGAAAGTGCCTAGAACTAAGAAGGCTAGAATGGGCGGACGCTCATTTGCACTCCAAGCAGCCCAACAGTGGAATAAACTCCCCTGTGCAATGAGACTGGAGAGCAACGAAACGCGGTTTAGGTCCCTGCTCAAAACTCATCTTTACTCATCTTAATCCGGTCGGTCTGTATGCTGAGTTCTTGGTTAGTGTTAGCGCGGGGACACGCCGTGATGGCGTTACTGTGCGCTCTACAAACTCGATATTATTATTATTATTATCAAGGGCGGAAGGTGAGAGGGTGGCCATCCCGCTGTGCCTCTCCAATGCTGCTGGGTATCTGAGCTTTGGTACTGCATCGGAGTCTGTTACACCCCCCCTCAACAGCATCGGAGCCAAGCAGGGAGGTGGGTGGAAGCTGTGCCGGCTTTAGGGTGGTGCGATGGGTTCACGGTTAAAATTACGGACAAATGGCGTTCGTTAAAGAATCCTTCACGGACAACGGACAGATGGCCGAAATTATGGACTGTCCGTGAAATTTACGGACGGTTGGTCACCCTAGTTGCCACAACCTGCTGCTGCTCGGAATTGGAGGAATTAGCAATTCAGCTTTACTCTTGTAACACAGAATTACTAATAAATGATGCTGCTCCGCTCCACCTGCGGAACTAATCAGATATTATCATCAATCATATGTGCTCTTCTGAATCTGAACTTCTGTTGTCCTGGACTCCACCCCATTAGCAGCTTCAATTACGCTAGCTGCAACTGACAGCCTCCCAGCAGGCTGCCACTTCACATAGTCGCTTTACCTCTTGGGTCCTACCTCTACTCCTCCTTCCTGAATACTGTGCCTCCCCATCTACCCCTCCTTGTGCCACTATGGAGGAGAACCCCTCATGTGCATCAGTCTCAGGCTGACCTTTCCCAGCTCCCTCCTTGGGGGTTCCTTTTTCTTAAGCCTTATCTCTGGTCCCCATTGCTGCTCAGAGTCAACACCAATTTTATGAGTGTGTCGTGCAGGTGTCACAAATCAAGAGTGCTGCCCACTCACGGGCAGGGCAGGGGTGCAGTTGGTCACATGTTATAAGGTGACTGAACAGTTTGTATATTAGAATGGGGCTACAAGTCTCAGCATGCCTTATTTTTGGTGGTTAAACGGGACTGCTTGAGACTTTGCTGCTGTTCTCAGGAGCAGTTGCGGAGTCCATCGGCTAGGGTACACTGTATAACCTTCCCTGCCTTCAGGGCATTTTATTCTTAGTGCTGGCATCATTCAGTTTATGTATGTGTTGGCAGTGTAGCTGTTACTAATGGCCCCAGTACGGTGACAGGTGAACTGCAACCGACTGATCGTCGGTTGTGGTACGCCTGACATCTGCCCATGAGGACTGCCCGCCACATTACTAATGTGGCGGGCTGAGTATTCGGGCAGAGGGAGCTACCACTGCTTGTTTGATGGGCTCAAAGAGCCTTTCAGAGCACCAGAGGGCATCATAATCCCATAATGACGGCAGAGCCAGCCTCAGCTATGCCAACGGGATTATGATGGCACTTTTCCACAGACTTTTCATGTTGGCCTTTCCTACATGAAAAGGCGGTTGTAAAGTGACTTTGGGGCCCCTTAGCAGGGCCTCTTTCCTCCCTAGCCCTCTGGTATAGGGCCTGGGGGGCACCTAAGGTGCACCCCTAAACATCCTTGCACCATGTTGCAGGCACGGCATGGTGCCTGCCACATGGTGCAGTGATGTTTACAGACATCCATTTTTCAATGGCAGGTTGTGCTGTGGGCCTTTTCCACATGATGCACAAGCTGCCGTTGACAAATTGATGTTTCTAAACAACCATAGGGCGGTCGTATCCAAATTCTGTGGTTGGAACCGCCAACCTATGGTCGGGTGGTTCCAGTCTGCATCGGTGTCACCGACATCGTTATCAGGGCCATGACAACATTTCAAGGATGCATGACTGCATGTTTGAACAGACCTAAAGGAGACTGAGAAATGTATACAATTTAATGTGTAATAACTTCTCCTCTCTTCCCTTGCACTTAAAATGTGCTCACCCTCAAGAGAAAACATTGATCACCATCATTAGAGGGCACGACTATAAAAAACTCCATCACAATTGCAAGCCCATTAAGTGGATGATAGTTAACTGAGGACAAGAAAGCCTCCCATTGCAGCCACTTAGAGTATAAATGCCTGAACGTGTCGGCGTGCAACACAGGGCTGCCTTTGCTTCCCAGTTTAGTATTCACAAAGCTAATTCATTGTTTGTTGGCAGCAGTGCTTCAATGATCAAGAGACCACAATGGAAATAGCCTACAAATCAAACACTTCTTTCTGCAGCAGGTGCAAAGTGATTAACATGGTGGTAAGGCTTCTTCAAAATGTCCTTCTCTCACTCAAGAAATGCTGATTTCGAAGCGCAGTTCTCCACTAAGGATGGCTGGAACTCCGATAAATCGCACAGAGTTTTTATGCAAATTATTGGAATTGCGCAGCATAAAACACCTCGAGTTCTTCTCACCCCTAGTGCCCATCCCACCTACAAGCACTGCATTATCCATGTGAGGCGTGTGGTTGAGTGCAGGGCCTGGCCTGCAGCCAGGCCCTATGCCCACCAACTGTGGATGCCCAACCCCACCACAAATGGCTTGCTATCAAGCCCTGCACCCAACACCCTGCAGGCTATAAGAACACTGCCTAGGGTGGCATCGGATTTTGTACAGTGCCTGTCCTGCAGCCAGGCCCTGTGCCCAACACCACGGGTGACCAATCCTTGGCCATGCAAGGCCTGTGGCAAGGCCCTGGACCCAAGCTGCTGCTTACGGCTATCCTCCATGGACATGCACCCCACATTTGTTTTGCAATTCATGTTCCTGGTCCATTGAGGGACTCAAGGAACTCCTGAGCGAGTCAAGTGGGAGACCCACAGGATAGCTGAAACACCAAATTATTTTTAGTTTTTGATCAATAGGGTGTCCCTCTGGAACCCTCCCACAAGGAACAGGGGGGTCAGGGTACCCCTACCCTACCCCATATATGGTATTTTAAAAAACATTTTCAGGACAAGGGGATTGAGTCAGTGCCCTCCAATGGTGCTGCAACATTTCTTCTGATGTTGTGACCTACCAATAACAGAGCTCACTCCTGGAGCACTGATCTCGGAGCAAAATGACTGATAGGAGAAAGAACCTACTCGGCCACTCACAACCCCGTTTTTATTGTTGTGCAGTCAGAACGATTTATCCATAGATAAAAATCTTTTTCATTGGAGACAAACATGCATAATGCACATTTATATTTCATTTACATATGAAGGATTTTACAGCTAGTTGAAAAATATGCTTGCCAAATTTGACACATTTTAATGGTGAATTAAAGCTATCCCTTGATTCCTGGTGAGTCCATAAAAAGTTGGATATCTATTACTATTGTCAGAGTATTCAATTAAAAGCAAATTTCCCTCTTTCACAAAGGGCTAGGTGAATTGGGCTCTAACTCTTTTAGTCTGGATGACTTCTGATGGGCAGATGGGAAGTAAATCAATAGTTTTAAAAAGTCTGTTTTAATGAGAGATACAGCACAGTTCCTTGATACACTATATGCTACATTCATTCAGGTATTTGAAATGCAGACAAACTCATACCATCTTCATTTCATAACTAGTATGGAATAGCAACCTACATTTCTGAGAATTAGGCTCATTGAGAGAAAACAGTGGGGTCATCATCTTGTATGAGTCTACAAATCAAAAATGTTTGCTAGGTTAAGTCAGAAAATCGCAAGTCTTCTGGTGAACATTTCAAAAACATTTGGGAATTATGTTATTCCATGTGAAAATGCACGTACTGTAAGTCCAGTTCTTCAGGGACCGTGGAGCGCAAGTACTCAAACTTTGAAACAAGTCTAGCTAATGTCCTTGGAAGAGACAGAGGAACATATCTCTTGTGTCTAAGTTAACATGTTGACAGTAGGGCTCTCCTATACTGAAGCACTCGCAGAGGTGCCCGGGCCCTCCGTTTTATGGTCAATCCAGCTCAGGGCACAACAGATGCATGTTGGTCATACATACACCGAGCCCGCCTGTTTCTCATCAGCATTCCCAGGAAACAAATACGAATGGTTGATGTGGAAACATTAGACCTTCAAACTTTTCATCAGTGCTATTTGTTAAAATTGTTAGTTTCGCTGGGCCGTATCACAGGTCTATAGTTTTGGCTGTCTTGCCAAACATCCCCAAGGGGACACACATTGATATCCTGTTCAGTTCTGAATCAGACAGGATACTACATGCCTTGTCTTCTTCATTTAGAATGTTGCAGCATAAAGTGTTGTGCTCAGTCTGGGGATATAGTCTAGAGAAAAGGATCAAGATTTCTCTCTCTGGTTCCATTTTTCTTCTACACAGACATGAAAAACTCCTTGCAAGTTAAAGTTTGGCACTTAATAAGTCCACATATGTTGAATACACTGGAAACCAGCTTACAACAAACTGGCCACTTACATTCAAAGTTGATTTCCAAATGTTACATTTTTTATTTGAATGTTGTAAAAATACCTTTTCCTGACTTGCCTTAACTCCATGGTAGCAAGGTTAGAGAGGAATTGTCCCTCTGCTTTAGTAGCTTGTGGTTGAGATGATTTCTGCACAGTCAGATGCCATTGCTGAGTCTTTTGCATTTCCAGCAGAACAGGACACAAGATAAGGGGGATGGTTTGGTAACTGGTTTATTGTTTGTAGGTAGGCAGCCCTTAGGCCTTTTCTTATGAACAGTCTACAAAAGATGCCTCTTTCATTGCTACTGCTGGCTTAGTGTAGGTCGGATAAGTGCAAATAAACCTTTCTGCTCCCTTCTGTGAATGCACATTAAAACTGACAAATACAAGCTATGGGACCCTCAGAAACCCTGCAGGGTACCTACAAACATAATGGCTGACTGTTATTTACCCAAGCAATCCCCAAGAACAAGCCAAATCAGGTTAAAGGCATTTGTACTATTGTGTCCTCATAATGCCCCCATTGCATACATTAAAGGCCAGTTGTCACTTTGTGCCACAAAGTGCCATGGATGCTTTGTGACTGTCAACTTTCAGTGTGAAGTAGCTTTTATGCTCAAACGTTAATTGGCATTACCATTTGCGCCTCTTACCACCATGAAAAATATAAGATTCCAGACTTCTTTCTCCACCACTCAATTCTTCATTAAAAAGCTGGTTGCAATGTACAGACTTGTCTCCATGAATCCAAACTGGACTGAACAAACCCCTCCAATTTCCCTTAACTTGGAGACTTCTAGCTGCAGTGATCAGCTCAAAACCAAGCTACTGACACTTCTCCAAATGGCAATCTTCACCCTTTGGGCTTATATTGAGGGCTTATTATGAGTCTGATGGCCCATTAACCGCCAGACTCGGGGTGATGCTGCGGTGGCGGTCTTTCTGACTGTCCTATTATGACCAGGGCAGTCGAGCTGCCCTGGGGCCACACCACCAGCCAGGGATTATAGATCCCTGGCGGTGGCGCAGTAGTCTTGGGGCCGCCATATGCTAGGTGATGCGACTGCTACAAAAAGTGTAGAAGTGTGGAAACCTGGTGCCTCTGCACCATGGGGCGCATGAAGGGGAGCACATGGTGTGCCCCCCTTAGTGCATGCACACCAGTATCTGCAAGGCATGGACTGCAGCAGTCCATGCCTGGCAGGTACTGATTTTGACGCTTTCATTGTGGCACCTCTGTGGAAACGCCAAAGAACTACCCCCCCCAGACAGGAGAAAACTCCTATTCTGGCAGATAGTTCAAACACAGGTTTAGTGGAGCAGGTGGTCCCACTCCCTCACCGCCAAGCTCACAATAAGGCCCTTAGTCATCTATTCCTTAACCTATTTTTACCCTAGAACTGTAGCAAATTATAATGGTTCACATTTTGGCGGGGGTTGGAGCAATAACCTTATTTATCCCGAGAACCCTGTCATCCCTCAATATTCCAACCGGCAGCTTGGCCCGGGTCTTATGGGGGCCGTTGGGATATTGAACCGACACTTGCCATAGGGTGGCCATCAGGGTCTTAAGCCCAGGTGATGTTCCTGTGCTAAACGAGTTGGGTGAAAGTAATGCCATTCTTCCCTCTCAGTTAGTCGAAGCCACTAACCCACCACAGGATATTAACCCGCTCGCAGGAAGACTAAGTGGGGGCAGTAGATTAAGTTTTATAGATCTGACGGAGGGGGCACTAAACACCGAGCCCCGCAGGGAGCCGGTTGTGGCGGATCCAGACTTTAAGATTCTTAGCTGGAACGTTGCGGGTATCTCTAGGAAGCTGGGATTACCAGACTGGAACGCCCTTGTGGAGGGTTACTCTATTTGCATTTTTCAAGAAACATGGTGTAGGGAGCCCTGCCATAAGGTAAGATATTCGACATATTTGGTTCCCGCTGTCCCCCCTGTTTTAGGGAAGGGACGCCCTTCGGGTGGTCTCCTCATATGGGTTGATGTCGCTCTCGACTGTCAGGTGGTTCAGCACCCCACCAACTCTCCCGATCTCCTCAATATTAGTATAAAGGGTGCACGGGGTGGCCTCCTCCTGGACATCTTTAACATCTACGCCAGAGGCACGAAGGGTGGTATACAATCGGCCACAATATCCCTATTAGAAGGTCTGCTCAGGCAGCGCCCCATTAAATCCTGCATCTTGGTTGCAGGAGACCTGAATTGTACGTTCGAGCCTTTGGGCTTGGACGATACATTGGGAAGCGGTGAGGAGGACCCCAGGAGGGGATTCCTGCTCTAGCGCTGCCTCCTATCAAGAGGTGGACCCAAGTGGCGGTACAGATTAATTCCCTTAACATGGAATTTGACCTTAGGGCTGTAAATGGGAGGTCAAATTCTGACTTAGTGGGAGCCCATACTTATAATAGGCCGAATCATACGTCTAGAATAGATTATATTCTTCTTAACGTAAGTTTATGGAGCATCCTGAAGGATATGGAGATCATACCGACAACTGAGAGTGATCATAATCTCCTCTCACTTGCCCTCTTTCCCCAGTGGTTAACTGATAAGGGGGGATTATCTTCTTATATAGCTCCAAACCCCCACAAAGTTTTCCCATCCAATTGTGGTAGACGACTGAAGTGGGCTAAGCTTATCATGTCTGAGGAGAAAGTGGCAGATATAGGGGCACTCCTGGCTGCAGCACAGTACAAATTGGAGTCGCTGACCCGATCGCCAGAGGAGGTCACGCTGACCTTCTGCGACTTAACTAGGGCGCTGAGCAACCTGCTTATTCTCCCTAGCATGGCTCCTTGTGCTAACAACAGGAAGTTGCTGCCCAAAACGCAGGGTTAGTTTACAAAACAAAATGCAGAGTCAAGAAAAAAGCGCTGGTAGGGGCTGTCAAATCTAAATCCCAGGTTGCAATTAGGCTCGCTAGGAAAGATTACTCCCAGACCTTAAAGGTAGCAAAAAGAGAGGGGGAGGAGAAGTTCTGGGCGGACCTCTTGACTGCAAGCTTGGACAGGAATGCTAGGGGTTTTTGGAGTTTGGTAAGATCCAGGGATAGGCCTGTTGGCACTTTGCTGACGTAATATCCCAGCTCAGAATTGGTTTAGCCACTTTTTGTCCCTTTATACCCCTGCCGAGGGGGTCCTTAATGACTCCTTTGCTCTGGTGGTCGAGGCAAGGGACACTGAGGCCGATGCCTTTACTGACAGAGAAGTGGAGGTCATAATCAAGTCCCTGGTCCCCCTAAAAGCTGCTGGGCCTGACGGGATACCCGGTGACTTGTTACGTGCCAATCCTAAGCAATGGGGGAAGTTGGTTTCCACTCTACTGAATGCTATTATGGGGGGGGGCATCTGTACCTGAATCCTGGAAAGGGGCGGAGGTTGTCCCGATATTCAAGAAGGGATGTCGGGACAACCCCGCCAATTATAGGCCCATAAACCTTATCGATTCATCCCAAAAGGTGGCAGGGAAGGTGATTTTGGGGAGGATCCTCCAATGGGTGGATGATAATAAGATCTTGTCAGATTTCCAGGCTGGTTTTCACTCTGGAACCGGGACCATTGAGCAAGCCTTCAGACTGGCGCTCCTGCATTGGAAGGTGGTGGTGCTGGGCAAGGGCAGTCTTTATCTGGCCTTTATCGACCTCAAGACTGCCTTTGACCTGGTACCTAGGGAGGAACTGTGGAGGGTCTTGCAGGGCTTGGGGGTGCCTTCTTATATCCTATCACTCCTGATAAAATTACACACAGGCAATTATGCGCAGGTGCGGTGGGGCAAGAATGGGGAGAAAACTGACAGAATTCCAGTGAGTAGGGGTGTCCGCCAGGGATGTGTGTTAGCTCCCACCCTATTCTCTCTTTATGTGAATGGTGTGGTTGAGTATCTGCTACAAGAACCTGCTGATGCACCCTCCCTGGCGGGCACTCGGATCCCCACATTGCAGATGATACTCTCCTCATTGCAAAGACCCCCCAGGGCCTCCAAAAACTTCTTAACCGCTTCCAGGAGTTCTGTTCCCTTAGGGGATTGGTGATCAATGTTGACAAGACCAAATATTTGATCATGAATCCTCCTAGGAAACTGGGGCGCCTCCCGGTCTTGAACTCTGCTCACTTGGAGAGGGGATCAGAGTTTGACTACCTAGGAATCCGCCTTAGCGACTCTATGAGTTGGACTCCGCACATTCACAAGATGCTCCTTAACCACAAAAGGGTGGGTGGTGTGTTGCTTAGGGAACATCGTTCTTCCACAAAACAATTTATTGCCCCAGCTGTGGAGATATACAAAGCTAGAGGGGTTAGCGCTGCTTTGTATGGGGCGGAGTTGTGGGGTACAAGCAATCTTGATATACTTGCAAAATCGGAGAGCAAATTCTTGAAAGATCTGATGGCTCTCCCTTTGAGCACACCCGCAGTTCCAGTGTGGCTGGATTTAGGCTGCAGATCAATTGCGGACCAAGCTCGACTTCGTCCCCTGCTCCTGTGGGCCCGCTTGTGGAGGGTGCCCGAATTAGCCTCCTATGCGGAGGGACTGTCTGAGGTGATGTCAATGGGGGGCTGGCATAGGATTAAATGGTTGAGGGACGTTAAACATCTTCTGGGGGAGTTGGGCTTAGGTGAAACTTGGGTTTCTCGATCTGCCCCTCCTAAAGCCACTTTAAAGAAATTGTAAAGGTAACACCACGCTGTGCGAGGGCTTCGCGCTGCGCGCACTGTAGTGCCTGCTGAAGGAAGTTTTAAATCCTCCCTGGTCTTGATTTGATTTAATTTTTGTTCGTTTTCCCTGTTTTTAGCATAGCTGCGCCCCCCCTGGCCCTTGCTCGCACCATAATTGTTTGAAGCACCGCATTTCGCGGGTCCGGGCTCACGGGGTCACGTGACGCGCCGCCGCCATCTTACTGAGGGCGCCTTGCACTTCCTGGGCTCTGGGGTTAGCGCTCCAGCGCCGCGGCTACGCCTCTCTGCCTACTTAAGGTGAGTGAGGAGGTGTGTCTGCCTCTAAAGGTAACACCACGCTGTGCGAGGGCTTCGCGCTGCGCGCACTGTAGTGCCTGCTGAAGGAAGTTTTAAATCCTCCCTGGTCTTGATTTGATTTAATTTTTGTTCGTTTTCCCTGTTTTTAGCATAGCTGCGCCCCCCCTGGCCCTTGCTCGCACCATAATTGTTTGAAGCACCGCATTTCGCGGGTCCGGGCTCACGGGGTCACGTGACGCGCCGCCGCCATCTTACTGAGGGCGCCTTGCACTTCCTGGGCTCTGGGGTTAGCGCTCCAGCGCCGCGGCTACGCCTCTCTACCTACTTAAAGCTCGTATTGGCGCGCAGCGGTGACGCGCAGCGGTAGCGCCTGATTCGCGCCTGAGTCAAGCCAGAGTCCTGCCCGTCTGCGCCCGTCAGCGCTAAGGCGGCGCAGGGCGCGGCAGACTCATTATCGGAACTATGGCTATTTCGTCGTATCGGTATGATAGAGCAGATTTATTGGCAATCCGCGACCTCTGCGCCGTCTGTCCATTGCCGTCGGTAGCACCATTAAGGGGTCCTTATCGGTGTACTTGCTGTTGCTGGCATCTGTCGCCTCCAGCTCGCATTCGCTCCAGCCACATTGCAGCTCGGCAATTGAGCGCGCTGGTGGGGAACACGGCCAGCATATACAGCCTAAATGTCAGATCTCTGGTTAAACATCAGGCGGAGATCTTTGACATGGTCACCAATGACTCCCCTGACGTGATGTTTATGACTGAGACATGGTTACAAGACGATGACACTGCGATTTTAAATCTTGCCTTCCCCCCTGAATATACCGTGGTAACGCTCAATCGCGGTTCGAGAGGTGGTGGGATCGCTATGGCAGTAAAACGGCGTTTTCCATGCGATTGGAAAGCATTAACACTTCCAGGCTGCGAATGCGCCCGCTTCAGAATTTCGCTATCTCCTTGTTTTAGCTTTTCTGGTCTTTTAATATATCGGCCTCCGGGCTGCGACGCGGCATTTAGGGCCGCTCTCCCGGATGTTATTAGCTTGGAAGCTCTTGGCTGTGCGAATTTTAATGTGGTTGGTGACCTTAATTTGCATTTTGATTGTCCCTCCCAAGCCTCGATTAGGAGTTGTCTAGCAGATCTGGAAGCTTTGCAGCTTACACAGAGAGTGATGTCCCCCTCCCATTCTGGGGGTCATATACTGGACCCATTTTTTACTTCCTTAGAGGAGATTACTTTAGGCCACCCTGTCCAGCTGGCCTGGACAGATCATATATTGGTGAAAGCAGTTCTCCCGGTGGCAGATCCTCTGCACGTGACTCAGAATAAAACATCTTTGTCCCGTCAGTGGGGTAAACTAAAGCTTGATGATTTTTATAGTTTTTTAGGAAACACTCCTCTACCCCTCTTCGCTGATGTGGACAGTGGGTATGATGCATTCTGCACTTGGATTGAGTCTGCTTTGGACTCTCTTATTCCCCGTGTACGTTCTAATTGCCGGACTAAGGCCCATAGCCCGTGGTATGACGAGACACTGGCGTCTCTTAAGAGAGAATGTAGACAAGCGGAAAGGCGATGGAGGAAAGCCTATGACCCCGCGCTTAAGATCAGTTACCTCACTGCCTCCAAGGCATATCACAGAGCGGTGTGTCGTACACGCGCAGCTTTTTATGCGCAGGAGTTTCGGAATAGTCCGAACCCCTCCAAATTAATATTTAAGGTCCTAAAAGACCTTATAAATAAGAGGACCCCTGCGGCTGAAATATGCACTGATGCCCATTGTGAGCGCTTGGCCTTGTTCTTTGTGCAGAAGGTGCAAGCTATTTATCAAACCTTCCCTATTGCTATGCACAGTTCCAAATCAGCTGATTGTCTTGAGTCCAAGGATGTGATCCTGGACTGTCTCGCCCCCCTATCAGAGGAGGGTTTTGACCTGTTGAGCCAGAAAATTAAATCTGGTTCTCCGACAGACCCCCTCAAACCGGCCTTATTTAAAAACCTGCTGGACACTTGTCGTGCTCCCTTGCTTTCTCTCATTAATTTGTCCCTGGGGTCAGCGACTGTTCCTACCAAGTGGAAGGAAGCGGTAGTCACTCCCATCCAGAAAAAGCCTACCCTTGACCCCACTAAACCTGAGAACTACCGCCCCATCTCCTTGCTGCCGTGGGCTGCCAAAGTCATTGAAACCCATGTGAATGGGATCCTGGCGGACCATCTGGATAAAGCGAATATTTTGGATCCCACGCAAAATGGTTTCCGTAAAGCTCATAGCACGGAGACTGCTCTATTGTATATGGTTGAACATCTGCGCTCCGTGCTGGACACCGGTCACACTGCGGCACTCCTTTTGTTAGACCTGAGTGCCGCCTTTGACACGGTGTCCCATGACATTTTGCTGCGGCGGCTAGAGGAAGCTGGGGTTAGGGGTTTGGCATTAGGATGGTTCCGCTCCTTTCTCTCTAACAGATCCTTCCGGGTAGCAATACCACCCGGTAAGTCCACCTCTCATCAGCTCACGACGGGGGTCCCTCAGGGCTCTTCGCTGAGCCCCACTCTTTTTAATCTGTATGTGAGGCCGCTGGCTGCTATTGTCAAAAGCTGGGGCCTGACAATGGTGTCCTACGCGGATGACACACAGCTGGCGGTCACACTAAGTGGGGACTCAGTTATTGATGCCCGTAACTTCTGTGAGGGGCTGCGTTCGGTGGCCAATTGGATGAATCAGAACTGTCTCCAATTAAACACCAAGAAGACTGAGGTGATGGTGTTTGGTACGCGCCCTGGCTGTTGGAAGGAAAATTGGTGGCCTTCTGAGCTAGGTGGGATCCCCTCTCCGGTAGTGGAGTTAAAGAACCTTGGGGTATGGCTTGACCCGGCACTTAGTTTCTCCTGCCATACGAAGAAGGTTGCTGCCTCTTGCTTTGGCATCATCAGGAGCATTAGGCCGGTGCTCAAATTTTTTGACGCCAGTACGAGACAGCTGGTGGTCCAGGCCTCGGTTCTATCTAGAATAGATTATGCTAGTGCGTTGCTCGCAGGCACGAACAAGGCTGAACATGCGCGGTTACAAAGAGTTCAGAACGCCGCTGCTAGAGCAATATTGGGGTTGCCCAAACGCTGCTCAGTGTTCGGAGCATTATACACTCTTCACTGGCTACCTGTTGTGCGGCGTATTGAGTTTAAGGTGTTGTGCCTGGCCTTCAAAATTTTGAAGGGCTTGGCCCCTCCTATCCTTATGAATCTCCTTACTCCGTACATTCCTTCGCGCTCGTTGAGATCTTTGGGCCAGAACTTGGCGGTTGTTCCTCGCTTTCGGTTGACCAGGACGGGTGGCCGCTCCTTCCGAGTGGTAGCTGCCCAGCTCTGGAATGCTCTTCCTGCTGAAATCCGTGCTGTGGATAATCTCACCAGGTTTAGAGGGGCTATTAAAACGTTTCTTTTTAATAAATCAAAGTAATCCCACTGCATACTGTGTTGTTGTGTTCACCTTTGGAGCCAGGACGCCCCTTTGCTGGGGCAGCTGTGCGCGGTACAAAATTTAGTAACAACAACATAACATATTGGGATTGGGTTTCGTCCAAACTCACTGTTGATCCACGCCTATGTAAGTCAACTGTAGCCTTTTTGAGGATTAAAGATGTGGTAGCTTACGAACCCTATCTCGACATGATTTCCATTCCATTTGATAGGGCTTTATATTTTAAATTTAGAGTAGGGATTCTTCCTGTAGGTGACCTGATATCTGATATCCCGGTGGAAATTGTCCCCCCCAGCCCTCCCCCTTTTGTGCCCTCTGTTCCACGCGGGTCGAGACGGTGGCACATATTCTTTTTGAATGCCCTGACTACTGCTTTCCCAGGAGGCGCTGGCTCAAACCACTTTGTAGACAGTTGGGAACCCGCTATCACACTGTGGCCCTACGCATTTTATTGTCCGACACATCCATTTTGGTGGTTTGTGGTGTGTCTAAATTTTTAAAGTGGGCTTGGTTGATTCGTGCAAAAAGGCTTTCCGTATCAATTTAATCTTGATTTTAACTGTATTAATTGTATCTATCAACTTATTGTTTTTTTAATTCCTTTTTTTTCTGGGAAAGTGTTTTATTTGTTGTTTTCTTTAAACTGTTGAAAAGATATTTTATGTATCGAAATAAAGCCTATCAATCAATCAATCAATCAAATCAATCAATCAATCTATTCCAAAATCAGTCTTTCTATTATCTGAGGAGGCTTGCCAACTTATATTACTTCATGATACATCTGACTGAAGGACTTAAACTCGACTCCATTGAAGTCCAACGGAGGGACCTAACACCGCTAGGAGATACTACAACTGGGACCAAGGCAGTGGTGTTTTTATGTCAATCAGCATCGCTGCTATCCACATGGCTGTTGCTTCTTTTGTGGTGCTTACCATGGGAAAGGGTTTCCAAATACAAGAATGCACAGACTGCTGTGTCAAAGTTGTTCACAGAAGTCGTCTTAGTTGAATGCGATCATGCTGTGTCACATCAGCCTGCTGCTGATCGGACACATCATGATGTGTTCAAGATGCTATTTCATTTGGAATACCAACCTTGTTGCTGCTTACACAGACATTGTTTATTGTGCAAGGACCACTAGAAACATTCTTCCCAGTGGCAGAAGAAGGGATGATTGGGGAAATATATGATAGCAATTCATCTCCACTGTTGTGAATTGACAGTTCACCTTCCATGTACTGCAGTGAAAGTACTCCTTGCATTCGCTTACAAATCTGTTGGACAATCAAATGGGGAGCTGCCACAAACTGGCTCATCAAGAAGTAGATTGACCCGAATCCCCTTAATGTATAGTCTTTTTTACTTTCAATCCATGCAAATATATAAAGCATGAATGATAGCCAGTTAGGCTGTGCATTTGTATAATACCTTGGGGCCGATTACGATACGGCCCATAAAGGCTCCAACCTGTAGTCGAGCCTTTAGGGCTGCATTGAAATGGGCCAGTCGGTTTACTTTCCGACCGCCTCATTATGTTGAAGGCGGTTGAAAAGTAAATCTGACGGTCATTCGGGCTGGCTTCTTGGAAAGCCCATCCGTCAGTCGGAATCCGGCAAGTAATCTTGAGGTTGAGCCTTTCTGCCCTTGAGATTACGATTACAGTTTCCAACATGGTTTCCATACTGGCCTGTCCGACATGGAAACCATGTCGTAAAGCATATTTGGGGGCCTCCAGCAGGACCCCCTTTGGAGCACCTATAGTGGTGGTGCCTGCTATGGGGTGTAGGGATGAACTGCACTTCCCTTTCCTCAATGGGAGCTTATGTTACGGCTGGTTTACGGCTGTAACATGAGCTCCAATTGAGAAAAGTGGAATGCGAGCGAACAGTGTTCGCTCTCATCATAATATGCCGGTCAGGACTGCAGACCGGGTGTCGGTCAGTCCTATGACCGAGTCGGTGTCGGGTGGAAGAAATTCCGCCCAACATCGTAAATAAACCCTTTATGTTATGCATTTGGACAAAATATCAATTAAAGAAAAATTGTGATACAGAAATATTGGGTCAAGAACATTAGGATCTTAAAAATATTGTGAACAGGATTATTGTAGGTAAGATATTGTTTTAAGTGTTGTTTTTAAAATTGCTGACAAAAATATAATTAAAGAAAATGTTGTTCTACATAATATCATTTTTATGGGTTGTTTTATAAGTATTTTTTTAGTGCGCTTTATTTTAGTTACTTTTAAATTTTTGTGTTTGTAAGTCATATAATTATTTTAGTTATTTGACTAAAATTACAATTTGTTTAAATGTTACTAATTTGTATAATTAATGTAGATGCATTTATGTTTTAGAAGCAGTATGTTGTGTTTTTAGGGGATACACATTATTTACAATTGTACATATTCGTTTAATTTTATATATTTTTATTAATATGCCCTTTTTTTCTTTTCATTTTTTAAATTATGTTTATATATAATTATAATGATTTTTTTATTGCTTATTGAAATAAATATTTTCTACATGTTCTAAATTATTTTACAATTAAGGTGCCGATTCCGATCCGGCAAAATAAATTTGCGTACGACTCGTATCCGTATATTTTCACGTACGAATCGTACAAGTACCGTACAAACAGCGAAGTACGATTCGTACGTGAAAAATACATGCAAATTGTGTTGGGAAAAGGGTACGAGAGGGAACCGGAAATGTTTACGTCCGAATAGCGTCGGTAAAAGTGCACGATAGGGAGCCGGACATTTTTACGTGCAAATCGTAAAACAGAAGCCTGAGCGTGCAAGTACGATCCGTACCACCTGTCCGAATACACAACCGCATGTAAAAGGCCCGTACGGAGCGAATGCTGTAGCACACATGTACACGGGTAAACTTGTGCCCGGATACGAGTCGTACAGCCCCCCCTCCCCCGCATATGTCAGCACAGTACCCCGTATGTCAGCACCGTACCCCCCCCTCCGCACCGTACCCCAGGACCGTACCCCAGCCCCGCACCTGTACGTGCCAGACCCCAGGCCCGTCTCCCAGCCCCGTACCTTTACGCACCGTACCCTAACACCGTAGCCCAGCCCCGCACCTGTAGGCACCATACCCCAACACCGTAGCCCAGCCCTGTACCTGAACGCACTGTTCCCCAACACCGTAGCCCAGCCCCACACCTGCGCGCACCATACCCCAACACTGTAGCCCAGCCCCACACCTGTACGCACCGTACCCCAGGCCCGTACCCCAGCACCCCACCTGTACGCGCCGCACCCCAGGCTCATACCCCAGCCCCGTACCTGTACGCACCGTACCCAGGACCGTACCCCAGCCCCGCACCTGTACGTGCCGCACCCCAGGCCCGTCTTCCAGCCCCGTACCTGTACGCACCGTACCCCAACACCGTAGCCCAGCCCCGCACCTGTACGCACCGTAACCCAACACCGTAGCCCAGCCCCGTACCTGTACGCACCGTACCCCAACACCGTAGCCCAGCCCCGCACCTGTACACACCGTACCCCAACACCATAGCCCAGCCCCACACCTGTACGCACCGTACCCCAGGCCCGTACCCCAGCACCCCACATGTACGCGCCGCACCCCAGGCGTGTAACCCAGCCCCGTACCTGTACGCACCGTACCCCAGGACCATACCCCAGCCCCGCACCTGTATGCGCTGCACCCCAGGCCCGTCTCCCAGCCCCGTACCTGTACGCACCATACCCCAACACCGTAGCCCAGCCCCGCACCTATACACACCGTACCCCAACACTGTAGCCCAGTCCCGCACCTGTACGCACTGTACCCCAACACCGTACACCAGCCCCCCACCTGAACGTGCCGCACCCCAGGCCCGTACCCCAGCCCCGTACCTGTATGCACCGTACACCAACACCGTACCCCAGCCCTGCACCAGTACGCACCGTACCCCAACACTGTACCCCAGCCCCGTACCTGTACGCACCGTACCCCAACACCGTACTCCAGCCCCACACATGTACGCGCCGCACCCCAGGCCCATACCCCAGCCCCGTACCTGTACGCACCGTACCCTAGGCCCATACCCCAGCCCGGCACCTGTACGCACCGTACCCCAACACCGTAGCCCAGCCCCCCACCTGTACGTGATGCACCCCAGGCCCATACCCCAGCCCCGTACCTGTACGCACCGTACCCCAACACCATACCCCAGCACCCTCACCCAGCATCGCGTATGTACAGACCTTACCTAAGCGAAAAAGACTCGTACAGAACCAGGACACTGTAAAACAGCACAAGGAGGGTCAATTCAACTCGCACAACACCACAAAACACGTCTACATGACAAAATACATCCCAATGACTGACCTGGCACATCCAAACAGGAAAACAGAGGCCCTAAATCACAACCACCTCTTATAACACACCCAACAAAATTTCAAACACAGCCACACCCACAAATGGACCAATAAAAAGGGCCCACACACACAACCCATGAGCCTTTGCAACAGACCCACTGCTGACAGACCCCACAGACAAACAACTGCACCTTACTTACACCTTAACTACACCTTAACTTACACACCTTCACACAACCTCCTTCACAAACACCCCCTTTTCACATTCACAAACACACCGTCACATTCACACCCACACACTCACAACCATCCACACCCACACCCCACACCGTGCCCACAGACAAGAATCCAAAGTTCACAAGGGCGGAGCTGGACCTCCTTGTCAACGAAGTCATCAGAGTCGAGCCACAGCTGTTTGGAACATTGGTCAGACAAACCAGCATAGCCTAAAAAACTAGCCTGTGGCAGAGGATCGTCGATAAGGTGAATGCTGTTGCGCTCATCCGAAGGACCAGGCATGAATGCCAAGCCAGGTGGTACGATCTGCGCAGGGCAGTCAAGAGGAAAATGAACGAGGAATACACCCAGAGTAACATCACTGGAGGTGGGCTGCCCCGCAGACCCGTACATTACCATCCCTGGGAGGAGAAGGTGATGGCCATGCTTCCACCGGTGGGAGTACACGGAGTCGAAGGAGTCGCAGAGCCTGGTGAGTACACAAACATAACATGGGGGAATGGCATCCACACCACAAATACACCAAATGCACGCAACTTCCCCCAAGCCCTCACCGCACACAACCACACTCAAAAACCACGCTCATGCCACTAACTTCTCCATGCCCCATTCACAAATAAACACAATGCCATGTCCCAGGCCACACCAACCACAAACCCAAGACTGGATGTCCGGGATGCTGGGAGGGTGAGGATCACACTACACATTGTGCAACTCAGAAGCAGACACCAATGCCCTCAGCCCATATGGCCTAGGTACATACCCATGCACCATGCCCAATGCACAGGGACTGGCAAAATACTGACAAGGTAGCTGACACTTGGCCCTGCTGTATGCAGCACAAGGCCCTCCTGTGACCACTGTACACTCAAACACCAACTCTACAAGCTCAGATATCTAGCACAGGAACTCACACTCACTGTCATGCCAGCATGCACCATGAGGGGACAGACACATCACCTGGGAGACCCAATGACAAATCACACTACACCCAACAGCAGGCCCGGTCACACACCCCCCTTACACAAGCACACACCCCCGGGGCAGGCAACGGATTTACCCACTCTCACAATGGACATGTGACACAACAAGACCAATCCATAGCCAAATAAGCATCCTAGCCAAAAATCTACTGGTCAAACACTCAGGAGAACATATCAATCTGTCCCCCGCAACATACCCATCCCCAAGTGGACATTGAGAGGAATGCTAGGCACATCCAACTACCTTGAGGAACTGTGACAACTTGAATATGTATGAAACATGGATGTGGCATGAAACAGCATTAACATTGTCTCTCTCTCTCACACACAGGGCAACGTCATGGACCTCCCCCCAACAATGGGGGGGAACAATCACAGTCCCAGGCTCAGCGTGAAGATGATTCCACCGGCAGCGACGACTCTCACCACTCCGTGGATGACCCCGACCAACCTGGCCCCTCTGGTGCCCAAGCCCCTGCAGCACCTGCGTCAGGTACATCTGTGCCAACCCCCACCCCCATTCCTGCCACATCCCAGGAGACACCCAGGAGCCCTGCTCGCACTGAACAACAGAGCCAGTCTGACCAGGAGGGACAAAGTTCTCCGGGCACCCAGGAGGAGGCAGACAACCCTGCAAATGCCATCCCTCAGGGGTCCCGTAGACCCGATGTGCCCACAACGGCAGGCCAGGCTCGTGTGGGCAGGGGTGGTGGGAGTGGAGGCAGGCGGAGGCGCGAACCTGACCAGCCAGCTGAGGGAACCGGTATGTCACACATACGCCACATCCTGGACACATACCGGCGTGACAACAGGGGCATCAGCCAGGTAGTGTGGAGCCTCACAGAGATGAAGGGGACCCTCGACGAGATGAAGAACCTGCAGGCCGAGCAACATGCCAGTTAACAACGACACCAAGGACGGATGGAGGCAAGACTGGCTGAGCTCCTGGCGGTGCAAACGGATATGAGCCGTTCACTCCGTCGGATCGCCGACAACATGGGCAACCCTCCCTGTGCCACCAGGCGAAGACCACCACCAGCCACAGGGAGGGAGGAAGGGGAGGATTCGTCCGATGGAGCATCACAAGCATTGTCAAGGCCTGCATCTGAGGGTCCCCCCAGGAAGGTGGGTCGTCAGCAGACCATCCACATCTCCCAGGTCACCTGGCCTGGCCCTCTGGCGCAACAGCAGCACCTCATCCAATGACATTCTCTGCCACATGGACTTGCTGGTCACAGTCTGACCAATGATGACCAACACTGTGGTCTGGACTCTAATGACTTCCAAAGCAAAGGATCCCATCTCCCCCTGTTAACTTTGGATTCTTTGCACCCGGTAGAGCACCTTAGTTTATCTACCAAAACACGTACCCCACCGTAAATAAAAATCTTTATTTTTTCATGAGATGTTGCTGTCATTTTGCAACATATGTGTGTGTAAATGTCAAACTATGCCTGAGTGTTGAACTAACTACACCCATCCATACCCTGGGATCTGAGTCTGGTACAGGACACACATGGGTCACAATGTATCATTCAATGCAGACATGGAGCACAATACTCACCTTGATGTCCTCAAGCTGCTGAGGGGGGGCTTGCAATAGTGTGCGGACAGACCTATTTGGAAGAGTATCATTAAGTCGCAGAGGTCATGGCTCATGTGGAGGTTCCCGGGGAGGGAGTCCCAGGTATGTGTGGCCAGGTGGGAGGACTATGTCCTGCATGCTGGAGTAAGGTGGATGTGAAGAATGGTGTCCAGGGCAAGGTTGGATGCACGGAGAGGGCCCAACGGGGTCTCTGATGACAGTGGTACAAGGTTGGTTTTGGTTCGGGGTTGTGGCCTGCCTCCTGAGTGTGGGTGTGTAGTGTGAAGGTCATCCTGCAGCAGACAGTGATCCATTGCAGCTATCTCTGCTGGACATTGATGTGGCTGGTGCGCCGGATGTTAAAGCTGAGGTGTGCAGATGCACCCTGGATGTGGATAAGTTTCCCGGGAGTTTGGATGTGCCTGCTCAGTAGAGGGCAGGGCAGTATTTGACACGGATGTTGTCGTGGACCTGGGGGATGGTCCGTCTTTCCTTGGAGTGGATCTATCTGGGGATCATGTGCATAATGCAGAGGGTGTTGCAGTCTGAGGCACAGATGCTGGTGATTACCATGGCAAATGTGAGCAAGCAATCCATGATGCACACCATCTTGTGTGCGTGGACATTGGGTGCTTGTGCAGGGCTCTTGCGGGTGGGACACAAGCAGTTGACCCAGCTGTAAGGGGACAATCCTCAGATGTTGACCTCAGTCCTGCACAAGTCCAGCCTCAGGTGGCTGATGTTCTGCCATTCATCAATGGATCTCATGCAATCTTGAATATTGGAACTGGCAATGTCTGCGTCCTTGGTGAGGGTGAGGAGCACCTGGCTGTCAATGGCATACGAGTTGATGATGAGGATGTGTGCGCATGTGATGGTGGAGAGGGGGGTCCTGGACACATTGTAGATTGACACGCTGAGAGATGATACCTGTGCCATGTGCCTGACGACGACACCATACTACATGCAGAAGCCTTGAGTCCCACTCCCATGGCCTTGCTGGGGTACAGTGCCGGTGGGGAGTAGGAGGGACATAACCTGGTTGGTGTGACAGGGCCTGGAAGGCGTGGCAGCACTGTGTAGGCAGTCGGAGTTGCACACTCATCGTGCAAAGGTATTGTGTGTGCGCTTAGTGTATGCCTGAGAGCAGGCGGGAGATTTGTGGATGGACATTGCTTGGAGGGTGTCTGCAACATCACACTGTAGTGTGATGTGGGTCATGCAAGGACCTGAGGGTTGTGCAATGTGCACGTTGCATGTGCAGACGGTCCAGCCTTTGGCACCGCATGGCCGCAACTGTGGCACAGACAAGCTGATGACAGCCAAAAGAATGGGTTGAGGGAGGAAGGGAGGAGCATCTTTGATGTGTGTGTGTTGCCAAATCCGGAAACTTCGTGTGCCCTTGCTGCAGGGTCAGCAACAGCAGGCGGCATGTCCTGGAAACTATGCCACAAGTTCCACCCAAAGACTAGGATGTCAGAAAGGACCACTGCAACAGGTGTATGTAAAGGAAGGAGTGTCCGGTTTTCCATGGCACACCCAGAGACAAAGGATGCGCAATCACCAAAGATGACTGACACCGGATCATGAAACTGAAGGGCGAGCTGCGCACAGGAAACACACCCTCAGCAGGTGTTGACGGCCCGTTGTGGGGACCAACATGCCAAAACACATACACAGCCATGGACTCCATGCACAATAGAGAATCAAATACATGAAGAACAGCATGCAGGTTGCTAATCTACACATAAACTCATATGCACAATCTTTGACAACTATGCCAGAGATGCCGCATGCACAGTGGCAAGAGACCTGCATTGACAGAGATGAGGCACCTTGGAGGGTGAGGAACACCTTTATTACTCAGCCTCACACCTATGGAAATGCATCAATATGAACAGACACACAGGTCTTTTGAATGAACATGTGGGACCTACACTGGACACCCCCTTCGCACCACAGATGCTGTAAATCCATTGGACTGGCACACAAGTGAAGGGGGTGAGCCAAACATCCCCTGCTGCACACGGAGAGGCTGCAATTCCCCATTGAGCCTCTTATGGGGATGTCCCACACTATGTCCACCCGTAGCATCCCGTATGTTTCATAGGGAAGTTTTACACACATTGATGCCTTCATCACAATCCACAATCCCATTACAGATGACTGTCACGAAGTGTGACTATCAATTCGTGTGAGTCATGCTAAATGTCATGTTCCCCATGGTGAGTCGACATGTATGCATAGTGACAAACCTGCACAGGAGCAGTGCCCACACATTCCAAACAACTACCACACCCAAAATGGCTTGCTGCAATCCTTACCCAAAGGAGACATCTCACCATGTCCGTGCATGTAACGCTGATTCAGCACACGTTGCAATACTCATGAGGAATAGCAGGAGCACAACGATGCCACGAGCAGCAGACAGCATGCGCAACTACCTGGGGATGACAGACACACAAGAAGTCAGGAAAAAGATAGTCATCCGCATGCATGGTCATGTACTCTACATGAATAAGGTTGACACCATGCTAGTTGTAAACTGAGTGTGTCAGCTAAAATGTGTGGATTGACATCATCACTCGAGTGACACATCAGAACACACCTCTAAGTCACTTAGCATACAGTCAGCTGGACACACACATTGCAACACATGCCACACAAGGCTCCAAGCGTGCATACTCAGACCCTGGGACTCGCCATTATGAGTTGTGTATGAGCTGACTCCGGATGTCCTCCTCCTCCTCCTCCTCCTCCTCCTCACTTGCCTCGTGACCAAGGCCTTCATCCTCCACGGGTGGATGTTCCTGCTCATCGGGATCCAGGATGAGTGGCACAGCTTTCTCCACTGCCATGTTGTGCAGCATGCAGCACACGAGGAAGATTTTGCAGACCTTCACCGGTGCATATGGAAGGGACCCGTCTGTCTTGTGGAGGCACCGGAATCGGCTCTTCAGGAGGCCAAACGTCCTCTCAATCACTCGCCTGGTCTGCCCATGGGCGTTGTTGTAACAGTGATCTGCAGCTGTTCTGGGGTTGCGGAGAGGCGTCACTACCCATGGCATGTTGGGATTGCCAGAGTCCCCTACATGGAAACATCATGTAAAAAAGTGGGTCAGGAGATGCCGTAACATACAAAGATACCGCTAAATACAGGACAAACAGAGTATACCCACCAACAAGACATGCTCGTTCGTTGTGCAGCCGCAGCATCATTTCTGGCACCCTGCTACGCCTCATGATGTAGGCATCGTGTGCTGACCCTGGAAAACGTGCACAGACATGGGAAATCAGCATGTTAGCAAGACACACCACGAGGGCATTGATGGAGTGATAATGTTTTCGGTTGCGATAGGCTACCTCCTGTGCCTGTGGTGGTACCAAAGCCACATGTGTCCCATCAATGGACCCAATTACATGGGGCATCCCTCCCAGGGCATAGAACTCACCCTTGATACTTGTCAACTGCTCAGGAGTTGGAAAATGGATGAAATCATCCAGGTGCTCCAACATGGCTTCTAAAACATCATGCAGGACACGGCTGAACATGGTCTGGGACATGCCACCCACATCAGCTACGGTGAATTGAAAGGTACCGGTGGCAAAGAAATGTAGGGCTGCCATCACCTTCATCTTGGGTGTCAGCGCAGTAGGATACCTGTGTCGCGGTTGGAGGTGTTGTTCAAGCTTTGCGGTCAAGTCCTCAATCAACTGTTGCGAAAAGCGGTAATGTCTTAGGCAGTCACGTTCCCTCATGGCAGCCAAGTCTGGGATTGGTCGGGGGAGAGGCGGTGCCCTGCAGATAATTGGAAGGAAGAACGAAGAGTGAGTACCTAACAACATCAATGTCAATGAACTGAGCACATGCTCAACTGCTAATACACATCAGCGAAATACAGAGTCAGGTCTGTGCTACACATCCAGGACACGTATGGCAGCCAGGTGATACTCCTACGACAAGCCAGCTACACCCGTTGATAGTCACGTTCTACATGACATGGCCCGGAACTAGCTGTGGGCCAGTGTAAGTGAACAGCCAGAGACATCACAGGAGTGACATACATCCACAAATCGGCATTGGAAGGATGTCATCTCATACAGACTGCTGGCAGCAAGCTAGACGCACAGGTCACATGTCATTGGAAATGTACAGATCACACACATAGCAATGAAGGGGTACACGTGAAACACGAAAACACAGACATGGATCTGGCGCAGATATGTCCTCATGTCATAAAATCATCTTTGAAGCATCCAGACACACGTAACGTGTGAATCCACATGTGGCATGGTGTGCGTATATGTGTGCCATGCCCATCTACACACAGACACATGTTGGATGCAGCAACAGCAGATGCATTTGACGGAACAACACCAGCAAGTTGATGGGAACACATGACACGCACAGGACATGTTCACATCGGGGCACGCTGTTACCTAGATGTCAGGTGTTAGTGTCCCTGTCCCTGGCATCAGGGGACATTTGCGGGTGTTGGTGACTGTGCCATACCAGTGATGCACTGCGTGACACGTTTGTACTACATGCACACATGTGCATTGTGGGAAGGGGAAGTGTGCCACATACTGCCCCATCACACATGACATGTGTACACAGGTCATCACACATCTATTGTGCTAAAACATGAGGAGACATGTGCCACATCACTGCCTGACACACCTAGGCCCTGCACATGTAGGACTGGAATGACTATGACTTGATGTACAGCCGAGCACGAGTCTGACACCTCAATTACATTTGTGTGCGCCTCCTATCACCTGTGTAAGCTGTGAAGCGCACCGTACACAGGCTCTGAGGGCGTGTGAACGGTCCGTATCATCACACTGTTGTTCCCGCCGGAGTACGGGTGTGTGTACGGACCGTACACACGTATGTGTACGACCAGTGTGCACAAGTACGTTTACGCCCTGGTAGTCCACGTACGTGTATACACTGGTAGTCCACGTACGTGTTCACACTGTTCGTACACATACGTGTACGCCCTGGTAGTCCAAGTACGTGTACACACTGGTCGTACACGTACGTGTACGCCCTGGTAGTCCACGTACGTGTACACACTGGTAGTACACGTACGTGTACACACTGGTCGTTGATGTACGTGGATTACTAGGGCGTACACGTACTGTACGACCAGTGTGTACACGTTTGTGGTCTACCAGTGTGTACACGTACGTGGACTACCAGGGCGTACACGTACGTGTACGACCAGTGTGTATACGTACGTGGACTACCAGTGTGTACACGTACGTGGACTACCAGGGCATACACGTACGTGTACGACCAGTGTGTACACGTACGTGGACTGCCAGTGTGAACACGTACGTGTACGACCAGTGTGTTCATGTACGTAGACTACCAGTGTGTACTCGTACGTGGACGCCCTGGTAGTCCACGTACGTGTACACACTGGTCGTACACATACGTGGCTAACGCAATGTGCAACTGGTGCGGTAGGAGTACGTGTGAAACGCACCGTACCTGTGTGTGGATAGCTAAATTACGTAGGGACACATGAGGGACAAGTATTGGGGCCTAAATGCATGCTGGTTGTCATGGATACCGATTTTCAAGTTCAAATTTTCGATCATGTGGCCTGGAATAGGCAGTTGGCAACTAAATACAATGTTGCAAAGTGGTTGTTGACTTCACATCATGCTCAAATTTTGAACCATGCAAAGGCCCTCACTGGGGTATGTTTATAGGGATTGGAGGAAACGTAGGATGCAAATGAGACTGACCAATCACTCTGTACTCCTGTAAATGAAACAGCCCAGCAAGGCAGATATAAGTCAGCCAGAACCCATGAGAGGGCACTTGCCTGCACTACCTTACACTCAACACCACTGCTGCTGCTTGTGATTCCTATGGGAACATGTCAGGGACTGTGGAGAGGGCCCAGCCTTTCAGCCATGAGGAGAATGAGGCATTGCTGGATGTCATCCTCCCACAGTACACCAGCCTGTATGGGAGACCAGGGGAGCAGGTGAGTGCTGACTCCACTAGCTTTGACAGTGCCCCTTTTTTGTGACTGTCACTTCTGGCATTGTGTCCAGGTGTGACAGGCATGCAATGGTTTTTAGCGTGGGTCCCAGTGGGGGGAATGGCTTATGTCTCCCATGCAGAGCATGATGTAGTTCCTGTGTGCACTCCTCACTTGCATTGTGCTTACTGTGACATTCACTGCATAGTGCATGGCACATTCAGCCTACCCAATCCTTATGCCAAATTTTGTCCTATTGTCCTGAGCTGATTCCCTCCCCCCCCCGGTGTGACAGGTGACTGTACCCACAGATGTGTGAGAGTTGAGTGGAGCTGTGCTGAGTGTCCAAATGATGTGTATGCCCCATGGACATTAATGTGTGTGAATGTTCCTTGTCATGTGGGTGAGTGTCTATGTGGAGTGTTGCACCCCAGCTGCATGGAGGAGGCAACAGATCCACCCATCTGAGGGGTTTAAGTATGCCGTGCAGAGTGTCTGACTTGCTGAGCTAGCACCAAACCTGTGACACCCCACAGGCAAGTGGCACATGTGCAGAATGAGGTTTGTATCCGCTGTTGCCAATGGCAGGTGATTGATCTGTCCCTGTGTGTGTCTGTGTACTCTGCTGAGGTTGCGTCAGTGGCCTGCGGCATGTGACTGCTTGGAGGTGCTGTCCATCAGCCTGGTGTTGCATGTGATGCACAGCGTGTGCCATGATCATGGAGTGTGTTGCACCCTTCATGCCACCTGTGTACTTTCAATGCCATGTCCTTCTTTGGGGCTTCCAGATAGGCTAATATCCCTATGAGAAAGGTGCAATTGGTTGCCAGCATAATATGCCCTGTTCTAAAGATCAAAGATGTTCAAATGTGTGTCTCTGTGACATGGAGCAGGTGTAATGATGTTGTCTCACTTTGTCATCCTCACAGGTAACCGCCTATGCCAAGGGGGAGATATGGAAGCAGGCCGTCAGGGCCGTGAGATCTGTGGAGGGTCGCAGTCTGCGCCTCGCCCAGGTGAGGAAACGCTGGCAGGACATCCGGTGCTGGACCCGGAAGATCGCCCGCTGGCAGCTCAAGGACTCACCTCCACACAAGCACGGCGGGGGCCGACGACTGACCCAACAGATGAAGCGTGTCCTGGCGGTGGTCTTCCCTGAGTTGGATAGGCGGTTACAGGAGTTGCAGCAGCAGGAAGGGGGTAGGTACATGTGTGTTTGTTGTGTGTCACCAGCTTTTGGAAGTGCTCAGTTGCCTGGATACACAGCGAGGGTTAATTTGTGCAGTGCATATCATGTTCCCAAAGTCAAACGGGGCTGTTCCTCCTCCCTTCCCCTAAATGACATGTGTTCCCTGGTCTGTGTGTAATCACTATTGCACATGGTCATCTAGGCTGCCAGTTAATCCAAGTGCACATTGCTTTCTGCATCATGTGGGGGGGGTCTAAGACATGTGTTGTTACATTGTCTGTGCCCTGTCCTGTACAGTCATTTGGGTGTCCATGTTAGTTGGCACTGATGCTGAGTCTCAACATAGGAGTGTGAGTTTTCAAATGAACAGACGTGCAGCATGCATTAACAATGTTGTGGCCTCAGACATGATGTGCATGAGTGGAGATATGCATAGTGCAGGGACGGTAGCTCAGGTTACATTCAGATAATTCCAGGACAATGGAGCTGTGTTCCCACTACAGTCCCCTAAGACACCCTTGCCTCTGAATCATGTGTGTCATCCAACACTGTGCCCATTCTCTGTGTGTTCAGCATAGTTTGGCCTCTGTGGCATAGTTCCCTGCCCTCATTTGTATTTCTCTGAAGTGTGCTACATGTGCCCATTGTACATGCTGACCCCATTTAGCTTGTGCACCCTCACACTGGGCAGTGCCTGTGTGTCTATGTACAACTATCTGTTGATGGTTGTTGGTCACAAATATGTGTTGGCAGCCTCACGAGGTGATGTGGAGTACATTTAGGAATTCGTGATGCACATTGGAGTAAACCCAGATTAAGAGGTGTCACTTCTTGATCTGTCTCAATCACATTGTCTCAGGTATGGGGGGTTTGTGCGGGCAAGGCATACATGTCCAAACCTTATGTCTCCTTGCCATGTCTGACCTGTGTGTGATAATCGTCTGGACAGAAACTCAACATGCAGTGACCCAGTCAGGTTTTGCTGGGTTTAAGGTTTGTGATTTGCAGCATGTGTCAAAAATGGAAATACATGGCTCATGCTCATCCATTTTTGCCACCAGTGTGTGGTCAAGATGCTATGTAGTTTGGTCTGTGTGTGCTGACATCTGTGTGGACATTCTTGCTTGCCATTAGGGTGTCTCCTCAGTGCAGGTGCTCCTTATCCAGACACATTGCAGGCCCATTAGCTAATGCATTGTCCGGTGTTTGGACATGTGTGCCACGCCGCATGACAGGCAGTGGGTCAGATGTGTTGCCAACTGTGTCATCATGGTACGGATGGCCATGTGACAGGTGGCATGATTCAAGTGTTCAGTCAATAAGTATTGTACCTTGGCACTGACTACACTTGTCAACATGTCTGCATTTTTCCTATGCTTCTTTTTGCTAGTTGGTTGTGAAGGACAATATTGTGCCTGCATGACAGATCTCTCCCAGGGAAGTGAAAAAGAAAGTACTTTTACACTTTCTGTGGACACGCAGGCACATTTCACTGGAAGGCACAGTTTGATTACCACTTGTCTTCTGAATATACATATCCATGTTCACACAGTGTGTTTGCATGTGTGTAAGTCCTTGGTTGTTGCTGATACGAACTTACGAGTGTCAAGTCATCCAGACCACCGTGGTGCCATGTATATGTACTTACTTCTACACCATTTATTATTTACAGTGGCTTTTTAGAAATCGGCAGCCAGCTCATACAATGACTGTGTACAAGTATTTGTGTGTGCACATCATTGTGTGACTTCTGTCATGCAGGCAGATGTGTCTTCTGTTCACAAAGTGGCACATTCACACATTCTAAACATGTACATTGTGTAAAGTGTTGTGAGTCCCAAGGGTTTGCAATGTTTTTGGCTATGGTTTCCTAAGTACTCGCAGGTCTCAGAGTGTGGGGACACCTTCAGTATTGAGGTGTGTTATTTGGCCTTGGGTGCACCAATACTGTTTCGTTCACAGTGAACAAGAGGTGACATGGATTAATATTCTTGCTGTGCTCAACTGTCCCCAGACACTAGCTTCTCAGTATAATTCAATATCAAGTTATTTGCTGTTGTGTCATGATCTCCATTGTTTCCAAGTGTCATGGTGGGTCAACCAACTGGGGAGTGCAGGGTTACATATGTGCGGACTATTCTAGATGTTACTTATGATGCATTTCCTGATATGCACTGTGACATTTAAATTGTGACTCATGTGTCTGTTGTATACAGGTGACTGATTATTTTCTGTCTCTTCACCTTGCCCACAGCATCATCGGAGGACACCGAGGGAGACACCTGCACCGACGTGGAGGAGGGATCCAGCACCGCTGCCACCACTGCTGCGGAGTCTGCGGGAGCAAGTGGCATGGAGGGCGAGGGGAGTCAGGCGGAGTACCTGTCTTGTGACTACACTGACTATGACGCAGACGGGTCCGATGCTGAACTCCTCGAGGGGGCGGAGGCTGCTACGACACCTGGCAGCAGCACTACATCTGTCACCGCCCCCTCCATTCCCATCACCGCCCTCCCAGTTGCTCCGGTCCCTTCTGTCCGTGCTAGGCAACACCGTGTCTCCTTCGTGCCAGGCACCGCACCCCTTGCCCCTGTCACCCTGCTGCCCTCACTGCAGAGTCTGTGGACATTCTGCGACAGTTGCAGGTTGGACAGACATCGCTGCTGAATGTCCTCCATGGCCAGTGCCGAATGATGACGCAGATGGTGTCATACATGGAGGGCATGTCATCAGCGATGTCTGACCAACGGATGTTGCTGAGGTCCATGGGCTCTTCACTGACGGCAGTAGTGAGTCTCCTGCAGCGCTTCGTCCCCCCCCTACCCCTGCACCATCCACACTTCCCACTCCCATACCTGTTCCAAGCACACACAGACATTCACAAGCACGCACCCCACCAGACACAGCCAGCACACCACCACGTAAGGGCAAGCGCACTCCTCCTGGCACGCACACTCAGGGGGATGAGGGCACACCCACTGGGTCTGGGGCACACAGGCATACACGCAGCCACAGTCCAAGGCCGCATGGTGCACTAACCAGTCCCTCCAAAGGCACTCCCCTCGGCTCCCCTACCACACCTCCAGAGAAAGAGGCCTACTTGGCTGTGCTGGGCCTCAGCCCCTCTGTCTCTCCAGCCTGCAAACGGGAACGGCACTCCACGGGTAGGAGAGTTGAGCCCCCCACCCTGTCCCCCCCTCCCCCAGTAGCGCTGCACCCCATCACTCCGACCCCCCCTCCTTTGAGGCTGTGTTGTCTTCGGGTGAAGGGGAGACGCTGGACGACTTGGCAGCAGTGTGCAGCGCCGAGCTGACCTCCACCTTTGGCGCTGCCCCACCCACTGTGGTGGAGGCGTCTGTCCCTGCACCCACCACACCTACCCTTCCACCTCCTGTCCCTGCGGTGCCTGGTCCTTCCCCACATGATGCCCCCCCCGTCGAGGAACGGGTTCTAATGTGCAGGCAAGGTAGGGGAGACGCGTGGCCATGTGTCCCCCCCAAGGACTTCATATCTGGACTGGCCATGTGCCTTTGTTAATAGTGTTGTTAACTACTTTTTATTTAATTGCTGAATAAAGCATTTTATTTTCCGTTTTTAACACATTTGCATTTCAGGTATTGATGTGGGTGCTGATGGTCCCGGAGTTGGGGTGGTGGTAATGTGTTATGTGTCAGGAGAAAGTTGTCGTCTGATGCTAATGGGGTGGACCATGGTATCTGCCTGCCATCACAATGTCTCTGCAAGGTATATTTGGTCGTGTGTGCTATTTGTGTTTGGAGACATTGTCCCAAGGACTGTTCCTTCCTCTGTGGCACCTGACATCTACCCTGCAGAGAGTAGCACTTTTGTAGTGCTGACCTGTGTCTAAATTTCCTTTGTTGGTGACGGATCCCTTCAACTATGGCCATGCCTGCTCAGCAATGTCTCCGGCTGCATCCTCTGTGCCATCCTTGCTAGTCACTATACTTGTGTATTGAGTATGTTGTCATGCCTTGCCCTTAATGGCGACAATCAGCATTTTCCACACTATGCATGTGTGTTATCCCAGCCTAGCACACATTTGGTACTTGTTCTGCAGGGTATTTGAGCACCTGACTGACAATTGTGGGCATTGTATCTGTGGAAAATCCACCCTATTCCTTCCATGAGAGGCAACATCTTGGTGGCTGTCCCGGCACCTGTACATTCCTATCAGTCCTGGGATGTGCGTGACAGTGTGTGTTCCCTTTGGCTCTCTTACTGTAGTGGGCATTGACATGAGTATACAGTCTTGTGGCATGATCTCTGTGTGTGTATTGTGCTGCATCCGCCAGGGGTGGGTATGCATGTGTCATTTGTCCTCACACCCACATGTGTGGTGTCTTGCAGTGCTGTCAGTGATGTGTTGTTATGAAACTATCAACATAGTTGAACATTAGGGATGCGTACATACACCCATGGAGTTGTGCTCATCTGATCATGATGTACACACACCCATGACTCTGTCCACTGCTGGGAGTCCTCTGCACCCACCCCTCACATGTCTCTGTCCACTGCTGGGAGTGATATGCACCCACCCCTCATATGTCTGTCCACTGCTGGTAGTGATATACACCCATCCCTCATATGTATGTTCACTGCTGGGAGTGATATGCACCCACCCCTCATATGTCTGGGCACTGCTGGGAGTCCTCTGCACCCACCCCTCATATGTCTGTCCACTGCTGGGAGTGATATGCACCCACCCCTCATATGTCTGTCCACTGCTGGTAGTGATATGCACCCACCCTTCATATGTCTGTCCACTGCTGGGAGTCCTCTGCACCCACCCCTCATATGTCTGTCCACTGCTGGGAGTCCCCTGCACCCAACCTTCATATGTCTGTCCACTGCTGGGAGTCCTCTGCACCCACCCCTCATATGTCTGGGCACTGCTGGGAGTCCTCTGCACCCACCCCTCATATGTCTGTCCACTGCTGGTAGTAATATGCACCCACCCCTCATATGTCTGTCCACTGCTGGGAGTCCTCTGCACCCACCCCTCATATGTCTGTCCACTGCTGGGAGTCACCTGCACCCACCCTTCATATGTCTGTCCACTGCTGGGAGTCCTCTGCACCCACCCCTCATATATCTGGGCACTGCTGGGAGTGATATGCACCCACCCCTCATGTCTATGTCCACTGCTGGGACTCCTTAGCAGACACCCACCCACCCACCCGCACCCTTGGTGCTGTACACTGCTGTCCTGGCCATGAACACACCCCAATATACTGGTTATATGCTGCACCAGGCCCTAAGCCAACATTCGTGGCGTGTGTACGCCTTGTATCACTAATGTACTGGTGCCCTATAGGTACGGGTGATGCGGTCCGTGCCCACGCCCTCAGAGCGTGGGTACAGCCCGTACCACGCGTAATCCTACTTCACCACTCCAATGGTGGTACGGGCCGTACCCACGCTCTGAGGGCGTGGGTACGGCGCGTGCCCCTACATCACCACTCCAATGGTGGTACACGCCGTACCCACGCCCTCAGAGCGTGGGTACGGCCCGTACCACCATTGGAGTGGTGAAGTAGGTGTACGCGTGGTACGGGCCGTACCCACGCTCTGAGGGCGTGGGTACGGCACGTACCCCTACATCACCACTCCAATGGTGGTACGGCCCGTACCCACACTCTGAGGGCGTGGGTACGGCCTGTACCACGCGTACACCTACTTCACCACTCCAATGGCGGTACGGGCCGTACCCACGCTCTGAGGGCGTGGGTACGGCGCGTACCACACATACCCCTACATCGCCACTCCAATGGTGGTACGGGCCGTACCCATGCTCTGAGGGCGTGGGTACGGCGCATACCACGCGTACCCCTACATCGCCACTCCAATGGTGGTACGGGCTGTACCCACGCTCTGAGGGCGTGGTTACGGGCCGTACCACCATTGGAGTGGTGACGGGTACGCGTACACGGGGATTGGTGGACACGCCCCCCGAAGTGACCAGACCCTGGAGGTAATGTTAGGACAGTATATGGTATTTTAAAAATTTGGTGGAGGTTATGTTTCCTGCCCCTCGCCCCCCTTTGCCCCTGGGTGTTGTACTGACCTTCTGCGGCGTCTGCGTCGGTTTCTGTGCACCAGGTCGTTGGCTAGGAGGGCCGGGATGACACATAGGATGTGGTCCATGTGGTCCATGGCTGTCCGTCCCGCAGCTCCTTCTTCGCTTCATCCTCACTTTCCCGGGAGTTTTTAGCTGCCGTAAAAAATGGTCCGTGCGGAGTGACGTAGGCACGAATCGTACTTGCTGGTCCGTAGAACGCTGCCTGACTCCGTCCGGGCGTCACGTACGCGATGTCTCGGATCGGAATTGTGGGTATTTTTTAGCCGGTCGGTGTTTTGTACGACTCATACGGAAATGGTATTTCTGTACGAATCGTACTTGCGGGTTTGTAAGGTGGTTTTCCCGGGTACGAGTCGGACGGAGAATTCGCTCCATACTACCATTCGTACCCGGGTTTTACAGGATCGGAATCGGCACCCAAATGTAAATTTGGGTGTTTATCATATAATTTGCTTAATATTTTATAAATAATTTATACATTTTTTTAAACAAAAAAAATGGTGTAAATTTAACTATTTCCATTTTGTATTGTTTAATGTCGTTATTGACTTACATTTGTTATTTTTGATTTTTCAAAAAATTTAATTGCTACATTTTTTTAAATTAAAAATTAAGCACAATATTTATGTTTTTGTTTTACTTTACAAATATAGATAACTTTTAAGTTATTATAAATTATTTGTGTATACAATTAAACATTGTATTTCACATTTAAATGTTATATTCGGTTTATAAATGTGTGTTTTGTATTTAAAAAACGTGTTTTGAAAATGTAATAAATCTGCTTGAAAGTAAATGTGTGTATGACAAATTATATCATTCTTGATGTTTGACATTATGTCATCTTTGTACTGTGTCTTTAGTTTTGACTTCTTGAACCATGGTGCTGTTGTAGACATTCCACCATGGCATTTTGATCTTGGGTTGGCATTTGAGTCCACAGCGTTGTACCCTGCCAACTCAAGTGTCTTCAAAATAATCCATTGGGGGCTTAGTTTATGTTCATTTTGTTGGTAGAAAGGACTTTCTATAAATCAGTTGTAGTGGTTTGCTACCTTGGTACCTCTGTGACAGGGACAAAGTCTAGTGCAATAATTTTCTTTAATTTCAAAAGCAATTTGGCTGTTTGTTGCATATTATACACCTTTACGACTTAGGCTGTCCGGCGCTGGGTCCTCCCCACCACCGAACCGCCAAATCCGTGGTCAGACCACTTGCCATTTTAGGAGTTTCCTCCTGTCTGACGGGCTGGTTTTTGGCATTCCCATGGCAGTACCTCAGAAAATGGGCACCGCTATGTGAACACCAAAAACAGTTCCTGCATGGCATGGACTGAAAAGTCCATGCTGTGCAGGAACTGGGGCACATGCACACAGGGGGGCACATGTTTTGCCCTCCTGTATGCATCCCCTTGAGGAGGAGGTCTGACCACCCAATTCGTAAACATCTAACTCCCTTTTAGTAAAAGTTTGCAGTCTTTTCTATTTTTACCTACTGTATATGAACATTCCCATTTTATTCACATTTTAGATTTTTGGGGACAATTCACTGCAGGAGTATTTAAAATAGTACTACAGCAGTACTATTTTAAATACTCCACATTTCTTTTTAAATAGGCCCCGTAAATTGCTTGGGCAGAATTACTACCCTAGCTTTAAGTGTTATAGAAAGTGCATATATTTAGTGGGGTCTAAAAATAAAATTCTAACTCCAGTACAACAAACACTGTGGAAAGCACATATGTTTGGGACAATCACATTTAATATTCTAATTCTTGTCCAATCACTGAGGAAAGTGCATAGTTTGATGGGTTCAGAATTAGTATACTAACTCCTAATTAAGTAGCACTGGGATAATTGCATATATGTTGTAGGTTGAGAGAGGTAAAATTTACATCAGTGCAACTAACATTGAGGAACGTGCATCTATTTGTGTGTAGGAGGGGTGGGGGTCCAATATAACATTCAAACTCAAGTCCTGCAAACAGTAAGGAAAATGTAAATATTTAGCAGTTGGCAGATTTACCATTCTAAACTCAGTATAAAGTTTAAACCTCTTAACCGACCTATCTCTTTTTATCACCAGTAAGTACTCACAAAAATCTATATACAAGTGCATCAATAATTCCCCATAAACAATAAACTCATTGTCTACAAAAAAAAATTCTTTTCATCTTTTGTTTTTTTTATTTATCAAAAATATCAAAATATATTAGTATTTCATTTCTGTATTTTCACTTTTAATTTGCAATTAATCATAAAACATATGTGTACATACAATCATTGGTGTGAACATAATACACATTATTATCAGATCACAATTATTGGACCAATAAGAAACCCCCAAATGGCACCATAAATTCTTCATTCTCATCTAACATACTGTTCTTGCATTCCAACAGACATACCACACAGGAAAAACGGGGAAAGCTTAGTTATAAAACAATAAAATATACAACTGGGTAGATCAACTAGGATATGATTATTTGTTTGTTTCCCAAAATCGACTATAACAGGTGTAACGTCAATTGGTATTTCCTCCTTTGCTCTGCTTTGGTTGATCCTTATATATTTTGCAGTTATGATGTAGCTGGTCTACGTACGTTTCGGTGAACTATTATTTGGTAACACCTTCTTCGGGACCAATGAAAAACATTTTTTTATTTCTGCGCAACAAGGGGGATTCTTATTGTAGGCGAGACGTCAGGAGTTTTCAAGTTCTCATCGCCCTACAGCTTCCAAGAGGGCGGGTGTTATAACAAGGTTGATCTACAAGTAGTGTAATCCTTGATATCTAGATACTGATCGTAGTAGGGATTTCTTATATTTATTGTGCTTTCATATAGCCGAAATATTCGAAGGTGTGCTTGATGCTGCTCCTCTCTCTCCTTGGTAATGCTGTGCCCTAGAATTTATGATATGATTATGTCTTTTTCTCAGGACCTCTTGTTCAGCTAGAGGGTAATTGTCGCTCATCCGGATTTTATTAGGGCTCTGTGATTCTTATATAATTCGTTACCTGTTGGATTACCGATACCTTCCCAGACTCCGTCCGACTCGAGGGCACAGCATTACCAAGGAGAGAGAGGAGCAGCATCAAGCTCACCTTCGAATATTTCGGCTCTATGAAATTAATATTCTAACTCCTGGTTAAGTAACACTGGGAAAATTGCATATGTTGTAGGGGGTACAATTTACATCAGTGCAACTAACTTGAGGAACTTGTATATGTTTGTGTGTAGGAGGGGTGGGGGCCAAATAAACCATTCCACCCAAGTCCAGAAAACATTAAGGAAAATGTAAATATTTAGCAGGGGGCAGATTTACTATTCAAAACTCAGTCCAACTGACATTCAGAAAACTTCATATATTTGAAGGATCAGATTTACTACTCCATCTCCAGTCCAACAAACATTGAGGAAAGTATATGTGGTTGGGTTGTTCTAACTCCAATTTAGCAAACACTGAGGGAAATGTTTACAATTAGATGGGGGCAGATTTATCCTTCAAACTCCAGTCCAACTAACAAAGAGAAACGTGCATGTATTTATGATGGTCAGAGTTACTATTCTAACTCCAATCCTTTGGGAAAAGTGCATATATTTGGGAGTGTCAGATTGAAGAATCTGTGTCTAATCTTGGGCAAAGTGAATTTCTTTAGGGGTTTAGATTTACTATTTTTAATCCAGTCTCAAAAAGGTTTGGGAAAAGTGCATATATTTGGGTAGTCAGACTTAGGCCCTGATTTATACAGAGACAGACAGCCTGCCGTTCCACCAGAGGGACAGAGTAAATTACTACGTCCCCATGATGGAGGGACTGCCTGCCTAATTTGCAAATGACCGCCAAGCAGGCAGTCATTTATAAAAGCATTGTGAGAAACCACTGTCACAGCGGTTCCTGTCAATGCATTTTACTCTTTGCTACGGGGCTGCGTGGGGGAGCATTAATTGTATTTTACTGTCCCTCATCACCAGGGTTTGCCTGGCAGTGAAAGACAGTAAAGAATGCCTATATTTCCGCCCATCCTAATAGGGCAAGTAAACATATAGCGATTTCTCTGACGGCCCTTACTCCACGGGGCTGTTGGAGACGTTTTGTCATTGTGACCAAACTTAAGGTCCTCCTGCATGCATATTGGGTGGTTGGACCACTATGTTGGAGGGGAGGAAACACCATTGACACTGCTGTGGGGTTCCCTTCCAGCAAAAATATAAATTAGGCAATTAATATTCTATATGCAGTCCCAACAAACATTGGGGAAACAACATTTATTTGGATGGGATTCTGGGTGATTCGGATACATTTTAAACAAGTAGTATATATTTTGTTTAACACACTACCTTTCCATTCTCCCAATAAACCTACAAACAAGAAATAAAATGAAATGAAATTAAAATATATAGAATTTATATGTGAACTGATAAATACAAAATACACAAGCATATTAATCACTTAACATTAATTATTAAACACTCAGAAATATGCATCCAATCCCCTAACTAATCCAAAAGCCCAAATTTAACATATAAGTAATATGAGAGTTACAGATGTAAATAGAAAAATAATACATTTAAAATGTTATATAATGAATACAATAATCAATGAATATATTTATATTATTTATAACACGACTCCCCCAATCCACCAATAAACCCATGGTGCAATCTCTTTGGAACTGAGGACCTTTTGGCCCCTCTTGGTTATGGACAACATTGGGCCGCGTTGTGCCACCCACCTTGTTATACAACCACAGGTTACTTTTATTCCTTCTTTTGTTACTGTCCTGATGAAGATCCACAATCCAAGGTCCTAATTTACTCCCCATGCAGCAGTCGGGTCGAAACGTCTACATTTATACTTTAGGCCTGGATTGACTTTCCAGCCCCTTTTGGATGGTGTGTTTAGACCCTATGACCACCAATCCCGTAGTATGCATTTGAAGAATTGTCTCTCAAACAGGCCGTTTACACTGGCCTTAGTTTCAAGCCATCACAGCCACATTTCTATTTAAGAATTATAAAATTGATTTTCCTCTGATGATCTTTTTTTCTTCCTATATCACTTTGCACATCAGCACCCCTACAAACACTTCTTTATGCACTTTTTTTCGAGCAACCGTCTAAATGTTCTTATCTAAATGTATGTATATATTATTGAATTATCGTGGACAATAAATATAAAGAGCTGAAGTATAAAAAGCGAACTTGTTTCCTTTAAAAAGTGTTTTGTGTGCTCTCTGTTATATCTCTCACTTAAGGATCATTTTGTTTGATCTCAGATGCGGAATCCAATACCGGTCTACCTTGAAAAATAAGCATTGCCATCAAGACCACCCTGAAGAGTTACCAGGGCAATTGCAGTGGGGGCCTGGCTCAGCTGAATACGTTTGCACATGCTGCAGAGTCTGTGTTATGTTATTTTCTTTCAGGCAACGTAACCTTTTGTGACCTCGATAGCAGCGTTGATTGCTGTTCTGCCATTGAGTATTTTTTTATATATTCCTTGGATGGATCGTGCTCTTCCATTTGCAGCCGAGTGACTCGTTCTGCTGTTTCTGTAAAATCTATAAACATGCACTTTTTCTTTCAACTTGTGTTACTAATACTGCAGTTTCTCTAACTTTATAAATGGCCTATAAGAAACAGGAGCATAAACACACCATGGTGACACAGGATGTTAGTTTGTCGACTGTGCATTTTTTGGTAAACCTGAAATAGAGGAAGGAGGAACAAGAGCCCACTCCCATTTTTTTGGACAAGTCAACCATCATAGAAACTCATTGAGCCAGATCCCCAAAGATTCCTCCTGGGAGCCCTGTGGAACTGCAACTGTAACAATACAGAGTTACGTGGGTAGGTGTACATAGTGCAGTGTATGATTCTGCATATGAAAATGCCAATGTATTTGGGCAAGAACACGTTTTTCTTTGCAAGGTAAAATATTGCTGTCTGGAGAAACCCCTTCCGTACTCTTCTGCCAGTTGTGGCCCACTGTAGTGGCATTCCATTGCCACTATGTAATGTGGTGAGGCTTGCCTTTGCCAGGAAATACATCTCTGTCCATTTCCATTTTAGGAGTATTTAGAAGAAATGTTTGTGGTGGATCTCAAATTTTGATTTCGGGGGCATGTCTTTCTTGGAATGTCCAAAATCGGCCAGGAAGTGACGTTTACTGATGCTTATATTGCCTCACTGCGGGGTGATATTGCACATGAGTGAAAGGATTTATGGACACAATATCACCTTTATGGACACATTCCACTCACAAAATGAGCAATTAAAAAGCCAGACATATAAGATTAACACAAATAAAGGGTGTGCACATTTTCAATGATGCTTGTGTAAATGCGGAAATTCAGGAAATGCCCGCCATTGGATAGTAGGACGTTGCCATGATATTCCGCAACTAGACAATGCATAATGAAAATGTTTGTTCCACTACCTCCTCAACCATTTTCAGCTCCAAAATATCCCACAGCGGGACATCTTGGCGAAGGAAATAGTGCACTGGCAGGGTGTACCCTCTAACGGGTACCCGTTAATAGTGAGGAGGATAGCAGCTGGAACCTTCCAAGGGAGCGAGTGGGGCAGGGTACCTGGTTGGGGCCAGCGGGCTGGGAAGCCCTTTGAGTAGGCAGACAGGATTAGCAATTTTGAAATCTTTAGGAAGGATATGGGGAGCTCCGAGCAGAGGATGTGATAGACACCTCCTGAACTGCACCTGCCCCACCTTTGCTTTGAGTGCACCCTCGAATCTGTGCGAAGAATTTGCCACTCCCACAAAGGCCTATCTTCATTTTTTTTTTAAAGCTGTAGATAACTAGTCGCGTTCTGTAGCTACCAATTGCATTAAAAAAAAAAAACATCGTTGTAAGTGCCTTGCTTTGCAACATTGCACACCCCACTCCAATGCGTGCAGGACTTTGCCACCCAGGACCTTGGTGTCTGGTTCCACTCAGCTGAGAGTAGAAAGATGACCCTATATTTGAAAAGTAGAACATACATTATGCATCCCCATGATTAAAATTCAAATGTTCACAGAATAAACGTTTTTTTCTGTTACCTTGTGAAACACTGAAACAAGGACTTTACTTTTTTTCTGTACTGGAAGCAGACTGCGAGAAAAGCGAATGGCACAATTTGCTCTCTCAGCATAACTAAATTATTCCATTTTTGACAGCAGAATTGAGGATGACTCATTGCTGGAGCCTGAGGCATTACATAATGATAGACCTCTATCCGTTTTAATATCATTTCTATATTACGAAGATGAAATTACACTGATATATTCAGAGAAAACAACAAATGCGCCTTGTTATAGCAATACAGCTCACCTCGTCTGGCACAATAATAGAGGATGATTGCATATTGAGAGAAAATCTGGCGCAGGTGTGAATCGTTACTTTTCTGAAAAATAAATTTAACTACACAATGACTGCATGTTAAAAATAAAATTGCACATATTTGGGCAAACTAACCTAACTTTTGTTGATAACTGGTAACTTTTTGAAACTCTGCACAAGTATTTTATCATGAGTCTCTGCTGAGCTTTCCAGAAACAAAATGCCATCTTAAGTTTGCTCTTGGAAGGTCATGTGTTGATTGGTCAGTGGCAAAGATGTTATTGTGTCTTGGACGTGGCCCTTTATGTAGGGTCATCATTAAACCTTTTGCCTTCATCTTCATGTTTTCTGAACCCGTTTTTGTTGGCCTCTAGGATTCTGAACACTTTACCACTGCTAAACAGTGCTAAAGAGCTTTACCTCTCCCCTTTAGACATGGTAAAATTGACTTACACCCCATTGGCATATTTAATTTTCTTGTGAGTCCCCAGTATATTGGCACTACATGAGCCTAGGGCATGTTAATTAAATACTACTAATTGGCCTGCAGCACTGATTGTGCCACCCACTAAAGTAACCCTTTAAACATATCTCAGGCCTGCCATTGCAGCCTGTGTGTGCAGGTTTAAACTGCCATTTCAACCTGCCAAAATAAACCTTTTGCCATGCCTAAACCTTCCTTCCTAGTACATAAAAGTCTCCTAAACAGCTCACAGAGCAAGATGCAATGTATTTGAGAAGTAGGAGTGTACTTTTAAGTTTTAGATGTCCTGATACTGAAATCCGTTTTTTGATATTGTATCTCCCATAGGATAACTTTGGGGTTACCTTATTTTGTTTAATAGGGATAACTCACAAATTGGAACAGGTGAACAGCTCATGTTTGGTGTCATTTGAATTGTAATGAGAAATCCTCTTTTATGGTAAAATAGGATTTCAAATTACAATTTTGAAAATTTCACTTTTTGAAAGCTGACATTTTCTTCTCCGAACTATTTGATGCCTGCAGCCTGTTCCTGCACACATACCACTCTCATAAAGGGTTTGACACTGATGGGGCCAGGGCAGGGAGGCAGAAACTTCAAAGCACCTCTGGTGGGCGGGAACCTCTATGAGCTTCTCCTACTTCAAAGCAGGACACAGTTATACATATTGGTCCTTTGACTCCAACACTTCTAGACCTATGGAAGACCCTGGGAGGCAGAAGGACTGCTGCCCTGCTGTGCTGTCCTGCTGTTCTGCTGCCCTCATGCCTGTTTGAGAAGTACTGGACCTGCAACCTGTACCCAGGACCACCAGAGTGAATCCAGGGGCTACACTTTTGTAACCAGCACCTGGACTTTGCAGCTGTGAATATTACTCTGCCAAGTGGTGCCACACCAGTCCTGAACTCTTGGAAGTTGGCTTGAAGGTGCTCTGCCAGCCCATCAGTGGACCCAGCAGGACCAATGCATCTCCTCTGCTGTGTGGACCAGCCCAGGGCAGAACCAACCAGTCGCCTCTGCAGCGTGGACTTTTCCAGTGCCAAGACTTTGCATTGCCCTCACTGCCCAGAGCCTCAATGTAACATGCACTGCGCAATTAATCCCCAGACGAGGCCATTGTATCATAAGCTGCCATCGACGATGACGCAGGACTCCACATTGTAAGCCCTGAAGCTTCTTCATAATTAGCTGGTGTGCAGCACATTTTCAATGCAGGACTTCTCGTTCCAAGCCCCTCGCTGATGACTTCCTCATCAATGATGCAGGACCTTGCTTCGTAGCCTTACAGCTCCCCACAACTGGCAATGAATAATGCATCTTCGACCCGGATCTTGCATTGCCATGGCTGCTCGACACATACTCAACGCAATCCGCAACCAGGAGTTAAGGTATTTTGCTCAGCAGGCCTAACTAGGTCTAACAAGGTCCCTATAACTGAGACGTGCTCTATCGCGGTCATTCTGAATTTGTGACTTTTTCCTAGTTGAGGCGTGAACAGATGACCACAGGTTGCACTTTGTTCTTTTCGGCACGATACTCACCAAAACCTTTACAATTGCATAACTCCGGTCCTACTGACTGGATTTTTGTTGTTTTGGTCTTGTTTTATTTCATATCAGTTCCACTATCCTTCTAAATTGGTGTCATATTATTCTTGTGTTGAGGTTTCACTTTATGACTGTTTGAAATTATTTACACATTGTCTCTAAATTAAGCATGACAGCTCTATGCCAAGCTACTAAAGGGTTGAGCAGAAGTTAATTTGGGGTTTGCTTCTGACTGCACCCTGACAAGGATTATGGCTGCTGCTTGAGTAACGGTTCATCAAAAGATTTTGCACTAAAATTGATACGGTGAATACTTAGCACTAAAATCAGACTGAAGACTCTGCCCAGTCTTTACTGGTATAGGGGCACTTGCTGCAGCATACGAATGAACGTTATACTATGTGCCCAATGCTTACTATGCAAGGCCCAAGGCTGTCAACATGTGATGAGGCCAGGCAAAAGTATATGCTAGTGCTGAAGTCCACACCATGTCAACCTTTTCCCTGCTTATCTCAAACAGAACCCTTCCACAATATGCCTTTAAGTCATACAGCCATTCTCAATACAGCCTACAATTGAAATCACATTGTCTATCCATCCTTCCATATCTTTACTATTCCTAATATCTAATTTCAGAAACTGCTCTATAGCTAATTCACAAAGTCATCTAAAAGTACCTAAATGACTCTTACAGGGATACTACATTAAAGGGCTGATTACAATGTCAGTCGGAAAGGCTTCGAACGGCATTCGGAGTTTGCTAACCCATGTCGGAACCCATGTTTTCGACTGACTCGTAAACATTTCTAACCGACCGATTACGAGAGAAGGTAACTGTTCGGTCTTTCCGACTTGGTTCTGACCGGCATCCGGAGACTCCGAGTCGGTTCGAGCCAAATTGTAGAGGTGTATGGACCGCTTTTTTGACCTACGTATTACGATGTCGGATTCCGACAGCCCTTCCTAGGACAATACTTTTATTCAACAGGACACTAGGTATGATTAAAACCTAAACTGAATGGGTACATGAGATCAATGACTTACACCCATTTCCTATATCCCAACGTGCTTCTACCCATACATCTTAGCCTAAAAGTCTGGGGCCTTCTTCGGGGCATGTGGATACCTAATGGCCATTTACGTGCTTGTATTCATAGATAACACTAAGGGCCTCATTACGATATCAGTCGGAAAGGCTCCGAATGGCATTCGTATTTTCCTAACCCAAGTTGGAACCCATGTTTCTGACCAACTCTGAAACATTTCGGATCAATTGTGATAGAAGGTAACCATTCGGTCAGTCCAAACCGGTTCTGACCGGTATTCAGAGACTTTGAGTCGGTCGGAGCAAAACGTACAGCTCTAAGGACCGAGTTTTCGACTGATTCATTTCAATGTCATTCTTACAGCCTTTCCGAATTGGTCTGTCCGACAGAGAACGGCTGTCAGAAAATAACTTTGGGGGCCCATAGCAGGCCCCCCTTCATCCGGATGCCTCCGGTTGGGGCCCATAGGGGTACCCATGGGACCCCTCTTTACAACCATGCACAGTGTGGCAGACACCATGGGGTGCCCATCACAAGGTGCAAGGTTTTCTGCAACCACCCCTTTTTTCAATGGGAGTCTGTCTTGTCAGTCAGAACACGGGCTCCCATTGAAGCCAGAGGAAGTCCGACTGAACAGTGTTCGGAACCATCATAATCGGTCGGACTCCTCAAAACCGAGACAGTCAGTAATGTTTCTGACAAGGAGTCGGTCAGAATGCTTTCTGACCAACTTTGGAATGGGGCCCTAAATGTTCCTGAGGGTGGGCTATCTTATTAGTTCACTCAAGTTGGTCCTACCTGATACTTGATGAGTAGGAACTTGATACCTAAATTGGAAATATAATAAGACAAGAAAGGGGAAATTTCACACAATAGGAACGAAGAGACCTTTCAAAAGAAACCTAGAATTAGGGGACATCAAGTCTTATGGATATATTCATGGCATACACACACCGAAGGGCCTACTTGAGCCTGTCTAACAGGCTATATCATTAAAGACTGTCAAAAAGTTCTTTGAGATAGATCCTCTGTTTCTTACCTTAGGTTAAAGTGGATACTGGCATCTCAGTCACAGAGGGGGTGGTGTCCTTTGTAGTCGCACACTATCAAAGAAGGAGATAACATAGTAAACATTACAATAGGGTATTCTGCACTCGCTTTAGATACACTATACTATCTTTTAAAGAAGTTCTAGATGTCTAGGGTTATGAACTTTCTCATATTATGGATTTTCAATTCAATACAAATAAAAGAGAGAAATGAAGACAACTGATATTCTCTCTATTGTGACTGTACGTATATCTCAGGGATCATCAACACTTACATGTGGATTTTGGTCTTGTTAATTGTTGGCTGTTGTAAGTATTGTTTCTTATGATTTGGTACATCACTTCTAATTTGTCATTATACTTCTTGCACTCAGATTATGATGTCAAAAGTACTGAGCTGTTTCTCATCAGGTGATAGTTACTACCTTCTAACTGTGTTAGATAGTATAGGACCATCTATTACATCAATTATAGCTTTGTTATAAAAATGCCTTCTGTTTTGTTGGGACCCAGGTGCAGAAAGCGATTAATAGATATATAGTTATCATTCACGCCTGTATAGACATTCATGTGGGTCATATTCCCCATTGTCCTATGTGGCATCCAGTGTGGCAACCATCACTGCGTGTTGTAAACATGATAAAGGGAGTGAGACTACTGTCTAACTCAGCCCTGTGTCTGTGCACAGGCAGTCTGACACACACATGGCCTTTAATACATTGATTCCGGCCTGTGCAGGCCTTATAATTAAATTGGCCATCCAAAAACATATATTTCCATTCCTTTTTACTAAAGTGTGAGTCTGCAGTGCTTTATTGCAAGCCTTTAATGTTTTACTGTATTCACTCACTTGGTAAAAGCTGAGCCAATGAATCCACTTCACACTGACTCAACCACAACAAAAGATTAAAGTGTATTGCTGTGGGTTAAAAAAAAAGATCCTGAGAGCAAATCCAGTCTACATTTGATCATATTTGCTTATGTTTATATGCTTTCAATGAATGAGGTTCAGACGTTAACTATGAACTACCTTGTTCCCTTAAACAATATTCAAGGAGTTTTCATAGGACTGTCAGTCTTCCTCCACTAATGTAGATATCAGTGAGCAGGGGGACAAAGAACACACAAAAAAATGCCTGTTGATCCTACTCACATTTCTGGGGCGGTGGGTGGGAAAGAGTGACATTAAGGGAAGCTGCAGATGAGGTCATGCAGATTTGAGCTCTGTGTCCGCCGAAGAGCAAATAGCTTGCAAACAAAGGTGCTCAAAATGTGCATTGTGGCCTTCATTGGCTCCCTAACAGGGCAAGGGGCACCCCCAATGAACAATAATGGCTCTAGAGGATGGCAGGACAGCGACAGCCCCCTTCAGAAGTCTTATGTTCAAGATTGGAGAGCCACTCTAAGTCTCTGGTGGAATTGAAATGTGTCACTGCCATATTACTCGTGCGTCAATTGGTATTATGTTAGCATTTATGTAGCTATTTCATAAATAATTCCTATTGTATATGTATGCAATCAATAAGTGTAGACGTTGTGTGAATTTATATTAGCATCTGTGTCGCCATTTTCCAGTAGACGCAATCTTGTATTATAATCTAAACTGCTATTTGATTATTTACGAGAAATGGTCCCTTGTAAGTTTTGTTTCTTCATGCCCAGCTTTGACTCCTTTTACTAGCAAGTGCTCTCATTAACGCATGCCTTTCCCATTAGATAGAGACTTTCTCCCACCTGTCTGGTGGGAAGGATAAGCCAGACGACCTTGAGCAGATAGCTTGTGCCCGGCTGAGGAATCAAAACCTATGCTCTGTACCCCCATTGTATTACGACATTTACCAGTGCTTTTCCATAGTAGGTGAGTCTTTGTGGGCTCCGCAACATACATAATGTAACTTTATGCTTGTTAGAGGCAGTCCCTCGACAGTCATCCCATTGGGCTGGTCAGACTGGGCTCCACTGCAGTGTATTTATTAATAAACCAGGTAGTTTGTATTCTCTACTGCGTCATCGACTCTTCATTTCTTGGAAGGCAAGAGGAGGTTGTGACTGACCCGGGTGCCAATAGTTGGGTCACTTCCTTCAGTCTCCAGAGGCTTCGAATGAAAAACCTCAGGAGAGGGGTACTTCATTTGCAAGTTCTTCTGGAGCTGGAGCATTTGTCTATAAAGGCTGAGGTGCATGGACCTTGGTTATATGGTTGTGTGCTAGTTTTGCAGCTAGGTTAAAGGCAGAAGAAAGATTCACACACTGCACTTTGTGGAACATTGGAACTTTTTTGGAGGTGCAGAATGTTGACAAAAACTATCTATTTATGTTGTTCAATGTCATTGAAAGGTGGTACCGTACTGAAGTGTTTCAAGGGATGTTGTGTTCTTTGCTTCTGGAATGATCTTAAATCCAAAAGGGAGAATTCAATAATTCAATTTGGATTTTGTCTACATTTAGAGGTACATAATGAAGATAGTTGGGCCATGTTGAATTCTTGGAAGGGTCTTACTAAGAAGAGAAGCAGATGTCTGTCACATCTAATCACATTTCTAATTTTTTTTTAGGAATATTTGAATGTAGAAAGACCCATATCAGTCTTGAGATGTGAAATAATTGGTTGATGTGTTCATTTTAATCATGAGATAAAGAAGATCATGTTTTGATCTATGGATAGTACAGCTATGCTGATTTCTATGCATTATATGCTTTTATTACAGCCCGAAGAAGCAATTTTGTCTGTACTGATTATGGTGGATTTGAACAGTTGGAAGACACAGGGAAAATACATTATTTGATTGCTACACGGGGCACCACAAAATTGATTGTAGAATTGGATAACCCACTGAAATCACTGTTTTTGTGATATAATGAAGTCATAGAAGATATATATTTTATAAAGGTTTTTAATAAAAAGATTGAAATAATATGTGTATCATTTGAATTATTATGTGTGAATAATTGAATATTGTTGCTACCAATGTACAGTATTGAATTAATCATAACTAACACCATCTTCTAGTGACAATTATATGAACGACTAATGTCACAAAAGTCAACATATTTTGTAAAATTGAAAATACAATAAAATATATATTAAAAATAATGTTAACATACTAGATGGCATTACTTGAATGAAATCATTAATGGAATCAATCTGTATGGGAATCCCTCCCTTACCAGCCACAAGCCAAATTGATTCAGTACCAACATGCTTGTACAAGTTTCTTAGATGTGCTTTGACACACACATACTTCTTGTTCATTGCATGCTGTTGATTATTCTGCTAATGTGCTTTGCTATGAGAAGTGAGGTGTTAGACTGGTTCTTCTTTTAAGGCATACTGTGCCGTGAAACTGCCCCAATGTATGAATTTCAGCTGGATTATCTACAACATGTAACAAACTTGTTTTTTCCCTAGAAATTTTTTTCTCGACTGAAATATTTGTGTATCAGACTTAGATACTATTTCAACATCAATATGAAAAAATCAGACCTCATTGTTTGTGATGTAAAATGCACAAATTAAAACACAAATTATTTTCCACATTTGCCTAAAACTATTGCACTTTAAAAATCACACTATCAATACGCAATATATGAACTACTGATGCACTATCAAATAATTATGTTGCATGATAATATGCAATAAAATGCCGAACAAAACATGCATTTATAAAATGAAAATGTGCACACAAACACATAAATACATGGATTACAATATGAATAAATAAATGCTATGTCGGGCACATTCCCAGTAAAAAATTTGAAGCACATAACATATATTTTAGCATCACACTTATGTTTAAGTATATAGACTTTGTACTTGGACACTATTTTCAGGAGTTAGTCATAAAGTATTATGACCTTTTATATTTGTAATTTCTGTTTCCATAAGGAGTAATTCATTAAGGATCATAAACCCTTACATTTACAAATGTCTGTTTCCACATGAGGAACAAAGATGATTGTCATCGTGCAAATGCCTTCCTTATTTTCTTAGGGATGTTTGGTAATAAGGTATTAAGAGGATTGGTGGTTGTTTGATTACATTAATGCACTTTTATTATGGTACAATTTGTGAATCAGTCTCATTAAAAGTATGTTGTTTCATAACTGTGAAAGTAGTTATTTTTAGCAAGGCACACATAATATCTCAGAGTCTTATTTACATATATTATATAGATTCTAATTGTGTTTCAGCTCTAGGAAGGCACAGAGATGCAGCGTCTGATATATGCACAAGTTGGAGTCTTCAAATATTTTCATGGTATGGAAGCCTCTGATACATGCACAGTACGCAGGACTCTGATGTGTGTCTGGTATTTAAACTTATATCATTTTGTTACAAATTTTCTGAAGTTTCTAACACCTGTAAATAAAAGTGATAAGGATTAGAAGAGGGTTGGCAGAAATGTGGAAGCACAAATCACATGGTTGGATCCGGTTTGCCAGGTTTATGCATTTAGGCAAAAAGGCCAAAATTGCTCAAGATGTTACTAAGTCTAATCAAATTTGGTTTCTGCTGATGGATAAACTGACCTTTATGTCACTCTGGGCCAGTATATGTGGACTTCATAGGATCACTTGGGCTTCCCTGCTTGCAAAGTCAGGAGCAGCAAGGTAGTGTAGCAGAGCTTAAGCTGGGCTTTGTTACAGCCTTGAGGAAAAGGCCTGCACTCAATTCCACATTCAAAAAGTGTTTTGCAGAATCCCTGCACCCCTGTCTCAATGCAGTTCTTTGAGTTGCTCAAGTGGAGTTAAAAGTGACATACAAAAGCTTTGCCAGTTGGCCAGCAGCCCACTGTCTATTAGTTTAAGTGTATTGTTAAAGGCTCTGCATCCAACAAATCAGGCTTGGCAGATATTTCCTCCTCCTAGACTAGCTGAAAGGAGAACATTTTCCTCGCTTTCCAGAATGCAGTGTTGGGACAGTTGTCTACATGACACCAGGCAGGTCCATTTTCCATGGGCCAGTTCTCATCAGAAACAATGTATGTTTCCATCAGACATGTGCTGGTGTCATTGGATTCAAAGAGCGGAAGAGGTACAGAGCAATGTCTTGACCCTGTTGTTTCACTGTGGTGAGGCAATACTCCTTCCTACAATTTGCTTTGATATAAAACAGGTGCATTGAAAGTGCCCACAATCAAGCATCAAGATGTTCATGATCATTGCTGTTGATCATATGCATGTAATAAATAAATAAATATAAACAGAGAATCTTTTAATTAAGGTCAAATGGATTCATTATAATGGGAAGGGCGTTCGTCCTCACAACTATCTTGTAAAATTACAACAATTGTGTCAAGGGGTGGCAGGGGGAGGGCAGGGGGTGGCCACACTTGAGAGATTTCCGAAACTCCACACGCAAGTTCTGCCTGTGCTGAGAAAACAGAAACAGTCAGGTATTTCCCTAACCTTCCCCTGTGCTTTGCTTACTGGAGTAAAATAATCTAAAAATCTGTTGTACGGAAATGATAATAGACAACACCTTGAACCTCCTAAATCAGTAAACACACAAATCTTGAAATTGTATGATAATTATTATTTGAGTGCTAATTTCATGTAAATCACATGGATATGACGTCATTGTACTAATGAACAACTTAGTGATAATGAATATTGTTAGAGTGAATAAAATATAGATTCTAATCATTGCTTTGAACACATCTTTAGTCAGTAGTTTAAAACTCCCTAATTGCCATATCGCATCAAGTTATGCCTTTTGTCGTGGTGTCAAGTAATACCCGCAACATACCTGCATACCGGACGGTCTTCACTAAAGTGTCCTACCAGATAGCATGCGTTCGAGAAATCCATTTAGCTCTCTGTCCCTCCCTTTTAATTGAGAGTTTATATTCCTTTTTCTTCTTAGTATTTCTAGATTGCAGTTGGGGATCCACTTGCTCTGAACTCTATGCCTGCAACACCCAGTGGATAGCAAAGGCATCATTGAAGCATTTTAGAAGCTCTGTAGCACTAGATATATTGCTTTTTGAGCCCCATTAGCACAGAAACCAAACCCTGTTTCAAGGTTGTTTTACAGGAAAGCTTTAACCCATGGTCATGGGAAAATAGAAAAATTACCTTCAGCATACACAGGGTTATAAAAAGCTGGAGGCGCTACATAGAAATTGACTAATATATTAATCCTGGGCGTAGTTCTCATAGTCGCGCTACGAGAAGTTCCGCAAAGCACTAAAAACACTCCGCGAGCTTTGCGTAGCTCTGCAAGGATGCGGCGAGGCTTATTGCGCCCGTTCGCAATGCGTTTATGCTGTTCGGGAACGCTGTTTGCGTGCTCGCGGGGAAATATCTTGCGAACTTGCCCATGCGGTCGCTAGTGGCCATGGTCATCTTGTATTTCACTTGTCCCACCCGTTTGTGATGCTTATTTCCTGTTCCGAGTCACATATTGCGTGCTCCCACCCGTTCATGATGAGTATATCCTGTTCGGGAACGCGTATCATGCGTTTGTGATGCTTTTTGCGTGCTTGGGGGAAAATATCACGCAAACTTGCCCATGCGGTGACAATGGGCGTGGCCATCTTGTTTTTCACTCTATTGCTATGGTTTTGGGCCTGCTTTTCTATCCTCCCTCTATCTTTGCAATCCTTTAATTCTGTACACTTTTTCAATTTTTTTTTATTTATTGTCTATCTCTCTATTTTCCTGATTCTATATTTTGAGTTTTTTTCTACTATTTATGACTTTTTCTACTACTTTTTCACTCTTTTTCATAACATGCTTTTTTCATTTCTTTTACTTACTTCTCTAATTCCTCCCTTTTCTTTTTCGAGTGCCAGAACCATGGCCAAGGGAGAGGGCAAGGGCAATGCTACTTATAGCCGCAGCCGCGACCACCTTCCCTGCACAAGGGGTGCAGGCTAGGGACATCTTCAACGAGGCGTAGGTGGCCGCATTTGTTTTCTATGTGTAGCGCCACCTCCCCTTAACCCTAGCAGCAGGCAGCAGGCCTGGGTCCGGGTAAGGGCTCCGGGTGCATCACCAGCAGTGGGGAAAGGTGCCCCAGGCAGTGTTTTGCTGCTCTGGTGTCCGGCGCACCGATACCCAGCTGACGCACCGGTGGTCCGATGTCCTGGACCGGGAGCAGGATCTGCTGGACTTGCTAGGAGTGGAGGTCCCAGGGCTTGGTGAGTAGCTATTTAATATTACTACTTTGTGTTCTTCTGCTCTGTGTTATATAGTGCGAATATATATTTTTTCCGAACAGCAAGAATTCTGCTGCTTACATTGCAGGTAAATTAAGTTTAAAAATCTTCTGAGATTGTTATGACACAGGTGCTCGGCTCTACTAATCTTACTTGTTTGCAACTTTGCCCTCGCTTGGCCTGATTATGTAAGAGTTTACTTTAGAGTACTTAAGTTAGGTAATGCTAGAGCGACTCTAGTCCTTCCTTTGTCCTCCTGCCACTAAGAAGAGATAGTGGTGGATTGATAGGTTTAGTTACTTATTAGTATTAGTTGGTAATTTTTTAGTGGTCTGCGTGACACATCCTCTGTTACGTCACATGCTGCTGAGTGCTGCTGGCCCCAGTCCTTAGTAGAACCTTTTATAGTTTGTTTAGTGAGTGGTAATAGATTTATCACTAGCAGAACATCAGCAGCAACCAACCAACAATTTAGTGTATGCAAAAATGTATGCATGTGTCCTCCATCTATGCATTTTTGAGGACTAAAATAAATGGAAATGCAGACTTAGTGAAGAATTGGCTGTCTCGAATAGGTGGGCTAGGTCAGGTGGTACTTAGGCTTAGTTAGTATTCTTAAATCAGAATGGAACACTGGATTAGTGTTCATAAATAATAACTAGACGGTCCGCGATTCCCGCAATACTAGTTGACCACATTAGATAGGTCAATTTTATTGCAATTGTCGTTTCCATAAATGTTTTTTTGAGCTTTTTTTAAAATATTATATCTGTTCCACACTAATCATCCATGTTTGTCATTTTCTTTCTTACATCTTTCATGATCAGCACCCAGGGGCAAGAAGACAGGGTCGTCGGTGTCGGCGGGAGCAGCTGATGGCCAGGACTGCTCCTCTACCGAGGGCTATGCTGCTGGCCCCAGTAAGTCCTCTTGTTGATAATATTAATAATTATACTTCCCTAACTTTTACTGCACCTTATTTTTTCCGAACTAATATTTCGGTTTCCTAATACTATTTTTTACAAAATCTTCTTCGTTCTAGACTATTTGTTTCTAAATTCTTGTTATCTATGCCTCTAACTGCCTCTGCTATGACTCTCTGTGCTACTACTATTTGTCTGTAGCTAAGGTTGCCCTGTTGGCCACTCTTTATTTAAAGGGTTTTAAATAAAACTCAGATTCACCAATAGCTCTAGCCACTAGGTCCAGTCCTTTGGGTTGTCCTCTTCTAGTCTTCTTAATCTTGAGACTTTTCGACAATTCCGACCAACAAAATGCCCAACCAGATATTTTACTATTTTTGATAGGATAAGACATACTACTACTGTTGTAAGGATTCTGCACATACAGAACTATGCACAAGAAAATAGGACATTGGTGATAGGAGGTTGGACCTTCCTCACACCTCAGAACCCATAATCCCCTGAACAACCATCTATAGTGTCTTATTAGCTCCCTGAACCCACCGAAGATACCCAATGATTAGACAACCCAGAACATAACACTCCCGACCTCTCAGAGTCACGGAAGCAATGCACACCCTTTCGCTCACTCACTCGTGTAAGTCCACACCAAATACCACAGAGTCTATGTAAGTTCAAAAGATTTATCTTCAACTAACAAGCTTTGTACGTTGTTCTATAATGCAGTATACAAGCCAGCACCAACAGCAAAATGAATAATATTAAAACAATAAACATTGTTATAACTACAAGTCCATAGAAGACAAAAGGGGAAATCATGATAACTGAACCGTGGTGGAAGAACCACCCTCCCCTTGATAGGAATATAGTTTATATAAATAAATATCTCAGAGTGAATTCTGGGGGACCCCTCACCTTAGAACCTAGAAGTACTGGTTACATCATAAGCTCTGCAAAGCTCTGGATCATAGAAGGGAAACTTCCGTCTGTTATGAGAAAAATGGTGCTCATTAGTATAATGTAAGAATTTCTCAGTCATGCCAAAAAGTGTAGTACGTTATGGCTAAGCAATACGGACTGACCGGAACTCCATAACAAAGTGGCTTGTTTTTCGACCTTGTACGCAGCGATCAGACAGTAGCAGTATGAGTTCATGTGGGCTCAAAGGCGTCTTACACAACAAGCTGCTAGGTAACGTGAGCAAAAGACACAAAGCTATAATGGTTGCATGTCTCAGGATAACTTAGCAAAGACTAGAATGAACCTAGGGACCATATAACACTACTAGTGTCTACTCTACTCTAGTACCCGATTTGTACTAGTGATGTATGTTGTATATGTATGTATTACCTTTTTTTTCAATCTTGCTAGTGAAAAAGAAAAAATAGGGTGAGGTGTATATATGACATTTTTTTTGGCATACTTCCGACCACCAGTGCCGGGGCCAGCGGCGATGGTGACGCGGCCACTTTGGAGGGAGCAGGAGAGGTGGCAGCTGCAGGAGCTGCAGAGGGTGAGCAAGCAGCAGTGGCAGGCGGTGGTAAGTTATATTCCTTACTTATTGAGATTACACTCTCTGCAAGGGTGTACACTGTACTGTTGAGAATTATTAAGTAAGAAGTTGTTGTGAACAACTGTTGAAGAAGACACCCTTTGCTTAGCATTAGCAATAGCATTAGCGGAAGGAGTTGAGTAACCAATGGCCTCGTCAATCTTACTTCAACTCAGCCATGAAAGTTGTATGGAGAAAACTAAAAGTAAGATCAGATGACCTTGATGGATGGGTTGAACGAAAAGGGAAAGAAGGGTGGAAGGAGGAAGGACGGGCAAGATGTAATATTTATGACTGGCAGAGAAGGATACGTGGGATGCATGCATAAGTGGCTGATTGGAATCAGATGCATGGGTGGTTGAAGGATGGGTGAAAGGTGAAAGAAAAGAAGCCTGCTTGGGTGGGTGAAACTGTGTGGGTGGATAGCAAAAATCCTCCGGGGTGTTTGGGTCAAACTCAAAGCCAAGCCAAGGCAAGCAAGGAAGGAAGGACGCATGGGTGGTGGTTTAAAAAAAAAGAATACCTGTTTGTTGTTAGTGAAACAAACTAAGGTTTGTTGAGAGATTAAGAAGAACGATGGATGTTTACTTTGAATGGATGGATGCCTAGATGGTATTCATCATAGATAGCATAGGTGGAGACTGTCACTGGATGAAGAGTCTTAGTTTGAAGAGAATGTAAAAGAAACCGTGCCAGAGTAGCAAAGCCGAGGAGAATAGAAGTTGTATTTTCAGAACACTCCCTTGAATCACAGTAGTTTGCAAGCACAGCATATATATTGTGTATGTATGTAGTTATCCAGCGCCTTCTTCCAACTCCGAGGACCACTCCCTACCTATGTTAATTTATTTTCGACTGTGTCAGCCAGCGTGCCATGGGTGGCCTATCGGATGGTTACAAAATCAATCAAAACAAAGTACCTCATGTCGTCCCATATATAAGCAATGGTCATTGGATCAGATATCATCTGCCTTTTTGTAGAAGTTAGGGCAGGGTGAAAGTGAAATTGAGCAGTTGCCCTTGATGTAACAGAGTATGGCCAGTGCCACCCGTAATAGAAAAATACGAGCTTCCCCACCTGCAGAGAGTATTAAATACAACTAACGTGAGTCTGCGTCATGACTCGAGTATGTTTGTCTTGGGCGCAAGCTGACTGAGCTGGCATACCGGCTACTAAAAGGTTACGTAATTTCGCTAAACAAGAAAGAAGAAGACTGGTGTACTGTGTACTCGAGTCCATAGTGCTAGTAAAATGCCTGAAACTCCCACAAATGTAAGAGGCAGGGGAAGTGGGAGGATAGATACATACCACAAATGTTATGTACTGTGCTTGCTAGTGCTACTGTGCCACTATGTGTTGAATTAATTTTGTGTTACTATTTTGCTAAGAGTATTGGTTACAATAGTCTTTTTTTCTTTCTTGATATAGCTCCTCCTTCCCAAGCAAAAAAACACAACCAGGAAGGATTTGAAAGCCATGGCCCGGCGCCGGAAGCTGGAGGCCATCTGCCAAGAATACCAGCAACTGGTCATTCTGGCGGAGGAGTCGGAGGCGGCAGCAGCTGCAGCCCCCCCAATCCCCCAGGCCCCAGCCAGGCCACTCCAGTGGTACGGTTCCGCAGTCAGACAGCCGCCTGCCACCGCACTACAACATCCAACACTGCTGCCCGCCCTGTGGATGCAACTGCAGGGCATATGCACGCTGCATGCTCCTCTGAATGGCGCGTCTAGAAAAGCACTTAGAGGAGCAGAACAAGAAGATCAAGGTCCTGGAGTAGGAAATCAGAAGAACCCTCCTATAAGACCCTGTTAGATTGCCCCTTTTTTATCCTTTTTTTGGTCGGTTGGAATTGGGCGTTGGTGTTTAATATTATGGACAATTTGAACATTGGTTGGTCTTTCTTGTTTTGGACATTGGTTGGGGTTAGGGAGAGGGGTGGGTCGGGTGTTGTGGGATTTTTTACATCGTTTATTCTTGTTAGGGGATTAAATTATATTTATACTTAAACATAGCATATGTTGTTAATGTTTTGTGGGGGGGGTTACTCTTTTACGTTACATGGTTTCCTTGCTGCTGCAGGGCCGCAGCCGGTGTTTGATTTAAATAATCCGCCGATTTTGTAACACACAAACAGATAGATGCGGTACCCCTCACTGAGTGACTTGTCCTACTAGTACTGTCAGTCTCTCCTCCTAGTCCATTATTATACCTCCCCCAAACTTCTTATCTTACATGTGATTGATGTTTAAGTTAGGCACAGCGATGGGCATGGCGTTGATGGTTTGGTTTCCCAAGAGAATGGAAATGCCATGGTTGTGGTGGTAGTAGTAGGCACTGGCAGTAGCATTTGCAAAAAAAGAAAATTAGACCGTCAGTCGCCTGAGAGAGATTCTGGGAGGAGTAGTAGAACGAAGTACAGTACAGTACACAACAAGACTGCCAAACATTAATAATATTGCTGATTAGCAATGCCAAAGTAAAATAAAACATAATGGTGGAAGGGATAGCCTAGTATAACAATTTATAAACTGTAGTTGTGTCGAGTCACCCTACACAAGCGTAACCTTTAGTGCTGTGTAGGAGGATGCTGATGAATTCAATCGATGCCGGAAATTAATTATGATGGATTAGGTTCCTTTGGATAAGAGAAGCAAAGGTACTCCCTATAATAATTTTAGGCTCTAGAGAAAGGAGTGAAAATGAAATGTAACAAGAGAAAACCTCTATACTGGCCTATATAATTTTTAAAATGATCTCAATAGATTCTACATTACCCAAAAAAAAAAAAAAAATCCTGCTTCATGTCATACAATATCCTCATATAACTTTAAACAAACAATTGATGGTCTTATTTGATTTTGAACCATATTTTATTAATCTTTTTTATAAACATCGTATATTAAACATAATAACAATTACATATAGAAAAGTAATTTTTTTTCTTTTTTCAAACAGTGTAAATGATTTACTCACTATGTTTTTTTATTTATACATTTTAAGTGCTTTAAATTTCAAAAAGACATCCTAGACATATAAAAACTCATCATTCAAAATTACTTTCATGCTCACTCATACTTCCATTCATGCACAAATGTACTTGCTATCTAAAAGGAGGAAAGGCAAGGGGGGGAAGAAAGAAAAGGACAGGACCCTCAAATTGGTCTCAAAATGATCGTCTGGTGAACTAGTTCATTCTTTTCTCCAGGTCACCGTGATGGGAGATATAAGTCTCCGATACCACTTTCCTGGAAACAAATTCGCAGTCAACATGCGTTTCAGTGGGAGACCACCTTCTTCAGGACCAACGAAATTTTATTTAAAATTGAAATATGTACAATTTTTCTGCCCGTGAATTCCGCACTAGATTATCTGAGCACAAATTAGCGATCAGAACACACAAAACACAAGCTCCCATGGTAAAACATTTTATAGATCATAACCATGGAGAACAAGATCTTAAATGGCTCATTCTAGAAAAAATAATTCACAAACCAGGCCAAGAAATCAGTAAAGTGCGTCAAAACAGAGAGACCTTTTGGATTTTTTACTGTGATACAGTACGTAGGGGCCTTAATGAAGAGATCACTTGGATTATCACATAAAAGCTTATCATTAAGCAAGTGTCTGGATCTTGTATTCTGTTTTTCTTTGTCAACTTAGCATGTTGTTACCTTTGACCTTATCCTCTATACATGGCATATTTTGGCGTCTCCCCTGACCCACAACGTGGCACCCGAACAAATCATTGAGGAATGGATTTTTGATCTTTTATCTCTATAACTAGAAATAGACCAGAAGTGACTGCAAAGATATTATGTCACTGTGGTCATCATTATGGTGTTGTCCAACTCAGTGTGCAGTGTACAGAGTGAGTCCACATTCAATATTCAAAATGCAATGGATTGGCCTGCAGTAGAAGTACAATTTTGTTATTAAAAAACAAGAAGGGAAACATTGATTGAGTTACTTTTAGTGTGTAGATTAAATAATAGTACACAATGAATTCACTTCATGCACAACAAACAACAACAACACAAACACCAATCACTCAGTCAGCGTCCAATGCATACCATCACTCATTACCTCTTCCTTCTCATCTTAAGTTAAGGGGCAGTCTCTCTTGATTTGGAAAGGAGGATAGCTATAGTAGTCATCATGTTCCACTTCTTTTGGAGGGACTCAGCAAGGCAACATTTTCTTTTTTCTTGTACTATTATTCTACATCCAATCATCATCTGGCTTGAGGGAAGTGGATTTAGGGCGAGTCAGGAGGATGGAGGAGCAGGACTCGGAGGAGTGGACTTCAGTTAATGCAGAGAGGAGCAACTCCAATATGGCAGTAAAAAGACTAGAAGACGGTGGTGATGGATTTGTTGTGATTCGAAGTTTCAAACCAGAAAGACAGACACACACAAATAAAAGTAAATAAGGAAGGAAGAAAGTAAGAAGTTCAAGCCTAGTTGTCAGGGAAGTATAGCTCGTCCTCAAACTCTGAGGGTTCAACCAGAAGTAGGTAATCATCTAACACACTACTTCTGTCACCTAAGTCGCTGTCTTCATCTTCCTGCATTGATTCATGTATTGTGTAATTCGGTGGTATAAAATGCTGGTTAATTTTGATCATGGTTAACCTCTCCATGTTTTTGGGTGAGAGAATGGTCCTTTTCACTGTTAAAATGGTACCAGCTACACTGAAAACACGTTCAGAAGAGACACTTGCGACAGGGCAAGCCAGATAGTTTATCGCCAGCCTGCCTAGCACTGGCCAATGACCCCTTTTGCCATACCAATACTGCAATGTGTTTTGATCAATGTAGATCTCTGTTGGGTCATCTAGATAGCCTGGACCATCCACTCAATGTTCAGGGGTGCTCCACTTTGCTTGACTTCTTTTGTCTTTGCATCAGAACAGGACCAAGCAAGCCCTTGCTGTAAATATCAATCCTGTGCCGATTTTACTGGGAGCTGATGATCCGGTTCTTGCTGTTGTCGATAGTGTTGGTGACCGCTCTGAACCAAACTCACTGATCTCAGGCTCTGAAGTTGAACTTGACGCCCGATGCCCTGCTATAGTACTTGTTGTGGGTTTGAGTAGCGGGCCTTAAATTAATAGCTGTTCATTTTCCAAGTCACTGGCTGCCTCAGCTATCCAAGTTTTGTACTGGACAACATCCACTTCTGAAAAAGGAATTAATGTCTTACTATTCAGTGCCGATTTATATCGTTGATCCAGAATTGTGGCACAAATATAATGTTTTTCTGAAACAATGCAAGTTTGTACCCTTGTATTTTTACCTAAGCGATGGGATAAGCTCTCCACCAACTCATGTGCTTCATTTTTTTACGTCCACACCTGTGTACACTTGAGACACCTCCTTCAGCTGTTGCTCTAGCATGTGAAACAATGGAATAGCTTGGCCCATAATACAGTCCTCCTTGCTGACTTCATGTGTGAAGAGCTCTAAAGGAAGAATTATCTCTGTCAGGCTTTTAACAAGGCCCCATTGGTCCATCTGTAGGGTCATACCTTTCAGTCGCATCCCTTATTCTTTGCATGACATACTCATTTATTGGTCTGTACTGATCAAACAGACGATCAAGCATGTAATGAGTTGAGTTCCAACGTGTTGGCACCACCTGGATGAGTGCTTTGACTGGCATTCTATGCTCACGTTGAATGATCCTCTGCTGCTTTCAGGCTTTAAAAGAATGGCTGAAATGTGTGCATATTCTTCTGCAGGTGGCCAGTAAGTTGCTGACTCTGGGATCTTTTTTCAGAAAGTCTTGAACAATAATGTTAATACAGTGCGCCAAACACAGGACCTTGAAATAGCCACCATCGCCCATGGCCTTAACTATATTACTGCCATTGTCTGTGGCAATAAAACCAATGTTAAGCCCTCTTGGGCTCAGCCATTCAAAGACCTTGCTGTTAAACTCTTCCAAAATGTTTGCAGCAGTATGAGATTTCTCCATGGTGAACATTGTTACAGTTGCATGATTCCAAGTAGCATTAAAAATCTCAGCTGTGTCAACAGCACCTGCTTCAGATATCTTTTCTCTAACCCCCACAAAAGAGATCCAGTGTGCAGTGATGCACATGTAATCAGTGGCTTGGCAGCTGGTCCACATGTCTGTTGTCAGGTGGATATTGTGAACAGCACTCTGCCGCAAATTTTGTCCAAGCAATTCCAGCACATTGTGATGTAGTGCTGGAACAGCAACTCTTGCGAAATACGACCGGCTGGGAACCTTCCATTTTGGGCAGATGGCTGTCACAAATTCAAGGAAACCCACCCCTTCCACAAAAGAAAAAGGGAGAAGGTCCAGCGCTAACATTTTAGTCAGCTTCGCATTGTACAAACGTGCCGTTGGGTGGTTGCGTTCGTACTGCCCCTCCGACCTAAGCATGCTGACAATGGTAGGCTGGATTATTTTCCTTTGTGGTGCAGCTGATGCAGGTGACTTCTTGAACCCAGTAAGGCTCAGCGACGCACTTTGTTTCTTTGCAGTACTCTGTTGGCTTGGTGTCTCAGCCTGACTCTTACTACGCTGCAACTGAGATGTTGCTGAGGATGTGAGTGGTACCACTACACTGCTGGGGACAGGGCTACTTTTTGTACCAGAGAAAATGTCTCCCTCTTGTTCACCTTACACCGCGATCATATCTTCTTCATCAACAGCAATGGATGCAGTTTTACCTAGGCCTTTAAGGTGTTCCTCCCACTGGATCAAGTGGTGTTTTTTCAGGTGGGTTGTTTGGCATCCGGTACCATAGTTTGTACCGTGCTTGCCCTGACTAACACTATGTCGACAATTTGAGCATATAGCAACGTTCTCCTCCTTTCTGCTAACCAAAAAGAAGTTCCAAACTGGGGAGGTGTGCTTTCTTGCACTGCTGGAGGTGCCACTTGCAATGGTGGATAAACTGGAGTGTGTGCCTGGAATTTGACTCTGTGCAGTACCACTACTACCTACTGATGTGGTGGTTGTGCTGGATGTAGGTCCTTGCCGGGCCTTTGCAAATGCAAATATGGAAGTTGCAGGTGGTCTTGGTGTTACCTGTCTTGGTGGTATCCATGCCACATCCCTCACAGCAATTTGGATAGGGTAATAATGTTGGTCTCCATCTCCACTGGGAGGGGAGTGATGTTCATTATGACTGGCTAGTCATCATCATTCCCCTCTTCTACATCTAACTCCATAACTCTAAGGCTTTCTGGAACCTTCCTTTTCCCTAGGCTTGTCTTGTGGATTGCCTCACTCTCAGACTGAGCTGGAGGCTTCCAAGTGGCATCTAGATCATCAGAAGAGGGGCTTGAAGAAGAAGTTGAAGGACTAACCCTCCTTTTCCTTGCTGGGGATCTGGAATACAATAGATCTTCTGAAAGAGTGGCTTGCTCTTCGTCTGCAGGAAGCTCTATTTCCCGAACTGCCCCTACTTCTGGAGGAACAACTACTATTGTGGGCTGTTGTTGCGGATGTTGTTGCGGCTGTTGTTGCCCACTTTTCTGCTGAGTTTCCACCTGCGTTGATTGGGTATTACTTTGCGATAATGACATTTCAACATCACTGCTCGTTGGCGTTTGCGCAAGTAGACTGGCTACCTCTGCGACACTCATGGGCTTGGGCCTAGGTTGGTGGGATGGGCCCGCTAATGCGTAGATGTTGCTCTTAGCTTGCTCCCTGGACACTGCTGAAGCAGGAATAATTTTTTGTTTCCCAAAAAACACCTTGGCTGGCACACCAGTCATGGTAAGTGCCACTTCCTTCTTCTGTTCCTTCTTCTCACTGGCAACTTCCTTGGTACTGGAGGACCTGGGACCTTTCTTTGGGGCCATCTTCTTCCTTCCGATGTCAGCAGGACGCAGGTGCACAAGTTGCAGAGATGTCTGTGGTCACACGTGACGTGGTGCACAGCAGGACTTCTGTCTGGCAGTACAACGAGTGATGATGACACCTCCTCCCCTGTCTTCATTTTGTGCTCCTAAAAGTAAAAAAGCCAGGAGAAGAACATCAGTGAACTGTTACATTTGTTGTTGTGGTTCAATTACTACTAGTACAAACACACAAATATAATATATAACTTAGTGTGTGGTAGTCACACTTGTTAGTGGTATATTATTACATTTTATTAACTCAGTTTAATTTATAAAAAAATTGTGAGACTTTGACAACAAGGGCTTTCATGGTATACTGTGTACACTCAGGAAGGATAGGAAAGAAGAAGAACAAAAACAAAAATACAAATGTAATGGAAGTGGAACCTGTGTGGCATTAATTTGCTCATCACATCATTCAGGGAGCTGCAGCTGGCAAAGGGGATGGAAGCAGTAAGCCAAGAGGAACAAAGGAAAGACATGCAGGCCTATGTGGCGAAAGCAGCACACTACTACACTACCACCACAAAATGGCCACCAGCCACATGGTCACTCACAGTCACAACAAGCAGGAGGCCTGAAAAACAATGAACTCAAGCAGGCCTACATGGCCAGACAAAGGAGGTATGCTAAACAACACAGCTTTAATGCAAAAACGAAAATCCACAGGGCTAAACAAGGTGTGCAAGTTATACAACAACCACACCACACACACACACACACACACACAACAAAGGCATTTATTCAACACACACCAAAAAAGTGAAATACCCCCAAAAATACAAATTTATCAATTAAATCCAATGCCCTCCATGCCCTAAATGATGTTTAAATTCAACAGACACCAAATAAATAGTTGTTTCATTGCATGCACCCATGACTAGCTCTGGTCCTACTGGATGAAAGGACCATTGGCAGACTAGGCCACAAGCTTGCAGGCCTATGGCAAAAGCACACTGCCTGGCTTCAAAATGGCCTCCAGCCACATGGCCAGGCCCCCAACAACAAGAAAGAGAAGACAGACAATGCAGACCTATGGCAAAAGCATACTGCCTGGCTTCAAAATGGCTGCAAGCCGCATGGCCAGGCCCCCAACAACAAGAAAGGGAAGACAGACAATGCAGGCCTATGGCAGAAGCACACTGCCTGGCTTCAAAATGGCCACCAGCCACATGGCCAGGCCCACAACAAGAAGAAGCCTAGGACAAAAGGAACAAAGGAAAGACATGCAGGCCTATATGGAGAAAGCAGCACACTACTACACTACCACCACAAAATGGCCCCCAGCCACATGGTCACTCACAGTCACAACAAGTAGAAGGCCTGGAAAACAATGAACTCAAGCAGGCCTATATGGCCAGACAAAGGAGGCATGCTAAACAACACAGATTTAATGCAAAAACAAAAATCCACAGTGCTAAACAAGGTGTGCAAGTTACACAACAACCACACCACACACACACACACACACACAATAAAGGCATTTATTTAACACACTCCAAAAAAGTGAAACACCCCAAAAAATACATATTTTGCAATTCAATCCAATGCCATCCGTGCCCTAAATGATGTTCAAATTCAACAGACACCACAGAAACAGCTGTCTCATGCACCCATGATTAGCTCTGCGCCTACTGGCTACCCACAATAAAAAAAAATGTAAATGATGAAAAGTACAAACATTGTAGTTGCAGCAACTGCAATGCCCCAATCAAACAAACAACACCAACTTACTTGTAAAATCTCAAATCCAAAAGTCCTCAAATCCAATGATATATGACGCAAAGGGTGATCCTTCCAGCTCCAAATCCAAATGAAAATGAAAAGGACATGGACAAAGCAATGGGAGGAGCCTGCTGGACAGGAACAGGAAGTTGGAGATGCTGGGGCACTTCCTCCCTCTCCCAAAAAAAATAAAAAAGAAAAAGGACTCCTTGCACTAAAAAGTACAGCCAAATGTCTGACGAGTTTTTTTCATCCAAATCATCATTTTCAAGAAGGTTTTATGCTGCTCGAGAGATATTCTTCTCCAGATTGCAAATTTTGCGTGTTCCGCATCACGAGCTTCACCGAACTTCCGCCGGATGTCCGATAGCGCGTCCGAAAACGTGTTCGCCATCGCACACTTTCGCAGGATCGCGCGGCCGGCTACCAAAAGCTCGTGGCGCAAGCGAACGGATATGAAAACTGGTCGGCAAATTGAGGGATCCCGGTAAGTCACCACCGCACGAGCGAAAACGCATTTTGAAAGCGCGAACAAGGGAAAAACTCCGCTCCGCCGCCGATCGAAGAGTTTTCGGTAACTCCGCATTCTACGCAGAACACGGAGTTGCCAAAAATCCAGAAAGTCTGTGAGTGGAGCGGATTTTACCGCCCAGGCTTATAATATATATCAAATATTTTCATTGAACAGATATATACATATTTCATGGCCTTAAATATGTTTTATTGCTGAAGTACTAAATCTAGATAGAGATCTCTCACAAGAAGAGCTTTTTCTAATTTCTCATCCCACAAAATAAAAACCTTAAACAATTCTTTACAGGGATTTTTTTCTCAAATACATATGCACATAGCTAAGTGCAGATGATGTGCATCTCTATTGTATCATACCATTCCATCTGCATGCAGGGTATATCATGTGACAGCAGTGTTTTCTTTTTCATTCTAGAGGAGCTGTAGTGACCTCCTACTGATGGAGGCTGCAGGTTGGTCTTGGACCTTTTCATTTATCTTTGAGCGGACAGTCCCTATGCTGTGTTCTGGAGCATCTGTTGTACTATAAACCCACTAGAGAAGTCAGGGGCCTTGAGTACTGGTGATGTATGCATGGCATCCTTAAGGGTGTCAAAGGCTTTCTGGTCGGCCTCTGGCCAGATTAACTTTTTGAGCTGCTTTTTGGAAGTCAGATCAGTCAAGGGGTCAACAACGGGGCAATAGCCTTTGACAAACCTCCTTCTAATGTTCGGAGATGGGGGGAAGGTATTCCAGGACATGGCAGCGAGGTGGGGAAGGTGCATCCTCCGGTGCGGCAGCAGCAGATATTTAGTGTCTTTGAGGGGGCGAGGTGGGCAGAGTGGTGGTTTCTGAATGATTTATAGAAGTTCCAGTGGAGATTCAGGTATCCTGGTTCTTGGTCATGGAGGGCTTTGTAGGTGTGGATCTGTTGTTTGATCTGGCATCTTTCCTGGATGGGGAGCAAGTGGGGTTCCTCAGGTGCTGGGTGATGTGGGTTCTTTTGGGCAGGTTGAGGATCAGGCTGGCTGCTGCGTTCTGAATCATCTGGCGTTCACTGGTGGTGCCTGCATAGAGTGTGTGGCCATAGTCCAGGCAGTTGGTGATGAGTGTCTGCGTCACTGTTTTCCTGGTGCTGAAGATTCTGCAGAGCATGTAGAGAGTGTGGAAGCAGGCTGAGGAGCTAACATTGACCTATCACTTCATGAAGAGTTTGCTGTCCAAGATGAGGTGGCAGGCGTGGTCTTTTGGTGTGGGGGTGGGTCAGAGTTTGGATGGACACCAGGTGTCGTTCCAGGGGAGATGTGGCGTACAAAAATCAGCACTTTGGTTTTGTCCATGTTGAGCTTCAGGCTGTTGTCCTTCATCCAGGTGGAAACATTTCTCATACAGTTTTAGAAGTTGGACTTCTTTGTGGTGGGGTCAGCTGAGAGTGAGAGGATGAGCTAGGTGTCTCCAGCGTAGGAAATATTGTTGATGTTCAGGGTTCTGACGATGTGTGTTAGCAGTGTCATGCAGTTGTGGAAGAAGGTCGGACTGAGGGATGAACTTTGATGAGCACTGCAGATGGTGTGATTGGGTTGTGAGGTGAAGGGAGGAATGCAGATTCTCTGGGTGTGCCCCATGATGAAAGATGCAATCTATCTAAGGGCATAGTCTTCGATTCTGATCTGGCATAGTTGTTTGATGAGTGTGTGGTGGGAGACGGTTTCGAAGGCTGCTGAGAAGTCAAGAAGGGTCAGGGCAGCTGACAGTCCCTCTGATGCTCTAGGGTCAGGGTAGGGGAGAGGTTGGCACCTTCCACTGTAAATTGGAAGTGGCCCTAAGGGGTGGAGAATGCATACCTCTCCTTAGCCTCCTCAGTTAGGGCAATTTGCCAGTACCCGGGAATTAAGTCAAAGAAACTTATGAACTTGGCTGCTCCACACCTACCTATGAGCTCATCAGCTCGGTATATGGGGTGCGCATCAGTTTTTGCAACTAAATTGAGCTCTCTATACTCCACACAGAACCTTAGTTTTGAGGTGGCACCCATGAGATGGCCTTGGGTACTAGAACTAAAAGGCTGGACCCTGGGCTATTGGAGTGCTCAATACTCATTAGCTCAATCATCTTGGACATTTCCTACTCGATACTAGCTCTCACTTTATCAGCTAGTTTGTAAATCTTGTTCTTCACAGGCATGCTGTCCCCTGTATAATTATCATGGGTACACACATGTATGAGCCCAGGGTCAGTGAAAACAAGGAGGCAAATAGCCCCAGCCACTGACAACAGTACCTCTGCTGCTCAGTGGTCAGGGGAGAGGTTGATACCTCCCACTGATACATTCTGCGCCTTAGAAGATAGGAGGCCAGGGAAAGGCTCACACCCCATAAACTGTCAATAGAACCATGTTGACTTTAAACTTCTCATAGGGGGCTTGAGGTGAGTAACATGGAAGAGCATTAAGAAGTTCCTAGGAGTCTTGAGGTCCACCAGGTAAGTGACCTCTTCCTTTTTCTCCCTTTCCTCTAAAGGACCACAACAGCTGTCAGGTCCAGGGCTCAACTGGCTCCTTCACCCACACATTTTGACCAGGCTCAAATTTGACCAGAGTGACCCACTAGTCATGCCAGAGCATCATCACCTCCCAGCTGGTTTCTAGGTTCTCAGAGGCCTTCATCTAGAAGCCCTGCATCTGAGTCCTGATACCTAATATGTAGCTAACTACATCTTGGTGGAGCTTCTTGGGAGCTTGCTCTCACCCCTTCTTTACAAGATGGAGAGGTCCCCTAACAGGGTAGGCATAAAGGAGCTCAAAGGGACTAAACCCAGCTCCTTTAGGTGACACCACCCTGTAGGAAAAAAGAAGGCATGACTAAAGGATATCACACGTCCACCTCAAGGACTCTGGCAAGCTCATAATTATGTGTTTGAGGGTCTTGGTGAACCTCTCAACAATCCCATTGGTGTGGCGGTGGCAGGGTGTGGAGAATTAATAATTTACTCAATGCCCATTCCACATTGACTTCATTCAGGCAAACACGAAGTTTGTGTCCCTGTCAGACACTACTTCTTTGGGGAACCCCACCTGGGTAAAAACATCAGGGCGCTAGACACTGCAGGGTCAGTCATGGTCCTCAGAGGTAAGTCCTTTAGCAACCTAGTGGCAAGGTCCACCATGACATAGATAAACATGTTTCGTAAGGCAGTCTTGGGGTCGAGGGGCCCAACAAGGTTGATGCCACCCCATTCACAGTTGTTTCCAATGGCAGGTTAGGGACCCAGGGGAGCTTTAAGCTTTTCCCTGACTTCTTACTGGCCTGGCAGGTAGGGTATGACCTGCCAAATGCATCTGAGATCACCTTAGTCCAGGCCCAATTGAAGTGTATGACAAGCCTGTCAAAGGTATTGCCCTTTCCCAGATGTCCTGCCAGGGGTGTATCATAAGCCACACCCAGTAGGAAGCTCAGTAGCACAGGCATATAAAAAATGTGGTAATCAGGGGTACTCCTGTTATGCAATCCCTATCCTGCATACATCTGGGGGGTGTGCGCGAGTTTATAGCCAAGAATGCCTCAAAGAGATGATCCAACCCCATTACCTGGCGGGACAGAATGTAGGATCCTGTCTTGGTTATGAACTCGACACCCCTCACAGAGATTTTAGGCAGCTTGCCCCGAATCCAGTTCCAGGATGCTTGTTTTCAGTCCAGGGAGGACCTGGCTTGGCAGTTCAGGCTGGACTGTTCCCATGAGGCACAGGGTCAAGTCTGATTTGCATATGGCTGGGTCCAAACTGAGGTGGCATGGTGAGCAAAAGAACAATGTTTTTAACCCATATTTCTTGACTGGTGGTGAATGTTTGATTTCCTCTACATTCAGTCCATCATCTGTGTGTCTTTGGCAAAGCATCAGCATGCAGAGAGCTCTCAATGTCAGCAGAAGTGTCTCCTCTGGCTAACATCTGGAAATGATTATTTATTTATAATAAAAAGCAACCTTGCAATGTATTTGCAAATTAGTATTGTTATGGTTGGCAGATAGCCCTGTCATCCCATGGATGAAGATAGAACCACATTGTAAGTGTGTGCCAAGCCCTTGTACTTGGTGTTCATGGCATCATGATAATGTTGTGCAAAGCAAAATGTGTAAGCAAGGCAGTTTCAGAGAAACTAATGCAACATTGTCACACATGCAAATATGTGCAAAAGGTTAATGAACAATGTTATTGTGGGGGGCGTGGCTAAGCAAGATAGCCGGGTCAACGTGATCAACATTGTCTCCGCTGCCACATTGCTTTTCTAAGCGGATTATGAAGCACAGCTACACGGCAGTACATGGCAGCAATGCCCAATTACCCTAGGTCAAGGCCATAAGGAGATTTCTACCACCGATGGTGGTGATATACAGTGGATTGATGGAGCTGGAAGGAAAACCCAAAACCAACTAAGATGGTGGCACTTGAACTCAGACTCTGCAAGAAGATAGACCCCGGGGCCATTCTGGTAGTCCCGTAATACGAGCCCTATAATGGAGTCCAGCGGAGGAGTTGAGCATCCCTGGGGAAGCAACTTACTGGATCCTCAAGTCTCCAGGTGGCAGCGCCTATGAGCAGGAACAAACTTGTCTGTAGTCAAGAAGGAGCGGCGTCTCGATGCCACGGAAACTGTAAAGTGGTGAGTGGGAGTCATCGGCTTGACAATAAGCACTCATGGACTGACGCGGCGGGAGACCATCGCCGAACTTGTCACCACATGAGGTATGAGACATCACGTGAGGAGGAAGGCAGCATTGCCTGACTCCAAGATGGCATTCCCATGAGGCCGCGGTGATGGGTGGGCCTGTAGTAGAGCTACCCAAACACTTATGTGGACACAACTTAGCATCTCGTGGCCCGTAATCAGGGAGACAGCGGGACAATCCAAGCACATTAGCGCCAAAGATAAATAGAGCTTCACCCTGCCTGCATTGACATGGTGAGCACCATGGGGAGTGTTTAACTGGGGCCAGTGAGAGAAATTCTTCCTGCACATTGGGGACGGCTCCTCTCCAGGAGAGTCGGGAAGGCAGTCAGCACTAGTGCTGAGAGCAGAGGGAAAAGGCTGTCTTCCTTGAAGAGTTGGCAACTCTGACCTCTCACATGTGGTGGAGCGTCTAGCAGCCTTTATGCTACAGAAAAAGAGCTCAAATATAGTGGCCCAGTTACTTTTTCTCTGCTGAGAAGATGGATACCCAGTAACCCAGGGAAAGGAGCAAAGACATGGCACTTACCAAAGAAGATCTGCGGGCCTCTCTGAGAGAGTTCAAAACGGAATTCTGCACAGAACTCAGGATTGAGATGACCGCCTCAATGGATCAGCTTAAAGCCACCTCACCAACCGCATGGCCTCCATCCAACAAGATGTGGACTCCATTGGTGCCAGGTGACTTGAAGTGGAGGCCCAATATGAAGAGCTTGACAAACCCACATTGGATACTCACAACAAGATGCAGGATCTCCACACACAACTACAACTGGCCCTTCTGAAGAGTGAAGACTTGGAAAAGAGATCCAGAGTAGATAACATCAGAATTTGAGACCCAGAGGAAGGGAAAGAGGGGCCTGATCTGGAGGCCTTCATTGAGGGCCTGTTTGCGGAGGTGCTGGGAACGAGTCAATTGAAAATTGAAGCTGATGGAGCTCACCGCATGGGTCGTCACTGTCAGGCACCCGGAGATCAATGACGCACCTGCGATATCCTCTTCAAGCTACACCCATTTAAGGTAAAGAAGGCCATACACCAAGCAGCCATGAAGCAGGACACTATCACCTTTTAGGGCTTCTCTTGCATGCTGTGTCAGGACCTGGCATGGTCAACCCTACTACGACACCAACAATTGAGGCCAGTGAGTGAAAAACTGAGACAAGATTGCATCAGATATCTCTGGAACTATCTGTTTGGTCTGGCCTTCAAGTTTAACAATAAATCGTGCCATATCGCAGATCCGGTGGAGGCCATTGACATCCTAGGACTGCCACACCCCAAGTCAGCGGGTGACCAGAACCCTTCACAAGGGGACAGCACCGAGTTGGGGAAGAGCTTCCAGTGGCGAACCGAGCGCAGAGAGCGGAACCGAAAGAAATTAAGAGAAGGACATTAGGCATCCACTTCCTTGACATTTGTCTTCTGGGCTGGACACTTTGAGGGCTATAACTTGGGTCACCTATGGTCCTGAGGGGGATAGATGACACCTGTTCTCTGTCCAATGGGGACGCACTGGTCTATGTGAGGTCACTGGGGGTCAGTGGCACTGTTCGGCCTCACATACTGCAGATGCAAGGAGCAGTGGTTCAACATATTGCTGCTATCATTTTGCCATGGCAATGGGATCTGACCGAGCCGCCCGCTGAAATGCCTTTCCATTGTGTTCGACTATTTGACATGGGACTGAATGTTCCACAATTGCTGAATGGGTTTGGTTTCATAATTTTAAGGGGTTTTCTTTGTGTGTTCAAAGGATGTATTTCATTTTATTCTGTGAGGAAGCTGACACGATGCTACATGATGGTTTGGTGTAGGTTGTGGAGACATGGGGAAGGGAAGTAATTTCCTGGAGGGAGAGGCCTACTACTTGGCATTGAGGGTATAGAAGAAGCTGGGAGGGGCCCCTGGGAGGGGCATAAAATAGGCTAAAATGATTACTGTAGCCTCTTGAAATGTGAAAGAACCAAACTCATCAGTTAAGCACCAGAAGGTCTGGAAATACTTGATAGATCACCAGTTCGATGTTGAGGTGCTGCAAGAGACACATCTCAAAAGATTAGATTGCCCCCTGGTTTATAAATCCTCTTCAGGACTAAAACAGAGATGGGTTGCATTGCTGCTCCATGCCGCAACCAAATTTCACCCAGAGGGAGTCAAGACAGATAAAGAGGGAAGAGCGGTTATTGTAAAGGGAAGAATAAGAGGGAAAATATGCATATTTGTATCAGCATATGCACTGTCCAACTCTCGTTGGTAAACACTTGGTTACCCATGGTGGGAGGGTTTTCAGAGGGTCCGGTGGTACTCATTTAACTCCGGCCTTGATAGTACCCACCCACACCGTGCCCCCACTGGCAGTTACTCCAAAGTTGCTAAACAGGCCATTCAGAATATGGGACTCAGAGACGCCTGGAGAACTCTCTACCTCACCACAATGGAATTCTCCTTCTTTTCCCATGTACACCAGACGTACTCCTGTCTAGACTTTGTATTTCTCAGTCAAGGCCTCTTGGGTGACTTACGAGCTCCAAAGATCCACCCCATCACTATCTCAGATCACGCCCAGTATCCGTCTGTCTTACTTGGTGGGTCCAAGCTCCTGGGTCTCCGAGGTGGTTCTAATTTGCTTCTCTAACTTGCGACTGAATATTACACGATGAGTTACGAGCAGCAATCAAAGAATATTTCCAATTTATTCTGCTGCAGGACACCACTCCCTCAAATAACTGGAATTTCTTCAAGGCGGTCTTGAGGGGTAAATGTCTGGATCTCAGTTCGACCTTAAACAAGCAAAAGGCGAGGAAGCGGAAGACTCTCGAGGCAGAGCTCAGAGAAGTGGAAAGAGCACATAAATTAACACCCACACGTATCCTTCAATGTAAACTGACTGTGCTGAAAGGGAAAATAATGCTATCTATACTAACAAAGCAGAATTCACACTCTTACACCTGCGTTACATTTCCTACGAACATGGGAATAAAGTAGGGGCACATGTCACGAGGCAACTGAGGGAGAAGAAAGAATAGGAATACAAAGGGGTCATCTGTGATGAGGGGGGAATACCGAAAGCTCAGTTGAGGGAAAACCCAGGTTATTTGGAGCGTTTTACGGTGAGCTATAACGAGCCAACATTGCAGATAGCACAGCCCAGATAGCCTACCTTGTCTCGATTGATCTATCACAAGTCACCCTAACCCAGAATGCTCTCCTGGGAGCACCTATTGCTGATGAAGAAATACGGCTAGCAATCGCAGTGTTGAAATCTCATAAATCTCCAGGGCCTGATGGCTTGTCAGCTCATTTTGAAAAAACTTTTGCATCAGATATTACACCGCAACTGACCTACCATTTTGACTCTATAGCCGCCAGTACAGCTATTCTCCTGTCGATGTGTGAAACCCAGATCATGGTGATACCAAAAGCATGGAAAAACATGCAACTCTGTTCTTCTTATCAGACAAGAGCATTGCTAAACCTGGATGCCAAATTGTATTCTAGGATTCTGGCAGCTAGGTTAGATGACATGATGCCATAACTCATCCACCCCGACCAATCAGACTTCATAAAAGGCAGACAAACCAATGATAATGTTCGATGGGTACTTCATTTGATCGAAAAGATGTTGAGACACCAAATCCCTGCAATATTGTTGGGGTTAGATGCATAAAAAGCATTCAATAGGGCGATTGACCCTTTTCCTTTCAGATGCTCCTTCACTTTGGGTTCTGCGAACCTTCATTACAATGATTAGAGGTAACTACACCCAATGTAGTTGTGATGGTTAACGGAGTCAGTTCGTCTGCGTTCCCATTGGGCAGGGGGACAAGACAGGGGTGCCCACTGTCTCCATTACTGTTCACTCTCAGCATTGAACCCGATCAACACAGGAGATACAGAGGATCTGGTTTGGCTCCAATGGACTCTAGATTTCACTGTTTGCAGATGACGTTTTGCTGACACTTACACCCAGTTCTTCTCTACTCACTCTCCAGGAAAAACTTCGAATATATGAGGGTGTGCCAGGCTTCTGCATCAATCTGTCCAAGTCCTTTATATTAAATCTTACTCTCCCAGAGAGGGATATGACTCCAATGGTCAAGACTTCCCCATTCCAGTGGGCTAAACACAGTCTTACCGATCTAGACATCAAGATCACAGCGAACCTCAAACTGGTTTGGACAGACTCAGAGCCCTGGGTCATGGGAGAACAAGGACACTTGGTATTATAAATATTGGGGCTGTGACCCCATGTCTGTTGAGTTTGCTTGGAACTACTGGAAATGAAGACACTGCATGGAGTGCCAGGAGGAACCGCCATCTGGGACTACCTACTTGTGGGACTAAACCTGTGGGCAGCAGAAGAGACTGCCACTCTGCAAAATGAACCTTTGTCCTGCCCTAACTGTGCCTTGTTCTCTGGCCCAGGGATTTACCAGGGCTGTGTGACTGGCGCTGTATAGTTGGAAGCAGTGCTGGGTGAGCGCTGTGATTGCCACATTGGGAGTTGTTTTTCTTAGCAGTGCGAGTGGAGTGCTGCAGGGTGCTTCCCTCTTCACCTTCAGTGCTTGAGAGGGAAGCGCTCTAACTGCATGGCCGGAAGCACCACTGTGCTGTGCAAGGTCTGGAGACTACCTTTTCCTTAAATTAATATGTGACGGGAGCAGCGCATGTGAGCACTACTTGCGAAGAGTGTGGCTTCATCTTCTCCCGTCACGTGGATCTGAGTGCTCCGGCTTCCAAACGCAGAGGGACTCCGCTGCACAGCGTTGCTGCATGATGCCAGTGGGGAAAGCTTCCCCTGTGTGAATGAGCGGTTCGCTGGGAACAGGACACAGCGTGTGCTACACCTGCCTCGTGATAAAGGGAGGGGAGAGCTGAGATACAAGGCGCTCTCCCTCTCTCAGGCAGCTTGTTTCTCACTGCTCTCTGACCCGGGGGTCTGTGTACATGCCCCTGGGCCGGGATCGGTTACAGCAGTGGACCGGAAGGAACCCCAGCCTGGGGTTCCCTTCCTCCCCGGTAGCGTGACACAACGATGGGGGGGGGCAGCTGCCAAGAGGGAAGGAACCTGGCGAGGAGCCATGCAAGCACCACAGTCGGGGCAGCTCCATTTACCAGGTAGAGCAGGGGCCACGTGTGGTAGCGGGCAGGTGATTTGACAGGCAGGGTGACTCTGGCCATATGCAGGCGACCCTGTGAGGGCGCCTCGCCCAGGGGGAAGTGGTCCGGTCCTTTCCCCCCTTTACCGATACACGCCTGCCTTTAAAAGACAAGAGGGGCATGATGTGCTCACGATTTCATGATGAGTGCGCCACTGCAAATATTTACTACGGTGCACTGATGATTACATACATAATGGGCTATGCTGAGTACAGTTAGCATGTTTATGCCTAATGCTTTGTGCTAAGTGCGGTCCAGCCATTAGTTGCTGGTCACCCTAAATATGATATGTTATGCCAGCGGCCCGATTGGCCTGGTGATTTCTGTAATCCCTGTAAAGTCATGCCAAGTGCCTGGTGGCACAGTATATATAGATGATGGTGTTCTAATTAGATTTATGGATAATACAAAGGCTATTTTTATATAACCTTGTGAGGAGTTTCTTTTGTGGTCTGCCTAGTGTGTCGCTGCCGTGTGAGTGTGTTGCGCAAACGCTTTACACATTGCTTCTGGGATAAGCCAGACTGCTCTGCCAAGCTACCAAGGGGGTGAGCAGGGGTTATCTTCACTGTGTAACTCCCTTGACCTGACTAGAGTGGTGGGTTCTGCCTGGCTTAGGTGCATACCCTAGCCAACCAGAAACTTCATTTCTAACACAAACAAAAACAAAATACAAATAAGAGGAACGGTGAAGGAAACATTTCAGGGAAGACCACACCAAGGATTTTAGGTCTAACTGTTCCAGTTCAACACGACCAGATAACCACAGATGGTGGTATGACCTTCTTAGTGCTTCTTTTACTTTAAATTTAGAAATTGCATATCTCTGGCTTTACTGATTAGAATTTATTCGTTTTGGTGTCATATTACATTTCTAAATCGATTCTATGTTTCTAAATTGGCATGAGATTTCTCTTGAATGGAGTTTTCACTTTAATACTGTTCATGTGCGGCATAAATACTTACATTGAGCCTGACTGCTTTGTGCCAAGCTACCAGAGAGTTAAGCACAGGTCAATTGTTGGAAAGCCGTCCGCCGGAAGGGGGTTCGATACACGTCGTGCCCACCCCTTTGACCCACCTCTCCCAAGTAAGCCGAACCAGGCGCGCACACCCTGATCTGCACTGTGAACAGAGGGACACCACACGTATTCTTTGTAGGACGATAAGTTCTTTTATCGATGATTTCAAGGGATCTTTATGACCCCAAAGGCAAATAGTACAGCAGTGGCACACCGTACCACAAATCAGTCATGGGGAATGGGGGCAGCGGGACAGTCTTTCAAGATAGTGTCTCTGCGAAATACCCTGCGGAAGCTCTCAATCCTCGAGCTGGAGGGTGTCGTGTCTCTGGGCGATCTCTTACCGAGTCGTCCTCAAGGGGAGCGCCGCGAGTCTCTCAGCAGGCACAGGTGGTCGGAGTTCAGGAGCCGCGATTCCGTCAGCAGGGCTCAGATGGTTCAATAGCTGGGGGCCGCGAGTCACTCAGCAGGCCTAGGTGGATCAGGGTTCGGGAGCCGCGACCTCGTCCGCAGGGCTCAGATGGTTCAATAGCAAGAGGCCGCGAGTCACTCAGCAGGCCCAGGTGAATTCAGCGTTCAGGAGCCGCGACAGCGTCAGCAGGCTCAGATGGTTCCAGGTCTTCTCTGTCCTTGTCCCTCCGGCACCCCTTGTTATACTCCGCTGGCTCTTTGAAGTCCGGAGTGCTCGCAGAGGGGGGACTGGGGTGACGGAGGGGGTTCGGCGGCATGTCCTGCCGCTCACTTCTTTGGTCTTTTCAGGTGGGTCTGGGAGGGACCCCAGACGCTCGGTAGGGGAGGCGCCTGCTCCCCAGGGGCCTGGTGGCCGATTGAGTCCTCCCGGGGAAGGCGACCCGAGGTGTGACTGGGCTGGCGCCTCTGGGTCTGGCTCGAGGGTTCCCGCTCCCTCGGTTGGGCATGCGTAGTAGGGTGTTGAGTCTGTCAGGTCTCTGGCCGGCCCGTGGATCGGGGGTGGCTGGGGCGGCCGGAGTCGGGGATGTCGTGTCTTGAGGGTGGTTGCAGGTTGGCGGGATGATGGAGAGGGCAACGCCGTGAGGCCGGTCTCACACGCGTCCCCCCCAGCTGAAAGGCGTGGAGAACTACCCATCCACTGGGGGGTTCTCCTCGCCGAAGCGGAAGAACCGGGACAGGCCGTCGGCGTTGGCATGATCCGTCCCGGGGCGATGTTCGACAGTGAAATCCATCCCTTGGAGAGAGATGGACCATCGTAGTAGCTTGGGGTTCTCCCCCCTCATCCGCATTAGCCACTGAAGGGCCGGTGGTCCGTCTGTACTCGAAAATGGGTTCCGAACAAGTAGGGCCGCAGTTTCTTGAGGGCCCAGACTACGGCAAAGGCCTCTCGCTCTATAGTACTCCAACGCTGCTCTCTCGGCAGCAGCCTTCGGCTGATGAAGGCTATGGGCTGATCAATGCCCTTGTCGTCGAACTGCGAGAGTACGGCCCCGATGCCATGTTCGGATGCGTTGGTCTGGACCACGAACTCTTGGGAGTAGTCGGGGGCCTTGAGTACGGAAGCGGTGCACATGGCGGTTTTCAAGGCGTCGAACGCCTGCTGGCACTGGGGGGTCCACTGCACCTTCTGCGGAAGCTTTTTGGAGGTCAACTCTGTGAGGGGCCCTGCGATACTACCATAATTTTTAATGAACCTCCGGTAGTACCCCGTAAGGCCCAGGAAGGCCCGAACCTCTGTCTGCGTGGTGGGGGGCCCCCAGGACTTGATGGCATCGGTCTTCGGCTGGAGAGGGGCGACCTGGCCGCTGCCCACCTGATGCCCCAGGTAGACCACGGAGCCTTGTCCGAGCTGGCATTTGCTGGCTTTCACTGTCAGGCCCGCTTGGCGCAGGGCCATTAGTACTTGTCGGAGGTGCTGGAGATGCTCGGGCCATTGAGAGCTGAATACGGCGATGTCGTCAAGGTACGCTGCGCTGAACTCCTCGAGTCCGGCCAGGACCTTGTTCACCAACCGCTGGAACGTGGCTGGGGCGTTTTTCATTCCGAACGGCATGACCCTGAAGCGGTAGTGGCCATCTGGCGTGGAGAAGGCAGAGCGCTCTTTCGCCCCTTCCGTGAGAGCGATCTGCCAGTACCCGCAGGTCAGGTCGAAAGTGCTGAGGAACTGGGCGGCCCCCAGGCGGTCGATGAGCTCGTCGGCTCGGGGAATAGGGTGAGCGTCTGCGCGGGTGACCGCGTTGAGCCCCCGATAGTCTACACAGAATCTTAGTTCGGGGGCGACCCCTGGGGAGGCAGCCTTCAGGACCAGAACCACCGGGCTGGCCCAGGGGCTGTCGGAGGGCTCGATGACCCCTAGGTTGAGCATTTTCTGTACCTCGGTCTTGATGCAGGTGCGGACCCGGTCAGGCACCCGGTAGGCTCGGTGTCTCACAGGCGGGCAGTCGCCGGTGTCCACGTCGTGGACACACCAGTCGGTCACCCTTGGAATGAGGGAGAAAAGGTCTGCGAATTGTCCGAGCAGCTGGCGGCAGTCGTTGGCCTGCTGGGGAGTGAGGGTGGCCGACAGTTTCACACCCTCCACGGAACCGTCCAGTTCTTTTGTGCACAGGAGATCGGGCAGGGGTTCAGTGTCTTCTTCTGCCCCCTCATCGGTGGCCAGTAGCAAACTCAGTTCTGTCCTTACGAAGTGGGGCTTGAGACGGTTTACGTGGAGGACCCGGAGGGGGTTCCGTGGGGACTGTACGTCGACCAGATACGTGACCTGGCTCTTCCGTTCGACCACCTTGAATGGACCAGTCCATTTGTCTTGTAGGGCGCAGGGTCTCACCGGAGCCATGACCCAAACCTGCTGGCCCGGTTGGAACTCGACCAAGGTTGCGTTCTGGTCATGCCAGCGCTTCATTTCTTCTTGGCTGGCCTCGAGGTTAGCCTCTGCAAGTTCCCTAAACTTCCTCGTCTGGTTGCGGAGCGCCAGGATGTAGCGGAACACATCTGGGGGTGTCCCCCGGGGGCTTGTCTCCCAGCCCTCTTTGACCAGGCTTAGGGGCCCTCGAACGGGATGTCCGTACAGCAGTTCGAAGGGGCTGAACCCCAGAGACTTTTGGGGAACCTCCCGGTACGCGAACAGGAGGCAAGGGAGGAGGACGTCCCATTTCCGGCGCAGGGGCTCTTCGAGGCCCAGGATCATTCCCTTCAGAGTTCGGTTGAAGCGTTCCACCAGGCCGTTGCCCTGGGGGTGGTAGGGGGTCGTGAATTTATACGTGACTCCGCACTGCTGCCACAGTTACTTCATGTAGTGGGATATAAAGTTCGTGCCGCGATCACTCACAACCTCGCGGGGAAATCCGACACGGGAGAAGATCCCCATGAGAGCCCGGCCCACCACGGGAGCCGTCACGGTGCGGAGGGGGATGGCCTCGGGGTAGCGGGTGGCATGGTCCACCAGGACGAGGATGAATCTGTGGCCCTGGGCGGTCTTCGGATCCAGGGGCCCCACGATGTCGATGCCGACCCGCTCGAACGGGGTGCTTACAACGGGGAACGGTTGTAAGGGAGCTTTGCGTTTCCCGCCACTCTTCCCACTGCCCTGGCACGTGAGGCAGGACTTGCAGTGTGCTTCTACATTCGCTCGCATCTTGGGCCAATAGAAGTGGGTCACCAATCGCTGGTATGTCTTGTCTTGGCCTAAGTGTCCTGCCAAGGGTACATCGTGGGCCAGGCCCAGGAGGAGGCTCCGGAACCGCAGGGGTACCACCAGTACTCGTGCTGCGCCTAGCTCGGCGGACTTTTGCTCGCTGTAGAGGAGGCCATTGTCCCAATAGACCCAATGGGTTCCGGTTTGATCACCGGCGACCTGGGCTTCGGCTTGTTGTCTAAGTCCCTCGAGGGAGGGGCAAGTGGTCTGTTCCTGGCAGAACTCTTCGCGGGAGGGCCCCCCTTCGCAGTGCCACTGGGCCAACTCGGGCAGTTCTTCGGGTTCCATCGGGGCCTCTGGGGCGGAAGGTTCCGGTCCTTCCCCTGGGTTAGTGTCTCCTTCTTCCTCGGAAGGAGGGTTGTCTGCTTCTGGTAGGGGGTCCCTGTTCTCGGGGAAAGGGTTCGGTAAGAGGGCTTCACCGCCCTTGGAGGGGGCCACTCGTGCGGTCATGGAGCGCGTGGTGGCGCAGACCCATTCTGGTAGGCCCATCATCTCTAGGTGGGCTCTTCGTTCTACCTGCCCCCACGGGGAATTTTCCAGGTCGTTGCCCAGGAGGCAGTCTACGGGCTGCGAGGTCCGGACCGCTACCTTCAGTTCTCCGGAGACCCCTCCCCACTCGAAGGGCACCAGGGCCATCTGGCAGAGGCTCTCAGAATTGTCGGAGGATACGACCGGACAGAGGGCCCCGGCTAGGATCTGGTCTTCGGAAATTAGGCTGCGGTGGACCGCGGTGACACTCACCCCGGTGTCGCGAAGGCCCTCGACTCGGTGGCCGTTGATAGTCACCTGCTGTCGGTATTTCTCTGTGTTGGCGGGCAAGGGTGTCCCGGGGACCATTTCTCGATCACCAAGGGAGACCAGGGCCATGGCCGCCGGTTCCCATTCCTCGGAGTCTTCCATCTCTTCCCCCAGAGCCACGGAGGCCATCTGCCGGGTCGTGGGGTTGGTCGTTGTGGTTCGCTGATACTGGGGACACTGGGGGTCATTGGCGTAGTGTCAGGGCTGCTGGCAGCGGAAGCAGGTGATCCTAGCTCGTGGACCTGGTCGTCCTGGGGCTCTGGTGCTGGCTGGAGACTGGGCCGAACCCGCCGCTGGTGGGCTGCTGGGGGGGCTGGTGGAGGACCCCCCGGCAAAGTCTCTTGGTCGGCCGTGGTTCCCTCCGCCCCTCTGGCGGGGGGGACCCTGACTGTTTCGGCCGTAGTCCCCCACGGGGCCCCGGGTGGCCCGGGTGTTCACCCAACAATCAGCCTCAGCGGCCAGCTTCCGAGGGTCGGTGAGTTTACTGTCTAGGAGATGCTGGCGCAGTTCTATAAAGCAATTGGCCGCTAAATGTTCCCAGGCGATCAGATCGAACAGTTCTTCGAAGGTGGAGACCTTGCTGCCCTTGATCCACCCGTCCAAGGCTCGGCTGTAAAAGTTCACGTATTCGACCCACGTGGTGCCCGGTATCTTTTTGCAATCTCGGAACCGTTGTCGGTACATTTCGGGGGTAAGTCCGTACCGGCCCACGAGGGCTTCCTTCATGTGGCTGTAGGAGTTCATGACCGCGGAGGGCAGATCGAGCAGAGTGTCCCTTCCTTCGCTTAAGAACCGGCCCCATAGGCCAGCCCCCCAATCCTTCTGCGGGACTCGGTGAGAGGTCATGGCGACTTCGTAGGCTTTAAACCACTGCTGGATATCATCGTTCTTATAATACTCCTTGACCACATCCTTGGGGATGTGAACTTTGGTTTCCCCGGCGGGAGCGGGCTGGGGATTCCCGGGCGGCTGTGACTTTTCGTGTCTAGCCCGCCACTCAATCTCCTTCAGACCGCGTTCATGTTCTAGCTGGAGTTTCTTTTCGTCGTGCTCCCTTTGGAGTCTCTTCTCTTCGAGTTCCCCTTGTAGCCGTAACTGCTCGACGGCTAACTTCTTCTCTGCCAGTTTTATCTCTCCCTCGATTTTTAGTTTTGCCAGTTCCAGTTCGTGGTTGCGGCTTCTCTCTCGGTCCGCTAGTTCCTCGGAGGACAGGTTCCCCTCTGGCCCGTTGTTTCTCGCCGGGGTGCTTGTTTGTTCATGGGTAGAGTCTCCTTCCGTTTGGGTCGGGGGTGCCCCCGTCTCGACCCAGGCTTTCAGTACTTTCTGGAAGTCTTCCTTTGTGCTCAGTCCGGTGGTAGCGATGCCAAGGTCTTTGCAAAACTGTTTTAGTTCTCTATGCGTGTAATAGTCCAATTGATCTTCTCGGAACGGTGAGCTTATTTCGGTACCTGTGGCACCCAGGGAGGTTTCTCCTTCCATTTCTGTTTTGGTAGTGCGTCAGTCGTTTACTGCACGCTCTCCTTCGGTGTCGGCTCGGATCCCGTCGTCTGCCACCAAATGTTGGAAAGGCGTCCGCCGGAAGGGGGTTCGATACACGTCGTGCCCACCCCTTTGACCCACCTCTCCCAAGTAAGCCGAACCAGGCGCGCACACCCTGATCTGCACTGTGAACAGAGGGACACCACACGTATTCTTTGTAGGACGATAAGTTCTTTTATCGATGATTTCAAGGGATCTTTATGACCCCAAAGGCAAATAGTACAGCAGTGGCACACCGTACCACAAATCAGTCGTGGGGAATGGGGGCAGCGGGACAGTCTTTCAAGATAGTGTCTCTGCGAAATACCCTGCGGAAGCTCTCAATCCTCGAGCTGGAGGGTGTCGTGTCTCTGGGCGATCTCTTACCGAGTCGTCCTCAAGGGGAGTGCCGCGAGTCTCTCAGCAGGCACAGGTGGTCGGAGTTCAGGAGCCGCGATTCCGTCAGCAGGGCTCAGATGGTTCAATAGCTGGGGGCCGCGAGTCACTCAGCAGGCCTAGGTGGATCAGGGTTCGGGAGCCGCAACCTCGTCCGCAGGGCTCAGATGGTTCAATAGCAAGAGGCCGCGAGTCACTCAGCAGGCCCAGGTGAATTCAGCGTTCAGGAGCCGCGACAGCGTCAGCAGGCTAAGATGGTTCCAGGTCTTCTCTGTCCTTGTCCCTCCGGCACCCCTTGTTATACTCCGCTGGTTCTTTGAAGTCCGGAGTGCTCGCAGAGGGGGGACTGGGGTGACGGAGGGGGTTCGGCGGCATTTCCTGCCGCTCACTTCTTTGGTCTTTTCAGGTGGGTCTGGGAGGGACCCCAGACGCTCGGTAGAGGAGGCGCCTGCTCCCCAGGGGCCTGGTGGCCGATTGAGTCCTCCCGGGGAAGGCGACCCGAGGTGTGACTGGGCTGGCGCCTCTGGGTCTGGCTCAAGGGTTCCCGCTCCCTCGGTTGGGCATGCGTAGTAGGGTGTTGAGTCTGTCAGGTCTCTGGCCGGCCCGTGGATCGGGGGTGGCTGGGGCGGCCGGAGTCGGGGATGTCGTGTCTTGAGGGTGGTTGCAGGTTGGCGGGATGATGGAGAGGGCAACGCCGTGAGGCCGGTCTCACATCAATGAACTGACTTTTGCGGTTCACCCTGACAAGGATTGCGGTTGTTACCTGAGTGGGGCTTCTACTCCCCCAAACCAGTAACCACAATTTCTTAGACCTAGGAAGTTCAGATCAATAATGGATAGTTCACTCATTTGGTCCAGTTAGCTCTGGACCCACTGCATCTCCCAAATATCTGTACCATTTGCATATTTCTATCAATTAAATGCTTCAGATCTGACACATAAAGTAGGATAACATGCGCATAGAGTATGATTCTTTCTTCCCATCCTGTGTTCGATCTCAATCCTCTCACTAGTGCATCTTCTCTCACCCAGCATGCAAATGGTTCCATCGCCAAGCCAAAGATCATTGGGGAAATCCCTGGCTGGCTCCTCTCTATAGAGGAAATGGCTTTCAGTATGCACCATCATCCCTCACACAAGAATGGGGTTCTCATCACAGTCATTTTACAATTCCATGGATTGAGGCGCAAACATGAAACACTCCTGGGATTCAAAGGTGTTCAAAGTGTCTAACAACATCACCTTCAACAGTTCTTCTAGTGTTTCTGCGTGACCCATGCTGCCATATATTCATTGCAGGTGCAACGTCGTACTCCTACCTGTAATAAATCCAGACTGGTCCAGATATACCAAGCCAGCTATACCCTTTGGCAATCTAATCACCCAGATCTTGGCCAATATCTTAGGGCTATATTTGTCCGCCCGCCACCGCAACGGCTAAAGGGACTGCCTGCCATAGGTGCGGCGATCCCGCTTTATGCATTATGATGCCGCCGCCACAGTGGCGGGCGCATTCTGCATTCCTAACATTGCGGCGGGCGGTGCTGTCAGCAGCACCCGCTGCAATGTCAAAAATGCATGTCGTGCATTTGCATGCACAACGTGACAGTCACCGCGTGGTGCCTGCCACCTTGTGCAGGCAAATGCAGGTGGGTACCATAGTTACCCCCCATGTGCACCCCCCACCCTCCCAACACCCTGGGGGTCCACAACGGGCCCCCAAAAAAAATACTGCATGTCTTTCCATGGCGGCGTTGCCACCATGGAAAGGCTGATCTCCGCCAACATCCTAATATGGATGGCAGTGTAAAGACACCGCTACCATATTAAACATGTTTTCTGCCCGGTCGACGAGTCGACTGGCGGAAAAGCAGTGGACAGTCTTCCCATCCGCCGTGGACCCCCAGCCATCCTAATATGGCGGGGGTCTTTCTGGTGTGGATGGTGGGCGGTTCGCCCTCACCGGGCCGGCGGGGGCGAAGCGCCCGCCATTCTAATGGGCCCCTTAGTTTCAACATTTAAGAGAGATAGGGAGCTTGACAGTTTTGTAAATGACAGCAATCATGGCTAGTGGAAGCTTTTTTGACAAGGGCACTTTCTCTTTATCTGCATGTAAGGAAATGCCTCTGTTTGCATGCACACCCACACATTTTTAAGCTGATGCTGCTGGTTTATCAACTCTGAGAGTGCACTGAGACCTGAAAATCACACCTCAGGGCCAGTGTTCTAACCAATTACAAAGTATATGTTGAATTGGCTATCACCTATTGTCAGGGACTGATTGGGGAGACATCCTTTACAACACAGGCATTACAATGCAATGCCTTTACAACGCAACCATTACAACTCAGATACACTTAATTCGCACGATTTACAACGCATGCCATTAAAACACATGTACAAGTGCAACGCATGCTTCTAGAAATGCATTGGTAAGTATTGTATGGTAAGTGTTTGTTTAACTTTTTGAGAATGTATGTTTAATAATATAACAAATATTGATTTATAAATATTTATTTAATGAAAGTTATTAATATTAGGTATTAATATTGCTATTAAATAGTTATTATTTCTGATAATAATCATATTAATTATTTTATGGAATAGGTATATTTTTGGGTAAATTAATGCTCAGGTATGAATATTAATACTAACATGTTATTAATTAGGCAAAACATTATACAACATATTAGTTTGTTAGGGAAAAAATAATACTCAGGTATTTTAGGAAAATTAATATTCAGGTATTAATATTAATTGTAAGTAGTTATTTGTTATGTAAAAGTGAATAAAAATAGTCTTTTCAGTTACAAAAAAAGATTTTAATATTCTAAACATGAAAAAATTAGTAATGAATAAATAGGTATTGTGATGTGTAAATATTATGATGGGTACATTTTTAAGGGGAAAATTATATATATAATTTAATGTAAAGTAGATGTAAATTCAAATTTATTTATGTTTAAAAAATATAATATACATATATATATTTAAATGTGTAAATTACAACAAAAACTTTTATCATTTTAAATTTTTTGGGGATATAAATAAAAATGTATAAACAAATACAACACATGTCATGTATTTATAACTATTTTTCAATAATACATTTACATATTTATAATTATTAAAATACATTAAGAAAAAATTATAAACAAATAGAGTAGACATATACATATTTTATATAAATTATTTTGTATTTTCTCACGCTTTTCCATTGGTTTCAATGAGAGAAAATGTTGCTGGAGAGAACAGAAGAAGCAAGGGAGAGCTGCGTTAAGGTAAGACAAATTTACATTATTGAAGTACATGGGGGCCCATTAGGATGCCGCGCTGCTGGCGATGCGGAAAAATGCTTTTTTCTGCCCGCGACATTAGTATGGCTAAACATAGCCCATTTCACGACCGCTGCGGTGCGACGCGCACCGCCATCAAAGTGCGCCCGCCACCACGGCAGTGGGTGCCAATGGACACTCTCCGCCGTGCGGAATGACGTCCGCCCCTCTCCACAAATTAGGATGACTCAAAAAAGCAGACCCACCGCAGCAGAGATACCGCCCAACCAGAGACGGCGGAAGCTTGACAGCGGAGCGCGAAATTAGAGTCCCGGTTCACACCACCCGGTCACGACCGCCATGAATCCGGCTCTACACGTCTTTCCGGTGCTGTACCTGCTACATCACCAGGCACTCATGGACCGCCGCGGACGCCGCCGCAGGTATGCAATAACATAAACACAACACACAACACACGGGCAGACACAGGGTCCAAATCCACATCAGACACCCTGGTGGGGACAGGGACACATCCACAAGGGCACACACACATCACCCACCTGCCACCAAGTCACCCCTCTGCATCCTGGACACACATCAACCGCGACCATGCAGCAATGTCCCGGTCACGTCACCGCAGCGGCTAACACAAGGGAATCCATGCGCACAATGCAGAAGGCAGGGCCGGCGCCAGGCATGGGCAGGGCACAAAGAGTACAGGGCCACACCTCCACCCACCACACACTAGCACACCCCCTTAAGGCACATGCCATGTGCCCCTCCTGTGCACCCCATGCACAACGCCAGGCCAGGTGAATACACACCATGCATCACACAACAAACAATCATGGAGACAGGTAGGCTGCTAGGAAACGTGGGTGGTGCAGGGGTAGGAGCGGTGTGGGACTGTTGGAAGAGGGACACTGCTGCCGTCAGGGAGGAGGCCTTGGACTGATTGGTCCTCTGTAGGTCAGACATGCCCGAGGAAATGCCCTCCATGAACAACACCAGTTGTCTCAACAGACTTGTGTGTGCATGGAGGACCTTCAGCATCGACGTCTGCCCTACACGGATCTGTCTAAGTAAGTCCACAGACTCCTCACTCAGGGCAGCAGGGGACACAGGGGCAGGGGGTGCGGTGCCTGGCACAAAGGAGACATGCTCACGGACACAGGAGCCTACAGGGGCCTCTGGGATGGGAGCCACAGGGAGGGTGGTGGGTGGTGCTGATGGGGGTGGCGGTGGCGGGGACAGCCTCACTAGCTGGGGTTTGGTGGCTGCTGACACCCGCCTCCACAAGGGAGTCATCTTCAGAGCTGCTGTGGCCCTCAGCTGGAGGTGATGGTGCTGACGACTCCTCTGTGTAGCTCCACTCGCCCTCCGTGTCACTGGGTCCCCCGACTCCTCTCCTTCTGTCCCTGTCAAGCTTTGTGGCTCCGCCTGGTCTGTGGAGCTGTCCCCTCCTGTGGCCGTGGATGTATCTGGATAGGAATAGGAAGTAAGAGAACAACATCAGTCACCTGCACCGACTGCACACACCACAGTGAGTACATCTCATCACAGGGCAAGCCCTGGCAACATCAGCTGAACACAGCTCAAAGTATCAACACTGTTTAGAATAAGCCAATTGGCATTCTCAACATCAACCATGGCACACATATCCCTCCTTGACTTTCACACACATGTCTGTTGCATGTTGGATGCTAATACCCCAATGTGCCGACATGCACCACCCACACCTCATTTCGACATGTAAGTGAACATGTAGGAGTATGTCACTACACACACAGCACATCTCTTGCTACTGACTCAGTACAGGTGTCCGGATGAAAGGATGGGCAGAGACTCATTTGACATGTTTGTGATGCATGCCAGCAACACACACTATGATGTTCTCATGTCCTGATGGGCAATGCCACAATGGGGTGCATGGTGCACACTTGAACACAATGCAGGACCACTCATAGAGAGTTAAATGCCATGGCATTGGGATGCCCTGAAAGTCAGTCAACATTGTCTCCTGTCACAGGGGCAGGGCATCAGGACAACAACAATATGCACTGACTTACAATCCTTGCTCCCGTGTAATGCTAACTCTTCAGATGACCGGCGCACTTGCCCATCCCCTGCAATCAACATATACAGGACCCAGAAGACCCCACATCATGCAAATCAGACATATTTGTCTCTGCAAACACAACTCCCTGTACATTAACACATCACAGTCTGCCATGCATGTAACCCAGCTGCATGAAGGACACAGTTGCAGACACCATTGTGCGCTGTCAGATGATCACACACCCATATGTCACACAGGTCTTGTCTCTCACAGTCACATCTCAGATGTCATGCTGACCCTCTGAATCATGGACACCCCAGTTGTACGTAACAACAAGCCACACCCTGATGACACAGAGGCAGACACCTGAGGGCACATGTCACTAAGCACAACCTGTAATTTGATACACAGGAGTGGGAATGCAGAGTGTTTCTAAATGCCCTTGAGGAGGCATGACTGGCCAGGTCTACATGAAACAGTGTTTGGCCCTGGACAGTAGTCAGGTGGCTAAGCAAGTGTGACATACTTGATATACATACTCCTGCTGCATGTGTTTGTTTGGAATACCCCAGCCACATGTGTGCGAGTCAGACCAGCAATTGGAACACATCTCAAGGGCACACACAGATCACATGTCAGATCTCAGGCATTGGGTAAACAATTGACACACCCATGAAACACACAACAGAGTCACGGGAACAGATGCTGTCCGGAAGATGAAGTATAGCTGACTGCAGGGACACAGTGCCCTAGTGACACAAGCAACAGACTGTAGGGGCCACACCTGTGGAACAGATGAGGAGGGTGCATCACACAATTGAGGGACCTGAGTATTGGACTACAAGACCTATGTAATGTGGAAGTGTGACCAGGCCAAAAGACTGCAATTAGCATGTTAGACAGAGTACACAGATTAGGCATGGACTTACCCCCTTCCTGCTGCTGTCTGGCCTTCAGCTGTCTATCCGGGTCCGGGAAGACAACCGCCAGTATCCGGAGCATGTGGGGGGTCAGGGTCCGGTGTCCGCCTCCCCTGCATGGAGGTGTCGGCTTCAGCTGGACTCTATCTATCCTCCGGGTCCAGGCCCGAAGGTCCTGCCACCTCTTCTGGCAGTTGCGGATCCGGCGCTTATAGACCCCCACCGAATGAACTGCCCGGGCGATGGTCAGCCATATCTCCTGCTTCTGGTGGGCATCAACCTGTGATGATGACAAAGTTAAAACTACATTAACACACATGCCCCATATTTGTGCTGCACACATTTGGATATACATGTCATCATCACAAAGGGAAATGAGTTACACAGGTAGTGCAACCATGGGGAAGGGCAAATCACCTGCATGTCTGACATGTTAACAATGCCTGGATAGTTTAAGCTTGCACTAATGCACTTTAGCAGCAGGACACCTGTTCATTACATGTACCTACACACTTTGGGGGATGACAGTAGTCAGTGAGAATGCTTGCCACTGGTGTACACACTGCTAGTACTGCTAGTCAGACAACATGCATAATTAGGAAGGCAGTGGACTGCACACTCACCTGCTCCCCTGGTTTCCCATAGAGCATGCTGTATTGTGGAAGGAACCCGTCCAGCAGGGCCTGGTTCTCCTCCTCAGTGAAGGCTGGGGCCCTCTCCAAAGTACGTGCCATAGCAGGAGCCAGAGGATGCAGAGACAGCAGCAGTGGTAGCAGGGATGTGGTCCAGTAGCATGTAGTGCAGGCAAGTGAGCTCCCTGGGGGCCAGCCAGCCTTATATCTGTGCTGCAGAGGCAGAATCTGTGCCCTGTGTCCCAAGTGATAGGTCCAACACGGTTTCATTCTATGAATCTGGCCAATCCATTTAAATGTATGACTCGTACACGCCTTCCGCATCGTTCAAATCTTTACCTTCATGAAACACTTGAAATTGCAACATTGTTGTAGGCATCCAACTGAATTTCCAGTGCACAACTCATACAAGTTTTGAATCTGAATCCGTCTCCATGACAGTCCGGAGCCAATGTGTGCGCCCGGCTCGGTCAACTGACTGTACAATGCGTATTTCGAAAATACACATGCACCTGTCTCCATACGATTCAATGGCCAAGGCGTACGCCTGTCTCGGACCATGACTGCCCGACGCGTATGCATGATAGTCACCCGCGTCGGACCTCATTGCATTCAATGGCAAAGCGTATGCACGGCTCGGTCATGAACCGTGCAATGCGTACGCATTGTCACCTGCTTCGGACCTCATTGCATTCAATGACAAAGCGTACGCACGGCTCGGTCATGAACTGTGCAATGCGTACACATTGTCACCTGCGCCGGAGCTCATTACATTCAATGACAAAGCGTACGCATGGCTCGGTCATGAACTGTGCAATGCGTACGCATTGTCACCCGCGTCAGACTTCATTGCATTCAATGACAAAGTGTACGATGGCGCGGTCATGAACCGTGCAATGTGTACGCATTGTCACCCGCGTCGGACTTCATTGGTATGATTATTCTATGGATTCAACACACATTTACTAGCCAGGGACACCTGTGCACACCTACCACACTACAGCATTGGCCACACAGTGTCCCATGACATGTAAGGCTACATTCCCTGGGTGTTTGGGGGGGCACATCTGGTTTGTTGGGTGGCACATTTGTGCAGCCACTCCCAGGCTGTGCACGTGTACATGGGGGCAGCATCCTTTGTGTGTTGTGCACATTACCACTGTGATGTGCAATTGTGCAGTAATGGGCATGAGTCACGGACACTGTTTCATGTTGGATATGTTTGGGGCATGTCACATACACCCTGAGTCCAGGGGGTGATGGCATGTACATCACAGTGAGACCTGTAGCCACAATTTTGATGTGCACCCACAGTCTGTGTGCATGTTGTGTCTCAGATGTGTCTGATCAAATGTGCACAATGGGTCTCCACATCCATGAGGTATATGCATCAACCTTGATGTTGTGTGTGTGTCTAAGAGACGTACGGTAGGGCCGGCAGGAACAACAGTGGCCACTACCTGTGGGACTTACGCTTGCCTTGTGGTGTGTACGTGATACGCTATGTCCATGCCAGTGTCGATGTGGCAATACAGGGACCCTGTGTTTCTGCATGGCAAAGATCTGTGATGCCTGGGAGACATCAGGCCTCACTTGTCACTGTGGTGTGTGTTTGGAACGTTGCAGCAGTACATAGGTTGGGTGGCACAGCCAGATGATTGGCATTTGCACTACATGTGACTCATGTGGACATGTGGAATTGAGATGTGAGGTGGTGGTCATGTTGGTGACATATGTATCCATGCCCAACAGCACACACCTCAGTACATTGTGTAATGTCATGATCTATCATGTGATATTGAGCCTGGTCATGGCCACATGGATGGATGAACTGACAATCTTCCTTTGTGAATCTCTATACTGCAGGGCACCAGATGTCCATAGACCCTTCCCAGACCTTGCAACCATGCAGAAATGCGACTGCATCAGACAGTACCGCTTCACCAGGCCACTGATTGAGGAGTTGGCGGAGCAGTTGGCACCACATCTGCTACCTGGCCGGACATACCCTAAAGCACTGACCCCAGAGGTGAAGGTGATGGCAGCCCTGCACTTCTTTGCTACTGGTACCTTCCAGTACACTGTGGCTACTGCTGGTGGTATGTCGCAAACGATGTTTAGTCGGGTGCTACACGATGTCTTGGAGGGGATGCTGCATTTCCTAGACCTGTACATCAAGTTCCCTAGCCCAGCTGACCTCCCTAAAATAAAGGATGCCTTTTATACACTGGGGAGGATGCCGAACGTCATCGGATCTATTGATGGGACACATGTGGCCCTGATACCACGGGCACATTAGCAGGCATACCGGAACAGGAAACTCTACCACTCCATTACTTCTCTGGTGGTATGTCTTGCTGACATGTCTATCACACATGTGTGTGCACGGTTCCCGGGTTCTGCGCACGATGCCTACATTATGAGGAGTAGTCGCATTGCAATGCTGATGTCACAGATGCCAGCTCAGCATGCCTGGATTGTCGGTGTGTACTGACCGTTTCTCATTGTGTGTGTTTGTCAATGTTGTATTCCGCACCGTCTGCAGGTGTCTCCGGATACCCCAACATGCCTTAGTTGCTGACACCCCTCAGGAACCCTGTGATACCAGCCGAGCTGCGCTACTATGAGGCACATGGTCAGAACAGGAGGATGATTGAGCGGACATTCGGCCTCCTGAAAAGCCGCTTTCGCTGCCTGGACAAGACCGGAGGGGCCCTTCCATATGAGCCTGAAAAGGTGTGCAAAATAATCCTTGTATGCTGCATGCTACACACCATGGCAGTGTGGAAGGAGGTGCCTCTCATCCAGGATGACGATGACGATGACCAACCTCCGGCACCTGTGGAGGATCTCAGCCTGGGCCAAGATGTCAGTGATGATGAGGATGAGGGTGACGTCTGCTCACAGCTCATCAACAACTACTTCACCTGAATGTGAGTTTCAAGGGTTGTTATGTCAATGTATGGAGGTAGCCTGGAATGTGTTGTGGCAGCTCTGTTGCTGTATGAGTGTGTCTGTGTGCCACTTGACTGGATGCGTGCAGTGATGTGTCCATTCAGGTGGTGTGCACTCCACAATAGGGTAGTACTGCTAACTTGTTTATGTGTAGGTTTCTTGCGACATGTTTTGTGCATGTGTATTGCATTTCTCTTCTGTTCTGCTGTGCTTTTGACTGTGTCTTGTGTCTGTCCTTCCTGGGGTACTTTGCCTGTTGTTTGGTCAACACTGACCTCCAACACCCAGAATCCAACACCAGTGTGGAAGTTGTCAATTCCCATCAACTGATGTACCACACATCCCTGGACTTCAATTCTACAGCACTTTGTGAGCGTGTGTCCACTGTTACGTAGAATTACCGTGCAACTATTGTGGAATAAACGTGTTGCTGATGTGTAATGAACCTGTGCTACGCTTTGTTATGTGCGTTGTCTATCTTCCCACATCTGACTGACATCTGCTTACCTCACCTGTGGACTTGTTACCACTGACTGTGGTTGGTGTTGTGTCTGTGCATGCCAATGTGTTTCAGGTCAACATCATTGTGTGGGATGAGTAACATGGCGAGTATGTGTTGTGGTGCCATAGTGGTGTGTCTCCCTCACATGTGTCACATCACCATGACTCACCTTACGTTGGTCACATTGTTGCAGTATTTGGCATGCACTGTGTTGTGTAGCAGATCGACATCTCCTTGAACATGACAAGTTGGAATCACAACAGAGGCAAGTATGGTGTACTGGTGAGTTTATTTTCAAACATGTGTGAGGGAAGTGCACAGGATGGTGGGTGCTGTATATTGGTTTTGGAATCCAAAGTTCACATTAGAGTTGGAAGTGCTGGTAGCTGAAATGTCCAGAGTAAAGTCCACAGTCATCTGCTACATTGGCCCAACATGAACCCTCCATGTCATGTGGGCGAGTTGTGTGCGATTGGACAAGGTGAACGGGTTGCGCACAAAGAACATTGTCCAGAACAGGTTTAGAGGCCCTGGGGGATGTGTTGAGACATCTGCCTCTCACATGTCCTCCTTCGAACGACCCCTCTTCTTCCGGGGGGGGATCCTCAGGTTCAGGCCTCTGCAGTGCAGGGGACTCTCCTCCAGAGTCCTCCTCCCTCCCTGTGGCACTGGCAGATGGTGTTGCGACAGATGTTGTGCCCACACAGGGAGGTGTAGACAGATTTGTGTTGATCTGGCGGAGGCATTGGAGTATGTCCCGATGCACCGCAGTAAGGACATCCCACTTGGCCTGCATGTGGGCATGGTGGGCGACCTGCTTCTGTTGCATGTCCTTGAGGATCCCCACTACCTGACTAAATCCTCCGGTGCTTTCCTGGTACGCATCTATGATGGGTGCCAGGTGGGGGTCTTCATGCAGTCCAGACCCCTCTGAAAGGTGCGCCCTCTGACTCCAACCCCTCCCAGCACCCCTATCCACACGGGCAGGACCAGCGGCGGGACGCACAGGTGACATGGGGACCCCTTGGGTGGTGTTGCTGGTGGTGTTTGCTGTAGCTTCCGGGGGGTCCTGTGTCCCTGTGCTGTGGGTGTTTATTGGCCTTGGTCTGTCCGTGTTGGCAGGGGTGCCCTGTTGGTTCCCAGATGCTGGATGCGTGGGTACAGGGGGTGCAGATGTTGATGCTGCTGATGCTGCATGATGGCTCACACCGGAGGGGCCAGGTTGGTCATCGTCATCTGAAGAGGACAGAGACAGAGTCAGACCAGAGAGCTCAGTGTCGGCCAACGTCTGGGACTGGGAATCCTCATCATTTGGTGCTGGGTGCCCAGCACCACCTGTGTTTGGAAGAGACACACGATGTGAGTTATGTTTCTACATGCATCTATGGTTCACAAACATGACATGTTCTACTTTTCGAACAGATGCCTGCCTGTACATTGATTTTTTCCAGCTTGTCACGGACAGAGTTTGATATTGTCGTTGGCCATTTCCCAGCATGGCCTTGTGCTCCCCACAACAGTGCCCTGTGTCAGACATCTTGTCAGTCACTTCCCACTCCCTGTGTGGCAAGTATGGTTCAGTTAGAACTTGCTGGCCCATGTGGGTAGGTGTAGATTGTTAGTGACTGCAACTCCCATCATACTCTTGGCTACCCTCCCCTTCCCAGCATGCCCATACTTCCTTCCTCTTGACTCTGCTTTCCTGTGCGGGGGTGTGACAGCAATGGCAAGATGGCTGACTGTGAAGTCCTGGTGTTTGTTGGTGCCCATTTCCCAGCATGGCCTTGTGCTCCCCACAACAGAGCCCAGTGTCAGACATTTTGTCAGTCTCTTCCCACTCCCTGTGGGGCGAGTATGGTTCAGTGTGAGCTTGCTGGGCAATGGTGTGGGTGTAGATTGTCTGTGACTGCGACTCCCATCATACTCTTGGCTACACCCCCTTCCCAGCATGCACATACTTCCTTCCTCTTGACTCTGCTTCGCTGTGAGAGAGTGTGACAGCAATGGCAAGATGGCTGACTGTGAAATCCTGGTGTTTGTTTGGCTACAAGTCCAAAGAGAGCCCCTGTGCTTCACACAGCAGCACCTAGTACGGGGTATCTTTTGCTGATATTTCACTGAGGTGTGTGTCAATGCATTCTACCCAGTGAGTTGTGTGGAGTTTGTGCTGAGGGAGGGTGTCTCCACATGCTGGTAAGTATAGCCAGGGCTGTCAGTCCTCCTTCCCATCATGAGACGTGCTTCCATTGTAGGGTGTGCAAGTTGTCTTTCAGGATGTCAGTCAGTGGTGTCCTGCTTCTGATTTGCACACAACCCCTAGCAGGGCCTTGTGCTCCCCACAGCAGGACCCAGTGTCAGCCATCTTGTCAGTCATTTTCCACTCCCTGTGATGTGGGCATGTTTCAGAGAGGTCTTGATGGGCCAATCAGGAGGGGGAGCATTATCTGTGACTACAGGCCCCATCATGCTTTTGGATACACTCACTTCACCTGCATCCCCACTATTCCTTCCTGTCAGTCAGCTGCACTGTGAGGTAGTGTGTTTGTGGTGGAAAACTGTCTGGCAGTGTCTATTTAGCTTTGCGCCACTGGCTTGCTCTATTTGTTTGTAGGTTGATGCATGTCATGACACAGTTCCAAGTCACTATGAGATGGCAGGTATTGTGTTTGTCTGACTGGCATACACATCTTGGTATGATTATCTATTGGTTACTGTAGCTTTGCTTGCGGTGCATGGTTTCACTGTCCCCTCGCCACACAATCTTGGGTATGTTGTTTGTGTACTCACCAGGCTCTGGTATGTCTGTTAGGCCATGGACGCTCTCTGGTGGTAGGATGTCCTGCACCTTCCCCTCCAAGGTCCTGAAGTAGACTGGTTTGGCAGGAGGGCCACCGCCGGTGCACTGACTCAGGGCGTGATATTTTTCAATGAGTTTCTTGACCCTCCTGCGCATGTCATACCAGCTGTTCTGGATATCGTCCTTTGTGCGCCTTGCTGGTGCTTGAGCGTTCACCTTGTCCACAATCCTCGCCCACATCTTGGGTTTCTGTGACATGGGGGTCCTTTGGACCAATGTACCAAACAAATGTGGCTCTACTTTGATGATCTCGTCTACCAGTACTTCTAACTCACTATCTGTGAACTTTGGATTCTTCTTTGGGGGCATGGTGATGGGTGGTGGTGGTGAGGGATGTGTGTGTGAGGGTGCAAGTGAGGGTGGGTTGGTGTAGGTTTTGCTGGCTGTATGTGTGTTTGCTTTTGGATGAGGTGCTGATGGTGTGTGGGTTGTGTGATGTGTAAGTTGTGAGTGTGTCTGTGGTTGCTGTGTAATGGTGTTTGCTGCTGGCTGTGTCTCCTGTTTGCAAGGGATGATGGTAGTGATTGTAGTTCTTGATATAGTTGGAGTTCTGGGAGTGTCTTTTTCCCAGTTTTTTTTATTTGATATTCATTAGCTTTGTCATTGCTTGTTTGGTCCTTTTTTTGTCTTTTTTCCTTTGGGTTTTGTAGGCATGAAGGAGACGTTCATGTGACGGAAAAAGGACGCTGCTGTTGTCTCGTGCGGGCTTCTCCGCCTTGTTCACGCTGCCTATCTTCTGTGTTTCATACGCGTCGGTCGCGAAGGTCTCTATTGCTTAATGTGGGCCCGGTTGTCTGTGCGTGTAGGTCGTGCGGCTTGGTCTCCGTGCGAGTCGGTCTGGTTTTACACGCATTGCATGGTACTGCGCGGATCGGAGATCGCGGGTACGGGTTCATTCCGGGTTCGTGTCGGTCGGTGAAAATCGCGTTGGTTTTCCGGCCGGATCACTATTTTCTCTATGGCTCGGTTGCACGGCTTGTATTCCGTACGTGTCGGTTGTAATTCACTCGCGTTGCATCGTACTGCACGGGTCGTATGGCGCTGGTCCGTGTCGGTCGGTATTCGGCCCGGGTCCGTGTCGGTCAGTTCGTTTTCCGGCCAGAATCGGAATCGGCCCCTTAATATGCATTTTAACTAAATATAACAAATAAACTTCATTTGAAAAATATAAACACACAAACATAATAATTTATTCATATACATATTTGCTTAAAAATAATTTATTAACTATTATCTTTATTTATTTTCTAAACTTTAAAATTATATGAAAATAAAATATATGTATATAGCAATAATTTAAAATAAAAAACATTCTATAATAAATTAAAGCATTAAACAATTAAAAAAAATTAAACTCATATTTCCCAATACAATAAGTGCAACAGTCGGGAAAGTGTTGGACAGTGGAATAATTAAATGTACTATTCCAACTCCAGTGAGTGCAACAGTATGGGACGTGTTGGATAGCTGAGGGGTAAAAATTACTATTCCCACTTCAGTGATAGCAACAGTAGGGAAATTGTTGGATAGCGGTGGGGAAAAAATCATTATTCTCACTCCAAAGAGAGCAACAGTAGGGAAAGTGTTGGATAGCAGAGGGGTAAAAATTACTATTCCCACTCCAAAGAGTGCAACAGTAGGGGAAGTGTTGGATAGTGGAGGTGCAAAACTTACTATCCCCACTCCACTGAGTGCAAACGTAGGGTAAGTGTTGGACAGCGGAGGAAATAAAAATTTCTATTCACACTCCAGTGAGTGCAAAAGTAGGGTAAGTGTTGAATAGTGGAGGGAATACATTTCCTATTCCAACTTCAGTGAGCGCAACAGTAGGGAAAGTGTTGGATAGCGGAGGGATAAAAATTACTATTCCCACTCCACAGAGTGCAACAGTAGGGGAAGTGCTGGATAGTGGGGGGGGGCAAAACTTACTATCCCCACTCCACTGAGTGCAAACATAGGGTAAGGGTTGGCCACGGAGGAAATAAAAAGTACTATTCCCACTCCAGTAAGTGCAAAAGTAGGGTAAGTGTTGAATAGTGAAGGGAATGCATTTCCTAGTCCAACTCCAGTGAGTGCAACAGTTGGGCAAATGTTGGATAGCGAAGGGTTAAAAATTACTATTCCCACTCCAAAGAGTTCAACAGTAGGGAAAGTGTTGAATAGCGGATGGGCAACAATTACTATTCCAACTCCAGTGAGTGCAACAGTAGGGAAAATGTTCGATATCACAGGGGTAAAAATGACTATTTCCAATAAAAAAAGTGCAACAGTAAGGAAAGTGTTGGATAGCGGAGGGAATAAAAATGACTATTGTCACTCCAGGGAGTGCAAAAGTAGGATAAGTGTTGGATAGCGGAGGCAATAAATTTCCTATTCCAATTCCAGTGAGTGCAACAGTAGGGAAAATGTTGGTTAGCGAAGGGGTAAAAATGACTTTTTCCACTCCAAAAAGTGCAACAGTAAGGAAAATGTTGTATAGTGGGGGGGGGGGGTAAAAATTACTTTTCCCACTCCACTGAATGCAACAGTAGGACAAGTGTTGGATAGCGGAGGGGTAAAATATTTTATTCCCACTCCGGTGAGTGCAACAGTAGGTAGTGTTGGATAGCGGAAGGGTGAAAATTACTATTCCCACTCCAATGAATGCAACAGTAGGGAAGTGCTGGATACAGTGGTAACAATTACTATTTCCACTTCAGTAAGTGCAACATTAGGGAAAGTGTTGGGTAGTAGAGAATCAAAAAATACTAAAAACACTTAAACAGTTGAAAAAAAAACATATTGCAAAATGTAAAAAAATCACATATTCTTTAAAAAATATATATATATATATTAAACATATACAAATTACATATATTATGATATTAATTACACATAACAAACACCTACGAATATATAAAACAAATTAATAAATACATTTATAAACAATAATTATATAAAAGAAGCAAATATTAACAAACAAGCTAATTATTTAAAACATAAATGCCTTTCTTTTATTTCATACCCTATAACACCACACCAATAAGAAAACACTTCAGCATTTTTATTTACATTTATTTCCATAGTTGACATAATTAATACTCAATTAAAAAACATCTTATTAATAAAAAACAAAAATGAACATTAATTAAGTACACATGCTTTAACACTCTAATATCCACATCACACACCTAAATTAAACTGTAAAATAATTAAACACAATTATGTATTATTTTTTATAGGAACATTATTACTATTAACAACTGATAATTAAATAACAACATTTTTTTAATACCCACCCTTTACCCCTTTAAAAGTAAAAAAAATAAACATTTACCCAGAATAAATATAAAATATTTAACATTAATTAACAACTGTATATTAATTAATAAAACACTATTACTTCTCACCCTTTACGCCTATAAAAACCACCACACACATAGGTGCCGATTCCGATCCGGTAAAAATAATTTGCGTACTACCCGTATCCGTATTTTTTTACGTACGAGTCGTACAAATACCGTACAAACGGCCAAGTACGATTCGTACGTGAAAAATAACTACGAATAGCGTCGGGAAAAGTGTATGAGAGTGCGTCGGAAAGTATTTACGTCCGAATATCGTCGGGAAAAGTGTATGAGAGCCGGACATTTTCACGTGCAAATCGTAAAACACAAGTCCGAGCGCGCAAGTACGATCCCTACCGTCTGCCCGAATACACAATCGCACGTAAAATGGCCCGTACAGAGCCAACGCAGTAGCACACATGTACACGGGTAAACTTATGCCCGTGTACGAGCCGTACAGCCCCTCCACCCCCAAGTATGTCAGCACCGTACACCACCCTGTCCGCACTGTACCCCAGCCCCGCAACTGTACGTGCCGTACCACCCCATGTACGCGCCGTTCCCCCCCATGCATGTGCCTTACCCCCCTGTCCGCACTGTACCCCAGCCTCGCACCTGTACGCGCAGTACCCCCCCATGTACGCGCCCTCCCCCCATGTACGCGCCATACCCCCGCATGTACACGCCGAACACCCCCATGTACGCGCCTTACCCCCGCATGTACGTGCCATACCCCAGGCCCGCACGTGTACGCACCGTAACCCCACCGCTTGTATGCACCTTACCCCCATGTATGCGCCATACCTCCGCATGTACGTGCCGTACCCCAGGGCCGCTCCTGTACGCACCGTACCCCCAACGCATGTACGCGCCTTATCCCCCCATGTACGTGCCGTACCTCCGCATGTACGCGCCGTACCCCAGGGCCACACATGTACGCACCGTACCCTCACCGCATGTACGCGCCGCACTCCAACACCGTACCCCAGCACCCTCACCCAGCATCGCGCATGTACGGATCGGACCTACGCGAAAAAGACTCTTACAGAACCAGGACACTGTAAAACAGCACAAGGAGGGTCAATTCGACTCGCACAACACCACAAAACACGTCTACATGACAAAATACATCTCAATGACTGACCTGGCACATCCAAACAGGCAAACAGAGGCCCTAAATCACAACCACCTCTTATAACACACCCACCAAAATTCAAACACAGCCACACCCAAAAATGGACCAATAAAAAGGGCCCAAACACACAACCCATGAGCCTTTGCAACAGACCCACTGCTGCCAGACCCCACAGAGAAACAACTCTACATTACTCATACCTTCACTACACCTTCACTCACACACCTTCACACAACCTCCTTCACAAACATCCCCCTCTTCACAATCACACACACACCGTCACATTCACACCCACACACCCACAACCATCCACACCCACACCCCACACCATGCCCACAGACAAGAATCCAAAGTTCACAACGGCGGAGCTGGACCTCCTTGTCAACGAAGTCATCAGAGTCGAGCCACAGCTGTTTGGAACATTGGTCAGACAGACCAGCATAGCTGAAAAATCTGCCATGTGGCAGAGGATTGTCGATAAGGTGAATGCTGTTGCGTCCATCCGAAGGACCAGGCATGAATGCCAAGCCAGGTGGTACGATCTGCGCAGGGCGGTCAAGAGGAAACTGAACGAAGAATATGCCCAGAGTAACATCACTGGAGGTGGGCCGCCCCGCAGACCCGTACACTATCATCCCTGGGAGGAGAAGGTGATGGCCCTGCTACCGCCGGTGGGAGTACACGGAGTTGAAGGAGTCGCAGAGCCTGGTGAGTACATAAACAACTTACGTAACATGGGGCAATGGGGTCCACACCACATATACACCAAATGCACGCAACTTCCCCCAAGCACTCACCGCACACAACCACACTCAAAAACCACGCTCATGCCACTAACGTCTCCATGCACCCTTCACAAATCAAGGCAAGGTCATGTCCAAGGCTACAACAACCACAAACACAAGACTGGATGTCCGGGAGGCTGGGAGGGTGGGCCCCACACAACACATTGTGAAAATGAGACACAGACACCAATGCCCTCAGGCCATATGGCATAGGTACATACCCATGCACAATGCACAGGGACTGGCAAAGTACTGACAAGGTAGCTGACACTTGGCCCTGCTGTATGCAGCACAAGGCCCTCCTGGGACCACTGTACACTCAAACACCAACTCCACAAGCACAGGTATCTAGGACAGGAACTCACACTCACTGTCATGCCAGCATGCACCATGAGGGGACAGACACATCACCTGGGAGACCCAATGACAACTCACACTACACACAACAGCAGGCCCGGTCACAACCCCCCCTAACACAAGCACACACCCCCGGGGCAGGCAACGGATTTACTCACTCCCACAATAGACATGTGACACAACAAGACCAATCCATAGCCAAATAAGCATCAAAGCCAACAATCTACAGGTCAAACACTCAGGAGAACATCCCAATCTGTCCCCCGCAACATACCCATCCCCAAGTGGACATTGAGAGGAATGCTAGGCACATCCAAATACCTAGAGGAACTGTGTCAACTTGAATATGTATGAAACATAGATGTCGCATGAAACACCATTAACATTGTCTCTCTCTCACACACAGGGCAACGTCGTCGTCGAGTGTTGAACTAACTCCAGCCATCCATACCCTGGGATCAGAGTCTGGTACAGGACACACATGGGTCATAAGGTATCATTCAATGTAGGCATGGAGCACAACACTCACCTGAGATAGCCTCTGGCTGCTGAGGGGGTGCTTGCTAAACTGTGCAAACAGACCTATTTGGGGGATTATCATCAAGGCGTAGAGGTCATGGCTCATGTGGAGGTTCCCGTGGAGGGAGTCCCAGGTATGTGTGGCCAGGTGGGAGAACAATGTCCTGTATGCTGGAGTACGGTGGATGTGAAGAACGGTGGCAAGGGCAAGGTTGGATGCACGGAGATGGCCCAACAGGATCTAGGATGACAGACGTACAAGGTTGGTATGGGGTCGGGGTTGTGGACTGCCTCCTGAGTGTGGGTGGGGAGTGTGGAGGTCATCCTGCAGAAGACAGTGATCCATTGCAGCTATCTATGGTGGACGGTGAGGTGGCTGGGGCGCAGGGTGTTGAAGCTGAGGTGTGCAGATGCCCCCTGGATGTGGACAAGTTTCCTGGGAGTTTGGATGTACTTGCTCCGTAGAGGGCAGGGCAGTATTTGACACGGATGTTGTCATGGACCTGGGGGATGATCTGTCTTTTCTTGGAGTGGATCTATCTGTGGATCATGTGCATAATGCAGAGGGCGTTGCAGCATGAGGTACAGATGCTGTGGACTAGCATGGCATATGTGAGCGAGCCAAACATGATGCACACCATCTTGTGTGTGTGGCCACTGGGTGCTTGTGCAGGGCTCTTGCGGGTGGGACACAAGCACTTGACCCAGCTGGAAGGGGACAATCCTCAGATGATCACCTCAGTCCTGTACAAGTCCAGCCTCAGGTGGCTCGTGTTCAGCCATTCATCAATGGATCTCATGCATACTTGAATGATGGAACTGCCAATGTCTGTGTCTCTGTTGAGGGTGAGGAGCACCTGGCTGTCAATGGCATATGAGCTGATGATGAGGTGCTGTGCGCATGTGATGGTGGAGAGGGGTGTCCTGGACACTCTGTAGATTGACATGCTGAGAGATGATACCTGTGCCATGTCCCAGACGATGAAACCATAGTACATGCTGAAGCCTTGAGTCCCACTCCCATGCCCTTGCTGGGCTACAGAGCCGGTGGGGAGTATTAGGGACGTGACCTGGTTGGTGTGACAGGGCCTGGAATGTGGGGCAGCGCAGTGTAGGCAGTTGGAGTTGCACACTCAGGATGCAAAGGTGTCGTGTGTGTGCCCAGGGTATGTCTGACAGCAGGCGTTAGATGTGCGGATGGACATAGCTCGGAGTGTGGCTGCTACATCAGACTGTAGTGTGGGTTATGCAAGGACAGGATGGTGGTGCAATGTGCACCTTGCATGTGCTGATGGTCCAGCCTTTGGCATCAACAGTGGCATAGACAAGCTGAGGACATCCAAATGAATGGGTGGAGGGAGGAAGTGAGGAGCATCTTGGAGGCGTGTGTGTTGCCAAATCTGGATACTCTGTGGGCCCTTGCTGCAGGGGCCGCAGCAGCAGGCGGCATCTCCTTGCAAAATGCCAGAATTTGCACACAAAGACTAGGATGTCAGAAGGACAACTGCAACAGGCGTGTGTGTAAAGTAAAGAGTGTCCAGTGTCACATGGCACACCCAGAGACAATGCATGCACAATCACCAAAGAAGCATGACACCGGATCAGGAAACTGAAGGCCGACCTGCGCACACGAGACACACCCTCAGCAGCTGTTGATGGCCCATTGTGTGGACCAACATGCCAAAAAACATACACGACCATGTACTTCATGCCCAATAGGGAGCCTAATCCATGAGCAACTGCATGCATGTTGCTAAACTACACATGGACTCCTATGCATAATCTTCCACAACTATGCCAGATATGCCACATGCAAAGTGGCAAGAGACCTGCATTGACAGAGATGAGGCACCTTGGAGTGTGACAAACACCTTTGTTACTCAGCCTCATACTAAGGGAAATGCATCAATTGGAACAGACTCACAGGTCATTTGGCTGACCATGTGTGACCTACCCTGGACACCCCCTTCAACACACAGATGTGGTAAATCCTACTGAGCTGGCACACAAGTGAAGGGGTTGAGCCTAACACCCCTTGCTGCACACGGAGAGTCTGCAATTCCCTATTGACCCTCATATGTGGATGTCCCACACTATGTCCACCATTAGCATCCCGTATGTTCCTGAGGGACGTTATACACACATTGATGCCTTCATCAGAATCCACAAACCATTACAGATGACTGTCAGGAAGGGTGACTATCAATTCATGGGAGCCATGCAACACGTCATGTGGCCCATGGTGAGTCGACATGTATGCATGGTAACACAACATGCACAGGAGCAGTCTCCAAATATCACAAACACGTACCACCCACAAAATGCCTTGCTGCACTCCTTACCCAAAATGACTTTTCACCATGTGTGCATGTAACTCTGATCCAGCACACGTTGCAATACTCATGTGGAATAGCAGGAGGGCAATGATGACAAGAGCAGACGACAGCCGCAAGAACCTGGGGAGGACAGACACACAACAAGTCAGCGAAGAGCTAGTAATCCACAGACATGTACATGTACTCTACAGGAATGATGTTGTCACCATGCTCTTAATAAATTTAGTGTGTGGAATTACATCATCACTTGAATGACATATCAGAACACACCTCCAAGTCATTTAGCACACAGTCAGCTGGACACACACATTGCAACACATGCCACACAAGGCTCAAAGCGTGCACACTCAGACACAGGGACTCACCATCATGAGAAGAAGTTGCGGATAAGCTGACTCCGGATGTCCTCATCCTCATCCTCATCCTCACTTGCTCCGTGCCCAAGCCCTTCATCCTCCACGGGTGGATGATCCTGCTCATCCGGATCAAGGATGAGTGGCACGGCCTTCTCCACTGCCATGTTGTGCAGCATGCAGCACACAATGAAGATTTTGCAGACCTTCACCCGGGCATATGGGAGGGCGCCGCCAGTCTTGTGGAGGCACCGGAATCTGCTCTTCAGGAGTCCAAACGTCCTCTCAATCACGCACCTCATCTGCCCATGGGTGTCGTTGTACCGGTGTTCTGCGGCTGTTCTGGGGTTGCGGAGAGGCGTCATCAGCCACGGCATGTTGGGATAGCCAGAGTCCCCTACATGGAAACATCATGTGAAGAAGTGGTTCAGGAGATGCCGTAAGATACAAAGATAGCGCCAATCACAGGACTAACAGAGAATACCCACCAACAAGACATGCTCGGTCCGCGTGCAGCTGCAGCATCATTTCTGGCACCCTACTACGCCTCATGATGTATGCATCGTGTGCGGACCCTGGAAAACGGGAACAGACATGGGAAATCAGCATGTTAGCAAGACACACCACAAGGGCATTAATGGAGTGATAATGTTTTCTGTTTCTATAGGCTACCTCCTGTGCCTGTGGTGGTACCAAAGCCACATGTGTCCCATCAATGGCCCCAATTACATGAGGCATCCCTCCCAGGGCATAGAACTCACCCTTGACACCTGTCACCTGCTCACGAGTGGGAAAATGGATGAATTCATCCAGGTGCACCAACATGGCTTCTAAAACATCATGCAGGACACGGCTGAACATTGTCTGGGACATGCCACCAACATCAGCTATGGTCAATTGAACCGTGCCGGTGGCAAAAAATGTAGGGCTGCCATCACCGTCATCTTGGGGGTCAGAGCTGTAGGATACCTGTGTTGTGGTTGGAGGTGTGGTGCAAGCCGGCGGGTCAAGTCCTCTATCAACTCTTGCGAGAAGCGGTATCTGCGTATGCAGTCATGTTCACGCATGGCATCCAGGTCTGGCATTCGTCTGGGGAGAGGCGGTGCCCTGCAGAGATTTGGAAGGAATAACGAAGAGTGAGTACATTACCACACCAATGTCACTAAAGTGAGCACATGTTCAACAGCTAATACACATCTACTTAATACAGAGTCTGGGCTGTGCAATACATCCAGGACACGTAGGCCAGCCAGGTGATACTCCTACGAAGAGCCAGCCACAATAGTTGCATGGCAATGTTGACGTGACATGCCATTACAATAGCTGTGGGCCAGTGTAAGTGACAAGCCAGACACATTACATGAGTGACAGACATCCACATATCAGCATTTGAAGGATGTCATCTCATACAGACAGCTGTCGGGAGTCTAGACGCACAGGTCACATGTCATCTGAATAAGGACAGTTAACACACATTTCCATGAAGGGGTACATGTCAAAAACTGATGACACAGACATTGAGAGAACGCAGATATTGCCTCACGTCAGGAAGTCATCTTCGAACCATCATGACACATGTAACATGTGAGTCCACATGTGGCATGGTGTGCGTATATTTGTGTCATGCACATATGCACACAGACACATGTTGGATGCTGAAACAGCAGATGGAGTTGACAGAACACCAACGGCAAGCTCATGGGAACACATGACACACACATGACATAGTCACATTGTGGCACGCTGGTAGTCACATGTCAGGTGTAATTATCCGTGTACCTGGAATCAGGGGACAGTTTTGGGTGTTGCTGACTGTGCCATACCAGTGATGCAGTGCTTGACACGTGTGTCCTACATGCACACATGTGTAAAGTGTGAAGGGGAAGTGTGCCACGTAGTGCCCCATCACACATGACATGTGTAAACAGCTCATCACACATCTATTGTGCCACAACATGAGGAGACATGTGCCACATCACTGCCTGACACACCTAGGCCCTGCACATGAAGGACTGCACTGACAATGAGTTGATGTCCAGCCTTGTGCGAGTCTGACACCTCCATTCCTTTCGTGTGCGCCTCCTATCACCAGTGTACGCTGTGAAACGCAGAACACACGCTCTGAGGGCGTGTGTACGAACCGTACTCACGCGTGACTACCTGCCGTACATGCGTGAGTACGTGCCTATCACTATAGTTGTGTTACTGTAGGTCCGAGTGATACGGCACGTACTCACACGTGTACCGCACATACTCACACGTGTACGGGGCATACACGCGTGAGTACGTCCTGTATCACTAGGGCCTACGGTACCCCCAACTATAGTGATAGGCACGAACTCACGCGTGTACGTGCCGTACACGCGTGAGTACGTGCCGTATCACTAGGACCTACGGTACCCCCAACTATAGTGATAGGCACGTACTCACGCGTGTACGGGCCGTACATGCGTGAGTACGTGCTGTATCACTAGGCCCTACAGTACCCCCAACTATAGTAATAGGCACGTACTCACGTGTGTGCGGGCCGTACACGCGTGAGTACATGCCGTATCACTAGGCCCTATGGTACCCCCAACTATAGTGATAGGCACATACTCACACGTGTACGCTAGGCCCTACGGTACCCCCAACTATAGTGATAGGCACGTACTCACGCATGTACGGGCCGTACACGCGTGAGTACGTGCCTTATCACTAGGCCCTACGGTACCCCCAACTATAGTGATAGGCACGTACTCACGTGTGTACGGGCTGTACACGCGTGAGTACGTGCCATATCACTAGGCCCGACGGTACCCCCAACTATAGTGATAGGCACCTACTCACGCGTGTACGGGCGGTTCACGCGTGAGTACGTGCTGTATCACTAGGCCCTACGGTACCCCCAACTATAGTGATAGGCACGTACTCACGCGTGTACGGGCCATACACGCGTCTTTACGTGCCGTATCACTAGGGCCTATGGTACCCCCAACTATAGTGACAGGCACGTACTCACGTGTGTACGGCACATACACGCGTGAGTACGGCCCGTATCACTGTAGTGATGGTGCCCTAGAGGTACGTGTGAAACGCGCCGTACCTGTGTGGGGATTTGAGAATTACAATGGGGACACATGAGGGACAAGTATTATGGCCTAAATGCATGCTGGTTGTCATGGATACCGAGTTTCAAGTTCAAAATTTAACATCATGTGGTCTGGAAAAAGCAGTTGGCCACATTATACATTGTTGCAAAGTGGTTGTTGACTTGACATGATGCTGCAAAATCGAAAGATGCTAAGGCTGTCACTGGTGTATGTTTAAAGGAATTGGAGGAAACGTAGGATGCAAATGAGTCTGACCAATCACTCTGTACTCCTGTAAATGAAATAGGCCAGCAAGGCAGATATAAGGCAGGCAGAACCCATGAGAGGGCACTTGCCTGCAAAACATGTCAGTCGATACCACTGCTGCTGTTTTGTCTCCCTCTGGCACCATGTCAAGGACTGTGGAGAGGGCCCAGCCTTTCACCCAGGAGGAGAACGAGGTCCTGCTGGATGTGATCCTCCCATGGTACCCCATGCTGTATGGTCGACCAGGGGAGCAGGTGAGTGCTGACTCCACTACCTTTGCCTGTGCACCTTTATTGTGTCTGTCACTTCTGGCATTGTGTCCAGGTGTGACAGACATGCAATGTTGGTTGGAGTGGGTCCCAGGGGGGTGGATGGCTTATGTCTCTCATGCAGGGCTTGATGTAGTTCATGTGTGCACTCCTCACTTGCATTGTGCTTATTGTGACATTCACTGCATAGTGCATGGCACATTCAGCCAGCCTAATCCTCTTGGGCATTCTTGTTCTATTGTCGTGCGGTGATTCAGTGGTCACCCCGGTGTGACAGGTGACTGCACCCACAGATGTGTGTGAGAGTTGAGTGGAGCTGTGGTGAGAGTGGTGAGAGTTTCCAAATGATGTGTACGCCCCCTGGACATTGATGCATGTGAATGTTTCTTGTCATGTGGGTGAGTGTCTATGTGAAGTGTTGCACCACAGCTGCATGGAGGAGGCAACTGCTCAATTCATCTGATGTGTGAAGTAAGCCGTGCTGTGTGTCTGACCTGCTGAGATAGCCCCACACCTGTGACCCCCCCTGGCAAGTGGCACATGTGCAGAGTGAGGTTTGCATCCACTGTTGCCAATGGCAGGTGAATGATGTGTGCCTGTGTGTGTCTGTGTACTCTGCTGAGGTTTCGTTAGTGGCCTGGGGCATGTGACTGCTTCGCGGTGCTGTCCATCAGCCTTGTGTTGCTTGGGATGCACAGTGTGTGCCATGATCAGGGATTGTTTTGCACCCCTCATGCCACCTGTGTACTTACTATGCCATGTAGTGCATTGGTGTGTCCACAGTGGAAAAAGTCCCTATGACTAAGGTGCTATTACTTGCCAGCATACTATGCCCTGTTCAACAAATCAGAGATGTTCAAATGTGTGTCTCTGTGACATGGTGCAGGTGTAGTGATGTTGTCCCACTTTGTCATCCACACAGGTAACCGCCTACCAGAAGGGGAAGATCTGGAAGGAGGCCATCAAGGCCGTTCAATCGGTGGAGGGTCGCAGTCGGCGCCTGCCACAAGTGAGGAAGAGATGGCAGGACATCCGGTGCTGGACCCGGAGGATCGCCCGGGTCATGCTGAAGGAGGAGGCTCCTCGCAAGCATGGCGTGCACCAGCGCCTGACCCACCAGATGAAGCGTGTCCTGGCGGTGGTCTTCCCTGACCTGGATAGGCGGATACAGGAGTTACAGCAGCAGGAGGGGGGTAGGTACATGTGTGTTTGTTGTGTGTCGCCAGCTTTTGTAGCTGCTCAGTCGCCTGGATACACTGCCAGGCTATATATGTGCAGTGCATATCCTGTTCCCCCAAGTCAACCTGTGCTGTTCTTCCTCCCTTCCCCTCCTTGACATGTCTTACCTGGTCTGTGTGTTATCACTATTGCACACGGTCATCTATGCTGCCAGTTTATCAAGGTGCACACTGCTTTCAGCATCATGTGTGGGGGTGGTCTGCCTGTGCCCTGTCCTGTTAAGTCATTTGGGGGTGCATACTTGTTGGCACTGATGCTGAGTCTCAACATAGGAGTGTGAGGGTTCAAATGAACAGACTTGCAGCATGCATTACCATTGTAGTGGCCTCAGACATGATGTGCATGAGTGGGATATATGCATAGTGCCGGGACGGTTGCTCCTGTAACAGTCAGCTCATTCCAGGACCATGGAACAGTCTGCCCACTACAGTCCCCTGACACAGCCTGCCCTCCTACTCATGTGTGTCATCCAACACTGTGCACATTCACTGCGGGTTCAGCATGGCTCTGCCTCTGTGGCATTGTTCCCTGCCCTAGGTAGTATTTTTCACATGTGTGATACATTTGTCCACTGGACAGGGATACACCAGTTTGCTTGTGCATACTCACACTGGCCAGTGCCTGTGTGGCTATTCACAGCAATCTGTTGATGTTTGTTTGTGAGCAATATGTTTTGGCAGCCCTACAAGGTGATGTCGTCTTAATGAAGCTAGTTTTCAAGCACAGTTATTGTAACCCTGAATAAGAGGTGTCACTTCTTGATCGGTATCAGTCACATTGACTCAGGTATGGGTGGGTGTGTGCGGGAGGGGCGCACGTGTTCAACCCTGATGTTTCATTGCCAGTTCTGACTTGTGTGTGATGATTCTCAGTACAGAAAGTCATTGTGCAGTGCCCCCCTGATGTTGTCCAGTGCTTAATGTTCGTGCTTCATAGTCTGTGTCAGTTTTTGACAATCATGTATCCTGCTTGTACATTTTTGGCACCTGTGTGTGGTTCAGATGCTACACAGTTGTGACTTTGCGTGCTGACATCTGTGGTACATTCTGGCTTGCCATGAGGTGGAACCCACAGTACAGCTAGGCTTTTTTGCTAAACAATTGCAGGCCCATTAGCTTATGCATTGTCCTGGGTGTGGACATGTGTGCCACTCCAGATGACAGTCAGTAGGTCATATGTGTAGCCAACTGTGTGATCAGGTGACGGATAGCCATGTGACAAATGCCATTATTCAAGTTGTTACTCAGAGAAAATGTCCATAGGCACTCACTACACCTGTCAACATGTCTCAATGTTTCATATGCTTGACCTTGTTGTTTTGTTGTGAAGGACAATGATGTGCCTGCATGACAGATGTCTCCCAAGGAAGTGCACAAGACACCACCTTTACACTTTCCAGGGACACGCTGGCACATTTTAAAGTAAGGCACAGTTTGAACAAAACTTGTTTGGAGTTCATACATAGACATGTTCCCACAGTGTGGTAGCATTAGGGTTAGTCCTTGGTTGTTGCTGATACCAACTTACGAGTGTCAAGTCATCCAGACCACCGTGGTGCCATGTATATGTACTTACTGATACGCCATTTCAGCCTAACAGTGGCTGATTTGAATGAGTCTGGCAGCTCAGACAATGTCTGTGTACATGTAGTTTGGTGTGCACCTCCTTGTGTGACTTCTGCTATACAGACACATGTGGGTTGTGTTCACAGAGTGCCACATTCACACATTCTAGACATGTCCATTGTGTAAAGGGTTGTGATTCTCCAGGAGTCACAATGTATTTCTTTGGGGTGTCAAAAGTACTCACAGGTCTCGAAGTGTGGGGACACCTTCTGCTTTGGCATGTGGTATTTGGCCTTGGGTGCGACAATACTGTTTGGTTCACAGTGAACAAGAGGTGGCATGCCTTCATAGTCTTGCTGTGCTTAACTGATCCCAGACACTAGCTTCTCATGATCTTGTGATTTCAAGTTATTTGCTGTTGTGTCCTAATTTTCATTGTTTCCAAGTGGCATGATGGGTCCACCAACTGGGGAGTGCAGGGCTTACATATGTGGGGAATATCCTAGATGTTACTCATGATGCCTTTCCTGATATGCACTGTTGCCTATTTAGTTTGGACTCATGTGTCAGATGTATACAGGTGACTGATTTCTTCCTATCTCTTCACCTTGCTCACAGCATCATCAGAGGACACCGAGGGAGATACCGGCACGGACTTGGAGGAGGGATCGAGCAGTGGTGCCACCACTGGTGAGGAGTCGGTGGAATCTAGTGGCACGGAGGGCGAGGGGAGTGAGGCGGAGGACCTGCCCAGTACCAACACTGACTACGAGGCAGACGGGTCCGAGGCTGAGCTCCCAGAGGGGGCGGAGGCTGCTCCCACAGCTGAAAGCAGCAGTACATCTCTCGCCGCCCCCTCCATTCCCATCACCGCCCTCCCACTTGCTCTGGTCCTTTCTGTCCGTGCTAGGCCACACCGTGTCTCCTTCGTGCCAGGCACCGCACCCCCTGCCCCTGTCCCCCCTGCTGCCCTCACTGCCGAGTCTGTGGACATTCAGCAGCAGTTGCAAGTTGGGCAGACATCGATCCTGACTGTCCTCCATGGCCACACCAGACTGCTGACCCAGATGGTGTCGTACATGGAGGGCATGTCATCAGCGATGTCTGACTAACGGATGTTGCTGAGGTCCCTGGACTCGTCACTGACGGCAGTAGTGAGTCACCTGCAGCGCTGCCTCCCCCCCTACCCCTGCCCCATCCACAAGTCCCACACCCATGCCTGTCCCAAGCACATCAAGACATCCACACACACGCACCCCACCAGACACAAGCAGCACACCACAATGTAAGGGCAAGTGCACACCTCCTGACACGCACACTCAGTGGGAAGCAGGCACACCCACTGGGTCTGGGGCACACAGGCAGGCACGCAGCCACAGTCCTCGTCCACATGACTCACTCCCCAGTCCCTCCGATGTCACTCCCCTTGGCTCCCCTGCCCCAGATTCGGAGAAGGAGGCCTACTTTGCTGGGCTGGGCCTCAGCCCCACTAGTTCACCTGGCCGGAAACGGTCAAGGCACTCCACGGGTAGGGGAGTTAAGTCCCCCAGCCTGTCCACCACCTCCTCCAGTAGCGCTGCAACCCATCCCTACGACCGCCCCCTCCTTGGGGCCTGTAGTTTCTCCGGGTGCAGGGGAGACGCTTGAAGAACTGACAGAAGAGTGCAGCGCTGAGCTCACCTCCACCTTTGGCGCTGCCCCACCCCCTGTGGTGGAGTCGTCCGTCCCTGCACCCACCACACCTACCCTTCCCCCTCCTGTCCCTGCTGTGCCTGGTCCTTCCCCACATGATGCCCCCCCCCAGTCGCTGAACCAGAGGTTTAGTATGTGCAGGCAAGCTAGGGGAGACGCGTGGCCATGTGTCCCCCCCAAGGACTTCAGATCTGGACTGGCCATTGGCCTTTGTACATAGTGTTCTTTACTACATCTTATTATTTCATGCTGAATAAAGCATTTTGTTTTCCATTTTGAAAAGTCTTGCATTTCATTTATTGATGTTGATGCTGAGGCTCCAGGAGTTGGGGTTGTGGGAATGTGTTATGTTTCATGGACATGTTATAGTCAGCATCTCATGGGGTGGAACCTGGTATCTGCGTGCCCTCACAAGGTCTCTGCAAAGAATCTTTGGTCGTGTCTGCTCTTTGTGTTTGGAGACATTGTCCCTAGGAGTGTTCCTTCCTCTGTGGCACCTGACATCTCCCCTGCAGAGGGTTGAACAATTGTTGTGTTGCCCTGTGTCTACATTTCCTTTGTTGGTGATGGATCCCTTCAACTCTGGCCATGCCTGCTCAGCAATGTCTCCGGCTGCATCGTCTGTGCCATCCTTGGGACTCGCTGTACTTGTGTATAGAGTACTTTGCCATGCCTTCATGGAGAAATTGTCCCTTTTCCGCACAATGCATGTGTGTAATCCCATCCTAGTACACATATGGTACTTGTTCTGCTGGGTATTTGAACACCTGACTCACAATTGTGGCCATTGTATCTGTGGGAACTCCACCCTATTCCTTCCATGACAGACAACATCTTGGTGGCTGGCCCAGCACCTGAACATTCCTATCAGTCCTGGGATGTGCGTGACAGTGTGTGTTCTCTTTGGCTCTCTTAGTTTATTAGGCAGTGACATGACTATACAGTCTTGTGGCATGATCTCAGTGTGTGTATTGTGCTGCATCTGCCAGGGGTGGGTATGCATGTGGTATTTGTCCTCACACCCACACGTGGTGTGCCATGCAGTGGAGGAAAGACATCCATCCTCCTGGGAGTGGGACACTGCTGTCAGTGATGTGTTGTTATGGCACTATCATCACTGTCCAAAGTTAGGGATGCGTACATACACCCATGGAGTTGTGGTCATCTGATAATGATGTACACCCCCCCATGTCTCTGTCCACTGCTGGGAGTCCTCTGCACCCACTCATATATGTCTGTCCACTGCTGGGAGTCCTCTGCACCCACCCCCATGTCTCTGTCCACTGCTGGGAGTCCTCTGCACCCACCCCCATGTCTGTGTCCACTGCTGGTATTCCTCTGCACCCACCCCTATGTCTCTGTCCACTGCTGGCAGTCCTCTGCACCCACCCCCATGTCTCTGTCCACTGCTGGGAGTCCTCTGCACCCACCCCCATGTCTGTGTCCACTGCTGGAGTTGATATGCACCCACCCCCATGTCTCTGTCCACTGCTGGTATTACTCTGCACCCACCACCATGTCTGTGTACACTGCTGGTATTCCTCTGCACCCACCCCCATGTCTCTGTCCACTGCTGGGAGTCCTCTGCACCCACCCCCATGTCGCTGTCCACTGCTGGGAGTCCTCTGCACCCACCCCCATGTCTGTGTCCACTGCTGGTATTCCTCTGCACCCACCCCCATGTCTCTGTCCACTGCTGGGAGTCCTCTGCACCCACCCCCTTGTCTCTGTCCACTGCTAGGAGTCCTCTGCACCCACCCCCATGTCTCTGTCCACTGCTGGGAGTCCTCTGCACCCACCCCCATGTCTCTGTCCACTGCTGGAGTTGATATGCACCCACCCCATGTCTTTGTCCACTGCTGGGAGTCATCTGCACCCACCCCCATGTCTCTGTCCACTGCTGGAGTTGATATGCACCCACACCCATGTCTCTGTCCACTGCTGGGAGTCCTCTGCACCCACCCCCATGTCTGTGTCCACTGCTGGTATTCCTCTGCACCCACCCCCATGTCTGTGTCCACTGCTGATATTCCTCTGCACCCACCCCCATGTCTCTGTCCACTGCTGGGAGTGATAGGCACCCACCCCTCACATGTCCCTGTCCACTGCTGGGATTCCTCTGCACCCACCCCCATGTCTGTGTCCACTGCTGGTATTCCACTGCACCCACCCCCATGTCTCTGTCCACTGCTGGGAGTGATGGGCACCCACCCCTCACATGTCCCTGTCCACTGCTGAGATTCCTCTGCACCCACCCCCATGTCTGTGTCCACTGCTGGTATTCTTCGGCACCCACCCCATGTCTCTGTCCACTGCTGGGAGTGATGGGCACCCACCCCTCACATGTCCCTGTCCACTGCTGGGATTCCTCTTCACCCACCCACATGTCTGTGTCCACTGCTGGTATTCCTCTGCACCCACCCCCATGTCTCTGTCCACTGCTGGGAGTCCTCTGCACCCACCCCCATGTCGCTGTCCACTGCTGGGAGTCCTCTGCACCCACCCCCATGTCTGTGTCCACTGCTGGAGTTGATATGCATCCACCCCCATGTCTGTGTCCACTGCTGGGAGTCCTCTGCACCCACCCCCATGTCTCTGTCACTGCTGGAGATGATATGCACCCACCCCCATGTCTCTGTCCACTGCTGGGAGTCCTCTGCACCCACCCCCATGTCTGTGTCCGCTGCTGGCATTATTCTGTACCCACCCCCATGTCTGTGTCCACTGCTGGTATTCCTCTGCACCCACCCCCATGTCTCTGTCCACTGCTGGGAGTCCTCTGCACCCACCCCCATGTCGCTGTCCACTGCTGGGAGTCCTCTGCACCCACCCCCATGTCTGTCTCCACTGCTGGAGTTGATTTGCACCCACCCCCATGTCTGTGTACACTGCTGGGAGTCCTCTGCACCTACCCCCATGTCTCTGTCACTGCTGGAGATGATATGTACCCACCCCCATGTCTCTGTCCACTGCTGGGAGTCCTCTGCACCCACCCCCATGTCTGTGTCCACTGCTGGCTTTATTCTGTACCCACCCCCATGTCTCTGTCCACTGCTGGTATTCCTCTGCACCCACCCCCATGTCTGTGTCCACTGCTGGTATTCCTCTGCACCCACCCCCATGTCTCTGTCCACCGCTGGGAGTGATGTGCACCCACCCCTCACATGTCCCTGTCCACTGGTGGGATTCCTCTGCACCCACCCCCATGTCTGTGTCCACTGCTGGTATTCCTCTGCACCCACCCCCATGTCTCTGTCCACTGCTGGGAGGGATGGGCACCCACCCCTCACTGTCCCTGTTCACTGCTGGGATTCCTCAGCACCCACCCCCATGTCTGTGTCCACTGCTGGTATTCCTCTGCACCCACCCCCATGTATCTGTCCACTGCTGGGAGTGATGGGCACCCACCCCTCACATGTCCCTGTCCACTGCTGGGATTCCTGTGCACCCACCCCCATGTCTGTGTCCACTGCTGGTATTCCTCTGCACCCACCCCATGTCTCTGTCCACTGCTGGGAGTCCTCTGCACACACCCCCATGTCCCTGTCCACTGCTGGTATTCCTCTGCACCCACCCACCCACCCACTTGGGCCCTTGCTGTGGTACACTGCTGTCCTGGGCATACACCACCCCCAATTTACAGCTGATGTGCTGCACCAAGCCATACACCTACATCCGTGGCGTGTGTACGCCTTGTATCCATCATGTAATGGGGCTGTAGGGGTACGGGTGGTACGGCCCGTACCCACGCTCTGGGGGCGTGGGTACGGGCCGTACCACCATTGTGGCGGTGCCGGAGGGGTACGCGTGGTACGGCCCGTTCCCATGCTCTGGGGGCGTGGGTACGGGTCGTACCACCATTGTGGCAGTGACGTAGGGGTACGCGTGTATGGACCGTATCCACACTCTGGGGGCGTGGTACGGCCCGTACCCAAGCCCCCCAGAGCGTGGGTACGGTCCGTACCACCATTGTGGCGGTGACGTAGGGGTACACGTGGTACGGCCCGTACTCATGCTCTGGGGGGCGTGGGTATGGGCCGTACCACCATTGTGGCGGTGACGTAGGGGTACACGTGGTTCGGCCCGTACCGACGCCCCCCAGAGTGTGGGTCCGGGCCGTACCACCATTGTGGCGGTAACGTAGGGGTACGCGTGTACGGACCGTATACACACTCTGGGGGCGTGGGTACGGTCCGTACACGCGTACCCCTACATCACCACTGCAATGGTGGTACGGACCGTACCCACGCTCTGAGGGGCGTGGGTACGTCCCGTACCACCATTGTGGTGGTGACGGGTACGCGTCCACGTCCACTTCCGTTGTGGCGGGACATGGGATTGGTGGACACGCCCCCCGAAGTGACCAGACCATGGAGGTAATTAAGGTGCAGGATATATTTGTTTTTTGTGGGGTGTGGGTTATGTTTCCTGCCCCTTGTACCCCCCCTTTGCCCCTGGGGGTTGTTCTGACCTTCTGCGGCATCTGCGTCGGTTTCTGAACACGAGGTCGTAGGCTATGAGGGCCGGGATGACGCGTAGGTCGGGGTCCTTCGCTGTCCGTCGCGTACCGGTGCTCCTTCTTCGCGTCGTCCTCAATTTCCCGGCAGTTTTTGGCTCCTGTAAAAAATGCTACATGCGGAGTGACGTAGGCACGAATCGCTGGTCCGTAAAACGCTGCCTGACTCCGTCCAGACGTCGCGTATGCGCCGTCCAGATTCAGATTTGTATGTATTTTTTTGCCGGTCGGTCTTTTGTACAACTCGTACGGAAATGGTATTTCTGTGCAAATCGTACTTGCGAGTTTGTAAGGTGTTTTTCCCGGGTACGAATCGTATGGAGAAAACGCTCCTTACGACCATTTGTACCCGGGTTTTACAGGATCGGAATCTGCACTATAATATTAATTACACAATTACCAACATTATTTACAAATTAATTGATTAAAATTAATTAACAACCAAGGGGCCGATTCCAATCCTGGAAAAATGCTGTACGAATCGTTGTACGGAGCGTTTTCTCCGTACGACTTGTACCCGGTAAACTTTCCGTACAACCTAGGAAGTACGATTCGTACAGAAAGCCTATTTCCGTACGTTTCGTACAAAAGACCGTACGGGTAAAAAACAAACTACAAATCAGATCCGGAACAGCCTGTATGCGATGTCCGTACGTATTTTAGCAACGGTTTCCTGCCCAGCAAGTACGATACGCCCCTACGGCACTCCGTACGGCTCTTTTCTTATGGGAGCCAAAAACAGCCGTAAAAGCTGAGTCCCCAGGGGTACGAGTCATACAGGCATACAACCCCGTGCATTGAGTATGTACGGTGCGGACCCCAGTGTGCTGGTACTGTGCGTACCCCAAGTGCGCATGTACTGTGCGTACCCCCAGTATCGCGTATGTACTGTGCGTACCCCCAACATCGCGTATGTACGGTGCGTACATACACGATGATGGGGGTACACACAGTACATGCGCACTGGGGGTATGCACCGTACATGCGCACTGGGGGTACGCACCGTACATACGCGATGTTGGGGGTACACACAGTACATGCGCACTGGGGGTACGCACCGTACATACGCGATGTTGTTGTAAGGTGCGTACATATGCATGGGGGGGCCTGTACGACTCGTACCCCTGTACGACTCGCACCCCGGGAACAACTTTTCCCAGGATACGAGTCATACAAAGTTCGCTTTGTAGCGGGTAAAGGCATTCCCCGTGTACGGGACGTTTTCCGTATGAATCGTACATCGGAAAGCCGGTCTGGATCGTACTAGTACGGTCGGACTGCATTTTTACGATTCGTATGGAAAAGTGTGCGGGTCCGTCTCGTACAACTTTTCCCGATCCAATTCGTACGGATCGGGCCGATCCGTATATATTTTTCATATACAAATCGTACTTCACGGGTCGGACGGGACTTGTACGATTCGTACGGAAAAAATTACGGATACGAGTCGTCCTAAAAAAAAAAATACAGGATCGGAATCGACCCCCAAATATTTATTCATAAATTAAAAATACATTTCTTCCCACCATTTACACCTACAAACACCACAACACACACTTAAAATTAATTACACAATGACCATAATTAATGACCAATTAATTAATTAAAATTAATTACCAACCAATTATTAATTAATTAATAATACATTAATTTACACATTTAACATCTCAATTAAACAAATATTCATTAAAAAAATTAATCAATAAACTAAATATAATTAACTTACTAATTCTTGCTGTTGATATTCCTGACCCATGAAATTAATGACTCGATATTTATGCACCGTCATCTCACCTGACCCGAAGACGAGGAATAATTGCAAAGGCACCCCTATTGACCACACAGCACTGGAGCATACTTGAGCATCTTCATCTCCTGTATCCTCAGCATCAGGACCACTCCATTGATGTCTATGGTGCTCAAACTGTAAAGTGTGAAAGTGACCTAGAAAACACCCTGGTGCCTGGTAACTGTCCAATTATATCCCAATGCCCCCCCCCCCAGACCATCCCCCTATCAGATTTGGTCACCCAAGCCAGTCTGGAGTACTCAAACTAACTTTTACAAACTTTGTTTTAGTTTTAAAATTTATGGCTCCCGCTTCCAGTAGTGACTCAGTGGGGGTCCCCAGATTCCAACAATGATTCAGTGGATGTCCCCGGGTTCAAGTAATATTTAAGTGGGGGTCCACAGAAGTCAAAAGGTTAAGTACTACTGTTTTACACCAGGTCCTTTGTTCAAGCATTGCTGCTCGAAGCCATATCTACCCAGTGTTGAGTTTTAGGTTACGCAAACAAACCTGACTGGACCCATGTCTGTTTTGCTAAGTATATTACATGGTAAGGCTGCACAGCCATACCATATAATGTACCCAAATCCTCACTCTTTATTAAACATGTCTAAGAGGTGATTCAACAGTGCACTGGGGTGACTTTTATGTACTTTAACCAGTAGACCTTTAGGGTAAAGGTCTTTCGAGACAGCAATGTTTTAATGGTTCCACTATCTCCTTTACTGTTACCCCTATGTCTAAAATAGCCATGTCCATATTACTGATACACAGCAATGTCATATCTGCCAGGATTTTCTGTGTTACTAGTTCAGAGCAGATGCTGCTAGAGGTATACAGGGCCTGGTAATGCTCAGTACATACTTCAGTGATTTTTCTCACTCCCTATAACTCTGTCACTTCTCCTTCCCCCAATCTCACTTACCATCTGGTTTCTTCCTAACGTATTGCCAATGCCATATAACCTCCTCTGGGTTGTTAGGGAGTAATTGTGGGCCGCATTTCTGTCAACACCCCATAATCCTGCCGCTTGAGGTCCAACTGTAGGCTCATCCCTTCTTTTGTTTAATTTTTTTATTTATTTACTTATATAGCGCCTGAATCACCCCCGTAGGGGTATCTCCGTGCTTGCGGACGAGTAGGAAAATGCTAATACTGTATGAGACGTCTTAAAATAGAAATGTTTTCAAGGACTTTCTAAAATGGAAATAGTCCGTACACTGCCTCAGTGTTGGCGGGAGTGAATTCCAATTACGTGGAGCATGGTAGGAAAAAGCCTTCCCCCCGGTCCTGGCCTTGTTAATATGCCGGACTTTAAGAAGGGATTTAGAGCTGGATCGCAGGTCTCTAAGGGGAATGTATTGACTAAGCTTCTCTGCCAAATATGTTGGCCCGTTGATGTATGCTGCCTTATGGGTGGTACAGCAAATCTTAAATTGTATTCGCTTGCGCACCGGGAGCCAGTGCAGCTTCGCAGTAGCGGATTCGACGGAGATCTATAGGGGGCGTTCAGTACCAGACGCGCTGCTGTATTTTGCAACACCTGCAAGCGATACAACACGGCCTCATTGGCCGATATCAGTAAAGCATTGCAATAGTCAAATCGACTTATGACTAGTGACTGGTCAGAAGACTTAATACATGAAAGCATGAGCTTACCGTTTGAGACACCTGCTCCTTCATGTTTAAACTCTGCTCAGTGTGCACCCCAAGATTCTTTACTGATGCCTTCGAGGTGGGGGGGGGGGCCAACTCCCTTGGCCACCATTCTGGTGTCCACAGTAAGGTGGCTTCTCCAAAGAACATAATCTCTGTTTTCCCGGCATTTAATTGAAGATAGTTGGCACTCATCCACTGAGATATTGCTAGCATGCCGGTAGAGAAGTTGGTCCGGGCTGTTGTAGAGTGTTTATCAAAGGAGAAGGTAAGCTGGGTGTCATCCGCATAGGATATTGGAACAAATCCATATGTCCTCATAAGGTTGGCCAAGGGAGCTATATAGATGTTGAATAAGGTAGGGCTTAAACAAGATCCCTTCAAGACTCCCTTGGACAACTTCCTGGACTTGGACATATAGGGACCCAAGCTAACTGTCTGGGAGCGATCAGAGAGGAAGCTGGTCATCCACTGCAATGCCTTTCCTTTTAGCCCGGATTCCTCTAATCTTCTGAGCAGAATTTGATGGTTGATGGTGTCGAATGCCGCCGAGAGATCTAATAGCACCAGTAGGGTGGATTGTCCTCTATCTAGTGCTAGCCTAATATTGTCCGTGACTGCCACTAGGGCTGTCTCCGTACTATATTTCAGCCTGAAGCCTGATTGTGACACATCCAGGCAATCTGATGCTTTGACATAAGCTGATAAATGCTTGTTGATATGTTTTTCCAGCATTTTGCTCAGGAGCGGTAGGAGAGATATAGGTCGCAGGTTAGATAGATCTTTCATAGAGGCCTTGGTGTTTTTACGTAGTGGAATGACCTGTGCTGCCTTACATTCTGAAGGTAAATGACCTTCCTGGGCCTGTTGTGTACATTGCTATTTTAGCTCTATTTGCTCCTTTACCATTGAATCTCTTCCCATCTCTGTTTTTGCTAGGCAGAGCAACTGCGGCCCATGCAGGTGAGAGAAGTGGGGGTGGGTGGGGGATTTCGACAGACGGTAACAAGGGAAAATGCATTATTTATTTAATTTTCCCTCATGGTCGGCTGTCGAATACCTCCCCCAACCAGGCCTCACCGCTCTTACTTGCACTGGCCACGGCTGAGGCTAAGGTCAGAGACAACATCTGACTTCTTAGTGCTCTTTTGTATATCTCCTACAGAATGATCCCAGAATCTACAATGTTCTAATTATCAGGAACATGGATGTCTGTTGTTTGGCACAATGCCTCTATTACCTCTCTTTCTATCAACAACCACATCAACTCCATCCTTCGATCACCCACCTCCTCCAGAAGCGGTGAATGGCCAGAAGCACCCGTAACCAGGGATCTAGAATTTGAGAATCAATGTACATGTAATTCTTGAGTGAACAAATAATCAAACCTCAAATAAGAGTTGTGGGCTCCAGAGTAAAAGGAAACTTCAAAGCCATTATATATGCCCCCTTTATGAATCCACCACTGCACAGGCCTCTGCAAATTCTATAAGGTGTGAACCTTCACTACTTCTGCTCTTGTGCTGTCTATCAACTTCCTCATCCATTGTATGATTAAAATCCCCATATATTATCAATACCTCATCTGTCAGCTGACGAATAAGTACCTCCATTTAGTCCAGCCTCAAAACCTGTAGATAAATCGAAAAAAGTGTTAGAGTCACTCGACCCCCATTCTCAACCATCATTACATATTGGCCCTTGGGGGGTCACTCGTCACTCTTTGGCTTGAATATGGCAACTCCTCAGGAACCAACATGCACCACCAGCCAACACCCTCCTCTATTGAGCATTCAACAGTTATCTCTTTTCCTGACATTTTTAACACCTCTTTGTCAAACCGTGATGCGCCAACCTTCAGATATTATTGCCATCTCATTTGCATTCCTCAATGTCACAAACAAAACAGTTTTGATGAATCACGCACACCAATTTGATCGGTTGATCAGTGTTGATCGGTTAGTTGATATCGTGGGCATGCTTGGAGGTATCGCCCACTAAACCAAGGCGTAGAAAAATCACTAAAATTGCACTGCCCTTTGCGGGAAATGTCCCTCCTTATGTGCAGCCAATAATCCACAATTCTTTGCAGCTCATAAAGTAAGTCTAATCAAAATTACAAAAAGTTCAAATCAAAGATTTATTTGTGGAAGTTATCCGATGACTTGTACTCATTTTATTCATGAGGAAGTCAAGTAATTTGAAATATCCATTAGAGGGTTATACTGTGATACAAACATCTAGATGAAAACCCCAATGCATTTCGTGTAGATCAACTACCCTTCGTGAGGGAGAGTATTCCTTGATGTTATGGATATGAGTCCATAAAGATCTCCCGCAGTTAATCCAAACAAAACAGTGCATTATACAACACAGAAACCCCCCTGTCCACCCCTAATCTCCCACCCGCCACCCCACCTTCAAGTGCTGCAGGAACAAAACTACCCACCACCCCAATTTGCCGGTGGTCTATCTACCCAACTTAATCAAACAAGCCTTAACTAGATGTGTTAGTCAAAACAGAAGTCAATTGTGCTAATTAAGGCATTATCCCCTTCCTTCAGTAACTGGGACATCTCATACACACCATACATTTGTTTTCTCAAATAATCCTACTGGACATGTGCCCATCCTATCCCCTCTGCCCTTATTTTACCTATTATCGTTCTCTTCGTCATTTCCCACAGCTGGAGTTAGCAGGCCCCAACAGCCAAAGAGATATGTCTTCCCCCAACTCACAGGCAAGTCTCATTATGACACATCTACTTTAGTTTGCCATGTTCCTATCATCAGCAGCACCAGATTTTCCAAACAGTGGGCCATATTCAAAAGGAACTATTGCCGACTTAACGGCACTTTATCGCAGCCAAAGTTGCGATAAAGGTATCGCCCCAATCACAAGCTGGTGTTAACAGCCCACAGCACCATTTTACCCACGATAGCAGCCGCAAAAAACATCGCCACGGATGACCCCACCAAATATTGCTAATGAGATGCAGAGTAGGTGTTCCCGTGCCAAAAGCCACGACAACACCACTCCACAACATTCACAACGAAAAGCCAGAACTGCGATAAAAACACAAAACAGGCGATAAGGCACGTTAGCAGCAGGAAAATAACACCTGCTCTGACCTGGTGCTAAGTCGGACAACAGCCTGCACCACAAAAGGGAGCACAGCCCACAGCCACATCGGAAGGGCAGCAGATGCAATGGAGCAACTGGCTATGCGGCCCGGACGCCCAAGAGGGCCACAACTTCCACCGCCACCACCCCAGGACTCCATACAGCAACCGGAACCCCTCCCAGACCACCACCTAGGCAGTGCTGACAAAGACAGCGGACCCCAGGAAACACAACAGCCTCACAGACCCAACACCTGACAATGTAATTTCCCAATACAAGCTCAAAAGGACAACCATCGCACACACCATGACCAACAACGCCCAACAGACCGACGGCACCAACACAGCGGACAACCAACATCCAAACCCACACAAAGTTGCTGGCTGTGCTGCACTTTTTGGCCCCTGGTAACCCCAACCAACACCTGCCACAGTTGGAAGTCAGAGGAGTCAAAAAGCCAGCCACATCCCAGTCCCTCACACCTGTCCTGGACATCACCATCAGCCTGATACCCCAGTCCCCATACATCCAACATAATGCGTAGGATCCGCTGGAGAACAAGCAAGGACCATACACCATAGCCGGATGCACTTAAGTGTTGGGGGCAATCCACAGCACACATGTCCTACCTGTGCCCCCTGGTGACACAGAACACAATCACTGTAACAGAAAGCACATGTCTCACATCAATGTGCAGGCAACAACCAAACACCGTTGAGGTTCTGGACTTTTAAGAGTCCAGAGGTGTCAGGGAAACAACACCCGAAGACCCCTGAGTTCCTTCCTGTCTCGGTGCACAAATAAACAGAGACGCGGGTTTCTCGATGGTGGCGTCAGAGACCAAGATTTATTCACTGCAGGGACACAGAAGTCATAGGAACCACACAGAGGCAGAATCTACGAGACTGTTCAAATTGCATTAAGTGGGTTGTTCCTTAAATACACGAAATATGTCTTTAGGCAACATTACACGAATATTTCTCATGCCCAACCCGGTATCCCAAACAAACAATAAATAGACCTCAAACAATAATTAGTCGTAGGTTTTCGGTATTCGATCAGGTCCCCTTGTCAGTTTTCCATTCTTTGCCCGATCCTCCCCATCATAAAAATCGTAACCTCCCCATTGTAAAAGCCCAGAAGGAGAGGAGCAGAGCCAGGTGCAAAGGATTGAAAAGTAGGATAAGAGGTGTTTATGGATCATAAACGGGCATGGCTACCGTCTTCGGCCTCTCAGTCAGGACAATGGACACGAGAACCAGTATAGCAGGACTGGCCTCAGGCAAGGGAGGCAGCTTGATTCTGCCTAGTCATGCAGCGTCAGCCTTTCTCGGGGCTCGAGCTTACGTGTCCTTAACAAGGTGATTCTGCCGGGGTCATCGCCCGTCCATTGACTGTGTGAGGGCAAGAAACAAAATGGATGCCGTAACTAAAATGGATGCCATGACTTAACAACAGAATACCCTATTTCTCAGTGAATTCATGCTAGTTGCGCAGCGAAAACACTGTCATGCATATAATGGATCATTTACGGTTCATTGGTACCAAAATCGTGTCAGTACTACGATATCGAATACACGGGTTCGGATCGCTACAGAACCTCAGACTGTCCTTTTGCCCTTACATAGGCAATAACTTACTCTATGTCAGAGTCCATTTCTATGTTCATCAGGTCACTGATATGTTGCTGAAGCATTACTCTATCTCTAAAAACAGGTGGTCTTCTTACGCATGTCGAAACACAAAGGCTACATAAGGCAGTACCACACTGAACAATGAGACAGCACGAAAATAAAAATACCAACGCAACACCAGTGACTATCAGAACCTTCCATCCCCACGCAGATAACAGACTCCAGAACCATCCCATTAATGACCAGTCACCTTCCTCTACATGAATAGAGTCAGAGATTTTGTGTAACTTAGAGATGGCCTTGTATACCGTTGGCGCATTATCTGGGATGAAAACACAGCAACTCGATTGTATCATCTTACATACCCCACCTCGATCTGCAAGTAACACATCAAGGACCATACGGTTCTGTAATGTCATGAGGCGATCCGCTTGAAGCTCAGCTGTCAGGTTACTAAGGGCACCCGTAGTTTCGGTAATAGTGGATTCAACTACCCGTGTTAGTTGACGTAAGTTTCTACTGTTGGCCATAGGACCCCAGAATGGAAGGAAACCTTTGAAGAAGTCTCCTGCTTCTTGGCCAGCAGTATCTTCTTTACTGAAAACACCTCTCACAACTCTAGTTTTGTGATAGTCCGGTGCAGCAGTGTATGTCGGAGGTAACAGTTGAGCGATATAACATGAGCCTGAGAAGTCAGCAGGCAGCCATGTGTATGCTCTGTCTTTGCAAACAAAATTGGTGCCCTTAGCAGCTAAAAATGCAGGGGAAGACTGTGACGGGAAAATGTATGTTTCGATACAGTCACTCTTCCCTAGTCGAGCTTTTGGATTCCTCCCATTTCCTTGCAAACAGACCTGACCTTGGTGGGGTACGACCCAGATCGGAGTCGAGCTTTTACGTTTGTTCTCACCCAAAGTAATGCCATATTCCGTCACATTCCAACCCATGTAAACTCGCAATTCATCCTTGGGAATGAACGGAGTGTTATTGACGTCTCTAACCATGTCAGTGATTCCTTTTACAAAGGCTCTATTAGCGGAGTTATACCTAGTGGAACGCGGGGGTCGTGGAGGATAGGTCTCTAGGGCATAAGCGAACATGGTCTGAAATGCCCAGAATGATCCATTATAACTAAAGGGCAGAACCAGATAAGGGATGCCCTTGTCCATGGTATGTGGTATTAAGCCACACACCCAGCAGTTCGTTGTGTTAACCACTAGTTGATGTTGGTGCAAGAGCTGAATGAAAGTGTTATTTATAAACTCGGAGCGTCGAGCTTGCTCGTGGGCAGGAAAAGGATGGAAAGAATGAAGAGAAACAACAGTCGGAGAAACGGGAACATGGGGAGATACTGTAGATGTAACAGGTGTAAAGATCAACTGAATACCAAAAATAATTCCGCCTACCAAAGTTATTAAAACAATCAGAAGTGTCAGAGCACATTGCATTAGAAAACATTTGCTATACAATATGTCATATAGTTTTGTCTTGTGCACATTTATGACGTTAACCCGTCGCAGTTCAGGAAGCTCCATCTTCTACAACCGTTCGCAACGGATGGTTTGTACCTGTTAAAAATTGCCTCTGTCTACCCTGGGAGTTCCCAAAGTAAACAGAAGAAACCGACCTTGTGTCTGGTTCCCTGCAAATTAAAATAAGGCACACGTTACGACCCTACGGTAACCCAGACCGCAAGGTGAGAGAACAACAAAAACAAAAAGATAAAAATTTAGAGCAAACTTCCTGACTGAATGAAATGCGATAAGATCAAAACAGTTTTCAAACAGAAAGGTAATTATGCAATGTCATTAGTTCATAGCATGAGAACGTAGATTATATCTGTACTTCCCGGGTCTTGTCTGATCTTGAAATAGCTGGTCTACAGGTGCAGAAATGTTCGACTCCACAGGTGACAATTGTTCACTTTGTACAATACTCTGTCCAGGGTTCAAAGGAGCGGTTCCTGCTGAGGTGTCAGAGTTCTGCGTTTCAGTTCGTGGGTCCGTTATGTACTCTGCATCACTGAAAGGGATGAGCCTAGGAACAGGTTCTGTCTCGGATACACCAAATCCCTGTCTAACCCAGTTGTCATAGGGGAGTGGGAGAGGGACACGCTTCGTATGGCTAGCGTGCACCCAATTCTTCCTTCCAGCTAGGCGTACAGCAGTTCTCGTTGTTAGGAGCACTTGGAACGGACCCACGAATCTTGGCTGGAGGTTCCGGGTTCGCTCAAAATTCCACACCACCACTTGATCACCGGGTTTCAACGTGTGGCCTGGACTCTCTGGCAGTTTAGGCAAGGATTCGAATACCTGTTGATGAATAAGGCTTAGTTTAGCAGTCAGGTCATAAAGATAATCAATCAACATTGGATATTCGATCTGTTTGAATTCTTTTGGCCTAGGGACTCCCCAAACATTAGCAGGACGACCGAACACAATCTCATATGGGCTAAGCCCTACTCGAGAGTGTACAGTCGCTCTGGTGGACAGTAGAGCTAAAGGCAGTGCATCTGGCCAAGATAGACCAGTGGAAGCTTGAATTTTAGCAAGTTTCAGCTTCAGGGTACCATTGTACCCTTCAACCAAACCTGCTGACTGTGGGTGATTCGCACTGTGGAATTTCTGGGTGATACCCAGACCCGCACACACACTCTTCATAACTTTCCCTACAAACTCACTTCCATTGTCCGACCAAACAATCCGTGGCATACCATACCTGGGGAAGTACTCTTTGAGGAGGATTTTGGCAGTGGACATAGCAGTGTTATCCTTTAATGGATATGCCTCAATCCATCTTGAAAAGGCACAGACTACCACTAGGACATATTTAAGATTGTTACACCTGTCCATGTGGATAAAATCCAACTGAATCACTTCAAAGGGACAAGAAGGGGTAGCAAAATGACCAGTTGGGGTTGGGGTTCCCTTGCCAGGATTATGCATCAGGCATATCATGCAGTTTTTCACCACTCTTTCCGCACACTTAGTAATTCCATCATTCTTCCATACTGGAGCTAACAGTTTACAAATCCCTTTCGAACTGATGTGCGCTGCTCCATGCGCCATCGTGACTACTGCGAGCACATACGCATCAGGTAACATCCAACGCTGCTGTTCAGACAAATCAATCCAACATCCACTTGAATCCATTTTACCCGTTTTCTCCTTCCATTCATTCTTCTCATTTTCAGTTGCTTCATTCTGGATTGCCTTCACACTTTCAATCGTATTCTCACACATCCCTGATTCAGCAATCCATCTTGCAGACGTTGCAACGTACATTCGGCTCGTCATGTTCTTGGCCGTCTCTTTGGCGACCTCATCAGCGAACGCATTCCCACGGCCAACATCATCCGTAATCTTTCGATGTGCACTGCACTTCACAATCTCAACTTCATTCGGTAGGGTCAGAGATTCCAATAGATCGCTGACTAGCTGTCCATGTTGGATCTTAGTCCCATGGGACGTGAGAAAACCTCTTTCTTTCCACAGACGTCCAAAGCTATGTGCTACGCCGAAGGCGTATTGGCTATCAGTAAACACATTCACTCTCTTTCCCTCAGCTAAAACACACGCTCTTGTTAATGCAATTAATTCTGCAGCTTGGGCAGAATTCTGACTTACTCTTGCGGTCTCAACAATCATACTCAAAGTCGTAACTGCATACGCGGCCGTCACATCACCATTCTGTAGTTTAAAACATGACCCATCGACGTACAAAGTGCCATCTGGATCTGTTAACAGGGTGTCTTTTAAATCAATCCTACCTTTTGTCTCTTCTTCAGTTCTGAAACAACAGTCATGGGGCTCTGAATCACTCGACTCCTGAGTAGTCGGCAACAGCGTTGCTGGATTCAATATGTTGCATCGCTTGATCTGAATATGACTTGCCAAAAGTGTCAGCTCATAGCCTGATAGTCTAGCACTGGTGAGGTGCTGAGTTTTCGTTCGATTCATGAGTGTATCCACAGCATGTGGAACCATGACTACTAACATGTTGTTCATGACCAATCCAGCAGACTGCCGAATAGACACTGCAGCTGCTGCTGTAGCTCTCAAACAACTTGGCAATGCTCGGGCTACCGGATCTAATGTGGATGAGAAATACGCACAAGGCCGCTGTTTGTCACCAAATTGTTGCGTTAATACACTCAACGCACAACCTTCTCTTTCATGGACATATAGTGTAAACGGCTTACTGTAGTCAGGAGTACCCAACACAGGAGCTGAACACAGCGCATCACGTAAGTCGGAGAAACTCTGTTGACATTCGTCAGACCATGGCAAAGGGCTCGGAACACCTTTTCCAGTCAGGGCTACCAATGGTTTTGCCATGAGAGAAAAATGTGGGATCCATTGCCTGCAGTATGACGTAATCCCCAAAAACGCACGTACTTCTCTCTGTGTGCTTGGTACAGTCATCTGCGAAATTGCTTTGATTCTCTCTGGGGTCAACCTTCTTCCCTCCTTTGACAAAAGATGACCTAAGTAGGTCACTTCTTGGCAACAATATTGCAGTTTAGAAGGTGAAACCTTGTGATGTAAGTCTGACAAATGACGTAATAAAGAAATTGTAGCTATTTTGCAAGTTTCCTTGTCATCAGCAGCCAGTAAAAGATCATCTACATATTGGATCAGAGCAACACCAGGAGGAAGTACAAGAGCATCTAATTGACTCTTCAATGCTTGGCTGTAAATTGAAGGGCTCTCACAATAACCTTGTGGAGCGCGTTTGAATCTGAAACTGCGACCTCCTAAGGAGAAACCAAAAATGTCTCTACTTTCCTCGGCTATCGGTATGCTGAAAAATGCATTCTTCAAATCGATCACTGTAAACCATGAGGCTGAGGCAGGAATCAATGTCAATAATGCAGTGATATCTGGTACCACAGGAAACTGCGGAATCACTATTTTGTTAACTTCTCTGAGGTCAATCACAAATCTGTAGATTGGAGGTTTGGACGGGTCAGTGCGTTTTAAAATCGGCAGAACAGGACTATTGCAGACATTTCCTCTAGTTTCCTCTATCACATCTTTCTGTATTAAGTCTTTCACAATCAGCAAAAGTGCACGTTCACCTTCATTCGAAATCCGATACTGTGGGATTCGTGGGAATCTAACATTCGCTTTCAGACTTACCACATAAGGGGGAATTTCCAAGAGGCCTACATCGTTAGGACCAGTCGCCCAAAGAGTATCAGGGAGAGAACGCAGCTCCGGTGGGAGCTTATCCATCGACATATACATTGGAGAGATGACTCTTTTGCCTAATGTGAGCTGTACTCCCGAAGGAGAACAGTACAGTGTCGCATGCAGGCGTTTCAACAGATCTAAACCAAGCAGATTCTCATTACAACCTGTTGTTAGGATAAGGGGTGCTTCTAGTTCGCATGGCCCAACAGAAATTGATAAAGGACTAGAAACAGGATTGTGAACAGGGGCGCCTGAGAAACCTACTGAAGTGTTCGTCAAGCCAGACAAAGGTGCGCCAGGGAGTTTCGCATGCATAATTGAACTTTTTGCCGCACCAGTATCCAACAGAAACGGTTCGACCACGCCTGATGTAACTACTGCGACATAAGGTCCACTCTGATCAACTGGAACTGATACTACTCCCTCTCTTTGCCTGTGGCTGTCCTAGTACTCGCTTCTCTGAATCTCTTCATTATGATCATAGTAATCTTCAACATGATACTGTGGAGATCTACCCGGTTGCGCAGGTTGTACATTTCGCTGATCGAAATAATTTGATGGGCGATCGGCCTGTGGTGTCATAGTACCACGTCCTCTACCTCTAGGAGCTTGCATAAACCCAACATTTCCTCTCTGAGCTGGGACACCACTAGTCTGTGCGTGCAGTACTGGACACTCATTCTTATAGTGACCCTCCTTTTTACAATAGGCACACTGATTCCATGCTAACTGTTGTCGGGGAAATCCATAGTTAAATCTTTGGGACGTCCCTTGCTGGAATTGTGGCTGTTGCTGAAACTGGGGTCGCTGCTGTGAATCTGACTGATTCGAGCGAGGCGGATACGCCTGTTGCAATAGTACTTTAGTCTTCAAATCTTTTGTCTTCTTTTCTGACTTTTCCTTCTCTTCTTTCTCTCTATTCTCGTAATACTGAGCAGTTGCAAGTATCTGTGCTGTCGTCGACACTGCCCATGCACTTTCAGAATCCTTTAACTTGTTACTAAGCTCAGGTAGTAAATTAAACACGAACTTGTCGACAAACAACCTCTGGCCTCCCTCAGTACTCATATCTTGCCCACTGTGGTCTACGAAGGTCTCTTCAAATCTAGTGAAAAAGTCAGAGACGCTTTCGTCCTTCTTTTGCTTGCATGCTGATAGTTTATCCCAATTAACTCGTAACGCTGGCATCAGCGTTTTCATCAGATTAATTATTCTGCCAGGTAAGGCAGCAATCAGAGGTTCAGGTTTAGCACCGCCAACTTGTTGCGCATCTGCCGCTACAATAGCTGGCCAATCACCTCCTAGGGCGACTGGGTGGTTCTCTTGCCGAATCTTGGCCCATATAGGCTGTGGTACTACATTGCCAAATAGCATTTCAATGTCTGCCAAATTCATGACACACGCTTGAACTGTCTGCGTTAACTCTTTATAATAACCAGCAGGGTTTTTACGCGGGTCTGGCAGCGCTTGTTTTACTGCTAATACTTCGGCACGCTTCCAAGGGATGTGTATCCACACTCTCTGGAATTGTGCCGGAGCAGCTGCAATACCATTAGCCCCATCAGCTTGAACTGCATCACGCCATATGGGTGGAACTTCCCTCATCGGATATGGACCTTGTCTTTTCCTAGTAATCGGTGAACCATCAGGGTCCCTTGGCGCTCGAAGAGGGGAATCATCCCTATAAGCTAAAATCAGTTCTATCGCTTCCCTTACTTCTGAACCTATCACCATTCCTGCGGCGAATTTCTGCTGAACATTTATCAGATCAGAGGGGACAGAATCTAAGTCATCATCATCCCATTCCTCACGCACAAGAGAACACATCACGTCAAAAACATAACGTTGAGTTGGTTCATTCCATTGCATAAAGGTATCTAACACTCTTCGTGCATCATACTTCGCAGCTTTCGACATCCACCTAAGAGCTGTCGAATCTAACATTTCTTGTTTCTGGGGACCAGGAAGCTGGCTACGTCTCTGTATAGAGTCAGAAACGGGGGTCCCAATTAAAGATCTGTAGAGAGGAGTTAAGATATTAGTTACAGAGTCGGTTATTTTCCGACGAACGGAAAGCGGAGTCAGAATGTTCACAGGGTTCGGGAACAGGGCAGCTGGAGCAGATGAAATAGTAAGGGTGGGAGTAGCAGGTAAAGCAGTTTGCGAAACGACAGGCAAAGGCGGAACAGGCGACCCTGGAAGAGGGGGTGCCGAGGGAGCATTAACCACGGGAAGGACAGGAGCTGGAATCAAAGGAAGTGGAGCAACTATTCCAGGCTGACCAGCAGCTGGCTGTACAACAGGTAGTAACTGTGGTGCTGTAATACCCTGTGCATACGGTGGAGGTGATCTCAACAGGTAAGACAACAGGGGATCCTTTTCATGGTCCTCTATCGGCTTAGTAGGACAAGATGGCAATACAGGGTAACATTTATCAATTGCCAAATTATATTTTCTATTCGCCATCTCCATTGCTTTCTCAGTCTCGTTGACATGCAGCTGTCCAGCAGACTCCATTAAAGTCAACCCTTTTTCTTTCTGTTCTTTCTTCGTCTTCCTAATTTCTCTCTGTTTGGCTTCTTTACGCCATACGCGAAAAGAATCAAACATTGCCGGCCGGGCTTTTCTTTTAAACAACTTCATTTCTAGATTGTCTAGAATTTCGCTTTCGAAGCTACCATGCGGTGGCCAACCAAGGACACCATCTTTTCTGGTATAACGGACCCATACTTCATTATACGCAATAGGACCTACACCATGTTTACAATAGAGCTCATATGTAGGAGTTCCAATCGGAGGAACCGAACACAAATCCTCCAACCGGGAATCCCCGTTGCAACGTAACCAGGACAGGAAACAATTACTACTGTTAGTCATGACAAACCAAGACAAATTCCAACCAAAATGCGCAGAGAACTTAGGCCTATCAAAATGAACCAATACCAAAACAAAGATTATCTAAACAAGAGCAACCAATGATAATCTATCAATTAAACCAGAGCAACAAAGAACAACCAAACTGAGCGTAACCCACTTAATACTTAACTGAAATGTGGAAGACGTCACCAAGGAGAACCCGTCTACGTCTCGCCGTACTAAGGTCTGCACCTCGGGTCCAAGACAGGGCGACAGTCAGGGCAGCGGTCCTCTGTAGCCGTCTGGGAACGGGAACCCTCGTGGAAGAGATCGTCGGGCCACTTTTACGACATGCAGGGATCGATGAAGCGGGGTATCTCCCTCCGGAATCGTCACATGAAACTCCTCGAACTTTTCAGGCTTTGGACCGGTACCGGATGACGTCGCCCCGCGTTGGGCGCCAATTTGAGGTTCTGGACTTTTAAGAGTCCAGAGGTGTCAGGGAAACAACACCCGAAGACCCCTGAGTTCCTTCCTGTCTCGGTGCACAAATAAACAGAGACGCGGGTTTCTCGATGGTGGCGTCAGAGACCAAGATTTATTCACTGCAGGGACACAGAAGTCATAGGAACCACACAGAGGCAGAATCTACGAGACTGTTCAAATTGCATTAAGTGGGTTGTTCCTTAAATACACGAAATATGTCTTTAGGCAACATTACACGAATATTTCTCATGCCCAACCCGGTATCCCAAACAAACAATAAATATACCTCAAACAATAATTAGTCGTAGGTTTTCGGTATTCGATCAGGTCCCCTTGTCAGTTTTCCATTCTTTGCCCGATCCTCCCCATCATAAAAATCGTAACCTCCCCATTGTAAAAGCCCAGAAGGAGAGGAGCAGAGCCAGGTGCAAAGGATTGAAAAGTAGGATAAGAGGTGTTTATGGATCATAAACGGGCATGGCTACCGTCTTCGGCCTCTCAGTCAGGACAATGGACACGAGAACCAGTATAGCAGGACTGGCCTCAGGCAAGGGAGGCAGCTTGATTCTGCCTAGTCATGCAGCGTCAGCCTTTCTCGGGGCTCGAGCTTACGTGTCCTTAACAAGGTGATTCTGCCGGGGTCATCGCCCGTCCATTGACTATGTGAGGGCAAGAAACAAAATGGATGCCGTAACTAAAATGGATGCCATGACTTAACAACAGAATACCCTATTTCTCAGTGAATTCATGCTAGTTGCGCAGCGAAAACACTGTCATGCATATAATGGATCAGTTACGGTTCATTGGTACCAAAATCGTGTCAGTACTACGATACCGAATACACGGGTTCGGATCGCTACAGAACCTCAGAGTGGAACCTCCACCGATGTTGCCTACAAATTCCCCGCCAGTGTGCATGATACCTTCATCCTCCGACAGTCCATCAGCACCCAGCTGTACCAGAATGGCACCAAGGGAAATGCACGGTCCCTTGGCAAGTACAAAATGAACACCCCACCCACCTCAACTCCACAACTATGCAACGCACAACACTGGCATTGCACACAACACAAAATCACAACCAACATGCAAAACAACATGCCCACCCACCAGACACGACAGAACAACTCACAACGGTAACCTGGGCAAGCCGTGAACAAGAGCCATTAACGGCATGGCACCTCGGTCACACAATAGCCGAATGTGGGGAGAGGTGGCAACCAGGCATGTGGGGAGGCAAGTGACCCATGAATGGGAAAGTACACAATGCCAAGAGTGGCGGAGATGTGCTGGACAGACTGCAGCATGCGGAACACAGCCATTTCTATGGCGACATACACCGCTGGTGTATGGAGTGTAGTGGACAGTGGACGCAACCATGTCACCCCAGACAGTGGGGGAGTTCGCGGAAATGTTGCCTGTTACGACCCCCCACAAGCGTGAGAGAAGTGGGATGGCCCGGCATACAATGGAAAGTATAGTTCCCAGGCAAACATATACGACTAATGGTTCAAATTGATAAGCACAGAAGTAGTAAAACAAACAAATAATGTAGTTCACAATTTTAATTAAAAAAAGGACATAAAAAAATCACATATAGTGAAATGACAATATATAATAAAATTGAAATTTTCAATAATACAATTCAATGATATAAATTACATATAGTGGCAGAACATAAAATATCTTCACGACGCGCGTTTCGGCACAGAGTGCCTTCGTCAGGAGTAGCCACAACAAATTTATGTAGTTAACAGAAGGTGGATCAATGACATATGTATGTGGGGGCAATATCGACCAGAAATATAGTTTCTTCCTGTTCTTTATATGGTTCCTTTCTTCTCTTAATCTGCTGATAGTATCAGATGATATTCTGACAACTACTCGAATGCGGCAGAGCGTGTAGATAGTGGGCATGCAAATGAGATGATGACGGAACTTGGAGACACGCATATAATTATGCAGGATTGGTCTCACTAATCGGATAATCAAGTATCTCGATTTGAAAGTTGCTTCCGCTCGCCAAATGTTATGTGATGTGATCCATCACATAACATTTGGCGAGCGGAAGCAACTTTATACTTTATACTTTATACTTTATACTTTATACTTTATACTTACATTTATACTATCAGCAGATTAAGAGAAGAAAGGAACCATATAAAGAACAGGAAGAAACTATATTTCTGGTCGATATTGCCCCCACATACATATGTCATTGATCCACCTTCTGTTAACTACATAAATTTGTTGTGGCTACTCCTGACGAAGGCACTCTGTGCCGAAACGCGCGTCGTGAAGATATTTTATGTTCTGCCACTATATGTAATTTATATCATTGAATTGTATTATTGAAAATTTCAATTTTATTATATATTGTCATTTCACTATATGTGATTTTTTTATGTCCTTTTTTTAATTAAAATTGTGAACTACATTATTTGTTTGTTTTACTACTTCTGTGCTTATCAATTTGAACCATTAGTCGTATATGTTTGCCTGGGAACTATACTTTCCATTGTGTCTATACCCTGTCCCAGGAATCAGACTATTCCACAGGGGGTCCTTGATACTCACATGTATGGCCCGGCATACACCAGGCCAGCGTAGTCGTGTGAATAAAAAGCATGTAGCCCTGGGCGTGGTCCTCTTCCAGTAAGTCCAAAGTCTCTGCCAGGGCGACGCCACTCACGACGCCATGAGGCCAACGCTGTCCTCGTGAGCGGAGTTGCCTGTGATCCTGTGCGCCTGCCATAACCCTGCCCGCTGGACCCCGAAGCCGTCAGGCCCGCCCCTGCGCAGCCAGGCCACACTGATCACTTTCCGACACCAGCGTGTGTCAAGGAGGGCCCACCACGTGCCTGCGCAAGCTCCAGTGCTGCGTCCTTGGCAGCCTCTCAGACCATCACGGCCTCCACAACACAGGCCCGCTTTAGACTATTGACCTCAGCCCACGCTGCGCACGAGTAGGTCACAGAATTGGAACTGAACATCGATTTTTCTACGGCAGATTACATATCTTCGCATGCAAGGAAAGGCGTGAGAGGATGACGCGTTGCAGCCCGGGGGGAATAGGATCTTCGTTACAGAGGTGATCAAACACTACTGACAACTGCCCTGTTGCCACTAACTCTGTGCATCGCGAGCCAACGACCTGTGGCCATGGTCCCTTGCTGACCGCTGCCCCCGGCCTACACTGTGGTTGAATAGGTCACACACACCTTCGAATTCAGCCTCGATTTGTTTATGGAAGACTTCATGTCATTGTACAGGCCTCATCGCAGACTGCATCCCCTTTCAGCCCCAGTGCCAAGATGTCTATTCCTCGAGACCCATGGTCACTTTCTGGTTGGACTTTGGGGGTGACTGAGTCCATGAACTTGGTGTTTTCATCGCCATCATGGTGGTGATACTGATTTTGTGGCGAAAATGAGGCTGTGGCATTCCACCCCTCCATTTGCTGCTTCCGGATAACATCAGACCCTTCGCCTCATGCCCTGGAGGACACCTTCCACTGTCATCCGCAACATACACCTCAGACATTGATGAGGACCCGCTCAGGTTGCATGGCCCATCTGACTGCACCGCAAGTCACCGTCCCGTGGCAGGGTGCCTGTGCTGGCTGCTGTCCATCCGAGGCCACTAACTCTGTGTTGGACATGTCCGGTACCCCTTCTTCTGGGGTAGTGGATGGTCTCTGATGCGATGGCCTTAGTGTCATCAACGCCATGTGTCTGTGACCTCTGCGCTGTCCGCTGCCTCCGGCCTCATCTGTGGTCCACCAGGGCCCATACATGAAATCAAGTCCTGACCGGCCCAGACGTCGTATCACCGCAGGAGGCACACACCACCTTCGTCAGGACAACCTCCAACCGCCATTTGCCAGAGTCGAAACGGCGGTCCTGACAAATCTACAAAGTTGCAAAACCCCTGTCGTGGATGCCATCATAAGTCTGATACCCTGCTCAGCACTCCGCAGCAATGTCGTCTCAAGCAGTGTGGGGGACCTGGGACATTGTTGAGGAAGCTGATGCAGGTCTAACACACCACACTGCATCTGCATCAGGAATATCTCGAAGGGACAAAATCCGCGACTTTTTCTTCACATGAGCGCACTAATCTCTAGTGCCCCAACCACAGTGCACTGCAACTCACGGACACTTCTGTTTGCATGTTGTGTGTCCTCTGGACTTTTTCCCTCTCCCTCTATGTTGCTCAGCAGTTGACTCTGTTATACAGGTGTTTTCAGTGCCCGTTGCACTGGTGTCCACTGTTCAAGTGGTTGCCAGCACCTAGCACTCCGTGCGTGCTGGCTTACCCTCACCCCACACACATCCAGCACAGGTGTCACTGTACATGTGGCCCTGCCAATAGAGGGGCTGGGCGCACGTGCCCGCAGCCAGTTCAACATGATATCTGTGTGTGTCCCTGTGGTCTTGTTGTATGCATGAGGGCCCTGGGCCCTACGACATTACATTGTTACAGGTTATTTTATGTTACAGGAGCTTATATAGCGCATGACTCACCCGGGGGCATCTCGGCGCTTGACTAGAAATGTTCCTGAGATTAAAAAAAGACCAGAGAGATTAGAATAGGAAGGCTTTTAGCTGCTTCCTAAATATGCTATAAATCGCAATTTTGCGAAGGTGATCTGGTATCTCATTCCAATATCTTGGCGCTAGATATGAGAAAGATTTTCCTGCAGAGCGACTCAACCTTATACGCGGTACTTGTAAGAGACCCCGAGCCCCAGACCTAAGATTTCTGTTAGGTACGTGTTTAATAAGTCTCTTTTGGCGGTATTTAGGACCACTTCCATTAAGTGCATTGTATGTGAGACAGCAGATCTTAAAAAACAATCTCTTTCTCACTGATAACCAGTGGAGTTCTTGCAATAAGGGAGCCGAGGCTGTGCCCCCTGAGCGATTCAATACCATCCTGGCCGCAGTATTTTGAATCACCTGCAGGTGGCTTAGCAGGGTCTCTCCTGCCTCTGCCAGCAAGCCATTGCCATAGTCCAGGCGGCTGATAACCATAGCCTGGACCAAGGTTTTGCGATGGGTTGTGGGCATAAAGGGGAGCATTTTACGCAGCCGACGCAGGCTATAATAGCAGGAGCTGGTCATTGTGGCAATGTGGTCTAGCAGCAGACGCAGGCTATAATAGCAGGAGCTGGTCGTTGTGGCAATGTGGTCTTTCATAGATAGAGACTGGTCTAGTTTTAGCCCTAAATCTTTGACACATTGAGTTGGAGCAGGGGCTACTCCCAATTGAGCGGGCCACCAGTCATCAGACCAGCTAGCTGTGACTTTGCCCATTAGCATTATCTAGGTTTTGCCGGGATTCAGCTGGAGAAAGTTTTGCATCATCCAACTGGAGAGCTCAAGCATTCCTTTGGCAAACCGTGCTATCTCTGCTACTATGTCAGTACCAACCGAGAACATAAACTGAGTATCATCAGCATATGAGATGATCTCGAAGCCTAGCTGTTCCGCTATCCTTGCTAATGGGGCCATTTAAACATCAAATATGGTCAGGCTTAGGCAAGAGCCCTGAGGTACGCCTCTGTCTAAGCTGATTGAATCTGACAGGTGTGGTTCAAGCATGATTGTTTGTGTTCTACCGGACAGGAAGTTACGCAACCATTTTAAGGCTGTTCCCTGGATACCACAGGAGTCAAGTCTCTTCGCTAGCATTTCATGTGAGATGGTATTAAATGCTGCGGAGAGATCTAGTAATATTAATATTACCGATCCCCCTTTGTCCATTTCTTGCCTGAGCGAATCCATGACTGCTAAAATAGCCCGATTGTGATGGATCATGAATTTCATTTAGCTCCAGATATTGACTTAGTTGTTTATTGATTATGCATTGTGCTGTGTACAGCGGATGCAGACATGTCACCGCTGGCAGCGGGTTGGAGCTTGGGCATGTAGTTTTGTCATCACCCACTCAATTCGTAAGGGGAGTGGGCTGGGCCGTCGTAGGCAGAGCCGACGTGGGTGTGTGACTGCTATTTGCGTGCCCCTGGGCATGGTTCTGTACTTTGAATGTGCATCTGCATGTGTCTCTATGACTGTGTGGGTCTCCTTTGTGGGGTGTGGGTGGTCCCTGAAGTGAAATGGACACCAACGTATGTGATCTAGTTCGCCTTCCATGGGTTCGGACCCCAACCACGCCTGTTTGCCCACCTCCTTTTAACGTGCTGACACATGGCAACAGGGTGCCATGTGTGGGTGGGTGAAGTGTCGTGAGCCAGCTGTGCTTGCGGGTGCTTCCTGCTGTATGGTCTGTTGTAGGCTCTGTGTCCCCCTCTGAGGAGCTTGGCTGACCGGGTCCTGGTGGTGAGTTGCGTGGGATGTCCATGGTCTGTTGTAGGGCGTCGTTGTCAAAGGTGTGGTGGTCCTCTGCGGCATTACAGATGTGTTTTCTTGTGTGCTCTGCTGGAGGTGTTGTGTGCCCCTCTGCAATGTTAAGGGGAGACGCATGTTGACATTGTGTTGACATGTATGTTTGCGCATTGTCCTGGTCTTCATGCAGACTGTATGACAATGTACATTGTGACTGTTTGTGAGGTGCTGAATTCTGCTGCGGGATAGTGTACATTTGGACTATATGACGGATGTGAGGTCGTACGCGTACATTTCCATTTCACAGTTTCCTGCTCTGTCAGATGTAGTAGGCATGTTTCTGTGCATGTGCGGAGCCAGTTGTGTCCTCTGTTCTGCAGTGTCGGCTATGCGCATTGTGCCACGTTGTCGTCAATGTGGGTGTGCTGTTCTTGCTATATGTGTGTGCTGCAGTGTGCCAAAGGGATCAGGGACATGATCCTGGGTAATTGTGGTAGTGCAGTGTACTACGCCTCGTTGTGCATGTGTGCCATTGTGCCCATCTTCCCCCGTCCCCCCAGTCCCTCTTGGTTACTCTACCTGTTGATGTGGTGTCAGGTCCTCTCGAGCTGTGTCCGTACTCCCTTCTCCTTGCACCGTCTCCACACTTATGACTGTGGCCGCAGTTTCCTCCAGCTCCTCCTGTGGCGCAGGACTGCCACCTCCTGTCGCCGTTGCTGCCTTCCTGTTGGCAGGGGTTTGTGCCTGGTTTCGGTTGTCACGTCATGCCGGCGCCTCTTGGCCTCTGGATTGGCCTCCTCGACACTCCGACTGCATTCCAGGTGGTCTGCTTGTGGGTCAGTTGCTGGTAGTGTTCTGTTGCCTCCGTGACGCTGGTCTTGTTTTCCCACGGTCTGCACCCCGTCTTCTACTCCCTCTTCTCCTTGGCCTTCCCTGGACCTGTTGTTCCTTGCTGGTTGTCTGTGGGGGTTGTGGGGTTCGCGTTGGCCTCTGCGCTGGGTCAGGTTGCATCCATGTTGCTATGTGCTTTGGCTTGTTTCTGGTGTGTTGTTTCTGTGGTTTTTTTATGGTGCATTTTCCCGCCAGACATGTGGTATTTGTAGGCCTATGGCTGGTTTTCGTGACTTTTTGTACCACGATTGGCCTCGTCGCATTTTTTTTGCGTTCGCGTTTCGCATTTTTGCGGCGTGGTGTTGAATTTTCCTCGGCCATTTGACGCGTTATCTGGTGACTATCGCATGCTACCGCCACGTTGTGAATACTTGGTTGGCACAGCGTAATTTTCCAGCATTGGGCTGCGATGTTGAGAGTTGCGTTAGGCTACTCTTGCGGTAGTTATCACACGTTCTTGTGAATATACCCCAGTGTGTTGCCAACCGAGTCTCTCAGTAGCTGACGGCATCCAGATGAGGAGCCCCACCCACTGCAAGTGACTGTCCAGCTGTAATCATCTTGATCCAGTCTCATTTCTCTGGACTGACCACCTTCTGGTTCTTTGGGAGGCATCCACTGACCAGCAGGTCTCCAGCCCTGCAGCCAGTCCCTTGCATCCTCCAGTGAAATGATGTCCCAGACTTTGCCTTCCACAATTATTTGAAGCTTGGCTGGGAATAGTTTTATATACTTGATCTCTGTTTTTAGCAGGCGCCCATTGACCTCATAAAAAAAGCATATGTTTTTGGACAGCAAGCATGAAGTATGGATAGATTCACATGGAAGTGTTCTTTGACTTCATGTCTCCTGACTTTCAAGCTGCTTGCAAAATAGCATCTAAGCCTCGACAGTTAAGTATGTGTTCTATTATTGTTCTCTATAGGTGTGCTGGCCGTGATAAGGGCACTAGGGCCCTATGCACTTGGTTGATGGAGAAAACTAGAGAGTCCCCTGGACTTGAGATGGTTGAGAATCCATTCTTTAAAACAGTTTAGTGCTTGACCCGTCAGCTCTCCAAAGAACCCTAACTAAACGGATGCTGTTCCCATACGATCACCTTTCTGCATCCTCCAATCTGGCATGGACCATCACATTTTCTTTCATCAGGACACTCACTTTGGTCGTCCATTCCATTCTCAGTATCATAAGCTTAGATTTAGATAGTTTCGCTCTCTCACATCGGAGTGCCTCCTCACTCCAGCTTCTGGGGTCCTAATCAGCCTCTGGCCACTTGCAACAGGTCCTCCTTCAGGGTCAGTTCTAGTGACTGATTATAGATGTCAGGACTCCACTAGAGCCCGCCGACTATTTAGTCAACACATCTTCTCGAGGGCACAGTGGCCTCTGTTCCCAGATTCCCCACCTCATGTTGAAACTCTGAAGCTGTTCGTGAGTCAACCCGCCGCAGCGCATAGACCTCTCTCTGTGCCCCACAGGACACCAGGGGGCAGATTTACAAGCCCCTTGCGCCACTTTTGCGTCACTTTTATGTTTGAAATGCTTTATTGAAGAAAAAGCATAGTGAACAACAAAATACAGGTCATATATAGAACATTGTCATACAGAATCAAAAAGAGAAAAATAATAGAGGGTCATCATGCGTTAAACATAAGAAACCTGAGGAAAAATGTAAAAAGCATTTTGTAAAATTTTAAAGGCAACCAGGAGGAAAAGGGGGAAAGAGGAGAAAAAGGGAGGAGAAAGGAAGGAAGAGAAAGGAGAAAGAGAAAGATAAATATAAGGCGTTAGGAGAAGAATAGATGATGAGATCAGAGAGAAAGTAGGTAGAATAGAAAGAACAAATAAGCCAAGGGTAGGGAATAGTTGAAAGGCAGGAAAGAAAAAATGCAAATGCAAGAGATCTAAGAGGAGTAGAAAAGAAGAAAGGAAGAAGAGGGACAGAGCAAAAGTCACTCATGGGGGTTTGAAATTCTCAGAGGATAAAGGAGAGATAGATTTCGATTTCAGAGCCATGCGGTCAAGATATGCTGTGAGAGGCAACCAGAATAAATCTCTATTGAGGGTAGGAGTGGAAGCAGCAGCGAAACGAACATCAAGCCTGTGATAGTGACAGAGAGAATTCCACCAACATTGTATAGAGAGCTTAGAGAGATCCTTCCAGTTAAAAGAAATGTGTTGGAAAGCCAAAGCCAACATAAGATCTAATAGACCAGAGGAGCAAGAAGGAATATCAAGAGTGCCAGAGATACTACCTAAAAAAAGGAGAGGGATAGAGTATGGGATAGAGATAGAAAAGAGACGAGAGATATGAGACCACACCTGATCCCAGAGTGCGAGAACAGAAGGGCATAAAAAAAGTAAATGAAAAAGATCAGCATTAGGGGCAGAGCAGGTCCAGCAGGTAGAGTCCTTATCAGGAGAAAAACGAGAAATAGAAACGGGAGAGAGATAAAGTCTATGGTATAGAAAGAACATAGATTGAGTTAGTGAGGTGGAACGGGAGATTTTTAAGGACCTGGCCCAAACTTTGTCCCAAACAGCTATAGACCAGTCACTGCCCAAATCAAGCTCCCAAGCAAGTTCCAATTTAGATTTCGGGCGGGTCGGATTGGGGGAGGAGAAAAATGTATAAATAAGAGAGGCTTTAGGGAGAGTAGACAGAATCTGAAGAAGCGGGGAATGGGAAACAGAAGAGGATGATAAGGGAAGAGAATAGTAGACATCAAGTATGATGGCCATGAGGACAGTGAATCGATGGAAAAAAGACTGGGGACAGCGAAACAGAAGTCGGAATTGAGGAAAGGAACATTGGAGAAAACCATCAAAAAGTTGGTTAACCCACATCAGACCCTTTGATCTCCACACAGTCCAACAAATAGGACGATTATTGAGGAGAATAAGCGAATTGCACCAGATAGGGGAGGCCAAAAAGGATTCACGAGAGACCGGGTCAGGACGGACCAGAGCATGTAAAAGAGAAGAAGTGTGCTTGAACAGGGGTAGAGGAGTGGTTAAATTCTTAGCAGTGAAATGAACAATTTCAGATAAGGAGAAAGGAGAGAGGAGTGAGCGTTCAATAGAGAGCCAAAGAGGAGCAAGAGGGGAAGGTGCAAGAACAAGCCAATTAGAAGCTTGACGAAGAGAAAAAGATTTATGATAAAGACGGAAATCCGGAAAGTTGACCCCGCCATTGGGCTTAGGTTTACGAAGAGCAGCTAGCGCAACTCTCGATTTTTTATTATTCCAAAGAAACTTAGAGAGACAGGAATCAATGCGTTTGAAATAAATATCAGGGATATGAATGGGGAGCATGGAAAAGATGTATATAAGAATGGGAGATATCATCATTTTGATCGAGTCCAGCCGACCCCACCATGAGAGAAAGAGAGGATTCCAAGAAGAGAACAACTTATCCATACGGGATAGTACAGCAGACATGTTCAACCGAATAGATGAAGAGATGGAGTTAGAGAACAAAATTCCAAGGTACTTAATTTTAGAGGAGTTCCATGCAAAACCAGTGGTAGAAAACTGATGTGGGAGACAAAATTTAGTAAGAGGAAGGATCTCAGTTTTATCAGAGTTAATCTTGTAACCAGAAACTTGGGAAAAGGAGTTAAACTCAAGTAGTAAGGCCGGAATGAATTGGTCAGGATCAGAAATAAACAAAAGAATGTCATCTGCATACGCAGAGAGTTTCAAATGAGTTTTATCATAAGGGAAGCCAGAAATAGAAACGTTGTTTCTAATAGACGTAAGAAATGGCTCTAAAGCTAGGACAAAAAGTAAAGGGGACAAAGGACAGCCCTGACGGACGCCACGTTGCAAGGGAAAATAAGGGGATAGCTGGCCATTAACTAGAACAGACGCCTTAGGGGAGGAGTAAAGTAAAGAAACAAGAGAAATAAAATTAGGACCAAAACCGTGCCAACGAAGGGAGGCAAAAAGAAAGGACCAATCTACTCTATCAAAAGCCTTCTCAGCATCAACCGATATGGCAGCTAGAGAAAAGTTGAGAGAAGGTACCTTATTGAGAACATTGAGAAAAAGGCGGGAATTATCTGAGGTGAGTCTGCCCTTTACGAATCCACATTGTTCCTTACCTATAAGGTGTGGGAGGAAAGGATCTAAGCGCCGGGCAAGAAGTTTAGCAAATAATTTATAATCTACATTGACAAGGGATATTGGGCGATAATTTTTACAAAATTGCGGATCACGACCCTCTTTGGGTATTAGGCAAATCGTAGCCTCGTGAAAGGTACCAGCAGCTGTACCGGAGGTAAAGAAGGATTGGAAGAGGGAGAGAAGTTTAGGAAGCAAAAGATCTGAAAAATGTAGATAAAACTCCACAGAGAAACCGTCTGGGCCCGGGGATTTACCCTTGGTTAGAGATGTTAAGGCGCTATCTAGTTCGGTAATAGAAAGGTCAAGTTCAAGATCAGGGAAGTTAAGATGAGAAGTGGAGGGGGCAGGAATTTTGTCCAAGTAAGATTGAATAAGAGCAGCCGAAGGGGGGGATTCAGGAGAATAAAGAGATTGATAGAACTGTTGAAATTGGGTGAGTATATCCTGCTCCTTATGCAAGAGAAGATTATCAGTGGAATATATTGAATCAATCAGATTACGCTCCCTGCGAGACTTAAGGTAGTTGGCCAAGAGTTTACCTGACTTATTGCGACCTCCGTAGTAGCGGGCGCTGCTGCGGAGTAGTGATGAGGAAGCGTTGTCAGTGGAGATTTTGTTAAAATCGAGTTTGGCGCGTATAAGGTCTGGTAAAACCGTTGTAGTAGAAGAGGTGTAGAATTTATGCTCCAGGGATTTGATATGGGAGAGAAGGTCTTTCTGTTTCTTAAGATAAGACTTCTTTTTCTTTGAGACAAAGTCAATCACAAAACCGCGAGCGGTAGCCTTAAAAGAGTCCCAGATAATATGAGGGGGCAAAGAAGGATCAGAGTTGAGTAGGAAAAATTCCGTAGCAAAGGAAAGAAAAGAAGAAGAAAAGAGGGGATCCAGGAGGAGAGAATTATTGAAGCGCCAGCGGGAGGATTTGGGATGAGGAGGAAGAAGATCAAGAACAGTGACAATGGGAGCATGGTCTGAAATAACTATCGGCTCTATAGATGAGGAAAGAAGATTTTGAGAAAGAGACTGAGAAAGGAAGATGTAGTCAATCCGAGAGAAAGAGGCATGGGGAGGTGAAAAGAAAGAATAGTCCAAAGAGTCAGGATGGGACAGTCTCCATGAGTCAAGAAGGTGAGATTTGGAGATAGTGTCAAGGAATTGTGTATGTGATTTGTGGGGGGTGAAGCGGGCAGAGGATTTGCGATCGAGAAACGGATCAACAATTTGATTACAGTCCCCCCCCAGAATGAACAGGGAATCGCTGTATTGAAAACACTTAGAAGTTATTAGAGGCCAAAAATTACAGTCAGGATGAGTGGGGCCATATACATTAAAAACCGTCAGAGATACAGAGTTGATTAACAGTTTGACTAAGACCCAACGACCCTCAGTATCATTTTCTTGACAAAGAACTTTACATTTGAGCTTCTTGTGACACAAAATGGCCACACCATTCTTTTTGTTAGATGTAGGAGAAAATAAAACCGTTCCCACCCAGCCTCTTTTTAACTTAAGAGACTCCGCCTCAGAAAGATGAGTTTCTTGTAAAAGAACTAAGTCAGGAGTGTAAGAGGCTAGATGGGAAAGCACTCTCTGCCGTTTAATAGGGCTAACAAAACCTTTCACATTCCATGAGATAACTTTGAATTAAATAACAATAAAATGTGCAAGGAACAGAGAAAAGACATAAAACCAAAAACGCCATAAAGGAGAATAACAAGCGAATGAAAGAAAAGAGCAAGACAAAAGAAAGTCAGAAGACATAGTAAAAGAAGAACAAGGAAAAAGGAAAGAAAGGAAAAGGGAGGAAAAGAGGAGTAGAAGAAGAGACAGTACATATCCAAAACGGATGACTGAGGAAAACATACCTGAAGGGGGGAGGGAGATGACAAGATGACGATGGGGTGTGGGAGGATTCGACAAGAACAGCCCCCAAGCCGGAGAGCAACACACCGCACCAGGACGGAATATGAGGAAGACGGATCATATGATACGAAGAGGACTACAAGAGGGTTGATCGAACAGAAAATCTAAGGGAGGGAAAAAGAGACATGTTATGCAGAAGTCATGGGGAGGTAAACAGTACAAAAACAAACAATTGTATGCAAAACAGAAAACCGAAACGACAACCATTATACAATCACATCAGGCAGAAGAAGAATCAACCAAGCAGGGAAGAAATTCCAGCAAGAACCTGTAAGGAGAAAAAACCAAACAAGTAAATAATCAACCAGTAGGAGGATTGGATGTGTCCATGCCAGCATTAGTCTGAATGTGAATGAAATTCTTAAGTTCAGCCGGGTCTTGGAAGGTCCAGGTGTTGTTTTGATGAGTTACCTTGAAGGTACAAGGGTGAAAAAGGCCATATCTAGCTCCCATAGAGCGCAGAGGAGCACGAAGAGATAGAAATTCTTTTCTTTTGGCAGCAGTGACATTAGAGACATCCTGAGAGAGAAAAACTCTCTGACCCATCCAGGACACTTGGCGTTTCGCTCGAGCTGTGGAGAGGACCAGAAGGAGATCCGTAAATTTGAGGAAGAGGATGATGACCCCTCGCGGTTTGGTTGAGGAGGAAGAACGAGGGCCAAGTCTATGGGCTCGTTGGATACTGAGAGAGGTAGTAGCATGAAGGTCCAACAATTTCAGAAGGAAAGAAGAGAAAAACGTGACAGGATCATCTCCTTCCAAGGATTCCGGCAGGCCATAAACGCGTAGGTTATTCCTCCTGTTTCTGTTTTCCAAGACTTCAGTGTGTTGTTGAAGGGCGAGAAGAGATTTTTCCAGAGAGGAGATGCGTTGAGAATTTGACTGAATTTCTGGAACCTGCTGCTCCACAGAAGAAACACGAGCCTCCATAGTTGACCATTTGGCCTCAAAAAGCTGCATCTTAGTATTAGTCTCCTCCACAAACGGGCGCAAAGCGCGAATCTCCTCAAGTATCAACTCCATAGATATAGGGGGTGGAGATGACTCGGGTGGAGGAGGAGAGGAGTCCTGCTTCAAGCGCTTAGGTAAGGAGGTAGGAGGAGAAGACTTACTGGAGGTAAGTTGTGATGGAGAAGAGCGGGTGGAGGCTGTTGTCGCCATTTGATCCGTGGAAGGAGGATGAGGAGAATGACCTGTTGATGAGGAGGAGGCAGAGGAAGGTGGAGTCTTCGAGGGCACAAAGACAAACTTTGGGTTGCGTAGCTTGCCCATAGAAGCCTAAACGTGCCAGTGACAGTGACCAGAAGGCAAAGAAGCAAACCAACACAACGACCTGTACTCAAAGGCAGAGAATGTCAATATGTCAATATGTCCAGTCTGAAGAGCCCAGCGGTCATCAGGAGTAGCAGAGGACACTTGGAAAAATCATGAAGAAACCCCGGATCTGAAGGTAATGCCAGCATATGTTAGAAGATGTTTCCAGTAATAACCAGAAGATCACCAGCGGGCGCGAAAGCGATGGGCACTAAGACTTGGTGAGCATATTTGCAGAAAAGGAACTAGAAAAATAAGTCTTATGCCTTGGAACTGAAGAAGGTTATCATTGAGGAGCACAGCATATGCGGCATATTGCGAGGAAAGCATGAAGGCAGAGGTCTCAGAAAGCGGAGCGCCAACATGAGGAGAAAGTTGGAAGCATAGCACACTGACAGGGCGCAAAACACAAAGGAGAGGTCCTTAGCTGCCTGGAGTACAGACCAGTGACTGGAGAAAGAGCAGGAAGATCATGACTGTAATCACCTCAGCGACAAGCGGACATCGCGCACAATTCAAAATGGCGGTCGTGCTGAGGGACTTACATCAAGAGATATGAGTGGGCGAATCATTTGCAGAAAAACGAAGTCTGGCCATCACATCTTCAGCACGAAGCCATCCGCTTACAGGAGTCACAAGAAGTCTCAGAAGCTGGCATGAATAAAGAGACCACGTGGAGCCAAATGACATATCCCCCTGTTGCAGCCACCAGAAACAGTTCATACAGGATTGGTGATTAAATAACGTTTCCCACTAGTAGATTTAGCGCCATATGAGATTTAGCTGAAAGGAAATAAATTCTGCGATGTTTCATTAAAATTGTGTAAATGTCACAGCAAGAGAGTCTCTGGTGCAAAATCTATCTTTATGCGCCCACATAATGTAGATATCAATTTAAATCACCTCTCTGAAGCGTTGAAGCAGATGTAACAGACTCAGGGAGTAGCAGAGAGCCACAGTAGAGGCATTTCCCTCAGACGCGGTGGCATCGTAAAATCATCCCAAAATGGCGGACGCGCCGAGGTGATTAGCAGATTCGGCGAAAATGAGGCATTTTCCACAGAAGAGCGGACCCCCAGACCTCACCGGGTGCACATCACGCTCCGATGCTGGGAACCGCCAAAAGAAACGGAAAAAATGCAGGAACGCCTCCGAACGGGTTGAAAGTCCGTCCCGGTGTTGCGGAGCTCCAAAGTCAGGCGGCCATTCCAGTCGGCGTCCAAGCCACGCCCCCCTTTTGCGTCACTTTTAAAATGGGAAAAGTGACGCAAAAATGGCGCACGGGGCTTGTAAATAAGCCCCAGACATTTAAACAGGATTTCAGGGGTGTCTGCTTGCCTGTTAAGGGAACTCTCTCAGGATGTCACCATCTAATCCGGCAACTAGCCACACCCCTCTCAAAGAAGCTTGGAGCATTTGCCTCCATGTTGTAACCTCTAACTCCAGTGCACATGTACGAGTACAGTGACTATCCTACTACAAGGTAACTCTCCAGTGTTTGCGCGTGACTACACTCCTGCATGCTCCAGTTTTGAGGTCCACCTCTTCACCCACAAAAAACATCTGTACTCGGTTCTCTCACCAATGCATTGTTAGCTTCATGTCGATATGTGTCAACCCACAACCCTCTGTGTGCTCTGAATGCTAGTCTTCTGGTGAAAGCGATGAAAAGATCTCAAAAAGCCTAGACATGAAGTCACCCAGATGGCGCAAGCTTTGCAGCTATATAGCTCACTGTAAGTCTTGTTGATTAATAAGATTGTTGTAAGACTCTTAACACATCTAACTCCACGCTGAAGACTTGGGTCTTTGAACACATGTTCATATTGAGCACATCTTCGTTTCCCCTCACCACACAGAAACATGGTTGCCTGTTATTCGGTGTTAGTTGCCTCAAGGGTACAGGCTGAACAGAGTTGTATCTCTAGTCACTTTTGTACAGTAATGTCTTTGACTGGCTCTGCAATCCGTTTGGTTTCCACACACCCAAACCCATAGTAGTCAACGCCTGAAATGCCTGAACACCTGCTTTTCTTTTACTAAATATACTTTGGCACTGAACTATATTTCTGTATCGACCACTGTTGCTTTTAGACTTTTCAGCCCATTCAAGACGAAATGGTTGGAAATTCATGAACTTTTATCATTGTAAATGAATAAAGTCACAATAAAGAGACACGCGTTAGGATGTTGCTTCGTATTTTTCATGCTTTTCTTTTTTGCTCTGAGCCTTTGTAGCTTCCTTGAGCAGATGGGTTCACTTCTGAAGAGTATGATTGATTATATGTGGTGCAGATGTGTTCATCTCGGTGCAACATCAAACGCGGTGGCTTTGTTCTGACGAGTGTGCCTGATGCTTGACTAGCTGCTTTCATTAGTTTGCATGTTTTTACACAACACGTGTCATCTCTACTGTTGATTCTCATGAATTGAAGACGTTGCAATTACAATATGTTTCTCAGGGTAATAATAACAAAAAGGAGTACAGGTAGCTTCACGTAAATAATGCTGTGCGACTGACTACCTTGCAATTATTTCATTATTTGAATTACATAAACATCCCTGCAACTTCAATGTGCACATTATGAATTATTTTAAATACTTCTACATAACGATTTTAATAATAAACACAAAGTTTATGCTAGGGAGAAAGGGAAACTGGTGCTTCCCAGCAGCTGTTCAACCTGTTTTCTACCTTGAGCCTTCCACGTGGATTGAAAATCTTGGTCGCCTAGACACTGACCAAAAATATGCCCAAAGGCAACTCATGTAAAGTGCATCCCAGCCTACTCCGTCCCACCACAGACAGGAGACTGCCAGCTCGATAGCAGCCAATCACCCTCACCCTTCCTCACATCTCCACACTTCCTTGTAGCCGACCCAGCACTTACTTTTCATTGTTCTGTAGGAGGCCGTAGTCTTTTACTAGGTGTTTTGTGCTACAGAATGTCTCACTCAGGAACATCATGGAGCAGATAATGGTTGAAAGACAACGGAGCATGCACAGTCAGGAGGACAGACAACCACCCCTTGGAGTCAATTTTGAGTCCTGGGTTCAAGAGATGCTGGTCCAGCCCTTCTCACTCGGGCAGGAGGGCAGCAGGGCAGCTGGGCAGCAGGGCAGCTGGGCAGCAGGGCAGCTGGGCAGCAGGCTTGCAGTCCTACAGAGCAGCAGTCATTTTTACTGACAGAATATCCACTGGTCCAGAAGTGAACTGAAGAGGTGGTATTTCAGGTCCAATATTTATACCTGTTACCCTTCATCTGGAAGGTAAGAGAAGCTTCAAGAAATACCTTTGAAGTCGTCAGGCATCCTGCCTTCCCTGACCTGGCTTCAGACTAATGACACAGAGTATTAAGCCCTTTGTGTGGACATGGACACCGTCTATTTCCTCCACCCCTCCATCCTGCCAGTGATGGCCCATCTAGGCACACATAAGTTCTCTATTGTGTGTGGCTGTCTAGGAAGAATACACAAAGTTCAATTGTCAGCTACACACAGCCATGTGGCCCAGGGACAGGGTACAGGCACTTAATGGCTAAGAAAGGAAAATGCGAACTGTCTAAAAGTAAAAAGAACAATTGATGGACAGAATGCAGAACAATGTCATGCATTCACCCCAGTACAGAGATCTGGGCCTAGATCCACTGTTTTTTTGCTACAATGCCATTCCAATTTCTACCCAGCCATATGCAAATCAGTCTTGACCCTGCATCCAATGGAACAGCCCAGCCCGAACTGCCAGGCCAGGTCCTCCCTGGACTGGAAACAAGCATCCTAGGACCGGTTTCGGACTTTCAGCCCTCATCAGCCAGGATATCTTGATTCCAGTGGCATGGAGAGCACGGGACCCACGTCTGGGTATACCTGTCCCACTGGGGTGACAAATGCAAAAAGAACAATTGATGGACAGAATGCAGAACAATGTAATACATTCACCCCAGTACAGAGATCTGGGCATAGATCCATCGTTTTTTTACTCACTATGCCATTCCAGTTTGGACCCAGCCATATGCAAATCAGTCTTGATCCTGCGTCCGATGGGAACAGTCCAGCCCGAACTGCCAGGCCAGGTCCTCCCTGGACTGGAAACGAGCATCCTAGGATGGGTTTCGAGCTTTCAGCCCTCATCAGCTAGGAAAGCTTGATTCCGGTGGCATGGAGTGCACAGGACCCACATCTGGGCATACCCGTCCCACTCGGGGTGACAAATGCAAAAAAATAATTGATGGACAGAATGCAGAACAATGTCATACATTCACCCCAGTACAGAGATCTGGGCCTAGATCCATCATTTTTTTGCTCACCATGCCATTCCAGTGCGGACCCAGCCATATGCAAATCAGTCTTGACCCTGGGTCCAATGGGAACAGTCCAGCCCGAACTGCCAGGCCAGGTCTTCCCTGGACTGGAAACAAGTGTCCTAGGACCGGTTTCGGGCTTTCAGCCCTCATCAGCCAGGATAGCTTGATTCCAGTGGTATGGAGAGCACGGGACCCACGTCTGGGCATACCCGTCACTAGCTCGGGGTGACAAATACAAAAAGAACAATTAATGGACAGAATGCAGAGCAATGTCATACATTCACCCCAGTACAGAGATCTGGGCCTAGATCCATTGTTTTTTTGCTCACCATGCCCTTCCAGTTTGGACCCAGCCATATGCAAATCAGTCTTGACCCTGCGTCCAATGGGAAAAGTCCAGCCCGAACTGCCAGGCCAGGTCCTCCCTGGACTGTAGACATGCATCCTAGGACCGGTTTCAGGCTTTCAGCCCTCATCAACCAGGATAGCTTGATTCCAGTGGCATGGAGAGCACGGGGCCCACGTCTGGGCATACCCGTCCCACTCGGGGTGACAAATGCAAAAAGAACAATTGATGGACAGAATGCAGAACAATGTCAGAAATACACCCCAGTACAGAGATCTGGGCCTAGCTCCCTCGTTTTTTTGCTGATCATGCCATTCCAGTTTGGACGCAGCCATATGCTAATCAGTCTTGACCCTGCGTCCAATGGGAACAGTCCAGCCTGAACTGCCAGGCCAGGTCCTCCCTGGACTGGAAACAAGCATCCTAGGACAGGTTTGGGGCTTTCAGCCCTCATCAGCCAGGATAGCTTGATTCCAGTGGCATGGAGAGCACGGGACCCACATCTGGGCATACCCGTCCCACTCGGGGTGACAAATGCAAAAAGAACAATTGATGGACAGAATGCAGAACAATGTCATACATTCACTCCAGTACAGAGATATGGGCCTATAACCATTGTTTTTTTGCTCACCATTCCATTCCAGTTTGGACCCAGCCATATGCAAATCAGTCTTGACCCTGCCTCCAATGGGAACAGTCCAGCCCGAACTGCAAGGCCAGGTCCTCCCTGGACTGGAAACAAGCATCCTAAGACCGGTTTCGGGCTTTCAGCCCTCATCAGCCAGGATAGCTTGATTCCAGTGGCATGGAGAGCACCGGACCCACATCTGGGCATACCCGTCCCACTCAGGGTGACAAATGCAAAAAGAACAATTGATGGACAGAATGCAGAACAATGCCATACATTCACCCCAGTACAGAGATCTGGGCCTAGATCCAGTGGCATGAAGAGCACAGGACTTTCTAAAAGTTGCATTTTCAAACTTTTAATTCAAAATCTGACTTCGTCAGAAGGTAGGATTTTTTTATTCCAATTCCAGAGACGCCAATCATGAACTGGCTACCTGGTTCCATTTGGAAAGTATAACTTATTAAATATAATAAGGTAAGCTTAATGTTATCCTATGAGAGAGGTAGGCCTTGAAGAAGTAAAAAACCTATTTTTTTTCACTACAAGGACATGTACAACGTAAAAGTAAATGCCCAGTTTCTTTAAATGTACTGCACCCTGCCATCTGGGTTGCCTAGGGCCTACCCCAGGGCTGATAGATGTATTAAAAAGGAAGCCTTGAGCCTGGCAAGAGGTTTATTTTGCCAGGCCAAAATGGCAGTTTAACATTGCACCCATAGGCTGCAATGGCAGATGGGGCACCCAGAGCAACTGAAGATGTGGGGAAGGCGCCCCATGCACACACACTCCATGGGATAAATTAATAAATCAATCTTGGGCTGACACCTAAGCCCCTGCCTTTGCAGGGTGTAATTTTTAAAGATGCGACAGGGCCGGACACCCTCCGTTTCTCGAAGGGGAGGTCAAAGGTCAAGGGTGTATCTGTGAGCATAACCTGGGCCTTGTTGGAATGATTTGGTTGATCCTGGGCTCATTTTACTCCAGAGGGCGAACTCTAACAACCAGGATCAGTTTCAGCAGACCTCCTCACCTCCAATGTGGCATATTCTGCAGGTAGCTGGTTTTACTGGCTTCCTGTGCCAGCTTTCCTCCTTTTGTCTCTCGTGCTCCTATCCGCTTGCATTTTCCCTTGCAGTCCAGAAGGTGCCCCAACTGGTCCTTATGAGTTGTGAGGGGGGCAGCCACATTGGCCCTTGGCCAATGTGGCCCACTAATCCTGGGGTCAACTGGGGGCAGAGTCCTTTGTCCTTTAGGGTAACAGGGGGCTTGTCCTTTCAGTTGTCCATGGCTGCCACCGCCATTGCAGTCCCAGTGTCCAGAGTCCAACAGCAAAAACACTCTCTCCCTTCCTTCTGCAGGAGTTTACAAATGGGGGCTCTAGATGCCAGCCACCCTTGGCCAGTTCTTGGGTGCCACATCACCCCTCCACCCTTGTCCCAGCCATCCTGCACAGAATTCTGGGACAATTCAAGATGGCGCCATCCAAAAGTCAACGGTCACATCTCCTCTAAGAGCCTCACCTTTCCCTGAACTGACATCACTTCTAGGGCCTGCCCCATCAAAACCTGAGCCCTCCTGTGTTGGTTCCAGTTGTCTGGGCTTTCTCTTTTATTTGGTGGGCCTGGGCTGTCCCTAGCTCTGATACAATGTGGCAATTATTTAACAGGTTTTCTTCTCCATGCCTTTCACCTCAGTAGCTGAGGGAAGCACTCTCAAATACTCCTTTTGTGTGGGAAGGTCTCTGTTCCCTCTGTGGGGGAGTATCATATTTAACTTGGCCCAATGGGGTGACAAAAGACCTGGGTTCTGATCCTGACCTTAGTCACAGAAAAGGAAAATTCTTGACCACCCACAAGATATACATATATCTGCTTGGGCATATTTGAACTGGTTGCATATTGTTCACCCCTGTTTGATATCTTTTTAGGACTTTGTAGGTCAAAGGGAAGTGAGGCTGCCCTCTAAGGGATGATTTCCAGTGGCTGTGCCTGATGGTAATCTCACATGCATAGCCTGCACGTGTGCATACATGCTCACATGTAACCAGCCAAGGGGCCCCTTACCCTAGCTGCGTTGCTGCAGCCTTATCATGAAAGGTGAACACTGGTGGTAAACGCACACGGTCTGTTTACCGTGTGATTACCGTAGTGAGAGTCATCTACAGTAAGAAATACCGAACCAGGTAATAAAAAAAGGAAAAGAATCTGGCTGTACTAAATGAGCAGAACCCATTTTACAACATATTTAAATTCCTTCTTTAATGTTTTCACTTGCTGGAGTGTCGTCAAACAGATATGATGGTTAAAATTGATAGATAATAGGTATGACTTAGGGACTGATTATGATGACAGTGAACCAGACAGTGACAGGCTGCTGGTGGTGGGCTCGCCGCCATCATGAGACCATTTCCCGCCCACCATATTATAATGGTGGGTCTGTGGCACTTGGAAACTCCTACTGCCACTCATCCGATGGGCTCCTTAAGCCTGCTGGTGCGGCGGAGGCTTTCTCATTCCCCAATTGGTGGCGGTGCTGCCCAGGCACTGTTGTAGTTATTAGGATGTGCCTCCCCACCAGCTTTTCCATGGCAGTTCACCTGTCATGGAAAGGCTGGCAGTGATGGACTCTAGTTGCTCATTAGATCACTGTAGTAAAGCTACTGCTCATCAGGGAAGTCTGCTGCTGGTATTCAAAGTGCATGTTACAGTCTGCATGTCAGACTTTTTTAATGAAATAGAAGAGGATTTGAGAAGTTAAAATGTGCCCTAATTTTCCTTTCTGCAGCACTAATCATAATTTCTATGGCAGAATGAACCCCCTAATTGTGTTCCTTTTAAATTAAACTACTCACTCTCTACTACTTATTTGCCCACTGCAGGTCGCACCACTCTAATAAGTCCAAACAAAAGTGTCCATCCAGTGATGTATATATTTTCAAAGCTTCCTCTTTATTTTTCTTTACAATTTGATAGTTCACAAGCAGCCAACGCGTTTCGTTCTTTAAAAAAGAACTTCGTCAGGGCTGTAAAAAACATTTAAAATACATATGTAATACAAAAATGATACAAATTGTACAGTTATCTTGATACATTATATTATATGTGAATCAAAAAGGCCATTCGACAGAAGTTACGATTGGCACCATACTGAAAACTTTACATGTCCAATGATTATACCTAACAGTTTATATAACATTTTTTGAATTAATAAACAACTTGTATTTCATATCTAAAATCCTGATAGGGCAAGTCATGTGGAAAACACTATAATATATGATGTTAATTCATCATTGATAACGCACTCATTAAAAGTGCAACATCCATTAACTCAACATGGCTCCCACTAAACATGTACATCCGATATCAATTGTAGAAAGACGGTTTGGTCTGATCGATAGTTATGCTCTATTCAAATATGCAGTTAAAAAAAAAAAAAGGGGGTTAGATGCACCTACCAATGTTTTCTTGACTTTTAAACAGCGTTAATCATACACTGGGCGAAGCACAGCCATTTGTTTTTCTGGACATTCCATAATGTTGTGTATTATAATCCTTCAGTATTGCATTTCTCTAGAATCAGGCATTATGAGTCACAAGTCTAATTCCCATCGATTGTTTAAGGGCTAGTGTGCCTGTAATGGAATAACACCATATAGAAAACAACCAATGTTGTGTCATCCAATATTTTTACCGAACATTGAATATTACCTTTCTGTGCACGTCAGATGGCAGAACCTCAATTTAAATTTAACGAGCACTCCACATTTTATAACTAGAAAGTGCAACTTCCCTCTATAAGAAAAACTCCATTTTAAACAATGCATCACCACATTTGAAAGCGTTCCTAAAGCCTCTCTCTCCACCACGTAATGTAACGGGCTTACCGATCAGCCAACAATTTAACTATATTTCACAAACAAACGCACGACGGACTTTCCGTTTTGTTATATTTGGAAAAACACGTGTGTCTCATGACCCCGCGTTTGTTTGATATTAGCTAAGGCTAGTATCCAAACGCCATTTGTTGGAAATTACGCACGATAGATGTGCACAGCAACAAAATCTTCATGCTTTATAACTAAAGATCACAATGTCCCTGCACAACAGAGGCTCAAATTTTAGCATGTAACATTGTTTTGAGATGCATTTGTTGATCCTCTCTTACCTCAAGAGCCATGTACGCTACTGCTCGACTAGATGTTCCTGTCGGGTCTCCAACAAAGACGCGCGAACATCTTACCGTTTTTTTGTTTTGTTCAGAACCACGTAAATCACATGACCTTACGTGTATTAGCAATTTGCTAGGGGCAATCTCCAAATGACCGATACTAAAAGAAACGTTCAGTAAAAACCATGCTCAAAGACTGTAACGCTATTTAAGCATACATTGTTATGCCACGCTCGCATTCAAAATGTCATATTTCACCATTTCGTGTTGCAAAAGTGCATCCCAAAGTCTCGTGGGCATCTTTTTAGTTTAATATTCATTAAGCCACGTGAATCACATGCCCCAATGTATATCAACAGTTTACTAGGGACAATCTCACAAATGTCAGGTTCCGAAATCCACGCACCTAACATATTTTGAATGGCAATTCTTTATAGACAAAATAGATATAGAGACCCTTTTGTGACAAATTCTAGAGACGCCATACACAAGCCACTCTGGTACCTGTCTCCTGGTGCCTGCAAAACACGACTAGTCAGCAGCCAACAGTCAGACACTGCCACATTCGCAACATCAAGATATCACAACAATTATATCCAGGTTTCGCATCTGATGTTCCCAGTCCTGCGGGAAAACTCCACACTTGAGGGGGACTCCCACCTCAAATACCTCGTTGACACAATATCCTTCAACTTGTTATTCCCATGGGGTCCCCAATTGTTTTCATAAGAAATTGTATAGCTATTGACCCTACAAAATCATTGATGTCATAGTTGATTTATACAAATTTGTACGTACTCTGAAATTAAAACATTTTTTTCATTGCAACCCTGGAATTAAAGAGTCCAATACTATGAGTAAAGCACCTATCGGGTATACGGTGGGGGATGTGGAAGGTATACATTTAATTATGTCACTTAATGAGGAAAATAACATTACTCTAGAAGACCTAAATAGAGAACTGGGAGTTAAGGCAAAGGATGATATAGACAGTGGTCTGAAAATGAGATCGAAATTTGTACCACAATGCACATACCCTAATATTGAGTCTTTTAAAACACGTATAACCGAAGACTTACATAAACTGTTGAATGAGAGTACTCGTAGAGATAGGGGCCCCTATAACTTAACACAGGGGGAACAGATAGCCTTGCAGTCTCTGAGTAATAATGATGATATAGTAATATGTGAAGCCGATAAGGGTGGAAATGTGGTAATTATGAGAAAGTCAGACTATATGGGAGAAATTACAAGGCAGTTGTCAGACACTTCCTGTTACGAACAAATTCGATCTAACCCCATTACAGATCTTACATTTCTCATAAATGTTAAGTTGGGGGATTGGAAGGAAAGGGGCTTGTTGACAGAAGAGGAAACTAGGTATCTCATGGTCTGAAAACCAAATTTCCCATGTATATATGTCCTCCCGAAAATACACAAGGGGGGGCCTTTTCCCCCTGGCCGACCTATCATTGCAGGTATTGACTCACCCACTGAACGATTATCAGAATATGTGGACTCCTTTTTGCAACCGCTGGTAAAAAATCTGCCAGCATATATACAGGACAGCAAGGACATCCTCAATAAATTTGAAGATGTTAAATGGGCGGTGGGACTATCTTTTGTCACCTTTGATGTAGTCAGCCTATACACTTGTATCAAAAAAGAAACAGGCTTACGGGCAATAAAATACTTTCTCAACACGAGATCAGCTGAATGGTATGAACACAATGACATGCTACTTGAGATGACGGAATTGATACTCTCCAAAAACTTTTTCTTACATGATAAGCAGTGGTTTCATCAGCTACAAGGTACCGCGATGGGAGCCAAATTTGCTCCTTCGTACGCGGGACTTTTTATGGGACTTTGGGAACAGGAACATGCCTGGGGCAGATATGCCTCCCCCTGGATGGAAAATATCCTATTCTGGGGGAGGTATATTGATGACATCATTGTGATTTGGAAGGGCACCAAGGTTGAACTTGATGGTTATTTCAGGTTCTTAAATGATAATTCATGCAATGTGACCCTAACTATGTCATACTCTATTGACAGGATTGACTTCTTGGACATAACATTTGTGGCTTGCGACAACAAGATCCAAAGTACTTTGTATCGCAAACCGACTCATAGTAACAGCACCTTGCATGCCACCAGTGCACATCCCAAGGCTACTATTAATAGTATTCCTTATGGGGAAATGATCAGGATATGCAGAAATTGTAGTGACAGGACATCTTTCTTGGAGAATCTAAAAGACACCAAACTTAGGTTCAAACAAAGGGGATATAAACAAGCAATTCTGGATAATGCGGAAAAACGTACCCTAGCAAAATCACGGGAGAGCACGTTATTGTGTACCAATCAGACTGACCCCATTAGATACAAGAACAAGAATCGATCAGCCCCTATTAGTTTTGTGACTAGGTTTAACAAGCAGAGTCAGGATGTATATAGAATTTTCTGTAAACATTGGTCCCTGTTCCATGAAATACCTGGGGTAAAGGAGGTGATCTCCCCAAAACCAAAAATCATATATAGACGTGGTAGAACTTTGAGGGAAATGATTTGTCCAAGTTATGTATCCCATAAGGAAAATACAGGAACAACTTGGCTACCTGGACCATTTAATGGTTTTTTCACCTGTACCAATTGCAATGTCTGTCAATTCGGAAAGAATAAACTAAAGGAGTTTAGTTATAACACACAACGAATCTTTACCATTAGACATACTATTACTTGTAGAACGACATATGTGACATATGTAATAGGTTGCAGTTGTGATATGATCTATGTGGGGAGTACCATTAAACCCCTTAAAAGTAGAATTCAGGAACATGTACAGGCCATTCGGAACAGGGACACAAGATACCCTATGACATTACATATGAATGAACAACATGGAGGGAGACCTGAAATTTGGTTCCATGGTATAGATCATGTCCCAATGAGACCACGGGGGGGTGATAGGGAGACTGCATTAAGACGTAATGAAGCGGGTTGGATTTGTAGATTGCGGAGCACCGACAAGGGACACAACCGTGATGATGAATCACACTATTTCTTATGAAAGTATTTTGGGACCCTATTGAAATAATAAGCAGGATTAAATTGTGGTAACATGTTATTCTGGTGTGGGAGTCCTCCGTATGTTTGGACAGTTCCCTTGTTGGGTGAATAATTATAAAATCTCCTATGAAAACAATCTGGGACCCCATGGGAATAACAAGTTGAAAGAGATTGTGGCAAGAAGGTATTTGAGGTGGGAGTCCCCCTCAATTGTGGAATTTTTCCCGCAAGACTAGGAACATCAGATACGAAACCTGGATATAATTATTATGATATCTTGATATTGTGAATATAACAGTATCTGACTAATGGCTGCTGGCTAGTCGCATCTCATAAATACCAGGAGGCAAGTACTAGAGGGGCTTGTAGGGTCAATAGCTATACAATTTCTTATGAAAACAATCGGGGACCCCATGGGAATAACAAGTTGAAGGATATTGTGTCAATGAGGTATTTGAGGTGGGAGTCCCCCTCAAGTGTGGAGTTTTCCCGCAGGACTGGGAACACCAGATGCGAAACCTGGATATAATTGTTGTGATATCTTGATGTTGCGAATGTGGCAGTGTCTGACTGTTGGCTGCTGACTAGTCGTGTTTTGCAGGCACCAGGAGACAGGTACCAGAGTGGCTTGTGTATGGCGTCTCTAGAATTTGTCACAAAAGGGTCTCTATATCTATTTTGTCTATAAAGAATTGCCATTCAAAATATGTTAGGTGCGTGGATTTCGGAACCTGACATTTGTGAGATTGTCCCTAGTAAACTGTTGATATACATTGGGGCATGTGATTCACGTGGCTTAATGAATATTAAACTAAAAAGATGCCCACGAGACTTTGGGATGCACTTTTGCAACACGAAATGGTGAAATATGACATTTTGAATGCGAGCGTGGCATAACAATGTATGCTTAAATAGCGTTACTGTCTTTGAGCATGGTTTTTACTGAACGTTTCTTTTAGTATCGGTCATTTGGAGATTGCCCCTAGCCAATTGCTAATACACGTAAGGTCATGTGATTTACGTGGTTCTGAACAAAAAAAAAAAATGCTAAGATGTTCGTGCGTCTTTGTTGGAGACCCGACAGGAACATCTAGTCGAGCGGTAGCGTACATGGCTCTTGAGGTAAGAGAGGATCAACAAATGCATCTCAAAACAATGTTACATGCTAAAATTTGAGCCTCTGTTGTGCAGGGACGTTGTGATCTTTAGTTATAAAGCATGAAGATTTCGTTGCTGTGCACATCTATCGTGCGTAATTTCCAACAAATGGCGTTTGGATACTAGCCTTAGCTAATATCAAACAAACGCAGGGTCATGAGACACACGTGTTTTTCCAAATATAACAAAACGGAAAGTCCGTCATGGCTGATCGGTAAGCCCGTTACATTACGTGGTGGAGAGAGAGGCTTTAGGAACGCTTTCAAATGTGGTGATGCATTGTTTAAAATGGAGTTTTTCTTATATGGGGAAGTTGCACTTTCTAGTTATAAAACGTGGAGTGCTCGTTAAATTTAAATTGAGGTTCTGCCATCTGACGTGCACAGAAAGATATTATTCAATTTTCGGTAAAAATATTGGATGACACAACATTGGTTATTTTCTATATGGTGTTATTCCATTACAGGCACACTAACCCTTAAACAATCGATGGGAATTAGACTTGTGACTTGAGGTTCTGGACTTTTAAGAGTCCAGAGGTGTCAGGGAAACAACACCCGAAGACCCCTGAGTTCCTCCTGTCTCGGTGCACAAATAACAGAGACACGGGCTTCTCGATGGCGGCGTCAAAGACCAAGGTTTATTTACTGCAGGGACACAGAAATCATAGGAACCACACAGAGGCAGAATCTACGAGACTGTTCAAATTGCATTAAGTGGGTCGCTTCTTAAATACAAGAAAAATGTCTCGGGGCAACATTACACGAATATTTCTCATGCCCATCCCGATATCCCAAACAAATAAATAAATATCAAACAATGATTAGTTGTGGGTTTTCGGTATTCAATCAGGTCCTCTCGACAGTTTTTCATTCTTCGCCCGATCCTCACCATCATAAAAATCGTAACCTCCCCATTGTAAAAGCCCAGAAGGAAAGGAGCAGTGCCAGGTGCAAAGGATTGAAATGTAGGATAAGAGGTGTTTATGGATCATAAACGGGCAGGGCAATCGTCTTCGGCTTTTCAGTCAGGACAACGGACACGAGAACCAGTATAGCAGGACTGGCCTCAGGCAAGGGAGGCAGCTTGATTCTGCCTAGTCATGCAGCGTCAGCCTTTCTCGGGCTCGAGCTTACGTGTCCTTAACAAGGTGACTCTGCCGGGGTCATCGTCCGTTCATTGACTATGTGAGGGCAAGAAACAAGATGGATGCCGTAACTAAAATGGATGCCGTGACTTCTAGAGAGAATGCCCTAGTTTCCAGTGAATTCGTGCTAGTTGCGCAGCGAAAACACTGTCACGTATACAATGGATCATTTGCGGTTCATTGGTACCAAAATCGTGTCAGTACTATGATACCGAATTCACGGGTTCGGATCGCTACAGAACCTCAGACCGTCCTTTTGCCCTTACATAGGCAATAACTCACTCTATGTCAGAGTCCAGTTCTATGTTCATCAGGTCACTGATATGTTGTTGTAGCATTACTCTATCCCGTGGCGTATCTCTGAAAACAGGTGGTCTTCTTACGCATGATGAAACACAAACGCTACATAAGGCCGGGCCACACTGAATAATGAGACAGCACGAGAATAAAAATACTAACGTAACACCATTGACCATTAGAACCTTCCACCCCCATGCAGATAACAGATTCCAGAACCATCCCATAAGTGACCAGTCACCTTCTTCTACATGAATGGAGTCGGAGATTTTGTGTAGCTTAGAGATGGCCTTGTATACTGTTGGCGCATTATCTGGGATAAAAACGCAGCAACTTGATTGGATCATTTTGCATACCCCACCTCGATCTGCAAGTAACACGTCAAGAACCATACAGTTCTGTAACGTGATGAGGCGATCCGCTTGAAGCTCAGCTGTCAGGTTACTAAGGGCACCTGTAGTTTCGATAATGGTGGATTCAACTACTCGTGTTAGTTGACACAGGTTTCTACTGTTGACCATAGGCCCCCAGAACGGGAGGAAACCTTTGAAAAAGTCTCCTGCTTCTTGGCCAGCAGTATCCTCTTTACTGAATACACCTCTCACAACTCTCGTTTTGTGATAGTCCGGTGCAGCAGTGTATGTCGGAGGTAACAGTTGAGCGATATAACATGAGCCTGAGAAGTCAGCGGGCAGCCATGTATATGCTCTGTCTTGACAAACAAAATAGGTACCCTTAGCGGCTAAGAATGCAGGGGAAGATTGTGACGGGAACACGTATGTTTCAATACAGTCACTCTTCCCCAGTCGAGCTTTCGGATTCCTCCCATTCCCTTGCAAACAGACCTGACCTTGGTGAGGTACGACCCAGATCGGAGTTGAGCTCTTACGTTTGTTCTCGCCCAGAGTAATGCCATATTCTGTAATGTTCCACCCCATGTAAACTCGCAACTCATCCTTGGGAATGTACGGAGTATTATTGACATCTCTCACCATGTCAGTGATTCCTTTTACCAAGGCTCTATTAGCAGAGTTATACCGGGTGGAACGCGGAGGTCGTGGAGGGTAGGTCTCTAGAGCATAGGCGAACATGGTCTGAAATGCCCAGAATGATCCATTATAACTGAAAGGCAGAACCAAATAAGGGATGCCCTTGTCCATGGTATGTGGTATCAAGCCACATACCCAGCAGTTTGTTGTGTTAACCACTAGTTGATGTTGGTGCAAGAGCTGAATGAAAGTGTTATTTATAAACTCAGAGCGTCGAGCTTGCTCGTGAGCAGGAAAAGGGTGGAAAGAGTGAATAGTACCAATAGTTGGGGAAACAGAAATATGGGGAGATACTGTGGACGTAACAGGTGCAAAGATCAATTGAATACCAAAAATAATTCCGCCTACTAGAGTTATAAAAACAATCAGAAGTGTCAGAGCACATTGCATTAGGAAACATTTACTGTACAATATGTCATATAATTTTGTCTTGTGCACATTTATGACTTTAACCCGTCGTAATTCAGGAAGCTCCATCTTCTACAACCGTTCGCAACAGATGGTTTGTACCTGTTAGAAACTTACCTCTGTCTATCCTGGGGGTTCCCAAGACAAACAGAAGAAACTGACCTAATGTCTGATTCCCTGTAAATTAAAACAAGGCACACATTACGACCCTACGGTAACCCAGATGGCAAGGTGAAAGAAACATAAAAATAAAAAAAATAAAAATTCTAGCAAACTTCCTGATTGACTGGAATGCAGTATGGTCAAAACAGTTTTACAGTCTTTAAACAGAAGGGCAATAATGCAATGTCATTAGTTCATAACATGAGAACGTAGATTATATCTGTACTTTCCGGGTCTTGTTTGGTCTTGAAATAGCTGGTCTACCGGTGCAGAAATGTTCGACTCCACAGGTGACAAGTGTTCACTTTGTGCAATACTTGGTTCAGGATTCAAAGGAGCGGTTTCTGCTGAGGTGTCAAAGTTCTGCGTTTCGGTTCGTGGATGGTCCGTTAGGTACTCTGCATCACTGAAAGGGATGTGCCTAGGAACAGGTTCTGTCTCGGACACACCAATTCCTCGTCTAACCCAGTTGTCATAGGGGAGTGGAAGAGGGACACGCTTTGTGTGGCTGGCGTGCACCCAATTCTTCCTTCCAGCTAGCCGTACTGCAATTCTGGTTACGAGGAGGACCTGGAACGGGCCCACGAATCTTGGCTGAAGGTTTCGAGTGCGTTCAAAATTCCGCACTACAACCTGGTCGCCGGGTTTCAACGTATGACCTGGACTCTCCGGCAGTTTAGGCAAGGATTCGAATACCTGTTGATGAATAAGGCTCAGTTTAGCAGTCAGATCATGAAGATAATCAATCAACATTGGGTATTCTATTTGTTTAAATTCCTTTGGCCTAGGGACTCCCCAAACATTAGCAGGGCGGCCGAACACAATCTCATATGGGCTAAGCCCTACTCGAGAGTGTACAGTCGCTCTGGTGGACAGTAAAGCTAGAGGCAGTGCGTCTGGCCAAGAGAGACCAGTGGAAGCTTGAATTTTCGCAAGTTTCAGTTTCAGGGTGCCATTGTACCCTTCCACCAAACCTGCTGACTGTGGATGATTCGCACTGTGGAATTTTTGTACAATTCCTAGACCTGCACACACTCTTCATAACTTTCCCTACAAACTCACTTCCGTTGTCTGACCAAACAATCCGTGGCATACCATACCTAGGGAAGTACTCTTTGAGGAGGATTTTGGCAGTGGACATGGCAGTGTTATCCTTTAATGGGTATGCCTCAATCCATCTTGAAAAGGCACAAACTACCACTAGGACATACTTAAGATTGTTACACCTGTCCATGTGGATATAATCCAACTGAATCACTTCAAAGGGGCAAGAAGGGGGAGCAAAATGACCAGTTGGGGTTGGGGTTCCCTTGCCAGGATTATGCATCAGGCATACCATGCAATTTTTCACCACTCTCCGCACACCTAGTAATTCCATCATTCTTCCATACTGGAGCTAACATTTTACAGATCCCTTTTGAGCTGATGTGCGCCGCTCCATGCGCCATCGTGACTACCGCAAGTACATACGCGTCAGGTAACATCCAACGTTGCTGCTCAGACAGATCAATCCAACATCCACTCGAATCTATTTTACCCGTTTTCTCCTTCCATTCATTCTTCTCATTTTCAGTTGCTTCATTTTGGATTGCTTTCACACTGTCAATCGTATTCTCACACATTCCTGATTCAGCAATCCATCTTGCAGACGTTGCAACGTACATTCGGCTCGTCATGTTCTTGGCCGTCTCTTTGGCGACCTCATCAGCAAATGCATTCCCTCGGCCAACATCATCCGTGATTTTTCGATGTGCACTGCACTTCACAATCGCAACTTCATTCGGTAGGGTCAGGGATTCTAATAGATCGCTGACTAACTGTCCATGTTGGATCTTAGTTCCATGGGACGTGAGAAAACCTCTTTCTTTCCAGAGACGTCCAAAACTATGTGCAACGCCGAAGGCGTACTGGCTGTCAGTAAACACATTCACTCTCTTTCCCTCAGCTAAAACACACGCTCTTGTCAATGCAATTAATTCTGCTGCTTGGGCAGAATTCTGACTCACTCTTGCAGCCTCAACAATCGTACTCAAAGTCGTAACTGCATACGCGGCCGTCACGTCACCATTCTGGAGTTTAAAGCAGGACCCATCGACATATAACGTGCCGTCTGGGTCTGATAACGGAGTATCCTTTAAATCAATTCTACCTTTTGTCTCTTCTTCAGTTCTGAAACAACAATCATGGGGCTCTGAATCACTCGACTCCTGAGCAGTCGGCAACAGCGTTGCTGGATTCAATATGTTGCATCGCTTGATCTGAATGTGACTTGCCAAAAGTGTCAGCTCGTAGCCTGATAATCTAGCACTGGTGAGGTGCTGAGTTTTCGTTCGATTCATGAGTGTATCCACAGCATGTGGAACCATGACTACTAGCATGTTGTTCATGACTAATCCGGCAGACTGTCGAATAGACACTGCGGCTGCTGCTGTGGCTCTCAAACAACTTGGCAATGCTCTGGCTACCGGATCTAACGTGGATGAAAAGTATGCACAAGGCCGCTGTTTGTCGCCAAATTGTTGCGTTAATACGCTCAATGCACAACCTTCTCTCTCATGGACATATAGTGTAAACGGCTTACTGTAGTCAGGAGTACCCAACACAGGAGCTGAACACAGCGCATCACGTAAGTCAGAGAAACTCTGTTGACATTCATCAGACCATGGCAAAGGGCTCGGAACACCTTTTCCAGTCAGGGCTACCAATGGTTTCGCCATGAGAGAAAAATTTGGGATCCATTGCCTACAGTATGACGTAATACCCAAAAACGCATGCACTTCTCTCTGTGTGCTTGGTACAGTCATCTGCGAGATTGCTTTGATTCTCTCTGGGGTCAACCTTCTTCCCTCCTTTGACAAAAGATGACCTAAGTAGGTCACTTCTTGGCAACAATATTGCAGTTTAGAAGGTGACACCTTGTGATGTAAGTCGGACAAATGACGTAATAAAGAAATAGTAGCTGCTTTGCAAGTTTCCTTGTCGTCAGCGGCTAGCAAAAGATCGTCTACGTATTGGATCAGAGCAACACCATGAGGAAGTACAAGAGCATCTAATTGACTTTTTAATGCTTGGCTATAAATTGAGGGGCTTTCGCAATAACCTTGAGGAGCGCGTTTGAATCTGAAACTGCGTCCTCCTAATGAGAAACCAAAAATGTCTCTACTTTCTTCTGCTATGGGAATGCTGAAAAAGGCATTCTTCAAATCGATCACCGTAAACCATGATGCCGATGCAGGAATCAACGTCAGTAATGCAGTGATATCTGGTACCACTGGAAACTGTGGAATCACAATTTTGTTAACCTCTCTGAGGTCAATCACAAATCTATAGATTGGAGGTTTGGAAGGGTCAGTGCGTTTCAAAATCGGCAGAACAGGACTATTGCAGACGTTTCCTCTAGTCTCCTCTATCACATCTTTCTGTATCAAGTCTTTTACAATCAGTAAAAGTGCTTGTTCACCTTCATTCGAAATCCGATACTGTGGGATTCGTGGAAATTTAACATTAGCTTTCAGACTTACCACATAAGGGGGAATTTCCAAGAGGCCTACATCGTTGGGACCAGTCGCCCAAAGAGTATCAGGGAGAGAACGTAGCTCCGGTGGGAGCTTGTCCATCGACATGTACATCGGAGAGATGACTCTTTTGCCTAATGTGAGCTGTACTCCCGAAGGAGAACAGTACAGTGTCGCATGCAGGCGTTTTAACAGGTCTAAACCAAGCAGATTCTCATTACAACCAGTAGTTAGGATAAGGGGTGCTTCTAGCTCGCATGGCCCAACAGAGATAGATAAAGGATTGGACACAGGATTGTGAACAGGGGCGCCTGAGAAACCTACTGAAGTGTTCGTTAAGCCGGACAAAGGTGCGCCAGGGAGTTTCGCATGCATGATTGAACTTTTTGCCGCACCAGTATCCAACAGAAACGGTTCGACCACGCCTGAGGTAGCTACTGCGACATAAGGTCCACTCTGATCAACTGGAACTGATACTACTCCCTCTCTCTGCCTGCGGCTGTCCTATTGCTCGCTTCTATGAATCTCTTCATTATGATCGTAGTAATCTTCAACATGATACTGTGGAGATCTACCTGGTTGCGTAGGTTGTATATTTCGCTGGTCGAAATAATTCGATTGGCGATCAGTCTGTGGTGTCATCATACCACGCCCTCTACCTCTAGGAGCTTGCATAAACCCAACATTACCTCTCTGAGCTGGGACACCACTAGTTTGTGGGTGTAGTACTGGACACTCATTCTTATAATGACCCTCTTTTTTACAATAGGCACACTGATTCCATGCTAACTGTTGCCGGGGAAAACTATAATTAAATCTTTGTGTCGTTCCTTGCTGGAATTGTGGCTGCTGTTGAAACTGGGGTCGCTGCTGTGAATCTGACTGATTCGAACGAGGCGGATATGCCTGTTGCAAAAGGACTTTGGTTTTTAAATCTTTCGTTTTCTTTTCTGATTTTTCCTTCTCTTCTTTCTCTCTATTCTCGTAATACTGTGCAGTTGCAAGTATCTGTGCTGTCGTCGACACCGCCCATGCACTTTCTGAATCCTTTAACTTGTTACTAAGCTCAGGTAATAAATTAAACACGAACTTGTCAACAAACAACCTCTGACCTCCCTCGGTACTCATATCTTGCCCACTGTGGTCTACGAAAGTCTCTTCAAATCTAGTGAAGAAGTCAGAGACGCTTTCGTCCTTCTTTTGCTTACATGCTGATAGTTTATCCCAATTTACTCGCAACGCTGGCATCAGCGTTTTCATCAGATTAATTATTCTGCCAGGTAAGTCAGCAATCAGAGGTTCGGGTTTAGCTCCGCCAACCTGCTGTGCGTCTGCCGCTACGATAGCTGACCAATCACCTCCTAAGGCGACTGGGTGGTTCTCTTGCCAAATCTTGGCCCATATAGGCTGTGGCACTACATTACCAAATAGCATTTCAATGTCTGCCAAATTCATGATGCATGCTTGGACTGTCTGCGTTAATTCTTTGTAATAACCAGCAGGATTCTTACGAGGATCTGGTAATGCTTGTTTTACTGCTAGTACTTCAGCTCGCTTCCAAGGGATGTGTATCCACACTCTCTGGAATTGTGCTGGAGCGGCTACAATATTATTAGCCCCATCAGCAGCGACTGCTTCGCGCCATATGGGCGGAACTTCCCTCATTGGATACTGACCTCGTCTTTTCCTAGTTATCGGTGTACCATCAGGGTCTCTTGTCGCCCTAAAAGGGGACTCATCCCGATAAGCTAAAATCAATTCTATCGCTCTCCCTACTTCTGAACCTATCACCATTCCTGCGGCGAATTTCTGCTGAATATTTATTAAATCAGAGGGGACTGTATCTAGGTCATCATCTTCCCATTCTTCACGCACAAGAGAACACATCACGTCAAAAACATAACGTTGAGTCGGTTCATTCCATTGCATAAATGTGTCTAACACTCTTCGTGCATCATACTTCGCAGCTTTCGACATCCACCTAAGAGCTGTCGAATCTAACGTGTCTCGTTCCTCGGGACCAGGAAGCTGGCTACGTCTCTGTATAGAGTCAGAAACGGGGGTCCCAATAAAAGACCTGTAGAGAGGAGTTAAGATATTAGTTACAGAGTCGGTTATCTTCCGACGAACGGAAAGCGGAGTCAGAATGTTTACAGGGTTCGGGAACAGGGCAGCTGGAGCAGGTGATATGGTAAGGGTAGGAGTAGCAGGTAAAGTAGTTTGCAAAACGATAGGCAAAGGCGGAACAGGCGACCCAGGGAGAGGGGGTGCCGTAGGATCATTGATCACGGGAAAGACAGGAGCTGGATTCAAAGGAAGTGGAGCACCTATTCCATGCTGACCAGCAGCTGGCTGTACAACAGGTAGTAACTATGGTGCTGTAATACCCTGTGCATACGGTGGAGGTGAACTCAACAGATAAGACAACAGAGGATCCTTTTCAGGGTCCTCTATCGGCTTAGCAGGACAAGATGGCAAGACAGGGTAGCATTTATCAATCGCCAAATTATGTTTTCTATTCTCTATCTCCATTGCCTTTTCGGTCTCGTTGACATGCAGCTGCCTAGCAGACTCCATTAAGGTCAACCCTTTCTCTTTCTGTTCTTTCTTCGTTTTCCTAATTTCTCTCTGTTTGGCTTCTTTGCGCCATACGCGAAAAGAATCAAACATTGCCGGCCGGGCTTTCTTCTTGAACAACTACATTTCTAAATTATCTAGAATTTCCGTTTCGAAACTACCATGCGGTGGCCAACTAAGGACACCATCTTTCTTGGTATAACGGACCCATACTTCATTATACGTAATAGGACCCACACCATGTTTACAATAGAGCTCATATGTAGGAGTTCCAATCGGAGGAACCGAACACGAATCCTCCAACCGGGAATCCCCGTTGCAACGTAATAAGGACAAGAAACAATTTTTACCCTTAGTCATGACTTACAAAGACAAATTCCAACCAAAATGCGCAGAGAACTTAGGCCTACCAAAAATGAACCAATACCAAATACAAAGATTATCCTAACAAGAGCAACCAATGATAATCTACAAATCCAAAACAAACGTATCCAAATAACCAGACTTAGCACAACCCACTTAATACTTAACTGAAATATGGAAGACGTCACCAAGGAGAACCCGTCTACGTCTCGCCGTACTAAGGTCTGCACCTCGGGTCCAAGACAGGGCGACAGTCAAGGCAGCGGTCCTCTGTAGCCGTCTGGGAACAGGAACCCTCGTGGAAGAGATCGTCGGGCCACTTTTACGACATGCAGGGATCGATGAAGCGGGGTACCTCCCTTCGGAATCTTCACACGAAACTTCTCGAACTTTTCAGGCTTTGGACCGGTACCGGATGACGTCGCCCCACGTTGGGCGCCAATTTGAGGTTCTGGACTTTTAAGAGTCCAGAGGTGTCAGGGAAACAACACCCGAAGACCCCTGAGTTCCTCCTGTCTCGGTGCACAAATAACAGAGACACGGGCTTCTCGATGGCGGCGTCAAAGACCAAGGTTTATTTACTGCAGGGACACAGAAATCATAGGAACCACACAGAGGCAGAATCTACGAGACTGTTCAAATTGCATTAAGTGGGTCGCTTCTTAAATACAAGAAAAATGTCTCGGGGCAACATTACACGAATATTTCTCATGCCCAACCCGGTATCCCAAACAAATAAATAAATATCAAACAATGATTAGTTGTGGGTTTTCGGTATTCAATCAGGTCCTCTCGACAGTTTTTCATTCTTCGCCCGATCCTCCCCATCATAAAAATCGTAACCTCCCCATTGTAAAAGCCCAGAAGGAAAGGAGCAGTGCCAGGTGCAAAGGATTGAAATGTAGGATAAGAGGTGTTTATGGATCATAAACGGGCAGGGCAATCGTCTTCGGCTTTTCAGTCAGGACAACGGACACGAGAACCAGTATAGCAGGACTGGCCTCAGGCAAGGGAGGCAGCTTGATTCTGCCTAGTCATGCAGCGTCAGCCTTTCTCGGGCTCGAGCTTACGTGTCCTTAACAAGGTGACTCTGCCGGGGTCATCGTCCGTTCATTGACTATGTGAGGGCAAGAAACAAGATGGATGCCGTAACTAAAATGGATGCCGTGACTTCTAGAGAGAATGCCCTAGTTTCCAGTGAATTCGTGCTAGTTGCGCAGCGAAAACACTGTCACGTATACAATGGATCATTTGCGGTTCATTGGTACCAAAATCGTGTCAGTACTATGATACCGAATTCACGGGTTCGGATCGCTACAGAACCTCAGACTCATAATGCCTGATTCTAGAGAAATGCAATACTGAAGGATTATAATACACAACATTATGGCATGTCCAGAAAAACAAATGGCTGTGCTTCGCCCAGTGTATGATTAACGCTTTTTAAAAGTCAAGAAAACATTGGTAGGTGCATCTAACCCCTTTTTTTTTTTTTTTTGAACTGCATATTTGAATAGAGCATAACTATCGATCAGACCAAACCGTCTTTCTACAATTGATATCGGATGTACATGTTTAGTGGGAGCCATGTTGAGTTAATGGATGTTGCACTTTTAATGAGTGCGTTATCAATGATGAATTAACATCATATATTATAGTGTTTTCCACATGACTTGCCCTATCAGGATTTTAGATATGAAATACAAGTTTTTTATATAAACTGTTAGGTATAATCATTGGACATGTAAAGTTTTCAGTATGGTGCCAATCGTAACTTCTGTCGAATGGCCTTTTTGATTCACATATAATATAATGTATCAAGATAACTGTACAATTTGTATCATTTTTGTATTACATATGTATTTTAAATGTTTTTTACAGCCCTGACGAAGTTCTTTTTTAAAGAATGAAACGCGTTGGCTGCTTGTGAACTATCAAATTGTAAAGAAGAATAAAGAGGAAGCTTTGAAAATATATACATCACTGGATGGACACTTTTGTTTGGACTTATTAGAGTGGTGCGACCTGCAATGGGCAAATAAGTTTTGGATCAAGGTGATCACCCCCGTGAAACGGTGGGGGTAGCAAGGTTGCACACCACGTTAGCTAAACAGCTTTCTTTTTCATTTAATATTTAGGAGGGCAGGTGAAAGTTCTGTCAGGAGAGGTGCGACCTGAACCTTAGGGTACAGTAATTGAACCGTTTTTTTTCTTTGGGTTAGTCACTCTCTACTACTCACTCGCTACTGCTCTCTACTACTCACTCTCTACTACTCACTCTCTACTACTCTCTACTTCTCACTCTACTACTCTCTACCACTCTCTACCACTCACTCTCTACTACTCTACTACTCACTCTCTACTACTCTCTACTACTCTCTCTACTACTCCCTCTCTACTACTCACTCTACTACTCTCTACTACTCTCTCTACTACTCACTCTCTACTATTCACTCTCTACTATTCACTCTCTACTACCCACTCTCCACTACTCACTCTCCAATACTCACTCTCTACTACTCGCTCTCTACTACTCTCTACTACTCAATCTCTACTACTCACTCTCTACTACTCTACTACTCTCTAGTACTCTCTCTACTACTCACTCTCTACTACTCACTCTCTACTATTCTCTACTACTCACTCTACTACTCTCTACCACTCACTCTCTACTACTCTACTACTCCCTCTCTACTACTCTATACTACTCACTCTCTACTACTCACTCTCTACTACTCACTCTACTACTCTCTACTACTCACTCTCTACTACTCTCTCTCTACTACTCACTCTCTACTACTCTACTACTAACTCTCTACTACTCACTCTCTACTACTTGCTCTCTACTAATTGCTCTCTACTACTCACTCTCCACTACTCACTCTCTACTACTCACTCTGTACTACTCTACTACTCTCTACTACTCTCTCTACTACGCACTCTCTACTACTCTCTCTACTACTCACTCTCCACTACTCTCTACTACTCACTCTCTACTACACACTCTCTACTACTTCCTCTCTACTACTCTCTCTCTACTACTCTCTACTACTCACTCTACTACTCACTCTCTACTACTCCCTACTACTCACTCTACTACTCACTCTCTACTACTCCACTACTTTCTAGTACTCACTCTCTACTACTCACTCTGTACAACTCACTCTCTACTACCCTGCTACTCCCTACTAGTCTCTCTCTACTACTCTCTCTCTACTACTCACTCTCTACTACTCCCTACTACTCTCTCTGTTAACTACTCTCTCTCTACTACTCACTCTCTACTACTCTCTACTACTCACTCTCTACTACTCATTCTCTACTACTCACTATCTACTACTCACTCTCTACTACTCTCTACTACTCTCTCTACTTCTCTCTCTCTCTCTACTACTCTCTACTACTCTCTACTACTCTCCACTACACACTCTCTACTACTCACTCCTACTACTCACTCTCTACTACTCTCTCTCTGCTACTCACTCTCTGCTACTCACTCTCTGCTACTCACTCTCTACTACTCACTTTCTACTACTCTCTGCTACTCACTCTCTACTACTCACTTTACTACTCACTCTCTACTACTCTCTACTACTCACTCTCTACTACCCACTCTCTACTACCCACTCTATACTACTCTCTACTACTCACTCTCTACTACTCTTTACTACTCACTCTACTTCTCACTCTACTACTCTCTACTACTCACTCTCTGCTCTCTTTTACTCATCCTCTACTCTCTACCTCTCTCTACCTCTCTCTCTACTACTCTCTACCTCTCTACCTCTCTACCTCTACACCTCTACCTCTCTACCTCTCTCTACCTCTCTCTACACGCACACATATGCACATATATATATGCATATGCATGTATATATACATACATATATAAACATATATATAACCTGCATATCTATATAAATACAAATATAAATGCATGCATACATATACATATACGTATATGCATACACATGCATGTTATGTACATGAAAGTTTGAAAAACACTAATAAAAGCAAAGCTAAAAATCAACTTAATTACAAACAGAATTGCTTTAACATAACCCCTTGAATGCCCATGGCGAGCTGGACTCGTCATGGCACAGAGTTCTTGTGTGCCCATGACTAGTCCAGCTCGTCATGAGGCATTCCCTAGGAAATCCCTCTGGTGCGGGCACCAGAGGGATTCCCTTTCATTCAAAATAGCCTCGGGAGCTGGGGAAGAGCTTCCCCAGCTCCTGAGGCCCCCCCCTGCTTTCTGTGTAATGAAGATCGGCGCGCACGTCGCGCCAACGTCATTACAATGAAACTGAAACTGAAATGAGCCAAGAGGCTCAGTTCAGTTTCACTTTCTACGTGCTCAGGGGCCTATCTCAGCCCCCTGAGCACGTAGAAAGATGGGAGAGGAATCGTTGGAAAGGGGAGAATCTCTTTTTCAATGGATCCCTGCTTGTGGATCACCACAGGAGGGCGATCCCTAAGCAGGAATCCACCCACTAGACACCAGGGAGGGGGGAGCGGCCCCTGGGGCAAGGGCCTTTGCTCCCCCCAATTAATTTGGCAACATTGAGTTTTTTTGCCCCCCCTGGGGGGCAGATTGGGGGCTACTGCCCCTATCTGGGGAGGGCAAACAGCCCACTAGACACCAGGGAATAAAAATAAAAAAAATAGGGGTGGGGGTTGCCCAAAACGGGCAGGCCCATGCCCCACCCCTCAATTATTACAGTCTTTCTGCCCCCCCCGGGGGCAGATGGGGCATTGGCCCCTAATCTGCCCCTTCGGGGGGGCAGAAAGCCCACTAAACACCAGGGATTTGTTTGCAGTTTTTTTTTAGGGTGGGGTGTGCCCGAAACGGGCACGGCAATGCCCCCACCCACCCGCCACCATTACAGCCTTTCTGCCCCCCCTGGGGGGCAGATGGGGCATTGGCCCCCAATCTGCCCCCCAGGGGGGGCAAAAAGCCCACTAGACTCCAGGGAATTAAAAAAAAAAAAATAGGGGCGGGGGCTGCCCAAAATGGGCAGGCCCATGCCCCCAACCCACCCCCCAATTTATACAGTCTTTCTGCTCCCCCCGGGGGGCAGATGGGGCATTGGCCCCTAATCTGCCCCTTCGGTGGGGCAGAAAGCCCACTTAACACCAGGGATTTGCTTTTAGTTTTTTTTAGGGTGGGGGCTGCCCGAAACGGCCGCCACCCACCCGCCATCATTACAGCCTTTCTACACCCCCTGGGGGGCAGATGGGGCATTGGCCCCCAATCTTTCCCCTTCGGGGGGGGACGGAAAGCCCACTAGAAACAAAGGATTGTTTTAGGAAGCAAAAATAAGGGTGGGGGCTGCCCAAAACAGGCATGCCCATGCCCTCACCCCCCCGCAATCATTAGCCTTTCTGCCCCCTCTGGGGGGCAGATGGGGCATTGGCCCCTAATCTGCCCCTTCGGGGGGGCAGAAAGCACACTAAACACCAGGGATTTGTTTTTAGAAGGGTTTTTTTAGGGTGGAGACTGCCCGAAACGGGCACGCCAATGCCGCCACCCACCCCCATTACAGCCTTTCTGCCCCCCGGGGGGCAGATGGGGCATTGGCCCCTAATCTGCCCCTTCGGAGGGGCGGAAAGCCCACTTGATGCCAGGGATTTTTTTCGCACAATTTTATTTATAGTGATGGATTTTATTTAGGGTGGAGGCTGCCCCACCCCCCACCACCATTACAGCCTTTCTATGAGACAGTAGCCCACAATCTGCCCCCCCAGAGGGGCAGAAAGCCCACTATCCACCAGGGATTTTTTTTTTGCATAATTGTTTTTAGGGTGTGGGTTGCCCGAAACGGGCACGCCAATGCCCCCACGACCCCCCCCACAAAAATGACAGTCTTTCTGCCCCCTAGGAGGCAGATGGGAGCTGTAGCCCCCAATCTGGCCGCCCCTGGGGGGCGAAGAAAGCTCACTAGAAACCATGGATTTTTTTGTTTTATTAGTGTAGGGGTAGGGGCTCCCCAAAATGGGCATGACAATACCCCCACCCTACCCCGAGAGAAATTCCAGTCTTTCTGCCCCCACCGGGAGGGCAGATGGTGGCAGTGGCCCCTGATCTGCCCCCCGGGGGGCAGAAAGCCCACTAGGCACCAGCGAGTACGCAGGCTTTTTTTATGCGTGGGGGTAGGGGCTGCCCAAAATGGTCATACCAATGCCCCACCCCCACAAAAATAGCCACAGTCTTTCTGCCCCTTTAGGGGCATATCGGGATGAAAACCTCTTCCCCGATTCCCCCCCAGGGTGGCAGAAAGTCCTCTTGGCTCAGAATCTTTTTTAGCAATGTGCATACCTGTGGATTTTGGGCCCTAGCGCAGTTGGAACGTAGGCAAACCTAGCAAACCTGTACATTTTTGAAAACTAGACACCAAGGGGAATCCAGGATGGGGTTACTTGACTGGCTCTCACCAGGTTCTGTTACCCAGAATCCATTGCAAACCTAAAAATTTGTCCAAAATAACAAATTTTCTTCAAATTTCTGTGGTGGAAAGTTCTGGAATATGCGTGGGTCCAGAAAATTCCACCCACCCTGCGTTCCCCAAAGTCGTCTGAGAAAAGTTGTGGCATCACCGGGCGGACACAAATTTCCTACCATCCAGCGTTCCCCCGGGTCTCCCGATAAAAACGGTGCCTCACTCGTTTGGGAGGCCCAAGTACCCACGACAGGCAAGGGCCCACAACGTAGCGAGGCGACATGAAAATTGCCTATCTCAAAACAACCTGGTTTTGCAAGGGGGGTCACTTGGGTTTTTGGCCCGGTGCTCGGCGGCCACCTAGGGAAACAGACCAAACCCACACATTTCTGAAATCTAAACACCCGGGGGATTCCAGGGAGGTATGGTTTCCTTACCCAGAATGCCCTGGAAACCTCAAATTTAACTGAAAAAAATCACCTTTTTCACACATTTTTGTGTGGGAAAGTTGTGGCATCACCGGGCTGACACAAATTTCCTAAAACCCAGCGTTCCCCTGGGTCTCCCATTAAAAATGGTGCCTCACTCATGTGGGAGGCCCAAGTACCCGCGACAGGCAAGGGCCCACAATGTAGTGAAGCGACATGAAAATTGCCTATCTCAAAATGACCTGGTTTTGCAAGGAGGGTCATTTGGGTTTTTGGCCCGGTGCTCGGCGGCCACCTAGGGAAACCTACCAAACCCACACATTTCTGAAAACTAGACACCCGGGCGATTCCAGGGAGGTATGGCTTGGGTGGATCTCCCAAAGTTTCCTTACCCAGAATGCCCTGCAAACCTCAAATTTAGTTGAAAAAATCACCTTTTTCACACATTTTTTTGTGGGAAAGTTGTGGCCTCACCGGGCTGACACAAATTTCCTACCACCCAGCGTTCTCCCGGGTCTCCTGATAAAAACAGTGCCTCACTCATGTGGGAGGCCCAAGTACCCGCGACAGGCCAGGGCCCAAAACGTCTTGGGGCGACATGAAAATTGCCTACCTCAAAACGACCTGGTTTTGCAAGGGGGGGTCACTTGGTTTTTTGGCCCGGTGCTCGGCAGCCACCTAGGGAAACCTACCAAACCCACACATTTATGAAAGCTAGACACCTGGGGGATACCAGGGAGGTATAGCTTACGTGGATCCCCCAACGTTTCCTTACCCAGAATGCCCTGCAAACCTCAAATTTAGCTTAAAAAATCACCTTTTTCACACATTTTTTTGTGGGAAAGTTGTGGCATCACCGGGCTGACACAAATTTCCTACCACCCAGCGTTCCCCTGGGTCTCCCGATAAAAACAGTGCCTCACTCGTGTGGGAGGCCCAAGTACCCGCGACAGGCCAGGGCCCAAAACGTATTGAGGCGACTTGAAAATTGCCTACCTCAAAACGACCTGGTTTTGCAAGGGGGGTCACCTGGGTTTTTTGCCCGGTGCTCGGCGGCCATCTAGAGAAACCTACCAAACCCACAAATTTCTGTAAACTAGACAGCCGGGGGATTCCAGAGAGGTATGGCTTGCGTGGATCCCCCAACGTTTCCTTACCCGTTTCGGCGTCATGCCTTGTTCAGTGGTGAAGACATTAATTAGCACAGTGCATACGTCAGCGCTTAAAAGGTTTAAAATCACGTGACTGTCCTTGTGAAATTCAGTCCCCATGATACATTGCACTGATATTCATAATCCAGTACATGGAATCTTAGTGATTATGTTTCTCTTTTAAAATGTTCAATTCATTGCAGTGCATTTCTCAATGATAGTGGGTTTTATTACTCTCACCGTCACGTTGATATCTGGCATGGTGCTGTTATTCCATATTTGCCTGTGTAAATGCCTCAGCTCCGGCACGATCGGAAAGAGAAATATCATCCCTCTTTCTGAATCCCTTCCTGCAGCCGCTGTATTTTCGCTAAAATAGCCTCCTTGGCTGTCGCCAGTAGATAGTTATAGTTAGAACCTAGTTTCCATAGGAAAAGCTTTTTTTGATGTGCTTATAACTTTGGCGTCGTTTGACGAATCTTTCCGAAAATTTCCCAAAAGTTCCTCTTTTCAGATCAGCTCCTATCTTGTACGTTTGGGGGTGATTTGTCAAGGGGGGCTGAGAAAAAAGGGGGGTCCCAAAACGTGTTTTCTCCATGCAATTTCCATAAGAAACTTTAGACAAGGCTACAGGTCAAACTGCTGAACGGAATGAAGCAAAATTTGGCAAGGAGAAAGGTCTTGGTCCAGAAAGCACGCTTTGGTTGACATGGTGTAAATCTGTTCAGTAGTTTTTTGAGATATTAAAGGAAAAACATCTATATATATCGGGGCAGAGCCTAACTCCCGAGCACTAGCTTGCCTCTGATTGGCTGCTAACACTTCAAACCAGGAAGTGTTAGCAGCCATCTTGTGCCTCACAGCGAGTGAAAATAAAACAAAGGTCCTGCGGGTAATTTAATATACCGGAGCTCTGTCTGTGCGAGATACCCCTTTCATGCTCCCTCTCCGCACATCACCAGCTCGCAGCTATGCCTTTAGAAGTCAGTCCATCGGCTCGCAGCTCTCTACCTCTGTGAGCCAGTAGGCTGCTGCGTCGGCTCGCAGCTTTCTACCTGTGTGAGCCAGTACGCTGCTGTGCCTTTGCGAGCGTACAGCCCGTAGCTCTCCCTCTGCGAGTCGACCCCATGGGCTGCAGCTCTCTCTCTGCGAGCCTGGGTGTGAACTGTTGAAACTAGGAACTGTTGGAAGCTGTTTTGTGATTCAGTCCGCGTCAGCTCGCATCTCTCCATCTACAAGACATCGAGTCCGTAGTTCCACCTCTGCGAGGCAACTCTGAATACATATCGGAGCTCTGTCTGTGGGAGATACCCCTTTCACGCTGCCTGTCTCCACATCACCAGCTAGCAGCTATGCCTTTAGAAGCTAGTCTGTCGGCTCACAGCTCTGTGTCTGCGAGCCGTCGGGCCCGCAGATCTACCTCTGCAAGACAGCCCATTAGCTCATAGCTGTGTGTCTGCTAGCAGGCACGTCGGCCCGTTGCTATCTCTGTGCGAGTTAGACCACAGCTCTCTGAAGCATAGCCCCCAACAAAACTTCTCAGGCCCGCAACTCTTCCTCTGCGAACCACCGGTCAGCACACAGCTCTTCGTGTGCGACTTCTCGGGCCCGTAGTTGTACCTCTGAAGCCAAGACTGGAAATATACCGCAGCTCTGTCTCCCCACATCACTGTCCCGCAAGTTAGAAAAAACAGTACTAATAACAAGTAGCAGAATAGTAGTTTAATATTTAAAAAACCTTTGCAATTCACTGAAAAAAACATAGGTTTTACAGATGATATAGTTAGAAATTAGCATTTGAAAAACCTTTGAAACCTTTGAAATTCAATGAAAAAACCATAGGTTTCAGAGACGTTATCGTTAGAAATTAGCATTTAAAAAACCTGTGAAATTCCCTGAAAAAACAATAGGTTTCAGGGACGTTATAATTAGTTGGACATTTCACTCATCCAAAACCAAAGAAATTCCACCGTTATAGTTACTTCAGCTAACTATAACTTGCGCCCCCGCAATGCACTGCTGATGACATCACATATTACATCATTCATGACATGGTCAGTGACATCACTGATGACATCACTGATGACATCTCAAATGACATCACTGATGACATCCTCCACGGGAAAATCTGATGCACCTCCTCACACCTGAATCCAACCTTTTATACACCCACTCTAAACTACAGACTACCATTTTCAAAAAAATAGATACATCAATACCAGTTACTAAATACGCACTGACTGGTTTGTAGGTCTACACACACATCCACTTATTCACCCATACAGTCACTTATACATGCAGTCACTCATCAATGCAACATTATCATATGCACTCATACACCTATACCGACACTCACACAATGCCACATATCCTAAGGTACTCACAAAGCTAGTCAGTCATGCAAAGAATCAATCACACTTCCATTTACTCACCAATACAGTTATACAGACACCAGCTCACTTATTCATACATATACTAACACATAATTACTCTGTTATAGAATCACTGATACAAATACACACTCATCCTTGCAGCCACTCTCACAATTACTGACTCTCACACATAGTTATTTATATACACCATCACTCACATATACTGACTTTTACATATGTAGTTACTTGCACATGTACCACTGAAACATCCATTCGCTCACCAACAAACCCATACACACACTCACCCACCCATACAGCTGTTTCCACAGGCACTCTTGAACCCATACACCCAGTGAATCAGCCACTCACTCATCTATGCACAGAGTCACACACCTCCCACCCACACACACACACTCAGGCAGCCATACAAATACTCCGGCAAACAATCAATAATTCATATAGACCTTCATACAGCTACTCAGCAACCCATGCAGCAGCTTAAACAACAACAGACAGACTGATACAGACTTTCACACAGTTTAGTCACTAACCCATGCATTCAGTAAGACACGATTAATAACTCACTTATACAATCAGTCACGTACCTAGTAAATCCTCAATAAAGACACTTATACAACCACTCATTCTTCAATGCAGCTTGGCATTTATATAAATCAAATTTAAACTTTACAGAAACACACAGTCACTGGATGATGTCATCAGTGATGTCATTTGAGATGTCATCAGTGATGTCATCAGTGATGTCACTGACCATGTCATGAATTATGTAATATGTGACATCATCAGCAGTGCATTGCGGGGGCGTGAATTATAGTTAGCTGAAGTAACTATAACGGTGGAATTTCTCTGGTTTTGTATGAGTGAAATGTCCAACTAACTATACCGTCCCTGAAACCTATGGTTTTTCAGAGAATATATATATATATATATATTACCTACTGGCGGTCGCCAGTAGGTATTTATAGTTAGGACCAAGTTTCCATAGGAAGAAAATTTTTTGTTTTGCTTATAACTTTGGTGTCATTTGATGAATCTTCATGAAATGTTCGAAAATAATTTTTTGTTCATATCAGCTCCTATGTGGGAAGTTTGGGGGTGATTTGTCAAGGGGGGCCGTGAAAAAAGGGGGGTCCCAAAACGTGTTTTCTCCATGTTATTTTCCATAGAAAACTTTAGACAAGGCTACAGGTCGAACGGGTGAACGGAATCGCCCCAAATTTGGGAGGGGCAAGGGTCTTGGTCTAGAAAGCACACTTCTGTTTATTTGGTGTAAATCTGTTCAGTAGTTTTGAAGAAATATCAAAATTTACAGATATTGATATTTGGGAATTCAGCCATCTGATTGACTGAGGCGTTACGAGCATGAGCTTGCTGCTTATTGGCTGTGAGCGGTGCAAGCGATTGCAACTAGGAAGTGTTGGCTGCCATTTTGTGATTCCATTGAAATGAGTAAAAAAGTAGGAAAGGGGAGGGTAGGAGCACTGTAACGTCTCTGGGGTGTTTAGGGTGTGCTATACAGGGAGTGTGAGTATTTAGTCCTATCGGTGTGAAAGTGCTGTTTTTCCGAGAGTGAGAGGGTGCTGAGGTGAGGTGCCGGTACACTTGGGGATGAAAGCGTGCGCCTAAACCTGAGCTGAGTGCTGTAAACTGATGTGCTGAAGTATTTATCCCTACTGGTGTGAAAGTGCTGTTTTGTGCAGAGTGAGATGGTGCTGAGGTGAGGTGCCGGTACACTTGGTGATGAAAGCGTGCACCTAAACTGTGAGCTGAGTGCTGTAAACGGATGTGGTCTGGGTGCTGTAGCATCCTGGCTGCTGTAGGACAGCTGTGCAGGTGGTGTTGGTATGTATTTACAGTACAGCGGGAGTGGAAAGCAAACTACTCACTGGTACTGGTCTGAAGACTCGGGGATGATACCGTGAGCGTAAGCCATGAGCTGATTGCTGTAAAATGATGTGTGTGGGCGTTGTAGGATACTGGCCGCTTTAGTATATCTGTGTAAGTAGTGTTAGTGTTCGTTTATACGATACAGGTAGTGGGAAGCAAACTACTCACCTCTACTTTCTGAAGACTCAAATGCAGTGTTTTAGGAAGCAGGAATAAAGAAATAATTGTGAAGAATATAATTTCTGTTCTGAAGAAAAGCGCTTTAGTTTGGTTAGTTTAATTAAATCTGTTTGCAAAGTAGGGATTCAAGGCCAAGTTGAAGTTTGGGAGTTAGTTTGTGTGGGTGGGAATAGACATTGCTACAGGAAGTTACTCGGTTTGACACAGTAAGGACATACGGTATGCCACCTCACATTCCGTAGGAGTGCATGTTATTGAGAAGCAGATAACTGCCGTTAGAAAGCTGTGTGAATGTAAATGTAAATGTAAATGTTGTAGACTTGTAAAGCGCACAGCTGCTCCAGCAACGGGGCGTCCCGGCGCTGTAGACCGCTGGGGAACCCGTCCTGGCTATCCCTGTGAGATGGTCCCTTTCTGGGTATCTCCAAGGTGAAACCAGGCATCCCCAGCGTCTGTGGGGGGCCGTTGTAGAGATGAGGCAAGCTTAATGCCCAGAGTTGCCGAGTGTGTCCCTGGCTAGAGTAGGTACCGAGGCGAGAATTATCGAGTCCGTTTTGACCCTGGTCCACGACCCTGCCGCGTCGGGAATTGAACCCTGGTCCCTGGCCGATTCTCTGCTTACAGGTCTGCCGCCTCTAACTAGTGAGCCACACCTCTCCACTATGTTGGTGTGATTGTGGGAGTTGGCGTGCTTTCAAGAAAGCAGGCAAGATTGGGGGCTGTAAGCTTAGAAGTGTCGTGCAGTTGGAAATTCTTGCATAGTAATGAATGACTGCCATTGTGGTCACAGTTTGCACCTGTGAGAAAAACTTCTGTATGCTCTTTAAGACAGCGATATGTAAATGGGAGAAACCACTGCTCAAGAATAAACACACTACCTTATATAATCGCATACAACATGACAAACAACATGTACACCTATCAGACACAACAACACTATGTACTGTGGGAACCGTGGCTAGCCATTTACACAAAACAAACATGGCATAGCACCTCTGTTACCCAATGCAGAATGCGGGGAGAGATGGGAGGAAAGTATGTGCGAAGGTGGCAAGTGACTCTCGAATATAAAAGTATACAATGGAAAGTGTTGAGGGGATGTTGCGGACAGACTTGAGTATGCAGAGCACACACATGTACATGTGAACATACATTGATTGTCTATTGAGTGAAGCAAATAGTGGACGGAACCATAATTGTACAGTCAGTAGGGAAGATTTTAAAAATATAGCGCGTACGTGCCCTTCCCCCCCCCCCTTTCTTTAGCATAGTGGGCTGGCTCGGCATGCGCAAGGGTAGCGTAGGGGTATGAATAAAAGGCACGTTTCTCTGGGTGTGGTTCTCTTCCGGAATTGCGAATGTGTCTGCCAGGTCTGCGCAGCTTACACCGCCACGAGGTTGACCTCGTGAGTGAAGGTGGCTGCGTGAATGATGCTCTCAGCCTGCTGGTACTCAGAAACCACTGTGGCCGCTGCGACGCACATATGCCCCACTGTTCACCTTTCGCTACCGCATTATGTGAAAGAGGGCCCACCACGTGCTGGTGGAAGCTCCTGGGGCGAGGTCTGCAAGGTTGAAAGGTTCCTCAGATCAACGCTGGCTACCGCGACACAGGCACACAGCGTTCAGTTTGAGGCCCAGCAGCTTGGAGTGCTCTGTAAACTACTAACACAGTAGTCAAACAGGTACCAACAATGGAACGGTGTCTTGATCCCACAATGGACAATGTTAGAACTGCATCTGAGAGTGGAGATGAAGGTATTCTCTTGGAGCAGGTGCAACCAACTCTAGGTCACAATAGTGAAACGGTGTATTGATTCCAGAATGGACGATGTCCGATACTACTTGCCAGTGGGTTTTCACAGAGCTCCTTCTGTTCACGTGCATCAGACTCTGTGCTTCCATAGGTAATTGCTGCACATGATTATTGGACTTGGCTGACTGCAGTGGCTGGAGTACACCGCACTAGTAGGTCCGAACAGTGAAACAGGGTCTTGATCACATAATGGACGATGTTAGAACTGCATCTGAGAGTGGAGATAAAGGTACTCCCTTCAAGCAGGTGCTACCATCTCTAGGTCCCAACAGTGAAACGGTGTCTTGATCCCACAATGGACTATGTTAGAACTGCATCTCAGAGTGCAGAAGAAGGTACTCCCTTCCACCAGGTGCAACGAACTCTAGGTCCCAACAGTGGAACTGTGTCTTGATCCCACAATCGACGATATTAGAACTGGATCTGAGAGTGGAGATGAAGGTACTCCCATCAACCAGGTGCAAGCAACTCTAGGTCCCAACAGTGGAACCGTGTCTTGATCCCAGAATGGACGATGTCCAATATTACCTGCTGCTGGGTTTTCAGAGAACTCCCTCCGTTGAGGTGCATCAGACTCTGTGCTTCCGTAGCTAATTGCTGCACATGATTATTTGGCTTGGCTGACTGTAGTGGCTGGAGTACACCGTGGAACAGCAGGTCCGAACAGTGAAACGGGGTCTTGATCCCACAATGGACGATGTAAGAACTGCATCTGAGAGTGGAGATAAAGGTACTCCCTTCGACCAGGTGCTACCAACCCTAGGTCCCAACAGTGGAACGGTGTCTTGATCCCACAATGGACTATGTTAGAACTGCATCTCAGAGTGAAGATGAAGGTACTCCCTTCCACCAGGTGCAACCAACTCTAGGTCCCAACAGTGGAACGGTGCCTTGATCCCACAATGGACGATGTTAGAACTGCATGTGAGAGTGGAGATGAAGGTACTCCCTTCGACCAGATGCAACCAATTCTAGGTCCCAACAGTGGATCGGTGTCTTGATCCCACAATGGACGGTGTCCGATATTAACTGCAGCTTGCTTTTCACAGAACTGTTTCTGTTGCGGTGAAACAGTGTCTGTGCTTCTGTAGTTAACTGCTGCACATGATTATTGGCCTTGGTTGACTGTAATCGGAGGACTACACCGCAGTACAGAAGGTCCGAACAGTGAAACAGGGTATTGATTATATAATTGAGGATGTCAGAAGTTTAAGACTGTGATGATTTCTGTGTACCCCCTCCGACCAGGTGCAACCAACTCCGTGCATCCGAATCCAACGGCACGTGGCTGTGAGGTGTTAATGACTACTGCCTCTGGCTTACACTGCGGTCAGCAGGACTCACAATTCAGATTGAGTTGTGATTGTTTAATTACAGAATTCAGTAGGCAACTAACTACAACGTCTTGAAATATACAGAATATTCTTATAGTATATTTGCTAGAAATTTTTTTTTTAGATGAGTTATATGTTTAGTACAATGGTGAAATTCATCTTCCAAGTTCAAAGGAACACTGAATAGTCTACACTGTGGACAGTAGAAATCACAATTCAAATTGTTTTGATTTATTCATTGCAGAGTTTTCTGTAATTTATGTTGTTGTATTTTGGGAATAGGAAGTGAGAAAAAGTATTAATGGATGTCTGTGTGACTAATGCCTTCAATTTACACTGCAGACAGCAGTGTTCACAATTCAGATCGAGTCGGTATTGTAGATGTCGCAGTCCTGTAGGAAAAGACATTGCTGCAGTGCGCACCATGCTTACGTGTCATCGCAGGCTCCGCAGGAGCTTTTTCTTGCTTCGCGTATGACAGACTGTGTAGCTCAAGTCCACCTTACGTAGCTGTGGGTCTTTGCTGACCACTTTCTCTGGCCTACACTGCAGACAGCAGTGTTCACAATTGAGATCGAGTCGCTATTGCAGATGATGCAGTGTTGATGGCAACAGACATTGCTGCTAGTACGGCCCGCTCACACCACGCTTCATCGCTGGCTGTGCACATGCTGAATGCTTTTGATGTGGCTATTTGAGTGCACTAGAACTGCTGGATCCTTTATGATACAATCTTCTTGTGTATTATTTCAGATCTATTGCCTGTGTCTGAATATAGTACAAGTTGTGGTTCTTTTACAAAAGAATGTTTTCTTTTTTTTTTTACATCTACTGTCCTTACCTTACTGCAGCACAAACTATTGACTCTTTTATTATTGAATCTCTGTGTGTGATCCAATGATTACTGTTCTAGTTGATGCTAGCAGCAACCATTCTCTGAGAGCTGATTTATACTCACCCCACACGCATCCAGCACAGACGTCATTGGATATGTGACCCTGGTAATAAAAAGGAGTCGAGCGCACGTGCCCGTACCCAGTTCCACTATCTATCTGTGTCCGTGTGTTCATTATCTAGGGCTTATAGTGCCCCTGGGCCGTACCACATTACATTGTGTTGTGCCTAGCGTATGTAAGCATGTTACCTCTGGCAGTGGGGAAAACTTTGGTTATGTAAGTTTTAGGTGTGTGCCTATCACAGGTGGAAGGTTACTTTACAGACCATGAATATTGATGAAGATGATGGTTGCATGTTGTGTGTAGTGTAAGATATGTGTATATAGCAAAACGTTTTAAAAAAAGCTCTCTAAGCAGAAGAGGTGTGTCTCATCAAATGCTGTAGAGAGAATGACTAAAATGGGTGGCGTTTTCCAACTGGTAGATTGGGAAATGTTATGAACCAATCAAATGCTTTTTTTTAAGGTCACATGGCAATCACGCACTCAGCGTGCAAGGAGACCGCACCCGACATGATTTTGAGAAAATGTATTTACTATAATATACGTTTATTACAGTTAAAAATATACAAATGTTTACACTTTGCTCAAATTGTTTGGACACTAAACGGAGGAGTTTAGCACTGCCAACTGCCGGCTCACCTGTCTCTCACTCGGCGCCCTTCCACCTCTCGGCGCACCCGCTTCGCGGGTGCCCCTTCGCCCGTCTTGAGGAGAGGATCACACCTGACGTTTGCGAGGAGTACTGAGGAGGAAAAGCGGCATCAGGCGTGTGGCTGCAGCAGGGCTGCGAGCGTGCGGGGACTTCAATTCCCAGAAGTCCCTGCTAGACCGACGGAGAGCTTCCGGTCCGCTCTCCCTGCTGGCCCGCCCCCCGCCCTCCTGAGGCTTCATAACAACATCCTACTCCCGCAGCGCGGGACGCAGCCCGGGCGAAGACGGGGCAAAGACAGGGCCGTTTTAGGCCGTTAGAGACCGTGTAAGACCGGACCGGGCCATTCCTCTTGGCTTTTAAGTTTTGTGTCACATTAGTTGACCTTTTTTCCCTACTCACACACAATTGTAAAACCCCTCTCACACAATGTTCTCGCGAGAAACTAGGAGTAAGGCTACTAAGATCTCCAAAAAGGCTACAGGCACCCTAGATGATTTTATCACCAGGACCAATCTCTCAATTGATAATGAAATAACTAAACTTCAGCACAAAGTCTCAGTAGAACTTGAGAGTGCTAGGAGGCTCTCATCTGAATTTGCGCTTGGAAAAAAATCTTCTCTAGGCAGTATTGCAACCTCTAAAACGCCTGATCGCATTACTGGCACAAAACCAATTATAATTTCGGCTGAGGTTCACTCAACAGCAGATGAAATAACTCCTCTTAATTATCAGGAACCTCCTGGGCCTTCTGTTAGAGCCGAAACTGGAAGCCTATCACTGCTGAATTTTCCAAAGGAGAGTGCTGAGGATATCGTAAATGAGGAGACCTGTCAGCTACTAGCTGAGATAGAGTCTAATAAAGGCAAGTCATCTGCCAAGGTTGCACCAAAACACAAAAGAAAACGCAAACACCTAACCGCTTTTGCTAGGAAAAAAGCAAAAGTAGCTCTTAGCCATAATATCACGGGGGGAGCTCCAAGTATGCCTATTGCAACAACTGACATTGTACACGATGTAGCCCCAGCAACTGTAGAAAATACTAATGCTATCACAGATGAACAAATCTTTATCAGCATGTCTGATCACTCAGCTAGTGAGGGGCAAAGAGTCTCGTCTGATATGGCAGAACAAGATGGTGGAAGAGAAGAATTTTTAAAAATAGTTTGGGAGACCCTAAAGAGATTACTTAAACCACTAGAAGTCAGGCTTACTGACATTGAGAACCAACTTCTTGAAGTTGAGAAAAGTGTTATCACTTTGTCAAGTTTAAGCCTTAACTGTACTGATGTGCCTAGAGCCATCCAACAAACTCCAGTTCTCGCCCCGGACCTAACAATAAACACATATTCATCGATTGTGCAGCAAAAAAAGGAGGGGATAGTAGGGAATACTAAAGCCAAACAACCAATTAGTAGTACTAAAGATAAACCTAATTCAACCCCCTCAACTTCTACTGCTGTAAATGCTACCAGTAAACCTTTTCAGAAAAAGCAGGTACATAGTAAGACTTCTCAAATGCCAATTGTTCCCTCTACCCACTCCTCCAACCAGAGCGTATTAGTCCCAAATAAATCTCGACCTAATCCGCTTGCATTTTCCCATATTCCTTCTGTAAGCAATCAATCCCTGCCAGATAAATCTTCTATAAATACTACTCATAAGTCAAACCATCAGTCTAGCCACACGCATAGTAACTTTAGAGGAGGGTATATAGATCTGCCCCCAGACGCTAGTCCATTTGTAGTCGTCCTCACAGGGGTACCAGAATTGGATAGCCAATATGAAGAAAATTTTCAATCTTTAAAAAATAAAGTGATTTTTTGGCTAGACAAATATAAACCCATTCCTAACCAGATGAAAAGTAAGATTCTTATGGTTAGGAGGGTACCATGGGTAGGGCCAACGGCCAAATCAACCACGGGTGACTGTATTGTCATATCCTTCGAAGAACCCCAAAGTGCTGAACTAATATGCAATTGGAAATCGTACGGTGTGAATCCTTCCATCGAAGCTAGACCCTTACCATTTTTTTACCCTTTACCTAGACCCATTCATCATGTCCCCAAGTGGAACTATGTCAACCATTATTATGGCAGTGCTCCCAATTTGGCTAGACATGGTGATTATAATATGTGGTCTGGCATTACCACCTCCAACAGATTTAGTTGCCTTGACGCTGTCGATTGACTTGCCACTATGCCTGACTGTATCTCTAATTTATATGACACCTTCTGTAGCATGGATAAAGGTAATACCAAACTAAAAAATGTACTACATTTGCATGATGAAGATCAGACCATTAAGGTTAGGATGCATAGGACGGTCTCAAATCCCCAGAACGTGGAACTATCTTACAAAGCCAGAGATGTATGTTATAGTAAAGCTAAGGGTGGCCCGGCTGGGGGATCTAATACCGTAGTGAAAGAAAGAGTCAGGGATGCAGAGAAAGACATGCTAAATTCACAGCTAGGCATTTTATCTAAACAGTGTGTAGTCAATCCCTCCAATGTCACCCAGAGTCTATCACCTCGTCTACTTATTTTATCTTGGAACATCGCAGGTGTTTGTAAGAACTTAAAAGACCCTGACTGGGCAGACTATATTGACATCTGTGATATTTGTCTGCTACAAGAAACTTGGGCGATAGAAGTTCCACATCGGGTAGGATTTAAAACTTATGGCATTGAGGCAGTACAGTCCATTCGAGGAAGACCATCGGGGGGCCTATTAATTTGGCTAAAAATCACCTTGCCCATGCAGGTTGATCTTGTTGACACAGGCTCTCCGGATATCTTGGCCCTAAGGGTTACTCCACCCTGTGGAAACAAATGTTACATAATTAATGTTTATAACAGACCGATTGGCCACTCCAAGGTTTCACCAACATTTGAAGCCCTGGATCTCCTCTTGAAAAACGTAGTTGGAGACATCCCGGTTATCTTGGGAGGAGACTTAAATTGTAATTACGAACCTGTTCTGGGCATTTCTGATGTGTTTGAAGATGAGGACCAAGCGTATAATATCCCTCAGCTTGGTACCTCAAAATCTGTAAAATACTCCACATTGGCTAGCCAATTATTAAGACTCACCGCAGACCACGGCCTTAGAGCAGGAAACGGCCGTCTCCCATCGGACTTGCAAAAACAACCAACCTTCTCTAAAGCTAAAAGTAGTCTAGATTTTGTTCTTGTTTCTCTTAGCATCTGGCATTTTTTGATCGATCTGAAAGTAGTAAGCAGGGGGGAAAGCGATCACTATCCTTTAGAACTTTACATCAATATGAATTTGTTTAGTGATACTTCCATAACATCAACTGTAAGTACGTGTGAGGACGTCCATATAAACAACAACAGACGTGCAGTAAGATGGTCACGTGTTCTGGCGGATGGTAAGGCCTTAGCATTGGTATACTCTCTTTTTGAGCAAACGTTTGCACACACAGTTGACCATGCCTTCTTACCTGAACATTTTGATCATTTTGTTGATCTCCACAAAATCTTCTTTTCAGAACTAAAAACGTATCTATCAGATATGCCGAGAAAAAAACAACAATCTATAAGAGTGGCTAATCACGGAAAGTTATGGTATGACCACTCGTGTAGGATTGCTAAAAGAAACTTATTGCTTGCCATTAAAAACAAGACAAAAGAAGAAGTTAATCTTGCAAGGGTTGAATACAAACGTATACTTAAAACATCTAAAAGACTATGGGAAGAATCAATTTGGGCTGAAATGTTAGCTGCAGCAAAAATTAATGATAATGTTGGCTTCTGGAGGCTGGTGGCTAATGGGGGGCATGCTGGGAGAGCTGTGAAAGATGCATTCCTGGATGAGATGACCTGGGTAACTCACTTTACAAATCTTTATAAACAATACGATGGCGACAGTAAAGCGAGTTTAAGGTGCCCCCCCTTTATTGATTCTCCCATTATTGAACCCCTCAATTTTACACTGGATGAGACAGTAAGGGCGATCAACGAACTTAAAAACACCAAAGCCCCTGGTCCTGATAAAATACCGGGGGATCTTTACAAACATGAAGTTGACGTCTGGGCCCCATATGTGAACCGCCTTTTTAATGCTTTATCATCAAACTGCAACTTTCCTGATAGTTGGCGTGCAGCGGAGATTGTGTTAATATTTAAAAAGGGGGATAGATTGACACCCTCTAACTACAGACCCATTAGTCTGATGGACACGCTCCAAAAATTATATGCTAAACACTTGCTATACAGGATCAACGACTGGCTGGAAGACTCGAACATAATTTCCAAATTTCAAGCTGGTTTTAGGAGTAGGACCAGCACTATTGACCACATTTTTCGATTTTGTTGTTTGATTTGGAAGTATGTGCACATTAAAAAAGGTCACCTGTATGTTGCCTTCGTTGACCTGAGGGCTGCATTCGATCTTGTCCCACGCAGTCTACTTTGGAAAACTCTAAGAGAAATGGGTCTACCGGGATGCCTCCTAGCCCAAATAGTCGAGCTACATGCTGATAACTTTGCAAACATTAGGTGGGGCCCTAATGGCGAGTTGACACGTAATATTCCCATTGAACGCGGGGTTCGCCAGGGATGTGTCCTGGCCCCTACCTTGTTTTCGCTGTTTATTAATGATGCTCCTGCTTATCTGAATGTCTGTGTTAACGATTCGCCGCGGCTCAATGGTGAAAGGGTGCCTGCGTTGCTCTTCGCAGATGATACATTACTTATATCTCAAACAAACAAAAAAGGGCCTCCAGGCACTCCTTAATTCCTTCAGTCGCTATTGTCAGATAAAGGGCCTGGAAATCAATGCTGACAAAACAAAATGCATGTCATTAAATCCCAGTATGCCAGATAGAGGGTCTTTAACCCTGAATAGCCAAAAACTAGATATTGTGGAAAACTTTTCCTATCTGGGTGTTGTGCTTGATTCCAAACTTAGTTGGAAAGCCCAAATCGAGAAAAGCAAGATAACATATGCCCAAAATGCTAAGCCAATTTTATGTAAAATGAATACTAGCACGAGTAAAAGTGTAACCCCGGTTTTAGAACTTTTTAAATTCAAAATACAATCTGCTGTGCTTTATGGAGCAGAGATATGGGGCGCATGGGCCAAGAATAGCTTTCAAAATCTGGACAACAAATTCATGCGTGCCTCTGTAAGGGTCCCTAATAGTACACCTCTTTTACCTCTCCAACTTGACCTGAACCTTAAGAGAACAGACCACCTAGCTATCTTAAGACCATTAATATTCTGGGTTAGGCTTTGGTCCACCCCGGAATTGATAGAATATAGAAATGGTCTACATGAACTGATGACCCTTGATTCTTTTAATTCCATCCAATGGCTAGTGCATATTAAAAAATGGTTTACACTCCTGGGCTTATATTCCATGTGGGAGGCTCCCGACAAATTGCCCACCTCTTCTAAACTAATAGTTAAGCGAGCTTTTTGGACCCACACGAACAGAAATTTAGTGGATGGAATTAGTGTAGGCTCCGCAGTCCAGTTCTTTTTGTCATTTAAGGATGAGTTTCGTTTTGAACCATTCCTGGACGAGATAGAGCCTCCTATTGCAAAAACCCTTTATTTAAAGTTCAGATATGGGATACTTATGCTTAATTACAACACCGAAAGATGGGCACAAAAAAGAATGGGAGAAGCGAATGTTAAAAAGGGGTGTTGCCCTATGTGTTCCAATGTCTGTTCTGAGAATGAAGCTCATATGTTTTTTGTCTGTAGCGCCTACATGAATGCTAGAAAGAAATGGCTAAAACCAATGTGCAACCTTTTGGGAACCAGGTCCTGCGTTATAGCCTTTAGGATCATGAAAAGTAACTCAACCCAGTACATTGTATTTAGCATAAGTAAATTTCTATACTCTGCCTACATAACTCGTAAGAAACAAGGACAGGTACTTTGAGTTGGAAATATGTATATGTTTACAAATCTCTTACATTTTTAATATTTTTATATATTTTTAAAAATTTGAAATGAGATGAATTGTAAAAGGTATTCATTTTTTGTGCACTATTCTCTTAAATTGCTGCTATGTTTACAGTTTGATTTTTTTTAATGTATGTATGTGACTTTTATGGCCAAAATGGCCGAAATAAAGTAATAATAATAATAAAATATTTTAGATTATCGCTTGCTCTCATATACACTTTATGTAGATATAGTTTTGAGACATACAAAAAAATGAGGTAATTTGAGATGTCATCAGTGATGTCGTGAGTGATATCGCTGACCATGTCATGAGTGATGTAATATGTGACGTCATCAGCAGTGCATTGCGAGCGCACGAGTTACAGTTAGCTCAACTAATTATAACAGGCGAATTTCTCTGGTTTTATTTGAGTCAAATGTCCAACTAACTATAATGTCTCTGAAACCTATGGCTTTTGCAGTGAATTTCTAAGGTTTTTAAAATGCTAATTTCTAACTATAACGTCCCTGAAACCTATGGTTTTTTCAGTGAATTTCTAAGGTGTTTTAAATGCAAATTTCTAACTATAACGTCTGTAAAACCTATGGTTTTTCAATGAATTTCAAAGGTTTTTTAAATATCAAACTACTATTGTGCTATTTGTCATTACTACTGTTTTTTTCTAACTTTTCAACTACATAAATTAAACTGCAAAACTACTATGTAATGTGATATATTTCACAAATTACAGTGAGTTTTTAAATAATACAAAATAATCTAACATTCAGAAAGCAATTTTTCTCCCTTTTTTTGCTGTCATCAGCTACTACTTAACTTCACTATTCACAGTGATGTCAGAGTAGTTTCATCAGAAACAGCAGGAAAAAAAAACAATCAACTAGATTGCTAAAAAACTCAAATCCCTAATTCTCACAAATATATTACAAAATCAACACAAATAACACATCCTAATACTATAACGAATCTTCAACTCTTACCTTTACTTCGCAGTTTCTGTGAACATCTTCCCAATACACCAAATAATGTATAAAAAGTTTTGCCTTGACTGCATCCAGTATGAATTCCTTAAAGTATCTTTACACCTTCCCACGAAGCCGAATGGTGTATCTAAAATCTTTGTTTCAGAAATATCAAGTATGAGTTGGGTAATTCATAAGGCAATCTCGGTTTCATTTCCAAGTGTGTATCGTTGCAGTGACTCCAAACATTATTACACTTTAAATAAACTGTATAATGTCCACTTGTGGTAGTAATTCCAGCATGGAAAACAATAGCAACTGTTTCAAAAGTTCTTCCAGAAATAGATACTTGACTAGCAACAAATTTTTTAATTTTGGTTTCCACTTTTCTTCCATTTGGTCTACAGTGTTGTAGCATTATAATCAAATATTTTCCATATCTTTGCAGGCATGATGTAGATAGCATTGCTGATTTACAACGAGAACAGATCATCTCATGATCTGCTTCTTTTAGTAATTTGGAAAATGGTACAGATTTGCAGTCAGGTATTGTCAAATATAGAAATCATTCTCTGTCAACTATAGTGCTTGAAGTTAACGAACACTGTTCACATTAATGTTCCCATTTGTAACTGAGTCCAAATAAACTCTCAATCTGAATTCCTTCATCTTCTAGTACTTCAAGCATATCTATCAAAAATTCTTGTGCATCTAGTTGTATATTAGCACTGAACGTTAAAGATCCAGTACATGTATCCAACAGTTGGCAAATACCAGAAGCAGAATGGATCTTACTTCTATCAGTTCTCAATTCTTGAAATAAAGTATAAAGTGCTAAACATAATCTTTTTTCCTGACTTTCCATAATTTCACCATAAACATCTTCAAGATAAAATGTAACGTTTAGAATAACATTACTATAGCAGTTGATACCAGAAGCATTTTCTAATCGGAATCCGACAACATCATCACTTGTTTATATTTTCTGCTTCTTTACATCTTTTCTTTTCTCTTGATTTTGTTTCTGCTTTCCAACCATAGTTGATTCTTCACCATGTTTGCGTTTTGAGCACACAACACGTTTCTCATAAATAGGATATTCACCTAAACTTGGAGCATAAAGCCTTCTCAAACGATTATATTCTCTTACACAATTAACATCAGCACTAACCTTGTTCTCATCAAAATCAATTAAATACACACCACACAACGTTCTAACTCAAGATAATGCAACATATACCATTCCCTCTTTAAACACAGTTCTTCCTACATTTATCAAAGCATTATCTACACTTAAACCTTGAGATTTATTAATAGTGATTGCATATGCTAAATAGAAGGAAAACTGTTTTCTACGAACATAAAAGTCTTTTACAAGCAAGAAAAGTACAGCACAACGTGCAATCTGTCTTACCTCTGCAATCTGATCAAATTTAACTTTCAAGAATTCAATTCCATTTCTATTTTGATATTTCACAAAATCAACAACTTTCCCCATTGCTCCATTCTTCTACGTTCAGATTACGCCTCAAAATTACCTGACAGTTTAAACATACATCTACATTTTTGTCTAAGCCAGCAGTTTTTGATACAGACTTTTCCAATGAATCCAATTTAGTCTGTAGTTTTTCTGACAGACGAATTGTTATTTCTTGATGCTCAATTTTATCAATAGCTTCAATGTGAACTATTTCTTCATTTTCCAATTTCATAAGCTCTCTATTAAATGTATAACACTCTTCCACTGTAGGCATTAAGCAAACTACAGATTTTTTTCTTTCATTTTCTTGTACATTACTTCTGCTGGTGTGTTATCATCTGTAAACAAGTTCTTTAGTAGATGACTTTGAAAAGCTTCTTTACCATGTTTGCTTAGAACACCAATTCTTACATCTTTTAGAATATTTCCATAATCTTCATCTCTTGCTTGTCACATATTCTCAGTGAGTTCTTTATATTCAAAATGTAACCACAGATTCACATTTCCAATACTTCCCAGAGATTTCTTTGTGTCTTCATGTAGAAGAGTTTTAAACATTGGTTCTCCTTTTACAGGTGTTAGTTGTAGCAGATCTCCAAATACAATTAAATGTTTTCCTCCAAAGACAACGTCATAATCTGTTTTTAACACCTGTTGCAATCTTAAGTGTACAAAAGCAAGCAATAAGTTTGAGACCATGCTCACCTCATCAATAATTAATAGTTTCATTTTCTTCAGCACTCTTGACACTTCATGAAAAGCTTCTCCAGACAACTTCTGATATTGTAATTTACTATCATGCTCAACTAGTAACATCAGTAATCTATGCAAAGTAACTCCTTTAACATTGTGTGCAGCTAATCCAGTTGGAGCTGTTACCACAGAACATAAATGTGAACCAGTTGTTTTTTTAAGATAACTGGTCAAAACTTTAATTAAAAAACTCTTACCTGTCCCAGCTTGACCACTGATTTACATCAGAAGAGGTTTAAAAGATGAAGACACACATTCTATTTTTCATGCAACAAACCATGTTCAATCTGTTCTCTCACTTGGACATATATTTCTTTCTGTTCAACATTTAGTTATACTTCTAACTTTTCCAATGTAATATTCTCCTCGTGTGCTTGTTGCATTGCAATTTCAACTTCATGCATAGCAATCACTGCTTCATTTTCCAGTATTGGTTGTCCAAGAGGATCTTGACTACATTGACCACTACTCTTCCTGTTCAACTTCATCATTCAACATTTTTAAATATGTAGGGAAAATTGTACATGCAATGCTATCTTTACATACATTAAAAGAATCTTCATAGCAGTCAAAGACTCCAAGTAATTCACTTTCGCTACACCATGGTTTAAAGAGTTGGAGAAGTGCTAAATAGTAAAATTCTCGCTAATCTGGAGTTTAACAACTGAGTTTCTTGTGGTTTATAAGATTACCCTTTGCATGTTTTACTAAACAACCATGACATCCACATCCAACTACTGCATATTTTCCTTCTTTTAAATTCTGTTTAACATTTCTTTTGGAGCTGTAATGTTGATGTACTTCATACAGACATAGCTGTTCCAGATATCGACTCCTTTTCGGATAGTATGTGTCCAAAATTTTAGTTTTCAGAATGTCTGTACTGTCTGGTTCATTTGCTGCTAAGTACTCAATTTCTTCTAATGATTTCAACACTCTATTCCGTGAGCAGGCAAAACCTAAACTTACCCAAATGAATCCTCGAGACTTTGAATATAAACTTGAAGAGCACAAGCGGTCTAAACATTCATAGGATCCAATTTCTCGGTGGGAAAGCATTTTAAAAGTAAAGCTGTACAATTTTTTGCTGACGGTTTTCTCTTGGGCAATTTCTTCCCACATTTGTTTCATTTCTGTTGTTTCTGATTTTGTTATGTACGATGTAACATAACGGGCAACAGCAATTGAGTTATCTGCAACATACTTGATGTCCATGTTCGCATTCCACATTTTTTAAATGACTGGATTGTTCTTTTTAAGTGGTAGGCATTCTTTGGAGATTTCCGAGTTATTGTGTGCCTTACAGAAGAAAAAAAATAATTTACTCTTCCTTTACAAATGACCGGACGTGGAAAACCAAACCGACTTTTGGTGTAAAATTTTCCTTTAGACTTGTATTTTCTTCTGCAGTACTTTCCACAAAGGTGACTTTGGAAATGTAAAACATGCTATCTCAAGCTTCTATCTCCTTCTCTCTGGATCTCACATGTCACATACTGTTCGATGAAAGACAATACTGTTTCATCAGAATCAGTTCCAAATTTAGGTGCATCCTTGACCCATAGTAGCATATGTATATGAGGTGCACCTCTTGCTTGGTACACCTTTCTCCAAAAGAAATCGGGTAACTTCTCCAAGAGGTGGATTCTTTTTATTGCAGATAAAATACATCATAGCTTGAAACCTATGATTAAAATATCTGAACACATTTACAGGATCCAATGAACCCAGTTCACCAGGAGTCTTTATTTCAACATTTTTAATATTGGAATTCACTTCTCTTAGAAACTCAAGCAAATTTTCCCATGCATACTCTGCACAGCTAAGTGTGACAAACCATGTTGGTGTACCTAAGTTCAATAACATACACTTGAGTTCTTCATGATGACGATACCAGTACTCATTGGTTCCACGTTGACATGCCATCAAATCGATTAACTGTGCTTCAAATTTTTATCTGTTTTTTCAACTTTCTCCACAAATTCTTTCGCAGAAAGAAGTGATTGATTAACTCCAGCTTTAAGTATGTGGTTCACTGCATACGACAGAGAAGATAAATCACTGTCAAACATAGGTGAAATATGTATGGAATGCACTGTCAAAATCTAGAATCTTCCGAATATAAGCTTGTTGACCGATATTCAGAAGCTGGAATACGTACAGGTCGGTCATCATATCATCCACCTTCTCCAGTAGGAAACAGCTGTGGAAAACAACGAGCTTCCAAGCTCTTCTCCCATACACTCATTGGAGTTCCCTGTGCTTTTTTTCATTTGAAATAACTCAATGCTGCTTCCTATTACTTCTTTTGAATGCAAAGGACATATTGTGTATGTTCATAAATCTCTTCAGTACTTGACTTGTCCACTTTCTCTATTTGACCACTTCAATTTCGCATTCATCTTCTAAGCTTATTACCTGTTCATCTACATTTACAGTTTTGTAATAAATATTGTTCTCTATAAGATATTAGGTAGCCTTTTCAACTTTATTAACATCCACAAATTCTTGCCATATTTTCCGCCTCTTTGTTGGTACACCATTTACTAGAATGACTACTGCCTCATTTTCCTCTTTCTCTCTAGCAATAGTTTCAATAATTTTCTTATAATCGAAAGGTAAGTACACCACTCTTTCTTTCAGCCCTCTTTGCAAGTCTGTTGGTTTCAGTTTGCCTGTTTTAGGCTCCATCCGAATTATAGTTTGAAAAGGATGAACAGATTGAATTAGAACAGACTCATTTGTATTCAATTCTGCCAGTTCCTCCAGAATAGCTACTAATTCTAAGTTATTATGTACTGCTCTAGCAGGCATTTTGTTCTCTTCTAATTTGTTGTAACAATATTTACATATACGTTGATCACTACCTACCTCAAATTGACCTTCCACCAACAAGTAAGTTGCAAATTCTTCCCACTTACTATTGTTCTCCTTTTCACTTTTCAACTACAAATCAACATTCCTAGTTTGACTTTTATAATGAGTATGTCGACAACAAACACAAACATAGTTTGGTATTTCAGAGCACACTACATTAAACCTTCCAAATTCTTCTTCAAACTGTTCAGTGCTAATCACTGTCCCATCTCCTTCAACATCTGTAATTTGTCAAACTTTCACTTTCTATTGACTGCTCTTCTGAACCAAAAGATCGCATTTCAATATCATCACACTTTTTTAAACATCTAATAAGGAACCATATAAAAGAGCTTGTTTGAATGGGGAACCTCTGGTTGGCACAGGTAGGTACTTGTGACAAGCAGTGGTCCCTTGTTCTATTCAGGGCGAGAGAATTACCCCTTCAGAACAACCCCTGCTCACCCTATAGGTAGTGTGGCGCGAGCAGTCAGGGCTAAACTTCAGGGCGCTAGTCAGTTAAGCATTTATGATCACACACAGTAAACCACAACGATCCCCCACAAACGGACACCAGGCGTAAGTTGTATCAAAAATACGGATGCTTTATATAAAAGATTCTTTGTTACGCAGGCATGTACAAGACCATCAATAACGGTTGCGAAATGGAAGCCACAAGATGATAATTAGGCACTGTTCTTGTCTTTGGTAACTTATTCGATCACGAGCGCTTCACAGGGCTCGGTTGAGTCGGTCCAGTCACGATGATGCGCAGTGCACCCGGGATACAGTGATACGGGGAAATCAGAACGTTGCGGACCCCGAGTCCGACAGAGAGTTCACTGTACCTGGGAACGTGCGATGTGCTTGGACGAGTCTTCAGGGGAGATGCAGGTTCTGCACCTCGCGGGTCTTCCGGATCAAGAATTCAGCGGGCGGCTCTCGGTAGACAGGTGCAGCCCAGGGCCTCCGACACGGACTGTGCGGGAGGTCACTGCGGAGGGCGGCACGGTCAGACTCAGGCTGGGAGGTGAAGCGGGGCGGCCGGATACGTTACGACGTACGGGCGGCCGTCCGAGGCTTGATTTCACTTCCCAATTAGAAATCCGGCGGGAGGGCGAGAGGGCACCAGGCACGCTCCAGTGGCAGGCAGGTGACAGGGAAGCGGGTCGGCCAGCCTCGATGGGTCCAGAGCGACTCAGGTAGAGCGGGGCTCTCGGCGAGGGGAGGCGGCCAGGCTTCTGGGTGTCACGGCCCTAGGAGGGATGCGAAGGTGCGCAGAGCACTCCGGCGGGAGAAAGCACACGGCTCGAGTTCTCAGACGAGCGGAGACACGGTGAACCCACTGGTCCTGGGGTTCAGTTCAGGGGGCAAGCTCTTCTTCCAAGCCCTTGGAGATAGTTGAAAACAAAGTGCAAAGTCTCTTTCAGTCTTTTCCTCTCCTTCCTCAGCAAGGCACCTACTGCAGGCCAGTCCCTCAGGTCAGGGAAAGTTACTCCTCCTTCAGCTTCTTCCAGGTCTTTCTAGTCGGGCAGAGTTCCTTCGTGGTTCAATCTGGATCTGATTTCTTAGGAGCCAGGCTCCTACTTTTATACAGTGATTCTTTTGTTCTTTAGCGCCAGGGGGCCTGGGCCTGGCTCAGTCCAGTTCTGGAGTACTTTGTTTTGGTGACTCTGCTCTTTCCTTTCAGTAGCAGGGCAGAGACATCAGCCGCTCCACAGGGGGCGGAGCCGGCTTTGTGGTGGCAGAGCACAGGTCTATTCAAGAGTCAGGGTGTACTCCTCCCACCCATCCTGGTGCGATCTCTCTACCCACCACCTGGCAGCCAACCTGTCTCCTGGAATCCCCCAGCCCTGCTCCTGTACTGTTGCTAGGCAGAACACACACCCACAGCAGAGGCAAACTGAGATGGTCAGGCACGCAAAGGCTAACTTTCTGAAAGTAGCATTTGCAAACCCAGGATATTAAAATAACCTTTGCTAAAAGATGTATTTTATTACCCCGAGTTTAGGCATACTAAACATGACTTTCTACCATGCTCTCTGAGTCCACTGGGGTCACAGCGTGTAGCGATCCCAGCAGCCCATACTGGCCTATGGAGAGCAGGTAGCCTTCAATAGTGAAAAACGAAAATGGCTGTAATTCACTATTAAGACATCCCACACACATCAGGGCATGTCCTATCTTATGCCTACAATGCACCCTGCGCTTGGGCCTACCAGAGGGGTGACTAACAGGTAGTTAAGGGAAGGTTTAGGGACTGGCAAGTGGGGACACTTGCTTAGTCAGCGCGACAGTACCAGACCGCGCGCAGGTTCTGCAGTGGCAGATCCTAGACACATTTTACCCCGCTGCTTCGGTGGGTGGCACAATCAGTGCTGCAAGCCCACTAGCAGCATTTGGATATACAAGCCCTTGGCACCCCTGGTCTCTACTAGGGACTGACAGTAAACCAAATATGCCAAACGTGGAAGTCAATTCACATAATACATTTTACCATAGGGAGCACTTGCACTGTGGCACTGGATGGCAGTGGCACAGTGCCCTGAGCCGCTAACACCAACACAAAACACATTGAGGCACAGACAAAAATGGAAGGGTGACCCACGCCAATGGTGCCAGGTCTAACACGTGTCCCCTCCAGCTGAAAAGTGGGGAGAACTACCCTACCCCAGGGAGTTCTGCATCACTAAGGCGGAAAAACCTGGACAGACCGTCAGCATTGGCATGATCTGTGCCAGGGCGATGCTCCACCGTAAAGTCCATACCCTGTAGGGAGATGGACCACCTCAACAGTTTTGGGTTCTCACCCCTCATTTGCATCAACCATCTGAGGGGCCTGTGGTCGGTCTGAACCCGGAAGTGATACCCAAACAAGTAGGGTCTTAGCTTCTTCAGCGCCCAGACCACAGCAAATGCTTCTCGTTCTATCGCACTCCACCTTTGTTCCCGGGGAAGTAGCCTCCTGCTAATAAAGGCGACGGGTTGGTCAAAGCCCTCCTCAGTGATCTGTGAGAGAACAGCCCCTACACCATGCTCTGATGCATCCGTCTGCACCAGGAACTCTTTGGAGAAGTCAGGAGCCAAGAGCACGGGCGCCGTGCACATGGCAGTTTTCAGGGTGTCGAAGGCTTTCTGACAGGTGTCAGTCCATATCACTTTCCTGGGCTGCTTCTTCGAAGTCAGCTCTGTCAAGGGGGCAACGATGCTGCCATACCCCTTGACAAACCTCCTGTAGTACCCTGTGAGTCCTAAAAAGGCCCTCACCTCCGTCTGGGTTTTTGGGGGCTCCCAAGCCAGGATGGTTTCAACTTTGGGTTGGAGGGGCGCCACCTGGCCGCTCCCCACTTGGTGTCCCAAGTACACCACTGAACCCTGCCCGATCTGACACTTGCTTGCCTTGATCGTGAGGCCTGCCTTGCGCAGCGCCATCAACACTTCCCAGAGATGTTGCAGGTGTTCTTCCCATGTGCCGCTGAACACTGCGATGTCATCCAGGTAGGCGGCGCTGAACTCGGTCAGCCCAGCCAACACCTGGTTGACCAACCTCTGGAAGGTGGCAGGGGCATTCTTCATCCCAAAGGGCATCACCCGGAACTGGTAATGCCCATCTGGTGTAGAGAATGCGGACCTCTCTTTGGCCCCATCAGTTAAGGCGATCTGCCAGTACCCAGACGTTAAATCAAACGTGCTGAGGTACCGTGCAGCCCCTAACCGATCGATGAGCTCATCAGCTCTGGGGATGGGGTGCGCGTCAGTCTTCGTGACTGAGTTGAGTCCTCGGTAGTCCACACAGAACCGGAGTTTGGGCGTGGCACCCGGCGCTGCAGCCTTTGGGACCAAGACCACTGGGCTGGCCCAAGGACTGCTGGAGGACTCAACCACCCCTAGGGCAAGCATCTTCGAGACCTCCTCTTTGATGCAGGCCCTGACCCTGTCAGTTACCCGGTAGGCCTTGTGCTTCACAGGTAAGCTGTCTCCTGTATCTACATCATGGACGCACCAATTTGTGATACCAGGAACCAGGGAGAACAGGTCAGGGAACTGCCCCAGCAGCTGGCGACAGTCACCCTGTTGCTCAGGGGTCAGGGTGGGTGAGAGGTTAACTCCATCCACTGACCCGTCTCGCTCTGAGGCTACCAAGAGGTCAGGGAGAGGCTCGGACTCCTCTTCCGTCCCATCATCGGTGGCCAAGAGCATGCCCACTTCGGACCTCTCCAAGTGGGGCTTCAGTCGATTGACATGTAGGACCCTTAAGGGGTTCCTAGGAGACCGCAAGTTCACCAAGTAGGTGACAGAACTCTTGCGCTCCACAATCTCAAAGGGTCCGGTCCACTTGTCCTGGAGTGCACAAGGCTCCACAGGGGCCAGGACCCACACTTTTTGGCCAGGTTGAAGCTCAACCAGAGTGGCGTTCTGGTCGTACCACCACTTCATTTCCTCCTGGCTGGCTTCCAGGTTTGCCTCAGCAAGTTGCCTGAAACGCCTAGTCTGGTTCCGGAAAGCCAGCATGTAACTGTATACATTCTGGGGAGGTTTCCTGGGAGATTGCTCCCAGCCTTCCTTGACCAGACTAAGAGGTCCTCGTACTGGGTGGCCATACAAAAGCTCAAAGGGACTGAACCCTAGAGACTTTTGTGGCACCTCGCAGTACGCAAAGAGAAGGCATGGTAAGAGGACGTCCCACTTACGCCTCATGGGTTCCTCGAGACCCATAATAATGCCCTTCAGGGTTCGGTTGAAGCGCTCAACCAACCCGTTTCCTTGGGGATGGTAAGGTGTGGTGAACTTGTAGGTTACACCACACTCTTGCCAAAGGGACTTCATATATTTCGATATGAAGTTGGTCCCCCTGTCAGACACCACCTCTAGAGGGAATCCTACTCGTGAGAAAATTCCCATCAGTGCCCGTCCCACCACGGGGGCCGTCACTGTCCTCAGAGGGATGGCTTCAGGGTACCGGGTGGCATGGTCCACCAAGACCAGGATAAACCTGTTGCCCATGGCTGTCTTGGGGTCCAGCGGCCCCACAATGTCAATCCCCACCCGCTGGAATAGGGTACTGACCACAGGGAAAGGTTGGAGTGGAGCTCTCAGCTTCCTCCCACTCTTGCCACTTGCCTGGCAAGTCTGGCATGTCCTGCAGTGAGTGTCAGAACTCCTGCGCATTTGGGGCCAATAAAAATGGGTGACAAGCCTTTCAAAGGTCTTGGCCTGCCCCAAATGTCCCGCTAACGGTACGTCATGAGCCAGCCCCAGTAGGAAGGCTCTGAACTTCTGGGGTACCACCAGCGCACGGGCTGACCCAGGTTCAGCAACCTTAGGCTCGGAGTATAGGAGGTCGTTCTCCCAGTAGATCAAGTGAGTTCCGGACTGATCACCATTGGCCTGGGCTGCAGCCTGCTGCCGCATACCCTCTAGAGAGGGGCACTCTTTCTGCTCCCTGCAGAACTCCTCCCTGGTGGGGCCTCCTTCTTGCTGCCAATGGGTCAGCTCAGGCAGGTCCCCCAGTTCGGCTATCTGTTCCCCGGTAGGCTCCAGGGCATCCCCCTCAAGGTCTGCTTCCCCCTGGGCCGTGGGAACTTCAGGAGCCGGATTCCCGTGCCTCCCTTGCCCTTTCTCTAAGGCCGGTTCCTGGGCCTCTCCCTCAGGCTCCAGGGTTCCTTCAACACCCCTACCGGCTGCCATCGACCGGGTGGTCACGCACGCCCAATCAGGCAAGCCCACCATCCGCAGGTGAGTTGTCTTCTCCACCTTTTCCCAAGGGGAGCTCTCCAAATCGTTACCTAGGAGACAATCAACAGGCATGGCCTCTCTCACAGCCACTTGCAGAGTACCAGAGACCCCCCCCCACTCAAAGGGAACCTGAGCCATTGGACACTGACTCTCGGTGTTGTCGGCGTTGACAACACGGCAGAATGCGTGCGGGACAACCTGCTCTTGAGACACCAGGTGTTGCTTGACAGCAGTCACACTGGCTCCTGTATCTCTAAGAGCCCCCACCCTCTTGCCATTTATGGTCACCCACTGCCCATACTTTTGAGTATTGGGGGGCAGCTGGGCCTCAGCGACCATCTCACTGTCTCCTAATGAGACCAGGGTCATCTGTACGGGATCCCCCGCCCCTTGGACATCTATCTCCCTCCCCAAGGCTACACTATTCACCTGCTTGGGGGGTGGAGCACCAGAGGGTGCTGGTTTACCATACAGGGGGCACTTGGGATCCACGGAAATGTGCCCCAGGTTGTTACACTTGTAACATCTGAGGGGCCCTCTTTGAACAGGGTTACCTGTCGGGGCCCCGGTCTGCTTCGGGGGTGGGGGTGGCTGAGAACCTTTCCCTTGGTTCCCTGGGGAATTACTTTGGGGCCCTCTGTAGAACTCCCTCTGTTTACCCTTGTCCCCCCCACTCTTCTGCTGGGGACCCTGAACACCTTTGGCGGGGCCTCCCATGGGACCCTTGTGGACCCTGGTGCTGATCCAGCGGTCCGCCTCCTCAGCAAGCTTCCTCGGGTTGGACAGCTTGCTATCGATCAGGTGCTGGCGTAGCTCAGGAAAACAATTATCCGACAAGTGCTCCCATGCAAATAAATCAAACAGCCCTTGGTAATCATTCACTTTGCTACCCTTCACCCAACCATCCAGCGCTCTGCAAAAAAAGGTCACATATTCTACATAGGTGGTACCAGGTTTCTTGGTGCAATCCCTAAATCTCTGTCTGTACAATTCAGGAGTTAACCCATACCTTGTCATAAGAGCCTCCTTCATGTGTGGATAGAATGTGTGGACATCAGAGGGGAGGTCTAGCAGTGTGTCCCGCCCCTCACTCAGGAACCTTCCCCACAACCCCGCTCCCCAATCCTTCTCAGGGACCCGGTGGGAGGACATGGCTACTTCATAGGCCCTGAACCACTGCCCAATATCATCCTGCTTATAATATTCTTTGACTACATCTTTAGGAATGTGCACCCTTGACTCGGTTGAATTGCTGCCACCAGAGGGTGAGTTGTCTAAACTCCTGGCCTTGAGATCGAACTCCCTCATTTTTACCTCATGCTCCATGGCCAGTTTTTGCCTTTCCATCTCCATTTGCAGTTTTGCCATCTCCACCTCATGTGCTCGTGCAGCACTCCTGTCGGCCATCTCCTCGGGCGACAGGCCTCTGCTAGGCTCAAAACCACCTTCTGGGGGTATCACCTCTCGTGCATTCTCTGGAAACTTTGATTCGTGCCAGGCTCTCAGCGCCTTCACGTACTGATCCTTGGTCGTTAGTCCACTTTGCTTAATTCTGTACTTGGAGAGATATCCTTTCAGGACATCATTCGTGCACTTCCTCAGTGCCTCGGGCTCCCAATCAATGTCATCCACTCCAGAGAATACAGAGGACGCTCCGCCTCCATTGACTGAGCTAGGCATGGTTTCTTAAGGTGGAGATTCTTCTTTAGCAACAACTGTCAATCAATCTGTGGCTGCGTTATAGGTCTGCTCTATGTGGTGATCAATAATTCACTGTATGTAAATCATAAATGCAAATTCGAAATCCCACCGCTGCCACCAATGTTAGAATGGGGAACCTCTGGTTGGCACAGGTAGGTACTTGTGACAAGCAGTGGTCCCTTCTTCTATTCAGGGCGAGAGAATTACCCCTTCAGAACAACCCCTGCTCACCCTATAGGTAGTGTGGCGCGAGCAGTCAGGGCTAAACTTCAGGGCGCTAGTCAGTTAAGCATTTATGATCACACACAGTAAACCACAATGATCCACCACAAACGGACACCAGGCGTAAGTTGTATCAAAAATACGGATGCTTTATATAAAAGATTCTTTGTTACGCAGGCATGTACAAGACCATCAATAACGGTTGCGAAATGGAAGCCACAAGATGATAATTAGGCACTGTTCTTGTCTTTGGTAACTTATTCGATCACGAGCGCTTCACAGGGCTCGGTTGAGTCGGTCCAGTCACGATGATGCGCAGTGCACCCGGGATACAGTGATACGGGGAAATCAGAACGTTGCGGACCCCGAGTCCGACAGAGAGTTTACTGTACCTGGGAACGTGCGATGTGCTTGGACGAGTCTTCAGGGGAGATGCAGGTTCTGCACCTCGCGGGTCTTCCGGATCAAGAATTCAGTGGGCGGCTCTCGGTAGACAGGTGCGGCCCAGGGCCTCCGACACGGACTGTGCGGGAGGTCACTGCAGAGGGCGGCACGGTCAGACTCAGGCTGGGAGGTGAAGCGGGGCGGCCGGATACGTTACGACGTACGGGCGGCCGTCCGAGGCTTGATTTCACTTCCCAATTAGAAATCCGGCGGGAGGGCGAGAGGGCACCAGGCACGCTCCAGTGGCAGGCAGGTGACAGGGAAGCGGGGCGGCCAGCCTCGATGGGTCCAGAGCGACTCAGGTAGAGCGGGGCTCTCGGCGAGGGGAGGCGGCCAGGCTTCTGGGTGTCACGGCCCTAAGAGGGATGCGAAGGTGCTCAGAGCACTCCGGCGGGAGAAAGCACACGGCTCGAGTTCTCAGACGAGCGGAGACACGGTGAACCCACTGGTCCTGGGGTTCAGTTCAGGGGGCAAGCTCTTCTTCCAAGCCCTTGGAGATAGTTGAAAACAAAGTGCAAAGTCTCTTTCAGTCTTTTCCTCTCCTTCCTCAGCAAGGCACCTACTGCAGGCCAGTCCCTCAGGTCAGGGAAAGTTACTTCTCCTTCAGCTTCTTCCAGGTCCTTCTAGTCGGGCAGAGTTCCTTCGTGGTTCAATCTGGATCTTATTTCTTAGGAGCCAGGCTCCTACTTTTATACAGTGATTCTTTTGTTCTTTAGCGCCAGGGGGCATGGGCCTGGCTCAGTCCAGTTCTGGAGTACTTTGTTTTGGTGACTCTGCTCTTTCCTTTCAGCAGCAGGGCAGAGACATCAGCCGCTCCACAGGGGGCGGAGCCGGCTTTGTGGTGGCAGAGCACAGGTCTATTCAAGAGTCAGGGTGTACTCCTCCCACCCATCCTGGTGCGATCTCTCTACCCACCACCTGGCAGCCAACCTGTCTCCTGGAATCCCCCAGCCCTGCTCCTGTACTGTTGCTAGGCAGAACACACACCCACAGCAGAGGCGGACTGAGATGGTCAGGCACGCAAAGGCTAACTTTCTGAAAGTAGCATTTGCAAACCCAGGATATTAAAATAACCTTTGCTAAAAGATGTATTTCATTACCCCGAGTTTAGGCATACTAAACATGACTTTCTACCATGCTCTCTGAGTCCACTGGGGTCACAGCGTGTAGCGATCCCAGCAGCCCATACTGGCCTAAGGAGAGCAGGTAGCCTTCAATAGTGAAAAACGAAAATGGCTGTAATTCACTATTAAGACATGCCACACACATCAGGGCATGTCCTATCTTATGCCTACAATGCACCCTGCGCTTGGGCCTACCAGAGGGGTGACTAACAGGTAGTTAAGGGAAGGTTTAGGGACTGGCAAGTGGGGACACTTGCTTAGTCAGCGCGACAGTACCAGACCGCGCGCAGGTTCTGCAGTGGCAGATCCTAGACACATTTTACCCCGCTGCTTCGGTGGGTGGCACAATCAGTGCTGCAAGACCACTAGCAGCATTTGGATATACAAGCCCTTGGCACCCCTGGTCTCTACTAGGGACTGACAGTAAACCAAATATGCCAAACGTGGAAGTCAATTCACATAATACATTTTACCATAGGGAGCACTTGCACTGTGGCACTGGATGGCAGTGGCACAGTGCCCTGAGCCGCTAACACCAACACAAAACACATTGAGGCACAGACAAAAATGGAAGGGTGACCCACGCCAATGGTGCCAGGTCTAACAGAGCTCTATTCAGTTCACTTAAACATAATGCAGGACTTTTTAAATAGTACTGTTTCCTTACAAACTTCTGCATTTCTGAATGGTGTACTGCTAACATCCTCAAGTGATGAAAAACACTTTTACACACTTTTCTTGAAAGACAAGCAAGAGAATGCCCATGCTTCTCAGTATATTTTCTTACATTACATGGATCTAGTCCTTGCAACAAATTAATCTTCTGTTTAATACTTTTCTGTCTATATTCTCGTAGCAAATTTTGCATTATATCAATAGATTCCTGTCGAATACTACAAATACTGCTACAATCCCACGTATACACAGGAGCTTGTGTACGTTTCCCTTGCACTTCTTCAACTATTAACTCTTCTGCACTTTTACCAACCAATTCCTCTTTTGGAAGGGGACAACCATCCTGAACTTCGTAGCAATGACCTCCAGTATCAACTTCAAATGGTAAACTATTTTCCTGGAAGTAACTTTCCTCATTAAAAAAGGCTCAGTACTAGAAGTATGTTTCCAGTGTCCACTAAAGATTTTGCAAAAGTTGGTTCTGTTCACAAGTCTTTTTCTTCTACTTTTCTCTTTCAACACTTTGATTACTTTATCTAATACTTTGATCCTCTTCAAAATCACAATAAATAACTTCTGTTTTAAAGTAAAAGCATTATCCACTATACTTTCAATACACTGCTTCTGTTTGAATTGCAGCACTTTTTTTTATACTTGCAGCATGTTCTCATTAAATTCTGAATCACTCTAGTTCGAAAAAGTCTCTGACGAATTTCTTGAAATTGTTTTTGTCTCCGGGAAACAGATACTGTTTCTTTATCATGTTTTCGTTTCCTTGTATTTGAAATTGAAGTCTCCTTCTCCTTACTTGAAAAATTCTTCTTTTTCCTTTTTGTTCTGTTATTTTCATTAAATGTTCGTGATATTTTTTTCAGAAATTGTCTAGTGTTTTTACCAGAAGAAACTGTCTGTGTAGTGCTCTCATTTTTTTGTAATAGAAAATCTTTTCTTTTCTGCAAATATTAATGCTTCTTTTCTTTTCTTTTTTTCTCAGTTCTTCTAGGCATTTTCAAATTTTTATCCAAAAGAATTTCTTTTCTGAAAAAAAAAATAGATTCAATAATTTTTTTTATCATTTCAATATATTACAATAATAACATACAATTGCATAAATTCTACTGACGGCTTCCAGAGGCAGTGCTGCAACGTGTGACGGGTAGTGCCAAAAAACATACAGCAAATATTTATTTAATTATTTACATACACCTTTACAATTCACATGTAACTGCACTACCTCGTACTTTTCACCTCTCCACCGCACCTCACCACCCCACACACTCCCTCTGCAACCCACCACAGACAACTTTATAGATAATATTTTTAAAAATTGTAATCTATATACTTAGGATGATTTTATCAACCAAACAGCATACAGAAAAATTGCCATTATTAGCCTAACAATTGTATCTACAACTTTGCAAACATAACACTGCACTCAAAGCTTTAATTGGAGGGGAGGGAGTCTGAGCACCGGCAGTTTATTTTTGGGGGCCTGGAAACGGATCTCTATGGGGCTCTATTTTCAGGCCTCGCAAAGGTAGTCCGTTGTTTTGTTTTTTATTGAACTGTAGTGAGACAGTGAAACCATGCAAATTGCTCACCACTAAAAAGTGGAGACATCATGCCAGGTGAGTCGCGTTGTAGGAGAAAATAAAATCCTTTAAAGAGAGCCATTCTCTCTCACGATTTTGCTTCTCTTTTTGCAGCGTAGGAGCAACATCATCGTGGCGTGATTAGCAGAGAGATCATCAGGTGCACAATGCCCATTGCCCCGGACTCCCTGAGAGAGCTTCCAATAGGAGACACAGAACCGCACCCGAGTACTTCACAGGTCTTCAAAAGACCATTTGCTTGTAAATGATGCTCTGTTTTTTTCTACCCCTTTTTAGACCCCTACATCCCCACTCTGCCTATTCCTGATAGAACTATCCTCCCCCAGAACTTCGCTCTGGTTGTGCCTTTGGAGACGACCACACGCAGCCAACTCCAACACAACCATGCTCTCACCTTTCACAGGGTGTTGTTGTAGTGCTACGAAAACACACGCTTTGCCTGGCTCACTTAGGGGCATATTATCAAGAACGGCGTTAAAATGATCGCCGCTTTGGCGGAAGGAAACTGCCGCTAAAGCGGCGATAATGAGCTTGATAATATGCCCTTGTAAATTCTTATAGAAGCCCAGCTTCACACCACAACCTGGCCGGCTATGGGAATTGTTTAAATTAATATATCCCTTGTGTCATTATACAAAAAACAATCTTATCAACACATATTATATCCTGTACATGGTCTACTTAATTGTTAAAAGAAAATCTTATTCTCACAGCCAACACTTAGATCACATTCATTTTATTGCACTTTCTCATATATAGACAAGTCACATCACTTGTGTGACACAGTCCTCTTTTTAAAAAAAAATTTCATGAAAACAATTCATTGACAATATATAAAAACAACATTATAATGTAACACAATATTGACAAAGAGAGAAAAAACATGTATTATAAGACACTACAATTTGTCATCAATTGGACAGATTACACAGAACAATTTATGCACTGGGCCTGGATGAGCTTCTATTGTATCATCTGCAGGACAAAGTGTTTCCACAGATTCTGCCACACAAAAACAAAGGGCGTTGACGCGTTTCGATGGTTATTTCTTATTGTTCCATCTTTTTCAAGACTAGTATTTTGAGTCTCTCTGTTAGTCACACTTGATAGATTACTACAGCTAACCTGTGTTATGGGTAAATATAGAAAAATCCATATTACACATAGCCAAAATCCATATACACTGCCACCAATTAACATTTTATTTTGTACGTTTTATTTTGTACATTCATGTGTTATCCTATACCTTATTTCATTATTGTCCCAAACTCATCTTTATATATTCCATACCATATTAATCCCCATGTTCAGAGGTCTTGATAATCTTTATTCGTCCTAATCTTGTTCCTCTTGCTTCTTTTATTTTAGTCTAGAAGATGTTTTTATCTCTACCCTATTCATATTTTTGTTATTTATTATTATTACCACAATAGACGATTTTGTCTATATTGTTATATACATAGGGTTCCATCGTATATCCTGTAATCAACTTATTCCTATCCCACACTGAATCTTAAGTATAAACTTTCTCCTGTTCCCATAGTTTTTGTAAATGTAAACTTAATCTCACCTGTATTATAATTATTGTTGTTAGCTTTAAGTTCTTTATTTCAATAGGGCTTAGTGTGTGTTTAGTTCCTACTTGGAGCAACCTAAAAAAACAGTGATGAAATATCCCACCATTAGGACAGCCTTTCTCTTAGGGCTATATATTACACACTAGCCAGAAATCATATATACCTTACAACTTGATCCTGGAACACAAAATCGTTTATACGGGAGTCTCTTAATTGTACGTCAGTTGTCCTTTCAATTACGTGTTTATAGTTCACTCTGGTATGCCTATAACATCCAAAGAAACACATCGATGGTTTGACACACATTATTATTTTACCAATATGTGCAAAAGGAGCATCTTTTTTGTTTTATTTTGTTTAATTTTATTTTATATGACAAAACCGGCGCCATATCATACCTTAATGATTAAGCTGTGGTGATAGTTTTCCTTCTCATTGGAGGACTTTCCACCATCTTGTAGGGGGCCAAACGATACTTGCCTCCTTGTTCTCTTGTAATCTCCGGCTATTTAAATAGAGTATAAAGTCTGGCTTGTCTTTATGTTAGTGATTTTGAAGATAAACATATTTACAATGCAACCGCGCACAGCGTTCCCAACCAATAAGCAGCAAGCGCGTGCTCGTAATGCCTTAGCCAATCAGGTGGCAGAATTCCCAAACATCGATATCTGTAAATTTTGATACTTCTCAAAAACTACTGAACGGATTTACACCAAATAAACAAAAGCGTGCTTTCTTGACCAAGACCCTTCTCCCTGCCAAATATGGGGTAATTCCGTTCACCCATTCGACCTGTAGCCTTGTCTAAAGTTTCCTATGGAAATTAACATGGAGAAAACACGTTTTGGGACCCCCCTTTTTTCTCGGCTCCACTTGACGAATCACCCCCAATCTTCCCACATAGGAGCTGATATGAACAAAGAATTAGTTTGGAAAATTTCATGAAGATTCATCAAACGACGCCAAAGTTATAAGCAAAACAAAAAATGCTCTTCCTATGGAAACTTGATCCAAACTATAACTACCAACTGGCGACCGCTTTCTGCCAGCAATGGGCCTCTGTTGTTTTTGTGGCTAAATGGATGGGCTGCTCCGTGCCCATTGCTTAAAGGCCGCCCTGTAGGGTCGGAGGCTCCAGTAACGAGAGACTTTGTTTTTGGAACTTATGGAGGAGCATGACCCACTCATGCACCCTACCTACCGAGGAGATTCCAAATGTGGCAAAAGGGAAAGCGTGTTGGAAGGGATTCGTGATGAAGTACTTTCATCTACGATCGTGCTGGTTGGATTTTGTTTTATTCTACGTCATTTGAATATTTTACAGCAATGCGCAAAAGAATATCTACTCACCTGGCTTTCTGTGTATTTTACATCACGAGTGGCACCGCTATGCAGGTACTAACTGCATTCATTGCTAATAGAAATGAGGACTTCCAGTTTTTACATCAATTTCACTGGCGGTGCACTCTGGGACTTGTATTCCTTAATTAGTCACGTGAGGTATAATAACTTAAAAGCACGCAGGTGCGCAATAAGCAGTTTGAAAGTTTTCCTTCTGCCTGTGAGCAAGGCCGGACGAGGCCAAAACGTTAGGCATTTGGGAGGAATCTGCAGTGCAAAGACGTTCAATAAATGCAGTTTTCTGCCAGCAATGTGCCTTGTTGTTTTTGTGTGTGTATATATATATATATATATATATATATATATATATATATATATATCAAAACAATATGGCTAAGCAGCGCAACAGCCCAACGAAGCCTTTGCCTCTTCTCCGCCGCTTACGTCGGCGTTCCACAGCAGGACAGCGTGTCCCAAAATTTTCAATCCAATGCTGAAAACATTATACAAACAGCATACTGCGGACTCCAAATGTTGTACAGAAGGTTATTTATTCACACAGGTGGCTCTGACAGACTCTACGCGTTTCGGGGACAATCCCCTTATTCACAATATTTGGAGTCCGCAGTATGCTGTTTGTTTAATGTTTTCAGCGTTGGATTGAAGAAAATATATATATATATATACATACCAATTGCAATTTTTGTCAGGAATACTGTCAATAAAGCATTGATATTCAGAACTAAATGTGCCAATAGTCTTTCTTTACTTTCTACTGACCTCATAATTAAGCCATAGGACCAACCTCACGAAGTCCTCACACTCCAGAGCCTAAGAACAAATGCTGCAGCTGTGGGAATGCTTAAAATTGAAGTGAGACTTTCCTAGGGCCATATTTTCTAGGCCCCAGAAGAGTTAAGGGGATTTTTGTAGATTGCCATTAGTGATATACAGAAATGTACACCCAATTATAAAAATCGATGGTGTCCCTGCCTGTCTTGGGGGCCACCACAAGTCATCAGCTATGCAAACATAGCCCTCAGGAGAATTATGGGGCACTCCTTAACTGAGCTATGCATTTTAAATGAGTGGCTGCACTGCTTTTGCTTGCGGCCTGCACTGTAGTTGTTCATTTCTTTTTGGGTGCCACAGTCCCACTTGGGGCACTCACAAGCACTGTGTTGAAGTTGGAGCTGCGGACGGAGCCCTAAGGCCCATGCAGCCCCAGCCGCCTCCCCACACACGTGGATGTCACCTTTGATGCATGTATGAGCTGGCATATGCCTGTGTGTTTCCACCACAGTGGGAGGATGTTTGCCTTCTGCTCCTACCTGTAGGCTAGAGCTGTCTCTGTTTGTGCTTCCTGACACATACACAAGAAGGTGCACCAGATTGCACTTAGGGTTCTGACCACCACGCGGTCAGCAGCTCTCCCAGCAGGACCTGTTTCTGGTCCTGTAGATCTTTTTAGGTCTCGCCTTGCTATCGCGTAAGCGATTGCAAAGTGAGACTATAGAATACGGGTTTCAAAAGTGCTCCCAAAAAGCGGATTGCATGGCTAGCACGCGCACAATCACGCGCATCATGCCACCATGCAATCCGCCTTTTGGGAGCACTTCAAAGGGTCCGCTCCCCCGCCCCCAAGCGCGCGCGCGCGCCACGCTCCGCCGGGCTTGTTTTTCTTTTTTTTTAAAACTTCAAGCGCGAGGCGCGCGTGCGGCCAATGCTTGTTGGAATTGTCAACCTGCCGTGTTTTGACATCGTCTTGTCTTCTCCTCATTGTCTCTACTGAAGGCTGTCCCCCTAAGTGTCCACCTACTTCACAGGAAAGGTAACAGACTTCTTCTAAATTTTTACTTCCATACAATATATTCCTACCTAAACATATCTACAAACATCACTGCATTACAAACTGCACACACAATACACGTCATGCAAAGGCCCACAACATTGAAATCTCTCGTCATCCTTTGCAGCAGCCTAGACTCCTTACAAAAGATTTGTTTATTCCAACTTTGAAGCCACATGTTGTAATATGCTTCCCAACTGCCTTTATAAAATGCCTGGCGTGCACACAGGACTACACTGCCAGGCACAGCGCTGCCGACTGCCTGCCTTCCTGTCCACACACTGTTACCCCGTGCTGCAGCCACAGGACAGTGGCTACATTCCCTACATCTGCTCCACAACACGTTGTTCCTGCCATGGGGGTTCCCACAGCCGGGTGCAGTTAATAAGTACAGGGACCTAAAGGCATGTGGCATCGCAGAACGGACGTGGTACAGGTAATCTTAATGTGTTTTACTTTTATATAGCGCAAACTTAACCCGAAGATATCAAAGCGCTTTAAATCAGCACCAATTGCATTACAGTTAGACACAAGCTTAGCATGAAAGAGAGTAGGCATGCACAGTGGGGCAGAGGGGGGAGCGCCGGCGTTTATAAAGTATGTAAACCACAGTGCATGTTTGGTGAATTACATAACACTGCGCAGCCTAAAGGTGGGATGCCGGGCAGGGCTTGTACTAGGTTCCCTGGTTCTATAGTGCACCACTTGAAGTGCAGGAGTGTAATGCAGTTAAATCCCTCCACAGAGGCTTGACAAGGTCCTCGGGGAATGTATTTATAAAGGGCTGCCTATTCTGGTCTTCACAGCTGCCCCGGCCGTGGACTGACTCTGGTTTTTGTTTGTCCTATCTTACACGCAATGTAACACTTTGAAACAGGATGTGAAAACCAGACCCGCGCAGCTGTGTTGATAAGCTGTTGACGATAAGCTTATCTCGCTCGAGCATCGGCTTGTTCTTGTTGTGGATAGTTGTATTGGAGACTGTGCAATGCCAATAAAAACGTTTTAAATGGTACTTCTCTTCTGGTTACAAAAAAAAACCACGAACTAGGCAGGCAACTGAAACCAAGCGCGCGCGCCACGCTCCGCCGGGCTTGTTGTGGATAGTTGTATTGGAGACTGCAATGCCAATAAAAACGTTTTAAATGGTACTTCTCTTCTGGTTACAAAAAGAGAACACGAACTAGGCAGGCAACTGAAACCGTCCAACCAAAAACAACTGTTCAGGCTCTTTGCTGTGATCAGCCAATCGGGAGGCGGGTTACATTTCCACTTTCCCCCGAACGGTTCCAGCCCGTGCTGGTCCTGCAAGAAAACGTTTGCGATGCTGCTAGCTGATGTGTGTAAACAGTGGCAGCTGCGCTCAGTGGGAGGGGTGCTCGCGGCCCTGTGGGAGTGGTCTCGAGCTTTTTTCTCACTCGCTCGTACTTTATTCATTGCTCCCGGGGAGCGGTGCAAGTAACAGCTCCCACCTCTCAGGACACTTCCACCGGCACCACCTCAGGCTTGGGTGTGAGGCTACCCTCCCCCACCAACTCAGGAGATTTATTGGTTGACTAAATAGACATCTTTGTTAGGTCTCGCCTTGCTATCGCGTAAGCGATCGCAAAGCGAGACTATAGGGGCTTTTAAAAGTGCTCCCAAAAAGCGGATTGCATGGCTAGCACGCGCACAATCAAGCGCATCATGCCGCCATGCAATCCGCTTTTTGGGAGCACTTCAAAGGGTCCGCTCCCCCGCCCCCAAGCGCGCGCGCGCCACGCTCTGCCGGGCTTGTCTCTTGATTGAAATCATCTGGTTTCACTTCCCTGACAAATGTATTGGGATACCCCACCCACCCCACCTTCCATAGCCCTCCCTCCGACCCCACTCTGCTTTTGTGCTCAGGCCGCTTAGCGAGGTTGTGAAGGAAAGAGCTGGTTAACAATGACTAGTTGCGTAATTCTGTGCAATGAATTGCTGAAAAAAGATCACAACGTTGTAGTTCCTTGGGTCTCAACCAGGCAGTGCACGCCGCCTCCACAACGCGGAACCGAAGCACCGCCCATCCTTCCAACCAGCTACCTCCACTGTTCCCTGCAAATGCTCACTCCTCCCCGGCCAACAGCACGCCCTCATCCCTCCTTCTCCACTCCGCAATCCCCCGACGAGGACCGCCAAAGCACTTGCGCTCCCCCTCCCCATGCCATCCACCACACCCGTGAGTACTCACTCCCCACCGGACCCCACGCAGCTCACCCCTGAGCCTCGACAGCAACGCACCCCCAACCACAATGAACGCAGTCTACCCCGCACCCTCCAGCCGCCTGTCCCCGACCACATAAACTTCTTGGCCCGCTTCTCTTCCCTGCCTTCCCCCCACCAAGCGGCGTTCAGTTGCAGCACCTCGCACCAACCCTCAGCCGGGAGCCTCCGGTCTCCACGCTCAGGCAATGGAATTAAGGAACTACTTAAAAAAATATAAAGTCTCCCATTCAGTTTCAACAAGAAAATTATAACATACTACCTGGCAGCTCAAAGTTGTTTTTTTCATAGCAACATAGTTTGATTAAATAAAACGCTATTTGCATTTGTTTAAGGCAATTCAATAAATAACATTCCGAGCTTACAAATAAAAAAAAAAAACTACTACTGCAGACATATTGAGGGACAGTTCCCTGTTGCCCAGGACTTTAAGTGGGATTTAAAAACTGGGAGCTCTAAGGGGCGTGGCCAATGTAATTAAGGGCAGGGCTTCAAATGCGTGATTAAAACACGTAAACTAAAAATCTGTGTTTCGCATAGTGTGCGATACTACTGGTATTTTGCTGTTTCTGCTAGGCAGCCAGATATATAATACAACTACTAACATTACACCTTCAATAAACTAGGACTAATAACTTTGTCAATCGTTCTTAGATGCACATGCTAAATAAACAACCACTTTGGCTTCCTTATATATAATATTGCAAATGCTTCAGTTGTGAATTAATGAGACAGTGAAAGAACTAAAACGAGTCCCAGGAACATGGATCCTCACGCAAGATTGCTACCAAGCGTTGCTTTTTATTTTATTTTTTATTAATGTAAGTGAGTGAAAGGGAGCACTGGACACGGTTTAACCTGGGAGCACATGACTCACAATTGCCCAAGCTTCCCACTTAAAGCACCAGTACCTGCAAAAACCCACCCAGGAAAAATAAGCATTGGCAGTGCCAATAGGTCTCACCTGTAGGAGAGCTATAGGCTATGTACATTTACTTTATCAGTTTTGTACACCTGATTAGCTGCTGTGCAGCATGGCTGAAAGTTAGAAAAACAACAAGCATTTGCAATGCAATAGGTCTCGCAATTATGCAAGTTTGAGCTATTGGCACTGTAAATGACAATGCCTCTTATTTATGTTTTTGTTTGTAAAACATAAATAAAACACATTGTCAATTACAATGCCAATAGCTCAAACTCCCGTAAATGCGAGACCTATTGCATTGCAAATGCTTGTTTTGTTGGCTGCATGGTAGATGTGCTGCCCTGGGGGCCATCCTGATTTGGGGGAGGGGGCCACGGGCTTGCCTGCTTCCTCAGTGATTTAATTAAATGTATATGTGCAGAGCCCTGGTACACCACAGAGCTATTTTTAAGAATATCAGTGGAGTGCCATGCACTTGCTTTCATATTGTCTTTGAAAAAGGGAGCTAATTTTTAGAACTTCTTATCTCTGGCCACATTGGAATGATGTTCCTCATCCTGGGCTAAATGTGCTCATGTTGTCCACGTCTAGCTAATAGAAGCCTTTTCAACTGACCTCTTAGCCTCTAAAATGGCACATCCTGTGGGGATATTGATTTGTGAGTTCCTCGCTCAAGCCTTCTGACATCTGGTGCTCCTCTCCTGATGGTGCAGCCCCTTTGCAAAGAGCTAGCAGAGCACCCCACTGCATGCATCCCCAGGCTCAAGAGTCCCTAGCAGTCTTACAGGGCACCTGTGGGGGGAAGTGACATCCACATCTTTCCACCACATGGGGCATAAGGAGGTGAGTGCCACTGGCCTCGGAGAGAACCATCCTAGCCCTGGGTGTCAGCCGCTGAAAACGCCCTTTGTTCATCTTTGCAGGCCATCAGGCGATTCTTGCTCCAGCTTGGCAATCTTTTTGCTGTTGTCACCTCCTAGGTACAGATTAATCTCAATTGTCCCTCGCTTGTGCAAGGATATTTTAGGTGAAGGTGGAAAGATCTAGATGCTAGACACCTATAGTCAATCCTGAAATGACACATTATCCCTCCATCAATCTCCCAACCCTCATGCACAGCATTCTGGGGCAAACCAATATGGGGACTTACGTTTTTTCTAAGGAAAGAGCCCCTCTGAGGGCCTCAGCTTCATCCCTAGCTGACATAACTGTCTGACTCCTTCCCACCAATTCAAAATATCACAGGCCAGCCCCTACTGTGTTGGCTTCAGAGATCTAGAACTCCCCACGCCTTTGTTCTTGTGAATTCCAGTTCAGGTGCAGCATGAGAAGCTAATTGTTAGATGTAGATTCACCTTCATCTCCCAGGAACTAAACCAATCACTGATGATTGCTCCTTTTGAGTGGGGAGGACTTTGTTCCCTCTGCTGGAGAGCAGAGTGATCGATGTGGCCCATTAGAACGGGCAACAACCTGAAATCTAATTATGAGCTGAACCAGAAAAATATGAGAAATCTTGAAGTTAGTTCCATAAGATGTGGAGATAGTGTTTTAGGAGCCTTGCTGGACCCTGTAGTCTAAGTAGGGCAGAACTGTACTTTATGGCTGAATTCAACTACATGTAAAATAGAATAAAAACAGTACAGATTTTCCAGTGAAGATCTCTGGGTGAACGTGCGCTTTACAAATACACATGTTATGTTATGTTATGTTATCCCACACATCTGCATACACATGTGTACACATATGCTCACATGTAACCAGCCCAGTGTCCATTACCCTAGCTGTACAGCAGCGGCTTTATCATAAAAGGCAGACACTGACAGTTAATATGCTCAATCCAATTACCGTAAAGTTACTGCAAGTGCGGCTCAGATGGTGAGACTCACTCCCAGTAAAAAGTAACATAAAAAAGGGTAGTCACAGGTGAAAAATTCTGGTTGACTAAATTCGGATTAGCCCATTTTCAACAGTAATACAAGTAATCATCATCACGCATGCTTAATATTAGTGTATCCGTGCATAATCCAACATTACTGTTAGCTAGAACATCACACAGAAAATGCTAAACTCCCTCCAGGCCCATAGAAGCAATCTAGGAGGCAAGGGGAGAATGGTAAAAATCAAATCTAGTAATTAAATAATAGCTAGTGTACCTGAGCAGACAGAAATAAAATAAACTAATTAAATAACAGCTGGTGTCCCTCCAGGGCCCATGGTATCCCTATGGGAGGCAGGCAAAAAAATAGCAAATTAATTAAATAATAGCTGTAGTCCTTTGAGGGCCAACAAGGCTCCTGTGGGATGCAGGAGAAGGCAGGCAAAAATCTGAAAAATTCTTTAAATAACAGCTTGTGTTCCTATAACGACAATAGGACCCCTATGGGATGTAGGGGGATAGGCACAAATCAAATAAATTAAGCAAAAGCAACAACTGTGTACTACAGACTCCCACAGTCAGCCCTAGGCACAAAACAATATATCAGAAAAATCATCTTGTAAAAAAAAAAATGACATGGGTTTCCAAATATGAATACATCTAGAAAATGGAATAAACAGTAGTGCGTTCCCGGTTTCGGCAGCTTGTACTGAAAATGCAATGCCTCTATTGGATTTCTTATTCTAAGGCAGTTTGATAATAAGTGATGAAAGCCTGGAGTGTAGTGTTCTGTTTTGTTTCCATTGCTTGAATTTAACTTGTAGGTATGGTGGTCTTTTTCCTTGAACATTGCTCTTCTAGCTGTAGGTAGCCAGTGGAGTTCTCTAGCATGAAGACAGACAAAATGCCTTGTAGCAGCATTTTGGGTAAGTTTTATTTTGCATAAGATGAATGTGAGTTCATCAAGATATAGCCTGTTGGCTTAGCCATGCTTGGAGATTACAAGTCTGATCTGTTGGCTTGCACTGTATGTTGGTATCAAAAGCATGGGAAGGTGCAGCATACGTTTTTTTTTATTGTGTAGAAGGTTCTCTTTGTGACCTTGTGAGCATACAGTATCAAGGATATGTTTTAATTCATGGCTACCCCAAGGTTTCTAACTTCTCTTGCAGTTGTTGGAGGAGCTTCAAGTTCCTTAATTCATATGGCAGTAGGCTAGTACTTTTGCCATTGTCCACGGTTCATAATCTGTGTCTTTGCGGTATTATGCTTTAGATGCCCATCCATGTGTTCATGGCCCAAAAGACAGACCTATCTTTTTATGTGCAGAATTTTCTGCCCTGAGCATGGAGTCTTTCCAGTTGCAAACTCACTATTAACAAGAAGTTTGTGAATGCCAAAAAAGTAAATTTATACAAAAGTGTAAGTTTACATTTGTGAATCAGGCCTTAAATGAAGAGAGTGATGGGGGAGCATTTGCTTTGTCCTCAATCTACATGAGGAAAACTGGCAGAGGCCTGGAGAAGCTGGCACCCATGACCTCCTCAGCACTCCACAAAACTCTAGGACTGGTGTCTGATAGACTGAAATTACTGAGTCTGCCATTTGCACACCCTATAAGCCTGAGCCTGGATGCATAAAGCATGTTGAAATGGCACAGAGTGGTCAGACCTCTTGGGATTCCGCTCTCTCTACCACTCATAAAAATGGCCTTAATCTAATCATGGGACTCGAAGTCCTGTTTAGCTTAGGTCTGTATTTAATTCCTGTTTTTAGTGTTTGCAAAGACAGTGTTAAACATACAAGGGAATAATAGAAGTGACAGCTGAAACCTTTAGTAACCTCCTAAAACATTCATGGGCACCAGATACCCAGTATTATTGTAATGTGCAGCTAGAAATGCTGGTTTAAAAGACACCAAACTTATCTTACATCTATTAGATTGTTATAAGAGACTGAAAATCTGGGTGGAGAACAGAAAAGCACTGGCGACCTCTGATAGCCTCCCCAAATTGTCCCTGTGCACAAGATCCCAATAGTAATTGTAAGATGAGACTAGAAATGTTGGCTTAAAAGTTCATCAGGCTTAGCTGAGATGAGTTCTATTGTTATAGAATTGAAAAGCCGGGAGAGAGTGCATAAAAGCACAGAGACCCCACACATATGTTTAAAACGTAAATGATCAAGGGCAGCATGGCTAGGCTTGAAAGGTTTTCGCTAATGTCATGGTGCTGAAAGGCCATGCCCATTCTTAGTCTGAGTGTGTTGCATAGAAGAGGTGCTTATTCTGCAACATTTAGCCTCTAAGGGCCAGATGTATGAAAAACCAAAATTGCATTTCCCAAATAGCGATTTGTACTGAATCGCTATTTGAGAATCGCAAATCGCAATGTAATAAAAAAATCGCAATTATTTGCGATTCCTTAAATTTTACAAACCTAAATACCGAAGCGCAATTACAGATTCTGTATTTGCGAGTTCGCAAATAAAAAAAAATCACAATTTTGCGAATCTGCGATTCAGGTGCAGTCTGATGACATCGCAGGCAGGAAGTGACCCCGCCCATGCTGTTTCAGAATGCCTGAGGCTGTGGGAGAGAGTGAGAGCAGGAGCACACCTTCTGGAGCAGAACAGGAGTGCTTAGACAGGCACAATGTGACAGAATGGACCCACAAGAGAAGGGAAAGGAGCCTGCAGCAAGGAAAATAAAACACCAATTTAGCGACAAAGAGTTGGAGGTCCTCATAGAGGAAATGGTGCAGAGCCATGAGCAACTCTTCGGGAAAAAGTCTCTGCACATCCCAGAATCTGAGAAGAGGAAGATCTGGCGGGAAATACAAGCCAAAGTGAATGCAATTGGGGTCACACAGTGCTCCCTTGAAGACCTAAGGAAGCGCTGGTACGACTTGCGCTCCAGGGCGAAAGAGAAGGTTGCAAAAAGGCTTCAGAACGACAAAAAAACAGGGGGAGGACCATCTACAGAGCCAGCGACAATACCCCTGGAGGAAATAGTGAAGTCCACCCTCCAGCCTGAGAGCATAATTGGCATAGGAGATGTGGACAGCTCAGCCACAGACAACACCAGACAAGGTAAGATGCATGCAAATTGTGTCCTGAGCCATCACCCTCCACACTCCCCAATCCAAAATTACCCATTGAGCCAGTTAGATAGCCACTCCAGTCCACATTTTGTTAACACCCAGCAATGATTCATTGGAGATGCGATCCTAAACATTAGATAGCAAGGCAGTGACACAGGGAAACATATCCGCAGTTTACTCACACCAGTCAATAAGTAAGCTAAGCACATTTAGTGGGAATACCAATTCATGTACATTTAATGAAAAGAAAATGAAATAGGGACACACAGTAAATGGCTCTGTTGTATTTGCAGGCGAACCTGTGCCACAGGCAGAAGACAGCCAGATAGATGAGGCACCTGATCAACAACAAGATGCAGGGGAGGAAGAGTCTCACACAGGCACAGAAACAACACCTGCACCAAGACCGAGCAGGTACACTGTTGCACCACTACAGGAGATGGAGGGAGGACTGGAAGAGACAAAGGAATATCCCTAGTCCATGCCCGAAGAGCTAGCACAACTTTCAATTCGGCAGTCTCCTGTGCAGCGTAGTAGCACCAGTAGCCTCAGATGCAGAGCAAGGCCACAACGTGTTTCTGAGCAGGGGGAGGAATCCACTTTCTTCGCTGGCCTTGAGGGGACCATGGTCAAGGAGCAGCGGCTGCAATTTAGAAGCATGAAATTAATGCAACGGCATCTGGTGTCCCTGAATCACAACATGAGGGATATCAAGGATGGCATATGTGACCTTAACAATACAGTTGCAGAGTGTCAGAGGACAAACACAGAACGTATGAAGAACATGATTGTAGCAATACACCAGCTATGCACCACCATGCAGAGGGAACATGGCTCAAGGGGCTGTGAAAAGCAACGCCTATTCAGCCGCATGGATGGGTACACAGAGGCGGTCAACCACCTCTGCAATGCCACAGCTGTCCTAAGCAGACGCACCGTTTCCATGCAGGTGGAAATGGCCCACTGCAGCCAGGATGTTGCAAGGAAGTTAGTGCAGGTCACCAATGCTGTCGACCAAATCTTGACAGCAAACATAGCTGCCACAGGTGCACTAGGTGCTGGGGACAGTGAGGAGGTCTCAAGCCACAGCAGCATCACTCCACCTGTCACCGAGCCCAGACGGCGGAGTGCATGGCAAGGGACAGCAGCTAAACCCTTATTAAGGGAGAGCAGTGCGAACACTGACCGTAGCAGTGCTGCGCTTGGGCGCAAGAAATAGTTAATACTGTGGCAGAGGCTTGCAAATGGGTGAGGTAACCCACGAGAGACGAGTAAAAGCGTTGTAAATGTGCATGGAGTGTGGATATGCCATGATGTGCAACTCAAGGCACACAGTTGCCAGGATTTTGAGGCTGTATGCACACATATTGCCTGATGTCAAGGTCAATAAAACACAGTTCTGCTAAAGTCATTATTAGCTTTGTCTCATTACTCACTTAGAAATTGTTGCGTGTGATCTCATCATGTCTGTGTCTCACATCTGAGGCACCTGGACCACCTGCTGGTCAGAGAGGTGGCTGTGGGTCTTCATCATCCTCTGAGTCAGTATCTGTGATGTGCAATGGGATTCCGTTTTCGGTAGCCAGGTTGTGTAACATGGCACATGTAGAAATTAGTTTACAGCTTGTCTCTGGGCAGTACTGCCGTGCACCTCCACTTTTTGTGGAGGCAGTGGAACCTACTCTTCAGCAGTCCAAATGTCCACTTCACCACATTGTACGTTGATTTATGGGCAGCATTGCATCTCCGCTCATTTGGTGTAGTCGGGTTGAGATATGGTGTGAGTATAAATGAACGCACTGCATATGCACTGTCACCTACATGAGAAAGGAAAAATACATTGATAACAGGCCAATTTCAACACATCCAAGGTGTCTATCAGAGTGGGTGCCATGCTTTTACCTAGCAGATCTCCTTCTTCAAATTCTCCACCAGTGAGACGTGTATAGATTCCACTATGCCTGAAGATGTAAGAGTCATGCATACTTCCAGGAAATTTGGCTACGATATCAGTAATGATGTGTGATGCATTACAAATGACCTGGACGTTTCGATACACATACTCAGTAGCTGAGGGGGACAGATTGTGACATGTGTCCCATCGGTGCACCCAATGAAATGTGGGAATTGTGCCATCTGATAAAAATCCATTTTAGTCTTCTGCAGTTCTTGTTGTATAGTGGGGAACCTGATGTAATGGTGCATTCTTTGAAGCATGGCATCCAGGAAAGAATTAAAAACCATGACAGGCAACTTTGGGAGACTCCTCCAGCTACAGCTATCACCCCCTGGTAACTCCCTGATGCAAGTAGGTGCAGTGAACACAGGACCTGCACATGTGTTGGAACGGCTTGGGTCCTGCGGGTATGATGCTCCAGGACTGGGTGCAGGTCATCTATCAGGTCTAGGATAGTTGCTGAGTCTAGCCTGTATTTATCATGTATTTCTTTTCTGTAGGCTGGAACAGGGTAATGGGCACTCTGTATATGCGTTTCTGTCGCCTCCTCCTTCTCTGTGCTGCTGCTTGTAACCGCATTCTCCTCGCTATGACATACAGGGCTACCATTGTGAAAGATAGTGAGGCATTCTGGGCCTGTTTAAATGCTGTGCACCTTGTTACCACCTTCTTTGAGTTGGTGGCAATTTGCGAGTCACAAATAGCGATTTTCTAGGTATTCGCTAAATGCGATTTTTCATACATTTCTTTGCGAATCCTTATTTGCAAAATCGCAAGTTGCGAGTCGCAATTTGGGACTCGGTAAGTTCTTGTTCGCAAAATAAGAAATTGCAAAATAAATGGACTCTATTTTTGCGATTTCTTATTTTGTGAACGGGCTTTTTCTTTCATACATTGCACACTACGATTTTGAGATCGCAAACGCTGATATTCTGCGAATTGCAGCGCTTGCGATCGCAATTTCGCTTGATACATCTGACCCTAAGGTTCTAAGAATTAAGACAGGTCCAATGCATTCACTTGAGCTTTCTATCACCATATGCAATTTGTCTCCAAAGTAGAGTGAGAAAGACATGAAGGATCTGCCTTAAATCAACATTTTTCTATATTGTTGTTGAGTAGCATGAATTTTCTTACCTTTAAAAAAGGAAATCAAAACTTTACTGAAATCAAAGAGGTGGAAATTATATGTTATATTCTCCTTTAATTAATCTTCCTTCAGCAGCCAACAACAACTAAAGACATTATGATATTATGTCATTAGCATCATTACCAGAAACATATCTCCTTCCTATTTTGAACTGCAAATAGGAGAACAGTTTTCCAAAACAGTCCTATGTAAACAGGAGCAGTCTAACGCAAACCCATGAACAGGAAAGCAAGTACATCAGACAGAAGAGATGCTAGAAATAGTAACAGGCCAGAAGGCAGCAACAACTTAAAAGTTGCCATCAGGGGCTGTATTCCGTTCGTATTGGCATTGTTTGTGCACAGCGCATCTTTGAAAAGGTGTGCTGGGTGCAAACAATGCCAATGTGCCCCATTATGGTGAATGCACTGCCCTGGGGGCAGCCGTGAACTTGCGCTGCCCTTGGGGAAGTGCAATTCATGTAAAAAAACACTGAGCAGACGCTCGGAGTTTTCACAGTGCAGGTGGCACCTGCCTGCACTTTCAAAGGGTATTAGAGATCTCCTTGCAGGTGGGTGCAGTCAGTGACTGTACCTGCATGCAAAGGGATGTATGGGGGGGGTCCATGGGACCCCCTTTAAATCCTGCAGAAGGCTGCTTTCAGGGGGCGCACTGACAGTATGCCACCTCCTAAATAGCACATTGTCAGTGCACCACCTGAGGGTTGCTTTGACTATGCGCCCACGTCTGTAATATGGCGCAGGTGCAGAGTCAAGGGAATTCACTCATTTGCATAGGGCACAGCCCTTATGCAAATGAGGGAACACCTTCTGTTGATAGTGCTGGCGCTTTAAGTGCACCAGCGCTATCGGTATTATAGAAGGGGACGCACAAGCGTCTGCGCTCCATTCTACTATACCAAAGTGCCCCTGGGGCGCACAAAGCGGGCGCAAACACCTGTTGTGCCCCCAGGGCATCTTATGTAATAGGACCCCAGGTGTCCAAAGAAAGCCCAGGATGGGAGTCCTAAAGTACCTAAAGTATTGGCTGAATTGAATAGGAAAGAAAACATTGAAGGCTTGCTAGATTCTTCAAAGTGAGGGAGGAGCAAGAGAGGACTAGGAGTAGCTCTTTTGTATGCACTGAATCTTGTCTTGAAAAAACTTCAAAAGACAGCATCAAATGATCTCTAGGAAGCATAGAATGTCAATTAGCTGGGTTGGCTTATAAACCAACTTCTTGAAGGTGTCTAAGAATCCTAAGGAGTGAAGAATATTGAGGGTTAGAGATAGGTCGGAGCATAGAGTCTTAGTACACTGAATCATGGGAAGAATGCCATCTAAATAGGTTATCAGTCTAACAACCTGATTCATGAGAAAGGTCACTCTGGCCAAAATGAGCTTTGTGATCACAAAGTGGCAGAAGACAACATAAAGAGAAGAATTTGGAATGGTCAATGTGTGCTTCCTTAATGGAACTTCAGAAAAAGGAGATGAAGTGGGTGAAATGGAATGGGCAGTAGTCACCCTCCTGTCTGACCAGACCATTCAGTGGACCAAAAATATGGAATCCCAATAAAGGTGATGGCAGACAAAGTTATTCAGGAACCCGAGGTTTTCCCAACCTGAAGCGTTTTAACATCTTGTAAACCTGGAAGATAGAACTGACAAAACCCTCTTGGGTAGAGGCTGAAATGATGGCACCTTTTCAAAAGAGCTCACAGGCTTCCTGGTCCACTTGATCAGACTCCTACGGTGATAAGGACCAAATCAAAACATTAAATTAAGGCTTCTGTAGAGTCTTTAAGGTAATCCAGAATAGTCAGGAGAAGCCAATAACTCACATTTTCCTTTTCCACCTGGTGAATGAAAATTCCAGTGCTTTCCCTCACAGACACCAAAAGAAGTGGGAGAGAAAGAAAATGTGAAGAGGTTCACCTTGAATGGATCTGGAAGGGGCTTGGGAAGAATGCAAAGCACTTTGACCAAAGCCACCACTCCGAGATTTTCTTCTGCCAAAAAACCTTTGTGGTGGAACTGGAGTCTGGGGTAGGTAATTCATCTTGGAAAGAAGCAGCAAGAGAACTGTAACTTGTATCTAGATTGACACTCTCTCTTATTACTGGCTGACCCAAAAATATGCTATCTGAAGAGCACTTACTCGATGCCAACTTCAGAGCAGTCAGGGCATGGAAAGACATAATGAACCTAAAGCTATCCTTCAAGAAGGTATCACCAAATGAAAGAACATCCAGGGAACCATAGTCATATTCCGAACCTATGCCAAAAATCATGGGTACAGAATATCCAGAATAGATCTTTGGCCTTCAACAGGCACAGTAGCAATGGCATCACCTAAAAAGCAAACTGTCATGTTAGCAACAAAGTTCTGGCAGTAAAAGAGACCACATTATGATCTATCTCAGGGAAAGTACAGGACTTATCACACAGGGCTAGCCTGTCACCATTACCTTTGGGGTAAAGCTATGGGGTTGTCTATAGATCTGCAAACTTAATGCCTGGTAAACTGAGCCACATGGACAATGGGACAAGACTCTCAGGACTTTAGCTGGTGAGGCTTACCACATTCTGAGAAGGTTTCACTATTAAGATCAAGGAAGTGCCTGGATACCCTCACGGGTGACAAGTAGCGCTCTATAAATCTACTGATTGAGTGATCCATTGATTGAAGGAAGGATGAGCCTTTGAGGGCGAGGAAACTCTGATTGAAGAAAATGCCCAACGTGGTGGACAGGGGCAGAAAAGCATCTGGGTAGGCCCAATCAGTCTGCACATCAATATCCACCTCACTTACTGCCAGGTGAGAGGAAGCTAAGTCCTCATAACCTGAAAAAAGGCCTGCAAACAGGACTGCTGGGAGGCGACCACCGAAAGAGCAGAGCAGGAGAGTACCGAAAGGACCAAGTACGTCTGTCTCCCTTATTAAGATCAGGCTGCTGTAAGTATCTCAAATGGCAGTGACGTAAAACTTCACTTCACTCACTCAGGCTGATAAAGTCTCCAGTTTAATTCTTATAATGGTATAAAGACGCCACTTAGTTAAAACGTCTAGAGACTGAAAGAAGAAAGTAAGGATGACCCCCATATTTTGTTTATGTCAGGCATTCTAAGAAAATAGGTCGCAGGTGATCCAAGCTTTACAAGCCAGTGAGATAAACAGAACGGGGAGGGAATTTTAAGGAAGATGAATAAATGCCTTCATGTGGCTTTATTATGTGCTGACATCACAAGCATTGCAGCAGAATGGAGAAACCATAAGGGGCCACAGTGGTTGAGAAATGATGGTTGGCTGCAGTGAGTTCCAGAAAGGATGGGTGCCTTCCCACAAGTGGAGCAAGAGGGAGAGATAACGTCAGAAGACATGCCTGGGCTTGAGCATGGGTGCATTGAAATTAAAAGTAAGTTGGGAAGTAGCACAAGATCATGGGACCGCACAGGTGCTCAAGAGTTAGGCGTGGTGAAACTGAATAGAAATACAAGACGTGCAAGTTGGACAAAAATTACCTAAAAGTGGCAAAACAAGTGAATTTGAACGATGGAAAATTAAGAGAAGCTATTAAATGTAAATGTGTGAGGTAGCTCAATTATCTTAAGAAAGGCGGTGATGATTATTGAGAGAGAAAATGTCAAATAGGACTGCAAGTTCATGTTTGGAGAACTAGTAGTAGTGAGGAAAATGCATATATATAGGGAAAGAGTGCAGAACTGCAGATAGAAAAGGAGGGTCGCTTGTAGAGACAAATAAAAACGTAACTTATCTGTCCGGAGCAGCAATCAAAAGAGCAATGTTGATTGCTGCACAGAGAGCAACTGAATCAATATACATCACATGATGCTTATTTGTCTTGATATAAAATTCGGGGCCAATTCAGGACAATGAATGTCCTACAATGGCATGTTAGTGCCTTACATTATTTCCACTGGATGTGTGAGAACGTAGTTGCACTTTCGCACCCGGTGCAGTAATTGTTTGAAAATGAGTCTCTTATGTGTTTAGTTCATCTAAATGATCAAAGAACAGAACTGAATTGAGGATATGCATATTCGAAAGCACTTTCAATAAAAATCAAAGTGGTATTGAGCTTTAAAGCCGCACAAATCATACACGCCGACTTTCAATGTGAACTCCTCATTGGGGGGTAAATCAAATCTTCAAATACTGATAAAAACACGCTTTTTAGGATTCTCTGCAACCTGGAAAGGTGACGTCATCCTTAACGTCGTGTGCCTTTTGGAAGCAGTTGTGCAGTAAAGGTCATGATACAGCCCAACTCTTCAATTCATGGCAGACAAGGCAAAACTAGAATTGATTTGGGGGCAATCACACAAGTCCTATCTACTTAGAAAGGTGACCCTTCTCCTACGTGGTGAAAATGAGATCTGGAAAGTCTCCCCAGCCCATTATCTTGTCAATTGCTGTCTTCACTTTCTAACAAGAGGCTTGAAATGCAATCTAGTTGGGGCTGCTAACAATAAATGAAAGTTCTTACAGTACAACTACTCAGCCTGCTTCAGGCTTCGAAAATTGTGTTTATGTTTTTTGAACAAATTCAGTTTCTCAGTACAAATAATATCAAGCATCTGAGAAATGTCCCCTACTTTGCACCAAATAAAATGTTGTATGTGATGACAGACATTAAGTACAAAACGGTATTAATTAAATAAAATGATATATTACACATAGATTTTATTTATTTAAGATAGTTTTCTGAATTAATGTTAAAAATGTATTTAAAATGTGACGCAATATTAATATTAAGAGGCCCATACTAAAGAATGGTATCCTTGGTGGGGAACTGCAGCAGACACATGGTAATCTTTTTCACCATCCATCCGGTTTACCTGACAATCATAGAACTGCAAAAGCCATGCAGTGCAGCCTCACCTACACAAAGGCTTGATGCGCATGAGCATTATTGTTTGGGCATTGATTAGTTAAGGTTCTTATTCAGTACATGAATTTTTTTTAAGTCGAAATAATTCGATTATTTTAAAACCATTTGCTATCGGGTGTTAATTTAAGTCCTTGTCCTCATTATTTTTGATGGTAATGTTTTGCTGTACATGTGAGTGGCCATGCAGAGTGCTAGACTTACTCCAAGATTGGACTCAAGTATATTTATGCCTGTTGTAGGAACTTCAAGGCTATAGTAACTTCAGAACTGTAGTTTGTGAATAACAATGGTCCTATTCTTTAGTGGGTGTGTTTGTATTAGCAAAAGACCCTCCTTATTTTTTTCTGGAACCCTTATTTTGGTTGAGCAATTATTCTCACTTTTCTGGTCCTCCACATTCACTATTGATTTGTATAGTCACTTGTGCAGAACTCTCTGCCACATTGGCAGAGTTCTCAGCAAAGAAAACATTGGAGGGGTTGGGTCTCTGAAGTTAGGTTTCTGAACAGCATTTTGTAGTATTCTAGTCATACTGGTATAGGACATATCACTTTTTACAAAATGCAGTTTGTGAATAGGCCCCTTTGTGCCAACAGGATAGTCAGATGTCTGTTGATGATTTATGCTATTTTCTGTTCTATTTCCCCTTTTTTTCCTAAAGCTTCCTTTTATTGCCATGATTAACACAATATCATTGACTTCCTTGTACACAAGTCTTTGTGGAAAAATATGGGACTTTCAGACAAAAAAACTGGTGCTTTAATTCCCATGAGAAATCCCCAACATATTTGTTTGGTTCTCTAAAAATATTTCTGCAATCCTACTTTTTTCTCAGTAATCAGTAATCACTATCCTGTACCAAGTCTCATGGAGAAGGAGACATTTTTAGAATACGCTACAGTTTTAGTTCTTTGTGTCCAGAATATGCCTAGGCTACAGCAATAGATCCTTTGAGGTGATGAGTCTAAGGGGCATATTTACTAACATTCATGCAAAACAGGGCAGCAAACAAAGTTACTGCGCTGCGTTGCATGAAAAGAAGACAAGAGAAATGTACGATATCTATAATATATGGCAAAATTTCTGATGTCTCCTAGCACTAGCAGACTGTGTGCTGCCTATCACCAATGGCATGGTGCAAGTATGTCTGCGTTACAGGCCGGTTTGTTTTTGTGCAGGATGGGATACCTTCCTGCACAAAAACATTCCTTAGAAGCAAGTTCCTCTTTCTCGGCATGCAGCAAAAGGGAGCAAGCAAAGAAAAAGTAAGTAAGAAGGCAAAATAAAGATATTTCTCCTCTGCTTCAGGGAGGCATAGCTTTTTGCACAATGCCAGGTTTACTTACCTCAGTAAATCTGGGATTAAGTCAAAATCCATGGTTGGATGCATGGGAATGCCCATTCTCACTCCATACCCTAACGCTAAGCTTAAAAAAGTAGCAATATGCGGTGTCCTGTGTTGGCTTTGTACTTACTAAATCATGGAAAGCCACTCAAAGTGGCTTTTCAAGGCTTAGTAAATGCAGAAAAGCATTTTGCGTTGGGGCTGTGCTGTAAAAGTGACGCAACCCTGCCACAAAACATTAGTAAATCTGATTGTTAATAACTATGCCTGCAATGTACATATACCTTAGAAACCAAGCTTACTTTTCACCAAAGACTTAGGGCCTCTTTACGATTCAGGTCTGAAAGCATTCCAACCCACTCCTTGTCAGAATTGTTTCCGACCGACTCGGGTTCGGGGAGTCTGGCTGACCGATTACAATGTTTCCAAACTCCGTTCAGTTGTTAGTCGGAACACAGGCTCCCATTGAAAAAAGGGATGGTTGCAGAAAACCTTGAACCCCATCGTGCCTTTCACACTGAGCATTGTTGTAAAGAGGGGACTCATGGGTACCCCCACGGGCCCCAGCCAGAGACCTCCGGGTGAAGGGGGGGCCTGCTATGGGCCCCCAAAGCCAGTTTTTGACAGTTGCTCCATGTCAGACAAACCGAGTCGGAAAGGCTGTCCTAATCTGACATTGTAATGTGTTGGTTGCAAACACAATCCTTAGAGCTGAACGAATCGGCTCAGAGCGACTCAGACTTTCTGAATGCCGGTTGGAACCGAGTCAGAAAGACTGAATGGTTACCTTCTATTGTAATCCGTTGGTCAGAAATGTTTCGGAGTCAGTAGGAAACATGGGTTCCGACACGGGTTAGGAAAATCTGAATGCCGTTTGTGGCCCTTCTGACCGGCATCATAATTAGTCCCAAAATCTGCAAATGTAGACTTGTGACATAACTTCCCTTTTACGGCTTGTTAGGATAGCCAAAGTCCACAAGCCAGAAATCCATCTCTTAACTTCAAGTTAAGCCATTATGGACTTGCGTAATCCTTGCATGACACAAGTCATCACAAGATAGCAGAATTTTTTAACTAGGATTTACTAAAATATGCAAAGCCACTTTGCGTGGTTTAGTAAATACAAAGTAACACAGAGGAGAGCATAGCGCTGCCTTGCATTTCTTTGCTTTGGGTAGGCATTAAATAGATTGAACATGGGTGTTCCCATGCACCCACCCATGCATTTTAGCACAAACCCATATTTACAATGACTTGTACATCTCGGTGTGCGCCAAAATGGTGTGCCTACCTGACGGTCATAACAAGTAGAAATATCTTTATTTCTCCTTGTTAAATCCTATTTTCACATAGAAAGAGAAATATGCCTCTAAGGATTGTTTTAGTGTAAGAAGGAATCCCTTGCTGCACAAAACAATCCTGCCCATAATGTAAACACACTTACACTATGGTGCAAGGTTGCTTGTGTTGGCGCTAGGCAGAACAAAGCACACCAACTCTAGGAAGGAGCAGAAATTCTCCATATCTTTGTAAATATGTCGCATTTCTGCCCTCTCCCTTTCACGCAATCTCAATATAGCAAATTGCCTTACTGTGTTGCTTTACTTTGAAGAATGGTAATCCTCCCCTATATGTTTTAGCCACTCCTGTCCCCAGACCACTTTTACAGTACAGCACCCCAATAAAAACATGCAAGTGAATTCCAATCATATCCCAACTCACACCAATCACACAATCCCTGATGCCTCCCTTCTCTCCCCTCAGTGCTCATCACTGGTAACTCCGAACATAAACATGCATCTGACATTTTCAACCCTATTACAAACAGTAGCCCTGATTCCATCCTAGCCACAGAAACCTGTCTCAAACTGTGGGGCTGATTACGACTTTGGCAGTCTTGGGACCATCGTCGCGTTGGATTCACCGCCCGCTGACTAGGTGGTCTGATATCAGTGCTGGTGGTTCCTCCAACAAAAGATTGCCACCCCACCAGGCTTTCTCTTCCCAACTGAATGGCGGTCGCAGGCAACAGTGGTTTATGGAGTGAGTCCAGGTCCTGTTCCTACCATCGAGACCTCCACACTAGACCTAGTGGAAACACGAGATTTGAGGAATAAACTTGCCTTGTCTCTTGTTTCCCCTTCTCTTTCTGTCATGGCGCCCCTCATCCAGGTCCCCCCTTTGCTGCAGACACTTATCCAGAAGAGAGATCCACACCAACCTCGCCAGAATCATAGGTAAGTTCCTTGCCAATTTGTCCATTGTTGCAATGGCTGTAGACCCGTGCTGTAAGAGAAGGTTAGTTTTCCATAGGTTTAAATCATATGCGTATATTTACAGGCTTGTTTTGTGAAAATACACACATATGTATTTTCACTATGGCAAAAAACCTAGCACAAAGGTTCCCCTCCATCAGAAGACCACCACCGCAAGACTTCTAGCACAACGGTAACATCGTAATACGGTGGTCGGAAGACCGCCAGCTCAGCTGTTTACTTAGGAGCAGTCCAGTGGAAAGACCATCAAAGCCGTAATCAGGCCTCATATCCTCAAATGATCTTTGTGAGTTTTTCCCTGACAGCTTTAGCACCATTCACAAATCACACAGATTTCATCAACAACGTCTCCAAATGCAGGCTTCACATATTATCTACATCACTATTAGCACATATCTAATTCACAGGCTGAGTGAGAAGCTCTTTCTCAGATCTGGAAACAAATACAGTGACACTTGCATATGCAATTCAAAATATGAAGGTTCATCTATGGTGTACTCACACTGAAAGATTCATTATATGGTATAAGACCTAAGAAAACTGTTGTACATGTCATCCACATGACTCTGTAATTTAAGTGCTGATGCCTGGCACAGGGCTGTGACCTACAGATACTACTTTTTTTGCTCCTAAACCACATCAACGCTAAACAAATAATTATTACCCCCACAAAATAATCATAGACATGCTGATTAAAATTACAACTATAATAAAGACAGGTAATTTTAAAACTATATATAAATTATTTTAAGTTTTATCATCACCAACAAAGAAGGTAACCAATTTTTTGTAGGTGCAGATCTTTCTCTTTATCCATGTAATAAATTTGAATATTGTCGAAACTGCCCAAAATATAAATGCAAACATGCTGTGTATCCAATACAAATCCCATGAAGCACTCCAAAGTGTGTGGAAACCATAAAAAACCTGAAAAAGTGTTTTAAAAAATGAACGCTCCAGGAAAACAGGAAAATAGGCAGTCAAAGTAAAAAGCAATGTTTTATGATAAACCAAAATTATTTCCTTAAAAGAAAAAGTGTAAACTCCCAAATCCCATAGGACATGTTTGTAGACAACCAATTGCAAAGTAAATAACCCCCCCCGCAAAACAGATTACACTCCCAAAAATACATATACATAATAGTAAAACATCACCATATAATAAACATGACTTAATTTAACATACCATTGCAATAGGTTATTAAAATAGTGTACTATAACATAAAAACAACAAGCAAGTGAAACACACTAGCACTAATATGTCTAAATGCACACAAAAACACAATCAACACTACAGCCACCTCCTAGACCACGACCCAAAACCCTCACCATCAAAACGCTTACAAAATCCTTAAAAAAGAACTTACCTGTTGTGATGAAAAGCAGAACATTTCAGTGACCTGGTTCAGAGAAAATAATTAAAAACACCTCAGAAATATTACAAAACAGGAGGTAGAGGTAAAAATAAAATGGCAACTAAATGAATATAATGAAAAGACCACCTAGGCTTAGAAAAGAATGTAAAAAAAATGTAGGAAAGTTGAATAAATGTATAAAAGAGGTTTAAAAATAATATACATGTGAAATGTCAAAAATGCTGTGATAAAAAGTTACAAATGTATTTAAGTATAAAACATGCTGTGATAAAAGGCTACAAATGTATATAGTACGAATGAAATAATAGCATAAAATATATACGATTATTTAATATACACATAAAAATATGTTTAAATGCTGTAGAAAATATGTCATGTTATGTTATATTATTTATAGAGCGCATGTCTTCCCTAGCCAAGGGGCGTCCCAGCGTAAGCTCAGACAGAAGATAGGTGACAAGGCCAAAAACGTTACAAACGATTATTTAGAGAACATATGAGTTCTTAGGGCCTTGCGGAAGGCCGCATGATTTTGAATGCTTCTGATGCTCACCGGAAGGGAGTTCCAGAGTTTGGGAGCCAAACCTCGGAAAGAGCGTCTTCCAGCTCTGAAGCTCATTACCTGTGGGACAGATCCCCGATGCTGGTTTAATGAGTGCAAGAGACGAGTGTATATGAAAGATCTGTGTACAGAAAAAAACTTACAAATGTTTAAAAAACTAATCAACACATATATCGCACATGTTTTCTCATTAATATATATCATTCAAAATATCAAAATACGAAAAAATACAATTTAAACTCACAACTCCAATCTAAACCAATTTGGAGAAGGTGTTAGACACTAAATGAGTGACATTTACTATTCCTACTTGAATCTAAATCAATTTGGGGATGGCATTGGGCACTAAATGGATGAAAGGTACTATTCCCACTCCAATCTAAACCAATTTTGGGAACATGTGGGACACTAAAAGGGCGTAATTTACTATTCCTAATCCAATCCAGCCATTTTAGAGGAAGGTGTTGAACACTAAAAGAGTTGCATTTAATAATATCACTCCAATCTGTACCAACAGTGTTGGGCACTAAAGGGGAGGAATTTACTATTCACACTCCAATGGAAAACAATTTGAGGATGGTGTGGGACACTAAAAAGGTGAAGTTTACTATTGCCACTCCAATCCAACCATATTGGAACAAGATGTTGAAAACTAGACAAGTAACTTTTAATAATCCCACTCCAGTTTTAGGATATTTGAAAACCGTGTTGTATGCTAGCGATGTGAAATTTACAATACCCAATTAAATTTTAAAAAAATCGTAGAAAGTAATACAAATTAAAACATTTAAAAAATATCAATACTCCATAGTCATAGGCATTTTTTTAACATATTATTAAATATAAATATATCTGAAAACAAATTAACCAAGACTAAAAACCAATATATATAAACTAAGGGCCTGATGTAGTATTTTGTTCTATCATCATCCTATCAGGGATGGGACTGCCCGACTAGCTGTTGGAGGTCCCGCCATGCAGATTACAATGCACCACCTTCAAGGCGGTCGCAATGTGTATGTTTTGTATTGCGGCGTGGGCTGCGAGCTGCAAGCACATGCTGCAGTACAAAAATACACATTTTGCATATCCATGCACTATGTGACAGGCACCATGCGATGCCTGCCACATGGTGCAGGGATACGTAGGGTGGCACCATAGGTGTCCCCAGAACCCTAGGATGAGAGCAACGGGGAAGGGGGACCTGCTAGGGTCCTCCAAGTCCCTTTCCACTTGCCTTTTCATGGTGGGTTAACCGCCATAAAACAGGCAGCGGAAAGGGACATTGTAATACCTATGGCGGTGCCTGAGCAGGCACCACCACTGTTGTAGGGGTACAAGTCCCTCTGATGCACCGACATATTCCTTGAGTCCGCTGGATCCATAGCAGTGGGTCTCTCCGGCTACCTACCATCCGCCCGGCACTGCAATGTGGCCGGCAATCAAACGGTGTCCGATGGAGGTGGGACCAGTGTGTCAATATTAATGGTTAAAATATTTCTTCGATTCTTTTTCCACCTCTCTAAAACTATAAACCATAAAATAAAAAATATACTGTGATTTCAAAATCAACAATCAGCAAATCAAAAACTATTAGAAATGTTATATTTGTATACATATAAAATATATTTGTAAATAAAATTACAATTTCAAAATAATACATTTCATTTTGATAAACTCCCCTTCTCTTATCTCCCAAACACCCTATATCTTGCTGCTGAAAGAACATATTGAACCATTATTTATATTCATTAAGCCAACTAAATATACAAATATCAAACATTTCCTAATGGAAAATTTAGCTTATGAAAATCACTTATCTAAAAAAATATATACAGCTACAAAAAAACACAATACAATTAATTACATACTAATTGACACCTACAAACAATATTAGATACAACAATATTTTTTACATTGGTATTCCTCACAATGATAATAAAAACAACACTTAAAATGATAATTGTACTTTTGATATTCTTGTAGACGATATTTTTGATATCCCGATATTCTTGGCACAATATTTTTGTATCCCAATATTTTTTTCCACTATTCCATCAAAACACCTTGCCTCGTGGTGACAGACAGTAAAAAAAATGGTTATTACTTTGTCTGAGAGGTTTCGCTACAGTGGTGGAGTAGTCACCGCCACAGCCATACCTAAGCTCGCTTACCTCTAAACTGAGGGGGCGGACCATTATTTTGACGTTGTGACCGATTATTCTTACTGTTAAGATATAAATCAAGCCCTAAGTTATTATTGTTTTTTGAAGAAGAGTTTGTAATTTATGTTAAAAAATGTCTGGCTCACTGCTGTTCAATTGCAAAACTGTCACAACACGATTCTTCAGGACCAATTTGTTGCCAGAATATATCACCTCCAGGCACCTTCAAGTCCAACTACTTTGATAGCACGGACTATTGAAGTGGCCAGGTGAGGGAAAGGGTGTTGGGCTAGGAACTGCGGGGAGGGAGACCTAAAAGGAAAAAGCAACAGATTAATTCTAATATTGCTTCCTATTCCTTGAATAACATTCTTCCTAACTTTCCTCTCAAGTGATGAGCAAGAAGGTGTGCTGTAGAAAAGGGCATCTTTAGTAGGTCAAATTGTGTTTGTGCTTCGAGGGTCAATTCAAATAGTAATTTTTTTTGCAACAAACAAGTTATGTGGGTTACTTTTTGGGAATAACGGTCAATAAAACACCGATAAAAATTTGCAAAGCCTAAAAAGCATTGAATGTCATGAATAGTTTTCGGTATTGACCAATGAAGAACGGCTTGGATTTTTTGATCTGACTTTTGTAAACCTCCAGGAGATAATACGACCCTAGAAACTCGACTGCCGTGACATGGAAGTCACATTTACTTAATTTGCAATAAAGCCCATGATGTTGCAGGATTGTTAAGATCATGCTGACATGATTTGTGTGTATAGATTCTGATTCCAAATAGATCAGGATGTCATCAATGTAAATGATAACAAACTTTTCCAAGAATTCTCTCAGGAAATCATTTGAAAATAATTGGAAAGCTGCTGAGGTGTTGCGAAGCCCGAACAGCATAACCATGTATTCAAAAAGGCCATATCTGGTTTTAAAGGCAGTTCTCCATTTGTCACCTGCATGCATTCTTACTAGATGATGTGCTCCCTTGAGGTCTAGTTTGGTATACATCACAGCGGTTTTTACCTGATCCAGTAACACCAGAATCAACAGAAGTGGGTATTTATTCTTGATAGGTTATTTTATTTAAAGCTCGATAATCGATGGAGGGGCAAAGGTCGCCATCAGCCATGTGCACAAGGAACAATGGAGAAGTGGCTGGGGACTTAGATGGTCTGATCAATCCGTTTGGCAGATATTGATCTAGATATGCTCCCAAATGATCATTTTCTTTTTCCGATAACGCACATATGTGGCAATTTGGAACCACCTCTCCTTGAATCAAATCTGTTTGGCAGTCATACGAACAATGAGGAGGAAGAGTGTCTGCCTGCTTTTCATTGAACACCTTACAGAATTGTTGGTATTTCTTAGGTAATTGTACCTCTTTTTCCTCTGCTGTGGATACAGAATGCTGACATAGTTCCTCCTGAGTAGCTAAACATTGTTCTTCACAGTGTGGGGACATGTTAACAATGGTTTTTAAACCCCAGTCTATAACAGGATTATATAATGTGAGCCATGGCATTCCAAAAATAAAACCGTATTGCGGAGCACTGATGAGATTGCAATGTATAAGTTCCCCATGTTTGGGGTTCTTAACTTCACATTCTAAGGGCATGCCTATGGTTTGCTTGGCGATTGGACCTGATGTTAGGACTAGGGGTGGGCGGAATTTGCGTAATTGCGTTACGCAAATCTCCGCGAAACGGTAAAAAATCTCCGCGAACACGCAGAAATTCCGCGAACACGCGGAATTGCTTGTTCGCGATGCTTTTTTCCTGTTCACAATTGCTGTTTGCGTGCTCGGGGAGAAATATCTCGCGAACACACATTTTGAGAACGCAAACAAGCAAAAATTTCACGAAATCGCGGAAAGCAGACTTTTGAGCAATTGCGCGTTCTCCGCGGAACGCGAAATTACGCGAATTCCGCAAATTCCGCGAGCGGAACGGAATTTACCGCCCAGGACACTCCCATCTACTGTTTTGACTACTTCTGTTTTTTTCTTTCTAATATAAGGCAAGTCCAGGCTGAATGCTACATCTGTGTCCACAAAATTACCTATAGCACCTGAGTCAATTAACACTGTAATGGTATGGATGACGTGGTGTGCTACTGCCAATATCATTTGTAAAGTGAGCTGTGCTTTATGCTAACTTTTTGATGAACTGAGTTAAGGGATTTCCCACTGCTCAAAAGACCCCCTCTATGTCTTTAGAGGTGTCTAGTTTTCTGGCAAAGATTCTACAATATTGATTGTTTTTGTTTGTTGTAGCGTACTTCTGGACTTTGGTTTTAAAAGATAGTCCTTTACAAAATGTCCCTTTTTTCACAGTACAAGCATTGTACATTCTTCTGACATGTTTCTTTTTCTTCCTTAGATAATGATGCTAGTACTGAACCTATTTCCATGGGATCGCCGTATGTTTCTTGTGAGTCAGAATTGGTTAAAATTCTAGGCCGCTCAAAACAAGAATCTCCACGTTCAGGTGCCCATGATCCCCTTTTCTTTCCGCTAATCGATGTCCAAATGAAGCGCCAAATTTATTAACTCAGTACAACTTTGGGATTGGGGTCAATTTGAGCTAAAACATATTTCAACTCATCTTTGAATCCTGGTAGTAAACAGCTGCTCTCTTTTTTCTGGGCCATGCTGTTTCTGCCACTAGGCGATTTGCAATTTGTTAGATAGGTTACTAAATCACAGTTACCCTGCTTTAACTCCAGCAACTCCTTGTCAGCTGAGTGTGTGGTAGCTCTTCTGTCAAAGACAGTTTCGAAATCTTCCACAAATACAATTTGTGTAAGGAAGATCTGTGTTTTCTCCGGATCCCCATAATACTACTCTGGAGGCACTAAAGGAATTTGTGTGGGTACTGTGACTGCTATCGTTGGGGAAGAACCATTCCCTTGACTTAAAGTGAGAACAGCACTTGGATATTTCCCTAAGGGGACATCAAATGAATTTTTCTCTGGTACTCCTGTAGTGTCTACCTTATTTTGTAACTGGTTCACTTTATCGGCAAGAGCAGCAGTTGTGAACCTAGACTGTGCTAACTCCTGTTGAACCTGACCTAGGGCCAATAATATATCATCTAAAGAAGCCATTCTGTCACCAAATAGGTCAGGAGGAAAGAAAATATTCTGGGCTCTCTATTCAGTTGAGACACGATTCCTCAGGACCAATTTGAGCCAGACTTCCCACCTCCAGGCACCTTCAAGTCTGACTGCTTTGGTAGCATAGAATATTGAAGTGGCTAGGTGAGGGAGAGGGTGTTGGGGTAAGAATTGCGGGGAGGGAGACCTGAAAGGAAAAAGCAACAGTTTAATTCTACTATTGCTTCCTATTTCTTGAATAACATTCTTCCTAGGTTCCCTCTCAAATGTTACTTGAACCTCCTTGGCAGTAGATGGCTGTATTTTTAAAGAGAAGATGTTGATATGGTATGATATACACCCCTATAATGTAATGACACAACTATAGATATACATAGATAAGAGATATATATATAACAAATCTTAAAACAAGAGACAAATTAGTCCTATGTTGCACCGATCACCTGCCCTGTCTATGTCTGTGATGATGTAGATCATGGGGAGTATACGCCCGAGATTGGGCCAATCTCAAATGTCAGAAGTAGCTGTGAAACTGCTCGCTGGGCTAACTCTCTCTATGATGCAGCTAAGCAGCCTTCTGCTATCCTTTTGATGCAGTAGCTGCCCCAAAACAGGCTCCCGAAAAACTGCCTCTAAAGCACGCGGCCAAAGAAGACCAGCCGTGAATACTCCAAGACAGCAGACAGAGAAATAGAGAACAAGCGACCGAGGGTGAGGCTTCGTTGTATACACACGAGCCCCACTCAATATGGTCGCATGTGCAGAACGTCTACTATGGGACGAACTGCACCACAAGGGATCATTCAAGTTCAAAGAGAAATAATGGAACAGAAATAAAAAGTAAGAATTAAAGAACATGCTCCAAAATAAATAAAAGAAGCAATAAATGGATAATGCTGTATAAGTTCAGGGCAGTATTAACTTCCATCCCTGTGTTCACAACTACTGTACCATATAAAGTGCCACACAGAGTTGTTACGAACGTACACTAATACCTTCCCACAACAAAGGGTGCATGAAGTCTGCCACATCTCTTACGGGTACATACATGATGGTACTTTGCAGAATACAGGTGCACCCTAGAGTAACCGGTAAGGGTCATGGCAAAAACAAATATTAGACTTTACAATAGGTCTTTGAAGAGTTATACATTTATGGGAATCATGGCAAATACCTCTTGGCCCAATTCTCAAATCCGTAGGTTGACATCCTCTTATGGGGCGACATATATACACATTGTTATAGTAAACAAAGATACACAAGAGTATCTAGACGGTTACAGCTAATACAAAATCAGGCAGCGCGTCTAATCTCTCACCAACCCAGGCATCATCATTTTACTCCCATTCTGAAGCATCTTCATTGGCTGCCTGTCGCCCAGCGGAGTGCTTTCAAAATCGGTTGTCTCATCTTTAACCTCTTCTGTGCCCATGACGAGATAGTCTCGTCATGGAGCACGGTCGCGCTGTGCCCATGACGAGACTATCTCGTCATGAACCCCACCCACTAATGCAACGCCCGGCACAGGAGGGGGAAAGGGTGTGGCACTGAAGGGGTTAAATCACTCAATGGTTCCAGCCCTAAATTTGTCAATAACATGATTAATAAATGTGTTCCCACTCGTCATTTGCGATCAGCTCGTAAAAATTTCCTTTCGACCCCCTCTTTCAGACTCAAACGCATTGGCGGAGCCAGGTTCTCCACCTTGGCCCCCACGTTTTGGAACTCTCCCCCTTTTGAAATCCGTCTCTCCTCCACTCTCCTCATCTTCAGAAGTCTTTTAAAGACCTGGCTTTTCCGACAGGCCTTCTAACTCTTCTTTTGAACCAGATTTTTGCCAAACCAGCGCCATGAAACCTCCCCGGTGTACGTGCGCTTTATAAATTCTCATTGACATGACATGACAAGAGTTACTTCTCAATAACTTGAAACTGTTTGTGAATTCACAGTTAAGTTACGCATGTAATATGCATAATTGTTCATTGTGTATAACTTCTTGTGTGGAAAATGCCTCCTTATTTGTGCAGTGGCACATTCATTTATTTATATCTAAATAGGAATTATATTTTTCGAATAGAGAAATACCATTTCAGACTAGCATGTATATTTTGGCCATATTACCTGCTCATTCCCACTCAAAAAAAGAATTTAATCCTGCCATTGATAGTAGTAAATAGTAAGTATTAAAGGGCATTATTTAAAATTGGAAGTCACCATCAGAGTTGAGAATGCTGATCTCTCCTTTGCTTCCTCACTCAGGGCAATCTTCAGTACCTGGAAGTCAGATCATATGTGCTGGGATACTTGGCAGCCCCTAACTGGTCGATGAGTTTATCGGCACAGGGAATGTGACGTGCATCAGACTTGGTGACGGCATTCAGTGCTCTGTAGCACCCAGAAGCTAAGCTTAGAGGTCCCACTTTTGATTTGGCTTTGGGCACTAGAACCACTGGGCTAGTCCAGGGACCACTAGAGGGCTCAACATTTAAAAAACTTCTTCCATGGCTCTGACCTTTACTTTCTCTAACAACATTTTTTTTATTTTTAACAGGTAAGCTGTCAGTGAGCAGTCCAGAAAACTGCCCCAATAATTGGTGACAGTCTTTTGGCTGCTGCTCTGTTAGTGTAGGAGAGATCACTACTCCCTCCAGTGAACCATCCTTGGCATTGTGGGATAGGAGGTCTGGGAGAGAATCACTGCCCTCTTCCTCACCTCCATCTGTGACCATCAGCTTGGTAATTTTGCCCTGTCAAAGTAGTGTTTCAGATGGTTGAAATGGACCATTTTGCGTGGGTGTCTAGGGAAATCAAGATCCACCAGGTATGTGACCTCACCCATTTTCTCCAGTACTGTGTAGGGCCCAGTCCATTTGTCCTTCAGGGCCCTGGAAGATACAGATTCCACAATTCATATGTTCAGACCTGGCTGACAATCCACCAAGATTGCTCTTTGGTCATACCAGTTCTTAATAAGCTCCTGGCTGGCCTCCAAGTTTTTAGTAGCCCTCTTCATATACTCAGCCATGCAGGAATGCAACCAGTCAACTGTGTCCTGTTTGGGTTCCTCAAGAGGTTTCTCTGAACCTTCTCACACAAGGCTTAAGGGACCTCTGATAGGGTGCCCACACAAAAGTTCAAAGGGTCTGAAGGCCCCTGTGGACAAATTAAAGGCAAAGGAGTAGGAGATCCCCCTTCTTATGGGTTTTCTTAGACAACCCAATAATCATACTTTTTAGGGTGTTGATGAATCTCTCTATAAGCCCAATGGTTTAGGGGAGAATTTGTGAGTCATCCCACATGCCTCCCACATAGCCTTCGAGTACTCAGACATCAAGTTTGTCCCCTATATAAAATTACATATTTGGGATGCCCTACTTTGGTATGGATGCCAAGCAGGACCCTGGCTACCACAGGCACAGTAACCATCTACAGAGATATGACTTGAGGGTACCTAGTGGCTGCCAGGACCGTGAGAACACTAAGCTGAATAACAATGCAGTAGTCTGCAGGAGTGAAGCTGAGACTATGAATCCCCCTATAGGTTGGCACCATGCACATTGCACAGACAACTGTGAACACACACACAGTAACTCAGTGACAACCCCACAAATGGACTCCACACTGGGATATAGAAAAATAATACTTTATATATATAGTTTAGGCTTAGCACAAGACCAGATAACGTTTAAACGGCCCACAATACTTATTAAACAAAGAGTTCTTGGTTTTAGCGTAGTTTTAAAGTTCTGTGCACTTCGTACGCAGTAAAAACTGATTGGGAACAGGTCTCACACGCACTGTAGGCGCTTCGGGATGAAGCGTACACCCTACGGTGCGAACAGGCACAGTACCTTTACTAGGTGAGTTCATCACGGATGCTGCGCTGACATCAAGCGCGATGTACGGTGCGTTGTCATCCTGGTGCGATGGGTACTACGGTACGTTAGACCATGGGCGTGCAGGGCTTCAGGGGACGGTGCGTAGGTACGGTGTGTTTAATGTTCGACGCGGCGTTCGCGCCGTACCATGAGATCGGCGATCTTGATTCGAAGCGCTCGATACAAGCGAACAGTACGCTCCACACAGGGGAGACGTACGCAACTACCGTACGCACCGCAGCCTTTCCAAAGCAGGGGAAAGGAGCGGATGCCGGCAGTACGGTTCGTAGGGGATAGTAACAAGTACGCTTCACAGTCCTTCCGTTACGGTGCGAGCTACGGCTCGTAGGGGCCTGTTAGTCGCGTTGCTCAGGCCGGACGATACCTTCCTTTGCGGTGCGAGCTACGGCTCATAGAGGGGCCTTAGTCACGTTATTCGGGCCGGACAGCGGGATACCAGCTTTCAGGGGGTATGCTGCGATCAGCGAGACGTACGCAGAAGTTCGAGTCGAAGATGCGGGGAAAACGGTCCATTTTCCAAGGCGATCTCACGGCAGTGAAGTCCACTGGTCCTGGGACTTCGTTCAGAGGGCAAGCTCACTCACAAGCCCTTGGAGATCTCTCAGCACAAGTCAAATAAAAGTTTCTTGAGTCTTTTCTTCCTCTTCTTCAGCAGCAAGGCAACCACTGCAGGCCAATCCCCCAGGTCAGGGACAGTACTCCTCCATGCAGCTTTTCCAGTCCCTTCAGGTCGGACAGAGGTTTCTTCTTGGCAGGACAGGATCTAGTTTCTTAGGAACAGGGCTCCTACATTTATACCACAAATCCTTTGTTCTCTCAGGCCAGGGGGGCCCTTGCCTAGTTCAGTCCAGTTCTGGAGCACTTTGTTGATGCGATGCAGGCTTCTTCTTTCAGGGTGCAGGGCAGAGCTATCAGATGCTCCACAGGGGGCGGAGCCAGCATTGTGATGGCAGAGCACAGCCCTATTCAGAGTCCAGGTGTACTCCTCCCACCCATCTATATGTCACTCTTCCTATTCACCACCAGGCTACCTAGCCCTGCCCATCTGGGTTTCCCCAGCCCTGTCACTCACACAAGCCAGACAGCAGATACATATCACGCAGAGGCAGGCTGAAATGGTTAGACAAGCAAAGGCCAACTTTCTAAAAGTGGCATTTGCAAGCGCAGAATATTAAAATAAACCTTACTAAAAGATGTACCTTATTATTCTGAGTTCAGGCATACTAAACTCAATTTTCTACCATGTTCCCTGGGTCTGTTAGGATCATGGGATGTAACAATCTTAACAGCCCATTCTGGCCTATGAGAACAGGGTAGCCTTACAATAGTGAAAAACGAAAATGGCTGTAATTCACTATTAGGACATGCGACACACATCAGGGCTTGTCCTACCTTATGCTTACAATGCACCCTGCCCTTTGGCCTACCGTAGGGGTGACTAACATGAAGTTAAGTGAAGGTTTACAGACCGGCAAGTGGGTTCACTTGCCAGTCAGCATGACAGTACCACTGCACGCAGGTTCTGCAATGGCAGACCTAGACACATTTTACCAGGCCGCTTCTGTGGGTGGCACAACCCGTGCTGCAAGCCCACCAGCGACATTTGTATTTACAAGCCCTGGGCACTCCTGGTGCATTTTACTGGGGTCTGATAGTAAACCAAACAAGCCAATCATGGAATCCAACCAACATATACACTTTACATAGGGAGCACTTGCACCGTGGCACTGGTTGGCAGTGGCACAGTGCTCTGAGCGTCCAACACCATAAAAACACGAGGCACAGCGACAAAAAGTGGAAGGGAGACTCACGCCAAGGTAACAGGTCTAACAGCCACTAGACCCAGCTGTGGACAAAGATGGCTCCTCGAGGCCGGATATACTCTCTGCGACGTTCCAATGATGATCCCTAAGCGGAGTGAACCTGAATCTTCAGCCCAGTGGCAACGCTCTTTCATTGGATCTGACATCTGCCTGTAATAGAGGAGATCTGTAGGTAAATGTCTCAATTTGCATGAGTAGCCCCATTTTCTGGACTGATGCTGCTGTTTGCGTACCTTTGTGCATGGGGACTCTGATAACCAGGCCGCAAGTGCTCTGATTCCTAAAGCCTACTGAGATTGGCTATAATCCTTATTGTCATATTTAACTTACCCATATGTCCCTAGTGTATGGTCCAAAGTGTACCCAGGGCCTGTAAATTAAATGTCACTAATGGACTCATAGTGTTACCACTGTAGTGGCAATGCACACATGAGTAGAGGCATAGCACTGTAGCCTGTCTGTGCAGTTCTAGAACTTCAAATTTGTCCTGTCACATTGAGCACTTTTGACAGGACTAAACCCTTTTTAAAAAATATTTATAAGTCATCCCCAAGAAGGCCTCAAATGCCAAGAGCCAGGGTGCATGGATTTAAAAGCCACATGTATATATTTTTTTACATAGCACGTATGCAATTTTTATACACCATATATCCCCTTTTAGGAGAACACATAATAAAGAAAAATATAAATATTGCATTATACTGCTAAAATTCATTGTGTATATTTAATTATGGGATATGTATAAATATATGCACTAAACGCATAACTGAAACTCATACAGGTTTTCTTCTATCCCTGGTGTAATACTTTTGCTGTGGAATGCCACAATTTTTTTGTTTATAACTGTTTGTTCAGCCCAGGTCACTCTGTTACTGTCTTGCCCCTTTTTTTCAGGAGAACACTCACCCACTCAAGCGCCTCAGTACCCTCACAGGTGATTAGTGAGTGCAACATAACATAACATAAGATGACATAGCATAGCGTAGCATAACATAAAATAATATAAAATAACATAACATAGCACTCAAGGATAGGGATTTGTACCAAAACCTTAGGCCTCCTTGAGGCATGTGTAACAAGTAGAACTGTTTTAAATCCTCCTTAGGTTGCCAACTTTGCATGAGTACTGCATAGTACAATAATAATTTTTGAATGATAATTTTTACTCTGAACGGTGCCCTTTCACTATACAACCTATGCTTTAGAGATGCACACACACACTTCCACTATGGCACAATTGTGTGTGCATTATTGCATTGCAGCTAAATGTGTGTGAGAAAATATGCACTATATCTTAGTAGATATATGCATTTTTTGTCTCTTGCTTTGACGCAAGGCAAAGCCGCAACTTTAGGTGCTGCAATCCAGTCCAACACATATATCATTAAGTATGTGAATACATGGCCTGGGGCTCTTTGGTATTACAGATGGGACCACAGGCACTTGCGCAGCACCTTCTACAAATAAACACATGGGGTGGGCTGAATTTGCGGAATTTCACTCAACGTAAATCTGCAAAGTTACATAAAAACTGCTAAATTCTTAGGAGTGAAGCAGATTTCTGCCAATGGATGGGAAAAATGCGTGTTGCGCTGTGATTCAGTGCCGGTAGGGTGTCCAGCACTGAAAAATAAGTGCATGTGGTAACACGTGGTGCACAGGAGCATGCCGCCATTCGAGGTGATTTTGCTGTTGTGCCAGTAGAAAACCTACATGAGAAGCAGCCCTCTGACCCTTACTGCTCCCATGAACGCTTCCATTATTAAATGTGCCGGAATGCTTCCTAGCCACCGGAAACTACAAAAGGGATGCCATTTTTTCTAACTTGCTGGAGCCTCACGTTGTTCCCATTGTCATTGCATTGCTCAAAAAGTATTTGGCTAGAACTCTGCATTAAAAGAGTAACATGGAGTCATCAAATTCTTCCAATTCTGCAAACAGTATTAAAAATTCCACTCTGGCCAAAGAACACCAGCTCTACAAGTGCACCAGCGAAATCTCAAAAGATTGTTCATTCATTTGCATTGAGACATGTCCCTACACAAATCTTTAAACACTTTGCCTCTGCACCTCTACCATGTTACAAATGTGGGAGCAGGAGCAAAGAAGCTGTCTGGGGTGCGACTGTGTACCACTTTTAGGAGATGCATTGTTAGAGCACATCCACTAAGGGCACCCCTTGAAAGGGGAGAATTGGGGTTTTGTCAATCCCTCCAGAAATCCCGTTGCAGGTGGGTGTAGTCAGTCACTGCACCTGTCTGCAGGGGGATCTCCATACTCCTTGAAACTGCAGGCTGGATTGTCACCTTAACAGAAACACATATGACCCGATTCACAAAAGTAATCTGAGACAAAATCCTAACTTTACGACTTTCAGTATTCACAGAAGGCATTTAGGAGTACCAAAGTTAGGATTTTGTCTCAGTCAATCTTAAGTTTTGGTCTTAAGTTAAACTTAAGACAAACTTAAGTTTAACTGAGACAAAATCCTAACTTTACGACTAGGATTTTGGCTCAGTTAAACTTAAGTTTGACTTAAGTTTAACTTAAAACCAAAACTTAGGTTTAACTGAGACAAAATCCTAACTTGAGATCTAAAACGATAATGGCCGCAGTGCCTCCTCGGTCCAGCATTTTCTTGGACTCTTTGACTACTGCTAAGAGAGCAGTTTCCGTCCCCTGTTGGGGTCAGAAACCAGTCTGGGAGGGGTGAAGGAGGTTGTGAGACTCCAAAAATGTGGAGAGGACTGAATTAACATGTTTCACAATGATCTTACTGATGCCCGGAAGGAAGGAAATGGGGCGAATGTTCCCCAGGAGATCAGGATTTTTAGCAATGCTTTCACCATGGCACATTTCCACAGAGGGGTACTACTCCAGTCAAGATAGAGGAATTGATCAGCTTCAATATCACTGGGGAGACTGTTACAGAGACTCAGTTCAAAAGACTGGGGGGTTCTGGGTCTCTGGGAGAACCCGATTTTACCAGAGCCAAGATAATTCCCAGAGACTTGAGATCCATCAGAGGAATTTCATCCAGAAGGTGCTCAATGTTCTGAGGAGCAGTGTCCAAAGATAAAGGATTGCTGTGGCAGGCTGTATGAGGAAAGGTAGTGTAAATGGCTGGAAGTTTTTGTGGAAGAATTCTGCCAGTTTATTACAGCGAGCAGGGGCACCATCAGTGGTAACTGGGGGGGAAGGGGTTTAAGAAGATTCTTTGCAATGCAAAAGATTTCCCGTGGAGAGTTGGATGCCTGGGTGATTTTTTCTTCATAATATGTGGCTTGCGCAGATTTGATTTCCACTTTATAAATATTAATGGCCTCCCTATATTTTAGTTTGTTTGATAAGGAATAGTCCTTTCTCCATGTGCTTTCAAGTCTTTTATAGACTTGTTTATGCTCACAGAGCTAAGGGGAATACCATGGCAATATATTAGTCCTGGCTTTATTCCGAATACACTTTTTGGGGAGAACATGGGCTAACGAAGACTTAATCCACTGTTAAAATTGTCATTAGCGCCGATGGGATTAGAGTCAAGGATCGGCATGGTATCTTGGAGGACTGAGTTCCATTGTTCTAGCGGGAGTTTAGACTTTAAACGTTCCTGACTTCTAACCGGGCAAAAAGAAAGGGTGGGGTGCGTGGTAACCCAGGCAAAAGGAATAAGGAAGTGGTCTGACCAAATCAAGGGGATAGGATCCCTCACCGATAACTCATCAATATTGGAAAAAATAGAGTTGAGTAAGGGGTCTTTGGAGTGGGTGGGACCAGTAACTTTTAGTTTGAGCTGAAAAGCCCAGATTGCTGACTAACTCAGAGGTACTAAATCTGAGGGGTCATCAAAGTGAAGATTGAGATCCCCCAATATCGTAAAGTTAGAGGGGGAGCTGGCTAGGTTGGCTACCATTTCATGGAGAAGTTTACAAAATTGTCTATGGGCCCCAGGGGGTCGACAGATCAAGATACCCGAGAAAGTGAGGGTAGATGAGAATCCTATCGCAAAGGAGAGGTTCTCGCAATCAGGTAAGGGGCCTAATGCAGTTATGCGACATTTAAGCTGACTTTTATATATAATAGCAATGCCACCACCTTTGCCTGATTCCTGATCTTGACCCTGAATGTTGTACCCAGGGGGGAGGGCTTGAACGAGGTCAGGGTCTGACTCATTATTGAGCCATGTTTTGGTTAGAAACAGAGCTTCCAGGCGTTCTTCTTCTAATAAGATGGAGATTTCTGCTGAGTGTTTGGATAGCGATCTACAATTTAACTGGAACATTTTGAGGAGTTCCTGGTTCGGCGGAGCGACTTGGGGTTTGGAGGATGGGCAGAATTTAAAAGGACAGTAGGAGCAAAGGGACTCGTCACTAAAAGAAGAAATAGAGTGCAAACAGTTATCGTTAGTGCCCCCCTCAATTGTTGAAGATGATCCGATGTATAGACGCATTTACATGTGGAGAAACTGGCAGGCGTTGTGGCCCACGGCCCCAGTCGGACGCAGACGTCAGCAGACGGGCTTGCCTTTGTCATGACAGCTGCATGCCCACTGCACGCGTCCGCTGCACGGTTGCGTCATCATGCCTATTTATACTAACCGTCCAGCAACTAGACCGCTAACCAAAATGGCGGCAAGATCAATGTGCAAAATAGCAAAAGTGCTTAAAATGCCCTCTGGAGCTTTAACACAGCTCCTAACAGTCTGGAAATACAGCGGAAATGAAGTGGTCAAAGTGCAGACATCGATATGGTTAAAAGCAGGAGAAAACGACTTAAAATGCCCCCAGAGCCTTAACACAGCACAAACAGTCTGAAGCACAACGCTCTCAGATGTATTAGATTAATTTTGTGAATCGGGCCCATTGACAGGAAGCCTCATACTGGTCATGCAGTTTCATAGTTTTAAGAAGCTTTGGACAGCTCTGCAAGTATCTTTATGGTATTTCATATGGTATAGTCTGATTAGCTGTTTACTGCACAATGTTGTCCAATCTGAGATTTTCTGTAAAGGTGTGGCGGGCCTGAGCTGGAACGGTTGTGGGGAGAGAGATTTGTTGGGATGAGCATTTTTTATTATCATCCTAAATCCATTGTGGGATGTCAAGAAGCGCTCACATTTGATAGATATTTGGGGCCTGCAATGGAGAACTATATGACAGTCCTCGGAATTGTTCAGCAAAGTGTGGCAAATCTTTTTGGTTACTTAATGCCTGTTCATTTGGTAATGGCTGTTTGTTTCCTGTGCAGTGCTGGTTAAGGGAAAACCTCATGTCAGATATGTCTTATGTGAACTTAAGAGGTAAACGTTTCAGTTTGTTGCTGGATGTTGTGTATTGTGGCCTTAGCATTACTGTGGCCATAACTGTAATATATGCAAAAACATAACTATGTAAGGCCTCAGCGAACCATGGGTCAGCTCTTAGTAGCTTAACAGCAGATTAAAAAAGGCGGTTTGCTGGTGGAATTTTTCACAATTCATGGGTTATAAGCTGAGGACTGTGGATTGAGGGTGTGACTTTTTTCTGGGCTCTGTTGTGGGAATGTTATCTAGAAAATAGCCATGTATTCAACTGTCTTCGCAAGTGTATGCTCCTGGGTAATTCTGATGTTGGCTGGAAAGGTTTTTCAGAGCTTGGAGACTTTTACTGAGAAAGCAGTGCTTCTGGTACAGTGGTATGATGATAAGTGGTGCAAGCCTGGAGCACAGTGTTACTGGATTTTGACTCATTTGGTTAATAGATGGTTATTCAATGTTTCATTGTTTACAGAAATTGCTTCATGTCAAACTTCAGGCACTGGTGATATCGGATGCATACCCTGTTCTGTGTTCTCTTAATGGTGATGTGCAAGGTTTGGTTTGAATAGTTCTCTTGTTCGAACTTTAAACATGCACAATAAACCACAGACCAGAAAGGAGGTGCTATAGCATACCCTTGAGAAAAGGTTTTAATTATTAAAGTAAGTCAAACTAAAATATTTTCACACATGTCTTTAACATTTAGAAAGCATTGACTTTGTAAATATTTTCAACAGCAGTAGTATTCAAATTACAATAAATAACCAAACGACATATTGCATTTCACTTGAATAACAATTTTACATTTTACCTTGTAGCGGTATTTGACCTTCTCTTTTTAATTCCTACTTTCTATTCACATCCATTTACATTTACATGTTTCCCTTTCCTCCAATCCATTTGCTTTTTATAATTCACACAGCAGCCTTGACAATGATATCTTTTGTCGCATGTATTATTAAAGCAAGGAACATTTGAACTATTTTCTGATTCTGCTCCAGACAATAAACTAAGCAAACTAATAATTCAACAGACGTGTATCAATATTTGGCTGTTTCAAAATTATTCTGCCTTGGAGTTTAAAAGCAAAACTTCCTAATAATTACGGTCCTACTTTGATTTCCACATAATCTACATTTTTTTTATTTTACAGCTGAAGTGCAGATGCTTTGAGTGACATGAAGTCTACTTATATAACTCTGTCTGGGGCGAGTTGAGCTGAGCAAATCTACACTTGTGCACTCCTTTGAACTAACAGGGAGGTACAAGTAGGTGCACATCAATATCCTACTCTCCTAGCTTGGCTTTAGTTGACTTGGTTTGTGAGCCACTGGGGCTGTGCAGAATCTCACAGTATTTTTCCTCGCATAGTATGAGTAATTCTCACAAGAACTTTGGAATTTACACGTGATATGTTACGTTGTGTGCTCCCTTTCCGTACAACTTTCCAGTTTCAGTAAGTCACAAGGTGAACATTAATAGGGCAGCACATGTACAACATATGCAGCTTCACAGTTCCTGCAAAGCATTTTTGCTTGAAACTCCTCTCCTGTGTACAAAAGCTACATTGTAGATATAGGTGTAAGGAAAAAAAAGCATTTTACACAAGTGTTAGTGCTTTTCTTTCATGCAAATGTGGGGACCATAAAGATCTCTCGATGGACCGGGCGCAGTCTTAATCCGCTAAGGATATTGGTGCTCCTCAGCTGAGCCTGGTCAACAGATCAATATCTTAAATAAATGTGAAGCACATTAGGCTCCACATGAGAATCTGAAAACGTTTTAGTTTCAAACTATTAAGGTTTATTAGAACATTGGAATGTTGGGAGCTCCATTGAAGACAATGGAGTGCTCCATGCTTTTACGGGACGGTAAAGGCCCGCAAAGCAACATTCCAATGTTGTTTTCAAAGACCTCTCGGAGCCTGAGGGAATTTAAACCCCTCGAACTCCGAGAGGCCTTTGTTTTATTTGTTGGAAAATTCTGCCCTCTAGTGGCAGAATGTTCTAATAGCCTTATAACCCTTCGTAGCTGGGCAATACAGGCTATTAAAGTCCCGCTCCCTTGGTAAAGACCCTTGCCTTCGGCTCGGGCCTTTAACGCCGGAGCGGGTCTTTAATAGCCGGTATAGCTCGCTACAGCGGGCTATAAGGCTATATTAAAAGCTATTGGTTTACAGAAATCAAAAGCCATCGTAACCTCAAATAATAAGTAAAATGTGCATGCATGGGGTCACCTCAAAGGTGAAAGACAATGGAAAGTCATCCCTCTCTCTCAGAGAAAAATCAACATCTACTCCTTTGTGCTATATTATAAAACTAAAAACTAATCTACTGTAAGATACACAAACTCTAACATTTTACACACCTACACGTTGTGTGCATAAGACTGTCCTATAAGGTTGAAGCGAGGTGATACAATTATATGCTTGTTAGGTTCTTAATGTTTCATCCAGTAAAAGCTTCTCTCTGCGCCTTCTGTAATAGATAGGATACATGGAGTAGTCTGCATACTGCATGTGTCCTCTTGAATGCGCCATTCATTAAAATCTTTCATACTTATCACAAAAAAAAAGAAAATATTGCTCCACGTGGGAAAGGACAAAGAACATCATGTTTGACTGTTATAATGCCAGCTCGCCTAGAAATAGAATATTAATGTGTCACAAAGCAAAGATGGCAAACAACGTTAGTCATTTTTCAGGTCTACATTAACTTTTGACAAGTTAAAGATAAATGAACATGATTTCTCTCTACTAATAGCATTAGCATGTCTATTCAACAAATTATTTCTCCTTTCTCAACCTTTGATTTTCGTTCATTACATTCTTAGATAAACCTTTTCAGCTTACGTGAAGCTTTAAAATTAGTCGGGTTAGTTGTGTTAATCTGTGTGACAGGCCTATAATAACGATACATGAGCTCCACAGACTTTGCCCCTCTTTACAGTTTTAAAGACTGAAACATAGGGACATCATCCAAAGGCATATCAAAGGGTGAAAAACCATAGTCAAAATGATATTGATGATAAAAATATATTAATTATACTGCGGTGAATAACTATGGAAACCTAATTACTTTGTCTCGATACCTATGGGGCAAAATGAGCTCCACAGGCTTCAGCTCTATTTAGGGATTTAAAGACTGAAACATAGGAGCATCATCCAAAGGCATAGCAAAGTTTGAAAAACAATAGTAAAAATGATATTGATGAGAAGAAAATTCAGAATTATACTGCAGTGAATAACTATGGAAACCTAAAATCGTTGTCTCAATACCTATGGGTCAAATTTTGATTTTTCGCACGTATGGATGTATGTCACTTGAGTTCATTAAACAAAACTTGTTTTCAATTACTTAGCTGTGGTAACATCGTACATAGGTGGTTTCCAAAACATCTGATGATTTTCAGTTTTCTAAGCTCTTACATCTGGATCCTTACTAGTGAAGTAGGTCCACTCAGGAGTTAAATATGTCTGCTTTGGCCCTCTTTGTTTCTTAGTTTTCCTGACTTTAGCTTGTTCACTGTCACTAGCACTCTGTTCGATTGGCTCTAGTGTTTCCTGATTTATCTGTGCAATTCCTTATTCTTTCACAATGGTTTTCTCTCTCTCTCCACTTTTTGGCTATTTTTCTAACCTCTATACGCGACAATCTGAAGTGCTTGCTATGTCTTGAAGATTGTGTTGCCCACTCTCGTTCTAAGCCACCTGACTGATTGCTATTATCTTCTGCTCACTTCGCATGGACCGTATTCTTGTCACAACTTGACTTTGAGACTGGTGTACTGTCTTCTCCCTCTGAATGCCCATTCTGAGCTTCTGTTTGACTCTGCAAATCAGTGGTTGTTGCCACCACTTCTTCATTAGCATGTCTAATTGTCTTGGTATGTGAGGCACATTTCCAGTATGGTATTCCGCCACACTAACAGTGGTGTTTGACACAAGGATCACATAAAAAGGTATTTTCCAGCGTGGCTCTTGGCTAAGCTTTCTTGAATGTTTCTTCACAAAAACACAATCACCTTAAGTGAGGCCCTGCCCCAGATTTTGTCTTGCAGGTGGGGATACCAAGTCAATCTGATGAGAAATAGAATGCACCACATCAGCCAATCCTTTGCAGTAGTCAAGAGCCATATCATCCTTCATTTTCATGAGTGCAGCTGAAGGCACTGACGTAATTCTCTTGGCTCCGGCCATCAGCACGTTGTGCATGGATGATCCAGCCTTTAGATTTGAGGTGCTTTGAAGGCTTATCAGGACAAGTAGAAAAAAACATTCAACCATTTTAAAGAAGGAGAGGGACACACTTGTGCCATCTTGGATTTCAGAGTGCCTAGAATGTGTTCCACTATGCAGAAACTTATGGTTTGTAACAGCAGTGGAACCATCTGGTCCATTTTCAAAGCTACCAACATCAATTTCATAATTTAATTTGTGAAATGTGTGCAACGATCAGACTCCAGAGAAACTGGTAGGCTGAATTATTGAATCAATGCCTACAATAATACCTTGGCAACAGTGATACTATCACATCACCTGGTATGTTTTAAACGATTGAAAGTTGAGACACATTATTAGTAGATCCTAACAAAGCCCATAGCATATAGGCATCTCAACAAAATCCAATTGCTTGTGACTAAAGGGATCCTAGGACATCCCTACGTGATGCTTAGTTACAACTGTTGTTTTATCCACATTTAACTACTGGTAAGTGACGGACCTTGGATTTGACACAAATTATCAGCAATGGCACTGAAATGATGATTGTCCCAGTAATAGGTGTGGACTATGGCGTCCCTTTCTATGTGTGTGTTCATGACGTCACTGGCCATAGAGGAAAGAATAGCATCAGGTAAAACAGGTCTCCCAAATCTCAGTATGATTCTTTCCACATTCAGACTTCACCCATTTTCCTACCTCCACTTCTGGTTCTTCATTCTCTAATTCTCTCCATTCTTTCCATGTGTTTACAGTATTCAGTAGTGTTAGACCTGTCAGTCTTAGGGTGGTCTTTCTTCAGACGGTTTGCCTGCAGTGCTTACCTCCTCTTTTTACTGATTTGTTGCGTTGGCCTTGGGACTCCGAGTACTCTTCCACTGCTGACCAATACTAAAGTGCATATACTTCTCTCCTGAAGATGGTTACATTGGTATACCCACAATTGGGATATTGAAGTTATCTGTAATTCCCTAGTAGAGTGTGCTACCTGAGCCCAGGGCCTGCAAATTAAATGCTACTAATGGGCCTGCAGCTCTGATTGTGCTGCCCACACAAGTAGCCCTTTAAACATGTTTCAGGCCTTCCACTGCAGAGCCTGTGTGTGCAGTTTTATTGCCATGTAGACTTTGCATTTAAAACCCCTTGCCAAGCCTTATACACCTCTTTTATTACATATAAGTCACTGCTAAGGTTGGCCCTTGGTAATCCGTAGCGCAAGGTGCTGTTGAAGTAAACAGTAGGACATGTACTTTTAAGTTTTGCATATCCTGGTAGTGAAACACATCCCAATTCATTTTTCACTATTGTGAGGCCTAGTCCTCTCATAGTTTAACATTGGGAATTCCTTGTTACACATGTAAGCTGTAATTCCCTATTCAGAAGGTGTAGCTCGGTCATGCTTTATATAATTGGAAGGGAAATGATAAATCCTCTTTACTGTTAAAGTTGTATTTATTAACCATTACTATTTTAGAAATGGCACGTTTAGAAAGTTAAAGAAACACAATTGATGGACGGAATGCAGAACAAATCAAAACTTTCAATCCCATTCAGGAGATCTGGGTTAAATCCATCATTCTTTTGCTCACCATGCCACTCCAGCTTAGACCTGGCCATATGCAAATCATTCTTGACCCTATGCTTCATGGGAACAGTCCAGCCCGAACTGCCAAGCCAGGTCCTACCTGGACCGGAAACAAGCATCCTAGGACCGGTTTTGGGGTTTCACCCCTCATCAGCCAGGACAGCTTGAATCCAGTGACACAGTGAGTCCAGGACCCACGTCTGGGCATACCCGGCGCTCTTAGGGCGAAAAATAAAAAGACACACAATTGATGGATGGAATGTACAACAAATAAAACATTCACCCCAAGTCAAGAGATCTGGGTTAAATCCATCATTCTTTTGAGTTTGAGGGGTTTCACCCCTCAGCAGCCAGGAAGCTTGAATCCAGTGGCACAGTGAGCCGGGACCCACGTCTGGGCATACCTGGCGCACTGAGGGTGAGAAAGCAAAAGACACAAATTGATGGACGGAATGCAGTGCAAATTAAAACATTCACCCCCAGTCAAGAGATCTGGGTTAAATGAAATCCATCATTCTTCAGACTGATCTGTTCCCACAAGAAACAGGTTCAAGACTGATTTGCATATGGCGGGGTCCAAACTGGGGTGGTGTGGTGAGCAAAAGAATGATGAATTAAACCCAGATCCTTGTGACTGGGGGGTGAATGCTTCCATTGTCTAGCATTCCGTCCATCGATTGTTTCTTTTGCATATGTCACCCTAAGTGGGAAGGGTATGCCCAGACGTGGGTCCTGAGCTCACTACACTACTGGATTCAAGCTAGCCTGGCTGATGAAGGGTGATGCCCTGAAACCGGTCCCAGGATGCTTGTTTATGTTCCAGGGAGGACCTGGCATGGCAGTTTGGGCTGGACTGTTCCCACAACGACCAGGGTCAAGGCTCATTTGCATATGGCTGGGTCCAAACTGGAGTGGTGTGGTGAGCAAAAGAATGATGGATTAAACCCAGATCCTTGACTGGGGATGAATGCTTACATTGTCTAGCATTCCGTCCATCAATTGTTTCTTTTGCACACATTTAGAAAGTTGGCATTTCTCAGCTCTTAAAGCTCTGTGTGCCTGCAGCCAGTCTCCCATGCATGTCTGGGGTAGGTGACAACTAAACTTTGTGCATTACCTCTAGACAGCCACACACAAAGGAATATTAGGTGTGCCTGAGTGCCCATCTGCATCCTGATGGCTCATTCCGGGCAGGAGAAGAGGAGGAGCTGACACACCTGAATAGGCAGTGTCCTGTCCCCACACAATGGGTTGATTACCCCACTAGAGGGAGGGTAACAAATGTTATATAAAATAGTGCGAGGGAGGCCCTAAGGCATCCCCACAGCCCTGGGGACCACTTCCTCCCCGTGTAACAAATGTTATAGAATAATAATGCAGGGGAGGACCATTACCTCCCCGGGGCTTACTTTACAAAGTAGGGGGGCCGTGTGGCAGTTCTCACAGTAGAGTGGGAGCTGCAGTACCCATGAGAAACAACACAATACAGCATCCACCTCTCCATCCTCATATGGCAAATTGTGGGCTACCTCAAGAACTGCACCAGGCACGTAATCCCCAGGGATTTAAATAATATTTATTGTTTTGGGCGGGGGGTCTCACAGGCCCCCCAAGCCCCGGGGACCACCACCTCGCCGTGGCTACATGATTTAAATGTGGGGGGACCCGGGGGATGGGGTCCCGTACTATTGTTTTAAAAAAATATTTAAAAAGAGGCAATGCCCGGGGGATGGTGTCCCCAGGGCCATTATTGGCCTCTACAGGGGAGCCATGTGGCCCCCCTCCATAATTTAAAAAAATAAATAAAATCTGGCAGGCCCCAGGGGATGAGGTCCCCGGGGGCAAAACCCAAATAATGGAAGTGGGGCGTTTTTTTTTTTTTGGATTTTGGAGCCACAGAATTTTATTTAAAAAACGAAGCGCAGTCTCTATTGCTTCATTTTAATGCACCCCTGGGTGGACCAGGTCCCGGGGGTATTTGTCAAATTTGTGCGGGGGCCCAGCGGAGGCCCCCGCAGCCCCTGGGACTGCCACCTCTCTGGGGCAATCTTGCTTACATGGGGGCACGCAGCCCTTCCCGCAGCACTAGGGACCGCCACCTCCCCAGGGCTTAATTGATTATGATGGGGGGACTTGTGGGCCCCCCAAACTATGGAGACCACCACCTCCGTGGGGCTTTGATTTACTTTGGAAGATGGGCTGCATAGCCCCACTCCAGGAGCCCTCCATGGCCCTGGGGACCGCCACCTCCAGGGCCGGCTCCAGCAATGTCCTGGGGTGTCCACCCCTTAATTTTAATAATAATAAGAGAGGTATTGCCCTGGTGGATGGGGTACCCGGGGTGAATACCAAAAAATGGAAGTGGGGAGTTTTTTTTCTTTTTATTTTAGAGTCACTACCCCAATGCGACCCCCTTGTAACAACGCGTTGGATTCGCGAATCCAACTCAAATTAATTATTTAGTAGTATATAATTTAGAAGGTAGTATTTGTGAAGTTGTTTTAAAGAGGTACTGTGATTGAAGTTAATGACAAGATTACAATTAATAGAGTTGTTAAAAATATATAAAATTAAAAATTAATAGTTAAACCTGAAAAGTGTATTGTGTTATAGGACAATAAATTCATGCTTTTGCAGATCTGCGACGGATTTGCGAATCCTCAAAAAATGTAATAAAAAGTATGCATGTTTAAATAAGAATAAGATTCACTATTGTGTTATAGGGTGGCTCTAAAAAGAGCCCTTGTTTTCATTATGAGTTTGTTGTAGCTACATGTAAGTGTGGATTCACAGCTTTGAGAAAAACGCTGTTTCCATGATCTGTGAAGTGTACTGCGTCACTTCTGTAGATGTCATCCATATCAAGATGTAGATTGTTGTTGTAGATGGAGCCCATCCTTTGGTCTCTGAGGTAAGCAGAAGCTTTATTGACATTCTTTCTAGCTGTCTTAATCTGTGGACAGAATTGATTTGACCACTTCCATTTCTGTCTTTGGCATATATTAGAGTATACAAAGACAGTTTGAGGTAAAAGCAACATCAATTGTGCAAAGGTGTAATTCATTAGCATTTCCTGACCTACCCCTGTCAATGTGTCTAGGACATTGCCACCACAGTGCACAATCATGAGGTCAGGGGGTTGGAGATGCAAAAAGCTTTTAACAATAGGCATGATTTGGTGCCACTTTAATCCTCTCTGTGCAATCCATTTAATATCCACATTTTGAAAAGCTAGATCTTTGTCAATACCTCTGCATTCAGCATACCTTTTGCACCAGAAAACATATCTGTGTCCAACAAACCATACTGTAAGCATCTTGAAGGGATGTCTGGAAGTAATGAAAAGATGTCTGTAGCTGAGGTATTCAGTTGGTAGAATGAGAGGTATCTAAAATGGTAGACAAGATGCTGTTTTTAAAAAAAAGCACATTGTAGATTTAAAAATAGGCTGCATGTTACTTTCTATAAAAAACAGTAGATAGGATAAGGTGATATTTTGCAAAAGTCAACCACACCTGCTGTTTGCATTTGTAACCTTGTGTGCTGAACTTGAAAATATGGTGAACTTGTGACCTGTTAGTTCAGTTGAATGTTCCATGAACTGTTACTATGTAAACTGGCTTTAAGCAGAATGGGGGAAGGGCTGAAAATTAACTGTGGACTTAAAATGTGAAATTGTAATTTATATATGTGATATATTAGTAAAGTATAATTTCCCAAGTCAGTACTATCTTTAGAAGTGGTGTGTTCTTAAAGAATAGTGGTATTTTTATTTGTAAAATATTTTTTAACTCCTGTATGGATTCGCAGCTCCATCGCATTGGTGCACGGTGGAGTCGCGACTCCAAACAATTCCAGAACCAGTTTGGTCACTCTTAGAAGTCCGTTGGTAAGGGTTAATATGTCTTAGCAATAAAAATGTGTTTTACAATTTGAAATTATGTAGGAGTCAATGTTATTTGTTACTTACTTTTATTTGTGTGGAGAAAGAGAAGGAAAGTTTGCCATTACTGATTTTAACTTGTTGAGAGTGGTGCATTACAATGATTGTGTGCATAAGAACATCTTTTATGAGTTTGTGATATTTCATATTCTACAAATCAATTTGGAAGGTGAGTTATAAATTAGTGAGGTATATTATGTATTAGCTTTATTTTTAATCTTTAAAGATTATTCACAAACTGTGATGTTTGAAATATATTATTAAATGGAGAGGTGTGTATTGTAGTTTGTTTTATTGTAGTTAAATATTTGAAATAGATTCTGTGTAGTAATATGTGTATATTGGAAGATGGATTTGTGACTATGGTAATTTGTTTTAGGGTGTGGATATGTACATTTGTTGTATACCGCATAATTTTAGGTGTCGCTTTCAAATTGGAGGTGCAGTCTTTCAAGGTTTAACGTGTGCATGGACTTGTGTCTGAAGTATGTCTCTACTTGTATATGTATTTTCATATGTCTTATATATTTGAAGGTCCATGATGTATAACAAAGAGGTGTTGTTGCTTTTTATGTGGTAGGCTCAAGACTGTGAGTAGTAGTAGAATGGTGAAGATGCATCATAAACGTATGGTTTAAAAGATGTTGATATAAGGTATTAGTGATTAGGCTTCTTTTTTAAGTCTCTAGAGAGGTATTATAGTTAAAATATGCCACATCCTTTTTGGTGTTTGCTTAAAATTGGAAGTTGTTCTGTGAGTTTTTGAGATGTGGATAGTGTTGTGGCACAGATATGTGCATGCATATTGGTGTAGGTCCAATAGCATAAGTAGTTCAAGAATGGTGAAGCTGCAGCTCAAAACTGTGTTTTAAAACATGTTGGCAGAGGAATTAGTGATTAGGGTATTTTGTATGAGTCTGTTGAAAGGTATGGTTGAAATATATCGCATTATTTTGGTGTCTATTTGAAATGAGAAGTGCTGCTTCTTAAGTTTTAAGATACATATGGTTCTGTGACTGTGGTATGTCTGTACTTGCAGATGTATTTGTATATGTGTTATGCATCTGAAGATTCTAGATTTATTAAACACAGGTATAGATTTATTTGTATGTTGCTTTTATATATGATGATCCTAGGACAAGGTACAGATATATGCATGCTTTCAGAAATATGGAGAGACTTTCAACAAAGATAAGTGAAGGGTTGCTTTGCTGTTATCTATGCTCAATAGCTGATTAATACCAGAATAGTGAAGCAGCAGTAGTAGATAAGTGATATTTAAGATATGTTGTGAGAGGAATTATTGATTATGGTACTTTATAAGAGTGTGTGTAAAAGTTCACCTGAAATATGCCGCATAAATCTAGGTGTGTGTTTGAAATGTTAAGTGTACTTAGTCAAGTTTTAAGGCCTTTATGTTCTTGTGAGTGTGGTTATGTTTCTACTTCACATGTATTCTGATATGTGTTATGCTTTTGACAAAGGTACAGATAGAAGCATGCATGCTTTTAGGAATATGGTTAGAGTTATGGTAGAGACATGTGATATGCTGCTGCTTTATATTTGGCCAGGACCAATATTCGTACAATGGTGAAGCTGCAGAACAAAAGCGAGTTTTCAGACATGTTGGCAGAGGGATTACTGATTAGGCTACTTTTTATGAGTCCAGGGAAAGGTACACTTGAAATACACTACAGAAATGTAGGTGTGTCTTTCAAATGTAAAGTGCAGACTACTTGTTTATTTCTTTTATATATGATGATGATTTGAAAAGGTAGACACGTATGCATGCATGCTTTCAGGAATATAGTGAGATTTAAACAGACATATCTGTAGGTTTGATGTTCTGTATTTGGGTAAACCCAACAGCCTGAGTAGTTACAGAATGGTGAAGCTGCAGTACAAAAGTGTACACCATGTCATAAACCTCACTTTTGTGCTGCAATTTCACTATTCTGCTACTACTCAGGATGTTGGGCGTAGTCAAATATAAAGCAGCAATCCATTATATGTCTCACCTGTAAGTCTACAATCACATAGCCACTACTGATGCACTCTTCCATGCACTGAGGCACTATGTATGCAGTTCTTCAATCTGCCAGGCACAACCCTTGCACTTGTGCAATCTGTAACGCTTTACGCTTGCAGGCCTTCAATTACCCAGGCACTATCCAAGCAGTTACAAAATAACTGAGGCACTACCTATGCACTCCTCTAATCTCCCAGGCTCTACCCCTGCACTCATGCAATCACCCATGCACTATCTATGCAGTCATGCAATAACCCAGGCACTATCTATGCACTCCCCTAATCACCCAGGCCATACACATGCACTCCTTCAATCACCCAGTCAGTATCCATGCACTTACAAAATCACCCAGTCACTACCTATGCAGTCCTCCAATCACCTAGGTACTATCCCTGCACTTATGCAATCACCCAGGCATTAGCCATGCACTCCTTCAATCACTCAGGTGGTACACATGCATTTATAAAATCACCCAGGCTCTACCAATGCACTCCTCTAATCACTCAGACACTACCCCTGCACTCATGTAATCACCCAGGCATTACTCATGCACTCCTCCGATCACCCATCCAGTACTCATTCATTTATAAACTCACCCAGATACTACCTATGTACTCATGGAATCACCCAAGCACTACCTCTGCACTCATGCAATCACCTAGACACTATCTATTCACTCATGCAATAATTCAGGCAGTACCCATGCACTCCTCTAATCACACAAACACTACTCACGCAATCACTTAGGAAGTAGCTGTGCACTTTTTAAATCACCCAGGCACTACTTCTGCACTCACACAATTAGCCAGGTATCATCCATGTACTTCTTCAGTGACTCAGGTATTAGCTGTCCACTTCTTCAATCACACAGACATTACTCCTACACTAATGCAGTCACCCAGGCATTAGCTGTACACTTCTTCAATGATCTGTGGAAAGGCATGCTTGAAATACAACATATGATTTTAGGTCTCTACTTTAAATGAGAAGTGCTTGAAATACATGATATGAATTTAGGTCTCTTCTTTAAATGAAAAGTGCAGCTTCTTACGTTTTAAGGTGGGCATTATCTTGTGAATGAGGTATGTCTGTACTTGCCGATGTATTTTGATATGTGTTATGTATCTAAAGATGGAAGATTTATAAAATACAGGTATGTATCTATTTGTATGTTTCTTGTATATATGATGGCACTAGGAAAAGGTAGAGACTTATTCATCCATGCTTTTTGAAATATGGGGAGACTTACAACAGAGATTTGTGAAGGGTTGTTGCTTTGTATTTTAGTAGACTGTGCATCTGAGTAGCAGTAGTAGGTTGGTAAAGCAGCAGGAGCAGTAAAGTGATTTTTAAGATATGTTGGGTGAGGTATTACTGATTATGGTGCTTTAAAAGAGTCAATGTAAAACTTTACTTGAAGTATACCACATAAATCTAGGTGTCTGTTTGAAATGTTAAGTGTAGTCAAGTTTTAAGGTCTGCATGGTTGTGTGATTGATGTATTTTCTAGTTGCGTATGTATTCTCATAGGTGTTATGCATCTGAAGATGCTACATGTCTAAAAGAGAGATATATCTTTATTTGTATGTTTCTATTATATATGGTAGTACTAATAAAAGGTAGAAACACATGCATGTATGCTTTGAGGATAATGGTGAGATTTATAACAGAGCTATAGGTAGGTTTGATGCTTTATATTTGGGTAGGCCCAATACCCTGAGCAGTTAGAGAATGGTGAAGCTGTACTAGAAACGTGTATACCATGTAATAAACCACCATTTTGTGTTGCTATTTCACTATTCTTCTACTACTCTAGATGTTGGGTGTAGTCAAAATAAACCAGCAACCTGAACACATGTCTCAGCTGTAAGTCTGCATTGGCCCAGGCACTACCCATGCTCTCATCCATGCACTAAGTCACTATAAATACAGTTCTTCAATCAGTCAGGCACTACCCCTGCAGTTATGCAATTACTCAGGCACTACCGATGCATTCTTTCAATAACACAGGCACTACCCCATACTCATGCAATCACCCTTTTACTATCTATGCATTCCTTCAATCAACTAGGTGCTACCTGTGCACTTATAAAATCACCCAGGTACTACGTATACACTTTTCTAATCTACCAGGCACTATCGCTACACTCCTCCAATCACCCAAGCAGTACAGATGCCTCAGTGATGCAATCACTGAGATGCTACCGCTGCACTCATAGATGCCCTCAGCCACTTCCCCTGCACTCATGCAATCACCCCACCATCCAGGCACAATCCTTGGACTCATGCAATCACCCAGGTATGACCTATGCATTGTTCCAATCAGTCAGGCACTACTCATGCATTCCTCCATGTACCAAGGCAGCATCTGTGGATTACTCTAATCATGCAGGCATTATCTTTGCACTCATGCAATCACCCAGGCCTTACCTATGCACTTCTTCAATCACTCAGCTAGTACTCATGTAGTCCTCCAATTTCATAGGCACTACCACTGCATTCATGTAATCACTCAGGCACTACCCATGCAGTTATCCATGCTCTCAGTCACAAAGTCACGACTTAGGCACTCATTCCATTTACTGATGCACTCATTAAATCACTCAGGCAGTACTTATGCACTCATATAATCAGCCAGTTACTACTCATCCTTTTCTGCAATTACCCAGCTAGTATTGTTGCACTCATTCAAACACCTAGATACTCCTATTGTACTCATTCATTCATGTAGGCACTACTTATACACTCATCTATGCATTTAGGATCTTTTCATCCCCTTATTCATGCACGCAATCTCCACGTCTGCACTTCTGCTTTCAATTAATCAGTATCCAATATCTCCTGCAATTATACAGACATTACCCGTGCACTCATACAATCATCCAGGCACTACCCATGGAGTCATGTAATCACTGAGACAAACCCATCATGTATCTAAGCTGTATGTCTTAACATATTGCGGGAACCATTTATGCATATGTCTGTAACTTTTGGTAACAATGTAACATGTGAAAGTGATATATAAATAAATGTATACTTGTGTTTTATATGTCTAGCATCTTCAGATGCATAACATGTATCAGAACACATGTTCAAGTAGAGATATACCTTAGTTACAACGCCATGCAGACTTTAAAACTTGACAGATTGCTTTTCACATTTGAAGCAGATAATGAAAATTATGTGGTATACTTGGAGGGTAGCTTTCCATATACTCATACAAAGAAGCGTTATAACTGATTCTTCTCTTAATATGCCTTAAACCTCACGTTTGTGCTGCTGCTTCATCGTTCTATGACTACATAGGGTGTTGCGCCTAGTCAAATATATAGCATGAATCTTTCAGATGTCTCTGGTGTAAGTCTCACCATCTTCTTAAAATCATGCATGTATATGTCTATACCTTTTGTTAGTAGCATCATATATCAAAGAAACATACAAATAGATGTATACCTGTGTTTTATATGTGTAGTATGTTCAGATGTATGAGACATATCACAATACATGTGCAAGTTCATACATATCACAGACAGATGACCATGAACACCTTAAACTTTGAGAGAGTTAGACGAGGAGATTTCCTCTGATGGTAATTTTGAGTCTCAGCCCAGGGTGCGGACAGCGGAGCTGGCCTCTTTCGGACCTGTTACTGTGGAAGAAGTTCTCACAGTCTTGATGACCATGAAAAGTGGCTCGCCTAAAGATCCTGCACCAATGAAATATCTTAAGCAGGTAGCTCCTACCATCGGTGGTCCAGTGACGGATCTGATAAATGTATCCTTTGCCCAAGGAGTGGTGCCACCGAGTTGGAAGGGAGCGGTTGTCAAGGCTCTCTTGAAGAAGCCTAACTTGGACCCCGCTGACCTTGCCAGCTTCAGGCCTATCTCTCTGCTCCCCGGCTTTAGCAAGGTAGCGGAGAAGTTGGTGAATCGGCGCCTCTCGGGCTTCCTGGAGTCCAATTCCCTTCTGGGTGACTCCCAAACGGGTTTTCACCCCGGTCAGGGGACCGATACTGCCCTGCTGGCGGTCGTGGAGAATGCCAGGAGCATTCTGGACACAGGAGGATCAGTGGCAGTGATCCTCCTTGACCTCAGTGCGGCATTTGACACTGTGGACCATCAAGTGCTTCTCCAACGACTGTCGGGGGTGGGGGTCTCCGGGTTGGCCCTGAAGTGGTTCTCTTCCTTTTTGGCTGGCCGAACATTTGAGGTGTGGGAAGGCCATATGAAATCTTCATCGGTTCCTCTCCAGTGTGGTGTGCCACAGGGCTCATCGCTGAGCCCTACCTTATTTAACATTTATATGGCCCCCCTGGAGAATGAGATACTGCCTCTGGGTATCAAGATTATCAGCTATGCTGATGATACTCAGCTGGTGGTAGGCCTCCCCCAGTCATCTTACCATCCCGATCAGCTGCATACGTGCCTGGATAAGATCTTCACGTGGATGTGTAGCTCAGCACTCAAGCTCAACGGCTCCAAAACGGAACTGATGATATTGGGGAATTCCCCTCCTACCTTGTCTCCGAGTAGCTGGCCTAGTTGCCTGGGAGCGGCTCCCACCCCCAAACAGGAGATCAAGAGTTTGGGGGTGTGGTTGGAGCAGGACCTTACCTTTAAGACTCACGCTAAAAAGACCGCAGGCAAGTGCTTTGGTCTGCTCCGTTCAGCCCGGAAGATTTTACCTCTTCTCCCAGTGGTCTCTAGGAGGTTACTTATTCAGGGGCTTATCATCTCTCGGCTGGACCTTAGTAATGCGCTGTTTCTGGGGGCCCCAGAGTCCACCTTAAATAAATTACAGCAAGTGCAGAATGCGGCCTCTAGGCTCCTGATGGATCTCCCCAGGCGTCAGTCTGCTCGACCTGCGCTGAAGGCGCTGCACTGGCTCCCCGTTAGGGAGAGGGTAAAATTTAAGGCACTCTGCATGGCCCATAAAATCTTGCAGGGGAAAGGCCCTCCTATCCTACGGGATATGGTGCAACCTTATAAGGCCTCTCGTTCCCTTCGTTCAGACCATCAACATCTGCTGCAGGTCATGAGAGTAGGGAAGGTAAGAACTGGGGGCAGAAGATTTTCCATCAATGTGGCCATTCTGTGGAACTCCCTTCCTTTGTTCTTACTCTTGGAATCAAGTTTCTTACGCTTCCGCAAGCTGTTAAAAACTCACCTGTTTCCTGCCTAATTCCGGTGCTTCATGTCATGGCGTCTCTTTCTGGATGAGCGCGGGGATGCCCAAGGGTAACCAGGCGCGTTATAAAACTCATTAATAACAATAATAATAAGAAAGAGTGCACTTCATATTTCAAAGAGACACTTAGATTTATTTAGTGCACATCAAGTGAACTTTTCCAGAGAGTCTTACAAAGTATCATAATCACTAATTTATCACATAACATATGGTAAACATTACTTTTCTGGTGCTGCTGTTTTACCATTTTACTAGTAATTAGGTATTGAACATAGTCAAACTAAGTAAGTAAGAAGCAAGAGAAGTGCAGACAGAAGCAACAGCTGTGCAGAAGGAGGGAGAGAAGTGCACAAACAGACAAAAGAAGTGCAGAAAGATCCAAGAGCAGTGCAGAAAGAACCAACAGAGGTGCAGAATGAGGCACGAGGGATGCAGAAGGAGTCAAGAGAAGTGTCGAAATTTGCAAGAGAGGTGTAGGAAGAAGCAAAAGAGGTACAGAAGGAGACAAGACAACTGCAGAAAGAGACAAGACACCTGAAGAAATAGGCAAGAGAGGTGCAGAAAAAGAGAGCAGGGGTGCATAAAAAGGCCAGAGAAGTGCAGAAAGAGGGAAGAAGGGTGTAGAAAGAGGCAAGAGTAGTGGAGAAAGAAGTAAGAGAGAAGAGAGAAAGAGGCAAGAAGGCTGTAGGAGGAGACAAGAGTAGTACAGAAAGAAGCAAAACAAGAGCAGAAAGAGACAAGAGGGGTGCAGAAAGAGGCAACAGAGGTGCACAAAGATGGAAGAAGGGTATAGAAAAAGACAACAGGGTTACAGAAAGAAGCAAGAGAGGTACAGAAAGAAGCAAGAGAACTATACAAACAAACAACAGAGGTGTAGAAAGAGGCAAGAGGGTCACAGAAAGAGGAAAGTGAGGTTCAGAAAGAGGGAAGAAGGGTACAGAAAAAAACAGGGGTACATAAAGAGGGAAGAAGGATGTAAAAAGAGGCAAGAGGGGTACAGAAGGAGTATCAGAAGTGTAGTAAGAAGCAAGAGAAGTACAGAAAGAAGGAAGAGAGGTACAGAAAGAGGCAAGTGGGATAGAGAAAGAAGCAAGAGAAGAGCAGAAAGAGACACGAGAGGTACAGAAAGAAGAATGAGGGGTACACAAAGAAGGGAGAGGGGTGTATAAAGAAGCAAGAGTAGTATCGAAAGAACCAACAGAGGAGCAGAAGGAGAAACAGGTATGCTGAAAAAAGCAAGAGGAGTGTCAACATTTGTAAGAAAGTTGCAAAAAGAACCAAGACTAGTGCAGAAAGAATCAACAGAGGTGCACAAACAGACAAAAGGAGTGCAGAAAAAGAATGGGTGCAGAAAGAGACAAGAGAGGTGGAGAAACAAGCAAGAGAAGTGCAGAAAGAAGCAACAGAAGTGCAGAAATAGACTAGAGGGGTGCAGAAAGAGGGAACAGAGGTGCTCAAAGATGCAAGAGGACTATACAAAAAAGCAAGAGTAGTACAGAAAGAACCAACAGAGGTGCAGAAGGGAGAAAGAGGTAGGCTGAAAGAAGGAAGAGGAGTGCCAACAGAGGTGCAGAAACAGACAAGAGGGGTGCACAAAGAGGCAAGAGAAGTGCAAAAAGAAGCACCAAATGTGCAGAAATGTGCAAGAGATGTGCACAATGAAGCAACAGAGGTGCAAAAGCAGGGAAGAGAACTACAGAAAGAGGCAAGAGAGTTGCAGAAACAGGCAAGAGAGCTGCACAAAAAGGGAACAGGGCTGCAAAAAGAGGCAAGAGAGGTGGAGAAAGAGAAAATAAGGGTGCAGAAAGAGGTAATAGGGTGCAAAAAGAAGCAAGAGAGGTGCAAAAAGATGTAAGAAAAGTACAGAAAGAAGCAGTAGAGGTGCAGAAAGAGGATAGAGGGATGCAGAAACAGGCAAGAGAGTTGTAGAAACAGGCAAACGAGGTGCATAAAGAAGGAAGAGCAGTACAAAAAGAACCAACAGAGGTGTAGAAGTAGGTAAGAGGGGTACAGAAAATCTACACAAGATGTGCAGAAAGAAGCAAGAGCATTGTAGAAAGAAACACAGAGATGCAGAAACAGGCAAGAAGGCTGCAAAAAGGCTGTAGGAGGAGGCAAGAGTAGTATAGAAAGAAGCTAAAGAAGTGTAGAAAGAAGCAAGAGGGGCACAGAAAGAGGCAACAGAGGTGCACAAATAGTGAAGAAGGGTGCAGAGAGAGGCAACAGAGGTATGGAAAGAAGCAGGAGAGGTGCAGCAAGAAGCAAGAGAAGTACAAAAAGAAGCAACTGAAGTGCATAAAGAAGCAAGAGGGGTGAAGAAAGAGGCAAGAGAGGTTCAGAAAGAAGCAACAGAGCTATATAAAGAGAGAAGAGAAGTACAGAAAGAGGCAAGAGAGTTGCAGAAACAGACAGAAGAAGTGCAGAAACATTCAAGAGGGGTGCATAAAGAATGAAGAAAAGTACAGAAAGAGAGAACTAGGGTGGAGAAAGAGGGAAGAGAGGTGTAGAAAGAGGGAAAATGGATATAGAAAGGGGAAATAGTTAGGTATTGGGTATAGGTAAAAACAAAGCATTATCCCTTCACATGTTTCTGCTATAAGTTTCACAATCAAATTTGAAACTATGCATGCATGAGTCTGTACTTATTGTAGTGTACTGTATATAAAAGATGCATACAAATATATTTAAGCTTTTCTCTGTTTTCAGATATTCATCATTATTAGTAGTGAAGATTGAGTATGGCAAAAAAAGATCAAAAGAAAAGAAACAACTGTACTATTTAAAGTACAACATGTAACATTGAAGAAAAAGACTTCTGGTAAGAGAACTGAAGAATTTGTTAAAAGACTTTTAAAGAACATAATTAATTTTCAGAATGGGGAAAAGGGAAAGAAAATCACCACAACCAATCAGAAGGAAAGGAAAAATTGACAAATTCATGGATAAACAGGTTATGGGAAAACAATCTATTTTGAAAGAAGGATGAAAGAAAATAAAGACATTAGGAAGAGAATGTATAAATGTAGAGGACTACAACATTTATTGACATATTGTAAAAAATATAGAACATGATCACTATTTTACAGGAAAAAACAATAGATTGAAGAGTAGTTGAAAAGGCTTTTGAATTGAAAAGAAGATTGTTTATATTAGTATGGAAGAGAATGAGAACATTGAATAAAACAATGCACATTATGAAGGAGAAAAGTAAAAGAAAAAGACTGGTTAATAGAACTAACTTTTGCAAAATATTTCCGGGAGCATGGAAGCACACTTCTAGTACTGAGCCTTTTTTTAATGAAGAAAGCTATTTTCAACAAAATACATTAGTTCATGCATTTGATACCAGTGGTCGTTGTTGTGAGGTTAAAAATGGTTGTCCAATTGAAAAAGAAAAGAAGATTCCTAGAAATGTGGAAGAAGTAATATCTGAAGAAGTTCAAGGGAGACGTGCACAAGCTCCAGTGTATAAGTGGGATAGTAGTAGTATTTATATTATATGACAGGAATCTCTTGATATATTGCAACATTTCTTACGAGATTATGGTAAAAAACAGAAGATTAAGGTGTTGCAAGGACTAGATCCTTGTAAAGTGAGAAAATATACTAACTTGCATGGTCATTATCTGGCTTGTCTTTCAAGAAAAGTGTGTTGAAGTACTTTTCATCATTAAGAATGTTAGCAGTACATCACTCAGAAATGCAAAAGTTAGTAAGAAGATTGTAGTATGTGAACAGTTCTGCATTATCTTTAAGTGAAATAAACACAGCTCTTTTGCATGGTTCAGTATTGAATGTAAAAAATGTTTCGGATGATATACAATTTTGTTTCTTTGGTCCTCAAGAGGAGTGTACAGAAAGTTTGATAAGAGCAGGTGTTGAAGAAAGAGTGGAAGATAGTACTACTGAGGAGTTTGTAGAAGAAATTACAAAGTTTAAGGTGCCTTCTTGTGAAAAACCAAACTATGTTTGTATATGTTGTCGACGTACTCACTAAAGAAGTCAAACTAGGAATGTTGATGTGTATTTAAAAAGTAAAGAGGAAAACAATGATAAGTGGGAGCAATTTGGTGCTTATTTGTTGGTGGAAGGTCCTTTTTAGTTGGGTAGTGATCAACGTATTTGTAAATATTGTTACAACAAATTAGAAGAGAAAAAAATTCTAGCTAGAGCTCTACATACCAACCTAGAGTTGGTAGCTATTCCTCCAGAACTGGTAGATTTAAATACATATGAGTTGATTCTTATTCAATCTGTGCATCTGTTTCAGGCTATAGTTCAAATGGAGCCTAAAACAGGTAAGCTGCCTCCAACAGATTTACAAAGAGGTTTAAAAGGAAGAGTTGTGTATTTACCTTTAGATTTTAAGAAAAATATTGAACTGTTGGTGTAGAGGGAGAGGAAAGTGAACCTGTAGTTATTCTAGTTAATGGTTTACCAATAAAGAGTTAGAAAATATGGCAAGAGTTAATAGATGTCACCGAACTTCAAAAGGCTACATTATAACTTGTACAAAACAATATTTATTATAAAAATATATATGTGGAAGAACAAGAAATATCTTAAGAAGATGATAGAGAAATTTAAACTGGCCAAATAGTAAAAGTGGACAACTCCAGGAGTGAAGAAATGTATGGACATTACAAAATACATCCTCTAAATTCAAAAGAAGTTATGGGAAAAACTATTGAATTATTCCAAATGAAGAAAGCAAAGGGAACTCCCGTGAGTGCTCGTTGTTTTCCACAGCTCTTCCCCACTGGAAAAGGTGGATGATATGATGAACGACCAGTACAGATTCCAGCTTCAGAATATCGTACAACAAGATTGTAGTCAGAAGATCCAAGATTTCGCCATTGTATTCCATATTTATGTTATCTACTGTTTGAAAGTGACTTGTCTGGAATTTCCTATGAAGTGAACTTTACACCTGAGCACCTTTCTTCTTTTTTTTTTTACGCACGTTCTCTCTGGAGCAACCGCCCCTAAAAGAATAATATACATAAATAACTGTTTCACCAAATGACATAAGAGTAAAATGCATGGTGAACTGAACTACAGGTTGTTGCACATCCTGCTGTTGTGAATAACGTATTGAGTACTATGAGCTGGCACACTGTTCTCAAGCTAGCTCAGGAAATAATTTGCTTAATAGACCATACAGGGAATTGATTTGTTTCTTGTACAAATAAGGTCCAGGGCCAATAGTTTCATGTCAGCAGTAAGGCATTCTGTAACTCAAAATCTCCAAAGAACACTTACTACATGAAAAGAACTGAAGAATCAAAGTATATTAATGACTACAGTCCAGTGATTTTGTCAATGTGGAATGAAAACATGGATATCCACTATGTTGCAGACAATTCGATTGCTGTTGCTCTCTATGTTCCGTCATATATAATGAAATCAGAAAAGACGGAGTTGAAAGAAATGTGGGAAGAAATTTCACAAGAGAAGACACTTAGTAAAAAATTGTACAGCTTTAGGTTGAAGATGCTTACCCATTGAGAAATTGGATCCTACGAATGTTCGGATCGGTTGAGCTCTACAAGTTTATATTCAAAGTCAAGAGCAATCATTTGGGTAAGTCTAGGTCTTGCTGCAACACGAAATCAAGTATTGAAATCTCTACAAGAAATTGAATACTTAGCATTGAATAAACCAGAAAGTACAGATATTGTTAAAGCAAATATGTTGGATACATACTATCCCAAAAGGAATCCACATCTGGAAAACATATGTCTCTATGAAGTACTGCAACATTACAGTTTTAAGAGAAATGTTACTGAAAAAATAAATGAAGAAAAATATGCAGTAATTGGATGTAATGGATGTTTGGTAAAACATGCCAAAGGAAATCTTATTAACCACAGGAAACTCTGTTGTGAAACTCCAGATAAAAGGGATTTCTTCTATTTAGCACTTCTGCAAATCTTCAAGCCTTGGCGTAGTGAAATGGAATTACTTGGAGATTTTGAGTGTTATGAAGATTGTTTTAATGCATGTAAAGTTAGCATTCAATGCACAATTTTTCCAACTCATCTACAAATGTTAATAAAGATATTGAACAAGAAACTACTATTGCACCTGAAATAGCTAGAGACAGTTCCCAAGACAGTCAAAGCTCTGTTCCACTAAGAAGAGATGCACTAGGAAAACCAATTCTTGAAAGTGAAGCAGCAGTAGCCATTAATGAAGTAGAAATGGCAATGCAACAAGCACAACAGGATATTATTGAGTTGGGAAACTTAGAAGAAAAAAAAAATATTGAACAAAAAGAAATATATATCAGCAAATGACACAACAGATACAGCATGGTTTACTGCATGAAAAAAAGAATGAAAATGCACTTCATTTTAACCTATTCGAATGTACATCAGTGGGCAAGCTAGAACAGGAAACAATTTCTTAATTAAAGTTTTGACAGTTATCTACATAAAACCACTGAATCACATTTATCTTGTGTTGCAACCGCTCCAACTGGGTTAGCAGCACACAACATTAAAGAGATTACATTACATCGATTACTAATGCCACAAGTTGATCATGTGAATAAGTTGGACTATCACAAGCTATCTGGAGAAGCCTGTTATGAAGTTTCAAGAGTACTCAAGAAAATTAAACTTTTAATCATTGATGAGGTGAGAATGGTCTCAAACTGAATGCTTGCCTAAGTACATTGAAGAATGAAACAGATTTTAAAAACAGAATATGATGTTGTATTTGGAGGAAACATGTAATTCTATTTAGCGACCTACAACAACTTACTCCTGTAAAAGGATAACCTGTTTTTAAAACACTTCTCCATGAAGACACTAAGAAATCTTTGAGAAGTATTGGAAAGGTCAACATTAGGACTTGGTTTGAATATAAAGAACTCATTAAGAATATGAGACAAGCAAGTGATGAACATTATGGAAACATTCTTCAAGAGATAAAAATTGGTGTTTTAAAAAAACATGGAAAAGAAGCTTTACAAAGTCGGCTTTTCAATAACTTCTTTCCAAATGAAAACATCACACCTGAAATGATGTACAAAAAAATAGAGAAAAGAAGTTTATAGTTTGCCTAATGCCTACACTGCAAGATTGTTCTACATTCAATCAAGAACATTTGAAATTGGAAAAACAACCAAATCTGAAAATGGAAGCTATCGATAAAATGGACTACAAAGGAGTTAATATTCTTCTCTCAGAAAAATTACAGTCAAAATTTAAATCTTTGGAATAGTGGGTGTGTAAGACTGCAGGTTTGGAAAAGACTTTGTATGTATGTATGAACTGTTGGGTAATTTTACGGTGAAATTTGAATGTAGAAGAAGGTTTAGTAAACGGAGCAATGGGAAAAGTTGTTGATTTTGTACATTTTCAGAACAGAGATGGAATTGAACTTTTGAAGATTAAATTTGATCAGATTAAAGAGGTAAAAAAGATTGGACGTTGTGCTGTTTGTTTTCTGCTTGTAAAAGACTTATATGTTCATAGAAAACAGTTTCCTCTTTCTTCAGCATATGCTGTAACCATTCATAAATCTCAAGGTTTAAGTGTAGACGTTGCTTTGGTAAATATTGAAAGTACAGTGTTTAAAGAAGGCATAGCATATGTTGCATTGTCTCAAGTAAGGACATTATCTGGTTTGTATTTGATTGATTCTGATGAGAAAAAGATTAGTGCTGATGTAAATTGTGTAAGAGAGTACAATCAGTTAAAAAGACTTTATGCTCCTAACTTAGGTGAATATCCTGTGTATGAGAAACGTGTAGTGTGTTCAAAACAGAAATATGACAAATATTTCACTGAGATTTAAAAAAAGAAAACAATTCAAGAGAATGATGAAACTGCAAAGAAAATGAAAATGGACACAGTTCATGATATACCAGTTAGAAAATAGTTCAGGTATCAACTGCTATGCTAATGTTATTGTGAATGTTGTGTTGAATCTAGACTATCTTCATCATGAAATTCTGGAAAATCAAGAAAAAATATTCTGTTCTTTACTACATTATATTTTTCAAAAGTTGGTAACTGATAGAACTAAAATCCATACTGCTTCTGGCAATCGGCATCTTTTGGATATATGTACTGGTTCTTCGCAATTTACACTCAATATACACCAAAATGCGTAAGCATTTCTTATGTTTATGCTTGGAATATTGGGAGCTGAAGGAATAGAAATTGAAAATTTGTTTGGACTAAGTTATAGATGAGATCATAAATGTGAAGAGTGTTCATTTTCTTCTACCACTGAAATAGACACTGAACAATTCATATATTTGACAATACCAGATTGCAGATCAGTGTCTTTTAACAAGTTACTAAAAACAGCTAATCAAGATATGAAATGTGCTCATTGTAAATCAGAAATGTTGTTAACATTATTCATAGAATCATTTGGACAATATGTCATTTTAATGCTACAACCTTGTAGAGCGGATGGAAGAAAATTGGAAACCAAAATATATTTTTTTGTGGCAAGTCAAGTATCAATTTCAGGAAGAATTTTAAAGCAGTGGCTATAATTTTTCATGATGGACCTACTACAACATCTGGACACTATACTGTGTTTTTAAAGTGCAATAAAGGATGCACACGTTGTAATGATGCCCATTTGGAATTCAAATGTAGGTTGCCTTACCTATTATCAAATTATCTGATATTTTTGAAGCCAAAGTTTTGAAAACATCATTCGGCCTTTTGGGAAGATGTGAACACAAATTAATGAGTTCATTTTGGATATTTTCAATGCAAATGGTTCTGGAAGCATTGTTCAGCCTATTGCGAAGATGTGAACAATTACTGTTTGGATTATTGTTTGTACTAATTCTTATTGCATTTGCAAAATTGTGATTGAAAGAAATGGTTTATATATTTGATCTTTATATTATACGTGATGTAAACAAGAGTGTATATTTTACAAAATGTACTTCAGCGAAATAAATGATTTAATGTAGTTGAAGAATGTAATTTAGAAACTGTAGATAGGTAAACAGTACTTGTCGTAAATATTTTCAACGCAGATCTTTTTTTTTTACAATCACATTGATTGTATTTTTTTCCCCGCGTTTATATGATGATCTACATTGAAATCATTGTGTATGGTGAAATTCAGTAGAATCGGAGAACAGCAAAAAAGGACACTGAATATATTATGTAATTCTGAAATTATGTTGTGTTTTTAAAACCTTTAATATTATATGCAATAACAGTTTTTCTTCTTTTTCTTTTACAGAGTGTAATACTAAAGTTTGAAAAGATTATAAACTCAGTTTACAACAAAACTACTGTAAAATAGTTACACTGAGTTTTGTATCTCCTTTAATAAAAAAGGTAAGATGAAATAATATAATGAGCATGATAATATGAACTAATGTCTACAGTCGCTTTTACTGCACTCATTAATTTTTTCGAACAATACCTTTGCACTCATCTATACAGTTAGGTACTATTCCCACACTCCTCTCATCACCCATGCACTATCCATGCACTTCTCCAATCACCTAGCCAGTACCCATATGCTACCTATGTACTCTTCCAATCACCCAGGCACTACCTGTACACTCATGCAATCAGTTAGACATTACCTGTACACTCTTCCAATCACCCAGGTATAACCTATACACTTCTCCAATCCCCTAAACATTACCCTTGCACTCATGCACTCACCCAGACAATACCCTTGCACTCTTTTAATCATCCAGGCAGTATCTGTACACTGCTCTATTCCCTCAGGCCGTACACATGCACTTAACAAATCACCCAGGCACTATTTATGCACTCCTCCAATCACCCAGGTACTACTCCTGTACTCCTCCAATCACCAAGCCAGAACCCTTCAAGTTATAAAATCAGCCAGGCACTACCCCTACACTAATGCAATCAGCAAGACATTACCCCTACACTCATGCAATTACCCAGGCATTACCTATGCATTCCTCTAATCCTCAGACATTACGCTTGCACACATGCAATCACTCAGACATTACCCCTGCAGTCATGCAATCACCCAGACATTACTCATGCACGCCTCCAAACACTTACACATTATCCCTGCACTCATAGAATCACCCAGGTGTAGGACTTGGCCTTTTTGGCTAAAGTTCCCTAAATGTTTTGCTTTCCCCCTAGACAGCTTTCCTGATATAGTATAGCCAATTTAGAGGCTGTGGGTACTGTGCCACTGCTGATCAGTGACAAAGTACCAGAGTTCCCTATTCAAAATGTAATGGTGATTGGTTGGCCATGATTGGTATGTCTGCCTTACTAGTAAAGTCCCTAATGATGTGCACTGTGTGTGCAAGGGCTAGTAATGCAAGGGCGCGCAGAGAAGGGAGCTCAGGTCTTCAGTGTAGGGCCTGTGCTCAGAATGCTAAGTTATCATGTTGTCCTGACAAGTTCAACCACTTGTCAGGCCTGACTTTCCCTTTTACTTACACATTGGGCACCCCTGTGATAGATCCCAGGTAACCCCTGGGCAGGGTGCAGTGTAGGTAAAAGGCAGAACATATACTGAGATGTGTGCTATTTTCTGACAGTGAAAACTCTCCATCTCGTTTTTCACTGCTGAAAGGCCATTCTGCCCATAGGACAGAATGGGGGAGGCTGGGTGTTGTGTTTGTTAGCCTAGTTTCCTGTCAGTGTATAATGGAGAGGTGAAGTGTAGTATGTATGAACTCACAGTGTTATAACACATCTTTCTGTGAAGGTAGTTTTGGAACTGTGTGTTCATAAACCCCTCTTTTAGAAAGTGACTGAGTTTTGCGCTCTGAGCATTTCAGTGTGTCTCTGAAATGTGGATTGTCTGTCTGGAACTCAAAGGTGAGAGGAGCTGGGAGAGGTCTTGACCTAGGGTGGGGTTGAGATGGCATCAGACTGCCCTGCATCTAGAGAGTAGGGGGAGGAGAAGCCCGGGAGGTGAAAAGGCCTGGGCTGGTGCTATAAGCCGATTTACCCATCTCCTGCTGAGAGATTAAGGATCCAGACCCCCAGTATCAAAGGGAGAGAGGTGACACCGGGAGGGAGACACCCAGAACTGATTTAGGGAGGGGTCAGGGACCCCATAGCACATAGGAACTTCAAAGACATCAAGGGGTATAACTAGGAGAGTTGAAACCCCTGAAAGTGGGAATGAAACCTATATGGATTGAGACTGTAAAGGCTTGGACCTATTCTATGGTCAAGAGGAATCTCTGATAAAGAAAGAGCAACTGAAGAGACTGCTGTGGACAGACCAATCCTTGCTTCGTGATCTGGGGCTGGTCTGCAGTTTGCTGTTCCAACTTAGGGAGGCTGTTGGGACTGTGCTTGGAGGCGCTGGGTCCCCCTGCTTGAAGAAAACTATGCTTTGTGCTGTGTCTTGTAATCCCCAAGAGCCTGAGGTGAGCTGGCTCCCTGTGTGGAACTACAGGATCATAAAAGTTTCCTGAGAAGTCCCAAGCAATGCGGTGTGCATATGCTTTTGCAGCTTGAGACCCTCAGATGTTGTGCCTTGTGATCATGGGCACGCAGAAGTAAACTAAGTCTCGAACGTGCTGGGTGCGTGTCAAAGTGCAGACCAAGGCGTTGGTGAGGAGCACCTGGTCGTGGTGTGCACGGAGAGACGAGGTTAGGCTCGTTCGTGCTGGGTGTGTGTCATGGTGCAGCCCGGGTGTTGGTGAAGAGCACCTGGGCCTCGTGTGCACCAAAGGAAGAAGCGAGACTCGGACATGCTGGGTGAGTGTTGCGGTGCAGCCAGGGCATCGGTGAATAGCCCCTGGGCATCGTGTGCACCAACGGAAGAAGTAAGTCTCGGACACGCTGGGTGCGTGTTGTGGTGCAGCCCGGGTGTGGTACCGAAAGAAGAGGTGAGATTCGGACGCGCAGAGTGCATGTCGTGGTGCAGCCAGGGCGTTGGTCATCGAGTGCACTGGTAGAAGAGGAAAGACTTGGACACACAGAGGCACTGGTGAAGAGTGCCAGGTCATCGTGATCACCAGAGAAAAGGCGAGTCTCAGATGCGCAGTGTGCATGTCGAGGTGCAACCTAAGGCGCTGGTGAGCAGGGTGTGCACCGAATTTGAAGTAACGTCTCCACTGTGCTGAGGGTGGGTCTCGTTGTTCACTGAGACCGCCGAAAGGAGGGCCACGTTATTGAGCCCTCAGAGTAAGAAAGCAGCGGCCCAGACCGGCAGCCCCGGAAGAGCCGAGCCGCCTGCCCGAGTACGCCGCACCCCGTGACAGAGTTCTGGATCAAGGCCCAAGTCGCTGACATCGGAGAGGAGGTATAAAACCAGAAAAAATGTGCAGTTATAGTTAGCTAAGCTAACTATAACTCGAGCCCACGCAATGCACTGCTGATGAGGTCACATGCTACATCACTCATGACATGGTAAATGACATCACTGATGACATCTCAAATGACATCACTGATAACTTCATCCACAGAATCTCTGATGCAGCCACTCACACCCTCATGTAATCTTTCATACACCCACTCCAACTTTTACACTACCATCCTCAAAACCATTGACACACCCATCCCAGTAGATACAAACCCACTCACTGATTCATAGGTCTACACACACATCTTCTCATTCTCCTATACAGCCACTAGTACACCAACTCACTCACTAATAAGCCCACTGATATATTGACTCATACAGCCACACAGCCACTCACGCACTCTTAGTCACCCATAGAGCTACTCACACACCAAGTCACTTATTCGTAGAGTCGATCACACAGCCACCTACTCAACTATACAGTTATACACACACCAACCCACTAATTCATACAGATACTAAGATATATTTACTTACTTATACAGTCTCTGACACAATCACTCACTCACACATACAACCACTTATATACTCCAACAGTTACCTATACCTCCTTTCACATATGCAGTTACTTACCCATATACCACTGACACATCTATTCACTCACCAACACAGCCATATGGACACTCTCTCACCCATACAGCCCCTCTCAGATGCACTCACAAACCCATATAGCCACTGATTCACCCACTCACTCATCCATACAGGGAGTCACACCCACCCTCACCCACCCACAGAGACACTCATACACCCACACAGGTACTCAGAAAATCAATCAATAACCAATGCAGCCACTCATGTACCTACTCACCAACCCATGCAACCACTTTTACACCAACTGACAGAATGATACAGACATTCACACAAATTAAGTATTCACCTATACATTCACTAAGACACATATAATCACTCATTTATACGCTCAGTCATGCACCCACTTAATCATCCATACAGGCCCTCATACAACCACTGATTCATCAATACTCTTTGGTGTATATATATTTAATATGCTTCAACTTTTTAGAAACACTCACAGTCATCGGATGATGTCATCAGTGATGTCATTATTGTTGTCATTTGAGATGTCATCAGTGATGTCACTGAACATGTCATGAGTGATGTAATATGTGAGGTCATAAGCAGTGCGCTGTGGGGACACAAATTATAGTTAGCCCAGTTTATAACTGCTAAATTTCTCTGGTTTTGTACGAGTGAAATGTCAGCCTAATTATAACGTCCCTATATTCTTTGTTTTATTTCAGTGAATTTTTTTAAAAATTCTATTTCTTAATTATAACATCCCTGTAACCTTTTTTTAGTGAATTTCCGATGTTTTTTAAATGATAATTGTTAACTATTATGTTCTTTTATCTTGTGTTTTTTTCAATTTCTAAGATTTTTTTCAATTCTATTAATTGTAAGGTCCATTTTCTGTAAGTGAACCTCTAAGATTTTTTTTAACTTTCTTTCTATAATTGGACATTGTATATTACATTGATATAATATATCACTCAGTTTTTGATTTCATATGTGTTTATCAGAAAATACATTAATAATTGGTTTTATTTTTAACAGTTTTGTAAGTCGGCACAACATTGTTGCATTTACAGAGGAGATTCTGTCATCAATAAACCTATTTCACATACTGAAAAATAGACTTACAGACATTTTTTAAATATAGTTTAACTCTAAATATTTAGTGGAATATTTCTTTAACTTTTCTTTGTATGATCAATTTAGAAGAAAGCCACCTTTACAAAAAAAACCTGTATTTGCTACTATCGAAGTCGCCGCAACAACATTAGTACTCGTGAAGAGCCTGTGGTTTATACACAGTGTAAAACATATATAGACATATTCTCCAGTATATTTAACAGTCGAGCTTTATTAGTGTACTTTTCAAGCTCATATTTTTCTAGTGAGTTTCCAGAATATCGTCATCAAACACTTTTTCCCGTTTCCGCGAAGACTGCGGAAGTCGCAATGATGTCGGTAATCGTGGCTAGCACATGTTTTTCAACAACTCTGAATCATATATGTAGAGGTATTGTAAACAAGTTTTGTGTAGCTCTTTACTATTACAGTATTGAAAGTACTACTTTTCTTTCCATTTAAAAAAAAAAAACTACTTTAAACTTCTATTTTGCATTTCTGTTTCACTGCGGTCACTGCGAACATCACATGTCCGTGAAAGCAAGCAATATCATTGAATAATGTACTTTTCAGCAAAGTCAATAGGAAGTACACACCCACTCCTCCTTCTTGAATCTTCTTTCATAGAACTTGATTCTGAGCAGGTGGATTCATTTCACTTTGCAAACTTTTTGGTCTTTTTTTCTATCAGGGATGGCAACACAGCAAGGAGATGGTAGACGGCAGGAACGACAGCTGGAGCAGGATGTAGAGGTGGACCTGTAGATGTGGAAGAAGGGGAACCTCCACAACAGAGCGCATGGGATTTTTTACAATTCCATCAAGTGAATCAAAAACAGCTGGCAAACTTGTAAAATGCACAATCTGCAAGAAGGCCATCTATAGAGGGACGAACAAGAGATATTCATGTGGGACAACGTCCATGTTATACAATCTAAAAACATATCATAAAAGACCTCTACAACTGGCGATCAAGCAGAGGTAAGCTGGAGGATCATCTACATCAGTGGCAGCAGCAACAATTGCTGGTCAGAAACTCCATTCTGAGTTGCAGACTACTGCAACAGATATGACTCCAGAGTTGTCAAGAATGGTCACATACTGTATAGACTGTAGTGTTGTCATAAGTGCTGGTGAGCAGTGTTTTACAGCTATTTGCAATGCAGCAAAACAGCACACATGCAAATGTTTCCCCCTTTTAAATGTTTGCACATTTTTCAGTGCACATATCTTCAGTTGCTGCTGTCACAGTTGCCATTTTTGTTATTATAAAAAATAAAAAAATGTAAAACTTTACAAAAGCCTTAAAAAAAAAAGATTCCTGTTGGAAATGCCTTTTACAGTTAAAAAAAGATAAAGTATGTATATGTCTTGGAACGGGTGTATGACTGGTGTATGGATAACTGAATGAGTGCACAGCTACTGCATAGATGTTACAATGAGTGTATCAGTGGTGCCTGAGTGAATCTATGAGTGCATAAGTATTGCCTGAGTGATTGGATGAGTGCAAACCAGGCCTGGGCGTAGTTCGTGAAGTTTTGCTATGCAGAACTCTGCGAACTTACAAAAAAACTCTGCGAAGTTCCACGAGTGGCAGAGTGCAGTGCGAACTGCAGTTTGTGCTGGTATTCCTGCCGCTCTGTTTGAAATTCTACCTGAGCGGCAGCTCGCATTCGCGAACTAACCGTTCGCAATCGTGAGCGGGGAAAAAACTCCACTGCACATCACAAAGCAGAGTTTTCTGCATTACTCGTTCTCTGTGGAGTGCAGAAAGCTCCGCAACTTCCACGAATGGAGTGAAGTTCACTGCCCAGGCCTAGTGCAAATGTAGTAATTGGGTGATTGGATATGTTCATGGGTAGTGCCTGTGCAAATGGATGAATGCATACGTGGTGCCTGAGTGAATGGAAGAGTGCAATGGCAGGGCCTGAATGAATGGATGAGTGTATGGATAATGGCTGGCTGAATGAATGAGTGCATGGATAGTGCCTGGATGCATGGAGGAGTGTATGGTTAGTGCCTCAGTGAGTGGATGAGTACAAAGTGAGTGCTTGGGTGCTTGGATGTGTTCATGGGTAGTGCCTGGGTGAATCAATGAGTGCATGGGTAGTACCTGGGTGAATGGATGGGTGCATGGGTAGTGCCTGAGTTAACGGAGGACTGCATGGGTAGGACCTCAGTGAATGGATGAGTGCATGGGTAGTGGCTGAGTGAATAGATGAGCGCATGTATACTGCCTGAGTGACTGGATGAGTGCAAGGGTAGTGGCTGGGTGAAAGGATGAGTGTATAGGTAGTGCCTGGGTGAATGGATGAGTGCATGGAGAGTGGCTGAGTGAATTGTGGCGTGCACGTGTAGTGGCTGAGTAAATGGATGAGTGCATGGATAATGTCAGGTTCTAAGAATGAGTGTATGGGTAGTAGTTGGGTGATTGGATGAGTGCATAGATAGTGGCTCTGTGACTAGATGAGTACACGGTTAGTGCCTGGGTGAATGGGTGACTAGGAGGGTAGTGCCTGGGTCATTCAATATGTGCATGGTCAGTACCTAAATGAATAGATGAGTGCATGGGTTGTGCACGAGTGAAGGGATCAGTGCAAGGCTAGTACCTGAGTAAATAAATTAATGGAAGGATAAGGTTTGAGTGATTTGATGAGTGCAAGGTAGTGTCTCGGTAATTGCATGAGTGCAAGGGTAGTGGCTGGGTGATTGAGCGAGTGCATAGATAGTGCGTGGGTGATTGGGTGAATGAATGCATAGTGCCTGCATGAATGGGTGAGTACATGAATAGTGCCTGGGTGATTGGATGACTTCATTGGTAGTGCCTCAGTGAAAGGATAAGTGCATGGATAGTTGCTGAGTGAACGGATGAACAGAAGCGTAGTGCCTCAGTGATTGGATCAGTGCAAAGGTAGTGCCTGGGTGATGCATGGGTAGTGTCTGTGTAAATGAATGAGTGCATGTGTAGTGTGTGAGTGAATGGATGAGTGCAAAGGCATTGCCTGGATCATAGGATGAGTGTATGAGTAGTGCCTGAGTGAATGGATGAGTGCATGTAGTGCCTGGTTGATTGGATGAGTGCATCAGCAGTGCCTGGGTGAATGGATGACCACATGCATACTGCCTGAGTTAATGGATGAATGCAAGACTAGTGCCTGGGTGAACGGATGTGTGCATGTGTAGTGCCTGGGTGAGTATATGAGTGTATGAATAATGCCTGAGTGAATGGATGAGTGCATGGGTAGTGCCTGAGTGAATGGATGAGTGCATGGGTACAGTCTGGGTGAATAGATTAGGGCATGGGTAATGCCTCGCTGAATGGGTAAGCAGAAGGGTAGTGCCTGGGTGATTGGATGTGTGTACAGGTTGTGTCTGGGAGAATGGATGAGTGCATGCATACTGCCTCAGTGAATGGATGAATGGATGCATAATGCGTGATTGAATGGATGAGTGCATGTGTAGCTCCTGGGTGATTGTGTGAGTGCATGAATAGTGCCTGGGTAGTTGGAAAACTGTGTGAGTAGTGACTTGGTTGACTTATTTGATTGAATGAGTGCATGGATAGTGCCTGGGTGATTTGATGGCTGCATGGGTAGTACCTGAGTGAATGGATGAGCGCATGCGTAGTGCCTCAGTGAATGGATGAGTGCAAGGTTAAAGCCTGGGTGAATGGATGAGTGCAAGGGTAGTGCCTGAGTGAATAGAGGAGTGCATGGATAATGGACAGGTGGATGAATCAGTGCATGGGCAGTGCCTGTGTGAATGGATAAGTGCATGGGTTAGTGCCTGAGTGATGGGATGAGTGCATGGGTAGGGTCTTGGTAAATAGATAAGCACATGGGTAGTGTCTGGGTAAATGGATGAGTAGAAGTATAGTGCATGGGTGAATGCATTAGTGCAACTGTAGTGCCTGGGAGAATTAATGAGTACCTATGTAGTACCTGAGTAAATGGATGAGTGCATGGGTAGTGTGTGAGTGAATGGATGAGTGCAAGGGTATTGCCTAGGTCATTTGATGAGTGCATGGATAGTGCCTTAGTGAATGGATGAGTGTAAGAGTAGTGCCTGGGTGATTGTAAGTGTGCATGGGTAGTGCCTGAGTAATTTGTTATGTGCATGTTTATTGCCTGGGAAAAGAGATGAGTGTATGGGTACTGTGTGAGTGAATGGATGAGTGCAAAGCATAGTACCAGCATCATTGCATGAGTGTATGGGTAGTGCCTGAGTGAATGGATGAGCGCATGTGTAGTTCCTGAGTGCATGGATCAGTGCAAGGGTAGTGCCTGGGTGATTGCATGTGTGCATGGGTAGTGCCTAGTTTAATGGATGACTGTATGAATAATGCATGAATGAATGGATGAGTGCATGGGTAGTGCTTAATTGAATGCATGAGTGCAAGGGTTGTACCTGGGTGATTGTTGGAGTGCATGGTTAGTGCCTAGGTGATTGTGAGAGTGCATAGATAGTGCTTGAGTGAATGGATGAGTGCATGGGTGCTGCTTGGGTAATTGGATTAGTGCATGAGTAGTGCCTGGTTGATTGTATTAATGCATAAGTAGCACATAGGTGACTGGATGAGTGCAAGAGTAGCGCCTGGGTCATTGGATGAGTGCAAGGGTAGTGGCTTGGAGATTGGGTGAAAGCATGAATACTGTTTGCGTGATTGGGTGAGTGCATGGATAGCACCTAGGTGATTGGAAGAGAGCATGAGTACTGCTGGGTGATTGGATGAGTCCATGAGTAGTGCCTGGGTGAGTGGATGAGTGCATGGGTAGTGGCTCAGTGAATGGATGAGTGCATACATAGTATCTGGGTGTTTGCATAGTACATGGGTAGCATCTGGGTGATTTGGTGAGTGCCTTATTTGTGGCAGGGAGATTAGAGAAATTCATGTGCAGTATCTGAGTAATTGGATGACTGCTATCGTAGAGGCTAGATGACCAGAAACGTGCAGCTGTTGTGCTTGGGAGATGGAATGAGTACATGAGTAGTAACTCAATGAATCCATCACTAGATTAATGAATTGGCATACGTAATATATCTCAACCTCCAACCACTATGAAAAAAAAGAAACAGACAATTTTATTTCCAACATTAGGCAACCAAACAACATACAATATTTTTTAAGCAAAACTTTAATTCAACCTACACATATGTTGTATTGTTTTTTTCCTTTTTTCAGGGTTCATACTTGCTTACTTTCAACAGTGCTTTGTATGAAAAGTCATCATAAAACAGTGGGAACAAACAATCAATGGATTGTAAAAAACAAAACAAATGTGCACAGTAGATCACACAACTATGTAATGCTGTCCACTGCACCAACTACACGTTTTTTAATACTGGCTTGCTGATAAGCTACTACCTTATAAAAGCAAGTATATGGTAAAACTGTTTCTGATAGTCTTATATCCTTTTGTAAATATCATCCATGTTAGGCCAAATGATTTCTCAAATGTTCTTAGTCCATGAATGAAAAACATAACTCATAGTATTACATAGAAGTTGCTGTAGCAGAAACAAAAGGGGACTTTTTTTAGTGGTGAAGAAAGTTTTCACATGCAACTTAAGGCTACTGGTATTATAGTACCTCCATCTACTTTTTATCTGTAGTAACAGAATGTAGTCCTCAAATGTTTATAAATTCCTTTTTTGCAGTTAAAAAGAGTCCTTCATTTCTAACAGCTTGCTTTAGATAATACCCCCAATTGGCCGAATAATGTCTCAGAAAAACATAATCCATATATATGTCAACACAATACCACATTTTCTTATCCTAGATTCTCCTTGGAACTTCAGTTGTAGAATTAGCAGATGTGAGTTTGGTAACTTTTTGGGAAGTCTTAATTTTAATGTCACTGGTATGTCATTGCACTTTGTCCATCCTGTTTGACATCTTAAATATATTGTGTGGTGTCCAGAGGGTATATTAACTCCTTCATGAAATATGATTGCTAAAGTTGTGAAAGTCCTTTTTGAGATGGAAATTTGTGCAGCTTTAAAGTTTGTAATTTTAGTTCCTACTTTAGTACCCTCCACTCTGCATCGTTGTAGCATGACTATGATATGTTATGTTATGTTACGGGGATTTATATAGCGCGCGATAACCCAAGGGTGTCCTGGCGCTACCCATTATTCCTAAGGGAGGGGACAAAAGCTTTCACACTACCTATTAAACAACCAGGTCTTCAGGCTCTTCCTGAAGGCCAGAAGATCAGGGCACATTCTAAGATAGGGCGGAAGGGCGTTCCATGCCTTGGTGGTTCGCAAAATGAAGCTTCTTCCGCCCCAGGAAGCCTTCCTTATCCGTGGCACTATTGCCAACCTGGCTTCCATTGACCGTAACGTCCTTTTAGGATGATTCCGTTGGATGTTTTGTTTCAGGAACTCCGGGCCCATGCCCTGAAGTGCCTTAAACACAATACAAAGGGCTTTAAAACAGACCACACAGGAAGCCAGTGCAGTTTGCTAATTTCTTTGGAAATAGGCACAAACTTAGCTGTACCTGACAGTAGCCTAGCTGCCGCATTTTGAAGCGTTTTCAGTCTATTCATATGGCATTCCTGTAGGCTCAAATATAGACCATTACAATCATCAATCTTGGCCATCACGAGAGAAGTAACAACTGTACGTTGACTCTCAGGCGGTAAGAAGGGGAGGATCTTTTTGATCATCCTAAGGATAAAAAAGGTAGCCGATGAGATAGAATTAATCTGGTCACCAAAATTAGGCTTGGCATCTATCAAGATTCCTAAGTTTTTAATGTTCTTTTAAGACGGTGTGGGAAGAGAACCGAGGGTGGTAGGCCATAAATTAGGAGTCCAGAAGTTTACATCATTCCCAAACAGGATGACCTCTGTTTTACCTGAATTCCATTTAAGGCAGTTGCGAGACATCCACGTACCCACCGCTTCCATGCAATCATGGAACTTCCAAATCCGGACCTGGCTGTAGTGACACAACAATCTGTGTATCATCGGCATAGGAGGTCAGTTTAAAACCAAATGAACTAATCAGTGATCCAAGAGAGGAAACGTAAACATTAAAAAGTAGGGGACTAAGAGACGACCCCTGAGGCACTCCACAAGGCAAGGAGAAAGGCTTAGAGTGAAAATTGGCCAATGCTACTGTCTGTGAACGACCTGATAAAAAGGACTTTAAAGCAGCCAGGCTTTCCCTTGAATACCACAATCTGAAAGACGGTCCATCAGTAAGCCATGGTGGACCGTATCAAAAGCTGCCGACAAGTCCAGCAAAACCAAGGCAGCCTTCCCTCCCCCATCTAAGGCCTCCCTAATCTTTTCTGTTGATTTTATAAGTGCTGACTCCGTGCTGTGACCCTCTCTAAAACCGTATTGCATGGGGTCCAGCACTTTGTTATCCCGTAGAAAGGCACTTAGTTGCCTATTCATTTCCTTCTCCAGCATTTTAGCTGGAAAAGGAAGGCGAGAAATCGGGCGAAAGTTATTAGGGTCCTTACAGTCAAGAATCGCCTTTTTTAATAATGGTAACACTGAAGCCATTTTCCACATATATTTTCCATACCTCTGTAGAAGCAACGTTGACCTAAGCTCTGATCTGCAGTTTGGACAGGTCATTTCTTGATGGGCATATGTAGTTAAATCTTCAAATGGCACAGCTTCACAATCTGGTAATATCAAGTACAGGAATCGTTCTGAATTGATTCAGTGCTAGATGTAAATTTACAATCTTCACAGTTATTGTCCATTTATAACTTAAACCAAATAATTCATTGATATTCAGATATTCTCCATCTAATAGTTCTAGCATTACCATCAGAAATTCCTGGGCATCCTGCTGAAGATTTGGAGAGAACACTACTGATCCTGTAGAGTCATCGATGAGTTTTCTTATTCAACTAGCAGAATGTATAATACTTCTAGCACTTCTTAATTCTTCAAGTAAGCTACACAGTTGTGTAGACATTCTTTTATCTATCTTTTCTTCAATAGAATCTATAAAATGAGGCTAATTATATAGTCCATTTAACATTACATTTGCGTAACAGTTCACTCCATGTTTATCATCAAAGTGATAGCCTTTCATTTCCTCATTGTGCTCTCGTTTTCTTTTCTTTCCTCCTTGTTGTTTTTCTTTTTGTTCATCTTTTAGTTCAACTATGATAGACTGTTTAGTTTAGATATTTTCCACTTTTGACTTAGTATTGCTTATTAAACCACAGGATACTGTCCTAAATGAAGTGCATATTGAACTCTTAACCGATTACACAGCTCACATCAGCACTTACTTTCTTATCATCAAATCAATCAGAAATAAACCAGACAATTTGTTAATTCGTGACAAAGCAACATATGACATTTCTTCTTTGAATACATTACTACCAATATTAGCAAGACCTGTATCCATACTTAAACCTTACGATTTATTAATAGTTACTGCATACGCTAAAGACACTGGGAACTGCTTTCGCTGGACATACAAGTCTTTTGCAAGTAGGAAATGTGCAACGCATCTACCAATCTGCTTAACTTCAGCAATATCATCACATTTTATGGCTAGGTATTCCACATAATTTCTGTTTGAATAATTAACAAATTCCATAACTTTACCAATTGCACCATTTATTATCCCTTCTTCAACATTTAAATTATGACATATGATTATACGACAATTTTTACATATGCGTAACTGTTTTTCTGAACATGCAGATTTTAGTCCAGATGTTCCTAAACAATCCAATGTCAATTGCAGTTTTTCTGTTAGTAGTACTGTAACTATCCATGTTCTATTTTATCATTTGCTCTAATTTCAACAACCTCTTCTTTTTCCAGTTGCAATAATTGTTCATTGAATTAACTACACTCCTCAAGAGTTGAATTAATGAAATTGTTTTATAGAGAGTGCAATACCCGAGGGTGTCTTAGCATTGAGCAGATCAAAACAAGGATGGCCATCAGTCCAAGGGGATACCTATGGCATTGCTCAGTTACCTATTGTAAATAAAAAGCCAGGCCTTCAACTGTCTCCTAAATTGCTGCAAGATTGGTTGAGATCATAGAAAAACAGGCAGGGAACTCCATAACTTCCCACCACAGAACTGAATCGTTTTTCTACCCCATTTTGCTTTGCTGACTCTAGGGACCGTGACCATTTGTGTGGAGCTTGATCTGATGTGTCTACTGAGAGTATACCAAGAGCACCGATCCCGAGAGAAGGATGGACTGGCTCTATGAAGAACCTTGTATATTATACACAGAGCCTTGAATGAGATTCTCTTCTCCACTGGCAACCAGTGAAGGTCATGCATTCAAATGAGAAATGGGTTTGAACTTGGGGACCTTCAATAGCGTTCTTGCTACCGCATTTTGTAGGGACGGAAATTTCTTTATCACATATTTAGCGGCACCCAAGTAGAGGGCATTGCAGCATTCTAACTTTGGGAAGATGAGGGCCATCATCACCGTTTTTGGTAGCTCAAATGGGATGAACGGGGGAATTTTCTTGAGAACCCTCAGCATATGAAAACCTGCCGAGGTTGCAGCAATGATTTGGGCAGAAAAACAAAAGTTGGTGTCAAATTACTCCCAGGTTTGTCTTCTGCACTGGCTTTGGTAGTGCACCCAGCTCCAGCACCCACCCAGTTGGTGTCAAACAAACAAGAGACTTCTCTTCCTTCACAAAATTGTACATTACTTCAGCAGCTGAAACATTATTTAGAAACAATTTTTTGATGAGGCAGGTTTGTAATCTTGTCCTTTCCCTCTTTTGTGAAGACTCCCACTCTTATATCCTTTAGTATATCTGCATGATGCATATCTGCTGCTTGGTGCATATTTTGGATTAACTCTTTGTATTGAAAGTTTTCCCAAATGTTTATATTTCCAATACTTTCTACTAAATTCCTTGTTTCATTATGCAGTATTTTCTTGAATACAGGTTGTCACAAAATTGTACATTACTTCAGCAGCTGAAACATTATTTAGAAACAATTTTTTGATGAGGCAGGTTTGTAATCTTGTCCTTTCCCTCTTTTGTGAAGACTCCCACTCTTATATCCTTTAGTATATCTGCATGATGCATATCTGCTGCTTGGTGCATATTTTGGATTAACTCTTTGTATTGAAAGTTTTCCCAAATGTTTATATTTCCAATACTTTCTACTAAATTCCTTGTTTCATTATGCAGTATTTTCTTGAATACAGGTTGTCCTTTTACAGGAGTTAGTTGTAGCAGGTCTCCAAGACTAGTAAGTGTTTTCCTTCAAAAAGTATATCGTAGTCCGTTTTTAATATTTGCTGCCTTCTTAAATGTAGAAAAGCTAGCATTAGGTTAGACACCATACTGACTTCATCAATATTTAGATGCTTTAATATCTTTAAAACTCTTGCCACCTCATGACAAGCATCGCCAGATAATGTGTTGCATTGTAATTAGTTGTCATGTTCAACAGGCAGCATTAATAAATGATGATGGGTAACTACTTTAACATTATGAGCAGCTAAGCCTGTCGGTAAAGTGACTACACACGACAAATTGGAATCTGTTGTTTTCTGTGGGTAACTTGCCAGTACTTTAATCAAGAAGTGTTTTTCCCATACCAGCTTGGCCACTCATGAACAATAGAACTGGTTCATAAGTAGAACATGCACTCTTTTTATTTTCATAGAGAAATCCATGTTCTACATTACCTTTTACATCTTCAAAATGTCTTTCTGATCTGCATTCAACTGCGTATTGGTAGTTCTACATCTACAGTTTCCTGTCTCCCTTGCTACATTCCATTCCCTACCTCACTCATAGCTATTTCAGCTTTATTTTCAATGATTGACTTCCAGATGCAGAACTTTGATTGCTCTTAGAACTCTCTTGCCATCTCAGCAGCAATTGTTTCTTCTTGTTCAATATCATCTTTCGACATATGAAGATGCACTGGAAACATATAGAATACAATGCTGTCTTTCACAGCATTGAAAGAGTCTTCATAACAGTCAAAGTTTCCAAGTAGCTCACTTTCAGTGCGCCATTGGCTTAAACCACTGTAACAAGGCTAAATAGATAAACTCTCTTTCGTCAGTAGTTTGGCAACTTAGCTTTTCAATGGCTGATTACATTTCCTTTGTTATGTCTCACCAAACATCCTTCACATACTTCCTCAGCACATTTACCTTCATCTATGTTTTCACTGACATTACTTCTGAAAGAGTAATGTTGAATTATCTCATAAAGACACATTCTTTCCAGATGATGACTCCTTCTTGGATAGTACATATCCAGCATGCTACTCTTCAGAATATTTGAATTAATGAAAATACTTCAATACTCTTTTACGAGTATTAGAAAATCCTAAACTCACCCATTGAATGCCCCAAGATTTAGAAAACAAACTAGCTGAGCTTAACCGGTCTACACATTCATTGGAGTCTATCTCTCTGTGAGAAAGCAATTCCAAATTAAACTGTACACTTTTTTCGTAAGACTCTTTTCTGCTGAAAGCTTCTCCCACATCTCTTTCCTCTTAGTGTTCTCTGACTTTGTTATATAAGATGTAACATACCGAGCAACAGCAATTGAGTTGTCTGCAACAGACTAAATATCCATCTTTGCATTCATCATCTTCAAAATCACAAGGTTGTAGTCATGAATGTACTTGGTGGCCTCTGTTCTTCTTAGATTGTATGTATTTTTGGGTGATTTCCTTGTAAGTGCATGTCTGACTGCCGACAAAAAAATGTTGACTCTTCCTTGTGAGATGACAGATCGTGGGAATCCGAAACAACATCTTGTATACAATTTCCCTTTTGTGCTGTATTTCTGCTGACAATATTTTCTGCATCTATGATTTTGGAATCGTAGAACTTGTTCTCTTAATGTTGTCACTACTTTCCTTTGGGAAGGAGCAAGTTGCATACTGCTCAATAAAAGACAACACAGACTCATCACTGTCTGTTCCAAACTTTGGGGCATCTTATACCCACAACAGCAAGTGAATATGGGGAGCACCTCTGGCTTGGTACTCTTTATGCCAAAATAAATCAATTACTTCACCAAGAGGAGGTTTTGCTTTGTTCAAGATAAAAGCCATCATTGCTTGAAATCTGTGATTAATAAATATCTGCAGACATTTGTAGGGTAAAGTGAACACAGTTCTCCAAGCGTCTTCAGGTGAATGTCTTTCATATTTGAATTTGCCTCCTGCAAGAATTCTGGCAGGTCATCCCATGCATTTTCAGCACAACTCTGCGTGAGGAACCAAGTAGGTGCTCCAAGGTTCCTCATTTGAGTTGACCATGACACCGATACCAATATTGATTAGTCCCACGCTGACATGCTCTTAGGTTTATTAAATTGCATTCCAAGTGCTCATCTTTTCCTTGAATTTTTCCAAAAGTTCTCTTGCTAATATATTATGCAAATTAACCCCTGTTTTTAGAATATGATTCAAGGCATAAAGAGGCCAGAACAATCACTCTCAAATAATAGGATACACTAACAAAATCTAGGATCTTCTGAATAAAGTCTACTATATAGATATATGGAGCTGTAGGTATTTGCACAGGCCGCTCATCATACCTGCCACCTACTCCAGTAGGAAAAAGATGTGGGAAACATCATTCTTCTAAACCATTTTCCCACACACTCAGTTCAGTTCATATGCTTTTATTCGGTATGTAAAAAATACAACCATATAAGCAAACAATTATGACAGCATAAAACATACATAAAATAAAAATAAGATCCAAGTGTAGAATGTAGAATACATGAATCCTTAACGACGTCAGTAGTTACCATCGTAAACATTGCAATAATGGACAGTTTATAAGTGGATTTACAGTACAATATCTCTAAATTCCATCAATCCTAGGGTGCAAGTTACACAGAATATACAGTACCAAGATATTTAGTGCATAAACATTTAAAGTGCGTGTACCCGCTTAAAGTGTCATGTGCAACGTAAGCCTAAAATATATAAAAGCCTAACAAATCTATATAATACAGCTTACTTATAAATAACATAAGGCATAGCCAACTTTAGATTCCTACAACTATTTAGTGCAAACTTCGCGGTATGTATGGTACCAAGATATACTAGTGCATGGACTGCTGCCCTCTACAAAGTGCATGTGCAAAAAGCTTTCCAAAGTGCAAAAAGCATGTAAAAATACCCTGAATATAATCAGAGAACTATCGATTTCCTGATACTAATACATTTTAAAATGTAAGATGCTGTAAAAAAACAAATATCAGGACTGTTTATAGATAAAATTAGTTTCATAGTGGTTCTAGTAGTGTGCACTTGATATTTTAAAAAGACAGGTTTTAAATAAAATTTCCTAAAATACATATAAAATTTGCAGAACATTAAGAAATGACAACAACTCTGTGTGGACACCCCATCACAAGGGCACGCAGATTTGGAACCCTTTTTCATATCGGGGAATGCCACCAAATGGTGGGCTATTCCTAACCTCCTCCGTGTTAAGGCAAAGCGGTGTGAATTTCTTGTTACTTCAGTAAGATATGGCTGAAAACCCCTGTTATAATTCTGTTCCCGATAAAATCTGAATGTGGGTTGTTTTGAAATGGCACCTTCTCTGGCAGTTTTGACAAAAGTAAGAAAGATAAATTTGAGCTCTTTTTTTGGAAGGGAAGCTACGCGTTCAGGACCCAACAAAATATCATAGTGGAACAGTAGGTTATACCAGTGACGAATATAGCAAAGCCAGGGGATGTAAAGGGAGTGGTCCAAATTCATACAATCTCTGATAATGGTTTGGGTAAATAGTGTTTCGCTTTTTATCCATATCGAACACCAAAGTAACAATGGACGTAAGGCTGCTAAGTCTGTGATATACTTCATACCCACTTCTAGGTGAATTAGCTGTGTGGAGGCCGAAGTGGGTACACATAGTAGGCGTGTGAGGAAACTATTCTCATCTTTTTGTAGTAGATTCCCACTGTCGTGTCCCCACACGCCAGCCCCATATAGCGCAGAGGACACACACCTCGCGTTATAAATTGCAACCATATCTTTAATTCTTCGCTCACCTAGTTTAGTCGAAAACCTAAAAATACTATTTATACTTCTGGTCATTTTAAAATGTATATTTCCATACTCATTGGTCCATTTACCGTCATCAGAAAAAGTTATACCCAGGTAACAAAACATTTTAACTGACTGTATATTAAAATCATCTATAAAAAAAGTCCTTGCAGGTTTAACTTTCTTACCACAGGTCATGGTAAAAGTTTTGGTTTTATTTATTAAAAGTTTCCTCTCTTTATTGAATACTGTAAAGCTGTCTATTAAGCGTTGAAGTCCTAGTTGTGTGCGGGATAACAAGACAGCATCATCTGCATAAAGCAGAATTGGGATAGCCTCATGGTTTACTTGTGGTGCACCTGCCGGGATCTTTTTTAAAATGTTGTCAATTTCATTTCTAAAAAGCGAAAATAATAATGGTGCTAAAACACATCCTTGGCGAATGCCTCTTTTCACCTGGATATTGGAAGTGCACTCGCCGCTGGTGCCGTAACGTACTTTACATGATAAGGTTTGATAAAGTCGGGCTAAAAAGTATATTATTTCCTTGGGGGCGCCGGCATCAAGTAAAATGGGCCATAAAATTGAATGATCTACGAGGTCAAAAGCGCTGCTTAGATCTGCAAAGCATAAAAACAGGTTCCCCTTTTTTATCTTAGTATATTTATTAATAAGCAAATCTAAGTTAATACACTGTTCTAAGGTCCCCATGCCCTTTCTGAACCCATATTGGACTTTAGTCAAAATATTATTTTCTGTAGCCCAGGTTTCTAACCAGCTCAGCAATATTCTACTGATAATTTTGATGGATGAATCCAAAAGAGAAATCGGGTGATAATTGCATGCCTCGGATCTTGAACCTTTCTTAAAAAGTGGAATAATTAAAGATTGACCCCAAGTTAGTGGGAGATCAGTTTCAGTAGCAGCATTAAAAAACCGTAATAAAATAGGTGCCCATAGATCCATTTCATTTTTGTAAAAATCTATGGGTACACCATCAGGGCCCGGTGCCTTGCCCCCTTCGCTATTTTTTAGCCCTTCGTATACCTCATCTAATGTTATTGATAAAGATAAAATTGGACACGTCAAAGCACTACAGGAAAAGTCTAAAAGCAACCTGTCTGGGTTAAAAATGGCGGAATAATGTTCAATCCAAGCATTGCATTCCATGTGGGAAGTTATATCAGGGATGTGGTTGTCAGTTTTTAGAAACGGACAGTTGATGGTCTCCCCAAAAAGTTTGCTGTCCTTTGTATCTGCTGCCTGGTTGAGCTTGGCCCATGCCTCTGTCTGTAATTCTTTTTTTCTCATTTTAAGGGATAAATTATACTTGTGGCGGAGGCCCTGGATATTTGTAGTGTCTCTTGGTTTAAAGCCAAGTGCTTGTTTCAGATTATACAAGGCTTCAGCACAGTGTTTATCAAACCAGCCATTCGTTGACGACTTGTTCGGGAAATATTTTTTCCTAGTTAAAAGGCCCTCTATAGTTTCATTAATTATTACCATATTCGTGAGCACTATACTCTGTTGGGCCTCATCCCACAGGCAATAATCAATTTCTTGGGGACATTTCTTAACAACTTCCCTTTGTATCTTTTGAGGGTCTACACCAGCCCATTTAATACGCATACCATTTGGCCTTGCCGCTGAAATGTTAGCGATGCAGGTAGTTGTTATTGAAGTTTTATTCCCCCAACAAAGCAATGTTATCGAAACGCTATTGTGATCACCTAAGGGTTCTTCAAGTATCCATAGATTAGAGAATCTAGCATCATTAGAAATCAAAACGTGATCAATATTGGTACTAGCATTCCTGCCCTTAAAAGTCGGACATTTAATATTACCCCTCTTCAATGTACAGTTCAAGAGCTCCAAATTAAATTTGGCCATTAAGTTGTTTAGTGCTGTCCCATAGGTGTTGTGGGGGAAGTGAATGTTTACTGTATCATCTGAAATGTTGCAATCCCTCATATAACCACAGGTGTTACTTAACGCTTGGGGGCACATTTGAAGATTAAAATCACCCACCCATAGAATAGTAGCAGGGTTACTTAGGGATAACAGATTTTCTTCAATTACCTTTCCCACAGCTGGTAGTATAGAACTCTTGGTAGTGTCAAAAATGCTATTGTAATGATTGATTAAAATAAGATCGTTCCCCTTACCCATACTAAGCCGCATTATCTGCGTGTGGTTAGCAATTGATGTACAATTCAGAATTTTACACATAGGTAACATTGTTGACACAAGAATCCGCAATCCTCCCTTGGCCCTCCCTGAATTAGATTGGATGGCGTCCGCCCAGTAAGACACATATCCTTCTATAAAAACACTCCCTATGTGCCAAGTTTCTTGCAAACATATCATGTCGTAACCCCGAGCGATGAATTTTCCCCAGAATAGTGTGTCCAGTTTCTTACTTACACCGGCAATATTCCAGGTCATGATGTTGTATCCTTCATCCGTGTTGGAAAGTACGGGATTATTTCCAAGATTATTACTAGCTACAGATACCCCCGTGGTTTCATCGTTTTGATCAGATGTAAGAAAATCAACACTTTCCTTAATTACAGATTGATGACTATCAAAAGTGGGGGTATCAACATGATTATTACATTGTGGGGATCGCAGAAGCTTAACCTTAAGTGGCACCTTAGATTGTATTTGAACCCCAACAAATGCATCTTTCTCAACGTCACTTCCAGTGTGGTTGGATGTTAGCTCAGAAGTTACCAAGATATGGCTTAACTGGGGAGGCAGAATTCTCTCTGTTGGGGCAGGGACAATTTGCAGCGTATGATCGAGAGGGTTATAGGGGATATCCGCAACATCCTCTTTTCCAAGTCAATCATTCTCCTCCAATGAATCTAGGATCTGATATCTATTGTTAGTCTGGATCTGGAAAACATTCCTAGGTTTAGGGGGGTTAATAAACTGTTTGTGGTAGTGAAGAGGGTTGCTGGTATAACCTAGACTTGCTGGGGGGATAGTATCCATTAGGTGCCTTTAAAAGTAACCAAGAGGTAGAAGGGTTGTATTGTACTCCTAGCTGGAGGGGGGAGGAGCATTGACCAATGTTTGACGTACCCAGTCTGTAGATCTAAAATTTATGATTATGCAATCTCCCCTAAAGCTCTTCTTTAGGGGGCCCACCCAACCCACCCTTTGTGTCATGATAATCTGATTTGCCCCTTCCATAGGGTAACCACAGTTTTTGGTCAGCCAGCTTAAAGTTTTATTTTTTAGTGCTGTATGATTTTCATATTGGGCTGGCCTTAGACTTGGAACATTTGCAAGGATCGCCACGTAGGCCCCGCACTCCGGTGGCAAATTTATAAAGGGGGAGGCTTATTTTTGACAATGACCGTACTATCTAAATTAGCTGTATTCTTGGTAGTGGTGTTGATAGTGGGTTTATTATTACCATCAGTAGTAGGCAAAGGCGAGGTAATAGGTAGCTCTCTGGGGGTAGTGTTTATCATGGGCAGATCATTATAAGTGGATTCAGTTCTCTCAATCCGGTCCAGGGTAGGTGCATTTGATCTAGGTACTAAATTTGGACTCCTGTTGCCCTTGCTGCCCTTGCTCATGTCCTCCCCATTTCCCCCGATGTTCAGGGTTGGCCAGGGATTATTATGGTGTGGGTTTTTACTCAGTTTTTCTAGGCTACCACTTAATTTATGTACCTCTCTTGCCAAGTTATCCACCTTTTCATGCAAAGGTCTTAGTAGATCAATTAATTTAGTATATAAGGCTTCCATATTTATAGGCGTGGTAGTCACTTCGGTGTGTTGCTTAGATCTGGTTAGAACTGAGCTACCTTTGGTACCTATTTTTTTATCCCTTTTCCTGGGCGATATTCCTTGCCCCCGAGTTTTCATTTTTGCCCCCCGGGCCTCATTGTGGTGGCCGGGGGGGAATTCGGGGTTATAACTGTGGTTGGGAGTATGGGGGTACTTGACAGGCAAGTTGTATCGGGATTAGCAGGAACCTTGGGTGATCCTACGGCTGCCGTATCTTCTGTGTGTTGTCCTAGTACGGAGCTACTTTCTCCCTGTTCACTCCTAATAAGGCTTGTACCCATTGAGAGACGTCTCTCAGTTCGCCCAATTTCATCGTTAAGTGCACTAACTGCTTTAAACAGATAAGTGTCCAAAGTGTTACAAGTAGTTTCTGACAATGGTTTAGGCCGTCTCCTGGGCATTGTATGCCTAGTACTCAATGACTAGTTCAGTTCGAATGGGGTTGTATACAAACTTACAATGGCTGTACGAGTTACGTAAAGTATCTAGCAGTAGTCTTGCCCTCAACGTACCAATTGTTTGCGAATGTAAAGGGGGGGGCCCAGCCCAACCTCCTCCGGCCTCGGACGGCCGCAGACGGCCCCGCCCTTGTCCCGGGCTTCTCCCGCGCGCGTCCAGCGACGCGGGAGGATGATGGTCCTTTTATGCGCCGCCAGGCGCTGAGATGACGTGCGCGGCAATAGAGTTCCTTTTGCTTCCTTCCTTTGCAACAGCTCAGTGGCATCACTAATAACCTCTTTAGAATGCAAAGGGTGGATGTCATAATGTTTATAAATGTATTCTGTCCTGGACTGATCCCCCTTCTCAATCTGACCTGTTGATGGAAATGTCTGATCCTCCATATGTGTGATATCTCTCTGGCTTTCCATATTTCTATAGTAAACATTGTTTTGTCCCAAATATAATGTTGCTTTTTTACTTTGGTAACACCTACTAACTCCTGTCATGTCTTCTTGTTCTTGGTAGGCACACCATTTACATAAATTACTAGTCCTTCCTTCAAATATCTATCTACCCCTACCCTTTCAATTTTTTTCTTGACATCTAATGGCAAATACACAACTCTACCTTTTAGACCTTTTTGCAGCTCTATTGGGGGTACATTGCCTGTCTTTGGCTCCATACGCACTATAGCCTGAAATGGATGTATAGTTTGGAGAAGAATGGACCCATAAACATTTAAACCGTGAAGTGCTTTGGAATGGGAACCAGTTCTAACTTGTTATGCACAGCTCTAGCAGGCATGTTATCATCCTCTAATTTATTGTACTTACATATAACTTGTCAAGTGGGCAAGTCAAATCTTTCTTCTACAGGTACGTACAGTGCAAACTTTTGCCAGTTAATATTCTTGTAGTGAGTGTGTCAACAGCATATACAATCATACTGTCTTGAATTTGTGTACCTCTTCTTCATAACTATCAACTGTAGTACCTATGTCCTCTTCTACAAATCCTCCTGTATCAACTCTTCGATTTCCCTACAGTCCTGTTCTGGACCAAAGAAACGATACTGCACATCATCGCAAACCTTTTCTACCTCTGCCACAGTACCATGCAAAAGTGCCCTATTCATTTCTCTTAAACATAAAGCAGAAATTTGTACATAATACAGCCTCCAAACTAAAGTTCACATTGTTGAGTGGTGTACAGCTAACATTAAAATGATGATAGGTGCTTTGGCACACTTTCTTGATAAACAAGCTAGTGAGTGTCCCTAAAAATGTATGCTTTCCCAGCTTGCAAGGGTCCAAACCTTGTAAAGTACTTATTTTGTGTTTTAAACTTCACCTTGGAAATATACGTAGGGATTTCCACTACTACAATTTAATATGTACACAGGGGCCTGAATCCGAATCCTTGTACCTCTTCTGCAATAACTTCGCCTACATTTCTAGGTACCATCACCTCTTTTACAATAGGACTGTCATTCTTCATCTCATAACATCGTCCGCTTTCATCAATGGAATGAACTAATCTGTTATCCTGGAGATAGCTTTCTTCATTAAAATTAAAGAAAGGCTCTGTACTAGAAGTATGCATCCATTCTCCACTAAAAACTGTACAAAAGTTACTTCTATCACTAATCTTCTGGTTTTGTCTCTTCATGTACAACAGTATTTTGTCAAGAGACTTCATTATTTTTAGAATCAAAATGAATAGCTTCCTCTTCAAAGCAAAGGCCTTATCAACTACTTTCTCAACTCGTTCTGTTTCAGTGACTCTCTCCTTTTGCTATACTTCTTCATAGTTCTTTGTAGATTTATAACCACTCTACTATGAAACATTCTGGCTCTGATAGCGTTAAACTGCTTCTGTCTCCTGCTTAATGTGCATCCATGTGTTTTACAATCTTTTCTGTTCTTGCAATGTACATTTTGTCCACTTGTTAGAGTCGGGGATCTCTGGTTGGCGCAAGGTTGCCCTTGTGTCAAGCAGGAACCCTCTCCTCCACGTCAGGGCGCAGGATAACCCCTCGCGAATGACCCTTGCTCACCCTCTAGGTGCGTGACGTGAGCAGCCAAGGCGATTCCTCAGGCGTTGTTGGTTAAGCACTTACAATCATACACACAGTAAATACATCAATCCCCCCAGAAACGGACACCAGACTTGGATATATATAAAAATACGCTTTCTTTATGTAAAAATAAGGTATATATATCTCAGCAGACTTATCACAAGACCAATAACGTTTTCGCTAGGCCACCAGGTTGTAAAGCAGGCAAATGTTCTTGGTTCGTAGTTTCAAATGGATACTTTGTAGTTCTCTTGCAAATGTTACTTGTGGTTCCAGTACTCACAGAGGTCGGCTCTTGCGAACGGGGAAATAAGGCGTTGCGGGCCCCGAGCCCGATACTGGAACTTCTTTCGTGATGTGGAGAGTCAGCACAGGTCGGTGCGACTCTCAGCTCGGGAAGTGTTCTTGAGTCCTCAATCAGCAGGTGTGGGCACGTAGGCAGGCGCGGCCAGCGACCCTTTAGCACGGCGGTGCAGGAGGGTCTCCACAGCGGGGGCGGCGCGGCCTGAGATGTCCGGGGATAGCGAAGCGGGGTCACAGGGCACGGTCAGTGCAGCTGGGTGACCCGGCGTGGATCACAGTCGTCGGACGGCTTCCGGCAGGAGGGGTGATAGCGCGTTCAGCGCACTCCAATGGCAGGCGGTGACAGGGGTGCAGGCGGCCTGGCCCGGGGACAGAGAGCGGCTCCGGACGGAGCGGGGCTCTCACGGGATTGCGGCAGGCGAGCTCCTGAGTGTCACGGCCCTAGGAGGGGCGATGAGGGGCGCAGTCTCTTTTCCAGCGGGATGCCCACACGGCTCGAATTGGAGGATGAGCAAGAAGCACAGAGAACCCACTGTTCCTGGGGTTCAGTTCAGGGGGCAAGCTCAGATCAAGCCCTTGGAGAATGTTCAAGCACAAAGTAGCAAAGTCTTTTCAGTAAGTCTCTTCCTCTCCTTTCTCAGCAAGGCAGGCAGCAGGCCAGCTCCTCCAGCGTCTCCTTCTCCTTCTAGTCGGGCAGAGGTTCTTTGTGGTAAACAGGATTCTGATTTCTTAGGAGCCAGGCTCCTACTTTTATACCATGATTCTTTTGTTCTTTAGCGCCAGGGGGCCTAGGCCTGGCTCAGTCCAGTTCTGGAGCACTTTGTTATTGTGACTCTGCTCTTTCCTTTCAGCAGCAGGGCAGAGACATCAGCCGCCCCACAGGGGGTGGCGCCGGCTTTGTGGTGGCAGAGCACAGGTCTATTCAAGAGTCAAGGTGTACTCCTCCCACCCATCCAGGTGTAATCTCTCTACCCACCACCTGGCAGCCAACCTGTCTCTGGGGATTCCCCAACCCTGCTCCTTACTGTTGCCAGGCAGAACACATACACACAGCAGAGGCGGACTGAGATGGTCAGGTCAGTAAATACTAACTTTCTAAAAGTAGTATTTACAAACCCAGGATATTAAAATAAACTTGACTACAAGAAGTATTTTATTATTCTGAGTTCAGGCATACTAAACTTGACACTTCTACCATGCTCTCTGAGTCCACTGAGGTCACAGCGTTGGCGTGATCCCGGCAGCCCATTCTGGCCTATGGAGAGCAGGTAGCCTTCAATAGTGAAAAACGACAAGGGCTGTAATTCACTACTAAGACATGCCACACACACAGGGCATGTCCTACCTTATGCCTACAATGCACCCTGCCCTTGGGCCTACCAGAGGGGTGGCTAATATGTAGGTAAGGGAAGGTTTAGGGACTGGCAAGTGGGGGCACTTGCGCAGTCAGCGCGACGGTCCCGGACCGCGCACAGGGTCTGCGGTGGCAGGCCCTAGACACACTTTACAAGGCCGCTTCCGTGGGTGGCGCAACCAGCGCTGCAAGCCCACCAGCAGCATTGGCATTCACAAGCCCTGGCACCCTCGGTGCACTTTACTGGGGACTGACAGTGAATCCAATAAACCAATCATGGACATCAATTACAGGTACATTTTACTTTGGGAGCACTTGCACTGCGGCACGGATTAGCCGTGGCGCAGTGCCCTGAGCGGACAACACCAGCAAAACAGTCGAGGCACACCATCAAAAAGTGGAAGGGAAACTCACGCCAAGGTGCCAGGTCTAACACGTGTCCCCTCCAGCTGAAATGTGGGGAGAACTACCCTTGCCCAGGGGGTTCCTCGTCACTAAGGCGGAAATACCTGGACAGACCGTCGGCGTTGGCGTGATCTGTACCAGGACGGTGTTCCACCGTAAAGTCCATACCCTGTAGGGAGATGGACCACCTCAACAGCTTCGGGTTTTCACCCCTCATTTGCATCAACCATCTGAGGGGCCTGTGGTCCGTCTGAACCCGGAAGTGAGACCCAAACAAGTAGGGTCTTAGCTTCTTCAGCGCCCAGACCACAGCAAATGCTTCTCGCTCAATTGCACTCCACCTACTTTCCCGTGGAAGTAACCTCCTACTGATGAAGGCTACGGGTTGGTCCCAGCCCTCCTCAGTCATCTGTGAGAGAACAGCCCCTACACCATGCTCTGAAGCGTCTGTCTGGACTAGGAATTCCTTGGAGAAGTCAGGGGCCAAGAGCACGGGTGCCGTGCACATGGCAGTCTTCAGGGTGTCGAAAGCTTTCTGACAGGTGTCAGTCCAAATCACGTTCCTGGGCTGCTTCTTCGAAGTCAGCTCTGTCAAGGGGGCAACGATCGTTCCATAGCCCTTGACAAACCTCCTGTAGTACCCAGTGAGCCCCAGGAAGGCCCTCACTGCGGTCTGCGTCTTGGGGGGTTCCCAAGCCAGGATGGTTTCAATTTTGGGTTGTAAAGGTGCACCTGGCCACTCCCCACTTGGTGTCCCAAGTACACCACGGAACCCTGCCCGATCTGGCACTTGCTTGCCTTGATCGTGAGGCCGGCTCGGCGCAGCGCCATCAACACTTCCCAGAGGTGGCGCAGGTGTTCAGGCCAGGTGGCACTGAACACTGCGATGTCATCCAGGTAGGCGGCACTGAACGCATCCAGCCCAACCAGTACCTGGTTGACCAACCTCTGAAAGGTGGCAGGGGCATTCTTCATCCCAAATGGCATGACTCGGAACTGGAAGTGCCCATCTGGTGTAGAGAATGCTGACCTCTCTTTGGCCCCATCGGTCAAGGCGATCTGCCAGTACCCAGACGTTAAATCAAACGTACTGAGGAACCGGGCAGCCCCCAGCCGATCAATGAGCTCATCAGCTCTGGGGATGGGGTGCGTGTCAGTCTTCGTGACTGAATTGAGTCCTCTGTAGTCCACACAGAACCGGAGTTCAGGTGTGGCTCCCGGCGCAGCAGCCTTTGGGACCAAGACCACGGGGCTGGACCAAGGACTGCTGGAGGACTCAACCACCCCTAGCGCAAGCATTTTGGAGACCTCCTCCTTGATGCAAGCTCTGACCCTGTCAGTTACCCTGTAAGCCTTGTGCTTCACAGGTAAGCTGTCTCCTGTGTCCACATCATGGACGCACCAATCTGTGACACCAGGAACCAGGGAGAATCGGTCGGAAAATTGTCCCAGCAAGTGGCGGCAGTCTTCCTGTTGTTCGGGCGTCAGGGTGGGTGAGAGGTTAACTCCATCCACTGACCCATCTTTCTCAGAGGCCACTAAGAGGTCAGGAAGAGGCTCGGTCTCCTCTTCCATTCCATCATCAGTGGCCAGCAGCATGCCCACTTCGGTCCTCTCTAAGTGGGGCTTAAGGCGGTTAACATGTAGGACCCTCAAAGGGTTCCTGGGAGTCTGCATGTCCACCAAGTAGGTGATAGGACTTTTGCGCTCCACAACCTCAAATGGACCTGTCCACTTATCCTGAAGTGCACACGGCTCCACTGGGGCCAAGACCCACACCTTTTGTCCAGGTTGAAGCTCTACCAGAGTGGCATTCCGGTCGTACCACCGCTTCATCTCCTCCTGGCTGGCTTCCAGATTTGCCTCAGCAAGTTGCCTGAAACGCCGAGTCTGGTTTCGGAAGGCCAGCATGTAACTATATACATTCTGGGGAGGTTTCCTGGGAGATTGCTCCCAGCCTTCCTTCACCAAACTCAGAGGTCCTCTTACCGGGTGACCATACAGAAGCTCAAAGGGGCTGAACCCTAGAGACTTCTGTGGCACCTCTCGGTAAGCGGAGAGCAGGCATGGCAAGAGGACGTCCCACTTACGCCTCATTGGACCGTCCAGGCCCATGATCATGCCTTTGAGGGTTCGGTTGAATCTCTCAACCAACCCATTTCCTTGGGGGTGGTAAGGAGTGGTGAACTTGTAAGTTACCCCACACTCCTTCCACAGGGATTTCATATATGTGGATATGAAATTGGTCCCCCTGTCGCTCACCACCTCTAGAGGGAATCCCACTCGGGAGAAAATCCCCATCAGTGCCCGTCCCACCACGGGGGCCGTCACTGTCCTCAGAGGGATGGCTTCAGGGTACCGGGTGGCATGGTCCACCAAGACCAGGATGAACCTGTTGCCCAGGGCTGTCTTGGGGTCCAGAGGCCCCACAATATCAATACCCACTCGTTGGAATGGCGTACCGACCACAGGGAAAGGTTGCAGAGGAGCCTTATGCTTCCCTCCGCTCTTACCACTTGCCTGGCAAGTCTGACAGGTTCGGCAGTAGGAATCTGAATTCTTGTGCATTTGGGGCCAGTAAAAGTGGGTGACAAGCCTGTCATAGGTCTTGTCCATCCCCAAATGTCCTGCTAACGGCACATCGTGAGCCAGCCCCAGTAGGAAGGTTCTGAACTTCTGGGGTACCACCAGCACACGGGCTGACCCAGGTTCAGCAGCCTTAGGCTCGGAATACAGGAGGTCACTCTCCCAGTACACGTAGTGTGTTTTGGCCTGAACACCGTTGGCCTGGTCTGCAGCCTGTTGCCGCATACCCACGAGAGAAGGGCATTCTTTCTGCTCCCTGCAGAATTCCTCCCTGGAGGGACCTCCTTCTTGCTGCCAATGGGTCAGCTCAGGCAGATCTCCCAGTTCGGCAATCTGTTCCCCGGTAGGCTCCAGAGCATCCCCCTCAGGGTCTACTTCCTCCTGGGCCGTGGGAACTTCGGGGGCCGGTTTCCCGCGCCTCCTGCGCCTTCTCCCTAAGGCCGGTTCCTGGACCTCTCCCTCAGGCTCCAGGACCCTCTCAACACCCCTACTGGCTGCCATGGACCGGGTGGTCACGCACGCCCAGTCGGGTAGACCCACCATCCTCAGATGCGTGGTCTTCTCCACCTTTTCCCAAGGGGAACTCTCCAGGTCGTTCCCTAGCAGACAGTCTACAGGCATGTCAGTTCTCACAGCGACTTGTAGAGTACCAGAGACCTCCCCCCACTCAAAGGGAACTTGAGCCATTGGACAACGACTCTCTACGTTGTCAGCATTGACAACCCTACAGTAGGCATTGGGTACAATTTGCTCTTGAGACACCAGGTGTTGCCTCACCGAGGTCACGCTGGCTCCTGTATCTCTAAGAGCCTCAACCTTCTTTCCATTGATGGTCACCACCTGCCCATATTTCTTAGTGTTAGAGGGCAGGTAGGTTACAGGGACCATCTCACTGTCTCCTAGCGAGACTAGGGTCATCTGCCCGGGACCCCCACCCTCCTGGACGGCTACTTCCTCCCCAAAGTTAACACTAGCTACTTGCCGGGGTGGAGCACCAGTGGGTGCGGTCTTACCAAACAGGCGACACTTAGGATCAGAGGCAATGTGACCCGGATCACCACACTTATAACAATTGAAGGGCCCCTTTGGAACAGGTCTACCTGTCGGGGCCCCGTTCTGCTGCGGGGGTGGGGGAGGCTGAGAACCCTTCTGCTGGTTCCCTTGGGAATTACTTTGGGGGCCTTTTTGGAACCCCTTCTGTTTACCCCTGTCCCCCCCACTCTTCTGCTGGGGACCCTGCCCACCTTTGGCGGAGTCTCCCACTTGACCCTTGTGGACCCTGGTGCTGAGCCAGCGGTCCGCCTCCTCAGCAAGCTTCCTCGGGTTGGACAGCTTGCTATCAATCAGGTGCTGGTGTAGCTCAGGAAAACATTGACTGGACAAGTGCTCCCATGCAATTAAATCAAGCAGCCCTTGATAATCATTCACTTTGCTACCCTTCACCCAACCATCCAGCGCTCTGCAGAAAAAGGTCACATACTCCACATACGTACTCTCAGGGATCTTCTTCGTCTCCCTGAACCGCTGTCTATATAGCTCCGGAGTTAACCCATACCTGGTCATTAAAGCTTCCTTCATGTGGGGGTATGAGGTTTGGAGATCTAAGGGTAAATCTAACAGTGTGTCACGCCCTTCAGCAAGGAACCTTCCCCACAACCCCGCTCCCCAGTCTTTCTCAGGGACCCGGTGTGAGGACATGGCCACCTCGTAGGCCCTAAACCACTGCCCTATGTCATCCTTTCTAAAATACTCCTTTACTACATCTTTGGGGATGTACACCTTGGACTCTACCTGCGCTGGTGGAGTGCTGCCACCAGAAGGAGCGGTGTCCAAACTTTTCGCCTTCAGCTCCAACTCCTTCAATCTGATATCATGATCCATTTGGCGTTGTTGTGCCTCCAGGGCCAACTTCTGCTTTTCCATTTCCATCTGTCCTGCCAACTTTGCCATCTCCATTGCATGCGCCCTGTCTGCTGCCCTGTCTGCCAGCTCCTCTGGCGACCGGACCCTGCTGGGCTCCTCAAGGTTGTCGGGTGGAACGATGTCCCCCGCATTCCGTGGGTCTCGTGACTCCTTCCAGGCTCTCAGCGCCTTGGCGTACTGGGTTCTCCTCTTGAATCCAGCATGGGGGACTCGGAATTTTACACTGTAGCCTTTCAATTGCTCTATCGTGTAGCCTTCCAGTCTCTCCCAATCCACCTCATCTATTCCAGAAATCACAGAGAGTGCTCTTCCAGCGGAGTGTGAGCCAGGCATGGTTGCAGTAATGGCAGATGTCTCAACAAAGTTCAACAAATGAAAACCTGTGGCTGCGTTATTTGGTCTGCTCTCACTATCTGGTGATTAATAATTCACTGTATGCAAATTATAAGTGCAAATCCGAAATCCCAACCGCTGCCAACAATGTTAGAGTCGGGGATCTCTGGTTGGCGCAAGGTTGCCCTTGTGTCAAGCAGGAACCCTCTCCTCCACGTCAGGGCGCAGGATAACCCCTCGCGAATGACCCTTGCTCACCCTCTAGGTGCGTGGCGTGAGCAGCCAAGGCGATTCCTCAGGCGTTGTTGGTTAAGCACTTACAATCATACACACAGTAAATACATCAATCCCCCCAGAAACGGACACCAGACTTGGATATATATAAAAATACGCTTTCTTTATGTAAAAATAAGGTATATATATCTCAGCAGACTTATCACAAGACCAATAACGTTTTCGCTAGGCCACCAGGTTGTAAAGCAGGCAAATGTTCTTGGTTCGTAGTTTCAAATGGATACTTTGTAGTTCTCTTGCAAATGTTACTTGTGGTTCCAGTACTCACAGAGGTCGGCTCTTGCGAACGGGGAAATAAGGCGTTGCGGGCCCCGAGCCCGATACTGGAACTTCTTTCGTGATGTGGAGAGTCAGCACAGGTCGGTGCGACTCTCAGCTCGGGAAGTGTTCTTGGGTCCTCAATCAGCAGGTGTGGGCACGTAGGCAGGCGCGGCCAGCGACCCTTTAGCACGGCGGTGCAGGAGGGTCTCCACAGCGGGGGCGGCGCGGCCTGAGATGTCCGGGGATAGCGAAGCGGGGTCACAGGGCACGGTCAGTGCAGCTGGGTGACCCGGCGTGGATCACAGTCGTCGGACGGCTTCCGGCAGGAGGGGTGATAGCGCGTTCAGCGCACTCCAATGGCAGGCGGTGACAGGGGTGCAGGCGGCCTGGCCCGGGGACAGAGAGCGGCTCCGGACGGAGCGGGGCTCTCACGGGATTGCGGCAGGCGAGCTCCTGAGTGTCACGGCCCTAGGAGGGGCGATGAGGGGCGCAGTCTCTTTTCCAGCGGGATGCCCACACGGCTCGAATTGGAGGATGAGCAAGAAGCACAGAGAACCCACTGTTCCTGGGGTTCAGTTCAGGGGGCAAGCTCAGATCAAGCCCTTGGAGAATGTTCAAGCACAAAGTAGCAAAGTCTTTTCAGTAAGTCTCTTCCTCTCCTTTCTCAGCAAGGCAGGCAGCAGGCCAGCTCCTCCAGCGTCTCCTTCTCCTTCTAGTCGGGCAGAGGTTCTTTGTGGTAAACAGGATTCTGATTTCTTAGGAGCCAGGCTCCTACTTTTATACCATGATTCTTTTGTTCTTTAGCGCCAGGGGGCCTAGGCCTGGCTCAGTCCAGTTCTGGAGCACTTTGTTATTGTGACTCTGCTCTTTCCTTTCAGCAGCAGGGCAGAGACATCAGCCGCCCCACAGGGGGTGGCGCCGGCTTTGTGGTGGCAGAGCACAGGTCTATTCAAGAGTCAAGGTGTACTCCTCCCACCCATCCAGGTGTAATCTCTCTACCCACCACCTGGCAGCCAACCTGTCTCTGGGGATTCCCCAACCCTGCTCCTTACTGTTGCCAGGCAGAACACATACACACAGCAGAGGCGGACTGAGATGGTCAGGTCAGTAAATACTAACTTTCTAAAAGTAGTATTTACAAACCCAGGATATTAAAATAAACTTGACTACAAGAAGTATTTTATTATTCTGAGTTCAGGCATACTAAACTTGACACTTCTACCATGCTCTCTGAGTCCACTGAGGTCACAGCGTTGGCGTGATCCCGGCAGCCCATTCTGGCCTATGGAGAGCAGGTAGCCTTCAATAGTGAAAAACGACAAGGGCTGTAATTCACTACTAAGACATGCCACACACACAGGGCATGTCCTACCTTATGCCTACAATGCACCCTGCCCTTGGGCCTACCAGAGGGGTGGCTAATATGTAGGTAAGGGAAGGTTTAGGGACTGGCAAGTGGGGGCACTTGCGCAGTCAGCGCGACGGTCCCGGACCGCGCACAGGGTCTGCGGTGGCAGGCCCTAGACACACTTTACAAGGCCGCTTCCGTGGGTGGCGCAACCAGCGCTGCAAGCCCACCAGCAGCATTGGCATTCACAAGCCCTGGCACCCTCGGTGCACTTTACTGGGGACGGACAGTGAATCCAATAAACCAATCATGGACATCAATTACAGGTACATTTTACTTTGGGAGCACTTGCACTGCGGCACGGATTAGCCGTGGCGCAGTGCCCTGAGCGGACAACACCAGCAAAACAGTCGAGGCACACCATCAAAAAGTGGAAGGGAAACTCACGCCAAGGTGCCAGGTCTAACACCACTCTTATTGTTTCCAATAGGCATAATTTAATTTTCTTTATTATGTAATCTTTGCAAATGTGTGCATATACTTTTAAGAAATGTGTTTGTCCTGTTACAGTAGCTCTTTTTTCTTTCACCACTTTTTCAGCATTTTGCCCCTAGTGTAACTCATTTCTGCAATCATACTGTAGTTACTTTTTGCCTAGCTTTAGAAGGGATTTAGTTGGGATTGTGGCTATATGTCGTTAAGTAGAGCGACCCTTGACCTTCCTGGTAGGCCGCTCCCCCCCGCTGCAGCCCCGCCGTCACCCCGCTGTCTCTGCTGCCGCCAGTGATTCGAGGCCCTCCACCACCCGCAGGCTTCCACCTGCACTTCCACCTGCGCCTTATCCCTGGTGGTCAGTGGTGGCCTAAGGTTTGTTCCGCTGCGCCTGTTGCCGCGTTGCCTGTCTGCCCACTCCTTCCTCTGTGCCCCCCTGCCCCTCTGATTTTGTGCTCTGTTATTGTGTGCCCCTGATTCTGTGTTTTGTTATTGTGTGCCCCTCTGTTTTTGCTGCCTTTACCACCTCTGTGCCCCCTCCTCGAGTCCGTGCCCCGCGCCGGTCTCGTCCCCACCGCTGCCTCCCCTGCGGCCCCACCCCCTCTGCACCCATTCGCTCCCCCGTCCCTCACCTCCCGCCTCCCAGCTGCTCCTCCCTCCCCAGCTCCCCATATATGGCAGCTGCTGCGCGGTGAGGAGAGCGACCCTTGACCTTCCTGGTAGGCCGCTCCCCTCCGCTGCAGCTCTGCCGTCACCCCCGCTGTCTCTGCTGCCGCCGGTGATTCGAGGCCCTCCACCACCCGCAGGCTTCCACCTGTGCCTCATGCCTGGTGGCCAGTGGTGGCCTAAGGTTCGTTCGACTGCGCCTGTTGCCACGTTGCCTGTCTGCCCACTCCTTCCTCTGTGCCCCCCTGCCCCCGCTTGCTTCTGTACCACTGACCGTGCCCCTCTGATTTTGTGCTCTGTCATTGTGTGCCCCTGATTCTGCGCTCTGTTATTGCGTGACCCTGATTCTCTGCTCTGTTATTGTGTGCCCCTCTGTTTTTTCTGTCTTTACAACCTCTGTGCCCCCTCCTCGAGTCCGTGCCCCGTGCCGGTCTCCTTGCCGGTCTCATCCCCGCCGCTGTCTCCCCTGCGGCCCGCCCCCTCCGCACCCATTCGCTCCCCCATCCCTCGCCTCCCGCCTCCCAGCTGCTCCTCCCTCCCCACCTCCCCATATATGGCAGCGGCCGTGCCACTGGCGTGCCGAAGGCACGCCTAAGGCAAGCCCGTCTGCGCCCGCCCACGCCTGTACCGCACCCAGCGCCAGAATCCCTGGCCCCCGCAGCAGCCACAAGGACCGCCGCCTCTACTGCGACGCACGCAAACATGCCGTCGAACTCTGGGACCTACTCGACACCACATCACCAGATGTCGCCTTCCTGACCGAGACCTGGATGAACGAAACCTCCTCACCAGACATCGCCATAGCCATCCCAGAAGGGTACAAGATCACCTGCAGAGACCGCACCAACAGGGCCAGAGGAGGATTCGCCATCGTCCACAAAACCACCATCAAGGCCTCAACAAACACCGACACCCTCAGCACAGCTGAACACATGCACTTCCAGATCCACACGGACCCCAAGACCACCCTAAGAGGCACCCTCGTCTACAGACCGCCAGGACCCCGAGCACAATTCTGTGACTCCATCGCCGACCTCATCAGCACGCACACACTGACCTCCACCGACTACATCCTCCTCGGAGACCTGAATTATCACCTGGAGAACAACAACGACAGCAACTCCTCCACCCTGACAATCTCGCCAACCTCGGACTGAAACAGCTCGTCACGACGCCAACCCACATCGCTGGCCACACGCTAGATGCCATCTTCTCCTCAAGCCCCCACGTCACCTTCAGCCATGCCGCTGAACTCACCTGGACAGACCACCACTGCATCCACTTCTCCTTCTGGAAACCCCTCACACACAACCGCACACTACAGACCTCCCGCCGCTGCTGGGGCAAAGTCTCCCAAGAACAACTAGCCTCGCACTCAATCCTCCGATGAACCCCACCAACCCCGATGAAGGTGTACTCACACTCGAACACTGGATGAACGACAGCACCAACACTGTCACACCGCTGAAAAACCCCAACAGCAGAGACACCAGTAGAAGAGTCAGCTGATTCACCCCGTAACTCCTCGACTCAAAACGCACCTGCCGGAAACTGGAAAACATATGGCACAGCGACAAGTCGCCAGACAGCCGCACTGCCCACAAAGACGCCATCCGCAACCACCACCACCTCATCAGGACCGCCAAAAGGACCTCCTTCACAGACCGCCTTGACAACAACGCACACAACAGCAAGGAGCTCTTCACCATTGTGAAGGAACTCTCCAACGCCAGCTCCAATGCCAACGACATCCCACCATCGCAAGCCCTGTGCGGAAAATCACCGACATCCATGACAGCTTCAGACCCCGGACGACCCCTACCAACCACACTGCACCAAACCCACCGCACCCCACAGCCCACGACACCCTGACAACCTGGGCCAACGTGAGCATTGATGACACACTCAAGACCATGGGAACCATCCACCTCGGATCCCCGTTCGACCCTCTCCCGCACCACATCTTCAACAAAGCCAGCAATTCCATCGCACCCCACCTGCACAAAACCATCAACCTCTCCTTCGAGTCCGCCACCTTCCCTGAAAACTGTAAGCACGCAGAGATCAACGCCCTACTGAAGAAACACAAGGCGGATCCGAGCGACCTCAAGAACTTCAGACCCATCTCCCTGCTTCCGTTCCCAGCAAAGGTCATCGAGAAGATAGTAAACACCCAGCTCACCCATCACCTCGAAGACAACAACATCCTGGACCCGTCCCAATCAGGATTCCGCAGCAACCACAGCACTGAGACCGCCCTCATCGCCGCCACAGATGACATCAGAATCCTACTAGACAACGGCGAGATGGCGGCCCTGATCCTCCTGGACCTCTCCACCGCCTTCAGCACCGTCTGCCACCGCACACTACGCACGCACCTCCACGACGCAGGGATCTGAGACAAGGCCCTGGACTGGACCACCTCCTTCCTCTCTGGCAGAACTCAGAGAGTCCGCCTCCCCGTTCCGATCCGATGCCTCTGAGATCATCTGCGGTGTCCCTCAAGGATCTTCCCTCAGCCCGACGCTGTTCAACGTCTACATGGCACCACTAGCACGCATCGCCCGACAGCACGACCTCAACATAATCTCCTATGCCGACGACACCCAGCTGATCCTCTCCCTCACCAAGGACCCCCTCACCACCAAATCCAACCTCCACCAGGGAATGAAGGCTGTCGCAGACTGGATGGAGGACAGCTGCCTCAAACTGAACACAGACAAGACGGAAATCCTCATCCTTGGGTCCAACTCCTCTGCTTGGGACGACTCCTGGTGGCCCACGTCACTGGGGTCCCCCCGGCCCCCACCGACCACGCACGCAACCTGGGAGTCATCCTCGACTTGAAACTCCCCATGACCAAACAAGTCAACGCAGTCTCCTCCACCTGTTTCAACACCCTCCGCATGCGCCGCAAGATCTACAGATGGATCCCGACAAACACGAGTAAAACAGTCACCCAGGCCCTAGTCAGCAACAGATGCGATAACAGAAACGCCCTCCATGCCGGAGCCTGGTCCAAGCTCATCAACAGAGTACAGAGAATCCAGAACACCTCTGCACGCCTGATCCTCGACGTTCCACACCGCGACCACATCACCCCCCACCTGAGGAACCTGCACTGGCTCCCCGTCGACAAAAGAATCTCCTTCAAGCTCCTGATCCACGCACACAAGGCACTCCATAAAACTGGCCCAGCCTATCTCAACAGTCGACTCTCCTTCTATGTACCCAACAGGAAACTTCGCTCCGCTGACCATGCCCTGGCTATGGTCCCACGCATCCAGAGAACTACTTCCGGAGGCAGATCCTTCTCCCATCACGCCGCCAAGACCTGGAACACACTCCCCCTCTACCTGCGACAAACTGAAGACCTGCTGACCTTCAGGAGACAACTCAAGACCTGGCTCTTCGACCAATAGCAGCAGTCCCCCCCCCCCAGCACCTTGAAACCCTCACGGGTATGTAGTGCGCTTTACAAATTTCATGAATGATTGATTGATTGATATTGTGCTGTAAAAAAACAAGTATTTTTACCCTAGCCAATGTACTCACTACTTTACTAGTGACTTACACAGAATACAAAAACAGGGGACGCTTTTGGCAGCAGACCGGGGGCAGAGGAGTCAATCTCCCAGGAGCCCCAGTGGCAGGAAGGCCTGCCAATGTACCGCCATCGCGCCTGGAGGTGCCTAAAAACTGTGGCATACTCCCCCAGTGCAGGACACGTGCGGACGTGCCAAGGCCTCGTGCAGGCCTCGCCCGGGTCAAGAGCAGGCCCATCTGTGCCCGTCAGGAAGAGGCAGGGCAGGTCCATCCCCCTTGGATTCATTCTACCATCACTGATCTAAAGGGTAAGTCTCCTGACTTAATGATCTTGAACTGGTTTATCACCCTGAACCGGTATATACTGAATCAATGTGATGGAACTACTGCAGTAACTTTGACATAATCGCTTTTCTACAGACTCAACAGAAGAGGAGACACACTAATCTAGAGTGGGACTAATAGATGGTCTGGTCTCACGTCCTTTATCTTTTTCCCATTTCTCCTTTTTCTTACCTCGCCCTCGTGCCCAAACGTATAATTAATTGGGAACTATAGTTCAAAACCTACTTAGATCGTGGGTGTGATTGTGTGAATCAACTTCCTTGTGATCACCACACACTGGACAATTTTGCAACCGGATCATGACACATAGCCCTACGGAGACCCAAAGAATTGTATAAACTTCACGCTTGTTGGCCGCCTAGTACTATTTTTTTTTTGTCCCGGTAACATTTTGTATGTTGGTTCACTTCTCAGCTGCCTCTAATCATTAGTAGAGTTGTTTGCAAACTCTTGATTTCAAAAGTTGCTCTGAGGGGGGGTTGCTATAGTGGGACGGTTGGGGCTTTGCTTTCACAGGCTGCATAATGGGGAAGCACACATGTCTGTCAATATCAAAAGCTATTAGTGCATCCTCACTCCCACCAACCTCGAGTAATATGATTCTATAGGGGTGGTTAAGACACAAATTGAGTTCACAGAGAGGCGCCTATCACTGACCCTAGACCTATGTATTCCAGCATCCAATTTATCAATCCAGCACATAGCTACTCAAGTCCCTCCTGATCTAAAAACGACACCACCACCCCTAGGAGCCCCACTAACAAATGCCAAACGTAGAGGCAGATACACCACCACTATCCCAAAGAATGGGAAGCAAAAGCAAATGTCTGAGGTGGGCTCCAAAAGAAAGAAACTGTGTGAGGAAGTAATACCCAGCATAGAGAAGGGTAAGAAGCAGGATCAAAATCCTAACGGCCAATCACCCACAAGAGCAGATATTATCCACCCTACTTGTGCACTGAATCTCTTGACTGACCTGAAGAGCCAACTAAGAGCTATTGTAAGAGAAGAACTGACCCCACTCCTTAACCGATTAGAAAACTTGATAACTCTGGGGAAAAGTAGACAGTTAAACTCTGATACAATTTTAACCCAGAAAAAAGCAAAGGGGATTGACTATGGCTGCCAGGTAGACACTCTAAACCCAATATCTCCAGACGGGTTGGGTGTACAGACCAATGCTGGTCCCTCCACAACTCAAGAGATAAGGGAATTGAATGTTGATACCCACCAGGCATGCATGAGTACAAATCAAGCAGCTTTTGTAGGGACAAAAATAGTTTTCCTCCACATGGGCCTAATGGGATTGTGAGTGGGCGGGCGAGGCCAGAATGCACTGTGGATGGACCTGAACCAGTAAATTTGCTGACCATAAATCTACCACCTGCTTGTTCTGGCTGGAGCGCCCGGAGTTAGAACCAATCAGAGGGAATCTCAACTTGACCTCAGAAATAAATGCCTGTTCTGGCTAGCAAAGCCCAGGCAGTTTGACTGTGGCAGGGCAGGTGAAATTCTCACGGTACGTAGAGTAGGCTGGGTAGGAAAACACCAAATGACAGGGCAAGGGGACTGTATAATTATCAATTTTAAAAATCCCACAACTGTGAGAGATCTACTCAAACAGAATACATCCCACCAGGACCCAATAAAAGGAATTAGGCTCTACCCATTGGACTTTTTCTACATCCATCTCCAAACATTGGTCAGTGGCTATGCTACCTTTAACACTCCAAGATGGCAAGAAATCCCTCCATTCTAGGGCAGATGGGATGTCCCCTCTAGACCCTTATTGCTCAATACACCAGCAAATAACAGACCAGAGGGCAGATGGGAACGCTCCCCCTAGGCCTTTACTTTATACCATACAAGTAACCAATAGATATGCAACTCTGGAGGAGATAGATTGACAAGAGGGGAATTTGACTCCTGACAGGAAACCTGGTAGGCACTGGTTGGACAGTAAACTGGATGAGTGCAGTGGGTTGGGGGCAACAGGTGATGACCGTAGACTGGATGTACCACAGAATACTAGACTGGAAGGTGCCGGGGCGCAAATGAGAGGATCGCTTGATCCCATATCATTTGCCCCACTGAGTAAAGCTTCCAGTAAAGGTGTGGGTGCGAGGGAACCAGACAGCCATCTTACGACTCAATTGAGGGACATACAAATCCCCAGCACTAGCACACTCCAGGCCCCAGTTGGGAATAGAGTGGAAGGTCATCCACTTAGGGTCATATCTTGGAACCTTGCTGGGCTTAAAAGTAAACTCCCTTGCCCAGACTGGGGGCTTTTTATGGACAGACAGAACATGTGTATGTTCCAAGAAACCCGGGCTGGGGAAGACCACCAGAGGGTAGACTTTGCCACATTCAACATCCCTGCTACCTCAGGTGGGAGGGGTAGACCATCAGGGGGCCTCTCTATCTGGGTAGCCACATATTTGGGCTGTAGAGCTGAACAGCTGACCACCCCTACGGGTGACATTCAGTGTGTTGTACTCACCTTCCCCATAAACATAAGAATCGCTCTTATCAATGTGTTTTCCTGACCTGTTGCCATTAGCCAAGAATCTCCCACTGTAGATCAATTGGCTCTTTTTATCCCCACAATTGACTCAGCCATATGGTTGATTATAGGGGATTATTTCAATTGCCAATTTGAACCCCTTATTGATCCAAGTAACACCATTCCCAGTGAAGAAGACATTCAATGGTTAATTCAAAACACGCAAATCCAACCTACTAAAGCCTGGACCCCGCTGGCACTCCAGATCAATGCAACCACATTAGCTTGCTCACTAAGAGTGTGCAGTGGCCGAACAAAATCAGACACTCTGGGACAATTTACTTTCAATGGACTAGGCCAGGAATGCTTGCTGGATTATATTTTAGTGGAAACTAGACTTTGGCAAAGGGTTCATGGCCTTTCTGTGATAATGAGGCAGGATAGTGACCACAATGCCTTGATCCTAGAACTGAAGCTGCCGAACTCTGGTCATGATAATCCTAAACATAATCCCACAATTCAGAATAATGGATTAAAACTTGCAAATAACAGAAGGAAAATTAGGTGGGGGTAATTACAACAGTCACCACACAAGTTGGCAACAGTCTATCAGGCTGTAATCCCAACACTTATAAATATGCAGGTGGTTACACTTGTAGAGAAATTCTCCCCAGACGTTGAGAAGGTAGCAGAAATACACTCTGAGCTACCTTCAAAACTGACAGATTTATTTTACCCAGTGATGGTATACAGGGAAAAGGCCTGGTCCAAAAGTACCTGGTTCAATACTAAATGTCGGAAGGCGAAGCAGGCCATACTAGATGCTGTCAAAACCAAGGACAAGCAACAAATCAGACAAAATTGAGCGGTGTATAAGGAGACCATTCAAGAAGCAAAAAAAGGCTGGGAACTGGATAGATACCCTTAAACTTGCACTAGCCAATAAAGATCTCAAGACCTTTTGGGCAAGAGTTGGTTCAGGCGACAAGGAAGGGAAACCAGCCATTGAGGCAAATATAGCATCCGAAGTCTGGGAGAATCACTTCCAGACTCTATACTCAGAAAAGGAAATTTCGACTCTAAATGTTGAATCCTCAACAACATCTACTGAGCTTCCCCAGGAATTGGCCAATGGAATCACCTTGTCTGAGATGTTAAATGCTATTAGTAAGCTGCCCTGTAATAAAGCACTGGGTCTAGATAAACTACCTGGGGACCTTTTTTGGTAGAAGCCGAAAATCTGGGGACCATATTTGTGGGCCCTATTCAATGCCATTTTGAGTGGCATGGACCCCCCTGATACTTGGGTTGGGGCAGAAATGGTCCCAGTCTTTAAAAAAGGCTGTCCCCTTCTGCCTATGAACTATAGGTGATTAGTTTAATCGATGTCAGCCAGAAACTTTTGCTCTGGTACTTCTTGATCACCTGCAAGGATGGACGATGAAGAAGAGATTCTCAGTCCCTACCAAGCCGGCTTCAGAAAAAACACCTCTACCGTTGACCAGATATTCAGACTCCAACTTATTTCCTGGGAAACTGTGACAATAGAAGGTGGCAGTCTCTATTTAATATTTGTAGACCTGAAGTCGACTTTTGATCTTGTACCAAGGGACAAACTCTGGGAAGTACTTAGAGAGCTGGAAATTCCATTGCATCCTTGAGAAGCTCCATGCAAAAAATTTCACCCAAGTGAGTTATGGTAAATACGGTGAATTAACTCCCTGTCAATAAAGGGGTACGGCAGGGTTGCGTTCTTGCACCCACTTTATTCTGTCTATTCATAAATGGAGTCATTGACCAACTTAGAAAGGTGAATGACAACGATGCCTCTAAGCTTGCCTTTGGCAAGGTTCTGGCGATGATGTTCGCTGATGACACCCTTCTACTTTTAAAGACGCCAATGGGTATCCAACATATCCTTGATAGCTTTGAAGCCTTCTGCAAGAATAGGGGGTTGGAGATCAATACATTGAAAACCAAATATGTGGTCTTCAATCCTGCTAACAAGTCTCGTCCCAACCCATCTCTGAATGGCATCATGCTTGCAAGAGTGACGGTCTTTGATTACTTGTGCGTCACTTTGTCAGAGCATCTGGAATGGGGCCCACAGATTGCTGAGGCAAGCCTCAAGTTAGCTCAGACAGTGGGAGGGCTTACAAAATTACATAGAATGTCCACATTTAAACCAGCGGGGCCAAAAGCTGAAATTTACAAAATCCAAGCAAGGGGTGCTACATTGTATGGGGCAGATTTGTGGGAGCACTGCTTGACCACCAGCCTGGGCAAGGTAGAGAATAATTTTATGAGGCAGATGTTAGGCCTCCCTCCCAGCACCCCCTCATCCCATTACATTTGGATTTGGGCATGAGGCCAATTAGTGAAGAGACGGTCTCAGACCCTTAGTCTTTTGGCGGCGGTTGTGGGCAACCCCGGAACTGGTCACTTATCGATCGGAACTCAGAGCGCTTCTGAGCCTACTAGGCATTACAAAAATACCCTAGCTCAATCATATAAGGGACCTGTGTATTAAACTGTGTAAAATCGATCTATGGAGCACACCTGAGGAATCATACCCCCTGACTTTACTGGAGGAATTGGTAAGATCGTACAGAACATACAAACTTTCCTTCACCAAGGAAAGCTTTCCTTGCGGCCGTTTGACAGCTGACTTTATGCAGATTAAAGACAAGTATAGCCTGGAACATTTCTTGGATAACATTCAACCAAATTTGGCCAGGAAACTGTATGTGCAGTTTAGACTAGGGACCTTACCGCTCCATGAATTCACATATAAATGGTCTATTACTCGCTCACGTGCATGCCCTGCTTGCAACTGTAAGGAAGAGACAGAGCTACATGCTCTCTTCTTCTGCCCGCTTATAAAATACCTTGGCAGTGCTGGCTTATCAAACTTTGTAGGAACTTGGGTTTTGTCCATTGCACTGAGGCACTGAGAGTTTTAAAATATGGCACCCATGCCCCCATTGTGTTTCTCATTTTTTTATGTGGCACATACGGCGGTCTTTTTTAGGCTAATATCCGTGGTTGTATCATTTTAACTTTATTTTTGTCCATTTTACTCTGGTTTCATAGTCTCAATTTTTAATTGTACAGTGATACGTATCTTGGATCATGTTCCTCCATAGATGATTGTACTGTACCCTACTTTCGGATCAGGACCCGGTCCGAGTAGAATAAGTAATTCACTTTATTTTGGACAAAAGGTTTTTAAATGTAAAGTTGTGTGTTCTTATTGATAGATGAACTAATTGTAATGGTATGTAACATCCTCCATTTAACTGTACATATCATTTGTGTTTTTATGACAATGCACTTTTATGGTCCTTGAGACTGAAATAAAGTTATTGAATGAATGAACAAAAAAAGTTATTTTGTTATGTTGCAGTTTTGAATCTACAGATGAACCTAGAAATATTACTACATGCACTTACTTCAAAATAACAAACCCAGAGCAAAGCACAAAACCTCATTAATTATCTTTTAACATTTTAGCACCCTCTTGTACAACACAGCTACAGCATATCTCACTTCTCACTTATACATGGTGACGGAACAGTTTATTCCTCTGCAGTAAATGTTAAAATGAACATCAAGGCAAGGAGGCATATTTACAAGACCCATGCTCTTTACGGAGCGTCTTTTTTGACACACCGTCGCCGTAATGTGGTGCTCCTTATTTACATTGCCACGTAAAGCCACTCTGTGTAGCTTTTCATGGGCTTATAAATACAGGCACTTTTCACACAGCACTTTGCATGAAAGAAGCATGCCATGGGTGTTGATGTGGTTGTTCCCATGCAAAACCCATGGTTTCTGCCACATACCCAAATTTAAAACAATTTGTAAACCTGGCAATGCATCAGAATCCTACACCTCCCTAGGGGTGGTATATGGAGATGCAACTAGGAGAAATACTTTTCTTCCTCCTCATTTGTTTCTATTTGTATACGAGCTGCATTCCACAGCATGCATACAAAGAGGATTGTTTTTTCACAGGAAGGTATCCCTTCCTGCACAAAAACAATCATCCCCACTACACAGGCACCCTTGCACAATGGTGCATGGGTGCCTCCATTGGTGAATGGCAGCCAGTTCTGCGCCAGCACAGAGGAGAGCATAGGGATCCATCATATTGTTGTAAATTTGATGTATCCCTGTACTTTGAAAGTAATGCAGCATGGCGCAGCAAAATGGCTTGCAGCTCCGCACTGCATTACTTTCTTCTAAATTTAGCCCCAAGTGTGCAAGTACATACAGTGCCTCAACACTATAAATACAAACACACAACATAAGAGCTATTGCATGCCTCTCTACCACTTTGTTAGTGGTCTATTTACTATCTGAGTACTGTTCTACTTAAATGCATCAGATTTACATTTGGAGAAACGGTGCATATAACAATCTGCACGTTAATGTCGATTAAAGCGCATACCTCACTAATTCTCCCAACTAAATCCAGAGAGTATGTCACAGCTTGCATATATAATTAACCAGATGGTTCTAAAAGACAACATATTCTTCAGTAAAACTTCTAAAAACATGTATTTGTGGTTGAAGACATGAATACTCCTTGGACAATTGAATTGGTGCATACATAGTACCTAGGTGATTCTTTGAGGATACAGATACAGCCTAGATGATTCCCTGAGTATATCAAAACTCCATGGGTCGTTCCATATCTGTATAGTTGCTGCCTGCATGTTTACATGAGTATCTCACTACTATCTGGGTGTTTGGATGAGTGCATAAGTAGTGTCTGAATGATTAGATAAGTGCATAACTAATGGCTCAATAATTCAACACATGCATATAAACGGGTTGGATGATTAAATGAGTGCAACTTTAGTGTCTGGATGATTGCAGGAGTGCATATATAGTATATACATAATTTATAGAGTGCATGGATAGTGCATACCTGATTGTTTAAGTACATGCATAGCACCCAGCAGATAGGATGAGTGCATGAGTAGTGTTTCAGTGATTGCATTGCTACTTGCCTGCTTCCCATGTATTTTTAATTTAGTAAACAGGTTGTGCCTGGGTGCTTAGCTAACTACATAGGTAGTGCCTGGATAATTCACTTAGTACATCAGTAATGTCTGGCTGATTACATGGGTGCATGACTAATGCCAGAGTGATTGCATGACCCCATTGTAAACCTTGAGAGATTGGATAAAAGTGAGTAAACTGCTAGGGTGATTGTATTAGTGCATGAGTATTCTCTCAGTAGTTAAATGAGTACATAGCTACTGGATGAATAACAGGTTCACTACAATAGTACTTTCTACATAATTAGATGAGTGCATGAGTAGTACCTGAGTGTTTGCATTAGTTTATGCATGTGCCTCAGTTTTTCAGTGACTTCATGGTTTGTAAGTGTATGCTTGGATGAATGCATTGCTTCTGTGCAACTGTTGCTGTCAGAGGCTGGCTTAGTATTAAGGGTGGGTGGAATTTGCATGGTCGCATTACGCAAATCTCTGCAAAATTGTCACAAATCTCTGCGAGCATGTGAAATCTCCACGAAGACGCAGAAATGCTTGTCCCGCCCCTTTGCAGTGTGTTTTTGCGTGCTCGCAGGAAAATATATCGCTAACTTGCCCATGCAGTCGCTAATGGGCGTGGCCATCTTGTTTTTCACTTGTCCCGCCCGCTCGCGATGGTTATTTCCTGTTCCGGGTCGCGTACTGCATGCTCCCGCCCATTTGCGATAAGTATTTCCTGTTCGGGAATGTGTATTACGTTTTCACGATGCTTTTTGCATGCTCGGGGGGAAATATTGCACAAACTTGCCCACGCGGTCGCAATGGGCGCGGCCATCTGGTTTTTTACTCTATTGCTATGGTTCTGTGCCTGCTTTTCAATCCTCCCTCTATCTTTTCAATCCTTTGTTTCTGGAAAACTTTTTTAAAATCTTTTTTTATTTATTATCTATCTCTCTATTTTCCTGATTCCATATTTTGAGTTTTTTTCTACTTTTTGTGTATTTTTCACAACTTTTTCTATTACCTGCTTTTTTCATTTATTTTACTTACTTTTTTCATTCCTAACTTTTTTTTTCTGCCCCCTATCCTACCCAGAACCATGGCAAAGTGCCGCAGGGCTGGTTGTCATAGCCTGAGCCGTGGCTGCCTTCCTTGAGGAAGGTGGCTCCAACACGGGGTGCAACCACGGGCCTTATTCGGTGAGGCGGAGGTGGCCGCACTGTTTTTTGTAGTGCAGCGCCCCCTCCCCTTAACCCTGGCAGCAGGGGGCAGGCATGGGTCTGGGGACGGGCTCCGGGAGCGTCTGCACCATTGGGGAAATGTGCGCCGGCAGTGTTTCGCTGCTCTGGTGTCCGGCGCACCCATAACCAGTTGACACACCGGTGGTCCGATAACCTGGACTGGGAGCAGGACCTGCTGGACCTGCTAGGAGTGGAGGTCCCGGGGCTTGGTGAGTAGCTATTTAATATTACTACTTTGTGTCTGTTCTTCTGCTCTGTGTTATATATTGCGAATATATATTTTCTCCGACCAGCTAGAATGCTGCTGCTTACATTGCATTTAAATTACGTTTAAAAATCTTCTGTGATTGTTATAACACAGGTGCTCGGCGCTACTAATCTTACTTGTTTGCAACTTTGCGCTCGCTTAGCGTGATTATGTAAGAGTTTCTTTTAGAGAACTTAAGTTAGGTAATGCTAGAGAGACTCTAGTCCTTCCTTTGTTCTCCTGTCACTAAGAGATAGTGGTGGATTGAGACTTAGGTTTAGTTACTTATTAGTTTGAGTTGGTAATTTTTTAGTGGTCTGTGTGACACACTCTTTGTTACGTCACATGCTGCTGAGTGCTGCTTACCCAAGTCCTTAGTAGAACCTTTTGTAGTTTGTTTAGTGAGTGGTAATAGGCTTAGCCCTAGCAGAACATCAGCAGCAACCAACCAACCATTTGGTGCATGCAAAAATGTAGGCATGTGTCCTCCTTTTATGCATTTTTGAGGACTAAAATAAATGGAGATGCAGACTTAGTGAACAATTGGCCCACCTGGTAGAGGTGGGCTAGGTCAGGTGGTACTTAGGCTTAGTAAGTATTCTGGAATCATAATGGAATACTGGATTAGTGTTGATAAATAATAACTAGTCGGTCCACAAATCTCCCGATACTACTAGTCGACCAGATTAGATAGGTCAATTTTATTGCAATTGTTGTTTCCATAAATGTTTTTTTGACCGTTTTAAAAAATATTTTATTTGTTTCACACCAATCATCAATGTTTGTCTCTTTCTTTCTTATATCTTTCATGATTAGCATCCAGGGGCAAGAAGACGGGGTCAGAGTCGGCGGGAGCAGCTGCAGAAGAACACCAGGGACAGAAGGAACAGGACCAGGACTGCTCCTCTATTGAGGGCTCTGCTGCTGGCCCCAGTAAGTCTTCCTGTTGTTAATATTAATAATTATTATTCCCTAACTTTTACTGCACCTTATTTTTTCTGAACTATTGTTTCCGTTGCTATTTTTTATCAATTCTTCTTCGATCTACACTATCTGTGTCTAAATTCTTGTTATCCCTGCCTTTAACTGCCTCTGCTATGACTCTCTGTACTACTACTATTAGTCTGTCTGTAGCTAAGCTTGCCCAGTTGGCCACTCTTTATTTAAAAGGTTTTAAATAAAACTCAGATTCACCAATAGCTCTAGCCATTGAGTCCAGTCCTATGGGTTGTCCTCTTCTACTACTTCTAGTCTTCTTAATCTTGAGGCATTCTTAATCTTGAGGCTTTTCGACAATTCCCACCAACAAAATGCCCAACCAGATTTTACTATTTTTGATAGGATAGGACATACTACTACTGTTTTAGGGATTCTGCACATACAGAACTTTGCACAAGAAAATAGGACGTTGGTGATGGGAGGTTGGACCTTTCTCACACCTCAATCAGAACCCACCACAATCCCTGATCGACTAGTTGTAGTGTCTCATTACTATTAGCTCTCTGAACCCCCCAAGATACCCAATGAGTAGACAACCCAGAACATAACACTCCCGGCCTCTCAGTCGCAGAAGCAATGCACACCCTTTCGCTCACTCACTCGTGTAAGTCCACACCAAATAGTTACCACCGAGTCTATGTAAGCTCAAAAGGTTTATTTTCAACTGCCAAGCTCTGTATGTTGTTCTCTAATGCAGCAACAACAGCAACATGCATAAGATTATAACAATAAACATCGTTACACTTAGTTACACTTACAACAACTATAAGTCCATAGAAGACAAAAGGCGAAATTATGATAATTGAACAGTGGTTGAAGCACCACCCTTCCCTTGGTAGGAATATAGTTTATATAAAATTATAAATAAAGATCTCTGAGCAAATTCTGAGGACCCCTCATCTTAGAAGAACCTAGTGCTGGTCACATCATAAGCTCTGCAAAGCTCTGGTTTGTAGAAGGGAATCTTCCGTCTCTTATGAGAAAAATGGTGCGCGTTAGTATATTGTAAGTAGGGGTGGGCGGAATTAGCGAAATTAATTTTCGCAAATTATCGCGAAAATGTTTAAAATTATCGCAAAGAAGCGGAAATATCGCGAAAATGCGTAAGTTTTCTTCCCGCATGTTCGCGAGATTTTCTGCATGGTTGCGGGTCGCCAACTTACCCATGTGGTTGCTTGTGGGCGCGGCCATCTTGTTTTGAGTTGTCTCGCGGTGCATGATCGCGAGAAGAAAGACGTGATCGTGCGACGCATGACATCACTGCGGGCGCGAACTGTCGCGAGACAGCGCAAATGGCTAAAAACAATACAACATCTCATGGAGAACGCGACCGGATCAAGAAAACTTGTCGGCGAATGCAGAGATTCAGGTAAGGCGATCGCGCGCGCGCGAGAATGTATTATTTTACAGCGCGAGCAAGAAACAAATTATCGCCAAGCTGCGGAAACCGAAAATTTTGACATTTTCGCGCTCTCCGCGGAACGCGAAAATGTCAAATTATCGCAACTTCCGCGAACGGCACAAAATTTTCGCCCAGGCCTAATTGTAAGCATTTCTTAGTCGTGCCAAAAAGTGTAGCATTTCATTGGATAAGCAATATGGACTAACACCAGAACTCCATAACAAAGTGGCCTCTTTTTCGACCGTGTACGCAGCACTCAGACAGTAGCAGTATGAGCTTATGAGGGCTCAAAGGTGTCTTACGCAACAAGCTGCGAGGTAACATGCGCAAAAATAAAAGACACAAAGGTAAAATGGTTGCATGGCTCGGGCTAACTAAGCAAAGATTAGAATGACCCTAGGGACCATATAACACTACTAGTGTCTACTCTACTACCTGATTTGTACTAGTGATGTAAGTTGGATATGTATGTATTAACTTTTTTTCAATCATGCTAGTGAAAAATAGGGGGAGGTGTATATGGCATCTAAAAAATGTGTAATGCTTTTTCTAGGCGTACTACGGACCACCAGTGCCGGGGCCAGTGGCGAAGGCGAAGCGGCTGCTGAGGGGGGAGAAGATGAGGCAGTTGAAGGAGGAGCTGCAGGGGGTGAGCCAGCAGCAGTGGCGGGCAGTGGTAGGTTATATTCCTAATCCTTACTTATTGATATTACACTCACTGCAAGGGTGTACTGTATACTGTACTGTTGAGACTTATTAAGTAAGAAGTTGTTGTGAATGGTTGAAGACACCCTTTACTTAGTGTTGAGTAACCAATGGCCTCTTCTATCTGACTTCAACTCAGCTGTGAAAGTTCTATGGAGAAGACTAAAGTCAGATCAGATGACCTTGATGGATGGGTTGAACGAAAAGGGAAAGAAGGGTGGAAGGAAGAAGGACGGGCGAGATGTAATATTTATGACGGACAGAGAAGGATACGGGGGATGCATGCATGCATAGGTGGCTGACAGGAATCAGATGCATGGGTGGTTGAATGCCTGAAACTCCCACAAATGTTAGAGGCCGAGGAAGTGGTAGGATAGATACATACCACAAATGTTATGTACTGTGCTTGCTAGTGCTACCGTGCCACTATGTGTAGAATTAATTTGTCTTACTGCTTTGCTAAGAGTGTATTTTACAATAGTCTTGTTTTTTCTTCTTGCTATGGCTACTCCTTCCAAAGGGAATCTGGACAGTAAGGAGTTGGCAGCCAAGGCCCGGTGCCGGAAGCTGGAGGCCATACAAAGGGAATACCGGCAGCTGGTGGTTCTGGCGGAGGAGGAGGCAGCAGCAACTACAGCCTCCTCCATTGCCCCCGGCCCCAGCCACCCCCTCCAGTGTCATGGTGCCACCATCTGGCAGCCGCCCACCATCGCCCCTCTTTTAATATCACTGCTGCCCCCGTGGATGCAATTGCCACGCGTCGAAGCGCCGTGTTTCCTGGCTAGAGGATCAAGTTTGTGTCCTCGTGGAGAGGCGATCCCGCCGATAAGACCCTGTTAATTGCCCCTTTTTTATTTCTTCTTTTGGTGTGTGGGAATCAGGCATTGGGGTTAACTTTCTTTGGACAATTGCACATTTCATATAGGTTGGACTTTTTCCTTCCGGACATTGGTTGGGGTTAGGGAGAGGGGTGGGTCAGGTGTTGTTGTGGGATTTTTTACCTAGTTTATTTTTGTTAGGGGATTAAATTATATATTTATATTTTACATACGATGTTGTTAATGTTTTGTGGGTGGGGTTACTGTTTTACATCTCACTGTTTCCTTGTTGGTGCAGGGCCACAGCCAGTGTTTGATTTAAATAATTGGCTGACTTTGTAAGACACAAACAGATTGATGCGGTACCCCTCACTTGTCCTACTAGTACTGTCAATCTCTCCTTCTAGTCTATGCATTCTGCAACTGGACTCAAAGGGGTGTGTGAAATTGAATTAATGAAAAGATTTCCATTATTAATTATGCCTCCCCCAAACTTCTTCTCTTACCTGTGCTTGATGTTTAACTTAGGCACAGCTATGGCTACATGGTGATGATGGTTTTCTTTCCCAACATGCCATGGTTGTGGTGGTAGTAGTAGTAGACACTGGCAGTAGCATTTGCAAAAAAAGAAAATGAGACAGTCAGTCACCTGAGACAGACTGTTGGAGGAGTAGTAGAACAAATTACAGTACAGAACTTACTGCCAAACAATAATATGCAAAAATATAATAAAACATAATGGTAGTGGGGATAGTTACAAGCTCTAGTTGTGTCGAGACACTTGACACAAGCGTAACCGTTAGTGCTGTGTAGGAGGATGACAACAAATCCAATTGATGCCGGCAATTAATGCTGATGTATTAGGTTCCTTTGGTAAAAAAATAACCTCGCAAATATACTGCTAATGGGTGGGCAAGCAGAAGAAGATCCTATCCCTGACTTGAAATTGAATTAGTGTTGCTTTTGCCATATCCGCCCCAGCACGCTTGTGATAAATTATTGGTGTCCATTTAATTTAGTCACACCTCAATAAGCCACACAGCCAGGGGAAAGAGTGTTAGAGTTTGATGAATGGATGGGAACGGGGTTTTGGAAAGGTTTGACAAAGAAAAATAGTATGCATTGACAAACAACAAAACACAATCTTGGCAGACAACCATATTCATAAATCTGTTAAAGGAGAATAAGGAAATGCATGCATGATGATGATAACTTGATGGTTAATGAGAAGTAGTACTTACTAACTACTAGACAATTAGACAGTACAGGGCAGCAGTATATTATGCAAATTGCCTTGCCTGTCTGCCCTTAGAGAGACCCGAATTACATACAGTTTCTGTTCTGTTGTACCAGGCTTACTTTTAAAGATAGCAAAGAAAATGCAAAAATAGCTGTAGGGATGAAATATTAAGCAGAGAGCAAACATAATAATAAAAACAACACACAGTAGTAATGATTGAAGACAAAAAATGAATCAAACTATTTAAAAGAAGATGAAAGTTGATACAGTTACTGTATGTTTTCCTAGTCAAAATGGGGAGTTGCATCTCGGCATTCCTCTTGGTCCTCCCTACCATGGACGCTCCGTCCATCAATCTTGGGTGAAGCCACTGCCTGCCTAGCAGATGTAGATTCATTGGTAAGGTAAGTGTGAGTTGTTTTTCCCAGTATAGCACAGGGTAAAGGCCGGCCTGTAATTGTAGATGGAAAAACAAAAGGGATATTGATAAACCAAGTAGAAAAGAAATGCATAAATTACGGTGGAGTGCAACAAAAACACTTTCAGAGGCTACATGGATACATCATATCTACTCTAGTCTGTTTCCAGCATTAACCTACAACAACAACAGGACAGAGCAGGCCCACGGCACTCTTGACCCATCCTCCATTTAGCGTACATTTTTTGACAGAGTCAGACAAAGTAAAGAACAACGAGAGAGCTAGGGAAAAGAGTGGTGCGTCCGTATCCCCTATAAATATGTCAGTTTTATCAATGGTGGACAAACCCAACTATGTGTGGTACGATCACTGTAAGATGGTATTTGGGAACCCACTAGGTAAGTTAAAAGACCACTCACACACCAACCTGGTTGGTGTCATGCTTCATCATCGGGGTCCCAACCGGGTGGCCGAATGCCCCCCGGTTGTGCTACAATGCCTGACTACAGCGGAGCTGGTGTGGTGCAAGAGTGTGATGACGTCAATGCTAAAAATATCTCTGAGAGTCCTTGCCGTGGGGAATTTATTGCTGGCGGATCAGGATATAAATAAAAACAGGATATGTGATGCAACTACGAAATAAATTATTATCTACTAGTTGTCGGTGTTGTAGGTCTACATGTTTCAGCTCTCATGGGGAATTATGGAGCTTTCGTCAGGACCAGTGAAGTAAGTGAGTGGCAAAGTGAATGGTGCCATGTGATAAGTGAAAAAAATAGTAAAAAGGTTCTTTACCTACACACTCGCTAAGGTGTGTGGACCCAGTGTCTGCGAAGTTGCGGACACTGCAGCGAAAAATACACTATGGCTGAGTGAATACGCTGCTCAGGAAACGGGAGGAGAGTGCTCCTCGCGCAAATTTTGGTCGAGGAGCTGTCACCGCCTGGCACCTAATGGGGTCTCCCGAAGTCCCGGATGGTAAGACAAAGCACATATACAGCAACATAGCATTTTACAAATTAAGTGACTAAATCAATGCACCGCTGTCAGTCATACCACCACTACACTTGACTCCACCACTACACAGACATGTAGGTCTGCTGTGGTTGTTGTTGACTTGTTTACCTTTTTTATGCCACTCATGAAACGCCTGGACTTATTCCATCAATCATCTCCGATCCTACTGGGTGACTGCAAAGATATTATCTCACAGTGGTCATCATCATGGTGTTGTCCAACTCAGTGTGTGCAGTGTAGAGATTGAGTCCCCCTTCCATATTCAAAATGTAATGGATTGACCTGCAGTACAAGTACACATTTGTTATTAAAAAACAAGAATGGAAACATTGCCTTGAGTTACTTTTAGTGTGTAGATTAAAATGAATTAACTTCATGCACAACAAACAACAACAACACAAATCACTTAGTTTGCGTCCAATGCATGGCATCATTCATTACCTGTTCCTTCTCAACCTCAGTTAATGGGCAGTCTCTCTCGGCTCGGAAAGGAGTATAGCTATAGTAGGCATCATCATGTTCCACTTCTTTTGGAGGGACTCAACGAGGCAAGATTTTCTTTTTACTTCTATTATGCTACATCCAATCATCATCTGGCTTGAGGGCAATGGATTTAGGGCGATTCAGGAGGATGGAGGAGCAGGTCTCAGAGGAGTGGACTGTGAAATGCAAAAAGCTGAAACTCATATATGGCAATAAAAATTAAAAAGTCTAGAAGACGGTGGTGATGGATTTGTTGTGATTTGAAGTTTCAAACTAGAAACACAGACACACAAACAAAAGTAAATAAGGGATGAAGACAGTAAGAAGTTCAAGCCTAATTGTCAGGGAAGTATAGCTCGTCCTCAAACTCTGGGACTTCAACCAGAAGTAGGTAATCATCTAACACACTACTTCCATCACCTGAGCCACTGTCCTCATCTTCCTCTGTTGATTCATGCATTGTGTAATTCGGTGGTATAAAGTGCTGATTCATTTTGATAATGGTTAACCTCTCCACGTTTTTGGGGGAGAGACTGGTCCTTCTCACTGTAGCAATGGAACCAGCAGCACTGAAAACACGTTCAGAAGAGACATTTGCGACAAGGCAAGCCAGATAGTTTATCGCCAGCCTGCTGAACAGTGGCCATTGGCCCCTTTTCCCATACCAATACCGCGATGGGGTTTGATCAATGTACACCTCTGTTGGGTCCTCCAGATAGGCCTGGACCATCCACTCAATGTTCAGGGGTGCTACACTTTGTTCGGCCTCTTTTGTCTTTGCATCAGCACTGGACCTAGCAAGTCCTTGCTGTAAATACCAATCCTTTAACGAGTTTACTGGGGCTAATGAGCCGGTTCTTGCTGTTGTCGATAGTGTTGGTGAGTGTTCTGAGACAAACGCACTGCCCTCAGGCTCCAAAGTTGAACTTGATGCCTGATGCCCTGCTGCAGTACTTGTTGTGGGTTTATGTAGCGGGCTTTTAATTACCAGCCGTTCATTTTCCAAATTACTGGCTGCCTCAGCTATCCAAGTTTTGTACCGGGAAACCTCCACTTCTGAAAAAAGAATTAATGTCTTACTTTTCAGTGCCGATTTGGACCGTGGATCCAGAATTGTGGCACAAATATAATGTTCTTGTGACAAAATCTTATTTTGCACCCTTGAATTGTCAGCTAAGTGACAGGATAAGCACTCCACCAACTCATATGCTTCTTTTTTTCCCCTACACCTTTGTACGCTTCAGAAACCTGCTTCAGCTGTTGCTCTAGCATGTACAACAATGGGATAGCTTGGCCCATAGTACAGTCCTCCTTGCTGACTTCACGTGTGAAGACCTCGAAAGGAAGAAGCATCGCATTGAGGCACCATTGGTCCATCTGAAGGGTCGTGCCTTTCACAGTAGCATCCCCTCTTCGCATGACATATTCATTGATTGGTCTGTACTGCTCAAACAGATGGTCAAGCATGTAATAAGTTGAGTTTCAACGTGTTGCCACCTCCTGGATGAGTGCTTTGACTGTCATTCTATAGTCATGTTGAATGATCCTCAGCTGCTTCCGAGCTTTAATAGAATGGCTGAAATTTGTGCATATTCTTCGGCAGATGGTCAATAAGTTGCTGACTATAGCTTCTTTTTCAGAAAGTCTTGAACTATAATGTCAATGCAGTGTGCCAAACACAGGACCCTGAAATAGGAACCAATCTCCATGGCCTTACATACATTACTGTTAGGTTAAAAAGAGTTTTCTCTTTGTACAGGCACAGAGATTTATGTTGCAACAAAAAACCTAATACCATTCACCCACTCACAAGCATTCAGACAAGGTAATACCATCTAATGTGTAGTGTTGGAAAAATATCAGTAGAGGAACTCAATAGTTCATAAAAAACATTGATTGAACTTTATTAATAAGGTAAAAAGCATATATCATGATCACAGTATATCACAAATTAAAGACGAATTAGACACATCTGCTAAAATTTGAACCTCAACCGTGACAATGAGGTGGAAAAATACTAATATAATTCATAAAACAAAACTTACAATATAAATAAACAATTAAAAGAAACCCCATAAAAAGACATACATATAGATGTATAATAGGAGGAACAATGACAAACATCCAGGTTATGTCTTGGATGTGTGGATTTGTTATACCAGTAAACAGACACATTAAAAGCATTATTTCATTGTACAAAAATGAAATAATGCTTTTAATGTGTAACTAGAATATATATATATATATGAATTTCACTGCTGTGGAGTATGATTTTCTTAATGGTGGTATTATGTTTTATGTTTAGGGACATTTGTTAAAGATATTCTGTGGAGGAATTTCAAACTGTCAGTCCTGAAGAAGGTGGTCTTTATCACAACTCACCACCGAAACGCGTCGACGCATAGATTATTTGGTGGAATTTGTCACAGAACAGAACTTCGAGTAACTAGGGTGCATTGTCACCAGACTGTGTCTGTTTACTGGTATAACAAATCCACACATCCAAGACATAACCTGGATGTTTGTCATTGTTCCTCCTATTATACATCTATATGTATGTCTTTTTATGGGGTTTCTTTTAATTGTTTATTTATATTGTAAGTTTTGTTTTATGAATTATATGTGTATTTTTCCACCTCATTGTCACGGTTGAGGTTCAAATTTTAGCAGATGTGTCTAATTCGTCTTTAATTTGTGATATACTGTGATCATGATATATGCTTTTTACCTTATTAATAAAGTTCAATCAATGTTTTTTATGAACTATTGAGTTCCTCTACTGATATTTTTCCAACACTACACATTAGATGGTATTACCTTGTCTGAATGCTTGTGAGTGGGTGAATGGTATTAGGTTTTTTGTTGCAACATAAATCTCTGTGCCTGTACAAAGAGAAAACTCTTTTTAACCTAACAGTTACTGGTGCTCTATCTCTTTGTACGTGATTGAGCCCCTCTCCTTGTTTTGCTTACATACATTACTGCCATTATCTGTGGAAACAAAACCAATCTTACGTGCTTTTGGGCACAGCCATTCAAAGACCTTGCTGGGAAACTCTTCCAAAATGTTTACAGCAGTATGAGATTTCTCCATGGCCAACATGGCTACAGTTGCATGTTTCTGAGTAGCATTAAGAATCTCAGCTGTGTCAGCAGCACCTACTTCAGATAGCTTATCGCTAACCCCCACAAAAGAGACCCAGTGTGCAGTGATGCACATGTAATCAGTGGGTTGGCAACTGGTCCACATGTCTGTTGTCAGGTGGATAATGTGAACAGCACTCTGCTGCAAAGCTTGTCCAACCAATTCCAGCACATCGTGATGTAGTGCTGGAACAGCAACTCTGGCGAAATAGGACCGGCTGGGAACCTACCATTTAGGACAGATGTCTGACACAAATTCAAGGAAACTCACCCTTACCACAAATGAAAAAGGGAGAAGGTCCAGCGCTAACATTTTAGCCAGCTTCGCATTGTACAACTGTGCCATTGGGTGGTTGCGTTGGTACTGCCCCTCCAACCTAAGCATGCTCTCAATGGTAGGCTGGATTATTTTCCTTTGTGGTGCAGCTGAATGGGTTCAGTTTTACTTTTTTGTAAGCGAAGTAGGTGAGCGTCCCACTGGATACTGTGGTGTATTTTGAGATGACTTGTTTGGTCTCCGGTACCATAGTTTGTACCAAACTTACCTCGCCTAACTGTCTGTCGACAAATTGAGCATATGGCAATGTTCTCCTCCTTACTGCTAACTGAAAAGAAGTCCCAAACTGGGGAGGAGAACTTTCTGGTGCTGCTGGATGTGCCACTTTCAATACCAGATGAACTGGAAGGTGGGCTTGGAATGTGACTCTGTGCAGCTACACTGCCACTACCTACTGAGGTGGTGGTTGAGCTGGATGTAGGTCCCTGCCAGGCCTTTGCAAATGCAAATATGGAAGCTGGAGGTCGTGGTGGTGTTACCTGTGTTGGTGGTATCCGTGCTACATCCCTCGCAGCCATTTTGGATAGGGTAATAATTTTGGTCTCCATCTCCTTTGGGCCGAGAGCGATGTTTGTGATGACTGGCTCGTCATCATCATCATACCCCTCTTGTACATCTACCTCCATAATTCTAAGGCTTTCTGGAACCTTCCTTTTCACTTTTCACTATCCTTGTCTTGTGGCGTGCATCACTCTCAGACTGAACTGATGGCTTCCAAGTGGCATCTCGATCATCAGAAGCGGGGCTTGAAGAAGAAGATGATGGACTAACCCTTCTTTTCCTTGCTGGGGGTCTGGAAGACAAGGGATCTTCTGAAACAGTGGCTTGCTTCACTTTGTCTGCAGGAAGCTCAATTTCCTGAAATGCCCCTCCTTCAGGAGGAACAACTACTATTGTGGGCTGTTGTTGTGGCTGTTCTTGCTGCTGTTCTTGCAGCTGCGGCTGTGTCTGCTGCTGTTCTTGCGGCTGCTGCTGTACTTGTGGCTGCTGCTATTCCTGCGGCTGCTGCTGTTCTTGCGGCTGCTGCTGCTGTGCCTGCTGCTGTGCCTGCTGCTGCCCACTTATCTGCTGAGCTTCCGCCTGCGTTGCTTGTGTACTACTTTGCGATAATGACATTTCAACATCGCTGCTCTTTTAGTAGACTGGCTACCTCTGCGACACTCACGGGCATGGGCCTGGGTTGGTGGGGCTGGCCCGCTGATGCGGAGGTGCTGTTCCCAGCTTGGTTCCCAGACAATACTGCTACAGGCATATTTTTTTTCCCCAAAAAACATCTGGGCCGGCACACCAGTCTTGGTAAGTGCCACTTCCTTTTTCTGTTCCTTCTTCTCACTGGTCATGGAGGACCTGTTACCTTTCTTTGGGCCCATCTTCTTCAGATGCCAGCAGGACGCAGGTCCACAATTTGCAGAGATGTCTGTGGTCACACGTGGACGTGACGTGGTGCACAGCAGGACTTCTGTCTGGCAGTACAACGGGTGATGATGATGACACCTCCTCCTCTGTCTTTTTGTGCACCTAAAAGCAAAGAAACCAGGAGAAGAACATCAGTGTAATGTTGCATTTGTTGTTGTGGTTCAATTACTACTAGTACAAACAAACAAATAAAAGATATAGTGTATCCATTTGTGAGACTTTGTCAACAAGAGCTTTCATGGTATACTGTGTACACTACACTCAGGAAGGATAGGAAAGAAGACGAACAACACAAATACAAATGTAATGGAAGTGGACCCTGTTTGGCATTACATTGTTTGCTCATCACATCATTCAGGGAGCTGCTGCTGGCAAAGGGGATGGATGGAAGCAGTAAGCCAAGAGGAGAACCATGCAGGCCTGTATGGCAAAAGCAGCACACTAATAACTCCCACCAGAAATGGCCACCAGCCAAAAGGACACTCACAAATCACATGCAACAAGCAGGAGGCCTGGAAAAAAGTGTACTGAGAAAAGGCCTATAATAGCCAGGCAAAGGATACATGCTAATCCACACTGCTTTGCCTTTAAGTGCAATAAAATGCAAAAACGAAAAGCTACAGGGCTAAACAAGGTCTGCAAGGTACACAACAACACACCACACACAACAAAGGCATTTATTTAACAAACACCCAATAACAGATATAACCCCACAAATACACATTTTGCAATTCAATCCAATGCCATCCAGGCCCTACATGATGTTTAAATTCAACACAACACACAGAAACAGTTGTTTCATGCACCTGTGTCTACCTCTGAGCCTACTGGGTGAAAGGCCTGTTGGCAGACTAGGCCACAAGCTTGCAGGCCTATGGCAAAAGCACACTACCTGGCTTCAAAATGGCCACCAGACACATGGCCAGGCCCACAACTAAAAGAACATGAAGACAGACAATGTAGGCCTATTGCAAAAAGCACACTGCATGTCTTCAAAATGGCCATCAGCCTCATGGCCAGGCCCACAGCAACAAGAAGCCTAGGCCACAAAGGAATAACATGCAGGCCTATATGGCAAAAGCAGCACACTAATAACTCCCACCAGAAATGGCCACCAGCCACATGGACACTCACAAATCACAAGCAACAAGCAGGAGGCCTGGAAAACAATGTACTGAGAAAAGGCCTATAATAGCCAGGCAAAGGATGCATGCATGCTAAACCACATTGATTTGCATTTTAATGCAATAAAATGCAAAAACAAAAAAACACAGGGATAAACAAGGTCTGCAAGGCACACAACAACACACCACACACAACAAAGGCATTTATTTAACACATACCCAAAAACAGAAATAACCCCAAAAATACACATTTTGCTATTCAATCCAATGCTATCCATTCCCTAAATGATGTTTGAAATAAATTCAACACACACCAAAGGAACAGTTGCTTCTTCATGCACCCACCCATGACTAGCTCTGGGCCTACTGGCTACCCACAACAATAAAAAAATAATAATAATGATAAGTACCAAAACTGTAGTTGCAGCAACTGCAATGCCCCAATCAAACAAACAACAACACCAACTTACTTGTAAAATATCAAATTCAAAAGTCCTCAAATCCAATGATAATGATGCAGCAGACACAAAGAGTGATCCTTCCAGCTCAAAATCCAAATGCAGAATGAACAGGAGAGGGATAAAGCACTGGGAGGAGCCTGCTGGACAGGAGCAGGAAGTTGGAGACTCCGTTAAAAAGGACTCCTTGCACGAAACAGGAAAGCCAAATGTCAATCTGAGGAGTTTTTGTCATCCATATCATCATTTACAGAAGGTTTTATGCTGCCGAGATATTATCCTTCTCCAGATTGAAAATGTTGTGTGTTCGGGATCGCGAGCTTCACCACACCTCCGCCAGATGTCGGATGGTGCGCCCAAATGACGTGTTCGCGATCGCACGCTATCTCTCGCAGTGGTGAATGACGTGTTCGTGATTGCAGACATCTCATGGTGTCCGATGGTGCGGCGAATGATGTGAGCGCGACCGGCTACCAATATCTCATGGCGCTCACGAACGGATCGGAAAACTCGTCGGCAAATGCAGGGATCCCGGTAAGTCGACAGCGTGCGCAAGAATGCATTTTTAAAGCACAAACATGAAAAAAATCTCTGTTGCGCCGCGGATCACAGAAATTTCTAGATCTCCGCAGAACGCGAACATGCCTAAATCTTGCAAATTCTGCAAGTGGAACGGAATTTGACGCCCACCCTTACTTAGAATATCATTGTTACTTATGTAAATGTAGCACCCTGCACTAAACCGGATGATTCTTATTGTGATTTTAGTGGTTTAGACAAGCTGTGGAGCAGCATTCAGGCTTAGTCTAAGAGGAGTGCAAAGCAGCTCGGTTCACAAGTATCCAATCTTTAGTACAGGCTAAGTAAAAAAGAACCAACCAGTGTACTTATAAAAATAGATATTTATTACAGTCACTCATTAGCACTATACAATATCTCCTCCCCAGAGAAATACTGACAATGCACAAAATACTTCAAAATAGAACAGTAAGAAGTACTAATACACAGCGGTCCCCAGGGGGAGACCAAACCATACGTAAAATAGTGAAAGGCGAACCACAACAGTAGATGAGACTGGATCCAGAAGGTGTGGAGAGTCTGGGACCCAAGATACCAACCCAGGTGAGAGTCTAGGTACCCCGCTATAGTTGTATGCCAAGAGGATACACAACTGCATACTCAGTCTTACTCAGTGTATATACGGTTGCAGTCTTGAAGATGAAAGACCCTTCCCAGTGGACCCTGAAGATACCCCATGGAAAACAGAAGGTTGAGGAGGCACCCCACCAGTGGATGCCCTCGGAATCAGGATACCTACAACCACTGTTGAGCACAATCGAGGACTTCAGGACAAGACCACTGCCGCAGAAGGATAAAAGAGTCTGCTGAAACCCGGGCGCAGGTACGTGTTGAGAAGTCCTTGAAAGCAGAGGGGACAGAGTCTATGCCACTCTGGGACATCCAGGAGGCACGGAAGATGAATGATGATGGCCACTAAAATTCAATGAAAACAGGTCAGTTGATGAAGAATCTTCAAGTATGGGTACACAAAATCGGTAGCTCTACTCGAGCCGCCATGATGCTGTGGACAACAGAACCCATCTGTCCAACCAACCACGTTGGCATGGGTCAGTTATGGCGGGATTAGACTCGTTGACCGAACCTTTCGATGAGTCTGACTCCGTTGACACCAGTCATTTGTGGTAACAGATTCAGTTACCGTGTGATGAAGAGATGAAGCGACATGGTGCACACGGGTTTGGTTGCAGTGCGTTCTACAAGGGATGCTGGCCTTAACTTGATGAGAGGACAACTCAGGCCTCGAGGGAATGCAGAACCACCACCTGTGTTGCTGAGCCTTTTAGAGTCCATTGGAACCCAGGTTCGACAGACCATTGATTGTGTTGCAGTGCCTGCGGATGCAGGGGAGTGACTCCTTCACTCCAAGGGAGATTCCTTTGGATGTCCACAGGCCCAGGAAGGAATCTGTATGGAGCACAGACACTGATGGTGCAGCAGGTTTGCAGGACGATGAGGTAAAATAATTTACCAAATATCAAACCATTTTTGGTCATCCGACAATGCAAAGTCTAAACATGAGACCCATGTAATGCAGAGAAAAGCTTTTTCAGGTTGTGTTGAATCCATTTTATTACTTGGTAAGGAGTCATATTGTTGATCTGCAAATGGCTCACAATGATGGAGTACCTCTGGCTCCAAGGGGATTTCCTGTGAAATGGTGTTATGTTACATCTTAAAACTTCAGCTCAAATTACCAAACAAATATTTTAGAATGTTTTTTGTTAGTGATAGTTAGAGATGTAGGTCTATACAAAGAGAACAGGTTTTCTTGTAGAATGTGTGTTTGCTTCCTGATGCCATCTGGGGTTTTAAGATCTATTGTGACATTGTTCACTGGATGACCCTTTTTAAGCAGGTATTACAGCCTGGGCCGTATTACACACGGTGCCCCAGGGCGGCAGCGGGTATGTGCACTCATTTTTGCGCCCATGGGTACACCTTAGTATTGCAGAAGAGGCAGCAGACGCTTCTGTGACCCCTTCTGTAATATTTATATCTTTGTGGCATGGCCCCATGCAACTGAGGGAATCACTTTGCCTCTGCACTTGCGCCGCATTAAGGACATTGGAACTTAGGCAAACATGCCATTAGGAGGTACACTGACAGTGCTTCACATAAAAGTAGTGCACTGTGAGTGAGCTCACTGAGGGCAGCCCTCTGGAAATGATAAAGGGTGCCATGGACCCCCAGGAATCCCCCTGCAGGCAGGCACAGTCACTCACTACACCTGCCAGCTGGGAATCTCCCTTCCTTCATTAAAATGCAGATATGACAGCTGGGCGTTGTATATTCCCTCTAGACAGCCACACACAAAGGGAGCTGAGGTGTGTCATGATGGGCCTTCCTGGGAAATGGGAGGGAGGAGCTGGGCACAGCCTCCCACTTGAAGCTGAATAAGCTATGCCCTGCCCACACACAATGGGCTGCATATCCTTCTAGCCAGGGCAGGAAGGGAGGACCACTGTGCACTTCAAAGCTTTCTTTGAAGTCTCCTCCACTTCAAAGGCACAGCTGGGTGAAAGTACTGGACATTCATTCATCACTTGAACCCAGATTGACACCAAGGGCTTGCTGGCCTGCTTACTGTTCTAAGTCTCAAGAATATCAAAGATTCAAAATACCTTCACCTGCATCTGGGTTCTACAAGCCTTGAATCTGCCCTGCCAAGGGGTGCCACCCCAGTCCTGAAACCTTGAAAGTGAGGCCCGACAGTTCAGGCTGGATTGTTCCCTTGAGGAGAAGGGTCAAGGCTGATTTGCATATGGCTGGGTCCAAACTGGGTGGTGTAGTGAGCAAAAGAACACAGGATTAAGCCAAGATCGCTTGACTTGGAGTTAGTGGTTAACAAGTTTCAGCTCTCTGTCCATCATCTTATTGGGTTTGCTATGTTCACCCTATGCCCACATGTGGGTTCCTTGTTCGGCATGCCAGTGGATTAAAGCTAGTTTGACTGATGAGGGGTAATATTACGAAACTGATCCCTGGATGTTTGTTTCTGGTCCAGGGAGTTCCTGGCCTGGCAGTTCGGGCTGAACTGTTTCCATGAGGAACAGGGTCAAGAGTAAGACTGATTTGCTTATGTCTGGGTCCAGAGTGGAGTGGCATAGTAAGCAAAAGAACAATGGATTAAACTCAGATCTCTTGATTGGGGTGAGTGGTTGAAAAGTGTCAGCACTTCATGCATCATCTTGTTGTGTTTGCTATGTTCGCACTAAGTGGCCAAGGTTTTCTCCATAGTTGGGTTCCTTGCTCGCTCTGCCACTGTTGGCCAGGCTGATGAGGGGTGATACCCCAAAATTGGTCCCAGAATGCATGTTTCCAGTCCATGGAGGACTGGGCCTTGAAGTTCGGTTTGGACTGTTCCCATAAGGAGCATAGTCAAGACTGATCTGCATATGACTGGGTCCAAACTGGGGTGTCATAGTGAGCAAAAGAACAATGGATTAAACCCAGATCTCTTGACTGGAGGTGAGTGGTTGACATGTTTCATCACTCTGTACATCATCTTGTTGTGTTTGCTTTGTTCACCCTAAGTGGCTGAGGGTATGCCCAGACGTGGGTTCCTTGCTCACTGTGCACTGGATTCAAGCTAGTCTAGTCTGGCTGATGAGGGCTGATATTCCAAACCTGGTCCTGGGATGCTTATTTCCTGTCCAGGGAGGATGTGGCCTGAACTTCGGGCTATATTTTCCCATGAGGAGCAGGGTCAAGAATAATTTGCATATGGTTGAGTCCCCAAACTGGTGTGGCATAATGAGCAAAATAACGATGGATTGAACCCGGAACTTTGTGCCTGGGGGTGAATTTTTACATTGTCCAGCGTTTCGTCCATCAATTGTTCCTTTTGTTTTTGTCACATAAAGTGGGATGGGTATGCCCAGACGTTGGTCCCGGGCTCATTGCGCCACTGGATTCACGCTATCCTGACTGATGAGGGTTGATACCCTGAAACCACTCCTAGGATGCTGTGTCCGGTCCTGGGAAGACCTGGCATGGCAGTTTAGGGTGGACTGGTCCCATAAGGATCAGGGTCAAGACTGATTTGCATATGGCTGGGTCCAAACTGGGGTGGCATGGTGAGAAAATGAACAATGGATTAAACCCAGATTCACATCTCTCTGATTGCAGGAACTCTTTCGTTCTTGCATTGCACCCAGCCTTCAGGAAGGGGGAGCAGGAAATAGACAGAGAAACTCTCCTTGGCACAGCAACCAGCTTACCTGCTGGAAACCTGGCAGATACGGATCTTTATCAGAGTTCCGCATTGTGAAATCCATGTTGCTTATAGCCCCCAGTACTTGGTCACATTCTCAACTTAGCACCTTTTCACTTATTCTGATGGAAACCAGCTATCCCTTACCTGGGGAGGGGTCCAGCATTCATGATTACCTTCTTTAAATGTTAATTTCCTCTCTAGTTTTCTTTTTCAGGGCAACAGATGCTTCTGGGATGGAACTATGGGATGGAAAGGGAGTTGGGATGTGGGCACTCAGTACAATGTTATTGTTACTTCAGTTGTTACTATTAATTTGTTTTACGGCCTGTCTTATGTTTTCAAATAAACACCGACACATGCCCATTATATGCTATGCGCGCCAAAGACCAGCTTCCACTCATACGCAGCGAGCTTGCACTTCTGTCCCCTTGTCAGAGGAGATGCCTCCCCTCATCTCCTTCTTGCTTCACAGTTCACTAATTGCCCTCATGATGGTGTCCATTCACACTTTGTCCTGAAACGTTAATAGACCCTTGGACAGGGTGAAACACACTGCGGCCATAACATTTGCCCACCATTATCTCTCCACGGTTCTCTTGCTCCAGGAGACTCACACTTGTGGATCCCGTTGGTAACCATTGTGCTGCGGTTTTCCTTTCCCCTCTCGGTATCTTGTAAACTTTAACATCTGCAGTGCTGCTTCCTCGCATTCACTGGAATACATGAGGTGGAGACAGTCAATCTGGTGAGTTTCTATGCCTCACCTGCTGCCCACATCACCTTTTCTTCACGATCTGTCTTAAGCTCTCCTAGATCTTCCGCAGGGGTTGACAGCAATAGGTGGGGACTTCAACTCCATCCCAGAGACTTATGGCACTGGACCCCCTTCAGTAACCCAGCTCTCCGGTGCCTGTTGCTTTTCTGACTGGGATACTGCCTTGGGACTCTGTGATGCTTGAAGGATTTGGTATCCGAGGCACTGCCAATACACACACATCGGCTGCACATCACTCCAACTAATGTATAGACCTAGTATTCAAGCCTGCCATTGATTGTCATGCAATTTTCCATGTCCAGATTCTAGCGTGTGGCACATCTGACCACGCTCCTATCCTTCTCCACCTCAGTTCCCTCAGGGAGGGTCCACGACCCATGTGGCGTTTTAATGCCTAGTATCAACAAGATAAAACCTACGCCGATGCCCTGAGTGAAGAACTGCAAACCTATTTCCAAAATAACGAGGACTTGATCACCACCATTGGTACTCTCTGGGCCACCAGTAAGGCCACTATGAATGGGTTTGCCAGTGGGCGAATCCGTGTACAGGAGCCCGCCCACTCTCTTCACATCACTCAGTTGGAGGTGAGCGCTCTCCGCTCAGAGAGAAATTTCGAGACGGTTCCCAGTGATGATACCGCCTGACAGGTAGCTCTTCTCTATGAAGAAATTTGCCTTTAACCCCTAGAAGCGGCCAAGCATCTTTGGAGCGCCACAATGGGCAGGATCTATGGGTGGGGGGACAACAATGGGATGCTGTTGTATGGCTTGCATCCTACCAACAAGTGAATAGGATTGTGCTGAAGATCATCGATGAACATGGTGCTTCTTTCCAATCCCTCTCTGAGATCTCCCAGGCATTTGCTACCATCATTTATACCCATCTGGGAGAGACATAACCTTCTCTGCTCAATTCCTCACAGACATTCCCCTCCCTCGCCTCTCTCTGACCGAAGCTTGGATTCTGGGCGAGCCCTTCTCAGTTGAAGGGGTGGAGGCAGCTTTATCAGCAGTGGCACCTGGGAAAACTCCCGGTCCTGACATGTTCCCCACTGAATATTATATGGCATTTGGAGATATCCTGACCCCACAACTCCTAGCTCTTTATGAGGAGGTAGGTGAATTGGATGCTTTTCCCATGGAAGTAGATACTGTCACCATCGTGGTGATACCACAAACAATACATTGTGCACTGACTATTATCCAATATCTCTAATCAATGGGAAAGTTAATAGTTGAGGCAGGTGGCGTTCTTACAGGGATTTGGATGCTGGGACCTTATTGGGATTTCACAAGTCGTGAATGTAGGATGGGAACACATAGGTGTTCTTATCAGGAACGTAAAACCACACATGCACTGACCCATAAGCAGTTTTATAAATACCCTCAACTAATATACGCTCTTCAATAACATCTCTCACAGACTGCCTCACTCCCCTGAGTTCAGTCTAATAGAGCTTAAGCTTTTGATGGGAGATCTGGGCAAGCGTGAAGTCTCCAAAATTGATCTTTCCTTGATTATTAATACCCCGGTCACCCTGGTCAATCTCAGAGCCTGATGGGAAAATTGGTGGGACCCCGTAAGGATGACGATTGGCGTGATGCGCAAACAGCACCAGGTGTGACCACAACCTGCACTGACCCATAAGCAGTTTTATAAATACCCTCAACTAATATACGCTCTTCAATAACATCTCTCACAGACTGCCTCACTCCCCTGAGTTCAGTCTAATAGAGCTTAAGCTTTTGATGGGAGATCTGGGCAAGCGTGAAGTCTCCAAAATTGATCTTTCCTTGATTATTAATACCCCGGTCACCCTGGTCAATCTCAGAGCCTGATGGGAAAATTGGTGGGACCCCGTAAGGATGACGATTGGCGTGATGCGCAAACAGCACCAGGTGTGACCACAACGTCTTACAGATTATGGCTGATCCAAACATTTTACTTGTATAGTGCCTAACCCTCCCCAGGTAGGCTCCACCAAGCAAGACTGCATCCCGAGCCTACATGCCCTAGGTGTGGCCACTCTCCTGCAAATTTGTATCCTGTGTTTTGGCTGTGTCCCATAAATCAAACATTCAGGACTGCGGCGGTGGGAGAGCTGACAGAGGTGCTTGAATGGGATGTCCCCCTTTATCCTTTAATGATTTGGCTGGGTCTCCTTGAGGGCTCTGGGGGTGTGAGGGCCACCGGGTCATTCTTAGGGGTGGCCTTTATGGTCGTCAAATGAGACATTGCTGCCTGATGGATGTCCCCTTCTTCTCCCACTCTTTCCCAAAGGAACTGGGGGGTGGATTAGTGCGCAGAGCAGGAAAAGCCGATCCACAAAACCAGGGCCTGCTCCCTTAAGCATGGCTGAGTATGGGAGAAATGGTTGCGCCAGTAAACCCATGGTACCGACTGAAGACAGGTGTGCTGCTAGTGTTGCTGGTTTGTAATAATGCCTTGTATCAACCAAATGCCAATGCCGTGAGAGAGTGCTATGTACTTTTCTCTGACAAGCTAAGTATGTCGTAATGTTCTTAATTTTCCCTGTACAAAAATCAATAAAATATGTTTCTCAAAAAAAAAAATGACATGTATTTTTAAGAATGACGGGGCATATTATCAACGGCCAGCGATAATTATCTGGTTGCTCTTAGCGTTAAAATGTTTAACGCTGGCTATCGCAGATAATTATCGCCATGCTAGCGCTGTATTACCAACGCTCAGCGCAATGGCGATAATTATCCTAGCAATAGTGATGTTTTCCATGGAACATCGCTGGTTTTCGAGCGATGTTCCATGGACAAACGGAGATACCCTTGATGATAGGGCCTGTGGTCTTAGCCACACAATCCACCCCCCATGTTAAGTATGCCTAAGTCAGGAATTTAACAGACGTTAAATTCCTGCGTTAAGGCATACTTAACGCAATTTTAAAAATCGCTACCATTCCTTGATGATATCGCAAAGCTGCCTTCGCCATATTTTCCCTGGTTGGTTTCACAGACACGCCTACTTTGCATCTCATTAGGGATGCAAAGTTAGGCGTGCTGGAAACAGGGGCTAAGTCAGCAAAACACGCGCTAGCGTGTCCTTGCTGATTAGGTGATAAAGTTATCACCGCTTTATGCCCGAAAACTACGCTAAAGCGGTGATAAGTTTATCGCCTGGCCTTGATAATATGCCCCTACATTTTTATTAAGTTAGTTGGTCAGTTACGAATACGCCAATATGCTACGCCTTCCCGGGTGAGGAATAATGAGGAGAAATATGTTTATTTCTGTTTGTTTGTTCCTCTTCCTACGTACAAGTAGAAATAGGAAAAGGATTGTGTTTGTGTGGGGAGATGCCCCTTACTACAGAACAACAATCCTGCCTGTAAACATCAGGCACCCTTGCACAATGGCGCAAGGGTGCCTGCGTTGGTGCTAGGCTGAGGTCAGTGCACTAGCCCAGGAAGAGAACAGGAATGTGCAATATCTTAGGAAATATGGTGAATTCCTGCTCGCTCCCTGTCACTCAGCGCAGCAAGTTGTTTCTGAGTTGCTTCGCGTGGTTGTACAGTGAATCTGCCCACGGGTATTTAAACCAGAATTGCCTTTGCATGCTAACGTGATGACGAAGGATCATGGGGGCAGATTTACAAGCCCCTTGCTCCTCTTTTACGCTGCCGTTGCGTCACTTTTGTGACGCAGCTGCGGCGCATAACCAGCGCCATGCTGCGGGGTATTTACAACGTGACGCATCTGGGAGATGCGTCACGTTGTAAAGCCCTGCGCCAGAAGAAGGCGTTCCTGCACAGGGGGGGGGCGTTCCGTCACAGGAACGCCTCTTAAAAGTGGCTGAGTGAAATCTACAAGATTTCACTCAGTCACTTTTGAGACCATGCTGCGTCAAAACCCTGTGCCTGCTTGAAGCAGGCGTAAGGATTCACGCAGCATTGTGGAGATAGGGCACCCCAGTGCCTTGCTGGAGCTGCGTCACGCTTGCGACGCAACTCCAGCACTGCGCTGCCTTTACGGCACAGATGCGTCACGCATCTGTCCGTTTTCTGCCCCATGGTGCGCTGCATTCAGTGACGGCCCATGTATGGCGTTTTACCGGAGCGGTGACGTGGCACAGAGGAGGGGCAGGGTGGGGGGTTGCAAAAAGCAGCAAACGGCAGAGTTCAGGTAAGTTACGAAAAAAATTAATAAAACGAATTTCGTTGCGCACGCTGCATCGCCAAATGCGATGCAGCACGCGCAACGAAATTCGTTTTATTAATTTTTTTCGGAACTTACCTGAAATCGGCCGTTTGCCGCATTTTGCAACCCCCCACCCTGCCCCTCCTCTGTGCCACGTCACCGGGCCGTCACTGACCGCATTGTAAATGCGGCGCATCCATGGTGGCGGAGCCGTGACACACAATAACTGTCGCATCCCTGCTCATATGCAGGGATGCGGCAGTTACTGTAAATCTGCCCCTAGAGGTCCGTCACTCAGGCGTTTTGGTGCCTGCTTTCTTCAGTATATCAATATTATTGCAGGAGAACTGATATGCTGCCTCCTTATCAGCGTTATCTGCTCACAGCTACAACACAGAAGCGAAGCGTGCATGTTTTTCAAACTCCATTTTCAAATTCGATTGAACATATTGATATTCCAATGCTGTCTCCTTAGTGCCTAAAATGTTCCCACAAAGATACGGGGGTTTTGTAAGGCGACAAACAAGCTTCTGTTAGCGCTGGTGTGGACATCTGCAAGGCAGACGATTATAGTTGACAGCTTCTTTGATGCCAAAAATGATATCCGAACATGAGTCCTCAGACTCATTCTGGTGATCAGCAGAAACTACGGGCTGAAATGGATCCCCGATTTCAATTCAGGGTGTGCGCCAAAGTATATGCTTTCTTTCTTCAGCCTGATCTTTTTTGCAGAGCTTGGCTGTTTCATTTCTGTTTTGAAAAGCATTCGGTACTCTAGAGGGCAGCAGAGCTCTGCCAAAAACTCGACATTCCAGGCAAAATGTATTGTCAGGGAGGCAAAAATGATGGTTGTGTGTAATCTTCTAGTCTTACTCTTAACCCACTTAGTGTTAAATGTATTGCATATTCCAAGAACAATGAAAGCACGAAGGCTTTTTTTAGACTTAACAAATTGCGTACTTGCGTTTTAGGGCAGTAATCATCAGCTGTTCGCATCAGCCTTCAGATACTCCGGAAAAGATTGCTTCTAGGTAAACTTCCCTTTGAGTGTGTGGGGATTGGTGACATCAGGAGAGGATTTATCCAGATGCTTCACGTTGGCTGAATAAAATATATGGTGCATAACAATCAGAGAGGAAGAGTTCTAGTCTGCATAGCATGTTCTTTGAGAAACTTGGTAGTTTCTCGAACATGTGCGGAATGCATATCACAGCTTCAAGATGGGAATTAAAATTACTTTTGCGGTTGACAAACTTTAGTTCTGAGATAAATATATATATATACATATATATATATATATATATATATATATATATATATATATATATATATATATATATATATATATATATGGAGAGAGAGCGAGCGTGATAGTGGGAGGGATAGATGCACATGTATAAGCATATAAGCACATATGTATCTACACATATATGTGTGGTTTCTTTCTATATCCATAAATACACACACACACACACACACATATATATATATATATATCGTTTCCAAAAGGTCGTTGCGATATCCCCGCTCTCCTTCCTATCGACGCCGGTGCCAGCCGCAGTCGCAACTCCGCTTATTACGTCTTTACAAGGATGAAATCTGAGAGTTCCCAGAAAATAATCCAGCGGCACACCCAGGACAAAACAATACATTTTTTTATTGCTTTAAACGAACAGAACTACGCGTTTCGGCGAAGCCTTTGTCAAGTTAGTGACCTGTGCCCCAATTCCCTTAGAAATACAGGTCATGGTTGATAGACAGTGAAGAAATATTATCGCCGCCACAATTTCATTTGTACAAATTTCGTAACATCATTCATATTGCTCGTAGACCAAATAATAATGTTGATAATCACAAAATACGATTATTTGCACGGCCCAATAAAAAATCAAAGGAAAAGAAATGAAAATCACATTTCCGCCTATGAATGCCAATGTGCAATATCTCATGGATACAACGACAATTCATATTCCGTATCCTTGTTAATTAACAATAGGGGTACTAAGAGTGCAGGGGTAATGTACCCATATTGCGACATGTGAATGCTCCACTCTATTCATATTCCAATTATGAAAGTGCCATTTGTTCGTATTCAGTCACATCATTAATATTGCTTGTAGGCCAGTTAATAATGTTAATAATCACATAAATATACGATTATTTACATACCCCAATGGAAAGCAAAAATGAAAATATATAAGAGTCACGTTTCCATCTATCAATGCCAAAGTGCAATATCTCCTGGATACAACGACAATTCATATTCCGTATCCTTGTTGAATAACAAAAGGGTACTAGGAGTGCTGGGGTAATGTACCCACATTGCGACATGTAAATGTTCCACTCAACAGAGATTTATCGCTGATACAAACTGTTGAAATGTTTATTTAAATTGCAACCATAACATATTTTATCATGAAATAATGACCAGATGATGTTTAGGCAATGGCCTGTTATGAGATGTTTGAAATGAATGCTTTATGTTGCTACATGAATAGAGTTTGGGTACATTACCCGGTGACGATTTGAATTATTATAATTGTACTATGAATTGAGTGGAACATTTACATGTCGCAATGTGGGTACATTACCCCTGCACTCTTAGTACCCCTATTGTTAATTAACAAGGATACGGAATATGAATTGTCGTTGTATCCATGAGATATTGCACATTGGCATTCATAGGCGGAAATGTGATTTTCATTTCTTTTCCTTTGATTTTTCATTGGGCCGTGCAAATAATCGTATTTTGTGATTATCAACATTATTATTTGGTCTACGAGCAATATGAATGATGTTACGAAATTTGTACAAATGAAATTGTGGCGGCGATAATATTTCTTCACTGTCTATCAACCATGACCTGTATTTCTAAGGGAATTGGGCACAGGTCACTAACTTGACAAAGGCTTCGCCGAAACGCGTAGTTCTGTTCGTTTAAAGCAATACATTTTTTTATTGTTTTGTCCTGGGTGTGCCGCTGGATTATTTTCTGGGAACTCTCAGATTTCATCCTTGTAAAGACAGAAGTCGCGGTGAGCACTCAGGAACGGGTGACGGTCATTTTGCGTGGCGGTGGTACCACGGAATATAAAGGCTCAAAACCCCACTCGTTGACCAAGTGAAGAGACCACACTCTATTAAGGGTGAAAAAGTCCGGTACTTTATTTACCGAACCAAAACAACCAGGACGCATTTCGGCTTTGCGCCTTTTTCCAACTGAATACATCGATGGATATTCCGCCATACTTTTATATTGTGCTACACAAATGCTTCCGGTTCGGCATTTACAATAGAAAACAAAATACGGACTGTAATCACAGTTTTTGGCCGCCATCTTTGAATGGTGAAAAACCCACTTTACATCCATTGCTATCACATTAATTCATGTCGAGAACAACATCAATGAAATCTTGTGAGATATCAATTTCATTTCATTTGTTTATGAATTACAAACTTATCACGCTCTGAATGAGCAATGAGTCACAATCTTGAATCAGTTTGAGCCTCCTATGTATAGGAAAAAAATTAACATGATTTCGACTTATTCTGTGTCTGATGTTATAAAAATTAATTAACAAATCATTAATGGCATTGTCCTTTATCATGCCCTGAATGGGCTGGCGCTCACTGAATTTATATAAAAATCTAACTGATTCAAAATCCATTATACACAGTAACTAACTCAAAATAAGGCATAGTTTGTGGGATGTTACAGTACAAACTTGATTAACCATGACATTTCATCACATATGAATGTAGTTTTTTCAAAGAATGATAATTAATTATCTGGTTTGACACATCCAAACAGTCCATAACAGTAAAATTAAAGGTAATAATGAAATACATTCATGATGGATTTACAAGGACACTCTACAGTAAATAGATTATAATCAGTTGCAACAGCAGTGCATCATAGTGCCCCCTCAACTTTAGCTTAAATGTATGGCTAACTCCTCTTCAGTGTTTAGGCCCAAGGGAGCCTTAGTCTCTAAATCCACTATAAACCTGGATTTCAGCCAGCGGAGTTTAAGTTCCCTATTTCCTCCTCGTTCATGTATAGGAACATAATCCAAACAGTAGAATTTCGATAGGTTTCTATCACTGTGGTGAAATTGAGCAAAGTGCCAGGCTACAGGCTATGTAATGTCCTTCTTCTCAATGACCCTTGCATGTTCCAATATTCTACATTTGGTGGGATGGATGGTGCTTCCTATATACTGCAAATTGCAATATAAGGAAATACACGTATTCTGGTGTGTTGCATGTCAGGAACTTGTTAATAGCTCTAGGGCATGATAATCCTGGAATCTTATATGTCAGGGTTTTTTCACTGCTTCTGCAGGTCTTGCATTTGGAACATGGAAAAAATCCAGTCGGATTGCTTATTCTTGGAATGAAGGGAATGGTTTCTTCATGACTCTGTACTAACGTGTCTTTCAGAGAGCGACACCGTCTGTATGTTATTTTGGGATGATCTGGCACACTATTCCCAATCACCGAGTCTGATTTAAGAATGTGCCAATTATGTTTCAGAACCTGTTGCAGTTTATTTGAATCTTTGGAGAAAGTGGTGATGAATCTAAATGTATTTATTTGTTCATCATTTGGAGATCGCTTCTCTGTGAGCAAACAACGTCTGGAAATTTTATTAACTCTCTCAAACGTTTTGTTAGCAATTGCGTGGAATAACTATGAACTTTAAATCTTTCAATTGCATTGTTTGCTGCTGCTATGAAGTCACTTTCTCTAGAACAGTTCATTTTTAATCATAATAGTTCCCCATAGGGGATGCTGTTTTTTAAACATTTTGGATGACTGCTGTTTGCCTCAAGGATCGAGTTCCCTGCTGTGTCCTTTCTGAATAGGGAAGCACACATTTGTCCCTCATTATTGAAAACCTTCAAATCCAGAAAAGCAACCTCTGTAGAACTGATATGTCCACTAAAATGTAGATTTACTGTGTTGTCATTTAGGGCTTGTACATATATTTCTGCCTCATCTAGTGAACCCTTCCAGAGAATAAAAAAGGTCATCGATATATCTATACCAACCAATAATGGATGTCATCCATTGATTTTTGTCTTCGGCCCAGGCCACCTACTTCTCCCACCAGCCTACGAACAAGTTTGCATAGCTGAGGGCGAAGCAGGTGCCTATCGCCACTCCTTTGACCTGTCTGTAGTGCTGCTTTTCATATAAAAATATATTATTGGTCAGACAGAACCTGAGGAATTCAATCAACATAACATTTTGCTCTGTGAACTTTAAGGATCTTCCTTTTAAGAAATATTCTGCCGCATGAATTCCATTATTTTGACTGATACACTTGTGGAGGCTAGTTACATCCAATACTATCAATCACATATCAGATTCACATGTTATATTTGAAATTGTCCTGATAAAGTCCTTTGTGTCACGTATATATGATGGTAATGTTTTTATACAAAATTAGCAAGAAAGGGATCAATATAATGGGACATGGATTCAATCAAACTGCCTTTAGATGAAATGATTAGCCGACCAGGTGGCGCAGATGAGTTCTTATGCATTTTGGGAATGTGATAGAATGTTGGTGTCACTGGATGTTGGAAATTACATTTTTTTCATTCATTTGCATCCATCATTCCCTTGTTGAACCATTTCTCAATCCTTTCATGATATATCATGATGCTAAGATTATAATCTTTTTTTGTGATTTTTGTGTAACATGTGGAGTCTGAAAGTTGTCATAATGCCTCCCTGCAGTAAAAGATATGTGTCATGAGCACAATGTTACCCCCTTTATCTGAAGGTTTACAGATTATATTTCGATCTTTTTGTATACTTTCCAAGGCTATTTCCTGTTCAATTGTCAAATGTGCATGAGTTCCTCCTGATTTTCAGATTTGTTTTGTCTCATTTTTACTAGATCCTTCTTAGCTTCTTCAAAAACATAAATTGTATCAAATGATGTATTGGGTATGAAAACCGATTTTATTTTAAAATAGTTTTTTTCCGTCTTCTGAGTTATCCCAAAGCTTTCAATGTTCAATGTTTCACTGCCCTCTGTGCTTATATCTCCAATAAAGATTGACTTGCCAATAGTTGCAGTGTAACTAAGTCATCACCTGTTAGTACATCTGTTGATACTGAGGGCACTGTATCAGTTGGTCTACTAGCATCTTGATTCTGAACACCTTTGATTTTGAAAATGTGTTTAATTTCAATTTGCGGGTAAAGAAGTATAGATCTATTTGCGTTTGCGTGAATTCAAAATTTGGAGTTGGGCAAAAAGTTAATCCTTTCTTCAATGTTGTTTCCTCTATTTTATTCAATTTTCATGGTGTTAGGTTATTGATTGTTAAATCTTCTACTTGGTCTACTTTCTTGTCCCCCTCTTGCTGCATGTTTGTGAGGCCACACCTATATTTGTATTTTGCAGAAGCCCCCTCGTCGCGTTTTTCTTGTCTCCTTTCTGGAGGTTTGCCTCTGCCCCCTATCTGCCATGTTTGCCTCATAAGCTGGATTTCTTCGTGACAATGGGATTGGGTGGTAGTCGCACTTGAGGGGCAGTGTCATCTTCCCCAGATTGCTCGTTGTCACTCGTCACATCTGACTCTGAGGTCTCTCTATGTTCAACAATTCTTCTGTTGGCGCTAGTTCTGAGCGATCTATGTATGGGGAAATTGACTATTATTAATCATTAATTTTTATTAACGATTTATGTCACCCCTATGTAGAATTTAATCTGATAATTGCCTCCATAATGTCCGTTTTATTCACCTCACTTATAATTTGTGTGTAATTTTATTAGCACATGTTTATGTCTTAAACACGTTACAAGATGGCCAATACAATTCTGGTAACCAACTGTGCTCTGCAGACTGTCTTTTCTTTTTATGATTTACACGTGATGCACTGTTTTTCCATTAAAATGACTCCGTGGGAAAATGGAAACTGACATTGGTAAAGGCGTAGTGCCGAAACATGTCTGCCAGTGCAGGAGGCTTGCACATTAAACGCACTTTGCTTATAACTTCGGTGAGTGCTCTCATTTTAGGCTGACCTGGATTGTGTGGCCAATGTGGATCTTTGTGTAGCGACTTACCACCGCTGGAGTCTAGCACCCGGGACGTGTGGTGCAGCGGCGGTGACTCTTTGGTTTGGAAATGCTGGTGGTCCCCTGCCCCAATGATGTAACAGATGTGTTTGCCTGAGGATCATTGGCGTTCCAATATCGCATAAGCGACGCACATGGAGGGGATCTTGCCACTGACTGGAACGGATGAAGTATTCTGAGTCAGAGGACGCATGACTTTGGCGGCAGACCACCGGTGAGTGAGTTTCCCTTATTGCTTTTGATCATATATATATAAACAAGTCCAATACCGGATTTTAACAAATGTGCAAGCCTCTTTTAAGCCCGTGTTTTAGTAAACATGTCTACTGTCACGGAGCGTGAGGAAGCGGCTGCCGATATTTTTAGGTAGGAGCCAGTTGAGGGAGGAGCAACCCGAAAGAAACCAGCATTGCAACTAATCCTCCAAGCAACCTTAAAATCTTATATCAGACTCTTGAGAAAACCTACAAAAATGAGATAAGAAAATGGTGGGAGGCTACCTCGCTACAAAATTATGTGGATTGTGAACGGATACCAAGAGGTCTCCGTATCTTTACAGTTCTTTCATACGAAAATCCAGATCCACAATTACTAAAGGACTTGTTAGAACATACCACAGAGTCAGCTAAGGGGATGATAAGGATTCTAATTAAATATGCCTGGAGCGATACACAGAGACAAACTATTAGAGGAGATAAAAAATGTTGAGGAGATGATCAACAAAGACACAAATCAAAACAAAGAACTTAAAAACATCATGATGAATCGATTAAGGGAATATGATAATGTCACCCGACGACGCAAGCAAAACAAATTTCAAAGGGACGAGCAAGACTATACAACAGGCCCTATCCTAACTTTTACCCGGAATTATGATGCCCTCAGGAAAAAACTGAGCCAACAAGGTGGTGCTAAGTCCTCCAACAGGGAGACATCAGAATCAGAGGTGGAAATGTCAGAAGGAGAACAGACAACGACCACCACTGAGGAAAGAGGAGGCACCAGTTTGCCAGCTTATTTTCGGTAATACAAGCTAATCAGAGAATCCTGACAAAGACCAGCGCAAAGGAAACACCCACTAGAACAGCCAAACAAACGAAAAACAAGGAGGGGTAAGAAAAGAAGGAGGAGAAGTCCCTACCCCTAGAGTTACCCACAGCAGGGGGAAGAGAGGCAAATGGTAGGAACCACAGAAGAAATGACTGTAGTTAACCTTTTCGATAGAATTCTCAATCAGAATGAAATACCAGTCTTATAGTTGGGCCTGACCTTCTGTCCGACATCAGAATTTAATTATGCGCAGACTCGCATTGATCTCTTTAAATCTATAAGGAAATTGAAATTACGGAAGACTTACTCGCTACATCCAAAGAAAATACAGGATGGGAGAATAAATATCACGAATGACATGGACCTTCTTAGTGGACACGATCTGGAAACATTGATGACATTACAATCCTTGGATTCCACAGAGGATACCAGTTGGCCAGAAGGCATGGCTAACGTGGACACATGCTTAGCAGAAGCTGGAATTACACAATACGGTGGGAAAAGCGATTTAAAATGGAAATCAAAAATGATCCCTCATGATGCTATTGATGTCTTTAACAAAGCCATCATTGCGGATTTGAAAGGTCTGGCAAAGAGAGACAATAACAGTAAATGCCAGTACAACATCACTATCAAGCAATGGCAATCAATAAAAGCACTTTAAAAAGATGATTCGATAGTAATTAAACCCTTGGACAAGGAGGGAAATATAGTGGTATTCAATAAAGAACAAATTATAAGGAGGCAAAAAGACAAATTGGTGATGAACAATGTTATTTGGCCATCAAAAGAGTGGAATATACCAATTGTATTTAAACATTCTACCACTGCCTGCAGAAATGGAGACACAATGGCATGTTGGCCCAGGATGAATATGTGTTTCTGTCTTGTGAACATCCTGTTCTTCCAACCTTTTTTCATCTCCTGAAAGTCCAGAAGGACAAGCAAAATCCTCCGGGTAGAACCATTGTGGCCTCCATCTACAGTCTTTTGGAAAACACCTCTATATACATAGATTCCTTCTTATCACCTTTGGTCAAGGACTTAGCCTCGTATGTACGAGACACCCAGGACTTTCTGAGACTAATTGAGGGTATAACATGGAGAAGGATATGTTGATAACTCTTAATATTATAAGTTTATATACTTGCATTAACCATGAGCAAGGTATCACTGCAGTAGAATGGTCTCTTAACAAAAGAATGCATGAGTATCAGAAACATCATCTAATGGTTTTGGACATGGTCAGATTTTGCTTAGAGAACAATATCTTTACGTTCTAAGGACAACTATACAAATAGCAGCACAGAGCTGTGATGGGCACGTGCTTTGCCCCCAAATAAGCAAACTTGTTCGTGGGCTGGTGGGCTCAACTGATTCCTCCCCCTCCCCAAGAACCCAGAAATCAACAGACTCAGCTTCCAGGAAGGAATGAGAAATGTAGCAGCCTGGATGAAGGACAGCTGCCTAAAACTCAACTCTGAGAAGATTGAGGTCCTCATCCTCGTGCCCTGCACCTCCGCCTGGGACAACAACTGGTGGCCCGCCGCCCTCGGGAGCCCACCCTCCCCCACTAACCATGTTCATAACCTCGACATAATCCTCGGCTCCTCCCTCTCCATGAACCGCCAGATCAACGCCGTCGCCTCCACCAGTTTCAACTGCCTCCGCTTCCTCCGGAAGACCTTCAAATGGATCACCCTGACTGTAGAAAGACCGTCACCCACGCACTCATTACCAGCAGACTGGACTACGGCAACGCCCTCTATGCCGGAATCAACAAAACTCTTCTACGCAAGCTCCAAACTTTCCAGAATGCTGCATAAAGGCTGTTCCTAGGGACACCGCATCACAAACATATGACCCAACACCTACGAAGCCTCCACTGGCTCCCCTTTGAGAAGAGAGTCACCTTCAAAGTCCTCACCCACGTCTAAAAATCCCTCAACAACATCGGACCAATTACCTCAACGACCGAGTATGTTTCCACGTACCCAAGAGAGACCACCGCTCCGCTGACCTCGGAATGGCAGAGGTCCCCAGCATCCGCAGAAGCAGAGCCGGCAGGAGAGCTTTCTCCTATATCGCAGCCAAAACCTGGAACGAGCTCCCAGTCAACATCAGACGCTCCCCAACCCTCCACACGTTCAGGAAGGACCTCAAGACCTGGCTCTTCGACTGACCCGGAGCTGGCATCCCCCCCCGCGCTTTGAGATCCTCACAGGTGAGTAGCGCACTCTGCAAGCCACTGATTGATTGATTGATTGATTGATTGGGAAAAGCACGTGGCATGGGGTGAGAGGCATGAGAATTGGAGTGATAAGATGGCCTATGGGCCAGATATATAGACAAACTTTTTATTGTGTGGCGAGGCAGTACTAAACACCAATGACTTAAATCTGACATTTCCTGAACATATTAGTGATACAAAGGTATGCTATTTAGATCTTAAATGTGTACATAGAGGATGACAAACTGCTGACGAGATTATATAGGAAAACCACAGCAGGGAATTCTGTCCTTCATGTATGAAGTTACCATCCCAAAAGTATGGTCAAAAACATCTCTTATGGGGAACTGTTACGCAAAAAACATAATTGCACAACTCAGCCTGATTATCAGAAAGCAAAGAATGGGGCCCTTAAATGGTTCAAAGGCAGGGGCTATGCTAATAATAGCTCACATGAAGCTGAAGTGAGGGCAGAAAAAGTGACCAGGTCTGAACTGTTAATAGCAAAAGCTGCTAGTACTCCCGTTAGACAAAACCAAGGGGAACAGTGAGGATGATAACTCATTACAATGAGAAATCATCACAAATAGTCCAGATCTTTAAAAGAAACTGGAATATCCTACAAACTGATAACATCTTAAGGAAAACTATCTCCACATAACTACAATAACATGCAAATCTTTTACTGATCATGTGGTGCACAGCTACTTTCGTTCCACTCCACCGAAAACACTGACAGTGCCACAGGTTAGTATCCATGCATAAAGTGCAAGGCCTGCAAATATAGCTGCAAAGTTACCCACTACAGCGCTATAGAACAGGACCCCAGAACAATTCAGAGTATTAATCTATTACTAAATTGTAACTCCAAATTCACAGTTTACTGCTTAGAATGTCCTTGCCATCAGCACTATATAGGAAGGACTATCCAGCCCACAAAAAACATATTCTGGAACATATCCGAGCAATCACTAAGAAGGGTGGTAATTTTCCGGTGGCCCGCCACGTTGAAACTACACATCAATGCAACCGAGACCTTCTAAGATTCTTCTGCATACATCAGGTCCCCAAGAAGGGGAGATAGAGTTAGGAAATTGCGCATACTAGAGTCGAGGTATATCATAGACCTTCAAACCAAAGCTCCTTTAGGTCTTAATAATGACAAGGCACTGTGGGTTCACCTAGATTAATAAATAATGATCATTCATTTGAAATGGTGACATACCCAGGGTTCTGGCCTGTAACTAATCTGTCTTACACCACTACAATGATCATATGTGAAACTCTGGAGTCTGCTATTTTGTCTATAATGAAATTATGTGTAAAGGTGACACAATGATGTAAGGGTGTAGCTCTTCCAATGAATTAATTATCCGGTCTAATATGAAATTAATCACATTCATGCTACCATACACACACTCCGTGAATGAATTATGATTGCCCATTCAGGGCACAATTATGAAGGTACATGAGAGACCTTTTGAATTATTACTAAACTTATTTTCTTTCATTAAAAAAGTCACATTATAGTTAAGTGAATTTGCCAGTGACAGCATTAACAGTAACTTAAAAAAAAGAAATTCACAAGTTATATTTAAAAGAATCTAACTATAATTTGCACATCTGCCATGCTCTGCTCATGATCTCACTATTGACATGATGACATCACTTTATGACATCACTGATAATATCTTAAATGACATCATTGATGACATCACTGATGAAATTATCCAAGCTTCTTTTGTACACATTGCTCTTTAAACGGTTATACCATTAGAGCTATGTAAGTGCAAAATACTTAAGGATATTATGAAGCTTCTTTAGTGCTATCATAAGAACAACCCACATAGGTAAAGCAAGCTTGTGTTCTTGCACCATTGACCCTATTCCATATATTTTTATGGGTAGCTGACTTCATGTTGACTATGAACCACATAAGAAAGGGTAACCTATCCTGCACACGGTGTTCAATCTGTATGCAACTGTTCAGTGAAAAACCAAGTTCCTCCAGTTCTGTTGCATAACTAATGTGCTACTATGGGCACTTTTTACCTGTAGAGAACCCCTGATAATCACTGAACCTACATTGGGAAAATAAGTGGATATAAGTAGAAAAGTAGTTACTGTGACGCTATTTACTTTAGGTGGAGAATTTACTCTGAGCCTGTTTGTTTGCAGGCGGTGGAACTCATGAAAAATACACCAAAGAGTATGAAAGAATATCTACTAAGAACGGTATGCACTCTGCAAAACTTGACTATTCACTAAAACTAACAGAGGTCTGAAGGTGCTAAAGATGATACTACTTGCAGCCTTCATACTGAGCTGGAAGCCTTACTTTGGCCCATCTTTGGAAGCAAAAGAAACTCATATTCATAGGTTAGTACCTGGTGCACACAGTCTTCTATGTTAAGTATAAATTGTCATGCTGAGAGGATTCTCTCTAATAACATAAGGGTACTTAGAATAATAGGGCAGCATTTATGAGGAAATGATGCAGCCATTTTGCTGCTCTGAGATGCATCATTTTAAACGCACAGGGATGCACCATATTTACAGCAATACAGTGCATCCCTGTGCGCTCCCCTGCGCTGGCTCTAGAACAGCAGCTGTGCAGCTACTCAGTCACCCTTGCACCATGGTTCAAGGCTGCCTGCATGGCAGGGAAGATTGCTGTTGTGCAGGAAGGGACATTTTACTATACAAAAACAAGTATTGATGGTGTTTTCATCTCTATATGTCTGCTGCAGAATGCAACACACATAGAAAGAGGAAAACAATGTGACGTAAAAGTATTTCTCCTCGGTGTGCCACTCTCACCCCTCCCTGAGGAGGCATAGGATTCTGACACATTGTTCAGGTTTACAAAACGTTGTAAATCTGGGAATGTGGCAGAATCCATGGGTGATGCGTAGGATTATATATATATATGCCATGATAAAAAACATTAAGTAGATATATTTGCCAGATTTGCACAGTACAGTCGGAAGGTATTCATACCGATATGTTAAATTTGCACTGTTCATTGCTATTTTGCACAGAGCTGGTTGTTTACAAAAATTCAAAATGTTTACATATTGTAAAATTAATGCCATTAGACAATTGGTGTTCGGAGCAACTGGATATATTAACCTATCTAGATATTTGTATCTATGTCTGGGCGTTTAAATTTATTAGCACTGTCACTTTAAATGAAAAGGAAAAAAACAATTTAAAAATCATGTGGTCCATAACAAGCGCGTCATGTGATCAAGGCCCTCTGGGGCTGAAACGTGTAATTGCTGCCGTACATTTTTGTCCGGTAAAATAAAATTCTAAATCGCTGAAATTGTGGTCCGTGCTCCATCTGTTTCAAAAGACGAAAGAAGATTGTGGAGTTCCAGTTATATATTGAGCCGGTTGCTGTCTTCCTCGGCTAAACGCGGACCCCTCCTCACGACGGGCGAACAGACAGACAAGGAAGGCTAAGTCCGGCAACGGACACTGCAACTACAATCCTGGAGAATTTTGTGCAGTTTTGCCCCTCAGCCGTCTCAACAAAGATCCAAAGCCGGTCTCGGAGTGTGGCATAACCGGGTCGGAGGATGCAGAACAACGCCAGCACAAGAGTAAAGGTAGGATCATTAAAGAAACGGGCTGGGTGAGGAGTCTAGCAGGGACCAGGAGTAAGGGAATAATTCAAACAGTTAAGTGTTGGTTCCCAGGAAAACGAGTCCCAAAAATTCTACAAGTATATTTTTACATACTGCAAAAATGTCAGCCGACGCGCTTCGTGATCGAGAGGCGGCTGCATTAGAGATGTTCGACGATGCACGAAGCCCGAACACAAACTCGATATCCCAGGGTGCATCAGCAACCAATAGTGCTACCAGCCTGAAAGACAAAATGCGCATTTTGGAGAAACTAATGAAAAGTGAACAAAGCAAGTGGTGGGAGGGTAAATCCCTCCAAAGATACTTAGATGTTGGGAGGATTCCACAGGGCCTAAGAATATGAATAGCTCCCAGGTATGAGACCCCGGATCCCAAAATGATGAAGGAGTGGGCGGAGACCAATCTTGATTCATCAAGAAGATTAGTAATGATTTTAGTCAAATACGCAGAAGTCGACCGTTTGAAATTACAAGAACATATTGAACAAATCAATGAGGAAATAAACAATTTAAATCAAAGTCAAGAGGACACAAAACTAAGAGATGAAATGATGAAACATCTACGGAAAGAAGAGGAAAAAATAAGGGAACTAAAAACATTCAAGTTCCATCGAGACAAGGCCGATTATGAATGCGGACGCATTTTTACATTTGCCCAGAAATACGACTCTCTTAAGATTTCCAAAGGGACTGGAACACATGCAGTAAGATCCAAAGCCAACTCGGGCTCTAACAGAACAATACCCGATGATCCCTCTACCTCCGAACTAAGTTCAGCCATAGAGAGTGAAACGGAACAGGAGACCAGAAATTTTAGATGACTGCAGGTTCCAGCCAAACTATCACTTGAACAAGAAGCTGGTCTTTTATGCGAAGAGCGTCGACAAACACTCCGTCCAAGAACCCAGCAGCAACTACAACAAGGAAGACCAGTGCAATCAGAAGAAGGGAGAGGAGCCACGCAAATAAATGGAGAAAAAAAAAGGCCAAATGCAAGGAAATGGAAGCGCAAACAAAAAAACTAAGTTTACAAAACAATGCTGTCATCAACTTATCGAACATCAAGCTGACTGACTCGGAAAACAAGATACTTTCCCTAGGTTTATCGTATTGTCCAAAGAACAGATTTAACTATGCAACAACAAGAACTGACATTTTTAAAGGAATACGAAAACTGAAGTTAAAGAAATTCCATCTGCTCAACAGACCTAAACAAACGATGCACAAAGAGGATACAACCATCTGCCAATCAATATCGCCTCCCTTTAACCTTACTGGAACTGAAATCCTCATCTTAAGAGATCTGGAAGAATTACTCCAAGAAAATCTGGAAAATGATGCAGCCCTTGCTTCCACAGTGAGTAAAAATGATACCAGACTTGACAATAAAACAGACGAGAGCATGTTATTCAAACCCAAATCAACATTTACCCCGATAGCAATCAGAGGTTCGATTGACATCTTCCATGAACAGGTCACGGCTGGAATTAAATCACTCAAGCACAAAGTAAGAAATACAGCTAAAAACAAAATCAACAAACAAGATATACAGTACCATCAACTCATGGAGAAACTTAAGAAAAATCCACAGATAATCATAAGAAACGCTGACAAAGGGGGAAACTTCGTAATTTGGGGAAAGGCATAATATGTTCAAGAAGCCACAAAGCAGCTCTCAGACCGCAACTGTTCTGGCAGAAGTGACAATCTATCCTTAAAATCAACATACAACATATACTACACTAAACATTTGGCTTAGAAAAGTGCGGGTTTATTATCTATGGATGAATATAAATTCCGTAAAAACGACACCCACAAAACTCCAGTCATATATTTAATTTCCAAACTGCACAAAGACCCCGTTAAACCCCCTCGCAGACCCATAATGTCTGCACGTAACAGTTTGACAGAGAGAACATCGCAATATATCGATTATTTTTTGCAGGAACACGTTCGAGGACTGCCTTCCTATCTCAAAGATACCAGCGATTTTCTTTTAATAATTAAGGAGTTTATCTGGCAAGAAGATTTTTTGTTAATGACAATGGACATTACAGCATTGTACACAAGCATCAATCATAAAGATGGGGCGAGGGCTGTCCAACATTACCTCAACAGAAGACCCACAGAACAAGAACAACACAGCAAAATGTTGATAAATATGATTGAATATCGCTTGAATAATAACATTTTTCTATTTCAAAGTGCACTGTTCCAACAACTACGTGGAGTAGCCATGGGGGCCAGCTCCTCCCCAAGCTATGCCTGCCTCCACATGGGCTGGTTGGAGGAGCTGGTCCTACAGAAGGATTATGGACATACTCTACAAAGAAATGTAAAACTTTGGTTGAGATATATCGACGACCTGTTTGTAATTTGGCATGGAACTGTGGACAAATCAAAGCAATTTGTAAACAATCTAAATTTAAATGATCTTAATTTGGAGTTCACTGCGCAGATCAGTCCTGAAAAAGTCCTATTTATAGATGTTGAGGTATACATTAAAGAAGGGGCAATGGAAACCAAAGCACATAGAAAACCAACCGCGGGAAACTCCGTTTTACACGCTTCCAGTGCCCGCCCTCAACACCTTATTCAAAGTATCCCTTATAGTGAAATGATAAGGTTAAATAGAATTTGTAGCAACTCTCAAGATTTACACACAGCGCAGCAAGAGAGTAAAGACAGGTTTTTACAGCGGGGCTACTCCAAAAAGTGCATTGAGAAGGCAATCCACAAAAGTATTAAATTTACCAGGGCGGAGCTACTAACAATAAAGCCTCCATCAGCTGCCACCTCAAATACAAACTCAGAGATACTAAACATCAACAAACAAACAGACACTTTCAGGATAATTCTGGGATACAGCAAACAGGAAAAAGAGATATATCAAATCATTAAAAGAAATTGGCCTATCCTAATTAATGGTCCTGTGATAGGCCATTTGCTGCCCAGAAAACCAACATTAACTTACAGCAGAGCACCTTCAATGAAGGATAACCTTGTGCAAAACAATCCAATTGACAAGCCACAGGGCAATTAGCTCTCTAGCAGAAAGGGCTTTACAAAATGCAAAACATGTAAGGCATGCCAAGTTGGTATCAGCAAAAATACGTACACCACTCCTTTCAGCACAGAAGAAATAGGCATTGACAAAGGTTTAACCTATAAGATGGATCATGTGGTATATGTTCTTGAGTGCCCCTGTGGTTTGAGATACGTGGGAAGTACCAAACTGCAGGGGCACAAGAGAATATTGCAACATATCTGGGCCATAAAAAACGCAAATCAAACATACCCAGTGGCCCGCCATTTCAGGGAGAAACATCAAGCCGATCCCAAACATCCAACATTTTATCTGATTGATGCAATACCCAACACCAAAAGGGGTGGCAAAAGGGAAAAAGCTTTGCATAAGCTGGAAACTAAATATATTTAGGAGTTAGACTCCAAGCATCCTGGTGGGCTTAACATGAATGAAGATCTTCATACATGCCTCTAACACACAGGATACCATAGTAAAAATGAATCAGTCACCAATGAGTATTTTATCATTAATGACATCTAAACAACTGTCATACTACCGAATACATAAGCAGCTAGCCTCAAGATCACCACAATAAAAACCATTAGGGTTATTATTCACATTGACCATGTTTTTAACCTTTGTTAACACTTCATATACACGATAGGGATAATTTGGCACTTGCACTTTTTATCAATATTGCACTTTCTAAAGAAAAGTCCTGCACATTACAACTGCTCTGATATTAAACAACACAAAGTCCACATGGGTTTGACAATATTAACACCATACATTTTCAACCAGTGACATATTGCTCAATTTGCACATTTTTGATAATTGAATGTTTTTTAAAGAACATTTTGCATAATGAGTATTTATAGCTTTGGCAATTTTTAACCTAAACCAATTTTATGATGTTTTTGAATCAGGTTCTTAATGGGCATTCATGCCAGGATAAAAACATTAAGTAGATATATTTGCCAAATTTGCACAGTAGTATCGGAAGGTATTCATACCGATAAGTTAAATTTGCACTGTTCATTGCTTTTTTGCACGGAGCTGGTTGTTTACAAACATTCAAAATGTTTACATATTGTAAAAGGAATGCAATTAGACAATTGGTGGTCAGAGCAACTGGATATATTAACCTATCTAGATATTTGTATCTATGTCTGGGAATTCAAATGTATTAGCACTGTCACTTTAAATGAAAATGAAAAAAACGATTTAAAAATCATGTGGTCCATAACGAGCGCATCATGTGATCAAGGCCCTCTGGGGCTGAAACGTGTAATGGCTGCAGTACATTTTTGTCGGGTTAAATAAAATTCTAAATCGCTGATATTGTGGTCCGTGCTCCATCTGTTTCAAAAGACGAAAGAAGATTGTGAAGTTCCAGTTATATATATATATATATTCACTGAAAAAACCATAGGTTTCAGGCACGTTATAGTTAGGAATTAGCATTTAAAAAAACCTTAGAAATTCACTGAAAAAAACCATAGGTTTCAGGGGCGTTATAGTTAGCTGGAATTTTCACTCGTACAAAACCATTGAAATTCCCCTGTTATAGTTAGTTCAGCTAACTATAACTCCCGCACCCGCAATGCACTGCTGATGACGTCACATATTACATCACTCATGACATGGTCACTGACATCACTCATGACATCACTGATGACATCTCAAATGACATCACTGATGACATCACTGATTACATCATCCAGTGAATGTGTGTTTTTCTGAAAATTACATATGTTTTATATATGTATATCTCAAGGTCGATGGAAGAATAAATGGGTATATAAGTGTCTAAATGGATGATTTGTTTTTGAAAAATTGATTGTATAACTGACTGATTAACTGTATCTTAGTGAATACATGGCTTAGCGAGTAATGTTTAAATATGTAAATATCTGTATCAGTCTCTCAATTTGTGTATAAGTGGCTGCATGGGTTGGTGAGTAGCTACATGAGTGTCTATATAGGTTAATAGTTGTTTTTTTGAGTATCAGTATGAGTGTCTGAGTGTCTGTATGGTTCGGTGAGGGGTATTACGTAGTGCATAGGTGCATGAATGAGTGACTCACTGTTTGTATGTGTTGCAGACAGCATGTGTGCAGGACTGTATGGGTGGATGAGTGTGTGCATGGGTGTGTTAGTGAGTGAATGACTGTCTCAATAGTGTCTTTATGAGTAACTACATATGTTTTAAACTAGTATATGTGACTATTGGTGTATATAAGTGAGTGTGAGAGATTTAGAGAGTTTCTGTATGAATAAGTATGTTTTTCTATAAGTGATTGTTTAAAAGACTAAGTATGTGTAAGTTTCTGTAGAAGTAAGTGTGGGGTTTTGTGTATAACTGTATATGCAAGTAAATGGATGTTTGATTCTTTATTAGCATGAGTGACTATGTGTGCGTAACTCTATGGATGAGTGGTGTTGTGTAACAGGATGTATAGGTGAATGAGTACATATGATGAGTGAGTACATGTATGAGTGACTGTATAGGACTGTTGGTGAATGAGTGGATGTGTATGTGGTTCTTAGAATTACTGAATAGGTTGTTGTAAATGGTATTGGTATGTCCATTGTTTTGAAAATGTTAGTTTCTATTTTTTAATGTATCAAGGTTATATTAGAGTGTGAGGAGGTGCATCAGATTGTCACATTGATGATGTCATCAGTGATGTCATCAGTGATGTCATTTGAGATGTCATCAGTGATGTCATGAGTGATGTCACTGACCATGTCATGAGTGATGTAATATGTGATGTCATTAGCAGTGTATTGCGGGTGCACGAGTTTTAGTTAGCTGAACTAACTATAACGGGGGAATTTCAATTGTTTTGTACAAGTGAAAATTCCAGCTAATTATAACACCCCTGAAACCTATGGTTTTTTCAGTGAATTTCTAAGGTTTTTTAAATGCTAATTCCTAACTATAACGTGCCTGAATCCTATGGTTTTTTCAGTGAATTTCAAAGGTTTTTTAAATGCTAATTTCTAACTATGCCTACAGAGATAGGACATGTGAAGAAAGAAGAAAAAACGCACAGAAAGAAAAAAAGAAATGCAGAAAGAAGTAACAGAAGTCCTCAAAGACAAAGAAAAGTGCAGGAAGAAGTATAACGTGCAGAAAGAACAAACAGAAGAGCAGAAAGAAGCCTTGTTGCAAAATCATCCTGTACCCTCAACTTTTTCAGACGGATACTGGTGTTAACTGAGTCTGACTAACCAGTCCTAGAGCCAGTGCTATGTTAAAAGACACTCAGAATACAGTGAAAACACCTACATACATTAGGGAACACTATGCGTTTGGGTCCCCCTGTGATTAGCATGACCTCCTCTGTAAGCCCCTAGTATACAATAAGGCAGGGGATTAAAACTACCTCTTAAAACGTCCCCTCCCTTCCCCACTGTGTAAACATGCCCTGTGGCTGTTTTAAGTTGGGAGATTAAGTTCCCTTGAATCCTGAGGGTCCCTAGGGTCCAACTAGACCGCTAGGTACCTCCAGTAAGCGCCACAGAGCTGCGTTGCAGAGAGATGTAAAAAGGGGCATGACCTAGACCACCTCTCTGCCACGCAGCACAGTGGCGCTTACTGGAAGCACCTGGTGGGCTAGTTGGCCCCCAGGGTCCCTTAGGATTAAAGGGGAATTATCTCCCCAACTTAAAACGCGCCACAGGGCTTGTTTGCACACGTCAACTCAGGCCCCGTCCCCTCCCTTCACCAATGTGTAAACACACCCTGTGGCTGTTTTTAGTTGGGAGATTAAGTTCATTTGAAACGTGAGGGTCCCTAGGGTCCAACTAGCCCACTAGTTACCTCCAGTAAGTGCCATAGAGCTGCGTTGCAGAGAGGTGTAAAAAGTGGCATGGCCTGGACCACCTCTCTGCAACGCAGCTCAGTGGCGCTTACTGGAAGCACCTGGTCGGCTAGTTAGCCCCCAGGGGCCCTCAGTATTGAAGGGGAATTAATTCCCCAACTTAAAACGCGCTATAGGGAGTGTTTGCACACGTCATCTCACGCCCCGTACCCTCCCTTCTCCACTGTGTAAACATGCCCTGTGGCCATAGTTTAAGTTGGAATATTAAGTTCATTTGAATCCTGAGGATCCCTAGGGTCCAACTAGCCCACTAGGTACCTCCAGTAAGCACCACAGAGCTGCGTTGCAGAGAGGTGTAAAAAGTAGCACGGCCTGGACCTCCACTCTGCAACGCAGAGCAGTGGCGCTTACTGGAAGCACCTGGTGGGCTAGTTGGCCCCCAGGGTCCCTCAGGATTGAAAGGGAATTATTTTCCCAACTTAAAACGCGCCACAGGGCGTGTTTGCACACGTCACCTCAGGCCCAGTCCCCTCCATTCACCACTGAATACAGGTACCTCCAGTAAGCGCCACAGAGCTGCGATGCATAGAGGTGCAAAAAGGGGCATGGGCTCAGAACACCTGTTTGCAACGCAGCTTCCTGGCGCATACTGGAGATACCTGCTGGGCTAGTTGGCCCTCAGGGACCCTCAGTATTGAAGGGGAAATAATTCCCCAACGTACAACTGGCCAGGGGGCGCGTTTGCAGAGTGCTGCAAGGAGGGGGCTTGGCCTTTTGCGCGATGCCGTTCTTTTATTTATTTTATTTTTTTAAGAAGGAGGGCTGTGTGGCCCCCCTTCTTTTTCTAATTTATTGGCCCTGGGGACCCCATTCCCAAGGGCCTGCACCCTCATTTTTTTTGGTGAAAAAAATAAATTTGGCCCTCTCAAGGCCTTAATCGGCCCCGGGGACCCCAACCCCCGGGTCATGGCCTTTTTTAAAAAAAATTCTTTAGGAGGGGGGCTGCGTTGTCCCCCTCCTCAGGCAACTTATGGCCCTGGGGACCCCATCCCCCAGGGCCGGCCTTTGTTTTTTTGGTTTTTTTTTTACATATATTTATAGAAACACCTAGGACATGCTGGACAAACCGTATGTACCTATCACCATGACGATTTGCGTAATATTCATTAAAAGGCGACTATGCATGCAATGAATACACGTGGAATGTATTTACACCGCTAGTGAAGCTCTGACGTGTCTGACGCCCTACCGTGTCTAATCCCGGCGCCCCCGCCGATGGGTACTCTCCAAGTAGTGAAGTACTGGGAATTTTAAGCCCAGCGGTGCAGGGGAACACACCCTAAGACTTCGGGTTCTTCCTGTTTCAGACCAACAGAAACACAGAGTCTTCTAGGTGAAGTCAAAGATCGATTTATTGGCTGCAGACCACTTACAGGTATCCGAGAAGTAGAACACAATGTATGTTCTCAGGAGACTGCTTAAAGTTACAGAAACGGACTTCTCCTTAAATACAAAATATCATGCTGAAGGCATACATTCCTTGTTTTACGATATGGTCATCTACATGTATCAATTACAAACGAAAAGGCAGAGTCATGATGACCATCCCACATTCCAGTTAGGCCAGCCCACAATTATTTACCCAGCGAGGCTCAGATCCCACATCAGATATCAACAGGCCCCAATAAACACAGCCATCTCCTGTTTGGAAAACAAGCCATAAAGCAGGAAGAGTCAGGTGTGAAAGAGATTAGCCGGAGGCTCGTGTGGGATGAAAAGGCTTTATGGTGTGTCAAACCCTGATGCTAATCACAGGTGGCCGTAGGACGGGGAGCTCATGGGACCGGACTGACCTGGGGCAGCGGAGCCAAGCTGCACAGGTCACAGAGAAGTCAAACAGAAAGTACATGTGTTCTAAAGGCCCGTACTTGTTCGTAGCCTATGTGAGGGCAACCATAAGATGGCCACCGCTCTAAGATGGAACCCACGAAGTCAATGTATAATATCGTATATACAGTGCATTTATCGCTAAAACGTTATACAAAGCACTTGTACATACCGCATTGACCATTCGCGGTTCGCTAATACTTGAATAGACAGGGGTAGGGCCCTGTCTCCTACGCGGTCCCAAATTTCAAAGTACCACAGTAGACACCCTTGTCGTTTATTTATACAAACATGGGTAGCTATTGACGGGCACAATTAATACACACGCACACCAAGCCATTCAAAGGGGATTCGACAAAAATTCGACAAAGCTATGCAAGAAACCCCCATCACGGTTAATAAAACACACATCCACCGCCGGATGTGTAATACTTTTTATTTTACTCTCTGGAAAGGAGACAAACTTCACTTTAGAGTCACAGCGTGCTCCTGGCAGAGCCCAATGCTGTGTTACACCCACCAGTGCCCGCCGAGTGCCACACACCTCTGTGTTGTATTCCACCAGCTAGTGCGCATGCTGTGACACTCTCTAGCCCATGTGCACTGTAACACCACCCCGCGAATATGTCATGCCACACTTGCCTTCGCACGGGTTATATTGCCCCATCTAACTTGCCTTCCTCGATGCCTATGTTATAACGCACAGTGCTATGCCATACATATTACAATCTGGGATCCATATCTTTGTCACAGTGCATATGCAACGTTACACTCCCCAGCACATATTTTATATTACAACTTTAGAGACTAGTTAGGTTACACAACACAGCCCTGTGCATATTACACTCCAAGGCGCATATCGCATAGCACGCGCTAGTGCCTGTGCTATCTCGTGCTCTCCAATAAATCTGTCATCGCGCACAATGTATTGCATATTATATTTCTCGCCCCGGTTCATCTTATATCACACTTTTTGGTGCATTGTTTATACCATATACTATATCTAATTTTCATTTTCAATCGTGCTCTCAGGACTATGTTCTATATAACACTGCGTCCACCTACCCCTTTCACGGGCATTACATTTTACGATGGGGTGGAGGGTCAGGGGGTGTTTCTGCCAAGTGAGCCCGGAGTCACAGTCACAAACGTCCTCTTCTTCCTGAATAAAAGTGAGATTATGCTGCATACTTGTTCATATTTTAAGTAGTTCGCACAGACACACATTTTAAAAACAATAAAGTTCCTAATACCCACCTTCTCTGAACAGTTATCTTGCTGCCCCATCCACCTCCTCCCTCTACTCTGTTGTCTGAATCCATGGACTAGCCTCCTCCCTCCTGCCATGCATGGTCGGATGTGCTGCCACTGCCCTCCATTTAGCATGATGTAGCAGTCCACTCCTCCTGCCCTCCATTGCCCAATTCAATGGTCCATCATTGACCTCCTCCTTCGCCTCTGTGCTTAGCTTGCTGCCCCTATTCTCCTTCCCCCTGCCCTCCGATGTCTTTGTGCATGCCCCTGCTCCATCCTTTTTACCCACCATGTTCCATGGACCTGCCACTCCTATCTACTCTGAGTGTTCTGTTGAACTGCCACTCCCCTCCCACCTGCCTAGCATTGTCAGATGACTGTAACCTGTCCCTGCCACCTCCACCCTGCCTGTCCACATGCCATGCCCCTATCCCCTTCCTCCTGTCCTCCATGGTCCATTTTACTGCCACACCCTTCTGCCCTCCCTGGTCTATTGTGCTGCAACTGCTCCTCCTGCCTGCCCCGCGCGGTCTGGTGTGAGGCCCCTTCCCCTGAACTCTCTTGTCTGTGCCCAGGTCCTGACCCTCCCTTCTATCCTCCATGGTCCTTTGTGCATGCCCATGCACCCTCCATCTTGCCCATCATAGCCATTGTGCTGCCACTAACCCTCCTGCTTACCATGCATGGTCTTCTGTGCTGCCATGGCCCCTCCCACCTTCCCTGTGTGGTCAGCTAGCTGCCCCTGACTCCCTCCCACCTTCCCTCCATGGTCTGTGTGTATGCCATCATAGTCTAATTGTTGCTCTCCATGGTGTGTCTTGTTTCTAGTGCCCATCCTGCCTGCCTGGCCTCCATGGTCATCTTGCTGCTCCTGCCCTGCCCCCTTGCCCCCAGCCCTCTGTTTCCATGTGCAGACCCCTATTCCCTCCCTCCTGGCTTGTCTGTTCTATTGTAATGCCCCTGATCCGTCCATCCTGCCCTCTATGGTCTGTTATGCTGCAGCTTTCTCTCCTGTCTGTCCATTATTGTCAGCTAGCTACCATTGCCTCTTTCCCCTCTGTTCTCTGTTGTCCATGTGCATGGTCCTGTCCCCTCCCTATTGCTTTCTATGGATTGTTGTGCTGCACTCCCGTCTCACATGCCCTGTGTGATGTATTGTGCTGCTGCAAACCTTGATGCCTGCCCTGTAGGGTCAGTTTGGTGCACCTCTCCATGTCCCTCCTGTCCTCTGTTATCCGAGTCCATGTCCCTACCCCAATTCCTCCTGCCTACTATGATCCAATGTACCATACTTGCGAACATTTTGAACTTGGTAAGAGGGAGATTTCGAAAAAAAAATGGGGTATTGATTTTCCCCTTTGAGTTACATTGAAAAAGAGGAGATTGTAGACAGGAGACAGATCAAATAAAGCCCATTTGAGCTTAAAAACATTGTACGTTTCCTGGCTGAAACGGGTCTGTTGTCATGTATGGTTGTACTACCACTGCCTCTTCCTTCTGCCCACAATGGTCTATTATATTGCCACAGCCTCTCTTGCCAGTCCTGTATTGTTCGTTTGTTGCCCCTGCCCCTCTTTCCACTGCCCTCCATAGTCTGTAGTGCTGCCACTGCCTTTCCTGCCTGCCGAGTGTGGTCAAATTGTTGCCTCTGCACTGTCCTACCTGCCTTCAATTTTCAGAATCCGTGCCCCTGGCCTCTGCCTCTCAACAGTATCCCAATGAACAACTAGATTGCTAACATTCTACATTTATTACAAAAGTGTGGAACGCCTGACATCATCTTGATGTAATCAAAATACCTAGAGCATTTCCTTTAGAAATTACATATATGAGAGGGTCTTATTTGCATCAAAATTATGGTTAGTGCTGTAAAAAACTAAAATGAGGACATATTTTCTGAGTTTTCAAATAGCGACAAAGAACTTTTAAATTATTTGTAATCTTTATGTTTTTTTATCCAGTTGACCACTTGATTAAATGTTGCACCTAGGGGAGAGGATGTGGTGTTACTTCCAGAGCAGCAGACTTTGCAACTGGGGAACCAGGTTGGAGTTTCTGCTTCAGCTCAACATTCTGTGATTCTGGTCAAATCGCTTAATCTCCCCACGTCTACAACCAAAATGAATTTGATCTTTTGTGATGTAACCAATGCTCATGTAAAGCACTCCAATACCTGACAAGTCTGCACTATATAAAACTGCAAATACACAAAAAATAAGTGTTTTGCACACTTCTGTCATTGGGCTACAAGTGTGACACATCTGAATGCCCTCTTGATGGAATCAAAGTAAAAAACTGAAAGTATTCATACTGAGGAGACTATAGTAAATGAGGAAATAAGGAAACTTCATAACAAATAAGTCTCCCAAGATGGCCACCTGAGACAAAAGAGCCCAAATGTAGCACAAATTTCACCCAGATATGGCCCAAGTATAGCCCAATGACAGATTGTCCCAGAGTGTTCTAAAGAACAAATAGAGCGCTAACAGGCTTACTTATGACAAACGTATGGCACACCTGAAGCCATCTTGATTGGAGTAAAGTGGTAACACTTAAAACATTTAATTTGCAAAGGAACAAAATGAGGGGGTTTATTTTGCCATAGAAATTATGATTAGTGCTGCAGAAAGACAAATTAGGGCACATTTTGACTGAATCATGCACTTTGAATACCTGCAGCAGTCTTCCCCGGTGAGCAGTAGCTTTAATACAGTGATCTAATGAGGTAGAGAGAGGTAGAGAGGTAGAGAGTAGAGGATAAGTAATAGAGAGTAAAGAGTAGAGAGTGAGTAGTAGAGTAGTAGAGAGTGAGTAGTAGAGAGTAGTAGAGAGTGGGTAATAGAGAGTGAGTAGTAAAGAGTAGTAGAGCATAGTAGAGAGTGAGTAGTAGAGTGAGTAGTAGAGAGTAGTAGAGAGTGAGTAGTAGAGAGTAGTAGGGAGTGAGTAGCAGAGAGTGAGTAGTAGGGAGTAGTACATAACATGCATATGTATGCATATATGTATATGTATGCATGCATGCATTTATATTTATATAGATATGCAGATTATATATATATATGTTTATATATGTATGTATATATATACACACATATATATATATAAATGCACCAGTTGTAGAGCATGTAAATTTGGTCAGAATACCACTCAGTATTCAGTCCCGTTCAGTGACAACCCCAGACAAATCAAGGGCCACTTTACATGTAGATCTGAATTTGTGGTGTATGTCCTTTTCTGTACATGTGGTTTGAATTACATTGGGAGTACCAAGTTACAAGCCCATGTCAGAATTTTACAACATTTAAGGGCAATTGTGAATAATGACTCCAGCTACCCCGTAGCACGGCATTTCAGAAAACTACATAACAATGAACTTAGTTGCCTGAAATACTTTATTGTCGACGGCGTCCCCGCACAGCGAAGAGGGGGCAACAGGGAAAAAACCCTTAGACAACTCGAAACAAAATACATACTCGAGTTCGATAGCAAAGCACCCACGGGCTTAAACACCACTGAAGACCTACACAATTTTATATGAGTACTGACAGACCACACGGGATTGATTTTGCTCTTTTTTAGACTTGCTTTTGTCTTACTAGATTGATATCTGCAGTGTATATAGTGTCAATTTCTCATGTCCGTAGCTACCTCACTGATTGATTTATCTTGTTGGTTTTACCTGTATCCTCATCAATTTTATGAATATCATTTTTTAATTGTATTGAGAGTAGAACTGTTAGCCAGTCGTTCGGACTATGTTGTTCCTTCAACATCTTCCCTATTTTTGTCTTTTGATTCCAAAGGAGTAAGGCCAAAGACAAGAAAACAATGAATATCAAACGCTTTCTCCATATATCGGTGTGTTCCAGTTTTCCACATATGAGGATACTTTCAGCCAAGCTTCCCTTACCCTTAGGTATATTACAATCTAGGTGCAAGCAGCTCTGGGGACCTGCTATAACTTTGGACCCACTTTTGCCGAAGACCAGGTGTTTGGTTGTCTTTATGTATTTGTTAATATGGAACCCCATATAGGTGAATAGTATTTTGGAGTGTTCCTCTTATCCCCTTCCTCGCTTAATCCCCGCTGTATTTTATCATTATTTCACTATTTGCACTTTTCTCACTTCTTGATTAGTCTTAGGACCTTTTACATAGGCTATTGGTTTTAACAGCAATGTCGGGTCGTTCATATAGGTTTTATCATTAGATACTATTTTAACATATGTTGAAATGTTGCAATGAATTCTGATCGTGCATTATTTAAGGACATCAATTATGGTCTGTAACACAATTACCATATGTATACATATACATTTGTTTGCACTTTTCACTATTATTGCGTATTTTGCACATTTACATTTTGTTGCACCTTGATGGCACTATTTGCACTTTACATATCAGGATTTGCACCTACAAATTTGCGTATTTGCACAACCTACTATTGCACCTTAAACCTTTGTAAATTACCATGTATTTACAAGGTCGGGATATTTCCGTGAACATAGAAAGGTATTTAGAAGCAGGCATATCTAATGATACCACTATGTAATATCTCAGACCCATGCTGTTACAAGTATTAACGTATATGCATTTATTATATGTTTTTCATCACTAAAAAAATTATTTTTAGACCAATGTATATTTTCTATGTCTATGGTCACAAGCATCACGAGATTATAGAGTGCTCTTGGATTATAAAAGCTAAATGAATCAGCAGTTACTTCATGTGATCAAGGCCATCTGGTTGCCGAAACGCGTAATGGCGTGCTGTGTGGGTGCTGATTGCCATTAAAAACCTGTGAAGCACGAGTTGGTGTCCGTGTGCTTCTTCCTCGCCGGTTGGAGGTGGGAGACAGCCTGTTGGATTTCATATATATATATATATATATATATATATATATATATATATATATATATATATATATATATATATATATTCACTGAAAAAACCATAGGTTTCACACATGTTATAGTTAGCTGGACATTTTACTGATAAAAAACCAATGAAATTCCCCCGTTATAGTTACTGTAGGCAACTATAACTCACGCGACCGTAATCCTCTGCTGATGCTAATACTGTATTTAGACACTTATTTGGCCATGTCTTCTTCCATTAAATTTTAGCTATACATATATTACAAATATTTTTTTTTCATAAAGACACATATGTCATCAGCAGAGGATTACGGTCGCGTGAGTTATAGTTGCCTACAGTAACTATAACGGGGGAATTTCATTGGTTTTTTATCAGTAAAATGTCCAGCTAACTATAACATGTGTGAAACCTATGGTTTTTTCAGTGAATTTGCAAGGTTTTTTAAATGCTAATTCCTAACTATAACGTGTGTGAAACCTATGGTTTTTTCAGTGAATTTGTACGTTTTTTTAAATGCTAAGTTACTTTACGCCATTTGTGGCGTGCGCTCCCACTTAACGCAGTTCGTTCCGTGCGCGCACGGTGCGCTTCGCGCACCGTGTGCGCTTCGCGCACCGTGTGCGCACAGTGAGCACGCGGTGCGCTTCGCGCACCGCGTGCCCACGTTACGCTAGATGGGCCATGAACGCACGATGCGCTTCGCGCATCGTGCGCACATGGAGGACATATGATGAGCATCGTTGTGACAGGTAAAATATATGTTTTGTTTAGCTCCACCAGTAGGTAATATAAATGCATATGCATATATATGCATATGTATATGTGCATATGTGTGCATGTAGAGAGTGGTAGAGAGAGGTAGAGAGGTAGAGGTGTAGAGGTAGAGGTGTAGAGGTAGAGAGGTAGAGAGGTAGAGAGTAGTAGAGAGAGAGGTAGAGAGAGGTAGAGAGGTAGAGAGTACAGAGAGAGTAATAGAGAGTAGAGAGTGAGTAGAAGAGAGTAGTAGAGAGTAGTAGAGAGAGTAGCAGATAGTGAGTAGTAGAGAGTAGTAGAGTGAGTAGTAGAGAGTGAGTAGTAGAGAGTGAGTTTTAGAGAGTGAGTAGTAGAGAGTAGTAGAGAGTAGCAGAGAGTGAGTAGTAGAGAGTAGTAGATAGTGAGTAGCAAAGAGAGAGTATTAGAGAGTAGTAGAGAGTGAGTAGTAGAGTGAATATTAGAGAGTAGTAGAGAGTGAGTAGTAGAGAGAGAGTAGTAGAGAGTGAGTAGTAGAGTAGTAGAGAGTGAGTAGTAGAGAGTAGTAGAGAGAGAGTAGTAAAGAGTGAGTAGTAGAGAGTAGTAGATAGTGAGTAGTAGAGAGTAGTAGAGACTGAGTAGTAGAGAGTGAGTAGTAGAGAGAGAGTAGTAGAGAGTAGTAGAGAGTGAGTAGTAGAGAGTAGTGGAGTAGTAGAGAGTAAGTAGTAGAGAGTAGTAGAGAGTGAGTAGTAGAGTGAGTAGTAGAGGGTAGTAGAGAGTGAGCAGTAGAGTGAGTACTAGAGAGTAGTAGAGAGTGAGTAGTAGAGAGCAAGTACTAGAGAGTGTGTAATAGAGAGTGAGTAGTAGAGAGTAGCAGAGAGTAAGAGAGAGTAGTAGAGTAGTAGAGAGTGAGTAGTAGAGTGAGTAGTAGAGAGTAGTTGTGAGCGAGTAGTAGAGAGTGAATAGTGGAGAGTGAGCAGTAGAGAGTAGTAGAGAGTGAGTAGTAGAGAGTGAGTAGTACAGAGTGAGTAGCAGAGAGTAGTAGAGACTGAGTAGCAGAGAGTAGTAGAGTGAGTAGTAGAGAGTGAGTAGTAGAGAGAGTAGTAGAGAGTGAGTAGTAGAGTGTGAGTACTAGAGTAGTAGAGAGTGATTGGTAGAGAGTAGGAGGGAGTAGTAGAGTGAGTAGTAGAGAATAGTAGAGAGTGAGTAGTAGACAAAGTAGTAGAGAGTAGTAGAGTAGTAGAGAATGAGTAGTAGCGAGTGAGTAGTAGAGTAGTAGAGAGTAGTAGAGTAGATGAGAGTGAGTAGTAGAGAGTAGTAGAGAGGGAGTAGTAGAAAGTGAGTAGTGGAGAGTGAGTAGTAGAGAGTGAGCAGTAGAGAGTGAGTAGTAGAGTGTGAGTAGTAGAGTGAGTGGTAGAGAGTAGCAGCGAGTGAGTTTTAGCGAGTGAGTAGTAGAGAGTGAGTAGTAGAGAGTAGTAGAGAGGGAGTAGTTTAGAGTGAGTAGTAGAGAGTAGTAGAGTAGTAGAGAGTGAGTAGTAGAGAGTAGTAGAGAGTGAGTAGTAGAGAGTGAGTAGTAGAGAGAGAGTAGTAGTAGAGAGTAGTAGAGAGTGGGTAGTAGAGTACTAGAGAGTAGTCAGTCAGTGTCAGTCAGTGTCAGTCAGTGTCAGTCAGTCAGTCAGTCAATCAGTGTCAATCAGTGTCAGTCAGTGTCAGTCAGTCAGTGTCAGTCAATCAGTGTCAGTCAGTGTCAGTCAGTCAGTCAGTTCCAGTCAGTCAGTGTCAGTCAATCAGTGTCAGTAAGTCTGTTTCAGTCAATCAGTGTCAGTCAGTGTCAGTGTCAGTCAATCAATCAGTGTCAGTCAGTGTCAATCAGTCAGTGTCAGTCAGTCAGTGTCAGCTAGAGCAGCTCTGCTGACCTCGTTCTCTGGCTCTAAAGCAGCTCTGCTGACCTGGTTCTCTCTCTCTAAAGCAGCTCTGCTGACCTGTTTTCTCTGGCTCTACAGCAGGTCTGCTGACCTGGTTCTCTGGCTCTAGAGCAGCTCTGCTGACCTAGTTCTTAGGCTACAGAGCAGCTCTGCTGATCTGGTTCTCCGGCTCTACAACAGCTCTGCTGACCTGGTTCTCTGGCTCTAAAGCAGCTCTGCTGACCTGGTTCTATGGCTATAAAGCAGCTCTGCTGACCTGGTTCTCTCCCTCTGGGGCAGCTCTGTTGACCTGGTTCTCTCCCTCTAAAGCAGCTCTGCTGACCTGGTTCTATGGGTCTAAAGCAGCTCTGCTGACTTGGTTCTCTGGCTCTAGAGCAGCTCTTCTGACCTGGTTCTTTTGCTCTAAAGCAGCTCTGCTGGCCTGGTTCTCTGGCTCTAAAGCAGCTCTGCTGACCTGGTTCTCTCCCTCCAAAGCAGCTCTGCTGACCTGGTTTTTCTGGGTCTACAGCAGCTCCTCTGACCTGGTTCTCTGGCTCTAGAGCAGCTCTGCTGACCTAGTTCTTAGGCTCTTGAGCAGCTCTGCTGACTAGGTTCTCTGGCTGTACAGCAGCTCTGCTGACCTTGTTTTCTGCACTCAGGATGCACGCACCTGACTTTGCGAAAATATATTTATAATTTAAGTTTATTATAAGCACAAATATATTATTTTTATGAATATCTTACATAATCTCTTGCCCTAATATGTATATTAAAACACATACATATCATTTTGGACCATAATTTTATTTTGCGGGAGTCGCGCACCCAGCGTGCCCCAGCACGTATATGACTTCACGCGGGACCCGCAACCGCGCAAACATCTCGTACCGTAATGCGCCTGTGTCGCGGATGCGTGGGAGCAGGAGTCGCGGACTGGTCGCATACCAATCGCTCACATCACGTGATATTAAATGTATATGATGTAACTAAAAAACACGCAGCCGTCGCGCACCATACGCGGATCCTTCATGACTTTTTCTAAAATGGCAGCTAGAATGCGTGCATCCACCGCGATGTGTACGCTTTGAGTGCGCGACTCCGAAAAAAATTGGAATTTAAAAAAAAAGAAAATAATATAAATATATTAAAATAAAAAATGAAAACAAGAAAATTAATCAATATTTCAGTTTTAATTTTTTTAATTTTTTTGTGTGTAATTTTCTGAAAAATATATAATGTCATTTAATGAATAAAAGATTTATAAATAAACAGTTAAAAAACTGTAGAATATCAGTACAAAAAAAATAGGTATAACTACTATCACACTTAAAAATTAGCATATAAAAAACCTTTGAAATTCACTGAAAAAAAACATAGGTTTCAGAGACGTTATAGTTAGAAATTAGCATTTAAAAAAGCTTTGAAATTCACAGTAAAAAACATAGGTTTCAGGGGTGTTATAGTTAGCTGGCCATTTCAATCGTACAAAACCATATAAATTACTCCGTTATAGTTAGTTCTGCTAACTATAACTCGCGCCCCCGCAATGCACTGCTGATGATGTCACATATTGCATCATTCATGACATGGTCAGTGACATCACTGATGACATCACTGATGACATCTCAAATGACATCACTGATGACATCATCCACGTGACAATCTGATACACCTCATCATACATTAGTATACCTTTCATCACTCACTGTAAAATACAGAGTACCATATTTGAAACCATTGACACACTAATACCATTTACTACATACCCACTCACTGATTCCTAAGTTTACACACACAACTACCCATTCAACAATAGAATCATTTATACATGCAGTCACTAATTAATAGAACACTATCAAATGCACTTATACACATATATAGACGTTGACACATCAGCAGTCATCTTGGTCGTTATGCAGTCATCCTACTCACTCATGAAAAAATTAAACGCACTTACATTTACTCACTTACACAATTATCCAACAACACCTCATTTATCAAAACACATAGTAACTCATAGTTAATATGTTAAAAAAGCACCATTACAATTATACACTCATTCATATAGTTACTCTCACAATCACTGACTCTTACACATACTTATTTATATACACCAACTCTCACATACAATGCCTTTTATTTTTTTACTTTGTTGAAGATGTACAACTAAAACATATATTCGCTTACCAACACACAAATAAATACACTCAGTCACCCAAACAACTGTTTCCACATGCACTCTTAAACCTATACACCTAGTCCATCAACCATTCACACATCTATGCAGAGTTACACACACCCCATCCAACCACATACAAACTCAGTGTCCCATACAAATACTCACCCAACTAATCAATAACTAATATACACACTCATGTAGTTAGTGACCAACTGATGCAGCATGTTATACAACAACAGAGACAGTGCTGCACACATTCACATTGTTTAGTTACTAATCCATGTATTAAGTGAGACACTTTTAATTACTCACTTAAAAAGATAGTCAGACAGCTACTAAATCCTCCATCCAGACAGTTATATATCCACTCAATCTTTAATACAGATTGGTATATATATAATACATATTTAAATTTTAAACTAAACCACATTCACTGGATGATGTCATCAGTGATGTCATTTGAGATGTCATCAATGATGTCATCAGTGATGTCACTGACCATGTCATGAATGATGCAATATGTGACATCATCAGCAGTGCATTGCGGGCGCGTGAGTTATAGTTAGCAGAACTAACTATAACGGAGGAATTTCTATGGTTTTGTACGAGTGAAATGGCCAGCTAACTATAACACCCCTGAAACCTATGTTTTTTTCTGTGAATTTCTAAGATTTTTAAATGCTAATTTCTAACTATAAAGTCTCTGAAACCTATGTTTTTTTCAGTGAATATATATGTATATATATATATTCACTGAAAAAAACATAGGTTTCAGGGACGTTATATTTAGTTGGACATTTCACTCGTACAAAACCATAGAAATTCGGCTGTTATAGTTAGTTCAGCTAACTATAACTTGCGTCCCCGCTGATGACGTCACATATTACATCATTCATGACATCACTGATAACATCACTGATGACATCTCAAATAATAATAATAATATGTGACTTTAAAAGAAACTATTTCATTGGTTGACAAGGTTTTCCATTATAGAACGTGAAGGACCCCACCCTTTTTAGTCATTCTCTCTAATGCATCACAGAAAAGGCACCTGTTGTGTTTTTGGGAGCAAAATTGTGATTTTATTTGGTGTTTCCTTGGAAAACTTCTACAATGGCTTCTTCAAATCCACCAATAGGCCTTCCATCTGATGATGAAGATTTGGTTCCACCTCCCCAAAAAAGATCGGGGTCTATTGTTTGGAAATTTTCACAATCCCTGAGGGTGAAAGAAAAGTGAATGCAAGAAAGGTGAGCTGCACGCTCTGTCCCAGAGTTCTATCAAGAGGCAGCAAGTAGAAGTACTTGTGTGGCACTTACAGTATGTATAAGCATCTACAGACTATACATACAAGACAACTTGCACAAGAACAACTGCGACGTGCTAAAGAGGCCACACCACAAACTGACCAGGGAGCTGGTCCCAGAACTTCTGGAGGCTCAACCTCTGAATCTTGCGGTCAGGACATTCGTCCAGCGTTTGCGACGCTCAAACAGCATTGTATAAAATGCAATGCCATTTTATGTTGTCGGAAGCAGTCAGTTGACGCTGTGTGTTCAGCAGCAAGAAACCATCGCTGTTGGAATGACAATATAATTCCAAAAGTTTAAAGTTTATTCTGTTTATTTTTTCGTTTTTCAAAAAATACCCCAAAAATTCACAAAATTGTTTAAAAAACACAAAAAAATTAAAAACAAAAAAGAAGAAAAAAACAGTTCTCTTCAGAACTACCTTATTTGGTTAACAAAGAGAAATAACTGCATGCTAATATCTGGGTGATTGCTTGAGTACATGTGTAGAGCATGACTGATTCTAAGAGTGCATAGGTAGTTACAGGGAGATGGCCGGACTACATGAGTAATGCACAGGTAATTGTAGCTCTGCATGTGTTATTGCCTGGGTCGATATATGAGTACATGGCTACTGACTGGATGATTAGAGTACTCCAAGGAGAGTGCATGGTGAATTTATAAGTGCTTGGGTTTTGGCGGAGTGATTGGATTAGCACATGGTACTGGCTGGATGCTTGGAGTGGTGCAAGGGGAGTGACGAGTGACAGCGTGATTGCTGGACTGCATGGGTACTACCTGGGTAATCGGAGGAGTGAATCAGTAGTGTGTAGGTGGTTAGAGGACTGTATGGATAGTGCAGATGTGATTGTAGCATTGCTTGTGTTAGTGCCTTGGCCATTGCATGAGTACATGGATAGTGCCTGGATACTTAGAGTGCTGCAAGGAGAGTGCATGGTAAATGTATAAGTGCTTGGCTTTTGGCAGAGTGATTGGATAAGGATATAGGAGTGGCTTGGTAATTGGAGGATTGCATAGGTAGTAACTGGGAGATTACTAAACTGTATAGATAGCAGTCAAAGGAATGTAGAAGTGCATGACTAGTGCCTGGGTAGTCACTCAAAGGATTGTAGAAGTGCCTGAGTTAGTGCCTGGGTAATTGCATGAGTACATGGGTACTGACTAGAAGATTAGAGTACTGCAAGGTGAGTGCATGGTGAATTTATAAGTGCTTGGGTATTGGCGGAGTGATTGGATTAGTACATGGTAGTGGCTGAGTGACTGGAGGAGTGCATGGGGTGTGACAGGCTGATTGCTGGACTGCGTGGGTACTACCCGGGGAATTGGAGGAGTGAATGAGAAATATGTAAGTGTTTAAAGGACTGCATGGGTAGTGCATAGGGGATTGCAGCAGTACATGTATTTGTGACTGGGTCATTGCATGAGTACATGGGTACTGAGGGGATGATTAGAGTAGTGCAAGGAGAGTGCCTGAGTGAATTTATAAGTGCTTGGGTATTGGCAGAGGGATTGGATTAGTACATGGTACTGGCTGGGTGACTCAAGGAGAGCAACCAGAATGACAGGGTGATTGCTGGACTGCATGGGCAGTTTCTGGGAAATTTAAGATGTGAATGCAGTGTCTAGGTGGTTAGAGGACGGTATGGATAGTGCAGAGGTGAATGTAGTACTGCATGGAGAGTGTTTGGGTTACTTAATCTTACCTTTACAATAGTTGATATGAAAGTCTTTGAAACTACACAACATAATTTTACCATTTTATAAGATATTCAGTTTGCCTTTGTTGCTGTTCTCAGAATCTATTGAATTTCACCATAGACATTGATTTTAATATTGCTCATCATGTAACAGCGGGCAAAAAAATATAATCAATAAGATTGTTAAAAAAAACAAATCTGTGTCCAAAATATGTCCAACAAAGTCAACTATATGTTCACATTTCCTAAAATAAATATTAGGCCTGGGCGGTAAATTCCGTTCCGCTCGCGGAATTTGCGGAATTTAGGTAATTTTGCGTTCCGCGGAGAACGCGGAATTGCCCAAAATTCTGCTTTCCGCGGCTTCGCGGAATTTTTGCTTGTTCGCGATCTCAAAATGCGTGTTCGCGAGATATTTCCCCCCGAGCACGCAAACAGCGGTCGCAAACAGGAAAAAAGCATCGCGAACAAGCAATTCCGCGTGTTCGCGGAATTTCTGCATGTTCGCGGAGATTTTAAACCATTTCGCGGAGATTTGCGTAACGCGACTACGCAAATTCCGCCCACCCCTAATAAATATCCTCAATAACATTACATATAATACAAATATCAAATATATGAAATGGTTCTTTCTAAGACAATTTTCTAAATACAATATCCTTTTTGGAATCAGCGGCGCTTCTTGCCTCTTCCACTGGCAATTTTATCGCCCTGGGTGATTTTAACATCCACTTTGATGATTCTCACAACTCCTTGGGAGTAGACCTACAAAGTGATCTTCAAGCCTTGGGGATTAACTTGGCTAATTCCGGTGCCACACACAGGAAGGGCCATTTGTTGGATCCCATATTTTCGAACTCGGTCTGCCTCAAGGCTTTTCCAGCGCTGGCCTTGCCTTGGACGGATCATTTTATGGTGCCTGCCCAGTGGCAGTTTGATGTTCCAGTCATATCGGCTCCCAGGGTATACACGGTGGAAAGAGCTTGGTCGAGACTCTCAGTGGATACCTGGGCGGCCCATTTGGAGACGTCCCGGCCTTCCCTTGGGTCTAATCCGTTAGTCGCCGATGAGAGGCTAAATATCTGGCTGACCAACTCGCTTGATGCTCTCCTCCCTAAGAAGAAACAACTCTCTATGGGTAAAAGAGTGGGATCGGCGCCCTGGTATACATCAGAGTTGAGAACTTTGAGAAGGGGCTGCAAGAGATTGGAACGATCTTGGAGGAAAGATTGGAGCGAAGCAATCCGGAGAGAATACCGGGCGGCTTTAAGCACTTATAAATCCACCATTCGGGTGGCTAAATCTGTTTTCTTTGAGGAGAGAATAGGCTCGGCGGCCAACTCCTCAAAAGAATCATTTAGGGTTATCAAGGAACTTCTAAAAGCCCCCGAACCTCCAATCCTCCATGCTGACCCTCTTGGGAAATGCTCCGAACTTGCCTCCTTCTATAAAACTAAAATAGATAACATCCTTTCATCACTCCCTCGATTAGACGAGGAGACTTCCTCTGATGGTAAGTTGGAGTTTCTGCCCAGGGCGCGGACAGCGGAGTTGGCCTCCTTTGGATCGGTCACTGAGGAAGAAGTTCTCACAGTTTTGACGACCATGAAAAGTGGTTCGCCTAAAGACCCTGCACCACTGAAATTTCTTAAGCAGGTGGCCTCTATCATCGGTGGTCCAGTGACGGATTTGATAAATTTATCCTTCGCCCAAGGAATAGTGCCCCCAAGCTGGAAGGGAGCGGTTGTCAAGGCTCTCTTAAAGAAGCCTAACTTGGACCCCGCTGACCTTGCCAGCTTTAGGCCTATCTCTCTGCTCCCCGGCTTTAGCAAGGTAGCGGAGAAGTTGGTCAATCGGCGCCTCTCGGGCTTCCTGGAGTCCAACTCCCTTTTGGGTGATTCCCAAACGGGCTTTCGTCCCGGTCAGGGGACCGATACTGCCCTGTTGGCAGTCGTGGAGAATGCCAGGAGCATTCTGGACACAGGGGGATCAGTGGCAGTGATCCTCCTTGACCTCAGTGCGGCATTTGACACTGTGGATCATCAAGTGCTTCTCCAACGACTGTCGGGGGTGGGGGTCTCCGGGCTGGCCCTGAAGTGGTTCTCTTCCTTTTTGGCTGGCCGAACGTTTGAGGTGTGGGAAGGCCATACGAAATCTTCATCGGTTTCTCTCCAGTGTGGTGTGCCACAGGGCTCATCGCTGAGCCCCACCTTATTTAACATTTATATGGCTCCCCTGGAGAATGAGATACTGCCCCTGGGTATCAAGATTATCAGCTATGCTGATGATACCCAGCTGGTGGTAGGCCTCCCCCAGTCGTCTTACCATCCCGATCAGCTGCACACCTGCTTGGATAAGATCTTCAAGTGGATGTGTAGCTCAGCACTCAAGCTTAACGGCTCCAAAACGGAACTGATGATATTGGGAAACTCCCCTCCTACCCTGTCTCCGAGTAGCTGGCCTAGTTGCCTGGGAGCGGCTCCCACCCCCAAACAGGAGATCAAGAGTCTGGGGGTGTGGTTGGAGCAGGACCTTACCTTTAAGACTCACGCTAAAAAGACCGCAGGCGTGTGTTTTGGTCTGCTCCGTTCAGCCCGTAAGATTTTACCTCTCCTCCCTGTGGTTTCTAGGAGGTTACTTGTTCAGGGACTTATCATCTCCCGGCTGGACTTCAGTAATGCGCTGTTTCTGGGGGCCCCAGAGTCCACCCTAAATAAATTACAGCAAGTGCAGAACGCGGCCGCCAGGCTCCTGATGGATCTCCCCAGGCGTCAGTCTGCTCGTCCTGCGCTGAAGGCGCTGCACTGGCTTCCCGTTAGGGAGAGGGTGAAATTTAAGGCACTCTGCATGGCCCATAAAATCTTGCAGGGGAAAGGCCCTCCTATCCTTCGGGATATGGTGCAACCTTATAAGACCTCTTGTTCCCTTCGTTCAGAGCATCAACATCTGCTGCAGGTCATGAGAGTTAGGAAGGCAAGAACCGGGGGTAGAAGGTTTTCCATCAATGTGGCCATTCTGTGGAATTCCCTTCCACTGCACTTACGCTTGGAATCAAATTTCCTCCGCTTCCGCAAGTTGTTAAAACCTCACTTGTTTCCTGCTTAATACCGGTGCCTCATGTCATGGCGTTTCTTTCTGGATGAGCGCGGGGATGCCCAAGGGTAACCAGGCGCGTTATAAAACTCACTAATAATAATAAATAATAATAATAATATCAAAAAATAGAAACGATAATTGAATCAGCAATTCTTCATATCTTCCCTATATATATATATATATATAAAACATTTGCAGTGCGAATATCCAAAATACACTTGTTAATTCATATCGATATCTTCCCACTAGGCCGAATGATATTCCTGAAATCCTTTGTATTGAAATTATCCAAAATAATGTCATTAATTCATATTGACATCTTCCCAATAGGCCAAAGGATGTTCTCAGAACTTTAGCATTAAAAATATTAGGTATGAATTTTGTAATTCATTAGGCAACCGATATTAGAAAACCAAATGGACATCATTACAATGTGTCCATCCTTTACTGCACTTTAAATAGACAATGTAGTGTCCAGATGTTCTAGAAGGTCCATCGTGGAAAATAATTGCTACTGCTACGAAAGTTCTTCCTGATATTGATAGTTGACTTGCTACAAAATTTGTAATTAAAGATTCCAATTTTTTTCCATCTGCTCTACAACATTGTTGTATAATATATTGTCCACATCTTTCTATAAATAATGCAGATAACATTTCTGATTTGCAGTGACTACACTTCATATTTTGATTAGCTGATTTAACTAATTTGTTAAAAGACACTGTTTGGCAATCTGGTATTGCCACATATATGAATCTTTCAGTGTCTATGTTAGTGGTAGAAGTAAATGTACAATTTTCACATTCATGTTCCCATCTATAACGAAGTCTAGACAGATTTTCAATTTGTATTCCCTCATCTTCCAACATTGCAAGCATAAACGTAAAAGAAATTCCTGAGCATCTTGCTGTACATTCTGTGTAAATTGTGATGAACCAGAACATATATCCAGAAGATTCAGAATGCCTGAAACACTTTGGATTTTAGTTTTATCAGTTCTCAATTTCTCAAAAATTGAATGCAGCAAGGAACAAAACCTTTTTAATCGATTCTCCGTAATATGCTGTTGGAGATTTTCTAAAAAAAATACGACATTCACCACTAAATTAGCATAGCAGTTGATACCTGAACTATTTTCTAACTGATATCCTACCTTTCTTCAACAGTGTCCTTTTTCTTTGGAATCTCAACATTGTCTTGATTTTTTTCTTCTTTCCAACTTCACTACAGAGATTCTCATATCTTCATTTTCGACCTACTACACGCTTTTCATATACAGGAAATTCACCTAAATTGGGAGCATACAGTCTTCTTAACTAATTATACTCTCTTACACAATTTGCATCTGCACTAATCTTTCTCTCATCAAAATCAATTAAATACAATTCAGAAAAAGTTCTGACTGGGAACAATGCAGCATACGCCATTCCCTCTTTAAATACGATATTTCCAATGTTTACCAAAGCGCTGTCTACACTTAAACCTTGAGATTTATGAACGGTCACCGCATATGATCTAGAAAGAGGAAACCATTTTCTATGAACATAAAAATCTTTAACAAGCAAAAAACGAACAGAACAACGTCCAATCTGTTTTACTTCTCCAATCTGATCAAATGTAATCTTTAAAAATGTAATTCCATCTCTATTTTGATAATTAACAAAATCAACAACTTTTCCCATTGCTCCATTTACTAAACCTTTTTCCACATCCAAATTACGCCGTGAAATTACCCAACAGTTTTAACATACATATAAATTCTTTTCTAAACCAGCAGTCTTATATATAGATTTGTCCAATGAATCCAATTTTCTTTCTGTCAAAATAATAGTAATACCTTTGTGCTCTATTTTAACAATGGCTTCCTTTTTTATTATTTTTTGTTTTTCCAACTTTAAAAGTTCTTCATTGAAGGTAGGACACTCTCGCAGTGTTGGCATTAGGCAGATTTTAGATTTATTTTCTCCGATTTTTTTGTATATTATTTCTGGAGCAACATTTTCATTTGGAAACAAGTTTGTAAGTAGCCGACTTTGCAAAGCTTCTTTACCATGTTCTGTCAATACACCAATTCTTATATCTTGAAGAATACTTCCATAGACTTCATCACTTGCCTGTTGCATATTTTTAATAAGTTCTTTGTATTCAAAATATGACCAAATGTTCACATTTCCAATAGTTCCCAAAGACTTTCTGGTGCTTTAAATACTGGTTGCCCTTTTACAGGAGTAAGTTGCAGTAGATCGCCAAAAACTATCACATGTTCTCCTCCAAATAAGACATTGTATTCTGCTTTTTAAATTTGCGGCATTCTTAAATGCACAAAGGCAAGCATTAAGTTTGAGACCGTGCTCACCTCATCAATAATCAGAAGTTTCATTTTCTTTAGTACTCTTGAAACTTCAATACAAGCTTCTCCAGATAGCTTGTGATATTCCAATTTGTTTTCATGTTCAACAGGTAGCATTAGTAAGTGATGTAATGTAATCCTTTTAATGTTTTGTGCTGCTAACCCAGTTGGAGCGGTTACAACACAAGATAAATGTGATTCAGTGGTTTTCTGTAGATAACTGGTCAAAACTTTAATTCAGACATTTTGCCTGTACCAGCTTGACCACTGACATACATTCAGATAGGTTGAAATGATGTGCATGTGCATTCTTTTTTTCATGAAGAAGACCATGGTTGATCTGTTGTCTCACTTTCTGTTCAATATTTAGTTGTTCTTCCAAATTTCCTAAGTCCATAATATCATGTTGAGCTTGATGCATTGTTGTTTCCACTTCACTCATGGCGATTGCTGCTTCATTTTCAAGAATTGGTTGTCCTAGTGGATCTTGACTCAGTGGAGCAGAACTTTAACTGTCTTGAGAACTATCTCTAGCAATCTCAGCTGCAATAGTAGCTTCTTGATCAATTTCTTCATTCAACATTTTGACATAATTTGCAAAAACTGTGCATTAAATACTATCTTTACATGCATAACAAGAATCTTCATAGCACTGCAAATCTCCAAGTAATTCCAGTTTGGTAGGCCAGAGTTGTAGAAGTGCTAATTAGAAAAATTCTCTTTTATCAGGAGTTTCACAACACAGTTTCCTATGATTAATCAGATTTTCTGTACTATATTTCATCAAACATCCTTCTGAACCAATCACTGCATATTTTTCTTTCTTTATGTTCTCTGTAATATTTCTCTTAAAACTGTAATATTGCAGCACTTCATAGAGACATATGTTTTCAAGATGAGGACTTCTATTTGGATAGTATGTATCCAACATGTTTGTTTTAACAATAACTGTGCTTTCCGGTTTATTTTAATGCTAAAAATTCAATTTCCGGTATAGATTTAAGTACTCGATTTCGTGTTGCAGCAAGACCTAGACTAACCCAAATTATTCCTTGTGACTTTGAATATAAACTGGCAAAGGACAACCGATCCGAACACCGTAGGATCCAATCTATCGATGGGACAGCATTTTCAAACTAAAGTTGTACAATGTCTTTCTGAGACTCTTCTCATGGGAAATTTCTTCCCACATTTCTTGCAACTCCGTCTTTTCTGATTGTGTTTTGTATGATGTTACATGCCGAGCAACAGCAATGGAATTATCTGCAACATACTGGATATCCATATTAGCATTCCACATCGACAAAATAACTGGATTATAATATACTTTGATTGTTCACTTCTTTTTAAATTGTAAGTATTTTTGGGAGATTTTCTAGTGATGGTATGTCTCACTGCTGACATGAAACTGTTCACTCTTCCTTTGGATATTACTGGACATGGAAATCCAAAACGACATTTGGTATAAAACTCTTCCTTTGACATGTATTACCGTCAACAGTATTTGCCACATGGATGAGTTTGAAACCGTAACACTTGTTGCCTTAAGGTGTTTTCTTCTCTTGTTTTTGGTATAGCACATGTAACACAGTCTTCAATAAAAGATAAAACAGTCTCATCCAAATCAGTTCCAAATTTGGGTGCATCCTTGATCCATAAAAGCATATACATATGAGGTGAACCTCTAACTTCATACTGCTTTATCCAAAAGAAATCAATAACTTCTCCAAGAGGAGGATTGTTTTTATTGCAGATAAAATACATCATAGCTTGAACCCTATGATTAAAATATCTGCACACATCTACAGGATCCAAGGAACACAGTTCTCCAGGTGTCTTGAATTCAATGTTTTTAATATTTGAATTTGCTTCTCGAAGAAATTCAAGTAAATTGTCCCATGCGTATTCAGCACAGCATAGCCTAACAAACCACGTAGGAGTTCCTAAGTTCCTTGACATGCATTTAAGTTTTCCATGACGATGATACCAATTTTCATTAGTACCACACTGACAAGCCATCAAATGAATCAATTGAGATTCTAAATGATCATCTCTGTCATGTACTTTGTCCATGAGTTCCTTTGCAGAAACATTTTGAAGATGAACTTCTGTTTTTAATATGTGGTTGACTGCATATGAAAGTCCAGCCAAGTCACTTTCAAACAAAAGATGAAATATATATGGGATACATTGTCGAAATCTTGAATCTTCTGAGTACAATCTTGTTGTCCGATATTCTGATGTGGGAATCTATACTGGTCGTTTGTCATATCGTCCACCTTTTCCCTTCACTTTCTTCATTTGGACCAATTCAATCGTATTTCCCATCACTTCTTTGGAATGTAAAGGATGTACACTATAATGTTCATACATTTCTTCACTTTTGGACATGTCCACTTTTCAATTTGGCCACTTGACATTTCGCTATCATCTCCTACAACTATTTCTTCTTCTTCCACATACACATTTTTGTAGTAATCATTGTTTTTTATGAGATATAACGTTGTCTTTGCTAACATCTACTAATTCTTGCCATATTTTCCGACTCTTTCTCGGAACACCATTAACTAGAATAACTACAGGTTCAGTTTCCTCTTTCTCTACACTAATAGTTTCAATATGTTTCTTTAAATCTAAAGGTAAATATACAACTCTTCCCTTTAATCCTCTCTGTAAATCTGTGGGAGGGAACTTACCTGTTTTAGGCTCCATACGAACAATAGCCTGAAACGGGTGCACAGATTGAATCAGAATAGACTCATACATGTTTAAATCTACCAGTTCTGGAGGAATAGCTACCAACTCAAGGTTATTATGTACAGCTCTAGCTGGCATTTTGTTGTCATAACAATATTTACAAATACGTTGATCACTATCCAAATCAAAGCAATCTTCTACCAACAAATAAGTTGCAAATTCCTTCCACTTACCTTTTTTTCACTTTTTAAATACAGATCAACATTCCTAGCTTGATTTTTATAGTGAGTTCATCGACAACAAATACAAACATAATGCGGTCTTTCACAACAAATTACCTTAAACTTCGTAATTTCTTCTTCAAACTTCTCAGTACTACGATGTTCCACGTCTCCTTCAACACCTACTTCTATCAATGTCTCACATTGACTACATTCTTGTTCAGGACCAAAGTAACAAAACTGTATTTCATCACAAACTTTTTTTACATCTGATACTGACCCATGCAAAAGAGCACTGTTTAAGTCACTTAAAATTATTGCTGGAATTTTTGCGTAATACAATCTTCTGAATAATTTCTGCATTTGAAAGTGATGTAGTGCTAACATTCTGAAATGATGAAAAACACTTTGACACACTTTTCTAGAAAGACAAGCCAGAGACTGACCTTGCAAACCAGTTTTTTTTCGCACTTTGCAAGGATCTAGTCCTTGCAGAATCTTAATCTTTTTCAGGGCAAGAATAGGCAGGTAAGTTGCTTCAGACTTGATTAGTTTGAGACTGTCCAATATAGGCTGAGAATCTTCTGTCCAGAATTGTTTATATATGAACCATATATTTAATCTACATATGGAAAAAGGAGGTTCAGAAACATATTCGTTGTAATGTCACTTTCGGGGATTGTTTCTCCTTGTCTGTATCTACTGGGTTAGACTGAAGAGCCGTGGTCCAGTCACAAATACGGAGGGAGCCCTAGTACCGATCATAATCTGTTAGTCATGAAAGGCGGGCCACAGGAAAATCCACTGCAACAGGAAGCGGTCCCTCGATCAGGAAGGATGTATCGCTTTGCATTGTCCAATGAATTTGGAATAAAGAAACTGAAATTAAGGATTACCTTGTCCTCTGAAATTAATTTGAATACAAACAAAGTGACACTGTTTATGAATTTGTGGTGCATCTTAGCTTATGTCTGTTTTGTCTAATCTTGTTCCCTAGGGAACTAGCATTGTTACAATGGGTGCTACTCAGAATGCACACATCTCCTTGACCTATGTGTAATAGCATATTTCTGTGGGAAAGATACTAAAGGGTGATATTAATTCTAGGTGCTGGTAAAATAGAAGGTTCCATTGTTAGTCCATTTTATAGCATCTTAATCTTTTGTTTAACCCTTTTTTTTACCATGCTGCCGTAAGAAATTTCGTAAAATATCAAAAGACTTCTGTTGTATACTACAAATACTACTACAATCCCAAGTAAACACTGGGGCTTTAGTACGTCAGCTATCACTTCTTCAAGATTTCTAGGAGCCATCTTTTCTTTTTCAATTACACAACAGTTCTTCACTTCATAAGCATGACCACTGGTATCAATTGTGTACACTAATGTATTGGTTTGAAAATAGCGCTCTTCATTAAAAATAGGCTCTGAACTTAAACTCTGCTTCTATTCACCAAAAAAAATCAAAAATTTAGTTCTGCTAATTAGTCTCTTCTTTTCACTTTTGGCCTTCATAAAATGTATTGGCTTATCTAATGATCACATTCTGTTTAAAACTAAAATAAATAACTTCCTTTTTAATTCAACAGCCTTTTCAACAATATTTTCAATCTGTTTCTTCTTTTTATAAAATGCTGATTTTTTTTATATATTTCATGGCACCTTTGAATAAATTAAGTATTACTCTATTGTGAAACATTATTTTCCTTATTTCATCAAACTGATTCTTTCTCCTTTTACTGTAGATAGTTTTTTGAAAACGTGATTTCTCATTAATTTCTCCTTTTTTCTTTTGGTTTTGTTGAGGTATTCTTTCTACTTTCCACATTGTGCAAACTGTTTCTTGTCTTTGAAAGTCTTTTAATAAATTATTTTGTTCTCTTACAACAAGACTTTTTCTTTTTTCCCACATGTTGTACTTCATCTAATTCTTGCTGTTGTCTTTTCTTCAAATAATAGTCTTTCTTTTGTTGTTTCCTCTTTACTGTTTTTTAGTCATGGTAGGACTTTTTTAATGATGATGAATAATATCTGTAAAAAAACTAAAATGTAATATTATTAATAAAAATCTATAAAATATACCATTCTATTACTAAACAAAAACACGTACTACAGTACACAGGTACTACCTGTTTAATTGTAGGAGTGAATGAGTAGTGTTTAGAGGACTGCTTCAGCAGTAGATAGAGGATTTTAATAGTGCATGTATTAGTACCTGGGTCATTGCATAAGTACATGGGTAGTGACTGGATGATTAGAGTACTGCAAGCAAAGAGGATGGTGAATTTATAAGTGCTTGGGTTTTGGCAGAATAATTAGATAAGGACATGGTACTGGCTGGGTGATTGGAGGAGTGCACAGAGAGTGACAGTGTGATTGCTGGACTGCATGGGTACTACCTGGGTAATTGGAGGAGTGAATCAGTAGTGTGTAGGTGGTCAGACAACTGCATGGATAATGCACATGTGATTGCAGCATTGCATGTGTTAGTGCCTGGGTCATTGTATGAATACATGGATAGTGACTGGATACACAGAGTGCTGTAAGGAGAGTACATGGTGAATTTATAAGTGGTTGGGTTTTGGCAGAGTGATTGGATAAGGACAGGGGACTGGCTGGGTAATTGGAGGAGTGCATAGTTAGTAACAGGGAAATTACTAAACTGTATAGGTAGCACTCAAAGGATTGTAGCATTGCATGTGTTAGTGCCTGGGTCATTGCACAAGTACATGGATAGTGACTGGATACCTAGAGTGCTGCAAATGACTGCATGGTGAATTTATAGGTGCTTGGGTTTTGGCACAGTGATTAGATAAGTACATGGTACTGGCTGGGTGATTGGAGGAGTGCACAGAGAGTGACAGTGTGATTGCTGGACTGCATGGGTACTATCTGGGTAATTGGAGGAGTGAATCAGTAGTGTGTTGGTGGTTAGAGCACTGCATGGATAGTGTACATGTGATTGCAGCATTGCATGTGTTACTGCATGGGTCATTGTATGAGTACATGGATAGTGACTGAATACTTAGAGTGCTGGAAGGAGAGTACATGGTCAATTTATAAGTGTTTGGGTTTTGGCAGAGTGAGTGGATAAGGACAGGGGACTGTCTGGGTAATTGGAGGACTGCATATGTAGTAACAGGGAGAATATTAAACTGAATAGGTAGCACTCAAAGGATTGCAGCATTGCATGTGTTAGTGCCTTGGTCATTGCACAAGTACATGGATAGTGACTGGATACTTAGAGTGCTGCAAGTTGACTGCATGTTGAAATTATGAGTGCTTGGGTTTTGGCACAGTGATTAGATAAGGACATGGTACTGGCTGGCTGATTGGAGGAGTGCACGGAGAATGACTGTGTGATTGCCGGACTGCATGGGTACTACTTGGGTGATTGGAGGAGTGAATCAGTAGTGTGTAGTTGGTTAGATGACTGCAGGGATAGTGCACATGATTGTAGCATTGCATGTGTTACTGCCTGGGTCATTGTAAGAGTACATCGATAGTACATTTATGCCATGCTCTTTTTTATTAAGGACAGTCATAGGTCCTTTTGTTTCTATGTGGTTCATTTTTATAATAATGATTTTTCAATTTCTTGTTATTTGTTTGAGGGGCTCTTTAATTTTATCTTGGGCTTGAAAACATTGGGGATGGGTAACACAGTCCAACCACAACTCATCCTGTGTGGGGACTTTAATGTAAAGCTTGGCATTCAGCCAATAGTTAGGTTGCTTGACTTCAGCTGCTGAAAGCATACCCTGAGATACCAGGGGGTTGGCATTGAGGAAATGGTTTGCTATGTTAGATCTAGTAGATATTATCAACTATTTCCAAGGTGCAGGATTAAGCAAACCAGCCTATGGGGAGGGGGACATCCATCAGTTATAGATTATGTATTTGCCTCTAAGCACCTTCTTTGGTGGTGCTCTAATGGTGCAGTAATAGTAACTTAGTGGAGTGACAACAGCTCTCTTTTGATTAAGGGTGTCTTCCCATTGTGTAGGGATAAAACACCATTAGTGGCCAACGCAATTAATCAGCACACCCACGATGGACAAGTTTGGCACCTTAAACAACCCAATGCCACAGTAGGTTCCTCCTTAAAAAATATTTGATGGCATTCCTGGGATGCCTGGGCAAGGATTCAGCGGAAACTTTCTTGACCTATAATCTATCTCTATGGGCTGCATTAAAAGTCACCTCCTAAAGCCAGTCAATTTTGATTTGAGCACCTACGCTTGTTCAATGCTAATTGTTCAGTGGCTATCAGCAGTCTGAAAAAGGCACTTACAGGGACCCCTACATATGCTGGGTGTAGGAGAGTAGGATCTGCTTCTTATGGTTACCCCCACTCTTTGCTGCTGTGACACTGTTTTTCGACTTTAGTCTGGCTGGGGCCCTGCTATTCAGAACCCCAGCCTAGCTGCTTCCTCTCTAAAATGATTCCTAGTACCTTAGGTACACAACAGATTGGATTCTGAGGTGCCCTTATATCTCTGAACTTTAACCTATATTGTACAGTGGTTAGTCCAAACGCCTTCAATCAATGCACTTTTCATATTGGAGTAATCATCAGCATCCTCGTCTCTAACAGAGAGAAGTTTATCTCTGCCTTTGTCTGCAAAGGTGAGCCACAAGATTGCTGCCCACTGCTCCTCCCTTGTGCAGTGATCCATTTATGGATGTCATCCCCACTCTGGTAGGGAGGGACAATCTTGTTTAGGTTTCTATGGTCATAAGACCTCTCCCTAACAATATGGATGTTGCTGCCACCATGGGACTCTAGTCCCATCTTTTGTCTAGCTCCATGGAGCTAAGGGACTCCCTTTCTAGGGCTATCTGCTCTCTCCTCATCTTAAGCTGAGCTTCTTCATATTGGAGCAATCTCTCCTTCCTCTCCTGAGAGGTTTCCCTCCTATGAGAGGAGACAGAGGTCCCTATGGAGGTGTCAAAATGGTTAGACTCCTGAGAAGGAGATCTGGACCTTCTAGGCACACTCCCAACTCTACCTGGTGGAATAACGAGAGGGCCATCATGGCCATCTTCCTCATCTTCAGGAGGAGTTGCATTTTCCAGGTCAGGATCATTGTCATCCTCCTGGCCAGTTCCAGAGGTCAGGTCAGGGGTGTCTGAACCCCTAGGCCCTTCCTCATCAGCTGCGCCACCCACTCTACCTACCCCATCAGACCCTGAGGTCTTTCTGAGATCATCTAGGAGGAGTACCTTTATGAGATGTTGGGTGTTTGCACTCTTGCCTGTCTTCAACTTCCTAGTACTACACAATGCTCTCAATTACAAGAATGGGAGTTTGTCTTACTTGGAGGCTAGAAACCCATTGGCTTCTGGCAGGGACCCACTGGTTCCTGGCCTTGAAGACATTACTAGTGAAGTGTGGTGTATGCACTACCTACTCTAGTGTGCCCTACTATACTTTATGCTGCTAGAGGCAAAAGCACATAAGTTATACTTCAAAATATGACAGTAAAGTAGCACAATACACGTTAGGCCCTAGGGGCGGACCAAACCATATACTAAAATAGTGGTATAAGAGCCACTACTTAACTAGACACAAGGCCTAGAGCCTGTAGAATCGCTGGGACCCAAGGAACCTCCCAAGGTAGTGACACAAGGGACCCACAGGGGCCGTGTGCAGTGTGAGAACAGAATTAAAGTTCAGAGATTCCCAAAAAGGCGGAAAATCAAGACTGGGTGGACCTTGTAGATTGTGCTACTAAGGCTCTGGAGGGCTGGTTGCTTGGCAGCAAGGTGCATGACTTTCAAGGATTGTACAACTTAATTATGAGGGAGCAGATCCTTAATAATTATCAAAATCAGCTGTTGCATCAGTACCTGGTGGACACTGATCTGACCTCTCCCCAAGAATTGGGAAAGAAGGCAGACAAATGGGTCAGAACCAGGGTGAGGCAGAAATTCTAGAACCAAGGTGGTGACCAGAAGAAGCAAGATTCAAAGAACTCTGACAAGGGTGGGGAGAAGGGTAGAGACCAGAAGTCTTCACAAGGTCCCCAGAAATCTTCTTGGGGGGGGAGGGGGGGGGTAATCCAATCTAACAAGGGAAAAGGCCAAAAGAAACCATGGTGCAAGATATGTAAACTGAAAACTCACTAGACTAGTGATTGCCTCAAGTCCAGCCACCATTGCCCCCAAGGCAACTATTCCCCCTAGTGCAGCTACAATTGGTGGTGGTAATACTCAGAATAAGGGTGTAGTAGGGTTAACCCTGGGTTCTGAGATGGACTCTGGCCTAGTCAGAGTTCAAACTCAGGCTGTCCTGATCTGTGATGGAGGCATGTCCTCCTTTGTGAGTCCCAGTAACTTGGGCAAATACAGACAGCAGCCTTTGATGAATGGAAAAGAGGCTTTGGCATTCAGGGACACAGGAGCAAGTGTCACAATGGTGACAAAAGATCTTGTGGATCTTGGGCAGATTATACTTGGTGAAATGTACCAAGTGACCAATGCTAGCCATGTCAGGACAGACCATTCCTTGGCAGTTGTTAATTTCTCCAAGGAAGGGGTAACTGGCCTCAAAAAGGTTGTGGTAAGTGCAGACCTCCCTGTCGAATGCTTGCTTGGCAATAATCTAGAAACTTTAGCTTGGGCTGAAGTGGAGTTCAGGACACATGCAGAAATGCTAGGGATTCCTGCACATGTATTTGCTGTGACCAGGCCACAGGCCAAAATGTCTAAAACTGAACAGGCCCTGGATTCTGGAAGAATGGACCAGGTGCCTCCCAAGAGGAGGGGCAGTAGGGTTAAGGCAGTGCCTTACCCCAACCCACTCAAGAGATTATAGACTGGTAAAACAAGCTGCTTTACATTCCTTCAAGACTTAGCCTGAAGGCTGCTCTCCATAGCTACCGCTAGGATAGCTTTCAATAAATGTTGTCTTTAACCTATCATCAATAAGGGGTTGTTTGGACTGGTGCAAGGTGCCCACTATAATTAGTGGACAGCATATACCAGGCCAACTTCCCACACTGAGGAGATCCAGGAGATTAGGTTGGTCTATGAGCATGCCCTTAGGGGTGAAAAACACTGATGAATAAAACAGACTTGGAAATGTTTGAACTTGCAGCTGCTCAGAATAGCAGTTAGGTATTCTGGTACACTGTTAAGACGTTCTGACAGTGGTATACCCCACAACCTATCTCCTGATAATGTAACATCTTGGGTCAGAAGTGGGTGAAGCATTCTCCGTCCATCTATCATCAGTCTCAAGATAAGGGATGACTCATATGTGACTGACAATGGAGATCAGGTGCCTCTTTTCAGGTCTCCCTTTAGGAAGCAGAGGATGCAATCAGAAGTGTAATCTAGATCTGTGGGGACCCTGCTCCTTAACTTATTTAACAACACCTTATGTAAATTGGTCCTGGAATCATGGACCCTCTCTATCATAGTCCAAGTCTTCAAAAAAAGGTGATAGATGGTCCCCCAAATGTTACATCCGAGTATCACTCATTGACAGTTCTGTAAAGTGGGGAGGGTTATTTTTTATCGCTTCCAGACCTAGGCTGACAAGAAAAATATTCTGTCTCCATGCAAGTATTGCTTCCAACCTGGGCTAGGTACAGTGGAGCAGTGCTTGAATTTGCAACTGACTGTGAGCAAGTATACCATTGCCAGGTACTGCCCACTGTACCCGGCCTTCATGGACTTGTCTTCCACATTTGATTGCTTAAACAGGTGCAAACAATGGTTGACTCCAATTAGGCTATGCGTAGATGTCCCCCTGGTTAATTTTCTATATTCCCTGCATGAAAACGTAGGGAAAAGAGTATGCTACGGCCTGTCAGGAGACCTCTCTGACGTCTTCCGATTAGCTAGTGGTGCACGTCAGAGGTGCGTTTTTGGAGACCTGTTCTTCATTAATTATATGAACAATTTTAGCTCCCATTTATTCATCTCTACCAGGGATGTACCTAAAACTCCCAATTCCCTTGTTCCGGCATTATTATATGCTAACAATGCTGTTTTAATGACAAGGACACCCCGTATCCTACTCACTTTCTTTGAATTTTTGTAGCTTTTATGAGTAATTAGGATATGAAGACCAATTTCACAAAATCACATATAATGGCCTGTAGGCCCAGTAGAAATTCCCTGTCATCCCTCAAGCTTCAGGGGCAACATCTGAGTTCAGTACAGAAATTTTGTTACCTGGGTATTGCATTTGATGCTGGTAGCTCATGGCAACCCCAAGTGAAGGCAGCCATTTTGAAAGTAGGAATGGCGGCTGACACTTTGTTTGACCTAGTACATTGGGATGGAAGGGGCACTCATTCTTATTAACCCAAGATTTTCAGGCACAGTGTATTTTTATAGAAACCTAAGGTGCGGGGATGTAGGGGTACCACATTGCCTCTCCCATACATGTAGAGGAAACTAGAATATGTAGGTGGCTGTTGCATCTTCTGCCCTCTAGCACCAATTTCAGTGTGCATTCTGAACTTGATCTGGAATACATCACAGACTCTATCAAGTTAACCCCACTCTTGCTCTGAATGAGCATGTGGACCAAGAGTAAATCAAGTTTTAACAGAGATGTTATTCTAGAGTCAACATAAAGGCCTTTATATCCCCTGGCTGAAATACATCAGTAAGTCTTTTGTTGATATTGATCTTCCCAAATTTTTTTCTGCCACAGATACTATTAGAAAGTCTGAAAAGAGGATAGTTGAGTCCTGTCACGCAAAGTTTTTTAGAAAGCAGTCTATTGGTGACTATTTTATCACTGATCAGGAGATAGTAGAAGTACGGTGCCAAAACCAGGAAAGGGGATAGTCCCTTAAACCCCTAGTTGTGTGTAGGGAGGCCCAACACCATGTTCTGTGAAGCGAAGACCTGGGCACACGTAAACTGAGGTATAGTTCAATATGAAGTAATGTCAATATACAATTTTGAAGAGTTCATTTCATTGTTCGTGATTTATTCAAAAGTGAGCAAAGGAAAAACCAGCCAACACGTGTTTTGTCGCTTATGGAAATGATCCTGCAGCTTTCTCAGGGCTGGGGAAGATACACAGAGTACTATCAACATGTGGTTAAACGAAACAACTGCAGTAACAGAAAGAAAATACATAGTTTTTACAGAAGTAATGGTAACTCATGCCCATTTAAAGTGGAAACCCTTTACATCAAAACAATACAACCATATGTGGCTAAATCAGAAAACACATAGTGAGCACTGTGTATGATGAAAGTACTAAGGTAGTGATTGGTGAGGTCTTAACATTCCTAATATTAAAGACACAAACTGTAGTACAAATAGTATGAATGATAGTAAAAGATGAAGGCGACAGGCCCAAATCGGGAAGGGAAAGAAGGCCCAGTTTTAATAGAAAAATGTGTCCAAACAAAATGAAGAAAAAATTATGTATTGAGTGCCAAGAAAAAGATAACTGCATGAGAAGTTGAACATGTTGTAATCTGTGAAGGAAAAGGGTAGAAAGGAAAAAGACAAGGGTGGATATGAGTGACTATACCAAACGGGCAGGTGGAGGTGGTAGATATGAAAAAACAGTGAAAGGAGCGCTTACTGCTCCGCCGGTGATAATTCCAACCCGGCTGGTTATGGCTTCAACACTCAAAATAATGAGCAGAATACTTAAGAACAAGAGTGTAGTAGAATCTAAATTCGGATAGAGAGGTATATAACAAGATTATTATCATCCTCTGTAAAATAAAACAGTAAAAGCAATGTTGCTAACAATCACAAACCAGATCTTACCATAGATACGGGTAATCTGATCAAAATCAATGGGCCGCGAGTGTTCTAAGAAGGATGAAAGTCCTTGTCGCGAGTAAGCCTGTAAATGTGGCTAAGATTAATGCATGGTCAATGTAATGTCATCCAATCTATCTAGGAGTAGCGGGGTGTTCTTACCTAAAGCGGGTGTGCTGTGGTGTCTCGTGGCCGCCTCTATTCCGAATGCTTCTCCGGGTGAGGAAAAGCTACATAACCCAGAAGTAGTTTTAAACTTTTAGAGCAGCCAAACACTAGAATGCCGACCTGCCGTTGAACAGACTTTATTGCTACCTATGTTGAAAGACAAAAAGGTTAAGCATAATGTTCCTCAAAAATGGATAACCAATGTGAGAAAAAAGACAAAAGTGTGTCTATACTTCTTAGTACCTGAAATAATCTATGTCTAAGCTGCGTTCGAGTAAATTGCAATTTGCGTGATTTGTCAAAAATTTCTATAGAATGATTATAAAGGGCCAACAATTGAGGGAATTAGCAGAAGGTCAAAAATGTCTTGAGTGGTTAAAATCGTCCCAAGGTAAGGGCGAAAAGAAGGAGAACCAAGGGGAAAAAAATATAAAGATACAGGTATATTAAAGTAAAAGAAATATCGTGCGAGTAGCCATAAGAAATGGGGAATGGATAATTATTCGAATGAGAACGCATCAAGAAAAGAAAGATGGTCAACCACAGGATGTGCCTAAAATAAAAGTAGTCTAGAAGCAGGTACAGTAGTTTAAGCTCAAGAAAATTCGAAAAGAAAGTGCTAGAGTATAAAAATATTTCTTAGGTAGGTATGTCGGTTGTGACATAAGGATAGAGAAAAGAGGAGAAAGACATGGAAGAAATGTTGTGTCATACACTGCAATTAGATTAAACTTTATCTGACAAAAATATAGATTCTACCAAAAATTGCGGCGTCAGCAAGAAATGTCATTCAAATACAAATAAGAAAAACCTATGAGTTTCAAAATTCGTCATAAGATACATGAGTATAGAGAGATGACTGGATATAAAAATTAGTGTACTCCAATACATGTAATTCAGTAAGTACACATTCTGTATAACTTGAAGTCCTCAGTCTTAGTCCTAAACACTAGACCTGTCAGCCCTTTGGGTGGTCCCTCCTCATCATTATTTATTTTGTCCCACTTTTGCCTCAAACCCTGTTAGTATTTTTTCCTTTTTTGGAACCACCAGACTTTTTAGTATTGATGCAGATTCAGGGAGCCATTTTATCTACCCCTGGAACTTCTGTCTGAGGGCCTGAAACACAAAATGGTGGCCACCCATTATCACCTGTGACATCACTGGAACCTACTAGAACCTTCTGCAACATTCTGGAACCCTGTGACAGTTGGAGGCGGTTTGGAATGTTGGGAAGCTGAGCCCCACCTTATTTAACATTTATATGGCTCCCCTGGAGAATGAGATACTGCCCCTGGGTATCAAGATTATCAGCTATGCTGATGATACCCAGCTGGTGGTAGGCCTCCCCCAGTCGTCTTACCATCCCGATCAGCTGCACACCTGCTTGGATAAGATCTTCAAGTGGATGTGTAGCTCAGCACTCAAGCTTAACGGCTCCAAAACGGAACTGATGATATTGGGAAACTCCCCTCCTACCCTGTCTCCGAGTAGCTGGCCTAGTTGCCTGGGAGCGGCTCCCACCCCCAAACAGGAGATCAAGAGTCTGGGGGTGTGGTTGGAGCAGGACCTTACCTTTAAGACTCACGCTAAAAAGACCGCAGGCGTGTGTTTTGGTCTGCTCCGTTCAGCCCGTAAGATTTTACCTCTCCTCCCTGTGGTTTCTAGGAGGTTACTTGTTCAGGGACTTATCATCTCCCGGCTGGACTTCAGTAATGCGCTGTTTCTGGGGGCCCCAGAGTCCACCCTAAATAAATTACAGCAAGTGCAGAACGCGGCCGCCAGGCTCCTGATGGATCTCCCCAGGCGTCAGTCTGCTCGTCCTGCGCTGAAGGCGCTGCACTGGCTTCCCGTTAGGGAGAGGGTGAAATTTAAGGCACTCTGCATGGCCCATAAAATCTTGCAGGGGAAAGGCCCTCCTATCCTTCGGGATATGGTGCAACCTTATAAGACCTCTTGTTCCCTTCGTTCAGAGCATCAACATCTGCTGCAGGTCATGAGAGTTAGGAAGGCAAGAACCGGGGGTAGAAGGTTTTCCATCAATGTGGCCATTCTGTGGAATTCCCTTCCACTGCACTTACGCTTGGAATCAAATTTCCTCCGCTTCCGCAAGTTGTTAAAACCTCACTTGTTTCCTGCTTAATACCGGTGCCTCATGTCATGGCGTTTCTTTCTGGATGAGCGCGGGGATGCCCAAGGGTAACCAGGCGCGTTATAAAACTCACTAATAATAATAAATAATAATAATAATATCAAAAAATAGAAACGATAATTGAATCAGCAATTCTTCATATCTTCCCTATATATATATATATATATAAAACATTTGCAGTGCGAATATCCAAAATACACTTGTTAATTCATATCGATATCTTCCCACTAGGCCGAATGATATTCCTGAAATCCTTTGTATTGAAATTATCCAAAATAATGTCATTAATTCATATTGACATCTTCCCAATAGGCCAAAGGATGTTCTCAGAACTTTAGCATTAAAAATATTAGGTATGAATTTTGTAATTCATTAGGCAACCGATATTAGAAAACCAAATGGACATCATTACAATGTGTCCATCCTTTACTGCACTTTAAATAGACAATGTAGTGTCCAGATGTTCTAGAAGGTCCATCGTGGAAAATAATTGCTACTGCTACGAAAGTTCTTCCTGATATTGATAGTTGACTTGCTACAAAATTTGTAATTAAAGATTCCAATTTTTTTCCATCTGCTCTACAACATTGTTGTATAATATATTGTCCACATCTTTCTATAAATAATGCAGATAACATTTCTGATTTGCAGTGACTACACTTCATATTTTGATTAGCTGATTTAACTAATTTGTTAAAAGACACTGTTTGGCAATCTGGTATTGCCACATATATGAATCTTTCAGTGTCTATGTTAGTGGTAGAAGTAAATGTACAATTTTCACATTCATGTTCCCATCTATAACGAAGTCTAGACAGATTTTCAATTTGTATTCCCTCATCTTCCAACATTGCAAGCATAAACGTAAAAGAAATTCCTGAGCATCTTGCTGTACATTCTGTGTAAATTGTGATGAACCAGAACATATATCCAGAAGATTCAGAATGCCTGAAACACTTTGGATTTTAGTTTTATCAGTTCTCAATTTCTCAAAAATTGAATGCAGCAAGGAACAAAACCTTTTTAATCGATTCTCCGTAATATGCTGTTGGAGATTTTCTAAAAAAAATACGACATTCACCACTAAATTAGCATAGCAGTTGATACCTGAACTATTTTCTAACTGATATCCTACCTTTCTTCAACAGTGTCCTTTTTCTTTGGAATCTCAACATTGTCTTGATTTTTTTCTTCTTTCCAACTTCACTACAGAGATTCTCATATCTTCATTTTCGACCTACTACACGCTTTTCATATACAGGAAATTCACCTAAATTGGGAGCATACAGTCTTCTTAACTAATTATACTCTCTTACACAATTTGCATCTGCACTAATCTTTCTCTCATCAAAATCAATTAAATACAATTCAGAAAAAGTTCTGACTGGGAACAATGCAGCATACGCCATTCCCTCTTTAAATACGATATTTCCAATGTTTACCAAAGCGCTGTCTACACTTAAACCTTGAGATTTATGAACGGTCACCGCATATGATCTAGAAAGAGGAAACCGTTTTCTATGAACATAAAAATCTTTAACAAGCAAAAAACGAACAGAACAACGTCCAATCTGTTTTACTTCTCCAATCTGATCAAATGTAATCTTTAAAAATGTAATTCCATCTCTATTTTGATAATTAACAAAATCAACAACTTTTCCCATTGCTCCATTTACTAAACCTTTTTCCACATCCAAATTACGCCGTGAAATTACCCAACAGTTTTAACATACATATAAATTCTTTTCTAAACCAGCAGTCTTATATATAGATTTGTCCAATGAATCCAATTTTCTTTCTGTCAAAATAATAGTAATACCTTTGTGCTCTATTTTAACAATGGCTTCCTTTTTTATTATTTTTTGTTTTTCCAACTTTAAAAGTTCTTCATTGAAGGTAGGACACTCTCGCAGTGTTGGCATTAGGCAGATTTTAGATTTATTTTCTCCGATTTTTTTGTATATTATTTCTGGAGCAACATTTTCATTTGGAAACAAGTTTGTAAGTAGCCGACTTTGCAAAGCTTCTTTACCATGTTCTGTCAATACACCAATTCTTATATCTTGAAGAATACTTCCATAGACTTCATCACTTGCCTGTTGCATATTTTTAATAAGTTCTTTGTATTCAAAATATGACCAAATGTTCACATTTCCAATAGTTCCCAAAGACTTTCTGGTGCTTTAAATACTGGTTGCCCTTTTACAGGAGTAAGTTGCAGTAGATCGCCAAAAACTATCACATGTTCTCCTCCAAATAAGACATTGTATTCTGCTTTTTAAATTTGCGGCATTCTTAAATGCACAAAGGCAAGCATTAAGTTTGAGACCGTGCTCACCTCATCAATAATCAGAAGTTTCATTTTCTTTAGTACTCTTGAAACTTCAATACAAGCTTCTCCAGATAGCTTGTGATATTCCAATTTGTTTTCATGTTCAACAGGTAGCATTAGTAAGTGATGTAATGTAATCCTTTTAATGTTTTGTGCTGCTAACCCAGTTGGAGCGGTTACAACACAAGATAAATGTGATTCAGTGGTTTTCTGTAGATAACTGGTCAAAACTTTAATTCAGACATTTTGCCTGTACCAGCTTGACCACTGACATACATTCAGATAGGTTGAAATGATGTGCATGTGCATTCTTTTTTTCATGAAGAAGACCATGGTTGATCTGTTGTCTCACTTTCTGTTCAATATTTAGTTGTTCTTCCAAATTTCCTAAGTCCATAATATCATGTTGAGCTTGATGCATTGTTGTTTCCACTTCACTCATGGCGATTGCTGCTTCATTTTCAAGAATTGGTTGTCCTAGTGGATCTTGACTCAGTGGAGCAGAACTTTAACTGTCTTGAGAACTATCTCTAGCAATCTCAGCTGCAATAGTAGCTTCTTGATCAATTTCTTCATTCAACATTTTGACATAATTTGCAAAAACTGTGCATTAAATACTATCTTTACATGCATAACAAGAATCTTCATAGCACTGCAAATCTCCAAGTAATTCCAGTTTGGTAGGCCAGAGTTGTAGAAGTGCTAATTAGAAAAATTCTCTTTTATCAGGAGTTTCACAACACAGTTTCCTATGATTAATCAGATTTTCTGTACTATATTTCATCAAACATCCTTCTGAACCAATCACTGCATATTTTTCTTTCTTTATGTTCTCTGTAATATTTCTCTTAAAACTGTAATATTGCAGCACTTCATAGAGACATATGTTTTCAAGATGAGGACTTCTATTTGGATAGTATGTATCCAACATGTTTGTTTTAACAATAACTGTGCTTTCCGGTTTATTTTAATGCTAAAAATTCAATTTCCGGTATAGATTTAAGTACTCGATTTCGTGTTGCAGCAAGACCTAGACTAACCCAAATTATTCCTTGTGACTTTGAATATAAACTGGCAAAGGACAACCGATCCGAACACCGTAGGATCCAATCTATCGATGGGACAGCATTTTCAAACTAAAGTTGTACAATGTCTTTCTGAGACTCTTCTCATGGGAAATTTCTTCCCACATTTCTTGCAACTCCGTCTTTTCTGATTGTGTTTTGTATGATGTTACATGCCGAGCAACAGCAATGGAATTATCTGCAACATACTGGATATCCATATTAGCATTCCACATCGACAAAATAACTGGATTATAATATACTTTGATTGTTCACTTCTTTTTAAATTGTAAGTATTTTTGGGAGATTTTCTAGTGATGGTATGTCTCACTGCTGACATGAAACTGTTCACTCTTCCTTTGGATATTACTGGACATGGAAATCCAAAACGACATTTGGTATAAAACTCTTCCTTTGACATGTATTACCGTCAACAGTATTTGCCACATGGATGAGTTTGAAACCGTAACACTTGTTGCCTTAAGGTGTTTTCTTCTCTTGTTTTTGGTATAGCACATGTAACACAGTCTTCAATAAAAGATAAAACAGTCTCATCCAAATCAGTTCCAAATTTGGGTGCATCCTTGATCCATAAAAGCATATACATATGAGGTGAACCTCTAACTTCATACTGCTTTATCCAAAAGAAATCAATAACTTCTCCAAGAGGAGGATTGTTTTTATTGCAGATAAAATACATCATAGCTTGAACCCTATGATTAAAATATCTGCACACATCTACAGGATCCAAGGAACACAGTTCTCCAGGTGTCTTGAATTCAATGTTTTTAATATTTGAATTTGCTTCTCGAAGAAATTCAAGTAAATTGTCCCATGCGTATTCAGCACAGCATAGCCTAACAAACCACGTAGGAGTTCCTAAGTTCCTTGACATGCATTTAAGTTTTCCATGACGATGATACCAATTTTCATTAGTACCACACTGACAAGCCATCAAATGAATCAATTGAGATTCTAAATGATCATCTCTGTCATGTACTTTGTCCATGAGTTCCTTTGCAGAAACATTTTGAAGATGAACTTCTGTTTTTAATATGTGGTTGACTGCATATGAAAGTCCAGCCAAGTCACTTTCAAACAAAAGATGAAATATATATGGGATACATTGTCGAAATCTTGAATCTTCTGAGTACAATCTTGTTGTCCGATATTCTGATGTGGGAATCTATACTGGTCGTTTGTCATATCGTCCACCTTTTCCCTTCACTTTCTTCATTTGGACCAATTCAATCGTATTTCCCATCACTTCTTTGGAATGTAAAGGATGTACACTATAATGTTCATACATTTCTTCACTTTTGGACATGTCCACTTTTCAATTTGGCCACTTGACATTTCGCTATCATCTCCTACAACTATTTCTTCTTCTTCCACATACACATTTTTGTAGTAATCATTGTTTTTTATGAGATATAACGTTGTCTTTGCTAACATCTACTAATTCTTGCCATATTTTCCGACTCTTTCTCGGAACACCATTAACTAGAATAACTACAGGTTCAGTTTCCTCTTTCTCTACACTAATAGTTTCAATATGTTTCTTTAAATCTAAAGGTAAATATACAACTCTTCCCTTTAATCCTCTCTGTAAATCTGTGGGAGGGAACTTACCTGTTTTAGGCTCCATACGAACAATAGCCTGAAACGGGTGCACAGATTGAATCAGAATAGACTCATACATGTTTAAATCTACCAGTTCTGGAGGAATAGCTACCAACTCAAGGTTATTATGTACAGCTCTAGCTGGCATTTTGTTGTCATAACAATATTTACAAATACGTTGATCACTATCCAAATCAAAGCAATCTTCTACCAACAAATAAGTTGCAAATTCCTTCCATTTACCTTTTTTTCACTTTTTAAATACAGATCAACATTCCTAGCTTGATTTTTATAGTGAGTTCATCGACAACAAATACAAACATAATGCGGTCTTTCACAACAAATTACCTTAAACTTCGTAATTTCTTCTTCAAACTTCTCAGTACTACGATGTTCCACGTCTCCTTCAACACCTACTTCTATCAATGTCTCACATTGACTACATTCTTGTTCAGGACCAAAGTAACAAAACTGTATTTCATCACAAACTTTTTTTACATCTGATACTGACCCATGCAAAAGAGCACTGTTTAAGTCACTTAAAATTATTGCTGGAATTTTTGCGTAATACAATCTTCTGACTAATTTCTGCATTTGAAAGTGATGTAGTGCTAACATTCTGAAATGATGAAAAACACTTTGACACACTTTTCTAGAAAGACAAGCCAGAGACTGACCTTGCAAACCAGTTTTTTTTCGCACTTTGCAAGGATCTAGTCCTTGCAGAATCTTAATCTTTTTCAGGGCAAGAATAGGCAGGTAAGTTGCTTCAGACTTGATTAGTTTGAGACTGTCCAATATAGGCTGAGAATCTTCTGTCCAGAATTGTTTATATATGAACCATATATTTAATCTACATATGGAAAAGGGAGGTTCAGAAACATATTCGTTGTAATGTCACTTTCGGGGATTGTTTCTCCTTGTCTGTATCTACTGGGTTAGACTGAAGAGCCGTGGTCCACTCACAAATACGGAGGGAGCCCTAGTACCGATCATAATCTGTTAGTCATGAAAGGCGGGCCACAGGAAAATCCACTGCAACAGGAAGCGGTCCCTCGATCAGGAAGGATGTATCGCTTTGCATTGTCCAATGAATTTGGAATAAAGAAACTGAAATTAAGGATTACCTTGTCCTCTGAAATTAATTTGAATACAAACAAAGTGACACTGTTTATGAATTTGTGGTGCATCTTAGCTTATGTCTGTTTTGTCTAATCTTGTTCCCTAGGGAACTAGCATTGTTACAATGGGTGCTACTCAGAATGCACACATCTCCTTGACCTATGTGTAATAGCATATTTCTGTGGGAAAGATACTAAAGGGTGATATTAATTCTAGGTGCTGGTAAAATAGAAGGTTCCATTGTTAGTCCATTTTATAGCATCTTAATCTTTTGTTTAACCCTTTTTTTTACCATGCTGCCGTAAGAAATTTCGTAAAATATCAAAAGACTTCTGTTGTATACTACAAATACTACTACAATCCCAAGTAAACACTGGGGCTTTAGTACGTCAGCTATCACTTCTTCAAGATTTCTAGGAGCCATCTTTTCTTTTTCAATTACACAACAGTTCTTCACTTCATAAGCATGACCACTGGTATCAATTGTGTACACTAATGTATTGGTTTGAAAATAGCGCTCTTCATTAAAAATAGGCTCTGAACTTAAACTCTGCTTCTATTCACCAAAAAAAATCAAAAATTTAGTTCTGCTAATTAGTCTCTTCTTTTCACTTTTGGCCTTCATAAAATGTATTGGCTTATCTAATGATCACATTCTGTTTAAAACTAAAATAAATAACTTCCTTTTTAATTCAACAGCCTTTTCAACAATATTTTCAATCTGTTTCTTCTTTTTATAAAATGCTGATTTTTTTAATATATTTCATGGCACCTTTGAATAAATTAAGTATTACTCTATTGTGAAACATTATTTTCCTTATTTCATCAAACTGATTCTTTCTCCTTTTACTGTAGATAGTTTTTTGAAAACGTGATTTCTCATTAATTTCTCCTTTTTTCTTTTGGTTTTGTTGAGGTATTCTTTCTACTTTCCACATTGTGCAAACTGTTTCTTGTCTTTGAAAGTCTTTTAATAAATTATTTTGTTCTCTTACAACAAGACTTTTTCTTTTTTCCCACATGTTGTACTTCATCTAATTCTTGCTGTTGTCTTTTCTTCAAATAATAGTCTTTCTTTTGTTGTTTCCTCTTTACTGTTTTTTAGTCATGGTAGGACTTTTTTAATGATGATGAATAATATCTGTAAAAAAACTAAAATGTAATATTATTAATAAAAATCTATAAAATATACCATTCTATTACTAAACAAAAACACGTACTACAGTACACAGGTACTACCTGTTTAATTGTAGGAGTGAATGAGTAGTGTTTAGAGGACTGCTTCAGCAGTAGATAGAGGATTTTAATAGTGCATGTATTAGTACCTGGGTCATTGCATAAGTACATGGGTAGTGACTGGATGATTAGAGTACTGCAAGCAAAGAGGATGGTGAATTTATAAGTGCTTGGGTTTTGGCAGAATAATTAGATAAGGACATGGTACTGGCTGGGTGATTGGAGGAGTGCACAGAGAGTGACAGTGTGATTGCTGGACTGCATGGGTACTACCTGGGTAATTGGAGGAGTGAATCAGTAGTGTGTAGGTGGTCAGACAACTGCATGGATAATGCACATGTGATTGCAGCATTGCATGTGTTAGTGCCTGGGTCATTGTATGAATACATGGATAGTGACTGGATACACAGAGTGCTGTAAGGAGAGTACATGGTGAATTTATAAGTGGTTGGGTTTTGGCAGAGTGATTGGATAAGGACAGGGGACTGGCTGGGTAATTGGAGGAGTGCATAGTTAGTAACAGGGAAATTACTAAACTGTATAGGTAGCACTCAAAGGATTGTAGCATTGCATGTGTTAGTGCCTGGGTCATTGCACAAGTACATGGATAGTGACTGGATACCTAGAGTGCTGCAAATGACTGCATGGTGAATTTATAGGTGCTTGGGTTTTGGCACAGTGATTAGATAAGTACATGGTACTGGCTGGGTGATTGGAGGAGTGCACAGAGAGTGACAGTGTGATTGCTGGACTGCATGGGTACTATCTGGGTAATTGGAGGAGTGAATCAGTAGTGTGTTGGTGGTTAGAGCACTGCATGGATAGTGTACATGTGATTGCAGCATTGCATGTGTTACTGCATGGGTCATTGTATGAGTACATGGATAGTGACTGAATACTTAGAGTGCTGGAAGGAGAGTACATGGTCAATTTATAAGTGTTTGGGTTTTGGCAGAGTGAGTGGATAAGGACAGGGGACTGTCTGGGTAATTGGAGGACTGCATATGTAGTAACAGGGAGAATATTAAACTGAATAGGTAGCACTCAAAGGATTGCAGCATTGCATGTGTTAGTGCCTTGGTCATTGCACAAGTACATGGATAGTGACTGGATACTTAGAGTGCTGCAAGTTGACTGCATGTTGAAATTATGAGTGCTTGGGTTTTGGCACAGTGATTAGATAAGGACATGGTACTGGCTGGCTGATTGGAGGAGTGCACGGAGAATGACTGTGTGATTGCCGGACTGCATGGGTACTACTTGGGTGATTGGAGGAGTGAATCAGTAGTGTGTAGTTGGTTAGATGACTGCAGGGATAGTGCACATGATTGTAGCATTGCATGTGTTACTGCCTGGGTCATTGTAAGAGTACATCGATAGTACATTTATGCCATGCTCTTTTTTATTAAGGACAGTCATAGGTCCTTTTGTTTCTATGTGGTTCATTTTTATAATAATGATTTTTCAATTTCTTGTTATTTGTTTGAGGGGCTCTTTAATTTTATCTTGGGCTTGAAAACATTGGGGATGGGTAACACAGTCCAACCACAACTCATCCTGTGTGGGGACTTTAATGTAAAGCTTGGCATTCAGCCAATAGTTAGGTTGCTTGACTTCAGCTGCTGAAAGCATACCCTGAGATACCAGGGGGTTGGCATTGAGGAAATGGTTTGCTATGTTAGATCTAGTAGATATTATCAACTATTTCCAAGGTGCAGGATTAAGCAAACCAGCCTATGGGGAGGGGGACATCCATCAGTTATAGATTATGTATTTGCCTCTAAGCACCTTCTTTGGTGGTGCTCTAATGGTGCAGTAATAGTAACTTAGTGGAGTGACAACAGCTCTCTTTTGATTAAGGGTGTCTTCCCATTGTGTAGGGATAAAACACCATTAGTGGCCAACGCAATTAATCAGCACACCCACGATGGACAAGTTTGGCACCTTAAACAACCCAATGCCACAGTAGGTTCCTCCTTAAAAAATATTTGATGGCATTCCTGGGATGCCTGGGCAAGGATTCAGCGGAAACTTTCTTGACCTATAATCTATCTCTATGGGCTGCATTAAAAGTCACCTCCTAAAGCCAGTCAATTTTGATTTGAGCACCTACGCTTGTTCAATGCTAATTGTTCAGTGGCTATCAGCAGTCTGAAAAAGGCACTTACAGGGACCCCTACATATGCTGGGTGTAGGAGAGTAGGATCTGCTTCTTATGGTTACCCCCACTCTTTGCTGCTGTGACACTGTTTTTCGACTTTAGTCTGGCTGGGGCCCTGCTATTCAGAACCCCAGCCTAGCTGCTTCCTCTCTAAAATGATTCCTAGTACCTTAGGTACACAACAGATTGGATTCTGAGGTGCCCTTATATCTCTGAACTTTAACCTATATTGTACAGTGGTTAGTCCAAACGCCTTCAATCAATGCACTTTTCATATTGGAGTAATCATCAGCATCCTCGTCTCTAACAGAGAGAAGTTTATCTCTGCCTTTGTCTGCAAAGGTGAGCCACAAGATTGCTGCCCACTGCTCCTCCTTTGTGCAGTGATCCATTTATGGATGTCATCCCCACTCTGGTAGGGAGGGACAATCTTGTTTAGGTTTCTATGGTCATAAGACCTCTCCCTAACAATATGGATGTTGCTGCCACCATGGGACTCTAGTCCCATCTTTTGTCTAGCTCCATGGAGCTAAGGGACTCCCTTTCTAGGGCTATCTGCTCTCTCCTCATCTTAAGCTGAGCTTCTTCATACTGGAGCAATCTCTCCTTCCTCTCCTGAGAGGTTTCCCTCCTATGAGAGGAGACAGAGGTCCCTATGGAGGTGTCAAAATGGTTAGACTCCTGAGAAGGAGATCTGGACCTTCTAGGCACACTCCCAACTCTACCTGGTGGAATAACGAGAGGGCCATCATGGCCATCTTCCTCATCTTCAGGAGGAGTTGCATTTTCCAGGTCAGGATCATTGTCATCCTCCTGGCCAGTTCCAGAGGTCAGGTCAGGGGTGTCTGAACCCCTAGGCCCTTCCTCATCAGCTGCGCCACCCACTCTACCTACCCCATCAGACCCTGAGGTCTTTCTGAGATCATCTAGGAGGAGTACCTTTATGAGATGTTGGGTGTTTGCACTCTTGCCTGTCTTCAACTTCCTAGTACTACACAATGCTCTCAATTACAAGAATGGGAGTTTGTCTTACTTGGAGGCTAGAAACCCATTGGCTTCTGGCAGGGACCCACTGGTTCCTGGCCTTGAAGACATTACTAGTGAAGTGTGGTGTATGCACTACCTACTCTAGTGTGCCCTACTATACTTTATGCTGCTAGAGGCAAAAGCACATAAGTTATACTTCAAAATATGACAGTAAAGTAGCACAATACACGTTAGGCCCTAGGGACGGACCAAACCATATACTAAAATAGTGGTATAAGAGCCACTACTTAACTAGACACAAGGCCTAGAGCCTGTAGAATCGCTGGGACCCAAGGAACCTCCCAAGGTAGTGACACAAGGGACCCACAGGGGCCGTGTGCAGTGTGAGAACAGAATTAAAGTTCAGAGATTCCCAAAAAGGCGGAAAATCAAGACTGGGTGGACCTTGTAGATTGTGCTACTAAGGCTCTGGAGGGCTGGTTGCTTGGCAGCAAGGTGCATGACTTTCAAGGATTGTACAACTTAATTATGAGGGAGCAGATCCTTAATAATTATCAAAATCAGCTGTTGCATCAGTACCTGGTGGACACTGATCTGACCTCTCCCCAAGAATTGGGAAAGAAGGCAGACAAATGGGTCAGAACCAGGGTGAGGCAGAAATTCTAGAACCAAGGTGGTGACCAGAAGAAGCAAGATTCAAAGAACTCTGACAAGGGTGGGGAGAAGGGTAGAGACCAGAAGTCTTCACAAGGTCCCCAGAAATCTTCTTGGGGGGGGAGGGGGGGGTAATCCAATCTAACAAGGGAAAAGGCCAAAAGAAACCATGGTGCAAGATATGTAAACTGAAAACTCACTAGACTAGTGATTGCCTCAAGTCCAGCCACCATTGCCCCCAAGGCAACTATTCCCCCTAGTGCAGCTACAATTGGTGGTGGTAATACTCAGAATAAGGGTGTAGTAGGGTTAACCCTGGGTTCTGAGATGGACTCTGGCCTAGTCAGAGTTCAAACTCAGGCTGTCCTGATCTGTGATGGAGGCATGTCCTCCTTTGTGAGTCCCAGTAACTTGGGCAAATACAGACAGCAGCCTTTGATGAATGGAAAAGAGGCTTTGGCATTCAGGGACACAGGAGCAAGTGTCACAATGGTGACAAAAGATCTTGTGGATCTTGGGCAGATTATACTTGGTGAAATGTACCAAGTGACCAATGCTAGCCATGTCAGGACAGACCATTCCTTGGCAGTTGTTAATTTCTCCAAGGAAGGGGTAACTGGCCTCAAAAAGGTTGTGGTAAGTGCAGACCTCCCTGTCGAATGCTTGCTTGGCAATAATCTAGAAACTTTAGCTTGGGCTGAAGTGGAGTTCAGGACACATGCAGAAATGCTAGGGATTCCTGCACATGTATTTGCTGTGACCAGGCCACAGGCCAAAATGTCTAAAACTGAACAGGCCCTGGATTCTGGAAGAATGGACCAGGTGCCTCCCAAGAGGAGGGGCAGTAGGGTTAAGGCAGTGCCTTACCCCAACCCACTCAAGAGATTATAGACTGGTAAAACAAGCTGCTTTACATTCCTTCAAGACTTAGCCTGAAGGCTGCTCTCCATAGCTACCGCTAGGATAGCTTTCAATAAATGTTGTCTTTAACCTATCATCAATAAGGGGTTGTTTGGACTGGTGCAAGGTGCCCACTATAATTAGTGGACAGCATATACCAGGCCAACTTCCCACACTGAGGAGATCCAGGAGATTAGGTTGGTCTATGAGCATGCCCTTAGGGGTGAAAAACACTGATGAATAAAACAGACTTGGAAATGTTTGAACTTGCAGCTGCTCAGAATAGCAGTTAGGTATTCTGGTACACTGTTAAGACGTTCTGACAGTGGTATACCCCACAACCTATCTCCTGATAATGTAACATCTTGGGTCAGAAGTGGGTGAAGCATTCTCCGTCCATCTATCATCAGTCTCAAGATAAGGGATGACTCATATGTGACTGACAATGGAGATCAGGTGCCTCTTTTCAGGTCTCCCTTTAGGAAGCAGAGGATGCAATCAGAAGTGTAATCTAGATCTGTGGGGACCCTGCTCCTTAACTTATTTAACAACACCTTATGTAAATTGGTCCTGGAATCATGGACCCTCTCTATCATAGTCCAAGTCTTCAAAAAAAGGTGATAGATGGTCCCCCAAATGTTACATCCGAGTATCACTCATTGACAGTTCTGTAAAGTGGGGAGGGTTATTTTTTATCGCTTCCAGACCTAGGCTGACAAGAAAAATATTCTGTCTCCATGCAAGTATTGCTTCCAACCTGGGCTAGGTACAGTGGAGCAGTGCTTGAATTTGCAACTGACTGTGAGCAAGTATACCATTGCCAGGTACTGCCCACTGTACCCGGCCTTCATGGACTTGTCTTCCACATTTGATTGCTTAAACAGGTGCAAACAATGGTTGACTCCAATTAGGCTATGCGTAGATGTCCCCCTGGTTAATTTTCTATATTCCCTGCATGAAAACGTAGGGAAAAGAGTATGCTACGGCCTGTCAGGAGACCTCTCTGACGTCTTCCGATTAGCTAGTGGTGCACGTCAGAGGTGCGTTTTTGGAGACCTGTTCTTCATTAATTATATGAACAATTTTAGCTCCCATTTATTCATCTCTACCAGGGATGTACCTAAAACTCCCAATTCCCTTGTTCCGGCATTATTATATGCTAACAATGCTGTTTTAATGACAAGGACACCCCGTATCCTACTCACTTTCTTTGAATTTTTGTAGCTTTTATGAGTAATTAGGATATGAAGACCAATTTCACAAAATCACATATAATGGCCTGTAGGCCCAGTAGAAATTCCCTGTCATCCCTCAAGCTTCAGGGGCAACATCTGAGTTCAGTACAGAAATTTTGTTACCTGGGTATTGCATTTGATGCTGGTAGCTCATGGCAACCCCAAGTGAAGGCAGCCATTTTGAAAGTAGGAATGGCGGCTGACACTTTGTTTGACCTAGTACATTGGGATGGAAGGGGCACTCATTCTTATTAACCCAAGATTTTCAGGCACAGTGTATTTTTATAGAAACCTAAGGTGCGGGGATGTAGGGGTACCACAATGCCTCTCCCATACATGTAGAGGAAACTAGAATATGTAGGTGGCTGTTGCATCTTCTGCCCTCTAGCACCAATTTCAGTGTGCATTCTGAACTTGATCTGGAATACATCACAGACTCTATCAAGTTAACCCCACTCTTGCTCTGAATGAGCATGTGGACCAAGAGTAAATCAAGTTTTAACAGAGATGTTATTCTAGAGTCAACATAAAGGCCTTTATATCCCCTGGCTGAAATACATCAGTAAGTCTTTTGTTGATATTGATCTTCCCAAATTTTTTTCTGCCACAGATACTATTAGAAAGTCTGAAAAGAGGATAGTTGAGTCCTGTCACGCAAAGTTTTTTAGAAAGCAGTCTATTGGTGACTATTTTATCACTGATCAGGAGATAGTAGAAGTACGGTGCCAAAACCAGGAAAGGGGATAGTCCCTTAAACCCCTAGTTGTGTGTAGGGAGGCCCAACACCATGTTCTGTGAAGCGAAGACCTGGGCACACGTAAACTGAGGTATAGTTCAATATGAAGTAATGTCAATATACAATTTTGAAGAGTTCATTTCATTGTTCGTGATTTATTCAAAAGTGAGCAAAGGAAAAACCAGCCAACACGTGTTTTGTCGCTTATGGAAATGATCCTGCAGCTTTCTCAGGGCTGGGGAAGATACACAGAGTACTATCAACATGTGGTTAAACGAAACAACTGCAGTAACAGAAAGAAAATACATAGTTTTTACAGAAGTAATGGTAACTCATGCCCATTTAAAGTGGAAACCCTTTACATCAAAACAATACAACCATATGTGGCTAAATCAGAAAACACATAGTGAGCACTGTGTATGATGAAAGTACTAAGGTAGTGATTGGTGAGGTCTTAACATTCCTATTATTAAAGACACAAACTGTAGTACAAATAGTATGAATGATAGTAAAAGATGAAGGCGACAGGCCCAAATCGGGAAGGGAAAGAAGGCCCAGTTTTAATAGAAAAATGTGTCCAAACAAAATGAAGAAAAAATTATGTATTGAGTGCCAAGAAAAAGATAACTGCATGAGAAGTTGAACATGTTGTAATCTGTGAAGGAAAAGGGTAGAAAGGAAAAAGACAAGGGTGGATATGAGTGACTATACCAAACGGGCAGGTGGAGGTGGTAGATATGAAAAAACAGTGAAAGGAGCGCTTACTGCTCCGCCGGTGATAATTCCAACCCGGCTGGTTATGGCTTCAACACTCAAAATAATGAGCAGAATACTTAAGAACAAGAGTGTAGTAGAATCTAAATTCGGATAGAGAGGTATATAACAAGATTATTATCATCCTCTGTAAAATAAAACAGTAAAAGCAATGTTGCTAACAATCACAAACCAGATCTTACCATAGATACGGGTAATCTGATCAAAATCAATGGGCCGCGAGTGTTCTAAGAAGGATGAAAGTCCTTGTCGCGAGTAAGCCTGTAAATGTGGCTAAGATTAATGCATGGTCAATGTAATGTCATCCAATCTATCTAGGAGTAGCGGGGTGTTCTTACCTAAAGCGGGTGTGCTGTGGTGTCTCGTGGCCGCCTCTATTCCGAATGCTTCTCCGGGTGAGGAAAAGCTACATAACCCAGAAGTAGTTTTAAACTTTTAGAGCAGCCAAACACTAGAATGCCGACCTGCCGTTGAACAGACTTTATTGCTACCTATGTTGAAAGACAAAAAGGTTAAGCATAATGTTCCTCAAAAATGGATAACCAATGTGAGAAAAAAGACAAAAGTGTGTCTATACTTCTTAGTACCTGAAATAATCTATGTCTAAGCTGCGTTCGAGTAAATTGCAATTTGCGTGATTTGTCAAAAATTTCTATAGAATGATTATAAAGGGCCAACAATTGAGGGAATTAGCAGAAGGTCAAAAATGTCTTGAGTGGTTAAAATCGTCCCAAGGTAAGGGCGAAAAGAAGGAGAACCAAGGGGAAAAAAATATAAAGATACAGGTATATTAAAGTAAAAGAAATATCGTGCGAGTAGCCATAAGAAATGGGGAATGGATAATTATTCGAATGAGAACGCATCAAGAAAAGAAAGATGGTCAACCACAGGATGTGCCTAAAATAAAAGTAGTCTAGAAGCAGGTACAGTAGTTTAAGCTCAAGAAAATTCGAAAAGAAAGTGCTAGAGTATAAAAATATTTCTTAGGTAGGTATGTCGGTTGTGACATAAGGATAGAGAAAAGAGGAGAAAGACATGGAAGAAATGTTGTGTCATACACTGCAATTAGATTAAACTTTATCTGACAAAAATATAGATTCTACCAAAAATTGCGGCGTCAGCAAGAAATGTCATTCAAATACAAATAAGAAAAACCTATGAGTTTCAAAATTCGTCATAAGATACATGAGTATAGAGAGATGACTGGATATAAAAATTAGTGTACTCCAATACATGTAATTCAGTAAGTACACATTCTGTATAACTTGAAGTCCTCAGTCTTAGTCCTAAACACTAGACCTGTCAGCCCTTTGGGTGGTCCCTCCTCATCATTATTTATTTTGTCCCACTTTTGCCTCAAACCCTGTTAGTATTTTTTCCTTTTTTGGAACCACCAGACTTTTTAGTATTGATGCAGATTCAGGGAGCCATTTTATCTACCCCTGGAACTTCTGTCTGAGGGCCTGAAACACAAAATGGTGGCCACCCATTATCACCTGTGACATCACTGGAACCTACTAGAACCTTCTGCAACATTCTGGAACCCTGTGACAGTTGGAGGCGGTTTGGAATGTTGGGAAGCTAAGCCAGAGTTGACAGTTGGAGCTGGCAGTTGGCACCTGACTGGTGAAGAGAGAGCAGCAGAAACCTGAAGGAGGAAGGAGTGAGGCAGCAGGGGTGGAAACTTGTGCCTGGAGTGGGGTCCATAAACCCACCCTTGATACTAGTCCCTACTGACTGAGCCCAGCCTGGAGCCCTGTGTGGGAGAAAGCAAGAAAAACCATCTTAAGGACCTGGACAGCAGGAACAGGCCTTAAAAGTAAAGAACAGCAAGTACCTGACCTGGTTACTGGTAACTACCTGAAGTCCGACGTCGAGAAGCCTAGAGACCTGGAGCCCGAGGTGGAGAAGCGGCGCTGACTGGAAAGCAGACGTCGTACCCGGAGCCGCCAGAGGTCGAGAGAGGGCGCCGACGGAGGTCGTGGAGAGTACCAGAGGTTGAGGAGGAAGTCACCCGAGGTCGAGTGTGCGGCGTCGACGGGGGAGTGAAGTCCGCCCTCCGGAGTCGCCGGAGACCGAGGTGAAGCGTGCCGGAGGTCGGGAGCGGAGATCGCACTCCGGAGTCGCCGGAACCTGAAGAGAATCGTGCCGGAGGTCGGGAGTGGAGGTCGCACTCCGGAGTCGCCAGAACCTGAGGAAAGGAGCACCGGAGGTCGGGAGTGGAGATCGCACTCCGGAGCCGTCGGAAGTTGACATCGAGCCAAGACTGCCCGACGTCATCGAACCGGAGGTCGACATCGAGCCGAGGCTGCCGACATCGAACCGGAGCCGGCGGAAGTCGACCCCGAGCCAAGACTGCCCGACGTCATCGAACCGGAGGTCGACATCGAGCCGAGGCCGCCGACATCGAACCGGAACCGCCTATCGACGTCGTCAAGAACTGACATAGCGCCGAGGCCGCCGACATCGAACCGGAACCGCCTCACGGCGTCGACACGACTCCAGCGGCGTCGGAGCTTCATAAAAAGGGCAGTAAGTGGAATAGAGGGCGCCTAAGGCCCTGTGGAGCCCTGAGAGACTATCCTAGGGGCTAGAGAGGAGCTGGAACCAGCTTGATTGTGCCAGGGGTGAGCTGAGACTAATACAGAGGGGTTGTGTAGTGTGGGAGAGCCAGATCTCTAGATTCCCCCTTGATCTACCTCAGTGTAGGCCTCAGCCTTGTCCAAGCCAGGGAGTATACCCCTCAGGCCATCCACCTAACCATAAGCTGTGACTGGGCCAAATCAGCCCATAGTATTTTAAATGTGATCTGATTTTACAAATGTCATTGTTGGCTGATATTATTTATTGAGGGTACTGTATTGATTGTATTTATCTAAGTTATTCCTGTGATGTATTTATTGTCCTGAGCTAACTTATTCCTGCACAGTATTTATTGCCTCACAGTATTTATTTGACCTGATCCTATTTATTGCACCTGTAAAGTGTTATTATTTATTTGACCTGCACTTTTTAAGAAAAAGCCTTGTGTACTGTGATTGTATTATTATTTATTTAATCAGCAACTAAGAGAAAAGAAGATAAAGAGATATTTTCAGTATAATTTTTAAGGTGTAGTGTCGTTTTTGGAACGGATGCACGCATGGTTATTGTGTGGGTATGACGTTTGCTTCGCACGGTGCCTGACCCCTGACCACTCGAGCCAAGCTACCACAGTGTATGTCCGGGAAAATCCCACCACCACCCTTCCGGTGTGGGAGTGGGGTTTTTCTAACATAATTGGTGTTCAGTGGTGGGATTGAGCTGTGCCTACGTATACTCGACAATAACTGTGGGTAGTCCATAGGCCTACACCTGGAGTTTTCTCAAAGCGGCATTCCTAATTGTGAGTTTTTGTTTTTCCAAATTTACTCTGGTGGTGGGAGGAGGTATTATAAAAGGTACCCCCCTGCATTGCTTCTGTAAAAACCTGTCTTCTGTTCTGAGTGGGCAAAATGGAATTTGTCTTAGAAAATGTGGAAACCTATACTGTGGCCCAACTCAGAGAGTTCTGTCAGAGAGAGGGGGTGTACTGTCCCCCAGGTGCCAAGAAGGCTGAACTCCAGACCAGCTTGAGGGCTTGGTGGGAGGCACGACGAGAGAGTAAGGCTGAGCAGGAAGACAGGGATGGAGAGCCTGACAGCGAGGGGGCTGGGATGTACCAACCTGAGGTGGGGAACCTAGTAGCGGGGCCCAGAACCATTTCCAGGAAGGGCAGCACTGTCTCTAGCGGTGGCTTATCTGAAGTAGAGTTAACTGACCGGAGGGAGAAAAGACAGCTCACATGGAAGTTAGCGGAGCTGGAGAAAGAGAAGGAGGGACAGAGGATGGCTCACGAGTTAAGGCTGAAAGAGATAGATCTTCAGATCCTAAGAGCTAGGGCACACCCTGTTCCTAATGGTGGCAGCAAAGACCAAGAAATCGCCAGGGAACCCAAACCCTACCTGCCAAAGGACATAGTAGCTAGCTATGGAGCAGGTGACGATATCGCCAAGTGGCTAGCGGCCTATGAGGTCTCGTTAAGGGCCCATGGGGTTCCAGAGAAGTACTGGGGAGGGGGATTGTACAAGTACATGCCTCCAGCTGGTAGGGATGCATTATTGGCCCTAGAGGAGGATGAGCAGACCCACTACCCCACCATGAAGGTGGCACTCATAAGAAAGTTTGGACTAACACCCGAAAAGTACGGACAGAAGTTCCGGGGTAGTCACAAACTGGGCACACAGAATTGGGTGGACTTCCTGGACTATGCAAAGAAGGCACTAGAGGGTTGGATTCAGGGCAGTGAAGTGAGGAACTACGAGGGGTTGTTTGATTTAGTACTGAAGGAACACCTGCTCGAAAAATGTTTCCCTGAACTGCGTCAACACCTGGTGGATAGCAAGCTGACCAATCCCCGGAAGCTTGCGGAGGAGGGATACTCAAAAGGCCGGACAGGGCGCCCCCCAGAAGAAAGAGGGAGGGGAAAAGAAAAAGGAGTTGTCCAAAGGCCCCCAAAATAATTTCCAAGGAAAGGGAACAGGATTCACCCCTAGGGCTAACCCACCCAGAAACCCTAATCCTGGCCAGAGTCAGCAGCCAAGGGTTGTCCATTGCTACGAGTGCGGTGGCGTTGGACACTACAAGGGAAATGCGAAGTGCCCAAAATGACCACCCCCTCCCATTGGAGGAAAGACCCCCGGAGTAGCTAGTGTATTGCTCGGGGAGGAGATGCCTTTAATTAAGGGAAGGGAGTGGGCGGGTGTCACTTTAGTGTCCCTGGGAGAACGGGAGATGGTTCCTAAGATCCAGGTGCCCGCAAATACCGTAAAGTATGGGCAGTGGGTCACCATCAACGGCCAAAGAGGGGAGGCTCTGAGAGACACAGGAGCCAGTATGACTATGGTGCGTAGCCAACTGGTGTCTCCAGAGCAGGTAATTCCCGATGTACTCCACCCAGCCGCGATGGCTGATGGCCGAACAGGCCACTATCCGGTGGCCGAGGTTCCCTTTGAATGGGAGGGGGTTGCAGGTTCACTTCGAGTTGCCGTAAGCCCTGCCGTGCCAGTCGATTGTCTACTGGGGAATGACATGGAGCACAATGCTTGGAAGGAGGTGGAATACCGGACTCATACTGAGATGCTGGGTACACCTGACTGGGCCTGTGTGAGCACAGGGTCCGCGACTACCCGGAGAGGGAGTTCGTTCAGGCTGGAGCCTGGAACAAAGGCCCAGCCAGCTGCCAGACAAGGGAAGAACCGAGGACAGGAGGAGCCTGCCTCGGCGTCCACACCCCGTAGGACGGATAGGCCACCGGAGGTGGTGGACCAGGAGTCTGCGGTGGGGGATGTTACCAAACTGGAGGACCTACCCATCCCGGCCGAGTGGCATGTGGAGGGAGGCCCGTCCAGGGAGGAATTCTGCCAGGGCCAGAGGGAGTGCCCTACCCTTGAGGGGCTGAGGCGTCAGGCCGCAGCCCAGGCAGCAGGGAACGTTGAAGGGAACTACAGTGTTTACTGGGAGGATGGCCTCCTCTACAGTGAACCCAAGGCACCCCTACATGGATCGTCACGAGCCTTGGTAGTCCCTCAACGTTATAGAGCCTTCCTTCTGGAGTTGGCTCACGAGATCCCCTTGGCAGGACACCTGGGGCAAGACAAGACCTTCGCCCGTCTTGTCCCACACTTTTGTTGGCCTCAAATGAAAGTGTCGTCCGATACCTACTGCCGGACATGTGTGTCTTGCCAAGCCAGTGGGAAAACAGGGGTGAAGCTGAAAGCTCCCCTGGAACCACTTCCTGTCGTTAGCACCCCCTTTGAAAGGGTGGGCATCGACATTGTGGGTCCGTTAGATCCGCCAACGTCAGCTGGTCACAGGTTTATCCTGGTTTTGGTGGATCATGCCACACGGTACCCAGAGGCAATACCTATGAGGACCATTACAGCACCTGTTGTGGCTAGGGCCCTGATGGGAATCTTTACCCGAGTGGGTTTTCCCAAGGAAGTTGTGTCCGACAGGGGGACCAACTTCATGTCAGCGTACATGCGGGCCATGTGGAAGGAGTGTGGAGTGACCTACCGGTTCACAACTCCTTACCACCCCCAGACCAATGGTCTGGTGGAGAGGTTTAACAAAACCTTGAAAGGCATGATCAGAAGTCTGCCTGAAAGCCTGCGGAGGAAATGGGACGTCCTCCTACCCTGTCTACTCTTTTCTTACAGGGAAGTGCCACAGAAGGGAGTGGGCTTCAGCCCCTTCGAGCTTTTGTATGGGCACCCTGTACGTGGACCTCTCAACCTGGTGAGAGACGGATGGGAAAGAACTCCCAGAAAGCTTCCCCAGGATGTGGTGAGCTACATGCTGGCCTTCCGGAGCCAAATGGCTAAGTTGTGGAAGCAAGCTTCTGACAACTTGGAAGCCAGCCAAGCAGTAATGAAGGCGTGGTATGACCACAACGCTCACCCGGTGGAGTTGGAGCCTGGCCAGAAGGTGTGGGTGATCGAACCAGGAGAGCTTAGCGCCCTCCAGGATCGCTGGTCAGGACCCTTTGAGGTGTTGGAGAAGAAGGGTAAGGCTACCTACTTGGTGGATCTTAAAACCTCTCGTCAGCCCCTAATGGTGCTGCACGCCAACCGCCTCAAACCCCACCACGAGAGGCCCGAAGTCATTTTGATGATGGTGACTGACGGAGCAGAGGACGTGGAAAGCGAGCCTCTCCCCGATTTGTTTGCGTCTCAAGAGAAGGATGGGTCGGTGGATGGAGTGATTCTCTCCCCATCTCTAACTCCTGAACAGCAGGAGGACTGCCGCCAGGTCCTGGGGCAGTACTCTTCGTTGTTCTCCCTTGTCCCGGGTAGGACTCACCTGTGCGTCCATGACGTGGACACAGGAGACAGCCCACCTGTGAAGTCCAAGATCTACCGGATGTCAGACAAGGTGAAGGCCAGCATTCACAGTGAAGTCACTAAGATGCTGGAGCTAGGAGTGATCGAACCTTCTAGCAGCCCCTGGTCCAGTCCGGTGGTACTAGTACCAAAAGGTGCACCACCGGGTGCCCAACCGGAACTGAGGTTCTGTGTGGACTACCGGGGACTGAATTCAGTAACCAAAACTGATGCTCATCCGATCCCTAGGGCGGATGAATTGATTGACCGGCTGGGAGCTGCCCAATATCTAAGTACCTTTGACCTTACTTCTCGGTACTGGCAGATCTCTTTGACCGATGGAGCAAGGGAAAGGTCAGCCTTCTCCATGCCCAATGGCTACTACCAGTTCTGTGTGATGCCCTTTGGGCTCAAGAACGCACCTGCCACGTTTCAGCGCCTGGTAAACCAGATCCTCACCGGAATGGAGAGTTTCTCTGCTGCTTATCTGGATGACATAGCCGTCTTCAGTAACAGCTGGGAGGATCACTTGTGTCACCTGCAAGCTGTTCTCCAGGCCCTGAGACAAGCTGGGTTAACGATCAAGGCCAGCAAGTGCCAGATCGGGCAGGGGTCGGTAGTGTACCTTGGACACTTGGTGGGTAGGGGAGCGGTGCAACCCCTCCAGGCGAAGATCGAGGCCATCATGGCCTGGGAACCCCCCAAGACACAGACTGAGGTCCGAGCTTTTCTGGGCCTCACGGGATACTACCGCCGCTTCGTGAAGGGGTACGGAACCATTGTAGCACCCCTCACGGAGCTCATGTCCAAGAAACAACCTCGACGGGTAGTAAGGACGGAGGCTTGTCAGCAGGCCTTCGTGAAGCTGAAGCAAGCCATGTGCGAGGCCCCGGTCTTAAGGGCCCCAGACTTTTCCAAGGAGTTCATTGTCCAGACAGATGCATCAGAACATGGCATTGGGGCAGTGTTATCGCAACTCAATGAAGAAGGTCTGGATCAACCCGTGGTCTTCCTATCCCGGAGACTACTTCCCAGGGAACAGAAGTGGAGTGCAATAGAGCGTGAAGCCTTTGCAGTGGTATGGGCTCTGAAGAAGTTGCGGCCATACCTGTTTGGCTCGCACTTCCTGGTTCAGACCGACCACAGACCCCTTCGTTGGCTGATGCAGATGAAGGGGGAGAATCCCAAGTTGCTGAGGTGGTCTATTTCCCTACAGGGAATGGACTTTCAGGTGGAACATCGGCCTGGAGTGGACCACGCCAATGCAGACGGTCTCTCAAGGTATTTCCGCCTTAGTGATGAGAACTCCCAAGGGGTTGGGTAGCTCTCCCCACTTTCAGCTGGGGGGGACGCGTGTTAGACCTGTCAGCCCTTTGGGTGGTCCCTCCTCATCATTATTTATTTTGTCCCACTTTTGCCTCAAACCCTGTTAGTATTTTTTCCTTTTTGGGAACCACCAGACTTTTTAGTATTGATGCAGATTCAGGGAGCCATTTTATCTACCCCTGGAACTTCTGTCTGAGGGCCTGAAACACAAAATGGTGGCCACCCATTGTCACCTGTGACATCACTGGAACCTACTAGAACCTTCTGCAACATTCTGGAACCCTGTGACAGTTGGAGGCGGTTTGGAATGTTGGGAAGCTAAGCCAGAGTTGACAGTTGGAGCTGGCAGTTGGCACCTGACTGGTGAAGAGAGAGCAGCAGAAACCTGAAGGAGGAAGGAGTGAGGCAGCAGGGGTGGAAACTTGTGCCTGGAGTGGGGTCCATAAACCCACCCTTGATACTAGTCCCTACTGACTGAGCCCAGCCTGGAGCCCTGTGTGGGAGAAAGCAAGAAAAACCATCTTAAGGACCTGGACAGCAGGAACAGGCCTTAAAAGTAAAGAACAGCAAGTACCTGACCTGGTTACTGGTAACTACCTGAAGTCCGACGTCGAGAAGCCTAGAGACCTGGAGCCCGAGGTGGAGAAGCGGCACTGACTGGAAAGCAGACGTCGTACCCGGAGCCGCCAGAGGTCGAGAGAGGGCGCCGATGGAGGTCGTGGAGAGTACCAGAGGTCGAGGAGGAAGTCACCCGAGGTCGAGTGTGCGGCGTCGACGGGGGAGTGAAGTCCGCCCTCCGGAGTCACCGGAGACCGAGGTGAAGCGTGCCGGAGGTCGGGAGTGGAGATCGCACTCCGGAGTCGCCGGAACCTGAAGAGAATCGTGCCGGAGGTCGGGAGTGGAGGTCGCACTCCGGAGTCGCCGGAACCTGAGGAAAGGAGCACCGGAGGTCGGGAGTGGAGATCGCACTCCGGAGCCGTCGGAAGTTGACATCGAGCCAAGACTGCCCGACGTCATCGAACCGGAGGTCGACATCGAGCCGAGGCCGCCGATATCGAACCGGAGCCGGCGGAAGTCGACCCCGAGCCAAGACTGCCCGACGTCATCGAACCGGAGGTCGACATCGAGCCGAGGCCGCCGACATCGAACCGGAACCGCCTATCGACGTCGTCAAGAACTGACATAGCGCCGAGGCCGCCGACATCGAACTGGAACCGCCTCACGGCGTCGACACGACTCCAGCGGCGTCGGTGCTTCATAAAAAGGGCAGTAAGTGGAATAGAGAGCGCCTAAGGCCCTGTGGAGCCCTGAGAGACTATCCTAGGGGCTAGAGAGGAGCTGGAACCAGCTTGATTGTGCCAGGGGTGAGCTGAGACTAATACAGAGGGGTTGTGTAGTGTGGGAGAGCCAGATCTCTAGATTCCTCAGTGTAGGCCTCAGCCTTGTCCAAGCCAGGGAGTATACCCCTCAGGCCATCCACCTAACCATAAGCTGTGACTGGGCCAAATCAGCCCATAGTATTTTAAATGTGATCTGATTTTACAAATGTCATTGTTGGCTGATATTATTTATTGAGGGTACTGTATTTATTGTATTTATCTAAGTTATTCCTGTGATGTATTTATTGTCCTGCGCTAACTTATTCCTGCACAGTATTTATTGCCTCACAGTATTTATTTGACCTGATCCTATTTATTGCACCTGTAAAGTGTTATTATTTATTTGACCTGCACTTTTTAAGAAAAAGCCTTGTGTACTGTGATTGTATTATTATTTATTTAATCAGCAACTAAGAGAAAAGAAGATAAAGAGATATATTTTCAGTATAATTTTTAAGGTGTAGTGTCGTTTTTGGAACGGATGCACGCATGGTTATTGTGTGGGTATGATGTATGCTTCGCACGGTGCCTGACCCCTGACCACTCGAGCCAAGCTACCACAGTGTATGTCCGGGAAAATCCCACCACCACCCTTCCGGTGTGGGAGTGGGGTTTTTCTAACATAGTGCAAGTAGTAACCATGGCAGAAAAGAGTCATGTAGAACCTTAATCTCCCAGGAAATATTGCATCTTATGATCACAGTTTAATCCATGTTCCACCGTATGGAGGCACATAATCCAAGTCGCTTCTCTCTGTCTTAGTTTGAGCTCTCTGTTGCATCCTCTCACATTTTGCGGAATCATATCTATTCCAAAAAAGGAGAGGCACTTGAGATGGACAAGTCGCTGCATGCAGAGCCACTGGATATCTGGCGTCCTGTTGATATAATGCTCTCACATGCTCACTGATTCTGTCTTTCAGAGGTCAGATGGTGCTACAAACATATTGTTTCTTGCAAGCACATTCAATGATGTACACCACGAATTTGGTGCTGCAGTTGATATTCTGTCTGATGTTGTATATTTTTTTGTTCATACTTGTAAAATCACAAGTTCCATGTTTGACCCATCTACAAACCTCACAGCAACCACACTTATAAAAACCTATTGTTCGTTGTGTCACCCAGGTTGAATCGTTGGTAGTGCATGGGACAGTAGGGCTAAGTCTATTTCTGAGTGTCCGGCCTCTCCTAAACGTGATCTGAGGTTGAGAAGTTATGCAGTCATTAAGAGTAGTATCAGCCCTGTGTTTCGTCGTGTATGGAAATACTCCTGCGACTTCCTCAGGGCTGCGGAAGATACAAAGAGTACTATCAACATGTGGTTAAACGAAACAACTGCAGTAACGGAAAGAAAATACATCGTTTTTACAGATGCAGTGGTAACTCATCCCCATTTAAAGTGGAAACCCTGTACATCAAAACAATACAACCTTATGTGGCTAAATCAGAAAACAAAACAAAAAATGCAATTCTTTTGTGATATAGTGAGCACTGTGTATGATGAAGGTACTAAGGTAGTGATTGGTGAGGTCTTAACATTCCTACTATTCAAGACAGAATCTGTAAAACAAATAGTATGAATGATAGCAAAAGTGTAAAGGTTAAAGGTGACGGGCCCAAATCGGGAAGGGAAAGAAGGCCCAGAATTAATAGAAAATGTTTCCAAACAAAATGAAGAAAATGTATTGAGTGCCAATAAAAAGCTACCTGCATTAGAAGCTGAAAATTTTGTAATCTGTGAAGGAAAATGGTAGAAAGGAAAAAGACAAGGGCGGATATGAGTGACTATACAAAAGGGCAGGCGGTGGTGGTACATATGAAAAAACAGTGGAAAGGGCGCTTACCGCTCCGCCAGTGATAATTACAACCCGGCTGGTTATGGCTTCAACACTCAAAATAATGAGCAGGATATATAAGAACAAGAGTGTAGTACAATGTAAATGCGGATAGAGAGGAAATTATCAAGATAATTATCATCCTCTGTAAAATAAAACAGTGAAAGCAGTGTTGCTACCAATCACGAACCAGATCTTACCATAGATATGGGTAATCTGGTTAAAATCAACATGCCACAAGTGTTCTAAGAAGGACGAAAGTCCTCGTTGCGAGTAAGCCTGTAAAATTTGGCTAAGATTAATTCATGGTCGATGTAATGTCATCCAATCTATCTATGAGTACCGGGGTGCTCTTACCTAAAGCGGGTGAGCTGTGGTATCTCGCGGCTGCTCTTTATTCCGAATGCTTCTCCGGGTGTGGAAAAGCTACATAACCTGGAAGAAGTTTTAAACTTTTAGAGCAGCCAAACACTACAATGCTGACCTGCCGTTGAACAGACTTTAATGCTAATTAATTTGCAAACTCAAAATTGACCTTTCTAAATTCATCAGAGGGCTGAAAATAAAAAACATTTTTCTTGAAACCCTACAATGAATAAGAGCACTAAGAACATCTCTAGTGACTGTGCATCTAATGTACAAACTATAGATGATATACAAGCGACACAATTGCTCTTCTCACTCACAGATGTCGAACAACCATCATACGACATGGAACTACTCCTACAGGAGTTGAACATTGACACAGACTGCACGTTAGTCAGTGGCCTTAAAACTAGACCTGCTCTCCCTGGGGGCAACCTGAGAGACACCTTTTACAAAAGAGTTTTGGAAGACATAGACAAACATGATAGCAAGAGAAACAAGAAAAGACAGACACAAAGACAATCTTGCATTAGGCGAACGCCTAGCTCTTAAGACTGTCAGCACTGATGATGACATTCTCATTAGAGAAGCGGACAAAGGTGGGAATGTCGTAGTCATGAATCGTGACGACTATAATCAAGACATTTTCACCCAACTACAAGACATTACTTGCTATGAACTACTCACACATAACCTGGCCGGTCTTCGTACACTTAAAATCAATAATCTCTTGGCAGAATGGCACACTACAGGTTTATTGGATGAGGATGAACATTGCTATATGAAAGTATTTAAACCTACCTTCCCTCGGTTGTAACTTCTACCGAAAATACACAAACATCTTCCTTTCCCTCCTGGTAGACCTATCGTCTCAGGGATAGGGGGCCCCACAGAGAAGATAGCAGAATATGTGGATCTCTTCATTGGACCAATGGTACACAATTTACCATCCTATAGCCAAGATACCAAACATATTCTGAGTATTCTAGCAGATTTACAACGGCCACCAGGAATGATCTAAGCTACCTTAGATGTGGTGTCCTTGTACACCAGCATCAAACCAGATGATGACCTACGCACAGTTACTCGCATCCTACACAATAGACCAGAGACACAATGGCAACACACCACCATGCTCATCTCCATGATGAACCTGATCCTAGATAACTATTTTTTTATTTTTAACAAACGGTGGTACAAACAAATAAGAGAAGTAGCCATGGGTTCCAAATTTTCCCCGTCCTTTGCAAATTTGTTTATGGGCACCATAGAAGCTGAATGGATCTGGGGTAGCATGGGAGCTCCGTGGATTAACTCCATTATTTACTGGGGCCGCTATATAGATGACTGTTTGTTACTCTGGTCAGGCACACAAGAGAAACTGAAAGATTTCTATGCCCATCTGAACAGCAACAATCTAGACATAAAATTCACTATGGAATCCAGCACTTCCAAAATCACTTTTTTAGATGTGGAACTCTATATCAAGGCAGACAGATTGCACAGTAGACTATTTCGCAAAGAAACATCGTGTAATGCAATCCTACACGCAACCCGTTCTCACCCTGCTCACCAGATTCTTATTCCTTACGGAGAATTTATGAGGGCCAAAAGGAACTGTAGAGAGGAGACTGATTTCCAAAAATGCTTCACAGATATGAAACATAGATTCACTAAGAGAGGCTACACACCACAAACCATCAAGAAAGCGGAGAATAATATTGGACGTGTGAACAGAATGGACACACTAACACCTAAAAGCACAAAACCACTGCAAGATCAACCTTTCAGACTTGTAACAGACTTTAATGGTTTGAGCCAAATAATAAGAAAAAACCTTGCCAAACATCATGGAATTGTAAGGGCTGATACTTCTCTTAATGACTGCATAACTTCTCAACCTCAGATCACCTTTAGGAGAGGCAGTTCACTCAGAAATAGAGTTAGCCCTACTGTCCCAAGCAGTACCAACGATTCAACCTGGCTGACACAACAAACAATAGGTTTTTACAAGTGTGGTTGCTGTGGGGTTTGCAGATGGGCCAAACATGGAACTTGTGATTTCACCAGTATGAACAAAAAAAAGATACAACATCAGACAGAATATCAACAGCAACACCAAATTCGTGGTGGACATCATTGAATGTGCTTGCAAGAAACAATATGTTGGTAGCACCATCCGACCTCTGAAAGACAGAATCAGTGAGCATGTGAGAGCATTATATCAACAGGATGCCAGATATCCAATGGCTCTGCATGCAGCGACTTGTCCATCTCAAGGGATGCACAAGTGCCTCTCCTTTTTTGGAATAGACGTGATTCCGCCAAGTGTGCGAGGAGGCAACAGAGAGCTCAAACTAAGATGGACAGAAGCGATTTGGATCATGCGCCTCCATATGGTGGAACATGGATTAAACTGTGATCATGAGATGCAATATTTCCTGGGAGATTAAGGTTCTATATAGCTCTTTTCTGCCATGTTTACTACTTGCACTACCATTTAGGACTAAGACTGAGGACTTCAAGTTATACAGAATGTGTACTTACTGAATTACATGTATTGGGGTACATTCATTTTTATATCCAGTCATCTCTCTATACTCATGTCTGATCTTATGACGTATTTTTCTTATTTGTATTTAAATGACATGTCTTGCAACACAATTTTTGGTAGAATCTATATTTTTGGCAGATAAGGTTTGATCTAATTGCAGTGTATGACACAATATTTCTTCCATGTCTTTCTCTTCTTATCTCTATCACAACCAACATACCTACCTTAGAAATATGTTTATACTCTAGCACTTTCTTTTTGTATTTTGTTGAGCTTAAACTACTGTACCCGCTTCTAGACTACTTTTATTTTAGGCACATCCTGTGGCTGACCATCTTTCTTTTCTTGTTGCGTTCTCATTCGAATAATTATCCACTCCCCATTTCTTATGGCTAGTCGCACAATAGTTCTTTTACTTTAATATACCTGTATCTTTATATTTTTATCCCCTTGGTTCTCCTCCTTTTTGCCCTTACGTTGGGACGATTTTACCCACTCAAGACATTTTTTACCTTCTGCTAATTCCCTCAATTGTTGGCCCTTTATAATCATTCTATAGACATTTTTGACCAATCACGCAAATTGCAATTTCCTCGACCGCAGCTTAGACATAGATTATTTCAGGTACTAAGAAGTATAGACACACGTTTGCCTTTATTCTCACAATGGTTATCCATTTTAGAGGAACATTACGCTTTTTGTCTTTCAACATAGGTAGCAATTAAGTCTGTTCAACGGCAGGTCGGCATTCTAGTGTTTGACTGCTCTAAAAGTTTAAAACTACTTCCGGGTTATGTAGCTTTTCCCCACCCGGAGAAGTATTCGGAATAATGGCAGCCGCGAGACACCACAGCGCACCAGATTTAGGTAAGAACACCCCGGTACTCATAGATAGATTGGATGACATTACTATTAGCCAACTTTTACAGGCTTACTCGCAACAAGGACTTTCGTCCTTCTTAGAACACTCGCGGCCCGTTGATTTTGACCGGATTACCCGTATCTATGGTAAGATCTGGTTTGCGATTGTTAGCAACACTGCTTTTACTGTTTCATTTTACAGAGGATGATAATAATCTATATATATACACCTCTCTATCTGCATTTAGATTCTACTACACTCTTGTACTTACATATCCCGCTCATTATTTTGAGTGTTGAAGCCATAACCAGCCGGGTTGGAATTATCACAGTCGGAGCGGTAAGCGCTCCTTCCACTGTTTTTTCATATCTACCACCTCCGCCTGCCCGTTTTGTATAGTCACTCATATCCGCCCTTGTTTTTTTCTTTTCTACCCTTTTCCTTCACAGATTACAATATTTTCAACTTCTCATGCAGGGAAGCTTTTTATTGGCACTCAATACATAATTTTTTCTTCCTTTTGTTTGGACCCATTTTTTCTATTAAATCTGGGCCTTCTTTCCCTTCCCGATTTGGGCCCGTCGTCTTCCACATTTACTCTTTTACTATCATTCATACTATTTGTAGTACAGATTGTGTCTTGAATAATAGGAATGTTAAGTCCTCACCAATCACTACCATAGTACTTTCATCATACACAGTGCTCACAATATCATGAAACAATTGCATTTTTTGTTATGTTTTCTGATTTAGACACATAAGGTTGTATTGTTTTGACTTATAGGGTTTCCACTTTAAATAGGGATGAGTTACCACTACTTCTGTAAAAAATATGTATTTTCTTTCCGTTACTGCTGTTGTTTCGTTTAACCACATGTTGATAGTACTCTTTGTATCTTCCCCAGCCCTGAGGAAGTCACAGGATTATTTCCATAAGCGACGAAACACGTGTTGGCTGGTTTTTCCTTTGTTCACTTTTTAATAAATCACGAAAAATAAAATGAACTCTTCTAAATTGTATATTGACATTACTTCATATTGAACTATACCTCAGTTTACGTGTGCCCAGGTTTTAGTTTTAAAAGTTTACCCTGAATTTTGTTGAAATGACTGCACATTGTTGTAGTTTTAGGATCTATATCTAAATATTCAATAAAGTTTTTTTAAACTGAATACCTCTATCCTGTATGTTTTGTGGGCCTCAACCATAAAGGTAACGTCCCCAACCACAAGGGGCAGTCAGTGTTGTTGCAGCATCTGTGTAACCATATGTCTGCAGTTTCCTGTTATGTTCATTGCTGCGTTGTTAGCCATATGAAGTTGTGGAATTTTAAGATGGTACCTCTCTGGGGTGATCCTTTGAAAGGTCAAGCTTGAACAACCTACAGCCAGTACATAGGGGTTCCCTTCTCAGCTGAGGAGGATTTTTCCCTAACACCATATACGTCTCTGATTAATAAATGAGTTGGGTTCTTTGGGTATAGAAAAGACAACTACTCTGGCAATCCGTTAAATAAGAACCCACGCTAGAACGTTGGCAGCACCATGTCGTATGGATTATACTTTCTCAGTAAAAACTGTGCATTTGTTGGACAACATTAACATGAAAACTGTGCAAGACTGATTCTATGCACACTATCATGATAGTTGGACTTAGTCCTGCTAGCTCACAGTGCACCATATGCAGATTCAATATGTATTGAAGCATTGTGATTCTTGAATAAAACAACTGTTGCAATAATCAATAAAAGGAAACATATTAAAGTAATGAGCATTATAAGAATGGTGAAGAGGATAAACCATTCACCCATTTTTCCATTACAGAGAATATATGCTTGCAGATAAGTGCCGTCATATTTTGTACTTCTACCTAGTGCCACCTATACTAGTGTGCATAGGGTAGGTGAATCTGCCAAATCTCTGTAGGGTGATCTAACTCCCCTTTACCTGTGAATGAGTGTCATCATTGTGCCTGTCTTGGTGAGACCTGGGAATCCTCCCTCACAAGAGGTAATAAGGAATAAGCTCGGCTGAACTTCTGTCATGGGTGGACCTCTCCATGCCAGTGTAATACTCCGATGTCTAAACAAGGAATTGCTGTTGATATAGTAAACATCCCCCATGTTGCCACGCTGAAGTCTCATACAGGTCACTATTGTTGAGTCTATTGTGATAGCTCAGTCACAAAACGGACAATAACAAATAACATCATTTTGCGCTGTCAACTTAGCCCTTGTAGAGAACGTTAAAGGTATTTGCTGACATGCATACGAAGTGGAAATGTAAGGAAAACAAATTCAGAGAATATTACTCTGCACAAGCACACAAGCAAATGTGTGTCAAATCTCATCGTGTTTAAGAAAAGAAGGCAACTTAAAAAAGTGAGCCTGTAAAATGGAGGTGTTCCTATTTGGGCGTAGAATGTGACCACATGACAATAACTTATGGTGAAGTCATATTTTAAATTGCAATTCTGAAAATGCCACTTTGTGAAAGCTTGTATTTTCTTACTTTGGCCATTTGGTACCTGCTACCTGTTTCTGTTCAGTCGGGTTAGTTGTAAGGCTGGGCGGTGAACTCCGCTGCGCTGGTGGAGTTTGCAGAGTTTGCCAACTCTGTGCTCTGCTTGGAACACAAAGTTCGGCCAAAAACTCTGCAACAGCCGACAGAGCAAAGTTTTACAGGTGTGCTGCTTCTGTGCTCTGCTCCCCCCTCACTACTCGTTTGTAAGAATTCCGAGTTAGAACTCTATTGGATTATTGGAGTCCTGTATTGTGTTAACTTTGAGAGGACAGAACTGGAACTCAACCGACCCATGGATTGCCGAATACACTTACAGGTCGGCAGGTGACGTGAAGGCAGCCAGTGGAGCTGATGACGTGCTCCGAAACAGACTGATACTGTGCCCACGCACAGTGTTCATTGCTTTGATCTGCATGCATCTCTGCACAGGATCTGAGCTCAAAAATCTTTATTATGCCCTCTTACCCCTCCTATTGTATTCCCTCACTTGCAAGAGCTGCCCTACTGCACTAGCAATGGACTGCGTGGTACAGTCACCACACCCTCTGAAGTCCCCACCAGTTTGTGAGCACAGTGGAGCTGCACAAAAGAAGGAAACAGTGTGAGCAGCACAAGAAAACTTGGCTGCAAGTGTGATTTAAGGATGCAGGAGGTAGGAGGTTGAGCCCTGTTTGGTGATGCACTGTACTGCCTGAAAATGGGGGGACTTGAGTGTGACTGAAACACTGCACTCTCTGCAACCTGCTGTTGTAACACTTCTAAATGCACCTGCAGTGGAGCTCCTCTGACCTAGGGCTTTTATAATTAATAATTCATTTAACATGTTACCATATGTTGCCACACCGTGGTGTCTCTCCATTCATGTAGTTTTGGTACCACTGTATCAGATTGAGCAAGGGGAGTGGCGTCTGTAGTGCTATCGGCCAGCCATCATTATGACAGGGGATGGCGCACTCACGCATACAGGCCTACTCTGCCTGCCCACACAACTCCATGGAATTCATGGAGTTATTTGGTAACTCCACGGAATTCTGCGGAGTGAAACTCCGCGAAGCCACCTATGACTTGTTGGGGGACAGCTGGGTTTGTGTATTACCTCTAGACAGCCACACATAAAGGGAGCCTAGGTGTGACTTGATGGACCATCCTGTAAGATAGGAGGGAGATGTTGGGCACAGCCTCACACTTACACATAAATAGGTTGTGTCCACACACAAAGGGCTGCATACCCCCCTGTAGTGATTCCGGAGCCAGGGCAAGAAGGCATGACCTCTGCACTGTGGAAATATGGATTTTTATGATCAGTTATGTCCCCTATCTTGGACCCCAACGGTTTCATGTATAAGTCACAAGTACATGTATGTTCCCTCCAGTTCCAGTTATGAAGACGCAAACACATGTGCGTCCACCGTCAACATGTCCTCTTTCAGACCCGCCATGAATGGGCCGGATATCCTATTCCTAAGTATGAAAGGCCACCGGCTTTATATGGTTCATTTATCCAATTTTACAGTCCAGGCGAGTAGGCCCTGATTCTGCCATTAAGCCTTTTCCTGCCTTCTGCCTCTGAAAACTCCAGTCTGAGCTCGCATCTGTATCCATGAACTTTGTCCTACTCCCTGCGCGGCTAACGGTGCCTGACTCGGCCTGTCTGCCTGCCAAAAACTGTATTTCACCTTCAAGATTATCTGCTCTGCTCCGCTCCTCATCCGATGCATTCCTGTCTAGCAGTTTAAGTAAACATTCCTCTAGCTACCGTGCAAATGGGCCCGGCTTCTCTGTCTTTATGCAAGTAATTCATAGCCCTGTTACTATGGAAGATTTCTGCCCTCGCATCTAGTGTAGACACTTAGACGCTTGTACACGCACTAACAGTCAGTATAGTCAGTATAGAATAAGATTCTATCCTAAGAGACCTCTCTTTTTGGATAACACAGTTCTTTAAACACAGGATATTAGATATGATTTGGGATTAGGTTGACATAACCCCAGACTTCTGTCTCCACATGTAGAGCTAAATGTCAAGTCCCATTCTCCCCCTAGTTGCACGTCAATCACACGTCATGCTGCTGCGCGTGCATCTATGCCAAGTATTTTTGCTGACATTGCGAAATTCTTTCATGGAACCACCCATTTGTGACATCATACCTAATGACGTTCTTTAGTTACGCCTAGTTACACCCATTTTAGTTACGCATGTATGCCTTTATCTCTGTTATCAACTGTTACGCCTCCTGCATCTGTTTCACTGTAATGCCTCTTCTATAAAAATGATTACCTGTCAATAAAGTATTGTCCTTCACTTCCTGAACCTTCGTGGTGATGGAATATGAAGCCCACAAATTCGAATTGTGTTTTGGAATAAAGCCCGTTCCGAACCTCTAATACCACGGATTCTGCCTCTTATTTTACTGAGCTATTCTTATTAATTTTCCGCATCAAATTAAGTACCGGTAATTAAATTATTTACCACATATATGGCGCCCGAACAGGGACACTTTCTCATCTCACGCGCCGGAGGTGCGTTGCAGGCCCGGTCTCCTGCCACAGCTGGACGGACAACAACGCGTACCCACAGGATTTCCTGTATCTCCCTCCTGCCGAGCGGGGGTAACTGAGGCTGCGATCAACACCCAGACGAGGCGGTGAGAAGTGCGAAGTATCCCGACCAGAGCCTAGCTGAGAGAGCAAGATCCGAGGTATACAGAGGCCCACCAAGTTCCGAAGTTCCGAAGTTTCGAGTCCAGTCCAGTCTGGTCCAAGTCCAATTCAGTTCAGTTCCGAGGCCTTCCGTTCCGAGCTACCCGGTGAGTACCATTGCCGGGGAGGCGTTCTGACGTGCACATAGGTTGTGCCGGTCAAGACGGGTTTGGGTACACAAATCCGGTCTGCACTGTTTCAGCAGTGTATCTGTACTGTTTAGCAGTATATCAAGTATGTCTAGTATATAATTCAGAATTACCTAGTTAGTGCCGAGTATTATGCTTAGTGACTAGTTCCCTAAATGGCCATCATTGTTGTTCATTAAATGTTAAATGTTAAAATGTTTTAAATACGTTCTGCATATTGTGGTGTGAATGACTGTTCATTATTGTGTTTTGTTGTATTAAACGTGTTCTAAATTAGGTATCAGATCAGTTTTCAATATGCCGCTCTTTTCGAGATTAAGACAGATCAAAACTAGAAAAGGGGTACTCGAAGAAGCTGTTCCCATTCCTCCTAGGGACACTCCAGGGTACTTCATGTATCATAAACATGGCCTAGACGCCATATTATTTCTTGATTTATGGGTAGACTACACCAAGGAATTACCAGAAAGTCAGAGGTGGCCCGCAGCTGGGACCTGGGATGCAGATTGCATCATGAAAGTAGAGGAAGAATTATGGAAAAAGAAAGCTAGACAATCACAGAAGGATGCCATTGAATTATGGCGTAAAGAATCATATAGACGTACAGAAAAAGCACTCAGACAGGAAGAGAAAAGTAAGGAGAATTCAAATAAAGTCCGAGAAAATCTATTAATTGAAGAAGGAACCCGAGCAAAATCAGAACAAGTAGACAGACAAAGAAATGCCCTTATGAATGGTATGTATCCTCTTCTGGCCGAAGGGTTACCTAAGGCTACTCCGGAGATACCAAAAGACTTGCCACCTCCATTGTTTCCGATAAAGGCACATCCCAAAGGGCATCCCAGAACCGCAGAAGATGTTTTCCTTTCCTCTTATTTAGACGACGCAGCTCCCGAGTATGCTAATACTGCACCACATAGACCGCCTGCCGAGGGGGTTCAACGCCAAGACCCTCCGTCTGTACCTCCGCAACAACAAACTCCGACACAAGTTCCGGCAAGCACACCTGTTTCTACAGCTGTACCCACACCTATGGTTGCTATATCACGTTCAACGAATCCTTTCACATCCAGCACCCCAGGCGGTGCTACAGGAGGTACAGCAAACATTTTTTCCACGCCACCCAGAGTAAATAAAGTTTCCTTTCAAGAATTAGCCCACCAACGTACGCCCAAACTAGTAACTCCCGACATGCTTAAGGAACTTCTAGTAGATTGTAGATATGACCCTGTGCCCGGCAAAGAGGACGAAATGCTGCTGGCATCATTACGTATCCGACGAGCTGCAATATATTTAGGGAGGCTACCAGGAATGACTACACATTTAGAAAATATATATCACTTTGTCCAGTCAGGACGAGATTCTGAAAGTATTAATAGAGCCATGGAGTACCAGAAAGTGGAAATACAGGGGGAACTGTTACGTTTCCTCATAAATTGTGTGATCAGAAATCAAGACCGACCAGGGGTAAATCCGGAAGAAATGCGAATTCTTACCACATGGAGTCGGAATATATCAGAGGGGAGACATAATAAACTATTAAGTATAGTAGCTATGTGTCGAAAGATCCGCAAAGAAGTAGAACGAATACACGAAGAAAGATTAACGGTAGACCAGCCTGAACAAAATGAGGAGGAGGAGGAGGAAGAATTAGAACTGCCCACAGGACAGTTAGAAACCATGGCCTATGTAAGTAGAGGGAGATCTTGTAATAATACTAGATGCTTTACTGATCCGATACGTCCGATACGTCCAGATAATAACAGAAATTTCCAAACACCTATAATAAATATAAGGTCCCCCGAACATTCGTTCCAAGCCGCTGACAAATTACTCCGAGAACGAAGGGGTTATCATATACTCGATTCTATGGACGAGCAAGAATTAGCCAGGTCAGCCGTTCACTGGGTTGACAGTCCCGGAAAATATAGTGATGATACACTAGCGCACACGTTTCTGAACCTCACCCCAGATGAACAGCGTTTAGCTGGTATCTACATGATTCAACAACTCCTTATATTATATAAAAGCCAACACTCCGATCCTGGTCCCCTACCTGATATATTGACTGAATTACTCACGAATAAATGGAGAGGTTCAGGTACTGAGTTAATTAGAGAAATACTAGAATCCAGAAAGCAGTACATTCTTTTTGTATGCCCCGAACATGTCTCACTGCCCATCAAGGAAAGAACGACGTATTATATGGATAGACAGAATCCCTTACGCGAAGTCCACCCGATAAAAGGTGATGACAATCAGTTTAAACGTGTGTTTGTATACACACCCATATCTAAAATGGAACTATTAGAAATGAAGAAAGTGGTACCCAGTCATGACAAAGACCCAGCGGGTTTCCACCGTGAAATTAAAGACATGTTGCTCATGGGAGAGTATACCTATCCCGACATTATGAAAATATTAAAGGTATTAATGCCTGCGGGCATTTACGAAAAACTCAAAGAAAAGGATTGGGAGGTGGGAGACCAAAAGATAGATTGGACAGCATTAGAAAACGAAGAAACAGCTCGAGGTCCAGGTTTAGGGCTCGGGGAAAAGACCAAAATACTACCAGGTTTATTAGTACAGGTACTGCCACGTTTATTAACTACGAAAAAGGAAGACTGGGGTGCAATCTCAGCCTGTAAACAAAAGCAAGATGAAGACACTAGTGATTTCTATGCCCGATTCGAAAAATGTTGGTATAAATAGTGGAATAAAAGCAAGTAGCGAATCGTATCCACATCTGTTTGTGACAAAATTAGTTGAAAATGCCTTGCCCCAAGTTAAGAATAGAGTATTGAAATTCGAGAGTACCTGGCAAGGTAACACTCCGTCACAAATGTTACAAATGTTACAGTACCATCACAATAGAATTAGAGAGGAACAAGAACATGAACAAAGACGCATGAAAGACACGAAAATGAAAATGCTAGTTTCCCAGACAGTTCCAGCTGACGGTCATAAAAAGGGTATGACACAGTCCAGTGTTTCAGCAGGTTCTGTAAAAGGGACATGCAACTATTGTAAACAGCCAGGTCATTATGTACACGATTGTCCAGTTTTAAAACATAATATCGCCATAGGTAATACAAAAGAAAGACCAAGGCCACTTAGACAGGATCAGAACCAACAAGGAGCCCCGCAGCATGCACAGTCCATGCCGGCTCCGCAACAATCTATGCCAGCTCCACCACCGCAGCCTATTGCTGCCACACAAACAACGACACAACAGATGTACCAGACCGCACAGTATGACTATCCTGATTATCAACGATACTCATGAAACAGCCTAGAGAGGGAAGTTGGCTTACCCCTTATCGAGGTCCCTGTAGATCAAGAAGGACCTTATGTACACAGTGAATTATTAGGCCAAGATAGAAAATTTTTACTTGATACAGGGGCAAGCCGAACAACCATAAAACGTAGTGAAGTTCCAGGGGCACCCCTCTCAGGCTCACAGAATATTTCCCTTGGTTTTTCAGGAAAACCTATCATTAACGAAGTATCACAGCCTCTTCCCCTTACGATTGGTCCTTTGACACGAACTACAGATTTATTGCTTACTAAATCATGTCCAGAAAACCTGTTAGGTATAAAAACATTGAAAGCTCTAGGAGCTATAATATGTTGTTCTCCGGAAGGAGTAAGATTGTTTTTACGTGATTTCAAAGGGCACTACGTGTCCCGAGACATGGATCACCGACTGCAGACTTTACCCACACATTTATGGGCACAAGGCCCTACAGATGTTGGTTGCATGAACATTACACCATATCGAGTCACACTAAAGACAGGAGTGGTACTACCACGAATGCGACAATACAAGTTACCCCCAGATGCTGTAGTGGCTTTACTGCAAATCATTGACGAGCTTATTACCCAAGGAGTGGTTGTGGAAACCGACTCCAATGTATGTAATTCCCCGATAATTCCGATTCTTAAACGAACTGATCCAAAAGCCCCGCCAGTATATCGACTGGTTATTGATCTGCGCGAATTAAATAAATGTATTGTACCACAATACCCCGTAGTCCCAGATATTTCTTCATTACTGACAGCCATTGATTCCGAAGCAAAATTCTTTACTGTAATTGATCTCAAGAATGCCTTTTTCAGCGTCCCAATAGATCCGGAAAGCCAATACTTGTTCGGATTTAGTTTAAATGGACGAAGCTTTAAATTCACACGCGCACCTCAAGGATTCACAGAAAGCCCCAGCATCTATAGCCAAGCACTGAAACGAGAACTTGACAGTATCCACATGCCAGTCAACACTGCCCTGCTTCAATATGTCGATGATCTGCTGATCACCGCTAGAAGCGAACCTGAATGTGAAAAAGCCTCACTGACGGTTTTACAATTTTTGGCCGAAAAGGGGCACAAGGTGTCCCCTTCTAAGCTGCAATTCTGTGTTCAGCGAGTTGTTTACCTTGGTCACTCGCTGTCCAAGGAGGGAAGGCAGCTTACACCCGATCGCATCCAGTTAATTGCTAACATGCCAATACCCAAGACACAAAAGGAGGTGCGGGCTTTTATAGGCCTCACTTCATATTGTAGGCAGTGGATCCCTCAGTATGCATTTCTAGCAAAACCACTCATTCAGTTGACAACACAGGAGGCAGCCACATCGACTGTCCTCCCTTGGACTCAGGAACATACACAAGCTTTTGAAAGCCTAAAGAAAGCTTTATGTCAAGCACCTGTTTTAGCAACACCATGTTACAATAAACAGTTTACACTCTTTGTTACAGAACGCGAAGGTACTGCCTTGTCAGTACTCACTCAGGAACAAGCAGGATCACACAAACCATGTGCTTATTTTTCTAGTACATTAGATCCCGTAGCTCAGGCTCTGCCTGCGTGCCTGAAATCAGTAGCAGCGACAGCTTTAGCAATCAGACAAAGCGATGCCATAGTGTTAGGACATCCATTGACAGTACAAGTACCACACGCAGTAGAGGTTCTTGTGAACCGAACGCAAACACAACACTTGACTATAGCAAGACTCACCGGTTACGAATTAACATTGTTTCAGCCACACATAGAAATCAGACGTTGTAGTACATTGAATCCTGCCACACTTTTGCCAGTAAACGGAACAGACCCACTAGCACATGATTGTATTGAAGTTATTACTATCACGACGAAACCTAGACAAGACTTGACAGACGTCCCATTGTCAGACCCAGACCTGACGTTGTATGTAGATGGTTCATGTATGAGAACAAGTACAGGAGAGCTAGTGGCCGCGTATGCAGTCACAACAGTCACTGAAGTCATTGAAACAAATTGCATAAATACCTTGTCAGCTCAAGCAGCAGAGCTCACCGCTCTGACACAAGCCTGTATTCAAGCTACGAATAAGAAAGTCAACATATACACTGATTCACGTTATGCATTCGGAGTTGTACATGACTTCGGCGTGCTGTGGCGAGAGAGAGGTTATTTAACTTCTCACGGTGCTCACATTCAGCACGGACCCCTCATTCATGCCTTATTAGATGCAATACATCTACCCACTGCAATATCAATTATGAAATGTAAAGCTCATACGAAAGTTACTGATATCATTTCCCAAGGCAATGATCTAGCTGACAGAACAGCTAAACAGACTGCTCAAACTCACACATCTGACATGACAAAGACAATAGTTCTGACACCAACACATTGCATGACGGTTAAGGATCCCGCTCTTGACGTAATTGACATACAGACACATGCTACACCAGATGAAATAAAGAAATGGACTGAATTAGGAGGGATCCAAACGGATCAAGGATGGATGACGAAGGAAAAATCTGTATGGTTTCTTCCTGACTCTATGGTTCAAGTTATCATTAATACAATACATAGTCCAGCGCACCTAGGAGAAAAAGCTATGCTAGACAGCATTCAACACATTTGGTTCAACAAACATTTACGAGCAGCAGCTAAACAAAAAGTTCGTACCTGTATGATCTGTTGTCAGTTTAACCCAGGTAAAAGTATTCCCGTAGAACAGGGTGGATTTCAGCCTCCTGATCACCCTTTTGAAGTCCTCCAGATGGATTATATCCAGATGGAACGATGTCGAGGATTCAAATATGTTCTCGTAGTTGTCTGTGCTCTTTCCCGTTGGACAGAAGCATACCCGGTTTCAGATTACACTGCCCCGACTACTGCCAAACAGTTAGTTCGAGAATTCTTCCCACGGTACGGTTTACCACGTGTTGTCTACTCAGATAACGGCCAGCCGTTCTCATCCGAACTAATGAAACACGTTTCACTTTTGTTAGGCTATCAATGGAGATTTCACTGTGTCCGACACCCCGGTCTCGTGGAACGACATAATCAAACTCTGAAAATTAGATTGTCCAAAATATGTAGGGAGAAAGGTGTCGATTGGGTAGTAGCCTTACCAGTTGCACTCTTTTACATGAGAATGGTAGCACATTCTCGAACAGGGCTATCCCCGTATGAAGTGATCTTCGGTAGACCACCAAATATGTGGGGGACGCCTATACCACGCAAAATAACTGATGTTGACTGTAATATGCTGACAGATTACCTGGCTTCCTTGATGTCTGCACTACAATCTTGTCGTTCACAGGTAGCTGCAGCCTTTCCCGACAACACCGAGGTGAAACCCCATGACGTAGTTCCCGGGGACCTGGTGTTAGTGCGGAATTTCGACCGGAAGACTCAGCTGGATCCTAGGTGGAAATCGCCTCAACTTGTACTACTCACCACGAGGACAGCCGTGAAGATCGAAGGTCGCAAAGGTTGGATACATTCAAGTCATATCAAGAAATTTCATGGACTACCGTCTGATGTAAACGATACACCTCGCGTGTCTTCACCGATTGACTCAAAGCTTCCTTTGGTTGAACTAAGCGATAAGGAACTATACAAACTAAAATTACGGTCTAAGAAGTCAGACAATTTGATTGTTTAAGTCCTCTCCAAGGTGAATCGGTCGAATTTGTCTCTGACATGTATCCCCTAGACCTGAATAGAGAAAGAAACGGAAAAATGCAGTTGAAAAAACATGCGTACTATAAATCACTGCGTAGTCATTGCACAGTGACGTTATTAATTTGTTTTTCTTAAGTCTTTTAATAATCGTTGCAAGTATATTGTTGCACGTATATTATCCTATTTCTAAACATGTTTACAATGTTACTGCTGAACATTCTTTTAGTGAATTACCCTCGCATGAGTTGTCCTATAGATTTGCGCTGCGCAATAACACTTTTATTAGTATGATACACCATTCCCATCAGACTAGCAATGCTACAAATTGTTGGATATGTGGCCGACTCCCCCCCTATCAGAACTATAAGGGAATTCTGCCTCTCTTTCCATATCCGTTCACACACAATGGTTCCTGTGGAGCATGGTTTAGTTTAATTAATTCCCTAGATTCGAATTCTGCAGTTTATCAAGATAACTGGGTATGGGGAAATCTGAACTTAGTTTTGCTTAAAGTCTGCTACCCTAACAAGGAGGGACTTCCCAAAAGAACAGGAACTGATCTAGAAAATGAAGTATACGGATTAGGTAATTTCACGCTTAATCTCATGATCCTGAATGTTGAATCTGAAGCTGCACCAATTTTGCCTGCTATGTCAGTATTTCCAGTTAAAGGTGAATTGTGTGTAAGAAAGAATGGTTCCATACATATGGGCCATAGTAAGTGCACCACTGTAATAGAATTCAGTGATCAAGGCAAGTCTACATTTAGAGCTTCTCGCCATTCCTACTTTATATGTGGTCAGACTGCATATATACGTTTGCCTCTAGATTGGGATGGTACCTGTTACATCGGATTCCTTTTGCCACCTGTTTTCCTAGCTCCTCCTGATTATCATAGAAATACTCATTTAGTACACAATAGACAGCAGAGAGATCTCCCAATCGTCGATTACACTGAAACAGCATGGGAAAAATACACAGATTTCAATAAAGGTTTCTTTCCTTATATAGGTACAGTCACTAATAGTAAGCTGATACGTAGATTAACCAGAACCCTTGAAGCAGTAGTGAACGAAACTATTTCCGCCTTAGGCAATTTAACAGAAGAGCAGTCTGCTATGCGGATTGTTGTGCTTCAAAATCGTCTTGTCCTTGACGTCATCCTGGCCGATAGGGGCGGAGCTTGTAGGGTCATCGGATCAAGTTGTTGCATTTTCATACCAGAAAATTCGCCGTCTGTATATAAAGCCATAACCCGCCTTCATAAGATTGTAAGCCAGATACACCAGAGTCCAGGCACCTGGACTTGGTCCGGTTGGTTCTGGGGCGTGTTGTCAGCCTGGGGATGGAGAATGCTCTCCTTCCTAGGTATTGGCTTTCTCATACTATTCAGTTGCTGCTTATGTCTACAATGTGGGCCAGCGATTTGTGGTCTGTGTGCCACCTCGTGTATCCCACATCCAAGTTTTCGTTCGAGATCCCGGAAGAAGAAAGAAGAACAAATGATGTTATATGAACAGATCAACGGATTGATGAAGATTGATATCTCTTAAGGGCAAGTAGGGGACAAGGAGGGAATGTGGAAATATGGATTTTTATGATCAGTTATGTCCCCTATCTTGGACCCCAACGGTTTCATGTATAAGTCACAAGTACATGTATGTTCCCTCCAGTTCCAGTTATGAAGACGCAAACACATGTGCGTCCACCGTCAACATGTCCTCTTTCAGACCCGCCATGAATGGGCCGGATATCCTATTCCTAAGTATGAAAGGCCACCGGCTTTATATGGTTCATTTATCCCATTTTACAGTCCAGGCGAGTAGGCCCTGATTCTGCCATTAAGCCTTTTCCTGCCTTCTGCCTCTGAAAACTCCAGTCTGAGCTCGCATCTGTATCCATGAACTTTGTCCTACTCCTTGCGCGGCTAACGGTGCCTGACTCGGCCTGTCTGCCTGCCAAAAACTGTATTTCACCTTCAAGATTATCTGCTCTGCTCCGCTCCTCATCCGATGCATTCCTGTCTAGCAGTTTAAGTAAACATTCCTCTAGCTACCGTGCAAATGGGCCCGGCTTCTCTGTCTTTATGCAAGTAATTCATAGCCCTGTTACTATGGAAGATTTCTGCCCTCGCATCTAGTGTAGACACTTAGACGCTTGTACACGCACTAACAGTCAGTATAGTCAGTATAGAATAAGATTCTATCCTAAGAGACCTCTCTTTTTGGATAACACAGTTCTTTAAACACAGGATATTAGATATGATTTGGGATTAGGTTGACATAACCCCAGACTTCTGTCTCCACATGTAGAGCTAAATGTCAAGTCCCATTCTCCCCCTAGTTGCACGTCAATCACACGTCATGCTGCTGCGCGCGCATCTATGCCAAGTATTTTTGCTGACATTGCGAAATTCTTTCATGGAACCACCCATTTGTGACATCATACCTAATGACGTTCTTTAGTTACGCCTAGTTACACCCATTTTAGTTACGCATGTATGCCTTTATCTCTGTTATCAACTGTTACGCCTCCTGCATCTGTTTCACTGTAATGCCTCTTCTATAAAAATGATTACCTGTCAATAAAGTATTGTCCTTCACTTCCTGAACCTTCGTGGTGATGGAATATGAAGCCCACAAATTCGAATTGTGTTTTGGAATAAAGCCCGTTCCGAACCTCTAATACCACGGATTCTGCCTCTTATTTTACTGAGCTATTCTTATTAATTTTCCGCATCAAATTAAGTACCGGTAATTAAATTATTTACCACAGCACATTCAAAGCCTTCTTTGAAGTCTCCCCCAACTTCAAAGGCACCGACTGGGTATAATTACTAGACCTCTGACATGACTTCAGTACACTACTGGACCTGTGATCACTCTGCCAGGAAGAAGAACTGTTGTGCTGCTGAAATGACTACCTCTCTGCTGGAATGCTGCTTTGCTGGACTCCTATGTTCCTGCTCTGCCCTGCTGCCTGCTGTTCCCCTACGTGGGTGAGAAGGACTGTACCTGCATCACTTGACCCCAAAGGGACTCTAAGGGCTTGCTGGCTTAGCTCCTGATTTGAAGTTTCAGGGAAATAAAAGACTTCCTTCAATTCTGCTCTTCCACCTGGACTCTGTAGCATGTGAGATTACCCTGTCAATTGGTGCCATTCCAGTCCTGAACCCTTGGAAGGGGACCTAAGGTGTTTCCTCCATCAGAACCCGACACATCCTCTGCTGAGAGAGCAGAATTGATTCCGCGCTGCTGTTGCACTCAGAACCAGCATATCGCCTTCAGAACCACCGCTTTGGAACCAACTCATCACCCCCTCTGCACGAGGCAGATCGACGAGTCACCTCCATGAGGTGGAGAAACCCAGCACATAACCTTCGGGACCAATGCATCTCTGGATCAGCCTATCGCCTTCGCAACCATCGCCATTGTGTGGAAAAAATCAACGCATCACCCCGACTGCGTGGGGAATACCAATGCATCGCTCAGCTGAACCCAGCATCTTTGTCAATTCAAACCAGGATTAAGGTACTTGCATTCAGTGAGTCTCATTGAGTCCCTGCATCTGGTCTACACTCCATTGTGGTCGGCATGAACTCTAGACTTTGTCTCGATCCTGCCAGAAGTGGAGATATCGAGCCTGAGTGCATAGGGTGTAAAATGACATATAGTGTGTAATGAGGCCTCTCCGCTGGGAAGGTAGTGTGAGAGTTTTCCACGCGATCCTCTGTTGTTTCCCAGCTTCGAACAGGGACCCTACATTTGAATGCAGGTGCTGGAAGAATTGTGAGGTGAGTGGGATCAGGATAATGAAGAACAGGTATAGGAATTTAGGTAGTAAGAATATTTTTGCAATTGCAATCTGGCCAGCAAGGGACAGTGGTAGACTAGACCAAGTCAGGATTTGCTATTCTAGCCACATGCTAACTCTGTCATAATTAGCCCGCCAGAGCTCATTTATGTTACGACTGATCCAGATACCCAGATAACATACAAGTTCCCAGGCACATTGCAATGGGTATTCTGAGTAAAATGGGTGTGTGCTCTCTATGATAGGTATTAGGATGGATTTGGCAAAGTTTATGTAGATATCGTGGTAGCCACCAAATCTGATGACCTCGTGGATGACTGGGTCTACATTAGTTTGGGGTCTTGTATGTACAACATGTTGTAATCTGCGTACATGTACACTAAATTCCTATGGGCTGTAATGTTGAACCCACTGTTCATGTGGTGTTGTCGTAGCTGGGCAGCCAACACCCTATAGCAATCACAACAAGCATTTGCAATACAATAGGTCTCGCATTTACGCAAATTTACGCTATTGGCATTGTAAGTGACAATTCCTTTTATTTAGGTTTAACAAACCTAAACAAAAATAAAAGGCATTGGGGCATATGCATCAACCAAACTAATACCGATTCCTTAATAGCGAAAAAGAAGGAATCGCCATTAAGGAATCGGTAATTGGCATGCATCAACAGATTCGGTAAAATTTAGCGATTCCTTAAAAATCGCTAAATTTACCGATTCCTTAATAGCGGGGCACGCAAACGGCCCCACTAGCAAATAGCGAGTTCGGTAATACCGATTTGGCTAATAGCGAGTTCGGTAATACCGAATTAGCAATTACCGAATCGGTAATAGCGAAATCGCAAATTGCCGCGTCGCACCGGGAACAGGCTGATGACATCACCAACCAGGAAATACTGCTGCCCCACCCACATAGCCTCGACAGAGGAGCAGACAGGAGCTGGAAAGAAGGACAGGCTGTGCAGAGTGAGGCCACACAGATTCTGCCAGTCACAGCACACATCCATCATGTCGCAGGAAGTGCCATCCAGCGCTGAATCTGCACGCAAGCGCAAGAAGAAGTTTTCAGACAGGGAGCTGGAGTACCTCATCGAGGGAGTGGCCAGCAAACACGACCGCCTCTTTGGCAAGCTGTCCCTCAAGGTGCCTGAGACTGAGAAGCGGCGCATCTGGCAGCGCATCCGTGAGAGGATCAATGCGGTTGGCGTCACTAGCCGCAGCATCGACGATCTCAAAAAACGGTGGTATGACCTCCGGAAGCGCGCAAAAGAGAGGATTGCTGAGAGGCTCCGGGAGGCAAGAAGGACTGGAGGCGGAACAAGCACTGCACCATCCAACACAGCCCTGGAGGACCTTGTGGAAGGGACGATAGAGCGGGAAGCCGTCGTGGGGGTGATCCAGATGGACACGTCCGGCGCAGCCACAAGTGCCCAAGGTAAGATGCATGCCTGTGCCACACCCAGCATAGCGTAAATCCATACCCATGCCCCCAGCCCAATCTCACTGTGTCTGCAGCTCTGGCACAGACAGTTCCACACATGACACTACTGCATCTTGGGAGTTGTAGTCTAGTCAGCCCAGAGTGCAGGCACAGGCGTAAATCCTCACACAACACATATGTTGTACATGGCTGTAGACTGTTCATTTGTTGGACCACAGAGGGACATTGATGGGTACAACACTATGTAGGTGTAATCATCCCACTAATCATGCACTGTTTCACACACAGATGCATCACCTGGGGACTCTGACGACAGCGACCAGCTGATCATCTCTGAGACACCCGTGGAGTCAGACCAGGAGACTGTGCAGGATGCGCACGCACCGCCAACACCTGCCACCCCACCAGCACCACCTCCACCAGCGCCACAATCATCGGCACCAGCACCAGTGCCACAAGCCAAGGCACCTGCGCCACAAGCCAAGGCACCACCACCTGCGCCACAAGCAACGGCACCAGCAAGCCAGCCTGCAGCCAGTGCAGCCACAATACCGCAGAGGCACAGGCACCAAGTTGCGCCCTTGCAGGAGATGGCAACCCCCCCCCCTCAATTGGCACCCACGCAGCGCACATCCACACCACCTGCTGCACCACATGGAGGCTCAAGACACGCACGGCGTCACAGGGCCCATCGCAGTTCCGTCTCCTCAGCTGACCAGGATGTCCCAACAACCTCTGCAATTGAGGAGAGGATGCTGCGCACACAGAACCTGCAGGGAAGACATGTGGCTAGCATCAGCTGCAACATCGTGCGCCTAGCGAGGGAGATGCGCGCCATGACTGCAGCAGTCACCGACATGGGCTCCGCGGTCAGGGACATGGGCACGGCGGTCAGGGACCAGACCACTGCGGTTGCTGATGGCAATGCTCAGCTCAGGGAGGAGGTACGTGAGCTCACCCGTGCCATCAGGGAGGGCCATGAGTCCCAGAGGAGGAGTAACCGGCAGCTAATGTTGCGTTCTGCCGCCGCTACCAAGGCCATACAACGGCACAGCAACTGCACCGCTGTGTTGGCACGCCGCACAGTCTCCCTGCAGGTGGACCTTGGGCACTTCTGCGGTGATGTTGCCAAGTCACTGAGACACATCACCACTGCTGTGGAACAACTTCAGAGCAGCACATGCAGTGCTGCAGCATTGGGAGGGGATGACACCAGTGAGGCTGCCTCCAGTGTCAGCAGCGTGTCACTGGCAGAGGCCAGCACCAGGCGCCGAAGTTCGCGTGCCTCCACGGGGACAGGCCGTGGTGAGGGTATGGATGCACCTGAGCGGAGGCTTGGTGTACGTGGCAAGCGGCACTAGAAATTTGTACATGCTGCAGGTCCATGGTGGAGCAACCATGGCCATCCAATTATTCTGTTTGCACAGGCCTGACTTTAAGGAACCTTTTATTTACATTTATGCAATCGGAGCATGATTCACAATGCTAGTTCTGTTGCACAATCCTCAGTGCTACTGTGCATTAAACAGTTGCACCCAACACCAACTTGTAATGTCTCATTTTACCCAGGGTCAAAAATGATTTTGCGTTATGTCTGTCCGCCTCCTATGGCCCTCTGCTGTGTTTGGGATGTGTGCCGGTCGTCGTTGGGCGGGTGGTTGGTCAGCCTGGGGGTCGTCATCCCTGTCCACCTCCATGGGTATCCCCCTTCTGGTGGCAATGTTGTGCAGCATTGCACATACAGCAATTATTCGACAGCATGTGTCTGGTTGGTATAGCATTGCGCCGCCAGTCTTGTGGAGGATACGGAAGCGGCTCTTGAGAATCCCAAAAGTCCGCTCTATCACATTCCTCGTGCTGAAGTGTGCAGCGTTGTAGCGATGTTCCTGCGGGGTTGCTGGATTTAGGTATGGGGTTAGTATGTATTCCCGCAGGGCGTAAGCACTGTCACCTAGAAGATAGAAGCATAGACTTAGCATTGGTGATGTACATACATGTGTGGTGTTGGTGTGGGGAAGCGTAGTTCTACTTACCTAACAGGAGTCCCTCTCCAAATTCGCCATTGAGTAGTCGCCTGTGCATTCCACTGTTGCGGAAGATGTATGAGTCGTGTGTGCTCCCTGGGAATTGTGCCACTAGGTCCGTTATGATGTTGTTGGCATCGCACACAACCTGCACGTTGATCGAGTGGTATGACTTGCGGTTCCTGAAAAGGTACTCATTTGCTGACGGAGGGCATATGGGGATATGCGTGCAGTCGATGCATCCAATCACATGTGGAAATTGTGCCACCTGGTAGAATGCCTGTTTAGTGCGGTCCAACTGCTGTGGGGTTGTGGGGAAGCTGATGTGTCTGTGGAGCATTGTCAGCATGGCATCTAGGAATTTTTGGAAGAAGCGTGACAGTGCGCTTTGCGAAACACCTCCAGCAACCGCAATTACCCCCTGGAAACTCCCAGAGGCCAGTAGGTGCAGGCTGCATAGTACCTGAACGTGCGCAGGGATAGCATTTGTCCGGTGGGTCTGGTGCTGCAGTAATGGTTCCAGGTCTGCAATCAGGCGCATGATCATAGCGCGATTGAGGCGATATTTCTGGTACACCTCGTCCTCATTCTGGCCGAGCAGGGTTATGCGCAGTCTGAACACTCTCTCCTGTACCCTTCTCCTGCGCTGTCCTGCTGCATTGATCCGCATCCTCCTTGCAAGCACGTAGAGGGCAGCCATTTTGGGGGAGCCAACAGGGTCTCCTGGGCCAAATGTAAGGGTTTAGTGATTGCCTCAATCATTTGCACATGTAGGAATATTATTATTTTTTTTTTTTTTTTTTTTTTGTGACTTTACCTCCAGGTTTTGATTCCCCTTATTTAGCTCTGGCAAAATAGCGATTTTTGGGATTTTCGGTATTAGCGAGTTTTCTTGCATTGGGGTGCGATTCGTTATTTGCTATTGGCAATTTCCGGGAGCTAATAGTGATTTCGGTAATTGCGGATTCGGTATTTAGCGATTCGGTAAATTAGCATTTTTGGTATTAGCGATTCGGTATGTTCGAGGTTATTTATTTAGCGATTCGTTATTTGCTCGGGTTTTGGGTTGATGCATTGGGATTGGGTATTTTTAACACAATACCGGGAGCTATTACCGAATCGGTATTTTACCGACTGGATTTTGGCTTGATGCATAAGGGTGATTGTCATTTGCAATGTCAATAGGTCAAACTCGCGTAAATGCCAGACCAATTGCATTGCAAATGCTTCTTTAGTCTAAGTGTAGCTTCATCATGACTTGATCCCCTGTCACCGACCTTTCAACTGGAAGGGGCGCTTCCTGCATATCTATAATCTAGAGACAGCACTTTATGAACCGAAAGGCAAGACAGTAAGGGTTCAAGGGAAAAGGATCTGGGGGCTGTTCTCGGCCTGGGTATCCCTGCTCAAATAAGCTGCTGGGTCTTTATAACTCTGGGAGTGAATGAATTTGTGAATGTCTTTTCCAGTGGATTCTGATCTTTTGATGACGTGTATTTATGGCTGACTTAATTAAATTTGCCCTTTTGTAATGTATTTATGCAACCTGTTGCTGCAATTTTACTTCATCAATAATAAAAAAAAGGAAACACATTTTTTTTTTATTTATAAATATGGAAATTACACACAAGGACTGAAAACTTGGTAGCTCTGGATTATCTCTCAAATTCTCGACTTGAGCTCCAATGCTTTGTTGTAGTGAAACAGCCAGCTGGTTGGGCTCAATCGGGAGGGCATTTAGTTTATTAGGTGCATTTTATATTTTAGAGCTTACTGCCCCTGACAAAGCATTGACTATAATTCCTCTGTAACTGATGTCAATCACTAATTAGATAATGATAACAAACTTTTTTGTTTTGATAATATTCATTAGCTGGTTAGCCATAGTCGTTCATTTCTGGTTTTACTTCAGCCTTGTTCTAAAACACACAAAAATATTTACTCAGCACCTGGTTGGTGAACGTTGCGCTTTACAATAATCATTTAATCAAAGCAAAGCGTGACGCCATCGCTTATAACAATCGAGTTATTTTATGAGCCCTCTAGCTGATTTTGACCGAGGCAGTCATTAACATCATAAGGCTCATCGTGGTCTTCGAAGGCTATTTTACAAGGTTACGGGGATACAATTGGTGCTGCGGTCATAAGAGTGAATGCCATCTCTCGTTTACTCACAGCCACATCCATTCATTTGCACAGACCTGTTGAGAATGTTTTACAGTAAAGCGGGAAAAGTCCAACTGTTGTTAAGTTGCTGCAAACTGAACCTTTTTTAAATTTTATTCCATTGAAAAATGGCTGCAGCTCGTCTTAACAAGCGCACGCGCACGCCTCGCGCTAAAAGTGGGAGGGGTTGGTAGGAGTGCGACAGCACACAAAGCGTTTCCCTTGCGGGAGCGAGCCAGGGGCACCATGTGTTTTTAAGTTAATTACAAACATATGGTGTCAAGCTCACTCCCGCAAGGCAATCGCCACATATGCACGCGTTGCCATTGAAGGCAATGTAACTCGTGCACGTTTTCGGCTGAAAAGCCGAAGCGATTGCAAAAGGTTTTTTTGCCTATGCAGCGCATGCGCTCTGCGTAGGTGAGACCTAAAAAGGATTGGGAATAATGGGCACCACCATCTAGTGCCGCCCGTAACAGGGAATAGGTCTGAGATCACTTCATTTAATTTCAACCTGACTGTCAAGGAGGTATATAAAATGCAAATTAGGAGCACAAACTGTGGGCTGAGACTAAGGCTCACCAGGAGGGGTAAGAGAAATGACCACTCCAGCGAGACAGATGCCTCTGTAGTGTCCAGGAGAGTGTCCACTGCAGCTTGTGTACATAAACTGCCCCACCGTGAGCCCCGACTGGTCTGGGAATACGATGTATGGCAACAGTGGAAGCAGACAATTCGCAAATAATTTGGAGAAAATTTTATTGTACACATTGATCATGGAAAGCGACCGGTATGAGTCGCAACGATTCTCTGGCTTGTCCGGTTTAAGTATCATAACTGTTACCCAGCTCTAGGAGTGATGACAGAAGCTCCCCAGATGACAGGGTGTCTTTGTGCATCATGGAGGTCTCAGCCAGAGCATCCGGTGAGCCCACTCTTCTATAAAGACAGCAGTGAGGGAGTCTGTAAACAAAGATTGCAACATCTTTTCCACAAAGTCTTCTATTTTGTCCATTGCAATGGATTCTGGGACCCCTATGATACGGTGGTTGTTGCATTACGTTTGCACTTCTAAATTTTCATTTTTCTGTTTAATGATCTCTAGAACCTTGTCCATGAGGAGCAGATGTTCACCGGCAGCTGTTTGGGTGTCATCCATGCTGAAGACGCATGCCTTAGGTGGTCCAGACAGTGTTCGTGTTTGTCCACTTTCTTCTCTCTTTCATTTGGTCGAGACAGGTGGTGAGGAGATGAATATTGGCGTCAATGGCATGCAGACTGTTTTTAACACCAATAAGGATCTCTTTTAGGTCTGGTTCTTGTAGAGAGGTGCCACGCGGCTGCTCTTGAGGGTTGTCAATGGCTTTATCTGGGTTGCTTGGTACGTCTGCCATTTCCTCTCAAAGGCCAGCTTGGACTGGTGGACCTCTGGCTTCCCCATGGTGCAACGGTCAACAGGGCAGGTGGACACCAATATTTAGCAACCTACCGGGGTAACTTCACTGGGTTGGACAAATGAGAGCAGGGGCACCCAGGCACCTGGAACCCACCCAGCGGAACCACAAAGCCAAGACAAAGGGCAACAAAGTGTTGCTGCTACAAGAAATGTTGAGCAGCCCCCCTACACCGGCCACACCACATCTGCAGCCAGAGTCTGAAAGGGGGATTGGAGCAGGCCTGCATGACCAGGAAGGGGGACTGAAGTTGGTATTGTTGTGTAGTTCCAAAGAATACATAGAATCTAGCATCGTTCTAGTATAAAAAAGTTTGCTGCAACAATCATTAGACAAAATCAAATGTATAAGATTACAGCATCAACAGAGTAAATAAAAGGTAGAACTCTACCAAGGTGCTAAAACAGTGAATATATGCAGGCATATATATTCATGCAGGTAATCAAGCGTACTCCTACGATGCAAAACCTACCTAAGTGTACCTAGCATGTATGTGGGTGTAAAGCCCAGAATCCCCTAGGAAAGAGCCAGCCCATTACCTGATGGTAGAGAACGAAGGGCCCTGTCTTGGTCTCGAGTGGGACACCCCGCAAGGGATATCACAGACCACTGAGAGGAGATGCTTCCATGCTGACACAAGATTCTGAGGTCCCTGCACATGAAAATTACAGCACACAGTGGTCAGACATGCCTTGCAAGGTGTCCGGCTCAAGACCAAGACGGGGTTCGTCATCTCGAGTTGGACACTCACAAAAAGGATTGGGGATAATGGGAACCCCGTCTAGTGCCCCGTGTAACCGGGAAAGTGTCTGAGATCACTGTTTAATGCAACCTGGCAGTCGGGGAAGTATAAAAAAGGCAAATTAGGGGTACAGATCTTTGAGGACTAGCTATGTACGATGGCCCAGAACCACCAAATACACGAGTCCTCCATTTCTCAGGCTTTCTCTCCTGAAGGAAATGTTGAATTATGTAGGGATTGCTCATAAATTCTGTCAAAGATTCAGGATGCCTTCAGAGATGATGCTCTGTGAACAGAAGGAAAAGCCGAAGGCAGAAAAACCTCCATAAGGATTCTAGGAGCTGGACCTAACCAGGTCTGAGGACTAGAAGACTGAATCCGGACACTGGTGAAGAACTGGAAAAGGAGAGATGAAGAACAAGTGAAGAACAGAAAGTGAACCAGTGCAGCTCCTTAACTACTGAAAAAAACAGAAAGTGACCCAGAGGAACAGGAACTTAGAAGAGCAATTGAGGATTGTGGAAAGGACATAGAAAAAAAGGAAAAGACCATTATCTAGAATTGTGTTACCCTCAGGATGGGACATTGGTACACATTTCTGGCAATTTGCTAGAATGTTCCTCACTTTTCAATTTAAAAAGACTGCTGGCCTCCTGCTTTCATCTCTGATGAAAGGGTTGCAGAAGTGCTTCACAAGCAATGAGCTGCACAGCCCCTGCCACCTGTGGACTGACTGGCCAACCCCAAACAAGCTCCGCCAACTCAGTTGCCCAGGGACTGGCAGAAGCGCTCATCTTGACATGTACAAGATGGAGAGCACATGCCAAGGACGTGGAGAACAATGCAGCTCCATGGCAAATACAAAAACTGGGTCCTCTAGCTCATTATAGCTGAGAAAATCATATCACAGTATAAATAGTTTGCATTTTTTCACATCATAGCTTTAACTACTCATTTGAATTTTCTCAAAGACCGGGTAGTAATAAAAAATAGAATGCAACGCTCTCATTGGCTATAATCAATCAATCAGGGCATTGTAAAGTGCGCTACTCACCCGTGAGGGTCTCAAGGCAGTGGGGAGGGTGGGGAGGTGAGGAGTTCTGCCGTTTTTTTTAGCTTTTATCATATGTACGGTAGTGTAAATTTTTTGTGTTTTAACATATCGTCATATTTATATTTTGTAATGGTTTTTATTAACTATACAATAAAACATTTACTTACTTACTTACTTTACTTACTGCTGAACTGTTTAGCCAAAGAGCCAGGTCTTGAGGGTCTTCTTGAAAGTGCTCAGGGAGGGGGTGCGTCTGATTACTGCCGGTAGTTCATTCCAGGTCTTGGCTGCAATGTGAGAGAAGGATCTTCCACCTGCTCTGGCTCTCTAGATGCGGGGGGTTTTGGCCAGTGTGAGGTTGGCAGAGCGGAGGTTTCTTTTGGGTGCATGGAAGTTGATTCTGTCATTGAGATATTTGGGTCCAATTTTGTGTAGACATTTGTAGGTGTGAGTGAGGATTTTGAAGGTGACTCTTTCCTCCACGGGGAGCCAGTGGCGACTTTGTAGGTGGTGGCTGATGAGTTCGTGCCGGGGGATGCCTAGGATGAGTCTGATGGCGGTGTTCTGTATTGTCTGGAGTTTGCAGAGCAGGGCCTTGTTGATGCCGGCGTAGAGTGCATTTCCGTAGTCCAGTCTGCTGGTGATGAGTGCGTGGGTGACTGTCTTCCTTGACTCCGGAGCGATCCATTTGAAGGTCTTGCGGAGGATGCGGCGGATGTTGAAGCAGCTGGAGTTGACGGCGTTGACCTGACGGTTCATGGTGAGTGCTGAATCGAGTATGATGCCAAGGTTTTTGTCGTGGTCTGCGGGGGTGGGTGGGCTTCTGAGGGTGGTTGGCCACCAGGTCTTGTCCCATGCTGAAGGAGTGGTTCCGAGGATGAGGATTTCTGTTTTTTCTGCATTGAGCTTCAGGCAGCTGTTGACCAACCAGACGGCGACGTTTTGCATAACTTTCTGGAAGTAAAATTTGGTATTGGTGGGTTCTTTGGTGAGGGAGAGGATACGCTAGGTGTCGTCAGTGTAGGATACGATGTTGAGGCTGTGTTGTCGGGCGATGGTTGCGAGGGGGGCCATGTAGATGTTGAAGAGGGTCGGGCTCAGTGATGACCCCTGTGGGACTCCGCAGGTGATTTTCATGGGATTGAAGAGGAAGGGTGGCAGCCTGATCCTTTGGCTTCTTCCGGTGAAGAATGATTGTATCCAGCCCAGTGCTGTCCCTTGTATGCCTAGGCAAGGAACAGATGCCTCGTGCACCATAGATTCTGCCAAATATTTACAACCCCAGATTATTTTTTATCTGCGGGCGAAGTTTCTTAGTTTACTTCCTTTAATGCAGTTGAATTGTCAGTAACACATATTAGAGCCCATCTCTTTACAAACACCAAAACTCACAATGTGCATTTGCCAGTGTCGTTATTTTACTTGTTTGTGTTTTTGTTCTCGTTTTTGCAGTTGTAACAAAGTTATACAATCTTAGTAATAGGGGCAATCATCCTAATGGAGAGAGCACAGTATGAAGCTGAAATCAACAGACAACATGCCAACAAAGACCACTATCCAAAATTGGAACAGGACCTCACACAAATGATTAAAAACAACCTGATGGCTGTCCAAGAAAGAAGCGACATACCTACTCAGCGAGAACCCACAGACCCCTCTACTGTATGTCCTCCCTAAGATACATAAAGACTCGAAAAACCTCCCCGGGAGACCAATAATTTCGGGAGTAAACTCGATACTGGAAAGACCGGCAAAATACGTCGACATCTTTTAAAAAACACTTGTCATCTCCACTACGAGCTATCTTGGAGATACAATGCAGGCAATTAACATGTCGGAAGGGCACCCTTTTGATGAACAAAATGAATTCTTGGTCACCCTGGATATTGTCAGTCTTTACACCAATATCCCGCAAGAAGCTGGCTTAGAAGCCCTGCACTATTTCTTGGAAAAAAGGACAAGACTGCATAACATTCCAACTGAATATCTGGTGGAAATGGCTGCAATCTGTCTGAAGTATAATATTTTTCAATTTAATGATGAACAAAACCTACAAATAAAAGGTACCGCGATGGGGTGTCCTTTTGTCCCAGAAATGGCAGTAAAGTTTATGTCACTATATGAAGATCAATGGATTTACAACCACAACCTCTATGACTGCCACATAAGTATGTGGCGCAGATATATAGACAATGTGGTGATGCTATGGAGAGGCCAGCTAGAAGCACTTGAAGATTTCAAAAAATGGCTCAATCAAAGAAACCCTAACATTCATTTCACTGTGAGCACCAGCAAAGAAAAGATAAATTTCCTTGATCTCATGATACGACACAAAGAAGGTACCATCTACACCACACTATATACAAAAGAAACAGACAGGAATACACTCCTACACTTTTCCAGTTTCCACCAACGCAATTTGAAAGAAAATCTACCCTTCAGTCAAATCTGTTTGAAGAAAGAAGACTATTTTGAAAATGCAAAAACACTACTCGAAAAATTGGTCAAGAGAAACTACCCACGAAAGTTAACCAAAAGGGCAATGAAAAGAGCCTGGTACACACTGAGGGAGGCACTCTTAACCCCCAAAAAAGGACCAAAAGGAACACCTTTGGTCTGTGTGACAACATGCTAGACAATGACAAATGAGATTAGGAAAATCGTAAAAAATAATTGGAATACAGTGGGAGGTATCGAAATTTTCAAATATGTTCCAGTCTTTGCATTGAGGAAAAACAAAAGCATCAGAGACCACTTGGTACGGGCAAATGCACAGAAAAAAAAGACATTTGCGCACGTTAGAGACAATGCTGGCCCTCCCACCAGTAATAGGACATCACAAATGTGGGAATTGCAACCTATGTTCCTGCACTGTAGAAGGAAGCCTTTTCAACTATGGAAACAAAAGCATTCGCCATAATGAGTTCACCAATTGCAATATGACAAATGTTATATATTGCATCATGTGTCCTTGGAATTTGGCGTATGTTGGCAAGACAACCCAAAAAGTAAAGAAACGCATTACACAGCACAAATCTCGAATAAAATGTTAAGTACAGAATGCACCTATGGTTGAACATTACCATCAGAAGGATCATGGTCCAAATGACATCCAATGGAAAATCCTAAAACACGTCAAAGGAAAAGATATAGAGCGGCTGTGGGCCAGATTTGAAGCAAACTTAATACTGAAGCTAGGTACAGCTGACCATGGATTGAATTAAATGATTGAAATCATGCATTGTTGTTAAACTACCGCAGGTTCAGAGAGGTACACCATGCAAGCACAAGAAGATCATGACAATGGTGCTAAAACAACAGTGATCCTACACACCCCTTCTCTCCAACATCCTTGAGAAGCCTTGAAACCTCCACTGTTCAAACAACAAAGTATGGCAACACCTATCAAGGCTAAAGACATAGATACATGATAGAGGCCACAAGAGATGGCAGAAACCATGAAAAACAGCAAAGCATATCCGTACAAAATCGCATGAGTCCAAGTATCAAGCCTCAACAAAACAGAGATCATCTCTGGATGGAAAAAAATGACGGAGCTCACGCAAAGTCACAAACAACAACATATAAATCTTGTGTGCCTTCTTTCAATAAAAACATGAGTTTAATAATTTGGAAGAAGCTGCAGTTATATTCTGCCAAATCACACCGGGGCTTCCCCGTCGCCCTAATCACAAGAATTCGAGCATATCACTATCCGCAATGAGCAGATGGAGAGACAGTGTTGTAATAACAATCAGCGAGGGAGATCCAAGAATATCACAAAAACAACTAGCAATGAACAGATGTAGCGTTGACGTTGCCACAACAACCAACAATACAGCAACATTCACATGGAAGGAAATCAGGCATGGGAGCCCGGAAGTCAGGCAACAAAAAATGACACCTGACATGCCCCTGCATCGAAACGTGAAGACGCTAGAAGATGGCAGCATTCAGGATATGTACCCGGAACCGGCCGCTGAATCAACAATGCTGTCGGTAAAAGGGACGACGCAAAGAAGCGGAGACAAACCAAAGGACAAAGAAGAAAACCGGATCCACATGTTTTAAGGTAACGTGCCGCTCGCAACAATCGAGGGTACTGAGGGCACACGCACCCGATGCATGCTTGAGCACAATCTCGCATGCAAAACAGGCACAGCCAGTGCTAACCAACACCCGGAAAGGAAGTAGACCCCAATGGGGGATAGATACCATAAGTCACACTCAAGATAAATCGGCTGACCCCACAAAACATGTTGGGAACTATAACAACCACCACAAATACCCGTCCTCATTTTGAAAAATCCTCCCCACATGAACCCTACATTAATGTGTAGACTAACCATCTCACTACACATTAAACTATATGCCACGATGAACGACTCAAAATTCCTTCATAATTCTCCCCTTAAACACCTCTAAAAGAATTCTGCCAACGCAAAAGAAGAGAAGCCCACTGATCCTAAAGAGGTCTTTTATGCCCAAGAACAAGAATCCAGTTCCAGATAAACTGATGGCATGCACTAAGTATGGGTAACCCTGAAAACTGACTTAACAACATGTGACTTAACTATGTCATTTTCAACGTTCCCCATTCTCTGCCAAACTAAATTGCCCTTCTCCCCCTCCACCACAGAGTCCTACACCGAATCTCTCAGCCCTGAGGAAGACCTTCTGAAAATCCTCTCGGCCCCCACACGAAGGTCGAAACGCGTCGGCACCCCCCACACAGAGACCAAGGGATTCCCCTTGTTGAAGTGTTGAAGACATCAGAATGGCTGACATATAAGCTGAATTGAGACAGCTTAGACACTATTGATTTTTCACATGCTCTCCCTGACCTCTCCACTTTGGACCCAGAAATATGTTTGTATAGAGGTTTTAGCAATTCAAGAGACCGAATACCTCACGATTACAGTGGACTGTTCAATTGATTATGAATAAGATGAATGAATGTAATGTTTTATATGTTTTGTTCCCGTATCACTGTGTATAGATTTATTTGTACACAGTTTTGTGCGTAAAAAAAACTATTACTAAGATTGTATAGCTTTGTTACAACTGCAAAAACGAAAACAAAAGCACAAACAAGTAAAATAACGACACTGTCAAACGCACATTGTGAGTTTTGGTGTTTGTAAAGAGATGTGCTCTAATATGTGGTACTGGCAATTCAAATGTATTAAATTAAGTAAACTAAGAAACTTCACCCTCAGATAAAAAATTATCTGGGGTTGTAAATATTTGGCAGAATCTATGGTCCAGGAGGCATCTGTTCCTTGCCTAGTTTAACTGATTCCAGCCTCTTGGTCCTTAACTGAATCAATCCCCTTCGCGCGGTCCCTTGTATGCCAGCGTCATGTAGTCTGGCTACCAGTGTGCGGTGGGAGACGGTGTCGAAGGCTGCAGATACGTCAAGTAGGATGAGGGTTGCAGAGTGGCCTTGGTCCAGGAGGGTGCGGATGTCGTCCGTGGCTGCGAGTAGGGCGGTCTCGGTGTTGTGGTTGCTTCGGAATCCAGATTGGGATGGGTCAAGGATGGCATTCTCTTCGATGAATCGTGACAGCTCCCTGTTTTCTCTGCAACTTTGGCTGAGAAGGGGAGGAGCGAGATGGGCCGGTAGTTCGTGAGGTTGGTGGGGTCAGCTGTGGGCTTCTTGAGCAGGGGCCTGACTTCTACGTGCTTCCAGTCATTTGGGAAGGTGCCGGTTTTAAAGTTGGTGTTGGTGGTGCATTGTAGCTCGGGCGCGATGGCGGCTGCTGCTCTGTGGTAGATGTGAGGGGGCAGGTGTCAGTGGGGGCCCCCGAGTCGATGCCTTTCATGGTCAAGGCGGTATCTTCGGTCTTGATCGGTGTCCAGTTGGAGATGGTCGGCTGGCTGGTGTCTCTGGGGGCTGGGGGCAGGTGTGGCGTCCGGTGGGTGGTCAATGAAGTTGTTGTAGAGGTTTTTGAACTTGAGGTGGAAGTAGGTTCTGAGTTTATCACAGAGGTCTTGGGATTGGGTGATGTCTGTGGCTTCGCTGCATGGGTTGGTGAATTCCTGAATGACGCTGAATAGTTCCTTGGAGTTGGTAGAGTTGGCGAGGATTTTGTTTTGGATGAAGTTCCTCTTGGTGGTTCTTATTTGGTTGTGGTAGTCTGCCATGGCGTACTTGTAGGTGGAGTAGTTTTCAGCTGTCTTGGAGTTTCTCCAGTTCTTCCCAGGCGTCTGCAGGTGCATCTTTCTTCTTGGAGGATGGTGGTGAACCAGGCGGCTTTTCTGTGGTGCTGTTTGTCCGGGATCCAGATGTGGAGTCCTCTGGCTGCGGTGTTTGCATTGGATGTCCGGTTGGGGTTGTCTCGGGTGATGGTGGAGTTGAGCTGCTCGTCGGTGACCTTGCTCCAGTTTCTTCTTGGTGGGCGTGGGGCTGGATTGGGTGCTTTGGGTTTGTCAACGGTGAAGTGCATGCAGTAGTGGTCAGTCCATGGCGGTTGCGTTGTGTGTCTCAAGTGAACTCTGATTCCTGCCGTGAAGATGGGGTTGAGGGTGTGTCCTGCTCTGTGGGTTGGTGTGGTGATGAGCTGTTTGAGTCCAATGTTGGCGAGGATGTCACGGAGGATAGTGGAGTTGGGGTCGTTGGGGTCGTCGAGGTGGATGGTCAGGTCTCCAATGAGTATGTAGTTCATTGAGGCGATGGCGTAGGGTGCGATGAAGTCGGTGATGGTGGTGGCAAAGGGAGAATGGGGGCCGGGGGGTCTGTAGACTAGGGTCCCTCGGTGTGTGGCATTGAGGGTGGTCCGGATCTGGAAATGTAGGTGTTCGGCAGAGGGGAAGGTTTCTCTGGAGGTGGTGAGGCAGAGGGTGCTCTTGTGGGCGATGGCGAGGCCTCCCCCTGGGTCTTTCCTTTGGATTTTGTATCTGTCCGGGATGGCGGTGTTGATGTCGGTGGCGGAGGAGGCGTTGGTCCAGGTTGCCATGAAGAAGGCTATGTCGGGCGAGAGAGAGTCGAGTATGTCCCAGATCTCTATGGCGTGTTTGTTCATTTACCGCACGTTGAGGAGGACGCATCTCAGGGCGTCGTCAGTGCTGGCATCGAGGGTGTTGGGGGCTGGGGTAGTGGTAGTGGTGAAGGTCTGGCGGCAATGGAGGCAGGAGAACTGGCCGTGGGTTGTGTTCGGCGAGGCCTGTTGGCAGTCTCTATGTCTTCCGGGTTTGAGTGCGAGGGGGGTGGTTGTTTCATAGCGATGGATGGCTGGGGGTCCAGGGTTCCTAGCGCTGGCCATGGTTGGGTCACGGACGGGCGCAGACGAGCTTGCCTGAGGCGGGCCTTCAGCGCGTCAGCGGCGCAACAGCGCAGTGGCCGCCATTAAGTAGGGGAGGGGGGAAGGACGTGCAGCTGGGAGGCGGGAGCAGGGGCGGGCAGGGGGCAGGCGGAAAAAAAAGGCAATGACATAGAAACAAAGGGATGCGGAAAAGCAATACAGATAAGAGGGGATAAGCACAATAGTGAATGATAGTGAAACAAGAGAAGGGCAACAATTTAAAACGAAATAGGTGATGGCACAGAGCACAACAGTGAGACAAGAGAAAAACGGTGTTGGCACAAGCACAGAGCACAAACACAGAGCACAACAGTGAGACAAGTGAAAAAACGGTGATGGCACAAGCACAGAGCACAAGCACAGAGCACAACAGTGAGACAAGAGAAAACAAGCATTGGCATAGCCAATAGGTCTCGCCTTTGGGACTTTATAAGTGTTTAGCAAACAGTTGCATAACTAAATACTTATAAGGTCCCAAAAGCGAGACCTATTGGCTATGCCAATACTTGTTTCCGTTTATTACTGCTCTGTAGTAATGGCGGCACCAGTGCTTTAGCTTAAACATCTTAAGCTAAAGTTGGGTGCCGAGATTGCTTCAAAAGTAAAAAATTGTCTATTTCTTTACTTTTGAAGCAATCTCAGCACCCAACTTTAGCCTAAGATGTTTAAGCTAAAGCACGGGTGCCGCCATTAATACATAGAAGTAATAAACAGAAGAAAAAAAGCAAGTGCCCGCTTCAAGAAATGGGGGAAAAATGCTACCGCCGGCCAAGCTTGCAGTGCATGTGCGCGAGTGATGCGCGCGCAGCAGTAATCACGCCATATGGCGCCTCTGCTCAAGCACGCTTCCGCGCACATGCACCGCAAGCTGTGGCCGGCGGTAGCATTTTTCTGAAGCCCTTACTTTAAGTCTCGCCAGACCAGCGCAAGCGCTGGGTCAGGCGAGACCTAAAAAACGTTGTTGGCACAAGCACAGATGGGCATAATTCAGAATGCAGGGTAATGGTGCAATGCAGGAAAGAAAATGTAATTACAGACGAGATGGGCACAGGGCAGCAGAGCGGTCTTGAACCCTGCCTCGGAGGAGACCCTGGATCTGCGGCGGAGCAGAGCACAGCAGAGCTGCTGTGGAGAGGGCAGGCCTCAGATCGTGGGTCAGAGGTCTTGCTCGCGCTCCGCCGCAGCGGCCGCCATTAACTAGGGGAGGTGGGAGGGACGTGCAGCTGGGAAGTGGGAGTGGGGGCGGGCAGGGGGCAGGCGGGAAAAAGGCAACGACACAGAAACGGAGGGATGCAGACAGCCGCGGCCCGTGGAGGGAGTTCCGTGGGGCAGAAAGGCGGGGCGGGGAGGGGCAGGGTGGGGGGTACTAAAAACCGGAATATGGATAATTGGAGGTAAGTAAACAATGAAATAAATAAAACGAATTTCGTAGCGCGAGCTGCGTCGCAGTTTGCGATGCAGGGCGCGCAACGAAATTCGTTTTATGCCCCTCCCACGCCCTGCCTTTCCGCCCCACGGAACTCCCTCCACGGGCTGTGGCTGGATGCGGAAAAGAAATACAGACAAGAGGGGGCAAGCACATTAGTGAACGATATGAAACAAAAGAAGGGCAACAATTTAAAACGAAATGGGTGATGGCACAGATCACAACAGTGAGACAAAAGAAAAACGGTGATGGCACAAGCACAGAGCACAAACACAGAGCACAACAGTGAGACCAGAGAAAAAAACAGTGATGGCACAAGCACAGAGCACAAGCACAGAGCACAACAGTGAGACCAGAGAAAAACACAGTGATGGCACAAGAACAGATGGGCAGTGCAGGAAAAAAATGTAATTACAGACCAAATGGGCACAGGGCAGCAGAACGGTCTTGAACCCTGCCTGGGAGGAGATCCTGGATCTCTGGCAGAGCAGAGCACAGCGGAGCTGCTGGGGAGAGACCAGGCGTCAGACCGTGGGTCAGAGTTCTTGTTCTGCTCGTTATGATACGAGGAACACTTTGTAAACAAAATATTGAAAAATCGAACACACGTTCCTCAAAGTATCACTTTGTATGATCTCTGGAAGACTGTTCCACAGTTGCTCACCTCACACCTACGGCCAGATGTGCTAACAATGGGAATACCGATTTCCTAATTGCGATTATCGCCAAATCACAGTTAGAAAATTAGTAATCCTAATGTATGAACACTTTTATTTCTAAATAGCGATTCCTGCTAGGTCACAAATCAACCTACCTTATGAGTATTAATGAGGTAGGTCATAATTTGCTACCTACTCGGAATCGGGGCCATCACAGGGATGGCGGCCAGCTTGGATCAGCAGACAACCATGTCTGTGATTGCTTTTTATTAAACCTATCTTTTGTTTTGAAATGCACCCTGTTTTCCTTAAAGGAAATCTGGATGTGTTTAAAAAACAGAAGATCGAATGTTTAACTTTCATTTTTTAAGAGTGGGAAGGGCTTCCTTTGAACACTGCTTGCTCTTAAAAAATATTTTCTAACATTGTTAAAGGGCAAGGGGTCACTTGGGGACCCCTTCCTACTTGTGAATCGGTTAGCAGCACTTTTATATTTATGGTAAAGTATTACTATTTTGTGACTGGATTTCGGTTGCAAAAAAGTAATGCACACCATAGCGATTTAGTATTTCGAAGAGACACCTCTTCAAAATACCGAATCGGTATTTGTTTGCAGACCCAAACTGCAAAAGAATAGTAATTTGGTGTTTGTGCACTTGAAAAAGCATTTTTGTGGTAGCGAATTGCCCGATTCTGCAAATCGGACTGTTTGTGACTGCAAAAATGCTTTGCACATCTGGCCTTTAGAATCTACATGATAGATCATCTTTAAAATGGCGTTAACACGCAGGAGAACAGCACTGGGGCAATTAAAACCTAATGATAGAGTACAAAAATATGTTTGCAAATGTTAGAGTTGAAATGTATGAAGTGGTTGCTCATGGTTGCCCTAAATTCTTATAGGTTGGAAAAAACGTGTATCTTCACAAAAAATGCCATTGCGCTAGTGTTCCTGCAATGCCATTTTGGAATCTCAAGGGTCTGAAATGTCTTTTCTTTTCTTTTCCTTTCCTTTCCGTTTCTTGTCTTTTTTTGTTTCAGGTAAACAGGCACAGTAACCATATTTCCAGACAGCTATCAAAAGCACAAGAATATTGAGTCAATATCAGAAAGTGAATGAGATCGATGAGAATCTTTCATAGGGAACTAAATCAAAACTGAGCACGAATTGAAAAGAGATCTTCCCTGGGAGCCACTCACCCTTGAACATCGAAGTCCTTTATGTTCGACAGAGCACCTATTTTCACAAATGGAAGCTGGTTATTTTAGCCTGAATGTAATCTGCCATCATTTTAAACAGATAAGAGGTGTAAGAAATTATGCACCGGGGGTCAATGGAAATCGTAAAACTTGCTAATGTCTGGCAAAGCGGCATTGTAAATTATAAACTCTAATTGGGAAATTGAATATGCCACTTTGCATTAAATATTAGGAGTGGAACAAGTACGTGATGCCGGTAGGCAGGTCTACAATTACTTTGACGAAGGGGGAAGTGCAGCAGGTGCAATGACCTATACCTGCCCCACGCCAGGCACATGTACAACGAGGAGATTAACTGAAGGTACCAGGCAGCATGCCAAGGCAGGCCACATTTGATATTTGTGAGCTCACAGGTAGGTGAGGGGATACAGAGATGCAGGGGCCCTCCTATTTGCCTTTCCCATAACACCTCTTGCATCATCACTGGCTGCATCCGGCCATCCATTGAGATCAGATAGAATCTGCTGTCAGAGGGAAGTGTAAATCTTCATAGAAGGTGTTTTATTAAAAGACTGGCAATGCCCCAGCCAGGTGAAATCTCCTGAATGCCTTTAATAGCGTTTGAGAACCATGGGCTGGCAGGGTGTGTGGGTGATATCCAGAGTCAGACCTGGTCAAAGCAGAGTTAAAAGCTGAAGTTTAGAAGAGCTGAGCAAGAGAGAGGAGGTGGATTGAAGAGATGTACTAGACATGCAGGTAAAATGATAGCAGAAAGAAGGAGCAGGAGTCTAGGTGCTTCAAGCCTGGAAAATCTTAAACACAACGCAATGCAGCAAGCCATCATGCTATGCTGCACTACGTGAAAGGGAAAGGGCAGGAATGCACAGTATTTACCATTATACAGCACATTCCTGTCCTTTCATAGCACTGCACGCTTTTGGGTGGCTAGCGGCAATGCAGGTACCCTTGTATCATGGTGCAAGTGTGCCTGCGTTACAGGTAGGATTGTTTTTGTGCAGAAAGGAACACCTTCCTGCACAAAGACAATCCTCTGCGGCTTTTTCTCTTTCTAACGGAGCTGTAGAATTCACCACATATAAAAAGAGGAAAGAACGAGGAGAAGTAAACGTATTTCTCCTCATTATGCCTACTCTGGGAAGGTGTAGCATTTTGACGCATTCCCAGGTCTTCTACTCATTGTAAATCTGGGAATGTGGCAAAATCCATGAGTGGGAACACTTGTGCTCCACCCTTGGACTGCCTCCCTGAGACAGACAAACGGAAGGCAGAAACATACGCTGCCTTGTGTTACTCCAGATTTACTAAACACTGAATGTTCACGCAAGGTGGCATTGTGTTGCCAGGTAAATCTGACTTTAGTTTGCATTGCTCCTGCGTTACAATGCATTGAGTTTCGGTAACAAGTTAGGAAATCACAATTTGACTTCCGTACATTACAAAATACTTTTTTGCAGTTGCAAGACAGCGTTTGCAACCTCAAAAAAGATTTGTACATATGACCCACATTTCTTTGGGATATGCGCTGATGATTCCCGGAACAAAGACTTTTAGTAATATTTTTTCATTAAAAAAGCTTGAAATGCTGGACGTTTCATGTTATATGACATCTCCACATTTACATGTTTTTGTAGATCAGCATTAAACACAAGAACCTATGTAACCTGTCTCACATGGTGTTTTCAATAGCTGCAATAATTGTTGACAGATGTTTCTTATGAAGTGACCTGGCATTCCGGAGGCCATTCAATGTTGTTGTGTTAAATTACTCTCCTAAAGCATCAGGAGCTCAAGGAAATGTGAACGAAAAAAAACAGGGTTGTTCTAAACAAGGAAATCCCACATATGGATTGACATAGACATCTGACTGAGGGGTCCTGCAGCTAGCATGCAACATTCCTGAATCCTGTACCAGATGTTACCTCAATATTGGTCATACAGGAACTTTATGAGAATCATCAAAGTTACTAAGTGTGAAGGTAGAACTTTCACAGGGACAAACTATAACTTCGTGTCTAACTGCTGACTCTGAAAAATCCTGGGTCAGCAACAATACGCAATTCTCACAAGAACACTTTTAAACCTTTTTCATTCATATTTTTATATTTTTCATTCACTTCAAAGGGATTGTTTCTCCTCAGTGTTTTATGCATGATTAGTTTACCACTAACGCCCCCCCCATACTGATATCATACTGTGTCGTTGTTTGGATGCGAGTTTGATTGGCTGCTTTGCTCATGGAAAGCTAACAAAGCTCTGTCACTTTCAATCAATCAATCACAGAATTTGTAGAGTGCACTACTTACCCACGAGGGTCTCAAGGCGCTGGGGGGAAAAAAAAGGGAGGGGTGCCGCTACTGGTCGAATAGCCAGGTCTTGAGTAGCCTCCTGAAGGTCAGCAGGTCTTGGGTCTGTCGTAGGCTGAGTGGAAGGGTGTTCCAGGTCTTGGCGGGGAGGTGGGAGAAGGATCTTCTGCCGATGGTTGTCCTTCGGATGCGCGGGACGGTGGCGATGGAGAGGTCGGCGGAGCGGAGCTGGCGGTTAGGGACGTAGAAGAAGAGTCGTCTGTTGAGGTAGGCTGGGCCGGTCTTGTGGAGTACCTTGTGTGCGTGGATGAGGAGTTTGAAGGAGATTCTCCTGTCGACGGGGAGCCAGTGCAGGGTTCTGAGGTGGGGGGTGAAGTGGCTGTGGCGTGGCTCGTCGAGGATAAGGCATGCAGAGGCATTTTGAATGCGTTGCAGTCGTTTGATGAGCTTGGCCGGAGCTCCCGCATAGAGGGCGTTTCCATAGTCGAGTCTGCTGCTGACGAGGGCCTGGGTAACTGTTCTTCTTGTATCTGTCGGGATCCACCTGTAGATCCTGCGGAGCATGCGGAGGGTGTTGAAGCAGGAGGAGGAGACTGCGTTGACATGCTTTGTCATGGAGAGCGTTGAGTCGAGGATGACTCCCAGGTTGTGTGCGTGGTCGGTGGGTGTCGGGGCTGCCCCCAGTATCGTTGGCCACCAGGAGTTGTCCCAGGCTGAAGGGTTGGAGCTGAGGATGAGGACCTCCGTCTTGTCCGTGTTCAGCTTTAGTCGGCTGCTCTTCATCCAGTCGGCGACGGCCTTCATTCCTTTGTGGAGGTTGGGTTTAGCGGTGAGGGGGTCCTTGGTGAGGGAGAGGATCAGTTGAGTGTCGTCGGCGTAGGAGATTATATTGAGGTCGTGCTGTCGGGCGATGCGTGCGAGCGGGGCCATGTAGATGTTGAACAGTGTCGTGCTGAGGGATGATCCCTGGGGTATGCCGCAGGTGATCTCAGAGGCTTCGGATCGGAATGGGGGAGGCGGACTCTCTGTGTTCTGCCAGAGAGGAAGGAGGTGGTCCATTCCAGTGCCTTGTCTCGGATCCCTGCATCTTGGAGGCGTGTGCGTGGAGTGCGGTGGCAGACAGTGTTGCAGGCGGCCGAGAGGTCCAGCAGGATGAGAGCTGCGGTCTCACCGTTGTCCAGCAGGGTCCTGATGTCGTCGGTGGCGGCGATGAGGGCAGTCTTGGTGCTGTGGTTGCTGCGGAACCCTGACTGGGATGGGTCCAGGATGCTGTTTTCTTTGAGGTATCGGTTTAGCTGTCTATTGACGATCTTCTCGATGACCTTGTCTGGGAACGGAAGCAGGGAGATGGGCCGGAAGTTCTTGAGGTCTCTCGGGTCCGCCTTGGGATTTCTGAGTAGGGCGTGGAACTCGGCGTGTTTCCAGCTCTCTGGGAAGGTTGCGGTCTTGAAGGAGAGATTGATGACGTTGCGCAGGTGGGGTGCGATGGAGCTGCTGGCTTTGTTGAAGATGTGGTGCGGGAAGGGGTCTGACGGGGAGCAGGAGTGGATTGTGCTCATGGTCTTGATGGTGTCATTGATGTTCACGTTGGTCCACGCTGGCAAGGGGTCACGTCGATGGTGTGCGGCGAGTCTGGTGTGTCGGTGTCTGTTGGGGCTGTCTGGGGGTTGAAGCTGTCGTGGATGTCGCGATCTTGCGGTGGAAGAAGGTGGCGAGGGAGTCGCACAGGGCTTGCGACGGCAGGATGTCGTTGGTGTTGGAGCTGGGGTTGGAGAGTTCCTTAACGATGTTGAAGAGCTCCTTGCTGTTGTGTGCGTTGTTGTCGAGGTGGTCTTTGAAGGAGATCCTCTTGGCGGACCTGATGAGGCGATGGTGGTTGCGGATGGCGTCTTTGTGGGCTGCATGGCTGTCCAGTGTCTTTTCACTGTGCCATTTATTCTCTAGTTTTCGGCAGGTATGCTTGGATGCTAGGAGTTCTGGGGTAAACCAGCTGGCTCTCTTGCTGGTGTCTCTGTAGGTGAGTTTTTTCAGCGGGGCGAGGGTGTTGGTGCAGTCATCTATCCATTGTCTGAGGTTGTCGGCAGCGTCGTCGGTGTTGGAGGGGTCTGTGGGGGGGCTGAGAGCGAGGTTTGCCAGTAGTTGGTCTTCGGTGACTTTATTCCAGCAGCGGCGTGGGATCGGTTGGTTGCAGTGGTGTGTGGTGGGTTTCTGGAAGGTGAAGTGGATGCAGCAGTGGTCATTCCAGAGGAGTTCGGTGATGTGGCTGAATTAGATGTGGGAGCTTGAGGAGAAGACGGGGTCTAGTGTGTGGCCAGCAGAATGGGTCGGCGTTGTGACGAGCTGTCTCAGTCCGAGGTTGGCGAGGTTGTGGATCAGGGTGGTGGAGTTGGTGTCATTGTTGTTCTCCAGGTGAAAGTTCAGGTCTCCGAGGAGGATGTAGTCGGTGGAGGTCAGGGCGTGCAAGCTGATGAAGTTGGCGATGGAGTCGCTGAACTGGGGTCGGGGTCCGGGGCATCTGTAGATGTGGGTGCCTCTGAGGGTGGTGTTGGGGTCCGTGTGGATCTGGAAGTGCATGTGTTCAGCGGTGCAGAGAGTGTCGTCGGTGCTGGTCGAGACCCTGATGGTTTTCTTGTGGACGATGGCGATTCCTCCTCCTACTCCGTTGGTGCGGTCTCTGAGGGTGATCTTATAGCCATCAGGGATGGCTATGGCAATGTCGGGTGCGAAGGAGTCGTTCATCCAGGTCTCTGTCAGGAAGGCGACGTCCGGTGATGATCTGTCGAGTAGGTCCCAGAGCTCGACGGCGTGTTTGCGTGCGGAGCGGGTGTTCAGTAGGATGCATCGGAGGTGGTTGAGGTCCTTCTTGGCGGGTGCTTTGGCAGCTCTGAGGCTGGTGTAGCTGCAGTTCCGGCATGTGAAGGGACCATGAGTGCGTTTCCGGGCGGCCTTGAAGCAGGTGTGGGTCCGTTCAGGGTTGAGAGCATGGAGTGTGCTGGCATCATAGCAGTGGCAGTCGTCGTGGTGGGCACGGGAGGGCGCGAGGACCAGGGGTTCTGGCACCGGGCGCGGTCCAGGCGTGCCTTTGGTGCACCAGCAGCGTGCTCGCTGCGCGCGTCCGCTGTGCAGCAGCGCAGCGGCTGCCATATATGGGGAGGTGGGAGGGAGGAGCAGCTGGGAGGCGGGAGGCAGGGGCAGCGAATGGTCAGTGAGGGGGCGGGAACGCAGGGGACGCAGCGGCGGGAACCGGGAGCGGTGAGGGAACCGGGAGCGGTGAGGTAACCGGGGGCAACCGGGCACAGAATCAGGGGCACAGAAGGCAGCGAGGGGGACAGCCGACAAGGGCACAGAGACAACAAGCAGAGGGGCAAACTTACCAGCAGCAGCAGTGGGCAGGACAACACAGACGGAGCTGTGTGGTGGGGGAGCGACTTACCTGGCCTTTACTTTGAATGATCCAGATTTGCCTTTGCCAATCCTCCTGTAAGAATAGAGTGGCAGCACAGTCCCAGTTAAAATACAGGTTGCCACCCTTTTCTCCTTTAGCTTTGAATGGAGTGTTTCTACAGTTGCCCAACAAGGTTCACAATGTGATCTCTTTATTTTAAATCAATAAACTGTCCTACAATTTGCTTACTGTCAGGACATGAACGACTGCAACAATTAGCTTAAAGAATTAATCAAGAATGAATTACAGATTAAGGGATAGATGTACGTATAACTGATCTAAAAAATACTGGTTGCAATTTGTGACCAGTATTTTTGCAACCAGTCTGGCAATTTGTGAGGCGACATATGTACTAATAGGTCATTTTGCAAAATGCTGATTTGTAGTAGGTCTCAATTCGACCTACCACAAGAATATTAATGAGATAAGTCGCAAATTGTGACCCACTAGGAATTACAGCCATCACAGGGTTGGTGACCTTTTGAGGTCAACAGACCACCATGTATGTGATTGCTTTTAAATAAAGCATTTTGTTTTTCATTAAATGCAACCCCTTATTTCCTAAAGGAAAGCAGAATGCATTTAAACCCAAACAATTAAAAGTGCATATTGTATTAGGTTAACAGTAAGACCACTGCCTACTCTTAAAAAATATTGCTTTTAACATCCACAAAGGGGAAGTGGGGACTCCTTCCCATTTGGGAACAGGTTAGCATCTTCTTTGAGGTGCGGGTTAAATATCAATGTTTTGCGTTTCAGTTGCAAAAGATTAACACATAACACTATGATTTGGTATTTGGAAGGGAAACCCAATTTGCTGCTTGTGCATTTAAAAAAAAAGCCTTTTTGCAGTCGCAAATAGCCCGATTCTGCCACTTAGGCTGTTTGCGACCCCAAAAATGCCTTGTGCATCTGGCTCTTAGAGTGACAAAACAGTCCAGTGCGCAAGCTGAAATGTTTTGAGAAGCTGGGACACGATGAAGGTAAATATCCAACGCAACTGGACCAGTGAGCTTCATGCCCTTGATAAACACTTTAGAAGACTGCTATATAGTTTCATTAAGAAAAGAGTTGTTCTTCAATCTCTACTCATTTGCTTATGCATTTTCCAGACCTCATGCGCTAGGTATCCTGCAACCACAGTTAAAAATACTTAAAACCTGCAGATTTTTTGATGCCAAACTGTAACCTGATGACCTTGTAACATGTATTTCAACAATAAAACTACATTGGGAGGTGGCCCTTTTCTCTGGGTCCAGGGAACAGCCAGCTGTCACTGTGGAGTTTGCTAATCTTCTCACTGAATATGCACGTAACAGGGGGCAGTTTTAGTTTTCATCTTGTATGTATGAATGTATGTATGCTACCATAGACTGGGTGCAAGACAGTCACAGATGAATCCCGGAATAATTTAGTCTTCAGGAGTTTCCTGAAGCGAAAAAAACTGGGGCATTTGCGCAAGTCCTCTGGCAAGGTGTTACAGTATTTTGAGGCAAGGTAGGCAACCATTTTGCCTCCTGTTCATATTTTCCTGTAGCGGGGGACCACTAGCAACCCTTTACCTTCCGATCTGAGTTGACGATTCAGACAATAGACTTTAAACTTGTCCGCCAGGTAGCTAGGGCTTATACCATAAAGTGCTTTATGAGCAAGACAACAAAGCTTGAATTTGATTCTCTGGCGGACAGGGAGCCAGTGGAGTGTTTTTAACAATGGCCCTGGGGAGGTGAATGGCGGCTTTTTAAGAGCCAGGCATGCATCAACTTTCTGTACAATCTGTAATCTACTGAGAAGCGATTCAATAATCCAGGTGACCAATGATGAAAACCTGTATCAGAGTTCTACATACAGAAAGAGGCAGTCAGGGAAACACTCTGTGCAAAAGGCTCAGGGTATAGTAGCAGGTCCCTGCAGTAGTCATAATTTGATCCTTCATTGATAACAATACATACAAACAGACCCCTAGATCTTTAGCCACTGTAGTAGTTTTGTTCGCATTCAGCTGGAGAAAATGTTCATTCATCCAAGCTGATATGGCTAGCAGCCCTTTGCAAAACGCTGATCAATTAACTCTGTGTCCTTATCAAAGGACAGGAGTAGTTGCGTATCATCAGCGTAGGAAAATGGAGTAAAACCATACACTTTGATGATCTTGGCTAGGGGGGCCACATAGATATTAAACAAGGTAGGTCTCAGACAAGAACCCTGGGGCACCCCCTTGGTAATCTTCAGGGTTTGGGATCGGAAGGGACCCAGATTGATGGTCTGGGAGCTCTGGTCTAAGAAGCTGACGAGCCAATTATGTGCCTGTCCATGCAGACCGGCCTCTCTCAGTTGAAAAATCAATTTCTGATGAGAGACCGTATCAAAGGCTGCTGTCAGATCCAACAAGATAAGCAGCACTGCTTTATTATTATCCAAGGCTATTTTTATGTGGTCAGTGACCCCAATGAGAGTTGTCTCTGTGGAGTGATTGGGTCTAAACCCAGACTGAGAAGGATCAAAAATGCTTTGGGAGTCCAGATAAGCCATTAACTGAGTGTTGACATAACCCTCTGCCATTTTACTCATAAGCAGCAAGAGTGAGATGGGACGATAATTAGAAAGCACTTCGGCAGGCAACTGAGCTTTCTTCCTGATTGGTAGCACTTGAACAGCCTTCCAATCAAGAGGCATGATTCCTTCATGTAAAGAAGTGTTCAAAATGTCCGAAATGGAAGGGGCCAGGAGAGGTGCAAGGAGAGCAAATATATGTGCTGGCATCACATTAAGCGGTGATCCAGATTTCGCAATTCTAAGCATGGCTTCCACCTGAGAGACTTGGATGGCATTGAAATGTTTCAGGCCTTAATCAGAACCTCTGAGAGCTGAGGGACCGTAGTTAGAAAGCTCCATGTGACACGAGGTTTGAGGGAATTGATTGTAGATTAAATTAATTTTATCATCAAAATACACAGCTATACTGTCACTTAGTCCCTGAGAGGGGGACATCTTCTGGGCACATGCTATGGGATTGGTAAAGGAGTTAAGAATTTTATAAAGATCCTTAGTCGAATTACCGGCCTGGTTCAGTTTTAGTATAACATGAACTTTACGCGTCTTTTTAAAGTTCTTGTGATAAGCAGTGAGGGCCACTATAAAATTAAGCTCCTCTATTTCCAAATGGGATTTACGCCAGATTTTTTCGAGGTGTTTGCATCTGTTTTTTTCTCTGCGTAACTCTCCAGTATACCTATCTTCACTTTTTTGCCGGGAATTGCTGTGTCGATGTTTCACGGGAGGCAGCGTGTCTATTACTGCACTGATGGCTTCATTAAAAACCCTAGGTTTCTTAGAACCTTCCATGTGTTCATTAAAAACAGGAGGAACATATATTTTGATAAAAGAGTTACTTTATGCCATTGCCTTTGGAGGCCATTCAGGGGGCATGTAGTAGTTTGGTTTCTAAGGCAAGTATTACTCCTAAATGGACTCATAGAGTGATCTGACCGCATCAATAGGCAAGGGGAATCAGCAAGTATGAGGTATGAGTTAGTAAATATGATGTCCAGGGTATGACCTGCCAAGTGAGTAGGGCCAGAATTGATCTTACCCAGGCCCAGAGAAGCAATATCAGCAAAAAGATTAACAGCATCTGTGTTCTCATTATCTTCACTATGAATATTAAAATCCCTAATAGCAAAAAATGTTTGGAAGTAATAATGTGAGGAGCAATTTTCTCCATCATTTTTAAGTTAAAATCTTTCAATGGCCCAGGGGTACTATAAATAAGAGCGCCCTTTAAATTTTCCTGGGGTGTCAACTCAATTTTAAATATTCAAATTTCCATCAAATTGTCCACAGCGGAGTCAATAACTGTGACTTTCAACGCCTTTTTGTATATTATGGCAACACCGCTGCCCACTTTCCCTTCTCTGTCCAGTCTAAGAATCCGGTAGTTCTCAGGGAGGGCAAGGGCAATATCAGGCATAGAAATGGGTTTAAGCCAAGTCTCCGTTAAGAAACCTAGGTCTGGGGATTCTGAACTCACCAGAACCCAGAGTTCCATGGCATGTTTAGGTAGTGAGCGTACGTTAGCTTAAAAACCCCTTCAATGAACACAACTGGTTTGAGCTATGGGGTCTAATTTGACTGTAAGACACCCCTCTCACCCCTGTCACTCTCTCACTGCTAATATTATTGCTTTGTGTGTCAGATGGAATACAAATAACATCACTGCTATTGAAGTGGCAGTAAAAGCAGGCAAAGGGACCTTCAAAACTGGCAAATGTAGAAGCATTTGGGAAAGATGTCAACCTGCAAGAGTTGTGAGGATGTGTAAGAAATCCTAGGAGCACAATCTGATGATAAAAGGACAGGGTTCCTGACTCCTTGCGACGTCCCGGCGCAGACGGGTGCATACGGGCTTGCCTTTGGCGTGCCTGGTGCGTGTCGGCGCTATCCCCTGATCCCCTGTTTAAATGCAAGATGGGAGGAGAGCCGAGGAGAACAACTAGAGCGTCACCTCCATTAATGGCTGCCGTAAAATGTCCACAAGCGGAAGTACACTATCGCCTAGCGGGTCCTCCCTTTACACAAACAGCCAGCAAATAGCTGCGGTGGAACAGGGAGGAGCGGACCAAAAAGTGCAGGTGAGCCCAGCTGGAGTAACTCTAAACCATAAAATCACTTGTACAATTAAAAGCAAGTGGTGGAGCCGCGTGTAAAATTCGAAGCAACTGTACAAACTGTGAAAAATAGCTTTTGTGCAAGTGATCAGCATGAGGTTCCCCCACAACAGAAGTCTGCCCCAGAATAACACCCAGTAACCTTGTCTATGTTCTACGTGTCGGCGCCATCCCCTGTTTAAATGCGGGCTGGGAGGAGAGCAGAGGAGAACAACTAGAGTGTCACCTCCAGTAATGGCCGCCGTAAAATGGCCACAAGCGGAAGTATGCTATGGCCTAGCTTGTCCTCCCTCCACACAAACAGCCAGCAAAGAGCTGCGGTGGAACAGGGAGGAGCGGACCAAAAAAATCTTGGAAGGAGATATTGTCATGATGATCTCAGTTGCACAGCAAAGCAGCCATCTGCCATATTGTAACCATAGACAAATGCCTCCAAAGCTGCTAGTCGCATAATTGGGATTCAATGGTCCCTCTACACCCCGGGTTCAGAGAGCCATTGCACCTGCTGCACTGATGATAGGTTGAGCAAAGTCATCCATTGTAGACCCGCTGCCCTGTATCACATATGCTCAAGTTCAAATATTTTGGGCAAAGTTGCATATTAAAATCGAATAATTTAGTAATGCTGCTTTGTCATACTTTAACTAGTTCTGCTGTTATTTCCACTGACCTCAGGTGCATAATTACTCCCATCTATTTCAAATTATAGCAGAGTAAATTTATGCTTAGGTAACCAAGGGCCATATTATCAAGGAACGGCGATAACATTATCACAGGTTTAGCAGCAGAAAACTGCCGCTAAAGCGGCGATAATGGGCTTGATAATATGCCCTTGTGAATTCCCATAGAAGCCCAGGTTCACACCAGAACCTGGGCTTATATGGGAATTCACAAGGGCATATTATCAAGCCCATTATCGCCGCTTTAGCGGCAGTTTCCTGCCGCTAAATCGGCGATAATGTTATCGCCGTTCCTTGATAATATGGCCCCTAGTCTTTGTAGAACATAAAGCACTTCGGTGTGCAAGAGTGAGTGGTTTCCAGGGAAGATCTCTTTTCAAATAGAGGTAATTTTTATTTAGCTGTCAGTGAAAGAATCCCATCTCTATCACTGACTTTCTAATGTTGAAGCAGCGTTCTTCTTATGAATTGGATTGAAATATTAGAACGTGGTTAGTGTAAACTGTCTAAATGAGAAAAGAAGCAAGGGAAAAGAAATGAAATATTAAACGATCTTCAACCCAAAATCAAATTGCTAGGGCAATGACATTTTCAGTGAAAGTACCACTTCTTTCGCAAACTACATAATGTTTAGGCAACAATGAGCAACCATTTCATAGATTTAAGCTCTGCCATCTATAAAAATAATTTGGAAATTTCTACAACATCCTTTCAGTTGTACTGTTTCATTACTTGTGAATAGCTTCAACATTGAAACTTCCTGCGTATTAATGGCATTTTAAATTGAGATCCATCCTTTAGATTTCAGACCTGGGCTGAATTTCAAGGATGCTGGAATAATCCAGTAATCAAAGAAATTATGGTAATTCAGCATTTCTCTTTGATGTTGCATTAGTAATTGGGGGAGGGTCCCACTGTGAAGGCACATTAGGAGAGTGCCGGAAGCTCTTATGTTCTGTTGCATTTAGCACTATTCTCATAGCACAAAATGCATTCTAGCATCCATTTAGAATGTGAGGCTGCACTTTGCACTAAAAAGCTAGGGCTAATTGCTGGGAGTATGTGGGGGAAAACCTACACCAAGTGCACATTTAATGAGCACTGCACATGCTTGCTACTTATGTTCTGTTGCATTTAGCGCTACTTCTTCAACAAAATTCATCCTCTCGTCCATTTTACATACGTAACGGCATTTTTGCAATTAGAAAAATAGCGCTAAATGCAAAATTACTTTTCTTGCATAATTCTGTGTTATCTTGCAGCATCTTTGGGTAATTCAGAGTGATTACACTACACCACCTCATTAGATTATAGGTGCAAACTGAACAAATGTGGAACAGTCAGAATTAACACAAAGCGAAACTTTGAGAAAGGTTTTAAAATATTTTATATTTTTGTCAATAAAGTATTCCTTGTGCCATTATAGCCAACAAGAGATGCACTTTCTGTATTCCTTACTGTTCCTTTTGGTGACAAATTCAAATGATTGAGTAGACCTATCATCAAATACATTTTGCCAAATTCAGGTTCAGATTAAGCACAGAGAAAGGAAATAATTCTGACTATGAATTCACCAAAACTTAACATATTTTCATAGTTTAGGGAAGTTACATAAAGTCAAACAGTGATAAAATTAGACCATGGATCAAAAGAGGAAATGGACTGAAGAACAGAGCTGTTAGTCCATTTTTAACTGCATTACACTGTTCAAAGCACATATGCTAACAATGTGAGTTAGAAGATGAGTTACAAGATGTTAGAAAGTCACCATTTTGACCTATTCACCTCCTATTTTGTGTGCTGACTGGTCCTGATGATAGCTGGCTCTGACTGTGTCCTGACCCCTGCTAGTCAGTCCCAGTGCCAGTGGTATGTTAAGCACACACACAGGAATTAAGGTACACTTATAATTGGCATGAACTGCCCTATAATTCCCTGGTGGATAATAGAGCAAGGGGATGAAAACTACCTATAAATCCATAGTATATAATATGGCCTGCAGTTTAGAGGCCAAAAGTCTATTTTTGCACTTGCATGCATGCACTGCTGAAAGCCTGAGGTCAATTTAAAAGCAGCTCTGATTTTCAGCACAGCTTTTAAAAAGTAAATTCACTGCAAAATCGACTTTGGTAACAGGGCCACTGGAAAAGTAATAATCTGCATAATTATTTACACATCAGGATCCCCCAAGGTCTTCCCTAGGTGTTCCAGGGGTGGGACTTAGGTAATAATAAGCAGGGCCCCTATTAAAGATGTTTTTTAAACCCTGGTGAGGGAAAACTACACATTTTATTTTTCCACCGTGTAGGAAATCCCCTTCAAAGTTAACTTTGGTACTGTGAGCACTGTGAAGTCTTAATCTACATCATTTTTACATATTAGGAAACCACTAGGTCTCCCCTAGGTGTTCCTGGAGTGGTAGGCAATTATGAGCAAGGTCCTTATAGAAGATGTTTCATAAACCCTGGGGAAGGGCATCTGCTCGTTTTCCCATTGAAGATACTTAGCCCATAGACTAACATTGCAATATTCTATGCACACTTAATTATTTCTTGGAAACGAATAAATATTATTCAAAGACTTAACAGAATGGTATTGATAAATACAACAGATTGTTCTTGTTGAATTTATCATAACTTGTACAGAAAATAAGTTAGAACACTTTCATATATATGAATCAAAATACAGCCTTCATGCAGTCTTCCCAGATTGGGCAATGCTAACAGGCTTAGCAAGGCTGCCTTGGTGAGGTGATAAGTGGCTCCCCAGGAGATAAGCTATCTGCTGGAGAGAGCTCTGCAAAGACACAGAAATGCCAGGGCTTGGGGGGAGATCATAAAGCATGAGGCTTCAAAGGAGGACAGGCAGGGAATGCCAGGCCTACCTACCCCCAGTCCCTTGTGCCCCAGGCATATAGCAGGCTTAAGGAAGAAATCTGTCGATGTTAAGGGGAGGAGAGCTATGGAAATGAACCACACTGAGAGTTGGTTTAGTTAGCTGAAACTGCTCTGCTGAAATCTAAGCCATCATGGATTTTGGAAGAATAGTGCTTTCTGGGATACATTTTTGAGGAAGTGGTCATGCGCCTGTTTTCCACCCTGCATCCAATTGGACAGGGGTCTCCCCCTCTTGATGTACAGAAGCTGAGAATTAATATGTGAGAGGTGCTTAGCCTCTCAGTTCTGCTGCGTGAAACTACAAGAAGTAGGACCTATTGGAATCCTGATCTGAACTCAAGGGCCTGCCAGTTGAGGACTGCACCTACTGCACTATCTGGTACTACCTCTCTGAGGCCTTTGCTTTTCTTCAAGAAGGAGTAAGGAGTGGACTCCCTGCTGCTACAAGTTGACAGAGCCTAACTGACCATTCTCCAGCCAGGGTCCCCCTCCTGGAGTGCCTCCATTGGACCTTTAAGTGGTTGACAAAGTGAATTGTGGAAAGTGTAGTCCAGACCTGCCAAGGACCATCTAGGAGATTCCAGATCATGAGATTTGTGTTTTGGACCCTGGGAACTTGCAAGGAGAACTTGTGGAAGGACCTCCAGATGTTTGGGAAAGTTTTGGGACCTTTGAGAAAAAAAGCTCCATAAGGTGACCGACCCAACCGCGAGGGCCAAGCCAGCCACCTTAAACTGCGATCCGGCCTGAATTCCAGGTTCATCCCTCTGAAGAGCTCGGTTGGTCGGACTTCCTGGATTTTAGCTGGTGCTCCCTGAAAGTCAGGCCGGTCAACCCTCACTGAATCCGGCTTGGTGAAGAGCAGCGAGGGCACTCTGAAGAAAAATCTCCAGAATGATTTCTATATTTGAAGGTAAAAGTTTCATTGGGCCTCCAACTTAGTGTATCCAAGAAGGGCTCCATCGCAGTCAGCCTGAAACTTTGACTTTGTCCCGGTCAAGCGTGATTGGATCTCCCAGAATGGCGCTATTGGTTTCCAAGCACTAGAATGTGTTTATTCTTTAAAAATTCATATCTCCAGTTACCTATTCTGGATTTTGGTTGTTTGCATGTCTTTTTTGTGCTCTTGTACTAGTTTGTGCTTCACTGGTTTGGTTGCAGCATTTCCATCAAATAATGCATTTGTTGGAAGAAGATCATGCCCTTGATAATTTCACCCCTCTGTTTTGCTACATCCATCTGACTATGAGCTTGCAAAAAGTCATTTTTTGTAACGTGTTTTGTAGTGGCTGGTTGTATAAAACTCTTACTATGGCATTGAAGCGTGGAACTTTAGCTTTAGAGATTATGTTAAACAGCTTTTTCTCTAAATGCAAATCTGTATATAGTTTCGATCCATGTTCTAGGACATCTGGGTAGACGTGTCTTTATATCATTGTCCACATATTGTTTGGTCACAGAGTTGTGTTGTCACACAGGCTCAGTCATTTCAAAGGGGTTTCCTTGCTGCTGCATGAAATGAAGAAGGCTGTCAACATGTTTATTAAAACGTTCCCCTCTCTTTTTCACAAGTTCTTGGTGAGCAACAGTTTCATGATGGTATATTGAATTTGTATTTGTCATCCTCTGAAAACATTGCAAATAAAAAGAACTTCATGGTAAACCAGCTGCTATTGAGCAACAAATTCACTTTTATGTGTCTGACCAGCAATCCCCTTGGAGCTTTTCTGTGATCTCTAGATCGTCTGTTCGAGTTTCATATCTGCAGCAACAGCATTGAACTTTCCCTCTCTGTCTTTCACCACAAAATATCTTTGGAAGAGTTTTCTTTAGAGGTGTGGTTTTTACACCTCTAGTTTCTTCACTGTTTACAAATACCAGGACCCATATCTCAGGTAGTTTATGCAATCAAATTTGCAAAACACAGTAATCAGTGACTCCACAGTCTTCACATGCAGCCCCCAATCACCTTCCCAATCAGCATGCACCAAGTTTTTTGCTAGAACTATCATATGTAAAACATTTCCCCAGAACTTGAAAAATTCTGATTTTTCTTCACATTCTTTGACAAACTCTATGAACTGTAGGCTTATTTACAAGTCCATTGCACTGCTGGTGCTTCACTCTTATTGACACACTAGCAGTGCAATGGGCCTCCCCATATTTACAAGGTCATTTAAAGTCACCCTGCATGACTTTTCATGGCCTTTTAAATATGTTTCCCACTCACACATAACTCTGTGGGAAAGGGGTGCTCCATGGGTGTTGCTGTGGGTGTGCTCATGCAACATCCATGTAACTTGATGCATTCTCAGATTTACAATATTTTGCAATCATGGGGATGCGTCAGAATCCTATGCACCCCGAGGGTAGGCGTAAGCAGGCACAGCGAGGAGAAATACTCCTCCTTTTTTACTCTTTCTATGCGTGCTGCATTATGCAGAATGCATAGAAAGAGGAACATGCCTTTAATGATTGTTTGTGTGCGGGAAGGTGTCCGTCCTGCACAAAACCAATCATCCCCTCAGTGCAGGCACCCATGACTCAACGTTGTCTGCTGGGGTGCACAACTGATATTTGCTCGCCAGCACAGGGGAGAAGGACAGGAATGCCCCAATCTTGCACATATGGTGCATTCCTGCCCTTTTTTTTATACATAGCAGCATAGCTGGAAAGGCTTGCTGCTCTGCCATTTGTCCAAATGTTGTAAATATGGCCCTTGGTTTTCAGGTTTTCTGATTTTGAACTGGGTGTATTGAACATTGCCTGGCTCTGCATTATGTCTTTTGAATGAAATGCACCCTGTCCCTTGTTCAATTCTGAGATAAGATATGCAAAACCTAATTTGTCATTCTTGTTCCAGAAAGCATTCCAATACAATGTTTCAAAATACTCAGATATGATGAGCAAACCGTGTTCTGAATAAACATAATGATTTCCGCTCAGCACTGACTGAACCGTTTTGCTTCCAAAGATTTCAGCCTCAATAAGTCTATGGTCTATGCCTCATTCACTGAGATAACTTCATGCACACCTCAACACAACATTTGTCATGTGGAAAACGCTTATCATTGGATAAAGATCATCATAAAAATGTCAGCTACAATACGCAAAACACCTTCATCACAGAAAATTGGCAGGATAGGCTGGTCTTGAAGCTGAGCACACACATTTTTAATTTTTTTAAGAGCTGAGTATACTATTGCATAGTTTGTGACTGGACATGTTATTACTGGTAAAAACCCAACCTTCTTCAGTGAGACGGTATTCTGTAAGGTCAGAGCATGATTTCCAGCCCATGAAGAAATTGGCTTTCTTTCATCCTATAGTCTGCACCAAATAAGCGATATGATAAATTCAGTTAACTCAGCTTTGAGGACCGCAGCATCAGGTAGAAGAAGATCCACGTCCTCAACCGCTTTGAAACTTTCTGGTAGACTCAGATGTGTTGATGGCTTGTATTGATTTTGCACATGTTGGCAAGGCAGTTGGGTTATAGGTTTGCAGCTTCATTTGTTTATGCCTACAGCTGACGTAGCTTGTTTTCCAACAGGTACTTCACTGTTACAGTCTTGAAAAAGCACTGTGGAAGTATCATGTTTAATGGATTTTCCAGATACAGAAGAGCTGTCTTCAAAATCAAAATAATCAAGAGCAGCAATTGTAAATCAGTTCCTGGTAAAGTGACTTGGAAGTAGTGTGCTGACGAATTCACAAGATTTTAAAGCAAGAGTTGCTAACAAGCTCCTGCTCCGCACTATGTCATTATAACTTGTTGATACACCAATCATATTAATTGAAGTTATTTTTATCTCTGTACTTTTCCACTTGTGGGCAGTCATCATGTGTAGGCGAGTTTTCTTTTTGCCATGATGTAATGCATAAAACATGATTTGGAAAAGGCAGCACATTTTCTTTTACTTCTTGGCTTATATCTTCAAAGCCATCATCAATGTTGTTGGCTTCTATTCCGAACTCAAGAACATTAGATGTAACAGTTTTGCTTCACTGATAATAAATAGGCCTGGGCAGAGTTTGAGGAGTTCTGCTTCGTGAAACTCCGCAAAGTGGCAAAAAAATTCTGCCATGCTACTCGTAGTTCCTCGTGCGGGAGAGTTTGCCGGTTGCCCGTTTATGTTGCCATGTGCACATCCTCGAGGTGGAAATTGTGCATGAATGGCCCTATGCGGTCTTCATATGCGTCCTCACGTTGGAAATCACACACAAATGGCACCACGCAGTTCGCATGGGTATGACCATCTTGTTTTTATACTCTCTGTGATGGTGGTGGAACTAATTTCCATTTTCAGTGCTTCTTTAATCCTGTTTAATCCTCCCCCTTTAAAATATATCTTCCCCTCATTTTTATTTATTATATTAGTGTGTGTCTTTGTGTTTGTGTATTTTAAGTTATTTTTAAATGTTTTGGGTGTTTTTTGTGACTTTTTATATTTTGTTTATTTTCCCCTTACTTCCTGATTTCTTCTTTCCTTTCCTTCCTTTTCCTTTTTTTCTACCCCACCAAGCACCATAGCAGAGGGTCGTCTTCCTTACGGATGGCACTGCGGCTATGTTCATCAAGGAGGAGGTAGCAGGGCCAGTTTTTTTGTGCTGCTCCACCTCACCTCCATGCTGGCAGCAGGCCCGGCAGCAGATGTTCCCTGTGGGGCCATCCACTGCGCTGGGAGGTTGTCCGCCGGTGCATGTGGTGCACCAGTCATGTTCAGCGCACCATCTAGCAGTGACACACCGCTGGGTGGATATGGTAGATCGGGACCAGGACCTGTTCAACCTGTTAGGTGTCAAGATTCGGAGACTTAGTGAGTATTAATTATTTGTTTTGTTTGTGTTCTACAATTCCAACTTTGTTTTCCCAATAACTTGCTGCTCACACTCAGAGGTAAGTTATATTTAGTTTACGTTGGAATGGTATTATTATGTGATCAAGTTTCTAGTTTCTGCTAGAAAGGTGCTCAGCGCTACCTAATCGTACTCATCATTGGTGCTCGCTTTGGCGAATTAATTAAGTTCCATAGCAGACTGTCCTCCTGTCACTATATTGAATAAGTGATATCAGTGAGTGGCATGTTCTCTGTGTGACTTTGTTTATGTAGCTCGTACAGTTCCAAGTTATTTCACAGCAATGTGTAGTATGCATCTATGCATTGCAAAAAAGGGAGACTGAGTTGGTCCATCAAGAGGGTTGAAGAATGAGAATAGGTTCAAAGATCATTCAGTGCAATACATTAGTTCCAAATATAAGGGCCTATTCACAGAACTAATCTGAGATCAAATCCTAAACTTACTACTTTTGGTATTCACAGAAGGCATTTATTAGTAGTAAAGTTAGGACTCCTAACTTTACTACTACTAAACTGAGACAACATTATAACTTTACAACTTTTGGTATTCACAAAAGGCATTTAGTAGCAGTAAAGTTAGGAGTCCTAACTTTACTACTACTACATGCCATCTGTGAATACCAAAAGTAGGAAGTTTAGGATTTTAGCTCAGTCTAGTAGTAGTAAAGTTAGGAGTCCTAACTTTACTACAACTTAATGCCTTCTGTGAATACCAAAAGTAGTAAGTTTAGGTTTTTATCTCATATTAGTTCTATGAATCGGCACCATAGTTTTTGCTAAGGAAATTTGGAATAGGGATTTTAGGATTAATATGGGCAACTCAGCTATAGTCGATAGTCTCAAAACTAGTTCTATAGGTGATCTGCACAATAATGTGACAGCAAGCCCGTAATCACACGCTGTACTTTCTGGGGACTCCATCCCCCACCTGGCATAGCGGTAGACACCACCAAGGTTTGCAACACGCACCAGGAGGCGCATAAAGGCTGCTCGGCGCTCCCATGGTGTGCAAGTCCATCATCACACTCTGCACTTTCTGGGGACTCCATCCCCTACCGGGCATAGCGACAGACGCCACCAATGTTTGCTACACGCTCCAGGAGGCGCACAAAGGATGCTTGGGGCTCCCGCGGCACGGGAGACGCATGGATGCACCCGGGCCCTGCCCAGGCAAAGCCCAGGCCAAGGGTGGGCCTGTATGCACCCGTTAGCGCCCGGAGGTGGCTGGGCCAGACCTGGTCTCTTGGCTTTTGTTTCCTGGTCTCCGTAGAGCGTATAGCTTAAACCTTGGGCTCAACGAGATTACCTGCGAAGAGGCACCCCAAGACCCAGAAAGGAAATTTCATTCTATTCTATTGCAATCTCAAGATGGGAAAAAGAAAGGGGAGTCATTTAGACCCAATAAGCGAGAAAGGTGACGCAGAATGCAATTCAATTAAGAACTACTTGACCTCCATTATGGGCGCAATTAAAAATTAGACTGGCAAGGTTGAGGCTAGGATGGACTCAGCAATGAATAGATCTGGTTCCACTATTGCTAAACCTGACCATACTGAACGAGCACAGATAGGTCTTGATTGTTGAACTCTGCCAATGCCCAAGTCCACAAATAAAACAGAATCATCACTTTGAAGAAAGACCCCCGAGCGTCCTCCTTGCCTGAGCTCTAAATCTTGTGTGATTACAGACATGCAATCATTATCCGCACTAGAAGTTAAATCCCGGTTGGATAGCCCTTCCTGCAAAAAAAGTAGGCAAGATCAGAATATAAAAGAGCTACCAAAATCTATCGTCCCTGATTCAATCCCTTGTCTTTCAACTACACAAGATTCAAATAAAAATAAAACTATGGGTAAAAAATGCACAAGAAAGACCTCTAAGGGGGAGCCTGCTTTGACAAAATTGGGTGCAAATTATTCTGCCAGTTTTGATCATTTGTGTGAGCAGCTAAACTACATACTTAATTTATGCTCCAGGGCATATGAAAAAATAACCCTCCTAGAGGGAAAGATTGAGGAAGTAGTCTCAGCCCAAGAAAAGCTCATAAGAACATCAGATGTCCTGGAACTTCAAAGGGCCGCAGCGGGCTAACAATGGGCCCGTAAATAAAGCATATGCTACTCGACAGAGACAAGAACTAAAACAAATACAATGCACAAGGGCTGAAATTCCATCGCCATCTGTGCTGCCGCTGGAAAAACAAAAGATTCGAGACTTACGGGACACTGATCACAGGGCATCTAAAAGGATTAACAGTATCAATCAACTTGGTCAAAATAAAATACGACCTCACATTCCACCAGGGTGTTCTCCTTACACAGTAAATGGGGAAAATGTCCCTCCACTCTAGCAGGAACAATATGAGAATCTCATGCATCCCTAGTGAACAAAGTCTCTTTCTGGCTGAAGGGGAATTCCAACTGGTCTTATGATCCTTCCAGGGAAATTATCTCTACAAGAAGAGTTAACTGGGTGGGTTTAGCACCAAAGTCATCCCCTGGGGATTGCATAATTGTTAATTTCAGGAATCCGCGCCGGGTCAAAACTCTTTTTTACAGTGTTGGAGATGGCCCTTTTTGCAGGGTTATCCCCAAACGTTTTGCTTCTTTCTCCTATTTTTTCCTGACCTGCTGTTGTTGGTTTTAGGACTCTGGGCACTTTACCACTGCTGATCAGTGCTAAAGTGCATATGCTCTCTGTGTAAATTGTGTTATGGGTTGGTGTTTCCATGATTGGAATATTTGATTTACTAGTCAGTCCCTAGTAAGAAAGCACTGAGTGTGGCAGGACCTGTACATCAAACATTACTAGTGGGCCTGCAGCACTAATTGTGCCACCCACATGAGCAGCTCTGAGAAGGTAACTCAGACCTGCCACTGCAGAGTATGCGCGCCATTTGTAACTGCCATGTCGAGTAGGCAAGTGCCCATACTTGCCAGGCCCTAACCTTCCCTTTTCTCACATGCGCGTCACCCCTAAGGTAGGCCCAAGGTACCTCTGTGGGCAGGGTGTAGTGTATGTGAAAGGTGGGACATACCCTGGTGTGTGTGGCATGTCCTGATAGTGAATTACAACCAATTTCGTTGTTCACTATTTCAAGGTGGCCTGTTCCCATAGGACGGAATGGGGAGTTTGTTTATAACATCTTATAAATATACCTACCCCTGGAAACAAGGTAGACAAATAAAGTTTAGAATTACTGAACTCAGAGTCTAAAGATGCATCTTTTAGTAAAGATGATTTTTACATTTTGTGTTTGAAAATACTACTTTTAGAAAGTAGGTATTTTCTTGATCAGCCATCCAGTGTGCCTCTGCTGGGTTTGTGGACTGACTTTCTGGTTTTGGGATGACAGGGGCTGGGGAGGAGCAGTGCTTCAAGTGAGTCTGGATAAGTCAGGGCTGGGCTGAATAGACCTGGGCTCCATTCAGAGTAGTGGGAGGAGTTTTCACTAGCACCTGTTTAGGCCCGGTCTGCATTTAGAGTGGTGGGAGGAGATTTCCCTTGCACCTGAAAAGGCCCTGTCTGCCTTGGACAATGCTGTCTCCACCTCCTGCTAGGAAGCTGGGACAGAAAGGACCAAACTGATTTGGACTAAGCACAGACACTATCTGCCTGAGAGGACAAAGGATTTTGGACTGTAAAAAGTGGGGCCCAAACCTCTAAACTTTAGAACTCTTTTGGCACCAAGATGACTGCCAAAAAGAAGGCGGGACTACCACTTTGCTGTGTGCTTTGCTGTGTTGGACTGCAGTGGCTGCGTCTGTCCTGGCCATCGAAAGGACTGGACTGAACTTTCCGCAACTTCCTTATTGAGTATCTCCAAGGGACTGAAGTAAAGCTTTTCTCCTGATCTGAAGTCTCAGGGACTGCAAAGACTTCAACAACATCTCAGTACCGCTTCTGAAACCGCTGTTAAAGCTGCCACAGAGAAGGGAAACGCAACTGACTCTGGTGCTGGCCCTGTGTCCTGACGGCACATCAGACCGCACCGTCCTCATCTCACACCGCAACCCTGGTCTCACAAACGCAGACGACCGCCGCCGCCGCTGCCGAGCTGCTGCTTGCACCATGACCTGTGGGCACCGCACCGCCTCGCTTCACTTTGCCATCCTGGTCTCACCGACGCCGTTGATGCTGCTGACTTTGACACCCATGGCATCATGGCTCGGGGCACCGCTTGTGAGTTTCACAACGCACCGCTTTGTCCCACACAGCCGTATGGCCCGATCATCGCCAGCTCCAGCTAACCGGCTCTGTCACCTGCACGGCAACCTGAGAGCACAGCTTCGAGCATCGTCTAGCCCTGCACCGTAAGCCTTAGTTTCAATGATGCCGTCTGGACGAACGTCACCGAGCCGCTGCCTGCACCGCATCGAGAGGACGCCGCACCCTGCACCTCTTCCATTTTGCAACGCAACCGTGACAGTTACTATGACCAGCTTGCACCAAAGTGTCAGCCCCAACAAGAAAGGTACTGTTACCGAGTCTGATCAAGCTTTCTCTGGCCCGTACCAACGCGGTTGGCTGAAACTGTTAGACTCTGTTGTTTTAAGCATCGCAGTAGCCCCGGAAGGAGCTACCGACTCGTACAAACAGTGTTTTTCAAGTATTCTTGCAAAGTATACCTTTTTAAGTACTGTATAATGGATTTTTATCATTTTGGTCTTGTTTTAAGTATATAAAATATTGGATATTTTTCTAACACTGGTGGGGTGTCCTTTTGTAGTGTTTTCACTGTATTACTGTTGGTTATGTGCAAATACTTTACGCACTGCCTCTAAGATAAGCCTGACCGCTCATGCCAAGCTACCAAAGGGGTGAGCAGGGGTTATTATAGAAGTGTAGCTCCCTTATCCGGACTAGGAAGAAGGGTCCCTACTTGGACAAAGGTGCAAGCCCTTGCAAACTAGGGACCCCTGTAGGAAGGTGGAATCTGACTGCATGGTTACCCCCACTGGTTCCTGGTGTTTTGCTGGTTTTCGACTAGTTTGACTGGGATCCTGCTAATCAGGACCCCAGTTTATCTGCTTTCTCCCTAATTTGCAATGCATGTACTTTAGGTACACTCCAGATTGGATACTGGGGTACCCTTATCAGTCCCTAGTATATGGTATAGCATGTACCCAGGGCATAGGTACCCCAGAGGCCTCCCAGGGGCTGCAGCATGTATTATGCCAACCCTGAGAGAGCATTGAAACTGATACCACAGGTCTGCTACTGTTGCCTGTGTAAGGTGGTGCATGCACCCCTTCCTTAGATATAGGTTACCTATATCTATTCTAAATCACTGCACATATAAACCTATCAGTCACCCCTATGGCAGGCCTTATCAATCCTGAAGGCAAGGTGCTGAGTTTTATGTGAGAGGGTGTCCCTGCATGAGGAGAGCCCCTGTGCAGCCTTCGGAACCTATTTTCTGGGGTTGTTTGTGATGCCGCCAACCATATATATTTAAGTGCATTATAACCTCGCGGTAAATGCTAACTTTAAAACGGCTGCTTAGAAACATGTTGTGTTTGGTGTCAAACACCTTGGAATCATACCTCCCCACAAACAGCGGGGGAGGTATAATTCCACCCTTCTAGAGGGACTTATATGAAACACCTGTACACCCGGTACCAGCTTTCTCAACCTGGGCATCACAAAATGGATGCTGCCAGCCACAGACACGAGTCTGCCCTCCTGCTGCTGAGCTGAGCTCGAGCAGGGGAAGGCTTGACAATAGGTTTCCTGTCACTGGGAGGTGTGACCACCTCCCAGACAGGATTCAGTGTATTCGGGCTGGGTGGGTGCACTCTGAGGGTGTTTGAAAGTCTGCACTGGGGGCACATTTGGTGTTCCTGTGCATAGTCCAGTTCAAACTGGTTGCAGGAGCCATTTGCTCCTGCTCTGGTGTGAAACCGGACAAAAGACATGGGTGTAGCCATAGCCACCCCTTTGTCCTGACCCTCCCATAGGTGGGTCCCCAGAGTTTGTCCCACCCCTTCCTTGGGTATAAAGTAGGAACCCTGACTAGACGACTTTAGATTTTACCTGGACTAAACTCTGCTACAGAAACCAAGTACTTCGACGATCTACACTTCGCTGGACGACTGAAGAATCTCCCTTGGAGTAAAGGAGTTACTCCACTCCAGCAGCAGGCACCTAAATGCATTTGACCGGTTTGCATCTCCTGAGCTCCTGAGGACTCTGAAGATTTCTGCAACACAGGAGGTGGGTTCCTGAGTGTCCCTGAAGGGGATCTGACCTCTTAGCAATTCTGAGACCAGTATCCCTTGTGGGGACCGTGCAACCCAAACCCCTGTGCACTGTGTACTTTTTCAGCAGCATATGCTTTTGGGCAACCCCTGAGGCTGTACTTTCGGCTACATGTAGTCCTCACCCCAAGCAGTATTTCCACTGAAGGTATCTGGCCTACACTCCATGAGTGTTCTGTGGGCTGGTATTTCGTGATTCAGCTTGAGGTCCCTTCGCAATCCCTGGTCTGTTGGCCTGTGGGTCTCTGTGAAGGTAACTTTGACTTTCCTTGGGCTTTCCTGGTTGCTCCAGATGTTCCCTGACTCTCCATTGCTTGGAGAGTCCCCAGGACCTTGCTGGTCCTCACCCTAGCTTGTTTCCTCAGCCCATGTGGATTGCAGTTGCCAAGGCTTGTTGGTGTTCCATCCGGACACTGACCCCCCAGAACTCAACTTCCTTTGTGGGCCAGCTCACCTCCAGACTTTGGTCATCGTCGACATCTCCTGGTCCCCGTGGCTGCAGAGTCAAGCATGCCATCTTCTCACCTGAAGCACCCGACATTGGTGGGCATTCGTCTACTGAGCCCCTGGTCACCCTGAAGTGACCCAGACTCTGTCCCCTCTGCTTTCAGGTTCTTTTCACCTCAGATCCAGGCTTGGATTCCACCAGACACATTTCATCCTCCCGGCAGCCACACTTCTTCGCATCACGCCATTGAAAACGACGAGGGTTTCTGACACCACTTGACCCCTATGCACCCGGCTCCTCTGGGATAGGTAACATGGGTACCTCAGTACTCACAAGGGTGCTGGCCTTAGAACCGTCTATGTTCCAAAGGGTTTGCTTGAAGTTCTCTCAGAAGTGTCCTTAAACGCGACTTTCCCATAGGGTTGTAGGGAGCTTGCACCTGTGTTCTCACACTGCACCCATCCTCCGTGGGTCCCCTGTGTCACTACTTTGGGTGGTTCCTTGGGGTCCCAGCGATTCTCTGTGCTCTAGGCACTGTGTCTAGTTAAGTCGTGGTTATTATACCACTTTCTTAGTATATGGTTCAGTCTCCCCCTGTAGCCCGCTGTGTATTGTGCTATTTACTGTCGTTCTAGTGATTTAATATTGTGTGCTTTGTGCTCTAATCTCATAAAGAGGTTAGTAGAGAGTGTTTAGTAATAAATACATACATTTTATATATCTCTTGTGTGGTTCTCCTTTCATTTGGTTATTCAGGAGGTTCTGATCTGGTAAAACAAGCTGCTTTACATTCCTTCGAGACTTAGCCTGAAGGCTGCTCTCCACAGCTACCACTAGAATAGCTTTCTATAAAGGTTGTCTTAAATGTAATCATCAATAAGGGTTGTTTGGACTGGTGCAAGGTGCCCACTTTAACTATTGGACAGCATATACCAGGCCAACTTCTCACAACCCCCATTTCTAACTTACAAACTTGAAAAAAATCACCCTTCTTATGGTGAGGATATTAAAGTACAACTCTTAGGCTTCTTTTACCAACCGAAAGCCTGTCTTTTCATAGGACATATAAATAGATTTCCGCAAGCAGACCCTGAAATAGTCAAAGCTGCTCCCACAAGACTGATGAATGACCACCTCCTTTCAAATATATTTGAGGTCCTGTCAGACCTGGAAACACAAAATTGACAGTCATTGGTTTCAGAGGGCAAAATAACTCCAAAATAACAGGGTATAATACTGCCTGCATTACTTCATTCCGTGCCTAACCTTGGACCCACTAGGAAAGAGGGCCTTAGTATTGTCTCATGGAATATTGCAGGTCTTTGCTCTAGGATTGATAATACGGATTGGAAGATGTTGCTCAAACAATACCAAATTGTCTGATGCCAAGAGACTTGGATAATAGACTCCCTCCAGAATGATGGGTATGTCTCCTATTACGTACCAGCAGTACCATCATGATTGGGTCGAGCCAAAGGGGGCCTAGTAACTTTTTTATCAGTGGCACTGAGAGATATTGGAAATAGAGAACTGTGTATATCCCCATATTTTCAGTTGCTCGTAATCGCCATGTCCAAGTCATTCCATTTGCTCTTAATGAATTAGTATTATAATGTTTTTGACTCAACTGTGATTAATATTATAGATGATTTGGAGGATGTTATGACCCATGCTCAGATCAATCATCCGAAGGATCTTCAAATAATGTGGGCTGGGGATTTTAACATAGGAATCGGTGACCCCATGGGCCAGGAATCGTGTGGCATCTGTGATGAGGGGGAGCAGTCCCTGATGCATTTTAAATATGCGCTATATGGGGACTCATTACATAGAGTTGTTGTTGTTAAGAATTAGAAATTTGCCAAGACCTGGATATGGCCATTTCTCCACAGATCCCAGCCTATGTGGGTCCCACATCATCTTCGAATATTGACCACATTTTATTTAGTGCAAATTTGACACAATTTTGTAAGGGATATGTAGTAATGGCTAGCTGTCTAAGTGACTACAATACCATTGTATCAACTTTAAACTTAGCTGTGATCACTGAGAGGGACAAGAAAATGCAACATAGGGTAGTATATGACAGAAAGAAGGGCATACATATTAAATGGGGAAAAGTTGATAAGACAACCTCTCTTGCAGATCTTATGGCAAAGAACAAGACTCATATTGAGACAGTCCTCACAAATTCTGCCCCATCTGAGGATGTCATAGTGGTGTTTACAAACCTTAAAGGCCTTATGGCAGGAACATTAACTAAGTGTAGCAGAAAAGCTCCTGCTAACCCAAGATGGTTTAATAAGACCTGTTCAGAAGCGCATAAGACACTATGGTGCAGCCTAAAAAAGACCCAGAGGAATAACGCTGAAATAATAAAAGCCAGGAAAGATTACAAAAAGGTAATTGGGAAAGGAAATTGTATTTGAAAGAGAAAGCTTGGGAAGATTTAGAAACTGCTTCAAGACAAAAAGATTCACATGCTTTCTGGAAGGTAGTAAACTGAACCTCCATGCTTGGTGATGAAATGCCTAAACTAGATATTATAGTGCCAACTGAAGCTTGGGTAAAGCATTCTTCGGAAATATTTTCCCTCGAACCAAAAGATAGTAAATAGGTCTTCTGCTTCAAAAACCCCCTTTGATATAAAATCAGCTCAGGTCCTGAGTAACTCAATAGAGGTGAGTGATGTACTCTCGGTTATAGAGAATAGTCGTCCAGAAAAAGCCCCTGGCCTGGACAGAATCCCGGTTGATTTGTACAAGCACTTACCGTTTTTTTGGGCGCTCCTGATTACAAATGTCTTAAAGACTGCTATAGTGGGCCCTTTAGTAAAGACTTGGCAGGAAGCCATTATAGTTCAGATTTTTAAAAAGGGGGATAAAACTCTACCTCATTGTTACCGCCCAATTTCCCTGCTCGACAGGTCAGTTAAAATCTTGGGCAGGGTTATCCTGGGCAAACTGGAACTCTGGGCGCTTGATTCTCAAGAGCTCTCGATCTTCCAGTTTATCATTAATTGTTCAAAAGTACACCAAAGTTCAAAAGGGCTGTGTAAATTTATCATTTATGGACCTAACATGTGCTTTCAACACAGTGAATCATCTTAAATGACGGTTCATGATGTCACAAATGGGAATCGGTGGAGCAATTATCACCTTGCTCAGTAGGCTTCATGAATACACCTCAGCCTCAGTACGCTACAGTAGTAAGGGGGCTCGAAATAAAGAATTCCCCTCTGATATAGGGGTAAGGCAGGATTGTGTCCTGGCCCCATTCCTTTTTTTATTATATCTTAACCCCTACCATGCGTTGGATGCACGGTAGCTGTCCGACGCATAAGAACTTATGTGTGTCAGACGGCTCCCGCGCGTCCGGCGCCATGGCACAAGGAATTCCTCCGGTGCTGTCACAGAGGGATTCCCTTTTCCCCCCAACAGTCTTGGGAGCTGGGGAAGAGCTACCCCAGTCTCCAAGGCAGTATTTTAGGTTTCCCTGAAATGACGATCAGCGAGCAAGTCGCGCTGACGTCATTTCAGTGAAACCAAAACTGAAATGAGCCAGGAGGCTCATTTCACTTTCACGTTTTAAATGCTCAGGGGGCTATCTCAGCCCTCTGAGCACGTACAAAGTCAGGAGAGGTATTGTTGGAAAGGGGAGAATCTCCCCTATCCAATGGCACCCCTTCCGCAAAACCAGGTAGTTTTATGATCGGGAACTTTGAATTCTCCACAGTACAATTTGGGCCATTTCCTGTTGCAGCCACATATGCCTACCCACACAAGTGAGGTACCATTTTTATTGAGAGACCTAGGGGAACACTGGATGGTAGGAAATTTGTGTCAGCCCGGTGATCCCACAACATTCCCACACAGAAAAGTGAGGAAAATGTGATTTTTTTTCAGCTAAATTTTAACCCTGGGCAACACACTACGCTACACAGTGCAAACACGCGTAGCGTAGTGCAGCGGTAATTTTTTGCTTGCTCGCGGTCCTCAACGTCAAGTTGGCAACCGCGAGCAAGCAAAATGACTTACCGGCGAGACTTTCTCCTCGTTCGCAATTAGCAACATCAAGTTGCCGATCGCGAGCGTGGAAAATAAACCTCCCGGCGAGATTCTCAACGCAGGGAGGTCAAGTGTCTCATTGCGAGTGGTCGTGTATGCTTGCGACCGCTCGCGATGAGATACTACCAGTCCACATTGAGAAAGCTGCCGCTCGAGTAAAAATCTACTCGAGCGCCAGAAAACTACAACTCGCACTGTGCAAGCTGCCGTTTTCAATGATTGCACAGTGCCGGATGCTTGTCCGCACTGTGCAATTCATGAAAACGGCATCTTGCACAGTGCGAACAGGGTACTACGCAGTTCGCTAAGTGCTAAGCGTAGCTTGCGTAGTGCGAAGTGCACTTTGAGTAGCCACACGTAGCGCTACTTCGCGAACTATGCCCAGGGTTACTAAATTTGAGGTTTGCAGGGGATTCTGGGTAAGGAAACGTTGGGGGATCCACGCAAGCCATACCTCCCTGGACTCCCCAGGGTGTCTAATTTTCAGAAATGTGTGGGTTTGGTAGGTTTCCATGGATGGCCACTGAGCCCGGGGCCAAAAACAAAGGAACCCCCCTTGCAAAACCAGGTTGTTTTATGATTGGTGATTTTGATGTCTCCACAATACGTTTTGGGCCCTCGCCTGTCGCAGGTACTTGACCCACCCACACGAGTGAGGTATCATTTTTATCAGAAGACTTTGGGGAATGCGGGGTGGGTGGAATTTTGTGGATTCACACAGATTGTAGAACTTTCCATCACAGAAATATGAGGAAAATGTGGTGTTTTGGACCAAGTGTGAGGTTTGCAAGGGATTCCAAATCCTGGATTCCTCTGGGTATCTAGTTTTCAAAAATGTATAGGTTTGCTTCGTTTCCCTAGGTGCCAGCAGAGCTAGGGTTCAAAATCTACAGCTGGGCACTTTGCCAAAAAAGGGTCAGTTTTCACTGTAAAAATGTGGTGTGTCCACATTGTGTTTTGGGCCGTGTCCTTTCGCGGGCACTAGGCCTACCAACACAAGTGAGGTACCATTTTTATTGGAACACTTTTGGGAATGAGGGTTGGGAGCAACTTTGTGGATCCATGCATATTCCAGAACTTTCCATCACAGAAATGTGAGGAAAATGTGTTTTTTTACTAAATTTTGAGGTTTGCAAGGGGTTCTGGATAACAGAACCTGGTGAAAACCAGACAAGTCACCCCATCCTAGATTCCCCTGGGTGTACCATTTTAATCAGGAGACTAAGGGGAAAACAGAATTTTAGAGAAGCTGTTATTATCTATTGACTTTTGATGCATTTCTGGCTTCCAAATGTAAGACAATGTGTAAAAATGAAGTCACTTTGAAAAATGTCCTATAATTCACATGCTAGTATGGGTACCCATAATTTCGGAGATGTGCAAATAGCTACTGTTTCTAAACTCTATGGGGCATATTCTCAAGGAGCTATCTCCGAGTTAACGGCACTTTATCGTAGCCCAAGTGGCGATACATTTTTCGCCCCATTCACAAGCTGGTGTTAACAGCCCATAACACCAGTTTACCCGCAATAGCAGCCGTAAAAAACATCGCCACCGATGACCCCGGCAACTATCACTAATGAGGTGCAGAGTAGGCATTCCCGTGCCAAAAGCTGCAGCAGCACCACTCCGCAACATTCTTAAAGACCAGACAAATCGGCGATAAGATCACAAAACATGCAATAAGGTGTTTTAGCAGCAGGAAATTAACACCTGCTCTGACCTGGTGTAAAGTCGGACGGCAGCCAGCACCACAAAAGGGAGCCCAGACCAGAGCCACACCTGAAGAACAATAGTGGACCAGCGGGGAATCTCTGCCAATTCCTCCACAAACCACCCAGGCAGTGTGCATGATTCCTACACCTTCCGACAGTCCATCATCAATCTGGGCCACCAGGATGGCACCCACGGAAATGCACTGCTCGTTGGCCAATACCAAATGCACACACCACATACCTCAACTCCACAATCATGCAACACACAACACAGGAAATCAACATGTCACAAGCTCACATACAACATGCACACCCACCAGGCATGACAGCACAACTCACTGTTGGAATGTAATGTAATGTAATGTATACTTATAAAGCGCACTGCAAACCATCGGGCATCCTGGCGCTAACTGGGCCAGCCATGTACATTAGTCATCAACGGCATGGCACCTCGGCCACACAATAGCAGAATGTCAGAAGAGGTGGGGACCAGGCATGTGCAAAGGAGGCAAGTGACCGATGAACGAGACTGTACACAATACCAAGTGTGGCGTGGATGTTACGGCCAGACTGCAGTATGCAGAACACACGCATATCCATGTTGACACACGCCGCTGGTGTTTGGAGTGTCGTGGAGAGTGGATGCAACCATGTCACCCCAGCCAGTGGGGAAGATCACGGAAATGTAGCTTGTTACGTCCCCCCGTAAGTGTGAGCCGAGTGGGCTGGCCCGGCGTACACCAGGCCAGCGTAGGGGTGTGAATAAAAGGCATATGACTCTGGGCGTGGTCCTCTTCCGGAATTCCCAACGTCTCTGCCAGGGCGGCGCCTCTCACCCTGCCACGAGGCCGACGCCGTGAGCGGAGTTGCCAGCGATCCTGTGCGCCTGCTGCACCCCTGAACCAGTCCAGCCTGCCCCTGCGTACCCAGGTCTCAATGCCCACCTGCCAACACTGGCGTGTGTCAAAGAGGGTCCACCACGTGCCGGTGCAATCTCCAAGTCCAAGGCCTGCGACCTTGGCAGCCACCTCAGACCATCACGGCTCCCTGAACACAGGCCCGCAGTACTCCTTACTTGTTGACATACTCCACCGGCATGCACAGCGGACAAGTAGGTCACACATTTGGAACTGAGTCTTGATTACACCATGGCAGAGACAATTAATTCTGGCTGAGTGTATGTCACTATACACCCTTCAATGTGGTGCCACCAAGTCTTAGTAGTACATCACAACTGCAAGATTATGTGGGCCCACGCGGACTTCTGCTCTCGGCCTATGCTGTGTTCGAGTAGATCACAGAATTGGAACTGGACATCGATTATTTATAGGCAGAGTACATATCATTGCACGCAAGGAGAGGCGTAAGAGGATGACGTATTGCATTTGGGCCAAAAAAAGGATCATCATTATGAAGGTGATCGAACACTCCTGACAACTGCCCTGGTGTCACTAACTCTGTGCATCGCGAGCCAACAACACATGGCAGTGGGCCACTGCTGACCACTGCCTCCGGCCTACACTGAGGTCCAGTAGGTCACAGAGTCTTGATTTAGCAATGGCGGAGTTCATATCAGTGTACCGCCATCATCACAGATTGCGTTCCCACTCAGCCCCGGTGCCACTAAGTCTGTTCCCCGCCATTCATGGACACTCTCTGGTGGTACATTGGTGGCGTCTGAGTCTATGAACTAGGGTGTAGTTCTCATCCTCATGTAGCTAATACTGAAATGGTGGTGGCAACGAGACTGTCACTTTCCACTCCTCAATTTGCTGCTTCTGGATAACATCAGACCTCTCCATCATGCCCTGGAAGACACCTTCCACTGTCCCCTGCAACCCTCCGCCACATTCACCTCGCACATCGATGAGGACCTGCCCAGTCCGTGTGGCCCTACCTCAGTGCACCGCAAGTCACCGTCCTGTGGCGGGGTACCTGTGCTGGCCGCTGTGCATCTGGGGCCACTAACTGTGTGCAGCTCAAGTCTCTGGTCATGGCTCACCAACTTACCCATGCGGTTGCTCACGGGCACGGCCATCTTGTTTTCTATGCTGCTTGGAGGCTGGTGTTGTTGGTGAGAAATAACATTTCTCTGCCATCCTTGCCTGCCGTCTTCCTTCCAGATGGCAATGATGACGGGATACAAACACACTCGTGCAAAGCACAATAGATTACATTTTAGTTTAATTCCTGTTGTTCCGGCATTATCTTTTTTTTCCCTTATATTACATGGTTTTCTTTTTTGGTAGCTGACTTTTTCCGGTTTCTAGTCTCTAGTTACCTTATCTTCTGCTTTGTTGGCAATCTTTCCCTGTCTCCTATATATCTTCTAGTACTGTAAAAGTAAGACTAATAATACCACATTTTGGTACTCTACTGTCTACCGTGATGACTGCAGGCCTAAGTAATCTGGTATTATAAATAATATTCACCATGTATGTTTGTTGAGTTCACAAGACAGTGGCCATTGTCATGGACCTCTCCCCCCGCAATGTTGTCTGCTATCTCATTCATTTATACAGCATACCAGCAGTTTTCCATGACAGTGCAGCATGCCTGGAAAAAACGTATGAGGTCCCACTCCCATTACATTTGCCAAATAATTTAAATGTAGTGTTAAAATAATCCCATACACATACTGAAAATGATTAATTTATTATAAAATATGTTAATAACCGTTTGCAAATATGAACTTTAAAGTAACTTAATTTTTCTTAAAACATTAACTAATGTAAATGAATTCTAAACATAACTGTAAATAATTTTACAATATTTTTTGAGTTTAAAGAAATGTTATTATAGATTAAGAAGAAATTAATGGCAAGCCATCTCATTAACAACATATGTCTTTCATTGACCATTATTCCACACCTAGCTTGTCTAACATTGTGAATCAATAAAAATGAGCCATGTGATATTTTTGTTAGAAGACACTGCAGTGCTAACTGCACTGTAGTGATGTACTGCAGTTGTATTTTTTGATTGAAAAAACTATGGGTGGCATAGTTGGCATCTAAAATATGTATAATATTTTATTTTAGCTACACAGACCACCAGTGACACTGTCTCCAGTGCCGGTTCAGGAGAATCAGTTTGAAGGAGAGAAGCAGTGGCAGGGATGGGCTCTGGTAAGTTGCATAATTGCTTGCTGATTGACAATTACTATTATACTCACTAGCTAGTACCAGGGCCTCATCAACTCATGACTATGATCCCCTCAGCTTACCAGCTGCAGACGTGGTTGAGTTATTATGACCTATTCTGTCTGCAACTGACCTAAAGCTCCCATAAGAAGCGTTGATAGCTTGAGGGAAATGTGAAAGAATGGAAGGTTAAAAGAAAGGAAAAAGGTATGTGGGTAAAAGGGTGGGTGGGTGAAACGGTGTGTGGGTGGGTAATGGGATGGTTGGGCGAAAGGATAGTTGGAAGAAAGAGTGGATATTGATTCAATGGATAATAGTTTGTAAATGTTGGTGAAAGACTGGCTGAGAGAAAGTAAAGCTTGATCATGGTGGCTATGGGTAGATTAAAATGAAAGGATGAATGAATATTTGGATTGTTTGAATGAATAAGCAAGGTAGCTCTTCTCATGTAGAGGGGCATGCTGCTCACCTACTTCACTTACTTTGTTTATGTAGCGTTACCAAAGTTATGGTTCAAAGTGGGGAGTATTTTTATGTTTTTTTCTACTCCCTTGACTCAATGTATTTGTTAAGTGAGTCAGATGTATCCCACCCATTAATCACCACCCCCCTCCCTCACCCATGGCATTTTGCCACCTATTACCAAAGTGCATTATAGTTCAATTTGTGACGTGACTGCAGTGTTGGCTGTGCAATGTGCATCTGCTACAGTGAATGCAGCATATACAAAGTTTTTGTTGCATTGCAAAGTGCAAACTGAACACAAGGTGTGTTTTTTTCACCCACTCAGAATCCTCTCAGTACTTCACTCCTTTATGTTTTCCTAAGTTCTTCCATCCCAGCATCCCATGCTTGGCTTTTGCCACATTTGATGTTATAACCATGTGAAGTGAAGTGATTCCAGAATATATTTCATGGTTTTCCATAAGAGATTCATTTTGCACCTGTTCAGATGTTTCCCTTTTGAATTCCATAGGAAACAACCTTTACAACGCAATTGTTACATCGCATTACCTTTACAACGCGATTGTTACAATGATTGCGTTGTTACAACTCAATGCCATTACATCGCAAGTCTTTAGATCGACTTGCTCTAGATGGCGCTCCAACCTAAGGAATAGTATGATTTACTATTCCAACACCTTCCATACTGTTGCGCAGGGTGGAGTTGGAATAGTAAATTAAACTATTCCTAAGGTTGGAGCGCCATTTAGTGCAAGTCGATCTAATGACTTGCATTATAAAGGTATCGATATCTAAAAACGCAATCATTGTAACGACCACGTTGTACTGGAACGCGATGTAAAAGCAGGCTTTTTAGCATGCTATATTCGAATTCCATCCACTAATACAGTGACTGCATAAGCCAGAGATGACGAATCGATAATCAATGTAGTGACAACCTTTCTTCTATATCAAAATATCTACCCTACCCACCAAATCCCTCAATAATAACCTGCAGTAGAGTAAGTTACGTTTCCTTTCCTTACTTACTGCCCAGGAAATGATTTTGTTGGAAATAATATGTGGTGGTGGGCAAGGCTAGTGAGTAATGTGGGAGTAACTGTATAATTTGATGTCAAGTATGGCGTATGGGATACACTGTGACGAACGTGCCAAATACAATCTATACAGCCAGTTCCTTTTCCTGTAGCGCAGTCCATCATTTTCCCCAACTTCTTCTTAAGGCAGACAGGATAATATCTGCATTTTATATGTGATGTATGGTATGTAGTATCTTATTTATTAAAATCTGCCTCTTTGGAGTCAAGGTAGAAAGAGAATTGTATTTGGAGAAGAGCAAGTCCATTGGAATTAAAATACATGATGCGCTGACTAGCAATTAGCATGGCTTCATTATTTTAGCACAACACACAACGTGTACTCCATATTGCATAATACCGTTCTGATTATTGAGAGGCAATTTATTTTTCCTCTCAAAGTGTCTGTTTGAAGGTACTTGAAAAGCCTTTGGAAGGAAAAAAATCAAATCACAGTTGTTTTAATACAGTGATATACTGCCCTAATACTTTTCTGACACACAGTCAGTGCTTTTTATACAAGGCATATGTGGGTGAAACAAAATTGGCCTTGTGGCTATCCTACTCATATTAACATCAAATTCCAGTGGCCCTAGTGGACCAGCAATATACTGCTACTGTGCCACTCACTAATTTAAAACATTTGTTTGCACAGAGCATTATTTACCATGTTTTTTTCTTTTTGGTTTTCTCAATATAGCTACTACTGCTGGTCCACCTGTAGGACCTAACAGACAGGAGATAGTGGACCATCTGTGGTGGCAGAGGCTGGAGCATATTCAGCAAGAGTACTGGCAGCTGGTGGTCCTGGAAGAGGAGGAGGAAATAAATGCCTTTCAGCTGGGCCCCAGTGCAGTTGGTCCCCCACAGCCTCCAACCTCCCAGCTAACCCATAGCCGGCTCCTCCGCCAGCTGACATCAACTGCTGCTACACCCTCACACACTGACAAGAGCAGGCCATTGGTGAGGTGCCTCCTGGAGCGGTTGGACTCAATGGGGAACCAGCTCACCACGATGGAGCAAAGCCTGAACCAGCTCTACCCAAATACAGAATGCCCTCTTTTAGCCTTTTTTTACATTTTTTGTTTTGGGGGGAGAAACATTTTGTGGCTGGGTGGGGAGGGTGGGAAGGGAGTTGGGACCAGGTATCTTTGGACAGTTCAGATTTTGGGGGATTGGAGCTTGGGTCCGTTTTTGAGGAGAGGGGTGAGCATGTTGTGTGAATGGAGAGGGTGGGTTTCCTTGTAATAACAATTAAGGGGAAATCATTTTTATCAAATGTTATGCCTGAAGTAGTTTGTTGTACTTGTACTTAGAACTGCTGCCTTCAGTTTTTACGTAGCCTCTTAATGTGCTTGTAAGACAGAGTGTACTGCTTAGTTATAGAGTTATACCTTACGAACAATCTTGACAATTAGGTGGGGTTCTGCCATGACCTATATTGTCTACATCAACCTAGATAAATGATAACTTGTATTAGCAGTTAATTTCTTACTTACTAACTTAACTAGTTCACTTCACTCCATATTTGTCTAAACTGAATATAGATGAAGCAATAACAGGGAAGGTATCACAACTTCACAAGGGAGGCCTCACTTCCACCCAGGTGAGCTCCAACTGTAGGATTAATCAGAAGGATTATCCATCATATGCAACTGAATGTAAATAAAGACACTGAGTTAGTGGGTTACAGCAAAACTTTGATACCAAACTACTATATGATGACAAAACAAGAATTCTGTGTAGTGATAACATAACAACAGTCATTTGGCTAATGGGGAGCTACTAGTAACTTACAAAATAAATCCTCCAGTCATAAAAAATGTAATCAAAGTCTGGAGTGGACAGACTTGGGTTAGGCGTTTATGGTTACGCAACACAAGGCCTGATAGATGATGCTGAAGACTGATGTTCTTTGTTCCATATCGAAAATATGGATCACTTTTTATGCGCGGTGGGTAAATGGGGTCAGTGTTGGCTATTGCTTAGAAGATCCTCTAGTGAGGCTGTGTTGCTTTTATCACATCTGCGCCACCAAGTGTGTGATCCATTGCAAGCCTGGTTGGAGTATGCGTAGCCGTGCTATGTGGAACTCCGCAAAGTGGATAAAAAATCTCCACCGTGCTCTGTGGATTTCCGCAAGGATTTAATTATCTGCACATCACAGGCAGTGTCTATTCGTGGGGTAGCACTAATGAAAGCCAAGTATTCTCCGTTTAAAATTTTACGGACCTTGGCTGATTCTAATGGGAGATGGGCCATAGCTCAGATATCTGGTTTTAATCGTAAAATGACAATTTGTACAATATATGGCCCGAACAATTATTCTCCTGATATTTTTACTTTTCTTAGCTCGGAATTATTAGATTGGTCTGGGGACCTGGTGTTGATGGGCGACTTAAATTGTATAATGGATAAGAAAGTCGACACTACAAACACTAAAATTAGGAGTAGAATGAGCCGAGTGAGGTCAGCAATTCAAGATCTGCTTTACTTACACCAATTAGAGGATGCTTGGAGAGCGCTATATTCTATACAGCCATGCTTTACCTATTTTTCATATCCGCATAAACATTACTCGTGGATAGATATGATATTTGTTAAAAACAAGCTGTTGGAGAATGCTAGTATGGCTGTATGTCCCAAGATCACCTCGGATCATAACCCTATAATGCTTATATTAGCTTTGGGCATGGTCGAGGGTGCTAAGATCAGAGACTTTTCATTTCCAAAGCATCTGCTCAACAACTCTGACTATATAGTATTTATGCAAGTTGCTCTTAAGGAATACCTTGCTAATAACTTACACTCTACATCTCTGGCAGTTGTGTGGGACTGCCTGAAGGCATATGTAAGGGGGTCCACACTACAATACTTAGTTAAACAAAATCGATCTCATTTTAATGTAATGGATAGTGATCACAGGAAATATATGGAGCTAGAACAGCAACACGCCCAATCTATAATTCTAAAAAAAGCTGAGGAACATCAAATATATTTACAGGTTATGGATTTGAGAGCAAAGCTCGGTAGAAGGCTTAAAGATAAAGTGGGTACTGACTTTACTATGTTTAAAACACGGCAGTACGAGTACGGCGAACGGGTTGGACGGGTACTGGCATACCAGTTAGCAGATCAAAAAGCTAAGGTTTATATAAAAAAAGTTATGGGGCCTAATAGCAACATTTTTTCAAAACCGCAGGAGATTGTGGAACAATTTTGCTTATTTTATACTGAATTGTATAGAGAGGAAACAAGTCCTAATACACAGTCAGCTATTACTTACATACAGGAGAGTGATCTGCCCTTATTGAACTCATCTCAGATTTTAAGTTTAGAGAGAAACGCTGATCTTGCAGAGCTCAATTTTGCAATTGGGGCGCTGCCCGCAGGTAAAGCAGTTGGGGAAGATACTTTACCACTTGAATTTTATAAAGTATTCAGGGACCTTTTAGCTCCAATTCTGCTATCTTTGATTAATGGGATACTTATGGGCGGGGACTCCCCCCCCCCCTGGAATAAGACTAATATTGTTGTATTTCTTAAAAAAGATAAGCCGCCCGACAACCTTGGCTCATATAGACCTATTTCTTTAATTAATTCAGACGCTAAAATATTTTCTAAACTTTTAGCATCTCGCCTTGCCCCTTTGATGCATCACTTAGTGTCAGAGGTACAACATGGCTTCATTCCTGGCAGGGATACTACTGCGCACATTAACACGGCTATAGTCGCATTTGACGTTGCAAATCAGCTGGATCAAGAGATTGGGATGATCATGTTGGATGCCGAGAAGGCCTTCGACCGCGTGGCCTGGGGCCCCTTGTGGTGCACGTTGGGCTCTTTCGGCCTCGGTCGGAGGTTTATCTCGGCTATTCAGAAACTTTACTACAAACCTACTGCCACGATCAAGAATAGCGGTCTTGCTTCGTCTGTGTTTAGTCTTCCCCGCGGCACACGGCAAGGGTGTCCGCTTTCACCTTTATTATTTGCATTATATATTGAGCCTTTTATTAAACACTTAATTCACAATACGTGTATATCACCAGGTGTTCTTAATGGTACCTTTCTGAAAGTTACCGCATACGCTGACAATATTGCTGTTTTCACCACTAACCCTGTAGAAACTATCTCCGAATTAACTCAAGAAGCACAGCGGTTTGGGTCCTTTTCCGGATACAAACTGAACCTGAATAAGACACAGTCTATCCTAAATTTTACGTTGTTACATGCCCCACTTACACTAGGTATTACAACTTCGGCCAAGTATCTGGGGGTATGTCTTAGTGCCCGCACTGAAGATATCTTTGACTTAAATTACACACCCCTTCTGAAAAAAGTCAATAATGATTTACGTAGGTGGCAAAAGCTCCCGCTGACTATTGTTGGGAGGTGTAATATAATAAAGATGAGCATATTGCCTAAATTTCTTTACCTCTTCCGCGCCATTCCTTTAAGGATTCCGGTCTCTTTTTTTAAGCGTTTAGATAGTGCCGTCGGTAGCTTTATTTGGAACTATCGGAGAGCAAGACGGGCGCTCAGATATATCAAGTTATCCTTTAAGCAGGGAGGTTTTAAGCTCCCAGACTTTAGAACTTATTTCTGGGCTGCCTTCATTAGTCAAATTCAATCTTTAATTAAGGGACCGGATGTGAGGAAACCTTGGTTGTCCTATCAGTTGGCAACTGGCCTAAATACGGGCTTCTTGCTTCAGTTTATGTCTGATCCCAACTATTATAAAAGAGTCCGATTTAAGACTATCCGACATATCTTTCATATATGGTAAGACATTTGTAAAAAGTTTAAACTCCCAGATTTGCATGAATTTACTTATCTCTGGGATAATCCTAAGTTTCCCGATATCTTTTCGGACTCAGTTACGCAAGTCTGGCAACAACAGGGAATTACAATGTTGGGGCAGCTTTATGATGAAAAAGGTTTCAAGTCATTTCAGTCGTTACTAACGGAATATGGGCTTACGTACAATTCCTTTTTTAAATATCTACAAATTAGGAACTTCTTTATGCAAGGCAAGGGATTGTTGGCTCTCCCTCCTACAACAGAAGTTCTGCGTGTAATTTTTAAGAATGGTAATCGTGGTCTTTTTGGGAGAGTTTACGGCTGTTTTATGGATGAATTTGAAGATGATTTGCCTCAGGTTACAATTAAATTAAATAACATGTTTGGTATAGAGGTGACTTCTGATGAGGTCTCAGATTCACTTGTTAGAATCAACTCCTCCGTCACCTCAATCAACTTAAAACTACAACAGCACCGCATTGTATTTATGCTGTATTATACCCCAAAAGTGATCTCTAAATGGTCTACTTCAAGTAATTCTATTAAATCTTATTGCCCTAAATGTAATGCATTTGCTGTAGATTTACGGCATATGTGCATTACATGTCCCAAGCTTGCTGATTTTTGGTGTAGGATTGCCCAGGAATTGAGTAAGCTAACTGGTAACACAACAGTATTATCAGAGAAGGAAATCTTACTGGGGTTATTATCGGATACAGGCAATGTTTCAAATTTTTTTGTGTCAATTTTTATGGCTTGTGCTCGGCTGACTATTGCCAGAGTACGGATACAAAAACTTAGCCCCACTATTAACGAATTTTGGTTGCTACTGAGGGGGGTCTACGAAATGGAATTGGCACTGTCAAAAGCAAGGGGCCCAAGATCTCTGGTCAAATTTGGTCGGCTATGGTCAAGTCTACAGTGGGACTAAAAAGTATTTTTTTTTTCTTCTTTTGTAATTATTGCTCAAACTTGGTTTGGTTATGACCTGATATGTTAATTCTTTTGCTTATATCCATCTGTTCTTACTTACTCATTGTAATTGTATTTAATGTAATTTAATAATGCCCCTTTTTTTTTTCCTTTTTTGTTATGTGACTGTGACTAATAAAGTTAAATATGAATTTAAAAAAAAAAAAAAAGGATTTCCGCAAGCAGGTGGAGTTTCTTGTCTTGCCCATTTGGTTGACGTTTCTGCCCTACTGCAACACGAATTGTGTGTTCAGGGGAAAATATTGTGCAAACTGCAGAACACGGTTGCGCATAGGCGCGGCCATCTTGTTTTTTTCTCTGTTATTGTGCTGGGGCCTACTTTCTGAATCCTTCTTAATCCTTTCAATCCTTGATTTCCAAAACGTTTTGTTCTGATCTTTGTATTTATTATATTTTCCTTGGTCTTCCTAAGTGTATATCTTGCATTTTTTTTCTACTTTTGTGTGTGGTATTTTTTGTGAGTTTTGTACTGTTTTCTCACTATGTCCTTCCTGATTTTTTTATCCTTCCTTCCTTCTTCTCCCTGTTATTTTTTATAATTTCTGCATTTTTTTTTGGGCCCCCCCCCAGCATCATGGCAGAAAAGCGTGCCACAAAAATGGCGGCAAACAAGAGCCACCTTCCTTGCAGAAGGCGGTGTCCAGAAGGGGTGCAGCCCTGGGCCTTGTTTTCGGAGCTGGAGATGACAGCCCTTGCTTTTTTTCTGCAGCACCACATCTCCTACACCCTGGCAGCAGGCGGCAGGAATGGGTCTGGGAACAGGCTCCGGGAGCACCAGCAGTGCTGAGGGAGGGTGCGCCTGGCAGTGTATCGCTGATCTGGGGTCCGGTGCACCCACAATCAGCTGATTATCCGGTGCTCCACCATCCTGGACCAAGAGCAGGACCTGCTAGGGGTTGAGGTCACAGGGCTTGAGGAGTAGCTAATTATTAATATAATTATTACTTGTGTGTTCTATGTTATTGCTAATATTTGCTTCCCAAATAACAACCATTCTGCTTACAAATCTTATATTATGTGATCCTTATTGTAGACAGCTGCTCTCTGCTACCTAATCATACTTGTTTGCAACTTTGCGCTCTCTTGGGCTGATTATGTAAGAACTTAAGTTAAGTAATGCAGACTAGAGAGAGACTCCTTTCTTTTGTCCTAGATAGCGGTAGTTAGTATTAGTAATTTAGCGGCGTGCGTCCTTTCAATTCAGTTCTTAGAACATATTTTGTAGATAGATAGGATGGTCTGCGATTCTCATCTACTAATTGTCGATTTGATTTAGGAAAGTTCAATGTTATTGCAATTGCTATTTCCTATCAAAAGATCTAATTGAAAAGATTATTCATTTACCACCAATTATTTTTTGGGCTCTTTAATTATGTTTTACATCAGCTTTCAGGGGCAAGAGGTTGTCAGATGCAGTTACGGGAGCTGGAGGTGCATCCCAGGAAGAATAATCTTTGCCGATGGCTCTGCTGGACCTAATAGGTCTTCTTGTTGTTAATATTAATATATATTTCCCTAACTTTTATCTCTCCTTATTTTGAACTATTTTCTACCTGTTTCCTACTTTTATTTTTTTCCCAAATCCTCTACGATCTATCCATTTCTAAAACCTTGTTATCCCTGCATTATCCTATTTACTAAGTTAAATTATATTTCAAGCGTTTGTATTTTACCTCAAACTGTCTCTATCTGTACTAGACTGTCTGTAGCTTCATTTCTCCTGGTTTTTCAATCAGCTTTCCCTTTCCTCCTATATATTTTGCAGACTGCCCTGCAGATTGCCATCTCAAGTAAGGTATTCTACGCATGTTTGTTGAGATGAGAAGGCTTTCTTTTACTTTCTCATGCTCAATCAGTAACATGGGAGGGTGGCCATGGTCACTTTGGACACCCCAAAGTTGTGTCTTCTTCTGATCTAGGTCTAGTATTATTAGGAGTAGTTGATGGTGAACTGATATATGCGCACCATGGCTGGAAGGAAATATGAGGAGGAGGAGGAGGACTTGCCCATTGCAATTGCCAACCAAGAAGACCTTATGTCTGATTGTCCGCCCAGTTGACCACTCTTATTTCTTTTCAAAAACGCAGATTCACCAATAATTCTAGCCACTCAGTCTAATCCTTTACATGTTGTCTTCTTGAGAGACTTTTCAAAAATTTGCCACCAACAAAATGCCCAACAGGATTTGTTTGAAAGAACATATTGTCTGTATCCTATTGTAGTGAATAGTGATGTGTGTGGTGTATGCATTTTCAATTTTGCTGCAGAAAAAGTAAATAGGTGGGAGGCTGACATGGCATCTAAAAAAGGTTTAATCATTTTTCTAGCCGCACCGGCGACGAGTGCCAGTGCCAGTGGGGACGACGGCACCATCCAGGAAGCAGATGTGGCAGCTGCAGGGGGTGAGCCAGTAGCAGTGGCAGGCAGTGGTGAGTCTTATTGCTTGCTTATTGACAATTTATATAGTTGCTGCAAGGCTGTACACTGTAATGTTGAGTCTAAGTTGTGACCAGTTGAAGTTTCATGAAGAGTCAGACCTTGATCTGCAGATGAAAAGAAGGATTGAAGGAGGAAGAACTGGTGAAATGTAATATGACTGGCAGAAAAGGATGCATGGGTGAATGGATGCATATTGGTGACTGATAGGATTCATGGGTGGGTGAAGGATGGATGAAAGGTGAAAGGTTAAAGTGTGCCTGCCACGGTTTCAACCAGATGGAAGGGAAGCTCCTAGCCCACCACTAGGCCTCTCTTGCCACTTTTAAAATCTTGGAGATTTCCCTGTTTATTTATGGACAACTGACTTATGGACAATTACGTTTTTGGACTTTCTTTACTTTGGACATTGGTTGGGGTTATGGAGAGGGGTGCGCCAGGTTTTGTGGGTTTTCTTGCTTATATTTAAGTAGGGAAATAATTTTTTGATAGTTATACATATGATTTAAATCATTTTTGGGGGGTTACTCTTTCACTTTGCACTGCTTCCTTTGCTGCAGGCCCACAGCCAGTTTTTAAAATCTGCTGAAAGTGTAACACACCAACAAATAATTTTGCGGTACCCTCACTTGTACTGCTACTCTTTCCTCCTAGTCTCTGCAGCCTGAAACTAAATTAACCCCTAAGTACTCGGAGGGTGTGAGGGTTTGTGAAGTTTCATTGTATATATATTATTGCAGCTCAAAAACGAATCCCCCACACTTCTTCTTTTACCCTGTGGGTAGGCGAAGCAATGGTTGCATGGTTTCCCAGGTACCATGGTGGTGGTGGTGGTAGACAGTAACAGGATGCTAGCACACCAGTCGAATACTAGTAGAAGCACCAGATCCAGAAGCGAGGTTCCACTCCCTCCTAGCCGAACTTAAACTGTAGAATGAGCAAGGGATCTAATTGAACTGAAATAAAAACGGAGATAATGCAGTTTTATATGCAAGCTTTACAAAAATGAGACAGTCACCAGAGGGAGAAGAGAGTACTACTAATACACAAGAAGAAGAGAGCCAAACGAGAAAATATGATTAGCAATGCTAAAGTAAAATAATTAGAATGGTGAGCTAGTAAAAGTGTAATCGACTTGAGCTATGAAGTGGAAAAGCTTAAACTTTAGTGCCGGAAGCATGATGATGCTGGCAATTATGAATTATGTTCCTCTGAAAACAAATAATATTGAATACTGTGCATGGGTGGGCAATCTAATATATATAATATTGACGGTGTGGGCTATAATTAGAGCAGAAAAAGATTCTCGCCCTGCCTTGAGTTGGTGTTGCTTTCACCACCTCCACCCCACCAAGTGTGTGATCAATTAATGGTGTAAATTTAATTTATTCACACCTCAATAAATCACACAGCCTGGGGGAAGAGAGTTAAGGGTTTGATGAATAGATGGGAAAGGGGATTTGAGGGAAACGTTTGACAAAGACAAACACTACACAAGGACAACATTTATCTTGGCAGCAACCATCATAAATCTGTTATGGGAGGAAAAGGAAATGCATGCATGATGATGAGTACTAGTACAGGTAAACCAAATCAAATTGTCTGTCTTCCCCCACAGAGACAAAAGTTATATTATGTTCTGTTGTACCGAGCTTTGAAAGATAGCAAATAAAATTAAAATATCTGTAGGAGTCAAGTAAACAAACATAAACAACACCCACAATTATATTGATTAAAGAGAAAAAATGGTACTGCATTGCCAAATTGGGATTTGCGTCTGCATTCCTCTTGAACTGTCTGTCAATCTTGGGTTCCTGGCGGATGTGGTTCAGTAAGGTAAGTGTGAGTATTTTATATTGTTTGGTCAGTATGGCACAGGTTAAAGCGCCTGTAGATTAAAAAACAAAAATGTTAATGAGGAATCAAGGAGAAATGTTAAACTGCATAAGGAGTGCAACAACAAGACTCAGAGGTAGCATGCATAAATGTCTGTTTCCAGCAGTGACTTTCAACAACAGGCCCCCCACCCAACCACAACTTAGCTTTGAATTTCATCTACATAGCACTGAGCACATAGACACCGTAGCATGTTCTCAATCAAGTAAAAAATCAATGCACGGCTGTCAGTCACCACTCACCACCATTTCACAGACTTGTGTAGGGCTGTCATTTACCTTTAGCCTACTTCAAAGTCATCATTCAAATTGGTTGGTTTCAGTGAATTTGAAACCGTATATCTTCTTCTGGCTGCAGTTCTCAAAGTATTCATGCTCACGTCCACACCCTGAGTCATTCCATCATCTCTGATCCTCTTGAGTGTACTCAGAGTTTGGTGTCCAGCTCTGTACCAACTGTGTCCCAAGTTCCGACTCAAAATGCAATAGATCTGCCAAAAGCAGTACAATTTTGTTGGTGAACAAAAAGAAGGAAAAGTTATAGAGTCACTTTTTGAGTAGACTAGTTTAATGTTTAGAAACTTTGTATTATCTAAGGGACTGGTGGGATCTGACTTTTTGAGGAGTATAAAGCACAAAAAAATAAAACAAAGCGGTGTGGACTGTGGAGTAGACCTGGTAAAGAAATCTCATTATCTCTCAAAGAGGAAGGAAAGAAATAACCTTCAGGGGAAAATTATTTACCAGCTATCGGTAGGCTACCATCATTGTGAATCATCACTAACACATTAGGCGTAACAAACAAACACCGAGTCTCACACTGTCTGCCACAGCATGAATCATCTCTTCGCAACACTTATGATGATGACACATCAATTCACAACAAGTTCACATCATAAAAAACAACAATCACTTAGCATGCAGTGCATGCCAGCATTAACAAGTTCTTCAAGGTGTGTTCACCGTGATTGATTGGTGGTGGATTGCAGAATGAAGATCTATTTGTTCATGAAGCAAAGAATTGTAAATTGAATTGAAATGTCACATGTGGGGTAGTCTCTCTAGGGTAAGAAAGGAGAGATAGTCACAGCCCAGAGTTGAAGGCAGGCACACATTTGTTTGTATTCTCCGTCCAATGCCTGGTTTGAGGGAAATAGGTTTCGGGAGTGAGTCGGTACTTGTGTACTGCTCAAAGTTGCAACTCCGATCTGGCAAAAAAAATGTGTCTAAGAGACAAGACAGTGGGGATGAATTGGTCAACCAGCCATACACAAATAATAAAGTAAATCATTTTCCTTTGCCATTTTTAATTTTTAGGTATCAAAAAAGAAATAAAGCAAATAAGTGATAGACTACAGACTGATAGTGACATTTCATTTGTTGTTGTTGGCCCAGGTCTAGTAGTCAGGGAAGTAGAGCTCACCCTCAAGCTCTGGTGGCTCGTCCAGAGGTAGGTCATGTGACACACTACTTTAATGACCTTAGTCTCCCTCATCTTCCACCTGTGGTACTTCAGTTATGGTGTAATCGGGTGGTATAAAGTGCTGATTCATTTTGATCATGGTTAATCTCTTCATGTTTTGGGGTGAGAGACTGGTTCTTCTCACTGTGACAATGGAACTAGCAGCACTGAAGACATGCTCAGTGTAGACACTGGCTACAGGGCAACCTAGATAGTTTTTTGCCGGACTGCTTAGCACTGACCATTGGCGCCTTTTCCCATGCAAATACACCAATGGGATTTGATCAAGGTAGACCTCTTTTGCATCATTCAGATCAGCCTGGACCATTCGCTCAATGTTCATTGCTGGTGCTCCATTTTGCTGGACTTCTTTTGCCTTTGCCTCTGCACTAGACTTAAGCCCTGCCAGTAGCAGATTTTGGGGCCTGGTGCTCCTGTTCTTGTTGTTAATGGTGTTCTTGTTGTTGGTTTTGGCTGCTTTGAGCCAACAGCACTGCCTCTGAACTTGAAGGCTGCTCTATAGGACTTGTGCCCTGGAGTAGTGGGCCTCTAATTTCCTGCCATTCTTTTTCTAGCTCACTGCCTTGCTCACCTATTCATGTTTTGTATTTTCTAACATCCTCAGCTGAAAAAGGAAGGAAAGTTAACAGTATTGGTTTGTTCAGGTTTTACCAAGAATTATGGCACAGATGTAATGTTTGGAGGACACAATGTCTCTTTGCACCCTTGTATTAGCAGACAAGCAAAGGATTAAGCTTTCCACCAAGTCATACACATCTTTTTTTCCGTCTACACCTTTGTACACTGCAGACACCTCCTTTAGCTGTTCCTGTAGCATATGCAACAACGGGATAGCTGGGCCCATGGTACTGTCCTCTCTCCTCACTTCCTGTGTGATCACCTCAAAGGGAAGCCAAATCTCTCTCAGGCATTTGACTAGGCCCCATTGGTCCATCTCAATGATCATGCCATTCACAGTTGCATCCCCTTTCTGCATAACATATTCATTGATAGGTCTGTACTGCTCAAATAGACGCTCAAGCATGTACTGAGTGGAGTTCCAGCGTGTTGACACCTCCTGTATGAGTGCTTCTATTGAAATTCTATTATCACGCTGAATGACCTCAGCTGTTTCCAGGCTTTAAAAGAATGGCTGAAATGAGTGCAGATTCTTTTGGATGTGGAGTTGCTTACTTGGTCTTCTTTTTTGAGAAAGTTCTGTACAATCATGTTGATGCAGTACGCCAAACACAGGACCCTGAAATAACCACTATGGCCTTAACTATATTACTGTCATTGTCCATGGCAATATATCCAATCTTAATCCCTCTTGGTCGCAGCCATTCAAAGACCTTGTTGTTAAAATCTTCCAAAATGTTTGCAGCTGCATGGGATTTCTCCATGTCGAACATTGCTCCTGTCACATGCTTTTGAGCAGCATCAAAAATCTCAACAGTGTCAACAGCTGCAGATATTTTTGCCCTAGCCCCACAAAAGAGATCCAGTGTGCAGTGATGCATATGTAAGCAGTCACTTGGCAATTGGTCCACGTGTCTGTTGTCCGGTGGATACTGTGAACAGCATTCTGCTTCAGAGCTTGTTCAAGCAATTAAGCACATTGTGATGTAGTGCCGGAACATCAACTCTGGCAAAATAGGTCCGGTTGGGAACCATCCATTTTGGGCAGATGGCTGCCACAATTCAAGAAAACCCACCGCTTCCACAAAAGAAAAGGGAGGAGGTCCAGCACTAACATTTTAGCCAGCTATGCATTGTGCAAAAGTGCCATTGGGTGGTTGCATTCATACTGCTCCTCTGGCCTATATCTGACAGGAATACAAACCTGATTTTTTTTCTTTCCTGATGCTACTGATGCAGGTGACTTCTTGAGAGCAGGCAGTGGTAGGCTCAATGTGCTTTTCAGCGGGGCAGTCACTGTCCTCAGTTGCCTTGAAGTCTTGACCTGAGTCTTGTGTCATTGCGATGTTGCTGATGTGGGCAATACTACTGCACTACTGGGGTGAGAGCTGCTTTGCGTAATGAAGATGTCTATCTCTTCTTCACCTTTAACCATGATCAGATCAGTTTTGGATTCCCTGCTCAGCCGGCTTTCACACCCTCTACCAACAACACTTTCAGTTTTTTGGCCACTAAGGTGCGCCTCCCAATAGATCGTATGGTGCTTTCTCAAATAGGTTGTTTGGCCCCTAGTACCTTAGGGGCATATTTACTAGGACGGCGATAAATAAACGAAAAGCGTGCTTAGCGCTTGTTTATTTATCGCCGTCTATCACAGGAATTTATCGCCCTGGTAATGCATTATTAACAACGCGTTACTCCAGGGCGATAATATTCCAGGGAAATGGGCCAACATCGCTGGAAAACCAGCGATTTTGCACCCAAAACGGAGATAATCCACCTCCCATGTTAGCTATGCCTTAGTCAGGAATTTAACAGACGTTAAATTCCTGCTTTAAAGCATAGTTAACAGGATTTAAAATATCGCAACACCTCGTTGATGATATCACGAAGCTGGGGTAGCGATATTTTCCCATGGTGTTTTGTCAGGCACACCTACTTTGCATCTCATTAGAGATGCAAAGCGAGGCGTGAACAAAACGGGAGCTGAAACAAGGAAACGCGCTAGCGTGTCCTTGCAAATAATGTGATATAATTATCACCGCTTTTCCTCCAAAAATGGCCGCAATAGCGGCGATAATTATGTTACCAGCCCTTGGTGATATGCCCCTTAGTTTGTACCAAGCTTACTCTGACTAACACTTTCTCCACAAAGGGAGCATATGGCAATGTTTGCCTTCTTCTGGCTAACCGAAAAGAAGTCCCAAACTTTGGAGCTCATCATTTATGACGTTGGTGCCACTGCCAGTGTCAGATGAACTGGCTGTAGGTGGGCGTTTTGACATTTGACTCTGCAGTACCTACTTCTACTGAGGTGATTGTGGATGTAGGTTGCTGCTGGGACTTTGCAAATATGGCAGCTGGCGGTGGTTGGATCTGTGGTGCCACTGCCACATCCCCCCAGGGGATACAGATGAAACTGTTTGCTTTATGTGCGTCACTTCAGGAAGGTGCAGCTGACAAACGACAATGGAAGGAATAATCTCTAGACAATGAGTGCTGTTGTGCACCAATAGCAGAGATGGGGTTGATTGATGCCAGATGTAGTGGAAAATGGTATGAACGAAAAAAGGGTTCAAAAAATTATATATATTTTTTTAAATTGAAAAAATATAAAATATAATTTACCAATCAATAAAAAATGGTAAAATGGAAAATTAAAAAATTAAACATGAAGTGAAGTTATCCTCATATATATAATAATAAGTTATTAACCTTCTATCACATTGCTCAACCATCCATGCAGCCTATGGCAAAGGGCCGAATTTGGTTGGACGCACAAAATGGCTGCCAACCAGTGCCACATTGTCATCAACAACAACACTGAGCAGGAAGGCATTCATTGGTAACAAGCATGCATGCCTATAGGGAAAGCACACTGGCTGCCTAGCTTACCCAAAAAATGGCCAGGCACCAACCACATGATCACATTCACAACAAAAGAACACATGCATGCCTATGGGGAAAGCACAGTGCCTGGCTAGTGGTAAACACAAAAGAGCTGCCAGCCACAATGTCATGGCCATAATAACAACAACCAGCTGGATACACAAAATGGGGGTCAGATACATGGTCACAGACTCACAACAAGATGCAGGGGGTCTAGAAAACAAAGAACACATGCAACCCTATGGCAAACGCACACTGGCTGCCTATACAAAATGGCCACCAGCCACATGGTCACAACAAGAAGCTGGAGGTCTAGAACAAAGAACGCATGCAGGCCTATGGCAAAGGCACACTGGTTGGATACACAAAATGGCCGCCACCCACATTTTCACAACAAGAAGCAGGAAGCCTAGAACCAAGAACGCATGCAGGCATATGGCAAAAGCATACTGGCTGCCTACGCAAAATGTCCGTCAGCCACATGGTCACAAACACAACAACCAGCAAGAAGGCATGGCCACAACAAAGAAGACATGCAGGTCTATGGCAAAAGCACACTGACTGGAGACACAAAAAGGTTGCCAACCACATAGTCACAACAAGAAGCAGGAGGCCTAGAACAAAGAATGCATGCAGGCCTATTATAAAATCACCCTGGCTGCCTACACAAAATGGCTGCCAGCCACAAATCACAGCAAGGAGCTGGAGGCCCAGCACAAAGAACACATGCAGTCCTATGGCAAAAGCACACTGGGTGGATACACAAAATGGCTGTCAGCCCTATGGTCACAAAAGAATCTGGAGGCCTACAACAAAGAACACATGCAGGCCTATGACAAAAGCACACTGGCTGCCTACACATAATGGCCGCCATCCACATGGTCACTAAAAAGTCACAACAAGAGGCAGTAGGCCTATTAAACAAACAGCAATTGCAGGCCTATGTACAGTCCACTGACTATACAAACTGGGACCTGGCCAGTGGCACATGGCACCTGGAACAAAGGCAAATGGTGGCCTATGGCAAACACACACATGCACAGGCCAGTCAAAGGAGGCATGGTAAAACAGAGAAAACAGAATTAATTCAACAATGCCAAAAAAGAAAATTAACAGGGCTAAAAAACACATGTTTATAAAACACAGTTTTCAAAGGCATTACCCCAACTAGTCTTGTACACTGTTTGTATGAAAAAAAAAACATGAAATACTACAAAAAAACACACATTTTGTATATCAATCCAAATCCACCCATGGCCTAAATGTTGTAAACAACACAGAAACAGTTTTTTCATGTAACCATGACTAGTGCTGGACCTACTACCTGGAAGGCCAATTGGCAGACTCGGCCCACAAAGTAAATTAAATCAATATTGCAAATGCCTTAAAAAAATTGAGAAAATGTAGTAAACCATGAAACATTTACCTTTAGCAAACAAGAAAAATAAAATGCAAAGAACTCAGTGATCCCTACTGAAACAAGAAGCCACCCATCACAATAAACTTTAAACATCCATTAGCTGTACAAATAAATCCAGGTGCTTGGCCCCAATTAAACAAACAACATCAGTTTTTCAACTTACTTGTGAAATCCCAAATACAAAAAGTTCTTAAATTCAATGGAATATGAAGCAGACACAAAGAGTGGTCCTTCCAGCTCCAAATCCAAATAAAAACTGACCAGGAGATGGGCAAAGCACTGGGAGAAGCCTGCTGGACAGGAACAGGAAGTTGGGGACTCTGGGGCATTTCCTTCCAGTCGAAAAAAAGTAAAAACAAAAAAAAGGCTCCTTGCACACAAAAAACCACTGCCAAATGTCAATTCAAGGAGGTTTTCAACTCCAAATCATCAGTTTGGGAAGATTGTGATGATTCTCAAGGAGAGAATCTTCCCAAGATTGCAGCTGCAGTAGATTCTGCACATTCAAGATAGCGTACAGCAGAAGACATCTGCCGGAAGTCGTTGGCGTGCCCGAACGCCGTGTTGCCGCCCGCAAAATCTTATGGTAGCATGAAGCCGGCTAGCAAATCTTGTGGCGCCCTCAATTGGGCCTAAAAATTTTGTTGACGAGTGCCTGGCAAGTCACGTGCGCTAAATGACTTTTTAAGCGCGCGGAGCAAGTTTAACGGTAACTCCGCATTCTCAGAGGAACGCGAAGTTTCTGAATTCCCGGGAGGTTTACACCCGGGCTTAATCCATAGATGGTGTAAACTAAGCCACACCTCCATAAATCACACAGCCCGGGGGAAAGAGTGTTTGGGGTTTGATGAATGGATGGAAAAGGAGATTTTGGGAAAGATTTGGCAAAGACAAACACAACATAAGGACAACATTCATCTGGGCAATGAGCAGCACATCATTCGTCATCACTTTGTTGTGGAAGGAAACAAAGCAATGAGTATTGCAGACAGAGTACAGTTGAGTGCATTGCAAACAGTCCTTCTGACCCCAAGAAACAGTCCTTCTGCCCCTAGCCACACGTAATCAGATCTAAATGTTCTGTCTTCTAGGTTGGGAGTGAACCCACCCACTCATTTCTCCAAATATAACTGTTAAAAGAAAAATTATATTGTATTGAAAATGTAGGTGGTGTATCTGCATTCTCCCAGGGAATGTCCCTCACTCTAGGGTGCCAATCTGGACTGGTCCAGTAGGCATGGAAGAGTGTTGATCTCACCTTTCACCTTTTGTTCATAGAGGAGACTAGAAGGACTACACAGTATAAAACAGAAACTGTATTTTAGAGTCAAGGAGAAGGACAGAAGGAAGGTAAGCTTCATGAGGAGTGCATCAACAAGACTCAGAGGAGAGTAAATAACAGAGGGGTACTCAGAGTTTCACTTTTGACACAGTTGCAAGACACACACACACACACACATACACACAGTAGCATTTCACAAATACGTATCCCTCTTTCCATTCCCATTCCACATAGCTAGTAGACTTTAGACTCTTGATTTACCTTTGAACTGAAGTCAATAACGTCTTGCCTCTAGCTGTTGATGAGGTAGTCCCGCAGCTTACAACCTGAGTTTTCAATCCTCCTCCTGACTCTGAGTAACTCCGTCCCAGACCAGTCATCATGACCCGAGCAAGATAGACATGTAGTGCGCTGCTGTTGAAGAACAAGTAGAGAAACAGAATTGCAGGATTTTGCACAGGTTTTATTTGTTAACTAAAATGACTGGTCTGTGAAAAACCAGAAAAAAGGAGAGGACCTGCAAAAAATGCTGGCTAAATGTGCAAGGACCAATCAACATCAGAGAAAAAATTATCACCCATCAGTCAGGCCTCAAACATTGCAAATCAATCATCCCAAGCAAGTGCCAACATTACAGTTCAACACCCTCTTCACTGTCTGCCACCAAATAAATCATCAATTATCACTCACAATGACTTGATAATCAAATCACTCATTGGTGCAATGGTTACCTGTTCCAATCCAAGCACAGTGGTAGGTACACTATCTCCCCTTTGATGCTAGCAACAGATTGGGATTTGGCAGTCTTGTAAATCAAATGATTGTCTGGGGCAGCCATATTAAATGATCAAGAAACTGGAAGGATCATAGGAGTGGACCATACAAGTTAATTAATTTTGGCAAAGTAAATGTGTAAAGCCCAATCACCTCTAGGAAAAAAAATATTGCCCATTGCTTAGTCCCCCAAACATTGCAAATTCATTATCTCGAGAATGATCCCACATAAAAGTTCAACACCCTCCCTCACTGTCTGCCACAAGTGAATCACCAATCATCATCACTCTCACAATCACGTATTTACCATTGCAATAGTTGTAGTTACCTCTTCCAATCCAAGCACAGGTAGTTTAGGTATCAGGTATTCATCTTTGACGCAGGCAAGACATATGAAATTGGTATTGGCTCCCTTGTAAATTAACGATCTTCAAGGCATGCGAGGGGGCAGCTATTATCTCCAACGTCATGAAAGAATTGTGGAGGTTTCTTCAATGCACACTGGTCCAACTACAATCTGGCAATATATCTGACTACAAAATTACTGGTCATTATAAATCTGACACAAAAATAACAATGTTCCACTTTTTAAATTTGTTTTTGCAAAGATAGAAGTTTAATGAGAAATAATTAAACTGTTTTATGGAGTGACTGGCATTATTAGTCTGGGAAGTAAAGTTTGTCCTCAAACTCAGGTGGTTCATCCAGAAGTTGCTCATCTAACACACTTGATTCTGACTAATCATACCCCTCCTCCTCCTGTTCTGTTTCAAGAACAGTGTCATTGATCATAGTCAATCTCTCTATGTTTTCAGGCAAGAGACTGGTCCTTCCCACTGTAACAACCTTAACAGCTGCACTCAACATACGCTCAGCAGGCACACTGGCTACAGGACAAGCCAGATACTTTATTGCTTCCCTGCTGAGCTCTAGCCATTAGCGCATCTTCCAATACCAATACCTCAATGGATTTTGAGCCATTTAGGCCTCCTTTGCATCATCCAGATACTCCTGGAAAATCGTGTGGATGGTCAGTGGTGCTGCCACTTGTTCAACCTCTTTTGCCATCACCTCTGCAATGGACTTAAGCCCTGCTGATTCAAACCAATATAATGCAGAGATTGGGTTCAGTCCTTCTGTTGCTGTTTTTGCCGGTGTTATGATTGATGGTGGTATTGGCTACTATGAGACATGACTGCCCTCTCTGGAAGTTGGAGGTGGCACTCCAGAACTGCGTGGTGGGACTCTAAATTCAAGCTGTTTTTCCAGGTCCCAGGCTTTGCCTACAATTCTCCTCTTGGATTGTGAAACATCCCCTTTAGCAAAAGAAATGAAAGTGGGCAGAATTGTTTGCACTATGGATCAAGTAGTGTGGCACAGATTTACACTTTGGATGGGATTATGTCATGTTGCAGCCTTGTATTAAAAGACAAGCAAAGGATTAAGGTCTCAACCAAGGCATGCACTTCTGAGTTTTCATTCACACCTTCTTTATCTGTCCTGTAATAGAAGCAACAACCGGATAGCTTTCCCCATCGTACTGTCCTCCTTGCTAACCTCAAAAGGGAGCTTTCCCAACTGCATCCCCTCCTCTTAGAATGATATAGCCATTGATCTATTTGTACTGCTCAAAGCTATGTTGCAACATAAAATACGGTGAGTTCCACTGTTGGCACCCCCTTTATCAGGACTTTAACTGGTGCTTTATTACTTTGCAACTGCTTCTGGGTTTGAAAATGATGGCTGAAATCAGTGCAGATTCTTTTGTAGGTGGTCAGTATGTTGCTGACGATGTCTTCTTTTTTTAGAAAGTCTAGCATCACCAGGTGGATGCAATGAGCCAAACACAGGACCCTGAAATAGCCTCCGTCTGACATGTCCTTGGCTTTGTTACTGCCATCGTCCGTGGCAATATTCCAATCCTGCAACCTCTGGGTCACAGACATTCATACACCTTGATGTTAAATTGACCTAAGAGGTTTGTGCTTTCTCTATGGTCAAAATGGCCACATTTGCATGCTGCCAAATGCTCTTAAAACTTTCTTCAGGGCCAAGACATGCAGAAATATTTAGCTTTACCCCCACAAAAGATATCCAGTGTGCAATGATGCACATGTAATCAGTCACCTGGCAACTGGTGAACATGTCTGTCATCAGGTGTATGGTTTGAACAACACTTTCCTGCAAAGTTTGTCCAATCGACTGCAGCACATTGTGATGCAGTGCTGGAACAGCAACTCTGGCAAAATAGGTCTCACTTAGAAACTTCCATTTTGGGAGATGTCTGCCACAAATTCAAAAAATCCCACTCCTTCCACAAAAGAAAACAGAAAGATGTCTAGCGCTAACATTTTTGCCAGATTCCCATTGTAAAACCATGCAGTTGCATGGTTCTGCTCATAGGGCCCCTCCTGCCTAAACATGCCAGTAATATTAGCCTGGCTTTTATTCTTTTCTGGGGCCACTGATGCAGGCATCTTTCGAGAAGTAGATGGTGGTAGACTCAATGTGCATCATTATGGGGCAGTCAATTTTTGCCGTGGTGTCTCTATGTCATTCTGAGTCGCAGAGGTGGGTGATTCTGCTGGTGCAATGCTGGAGACAGGGCTGCGTTGCGTGAAGATATCCCCCTCTTCTTCTTCATCATCACCTCCCGCCATGATAGGACCTATAGCTGAAGTTTCCAGGATCTCCTCACCACCACATTCAGCAATTATTTTAGGTGCTCCTCCCACTTGATTGTGTGGTGTTTTTTCATATGGGTTGATTGGCCTCCAGTACCATCATTTGTACCAGGCTTACCTCAACAAACATTTGTGTGGCAAATGCTGCATACTGCAATGTGCTCCCCATCTTTGCTAACTGTAAAAAAGTCTCAAGCTGGGGAGGAGTACGTTTTTACTGTGCCATTGCCAATGCCTGAAGAAGAACTGGAGGTAGGTAAGTGTGCCATCAATTGCCTCTCTGCTTCTCCTGAGGTCGGAGTTGTTGCAGGTCTCAGGTGAGGTTTGCAAATATGGGAGCTTGTGGAGCTACCTGTTCCACACCTCTTGATGCAGGTTGAATAGCAATGTCAGACTCCTCTGTGTTTCCTTCCACAATGACTGCTTCGTCATCTTCCTCTTCATCCCTTTCCATAAATTAAATTCTTTCAGGAACTTTTCTTTTCCCTTGCCTCTCCTGTTGTCTCCTGGACTCTGAAAAGGTCCACTCCATGTTCCTATCATCATCATCATCATCAGAAGTGGTGCTTGGAGAGGAAGGTGGAGCATTACCTTACCACTTCCTTGCTGGAGATCTAGGAGCTAATGATTCTAAAAGAGCAGTTTTTTTTTTTTAAAGGAAGCTCAACCTCCTGTTCTGCTCCAATATCACAGAAATGTACTATTTCTGGTTACGGCTGTGGCTACTGTCTACATTACTCTGTTGCCTGAAATGATTGAGTACTACTTTGCACAAGGAACAAATCCAATTACAAGTCACTGCTCATTGGCATAGACATGATTGCAGTGGCTGCCTCAATCAATCAATCAATCAGGCGTTTGTTAAGTGCGACTACTCACCCGTAAGGGTCTCAAGGCGCTGGGGGTACGGGGGATGCAGGTTCCAGTCCATCAAGGAGGGGGTTGGTGGAAGAGCCAGGTTTTGAGGTTTCTTGCGAAGATGGGAGGTGATGTTGTCTTTCGGAGGTGGGGCGGAAGGGCATTCCAGGCTCTGGCCGCGAGGAAGTAGAAGGAGCGGCCTCCCGATCTGGTCTTTCTGGTGCGGGGGACCATGGTGCAGGAGAGCTGGGCTGATGGTAGGGTCCTTTGGAGTATGTGGAAATTGAGTCGGCTCTTCAGGTATGCTGGTCCGGTGTCGTGGAGGGCTTTGTGTGCATGGGTGAGCATCTTAAAGGTGACTATGGCCTTGATGAAGAGCCAGTGGAGTGTGCGCAGGTGCTGGGAGATGTGGCAGTGTCTTGGCAGTTTGAGGACTAGTCTTGAGGCGGCGTTCCGGATGTTCTGTAGCTTGCGAGTGAGGTTTTTGTTTTTTCCGGCGTAGAGTGTGTTGCCGTAGTTGAGTCTGCTGGTGACCAGGGCGTGAGTGACGGTCTTTCTGTGTTCGAGGGGGATCCATTTGAAGGTCTTACATAGGAGGCGGAGGATGTGGAAGCAGGAGTATGAGACGGAGTTGATCTGGCGGTCCATTTTGAGCTCAGAGTCCAGGATGATTCCCAAGATGCGTGCGTGGCCCAAGGGGGTGGGCGGGGTTCCAAGGGTTGGGGTCCACCAGGTGTTGCTCCAGGCATTGGGGTTTGGGCCCATGATGAGTACTTGTCTCTTGTTGGTGTTTAGTTGTAGGCACCAGTTTTTCATCCATTTGGTGACGGCTTCCATGCCTTCTCGAAAGTTGTGTCGGCCGGTGTTGGGTTCGTTGGATAGGGAGAGGATGAGTTGGGTGTCGTCTGCATATGACACGATGTTGAGTCCGTAAGTTCTGATGATGGGGCGAGTGGAGCCATGTAGACATTGAAGAGCATAGGGCTGAGGGAGGACCTCTGAGGGACTCCACAGGTGGTTGGTGTAGGGTCCAAGAGGAAAGGGGGTTGTCTGACCCGCTGCGTTTTGCCGGAGAGGAAGGAGCGGATCCATTTGAGGGCCTTGTCCTGGATCCCTGTGCCAAGGATCCTGCATATTAGGGTGCAGTGAGAGACTGTGCCGAACGCCGCTGAGAGGTCGAGGAGGATGAGGGCTACTGTTTCTTCTTTGTCCATTAGGGTACAGATGTCATCTGTTGCGGCAAGGAGGGCGGTTTCTGTACTGTGTTTTTTTTAAAGCCGGATTGGGAGGAGTCGAGGATGTTGTGCTCTTTGATGAATGTGGCGAGTTGGCTATTGATGGCTTTCTTGATGACTTTCACTGGGAACGGGAGCAGGGAGATGGGTCTGTAGTAAGGGTGGGCGCAGTGCTCCGCTCCGCCCGTGGAGTGTGCGTAGTGCTGCCTACTTCGCGCTTCGCAAAGTAGGCATAGCAGACACACTACGCACACGCCATGGCAGAGCAGAGTTGCCCACCACCCACCTCCCTCCTGCCCTCATTTTAAAATTACTTAGAAAGTTAAAAATAAAGAAAATTACTTACCTGAGCTGCCGCGTCCCGGGACTCCATCTTCCTAATTCCTCGCTAGCTTCTTCCTCACAAATGCGCATGGGCGGGCGCCCGTCTGTGGCCCGTCTGCTGGTGTCTGTGGATGGTGGGTGTTCTGAAGGTGAAATGGACGAATCAGTGGTCAGTCCATGGGAGTTTGGTGGTGTGGCTGATGGTGATGGAGTTTCCTGTTGTGAAGAGGGGGTCGAGGGTGTGTCCTGCTGAGTGCATTGGTTTGGTCACGATTTGGCGGAGTCCAATGTTGTGGAGGTTGTCCAGGAGGGATGTGGTGTCCAATTGGTTGTTGAGGTGGAAGTTAAGGTCTCCCAGCAGAGTGTAGTTGGTGGGTGCGATGGCATGCGGGGAGATGATGTCTGTGATGGAGTTGGTGAACGGTCCGTGTGGTCCAAGGGGTCAGTAGATGAGGGTTCCTCGGAAGGTTGTGGTAGGGCTGGTAAGTATCTTGAAATGAAGGTGTTCCGTCAGGTCTGTGGTTTCATCGGGGAGTGTGCTCAGGCAGATGGTGAATTTGTGGGCGATGGCAATTCCTCCTCCCGGGCGGGTGGGGCGGTCCGTCCTGGAAATCTTGTATCCTTGGGTAATGGCGATTGTGATGTCTGGCTCCGAGGTGGTTTGGTCCAGGGTTCGGTGAAGAAGGCTACATGGTGCTGTTGAGGAGGTCCCAGATTTCGGTGGCGTGTTTATGGAGGGATCAGATGTTGAGGAGGATGCATTGCAAGGTCTTCAGTACGGGTGTGTTCTTGCGGTCGGGTTGTGCTGGGTCCGTGTTCCTATCGGTGATGTAGGTTTGTCGACAGCGGTAAACTGAAGGGTTCGTGGGTGTCGGATGGTGAGGCTAGCATGCAGTTGTTGTTGCGGCCAGGGTTGAGTGCGTGGAGTGCTGCTGGGTCATAGCGTTGGCGGTGCGGAGGTCTAGGGTTCCTGGCGCTGGTCGTGGTCAGGTCGCGGTGGGGTCGCGGACGGGCACAGGCCTTTGGCGTGCCTGCGGCGCACCCGCTGCATGCGTCCGCTGCGCGGCCTCACTGACAGAGATGGTCCTAGGCTTAGGTTGAGGTGGTGCTGTTGATGTATGAGTGCTGCTTTCAGCTTGCTCACGACGGGGTGGACCAAAAAAGATTTGGGGCTACATGTCACTGACCACTTTCTTGGAAGGATCTTTCTTATGGGCCATCTTAAGACTCTCACTTGGGAGTTGCACAAGCGAAAGTGATTGGAGGACTGATTTGTGACTGCATAAGCCATCTGCTTGGCAGGCCTGCAGGTTATGTCTCATCTATTGTGCACCTATAAGCAAACATGCAAGAAATACATTTAGTGTGAAAAGTGGCATTGTTTGCAGCTTGTACTAGTACGGTAAAAGGCAATATTAGTGTGGGTGTTTTGTTAACTTAGGTAACCACTTTAAAGTCAAACCCCACCACCATACCATAATTCCTCATCAGAATAACACTCAATATATATATATATATAAAGTGCACCGCAGCCAGGGTGTCCAGGAGGAAACTGATTTATATACCTAAAAAACGGAATGCTGTTGCACGTCTGTGAGCCTATGGTGGATGTACGATGGATCGATCAAAGCAAAATTCTAAACGGGAAATAATAATTTACAATTAAAAAAAAACAAGTTGAAAATTGAAAACAAGTTCAATTTAACATAAATTAAAATTATCTTGAAGCATATTATGAAACTGATATTGATATTTCATTCTTTCATGCGAGCCTGTGGCAAAGGCACACTGGCTGGGTGCACAAAATCGCTGCCAGCCTGTGCCACATGGTCAACAACACTGAGCAAGAAGGCATGTGAAACTAGGAACTAGGCCTAAGGCAAACGCGCACAGGCTGCCTACACAAAAAGTCACAGAGCCACATGGTCACAACAACAACCAGCAAGCAGGCATTGCCAAAACAAAGAAGCAGACCTATGGCAAAAACACAGAGGCTACCCATTGCCTACACAAAATGGCTGCAAGTCACATGGATACAACGACAAGCAGGAGGTATGGAAAACAAAGACCACATGCAGGGCTATGGCAAAGCACACTGGCTGCCTAGTGCCTTCACATGGTCACAAGAACAAGCAGGAGCCCTGGAAAACAAAGACCACATGCAGGCCTGTGGCAAAATAAAGCACACTGGCTGCCTACACAAAATGGCTGCCAGCCACATCGTCACAACAACAAGCATGAGGTATGGAAAACAAAGAACAAATACAGGCCTCTGGCAAAATCACAGTGGCTGCCTACACAAAATGGCCACCAGCCACATGGTCAGTCACAACAACCAGCAATGAGGCATGGCCACAACAAAGAACAAATGCAGGCCTATGGCAAAAGCACACTGGTTGCCTACACAAAATGGTCGCTAGCCTCATGGTCACAAAATCAACAAGCAGCAAGGAGGTATGGCCACAACAAAGAATACATGTAGTCCTCTGGCAAAAGCATACTGGCTGCCTACACAAAATGGTCACCAGGCACATAGTCAACCAACAACGAGCAAGAGGCATGGAACACAAAGAACACACAGAGGCCTATGGACACTGACTATACAAAAACATTAACTGGGCTAAAACGTTTTACAACCACACACATCCTCCAAAGTCATGAAATATAATTACCCCATCTTTATACTAATTGCAGGAAAAAACATGAAATACCATTAATAAAAAAATTGTAATTTAATCCAATGCCATACATGGCCTAAATGATGTTTTAATTCAACATACACGACAAAAACAGTTGTTTCATGCACCCATTACTATTACTGAGCCTACAGGGTGGAAGGCTCATTACCAGACTAGGCCACATAGTGAATTAAATAATATTGCAAATGTATTAAAAAACATGGAGAAAATGTACTAAACTGCGCAACATTTTTCCTTCTTCCTTTACAAAAAAGAAAATGTACATGCAAAAAAATAACTACGCCCCTACTGAAACTTCAGGCCACCCACCACAATATATTTTATAAATTGAATAAAAGTACAAATATATCCTGGTGCATGCCCCCAATCAAACAAACAGCACTCTTGTACACCAGTTTTTCAACTTTGTTCTGATGCACAGTGTGGTGCTCCATATTTACAAGGACAAGTGAAGCCGCCCTGCGTAGTTTTCGTGGCCTTGTATATATGGCCCTTTTTTACTCAGCACTTTGCACGAAAGGGATGGTCCATGGGTGTTGATGTGGGTGATCCCACACAACACCAATGGATTCTGCTGCATTCCCAGATTTACAATGTTTTGTAAATCTGGGAATGCATCAGAATCCTACACCTCTCCAGGGGAGGCATAAGAAGGTGCAGTGAGGAGAAATACTAATATTTCTCCACTTTTTTTTCCTATTCTGCAGCACATGTAGAAAGAGGAAGCACCTCCTGTGATTGTTTTTGTGCAGAAAGATGTCCCTTCCTACACAAAAACAATCATCCCGGCAATGCAGGCAACCTTGCACCATGATGCAAGGGTGCCTGCGTTTGCAAATGACATCCAATTGTGCACCAGCGCAGGGAAGAGGTCACGGATACACCACATTGTTGTGAATATGACACATCCATTTGCTTCGGAAGTAAGACAGCGTGCCACAGCCAAATGGCTCATGGCACTGCGCTGTGTACCTTCCCTGTAAATATCACCAAAGTCCTTAAATCCACTGGTATACATGCAACAGACAAGGAGGGTGATCTTCCCAGCTCCACATCCCAATGAAAAGTGACCAGGTGATGGACAAAGCACTGGGGAGAGCCTGCTGCACATAAACAGGAAGTTGGAGTCTCTGGGGCACTTCCTTCCTGTTGAAAAACAAAAGTAGAAAAACACTTCTCACACAAAAAAACAACTCCAATGGCCAGTTAGAGAAGAAAATCCACTCAAAAAACCTCTTAGCTGCTTCTCGATCACAGAAGCTACTCGAGCGGTCCATTTGCGAACGGGCTTAAATTAGCGCCGTCACGGCCGGAAGCGATGCAAATGAGCGTGAAGTATCGCACAAACTTGCTAGCTGCCCAAGATTGTCGTGGCGCTTGGGAGCGCGCGAGCGCCAAAACAAATCTCAAGCACACGGATGTGAAAAAAACTCTGCTTTGTGCCCGTGAAGGTGAAATGGAACTCCATTCTCCGCGGAACATGGAGTGCCTGAATTTTACAAACTTCCAAGCGGAGAGGAGTTGTACGCCCGGGTCTAATATTAAACATTGATGTAAAAAATGTTAAGACATCAGGCATTCTTGTTGACTTCTGTGATTTGGGGATCTCTGGAGCATCACAAAATTTGCAATTAAGTCCAAAATCTAAATCTTTCATGACGTTTCTTAGATTTGTTCCTGCTGATTTTACAGCATCCTGTGATCTTATTTTGGCAGCAAGAATTTGATGAGTCAAATCAGCTGACAACACCATAAGTGGCTAAATATTTCTGTTAGAGTGATAAAATTGAAGTCTGTCATTGCACATTCTCACCAGAAAACTCTTAATGTCATTATTATGGATCAATACAGTTTCGTTCATGTTGACCATTATTTGTCTGATCTCTCTGAGTGTGAACCCGAAGCCAGCACTCAAGGGTGGCTTTAGGCCTTCATTTGCTTTTTCAAAGAGTGCAAACTTAACTGAAGGCTGGCAGTTATATTGCTGCTGGGAGCTCACTATACAGTCATGTTTTCGAATGTATGCACACATGCAGTTTGGGTGGGCATACAAATCCGCTGCAAACACATTCGCTTCGCCGTTTAGATCAGTTACTTGGCTGAAAACGTCATCTTGGAAGAAACTGGCTGCAGATAATACATGTTTGACTTTGAGATTTACATACTATGCCCTTTGTTCTTTCACAAATTCCTTTTGCCCTTCTGTCTACACCACAGGTAACACATTGAAGATCCTCTGCTTTCTGATCAGTTGTTGGCGGTGGACGAGGGGTAGCCATCGATCTTCTAAGTGGATGGGCATTGGGTTTGATTTTAGTCGCTTTTTCAGAAGATTCGGATTCTTTTTTTGATTTACTGGTGTCGGCTATTTCTTGACATATTTTTTCCAGGCTTTTTTCCATTGTATACAACTTGTAGCACTTGTTGTTACAATGATAAAATATTTGATCCTCTTCACCCATCAGTTTAAATCTTTTGTGGACTTCGTCTTGCTGTACTTCTGCAGCACCTTGAACTCTCTTCTGTCCAGCCGCAGTTGACGTTAACTTTTCTTTCAGATTAGTTTGGCATGTGACAATTTTTTCTTTGTTTGAGGAGTCCTCAGATTTTGTAGCAACACTCTGTCAGGAGTTAAAGATACTCTGATACCAACTGCTTTGCTCATGTTTATGAATTTGAATCAAGAAAAAATCTGGAAAAAAACTATATTTAAATAAATTACCAATATGATAGTTAAAACACATGATTATAGAGCTGCCATTTTGGAAAATGGCAGAAGGGTTGCCCTGAGTAGTTATTTTCTGTCTCTATAAGCCTTCTTGATCCCCAAAACCTTTGTTTTGACACTAAAATGAAGTATATAGGTCTCATGGTTTCTGAAATATTGCATCTTCACTGTAACAGATCCGCCATTTTTAGAAATGTCATCCAGAAAAAGTTGGGCCGGATTAGCAATGTCTACCCAAGCTAAATTGCTTTTCTAATGATAAACTGACAATTATCTGCATCTTATCTTTATTTAATGCATATCCAGACAGTCTGGCAAATTTTACTGCTTCCTCTTCCACTACTTTCAATGCCATTAAGGGATATACTGTCATGGTTTATCTAGGCCTATTCCAGACCCGAAATGCCACTTAAATTTCCACGAGAGAGAGGAGGTTGGGCATTACCAAATCTGAAATTATATTATCGGGCTACTACATTGCTACATAGTGCTGTTTTGTTGCATGAATTTCATGAGGAAGGGGGAGACCGTGTGTCTTCCCCGCAGCAACTTTCAATTGGGAAAGAAGCATGGGGTTGTTTATGGCGGCAGTGATTAGTGCGCTGAATGGTACTGTGAATGTTTGGGCACTACAAATCCCACAAGTCTTTAAAAAGGCCCGGATTGTCGGCGTGTCTTTGTTATATTAGGGAAAGGCTGCCCGCCACAGCACGAACTTTACCAGAAGTCTCTGAAGAAGAGTTACACTCGAAACGCGTAAGGCAATTGGAAAGCTGCATTACAACCTGCATACGAAGCATTTCCTTACCTGATGAAATAAAGGCTGGTAACCTGTTGAAGCTTGAGTGAGTCTCGTTTTGAGCTACCATGTTTTGTAAATCTAAAGGCGGATGCTCTTCTGCCAAGACAGCACCACCCCAGGATTGGAAGGGGGCCACGGGTTTGGATATACCATTCTCATGTGTGGGGCTGAAACTTTGGATGGAGGTCATGCAACGATGCGGGGGCCCACGAAGGGCTCAAACGGCAATGATTAGTGCGCTGAATGGTACTGTGAATGTTTGGGCACTACAAATCCCACAAGTCTCTAAAAAGGCCCGGATTGTGGGCGTGACTTTGTTATATTAGGGAAAGGCTGCCCGCCACAGCACGAACTTTACCAGTAGCCTCTGAAGAAGAGTTACACTCAAAACGCGTAAGGCAATTGGAAAGCTGCATTACAACCTGCATACGAAGCATTTCCTTACCTGATGAAATAAAGGCTGGTAACCTGTTGAAGCTCGAGTGCGTCTCGTTTTGAGCTACCATGTTTTGTAAATCTAAAGGTGGATGCTCTTCCGCCGAGACAGCACCACCCCAGGATTGGAAGGGGGCCACGGGTTTGGATACACCATTCTCATGTGTGGGGCTGAAACTTTGGATGGAGGTCATGCAACGATGCGGGGGCCCACGAAGGGCTCAAACGGCAGTGATTAGTGCGCTGAATGGTACTGTGAATGTTTGGGCACTACAAATCCCACAAGTCTCTAAAAAGGCCCGGAATGTGGGCGTGACTTTGTTATATTAGGGAAAGGCTGCCCGCCACAGCACAAACTTTACCAGTAGCCTCTGAAGAAGAGTTACACACGAAATGCGTAAGGCAATTGGAAAGCTGCATTACAACCTGCATACGAAGCATTTCCTTACCTGATGAAATAAAGGCTGGTAACCTGTTGAAGCTCGAGTGCGTCTCGTTTTGAGCTACCATGTTTTGTAAATCTAAAGGCGGATGCTCTTCCGCCGAGACAGCACCACCCCAGGATTGGAAGGGGGCCACGGGTTTGGATACACCATTCTCATGTGTGGGGCTGAATCTTTGGATGGAGGTCATGCAACGATGCGGGGGCCCACGAAGGGCTCAAACGGCAGTGATTAGTGCGCGGAATGGTACTGTGAATGTTTGGGCACTACAAATCCCACAAGTCTCTAAAAAGGCCCGGATTGTGGGCGTGACTTTGTTATATTAGGGAAAGGCTGCCCGCCACAGCACGAACTTTACCAGTAGCCTCTGAAGAAGAGTTACACTCGAAACGCGTAAGGCAATTGGAAAGCTGCATTACAACCTGCATACGAAGCATTTCCTTACCTGATGAAATAAAGGCTGGTAACCTGTTGAAGCTTGAGTGCGTCTCGTTTTGAGCTACCATGTTTTGTAAATATATATATATATATACACACATAACAATAAGAAAAATAATCTAAATAGTCACATTATAGGAATGTGGCAGGGTTAGTGGGAGGTGAAAGTGAAAATGTGAAATTGGTTCCCTATAAAAATTATTGGCCCCTGCCACTTTTTTCTTTTTTTAAAAATAAAGCACTGGCTGAATGCTGCAGAATATTTAAATGTTAAAATACTCAATTACCTTTTCCAGCAAAGTTGCTGATCCCAGTGTCCAGATGTTCAAAGTTTGAAAGATAGCTACAGAGTTTGTTTTAGCGTTTATTAGTCAAAGCAACACAGAGCTTATCATAGGCTTGTGGCTTCTGTAAGCTGCTTTGAGAATGGCCCATAGTAATCCCACACAATGGTTGACTCAATTTGCAGATAAGGAACCAAGTGCAATTGTAATGATATGAATAAAAAAATGGTTCACTGTGGACTTATTTCAAAATAGCATTTACCTTATGCAGATGCACAATCCATTCAGAAATGAAGATCAATCATTAAAACATTTTAAACGGCCAAGGACATAATTATAAGAATAGTTAATTTACATGTATGCAATGATGCTCTGAACAAAACATAGATTTTAGAACTCACTAACATTTGTCAGAGAGAAGTTACCCTGAAAATATAGTGAGACCCTCCATGAAACGGACATGCACTTCCTTGAAGAGAGCCTACTAATACCCAAAATCAAACAAACGCTCCACAAAACTACTTGTTTCACCACTTCACCTTACAAAATTGGGAAAAACCTTCTAGAATCACTGCAATGTATCATGCTTAGGTGATCTTACTATGGACATTTCTCTCTTCTCTTGAAACAAGGATGCAACACCCGGGGCCATGTTGAATGAGCATGTAAGTTCCCACAGAATGATAATAATGTTACGGCCCTGTGGGGGCATGCCACCTGTTATTGTTCATCAGAATTGTAGAGTTCCATTACCAACATATAAGATATGAGCTCCATTTTTTCTGTCACTGCAGCACTGCAAATGTGATATACTGCGCTAGGTGCCCTTGAAACGTGTTGCATATTGGACAGACATCCTAGAAAGTGAAAGTGCACATTAGCCAACACTGAAGTAGAATTATATGTAGAATCCAGAATACCCCCATGTAGACAATTACACTTCTGCTAATCAAAGTGAAAATGATATCTATTGACAAGTGATTGACATTGTTAGAAGTCTGCCACGGAAGGCAACCTGGATTCGTAACTTACTTGATTGGAATGGAAATGGATTTTCCATGCACCAAATTCACCGATGGCTTGAATACATTAGAAAAATGGAATGGGATACTTTCAGCTAATCATATACATAGGTAGGTCTCTCTTTCTACTACCAACACATTGCCGCATATCTCCACCTTGGAATGATGGAGGATCAATGTGATCTTGCCCTCATTCTCTGCTACATGTACTGGGGACCATATGCATGACCCAGTTTGGTTGATGCAAACATTAAAACAGTTTTTTGAAGCCATGCAAAGCCACTTTTTGTGTCTTTGAGTGTCTCTAAAAATCTGGAGTAATGCACTGCATTACTTTGCCCTGGGTAGGCATTCCATGGGCGTTACATGGGTGTTCCCAAGCAATTCCCATGTTTTTTAGTGCATTCCCAGATTTACAAGACCTTGCAAAACAGGGGTATACGGCAAAAAGATACCTCGCAGAAGAGGCGTAACAAGGGGAAATATCTTTATTTATCATTACTACTTTCTGCAGCACACATAAAAAGAGGAACATGCCTCTCAGGATTTTTTTTGTGCGGGAAGGGCCCCTTTTTTGCACAAAAACAATCCTGAATGCTATGCAGGCACCCTTGCACCATGGTGCAAGGGTGCCTGCATCGAAACTAGACAGGCCGTTGTGCACAAGTGCAGGGGGAAAGTCAGGAATGCGCTGTATGCTTTAAATACAGCACATTACTCCTCTTTCCCAGGGATGCAGTGCAGTGCAGAAAGGTGACTTGCTGCTCTGCACTGCACCACTCTTTCATAAATATGCCCCTGTTTTCCTTCCCAATGTAGAATCTCTATTGGATTTTTCTCTCCCATGGTTTTTGTACGACTAGCATTTTATGATGTCTACTACACTATTTGACTACAGTATTGTCATCTTGTATGAATCTGGAGCAATTTCTAATCATGACACTACGTTGTTATATTCTTGAGATACAGTTTATACAATTTTGCATGTGTACCTGATCATGGGAACATTTATCATGCGTTCTCCCTACTCTGCTGTCACTATTATTAGTTTGTAAATTAAGGATTGTCCACCATTGTTTGAATCATGATACATAACTGGTGAATGTGCACCCATATATCATGTCAGGGCTATTTTAAGATACATTCTCCCCTCATTGTAACTTACAACTGTCAACCATTGTTCTCGAGATGCATACTTTTTATACATGACGTTCAGCATATTAGATGATATGTGCGTCACTCCTAAAGATCTCGCCCCCAACATAACATAACCCAGCAAGTATCTACCTCCTAATATATTGCACTCCTGCAATTGTCATGTTTTTAACTTCCCCTACCGTTTAACAGTGAATCTATTAAACATAACTTTCTTTTAAGTAACCTTTATCCTCCTGCCTCGTTCGAGTAGCAGCTTGTTCACACCTTCCCTTTCAGCCTGGTTTGCTGACGGCAACAACAATAATCTTAGCTAGACCCATGCAAATGCTTCTCCCAAATGCCAAACCACCACACCTCTCTCACAGTGACAACCATACAATAATAGTTCAACCCCTGTGCATATGTCACGAACAAACGAGCCAACCTTTAACGCAAAACTTTGATCTTTATTTCCCAAAAATTACTTAATCTAAATGATGGGTGGGTGGGGAAAACAAATCCTGCTCTTCAACTGCTCACCAGGCTTCTACGAGTCACTTAACACAAACTGGTAGGTGGCAGCCCAAAATGGTTGCATCTATAGCCGTGGGCTAATTCCTTTAATGGATTTAGCCCAAAGATGCTCAGTCCTCTGGACTGCACCATTTTCCCCAATAATCCCAAGGGAAAGACCTCCCTCCAGTCGGCTGTCACCAAAATCACTACTGGATGAGAGTGGCACAGCATGGACCACTAACACTTTTTATGTGTGACAAAGGCCGATTTAGTGAAACAGGTGTGCATCCCAAAGGATTCCTAAGCATACCACCTTCCAAAACTAAAACCTCACTATACAAAGCTTGTCACTTAATTCCCTACCCCCAGCCCTAAAAGTCCAGCACTCCACATAACGTAACCTACTGACATACTGCACTACTGCAACTGTAATGTTTAACCTACTATTTAACAGTCAATCTATTAACATCTACTAAACATAATTTTCTATAACGTAACCTGTAACTGCCTGCCTAATTCTGGTCTGAGCTTGTTCACACCCTCTCTTTCAGCCTGGTTTGCTGATGGCAACAACAATGACCTTAGATAAATCCATGCAAGCTTGTCGGCTAACTGCCACTCAGAAAAGGGGACTAGCCTGACTCATTCTGCCCCTCCCCCTGAAAACCTGTCTGGCTCCCCACTGCACCCTCAAGTTCTGTGCTAAGAAATCATTTACCTCCAACAAATAAAACTCCATCCCATAACAGGAAAGGAGGATCCCGTCCCCCTGAAAAAAGTCCATGGCGTAATATCTCAGGTCGGAATACTCTATTATTAGAATATTTTCTGTTCTTGAATATTTTTTGCTTGTTTGATAAATAGACAGCAGCACGGCGAGAGAGGGCACCTTTTTGACATTTTACTGCTGCAAGAGTGAGAGCATATTACTCCTCTGAAGAAACAGGACATTGTGCTATTTTCTTCACACGAGTACTAAACTACAAGGTAATAAGTGGAATAGGATTGGTACGGTGCATACTAGAAATGGTGCACTGAAGTATGTTTTTCTGTATCTCATAATGCTCTTGTTTCCTAAACCCCTAGATGCAATAAACCTTCTGTTCGGTGAACAGTCATTATCAGGAGTTTCGATATCCACTCATTCTCCAGGTGTCTACCTTGAGAACTTCATTACAACTCACCCAGTTGCACACATATGCCAGTTGCCTCGCAGGTGGTTATGTTCAGTACGGTATGGGAAAGGTTAAGGGCAGAAGTCACTATAATCTAAGGACCAAACTAAAAGGAAACCCAATTAGTTCAACGCATTCCTTTTTGTGTTTGACTTAGGTCAACAACTTGCCACCTATCCACACGGCCCCTCTCCCCTTTTATGGTCAGACCACTAGCTTCCACAATTGAACCAAACTCGTCGGCTTGATCAGGAAGTGGGATTGGCTCCATATCTTTTCTGCAAGGCCTTGCATCTCTCCAGGTAAGACATGGCGACCAGAATTGAGACTGGCTTACCCTATGCAATTAGTAAATGTCTCTCAAGTCCCACATAAGTACTTTCTCTAGCAGGCTGGAGTACCTTAGACCATTACTAGAGGTTCCATAGGCCTCCATCACTGCCAATTATTTCTGGATGCTATAAAATTAAATACCGAGTAGGTGCAGGTGCCCTTGAATGTCCTTATATTGAAAGTGGAAATAAATAATGGCAAAAAACGTGAGTGTCATTTTGTTTGATCATGGCTGATCATAGAGAGTACATGACTTTACCATATACATTTGCATATTCACTTACAGAAATCGAATGAGATTTCATTATTTTCTGCACCTTATATAAATATGCCAATGCTGGGATATGATAGTGTTAGTCATTATCAAGGCTATGATTTCAACTCCTATATAACTTGTCAGAAGTCACACTAATATTTGTAGGTGTTACCAGTCACTTGCATTTAGAAGATATCTTTGTTCAATATCTAGAACAGCTCTGTAACTGTTTCTTGGCTGTATTTGTTGACGCTGTGACGGTGAATCATAAGCAGGGCAGTAACAAGCATGTAGGATCAGGAGACAAACTTGACCAGGGAGTGGGAATGAGAATAGGATGGGCAGTGAAAGTCTTGATAGCAAGTGAGGATGGGGATCGAAGCAGGCAGGGATGCCAGAGTGCGGGAAGCTGTGGGGCAGGAAAGCAAGTGAGTGAATTAGACAGAGAGTGAGAGAAGTTGAATGATCTGGATGAGGAGTGAAATTGGGGAGCAAGTGACACTTGGGTGCCGATTCTGATCCTGTAAAACCCGGGTACGAATAGTCGTACGGAGCGTATTCTCCGTACGACTCGTACCGGGGAAATCCACCTTACAAACCAGCAAGTACGATTCGTACAGAAATTCCATTTCCGTACAAGTCGTACAAAACACCGACGGGCAAAAAAATACCGACAATTCCGATCCGGAACATCGCGTACGTGACGTCCGGACGGAGTCAGGCAGCGTTTTACGGACCAGCAAGTACGATCCATGCCCACGTCACTCCGCACTGCTCATTTTTTATGGCAGCCAAAAACTCCCAGGAAATCGAGGACGACGCGGAGAAGGAGCACCGGTACGCGACGGACAGCCATGGACCCCATCCTATGTGTCATCCCGGCCCTCCTAGCCTACAACCTAGTGCACAGAAACCGACGCAGACGCCGCAGAAGGTCAGAACAACCCCCAGGAGAAAAGGGGGGGGGCAGGGGCAGCAAACATAACCCCCACCCAAGTAAAAATGTGAATATGACCTGTACATACCAGACCTCCAGGGTCTGGTCACTTCGGGGGGGCGTGTCCACCAACCCCCACGTACCGTCACAACGGAAGTGGACGTGGACGCGCACCCGTCACCACTCCAATGGTGGTACAGACCGTACCAACACCCCAGAGCGTGGGTACGGCCCCTACCACCATTGGAGTGTTGATGTAGGGGTACGCGCCTTACCCACGCCCTCAGAGCGTGGGTACGGCCCGTACCACCATTGGAGTGTTGATGTAGGGGTACGCGCCGCACCCACGCCCTCAGAGCGTGGGTACGGCCCGTACCATCATTGGAGTGTTGATGTAGGGGTACGCGTCGTACCCATGCCCCCAGAGTGTGGGTACGGCCTGTACCACCATTGGAGTGGTGACGTAGGGGTACGCACTACGGAAGTGGACGTGGACGCGTACCCGTCACCACGATAATGGTGGTACAGGCCGTACCTATACACTGGGTGTGTGGGTACGGTGCATACCCTACATCAACACTCCAAAGGTGGTAAGGGCCGTACCCACGCTCTGGGGGCGTGGGTACGGTCCGTACCACCATTGGAGTGGGGATGTAGGGGTACGTGTGGTACGGACCGTACACACGCCCCCAGAGCGTGGGTACGGCTCGTACACACCATGAATGTGGGGGTACGGTCCGTCCAACCCGTACCCCTACGGCACTATTACAGAATGGATACAAGGCGTACACATGCCACGAATGTTGGCTTAGGGCCTGGTGCAGCATATAAGCAGTATATTGGTGTGTGTATGCACAGGACAGCAGTGTACTGCACCAAGGGGGCAGGTGGGTGGGGGGGTGGCTGGGTGGCTGCAGAGGACTCCCAGTAGTGGACAGAGACATGTGAGGGGTGGGTGCCTATCACTCCCAGCAGTGCCCAGACATATGAGGGGTGGATGCCCAGGACTCCCAGCAGTGGACAGAGACATGTGAGGGGTGGGTGCCTATCACTCCAAGCAGTGCCCAGACATATGAGGGGTGGGTGCCCAGGACTCCCAGCAGTGGACAGAGACTTGTGAGGGGTGGCTGCAGAGGAACACCCAGTAGTGGACAGACATGTGAGGGGTGGGTGCCTATCACTCCCAGCAGTGAACAGAGACATGGGGGTGGGTGCAGAGGATTCCCAGCATAGTCCTGACATATGAGTGGTGGGTGCCCAGGACTCCCAGCAGTGCCCATACATATGAGGGGTGGGTGCCCAGGACTCCCAGCAGTGCCTAGACATATGAGGGGTGGGTGCAGAGGAACACCCAGTAGTGGACAGAGACATGTGAGGGGTGGGTGCCTATCACTCCCAGCAGTGCCCAGACATATGAGGGGTGGGTGCAGAGGAACATCCAGTAGTGGACAGAGACATGTGAGGGGTGGGTGCCTAATACTCCCAGCAGTGCCCAGACATATGAGGGGTGGGTGCCAAGGACTCCCAACAGTGCCCAGACATATGAGGGGTGGGTGCAGAGGAACATCCAGTAGTGGACAGAGACATGTGAGGGGTGGGTGCCTATCACTCCCAGCAGTGCCCAGACATATGAGGGGTGGGTGCCCAGGACTCCCAACAGTGCCCATACATATGAGGGGTGGGTGCAGAGGAACATCCAGTAGTGGACAGAGACATGTGAGGGGTGGGTGCCTATCACTCCCAGCAGTGCCCAGACATATGAGGGGTGGGTGCAGAGGAACACCCAGTAGTGGACAGAGACATGTGAGGGGTGGGTGCCTATCACTCCCAGCAGTGGCCAGACTTATGAGGGGTGGGTGCAGAGGAACTCCCAGTAGTGGACAGAGACATGTGAGGGGTGGGTACCTATCACTCCCAGCAGTGCCCAGACATATGAGGGGTGGGTGCAGAGGAACACCCAGTAGTGGACAGAGACATGTGAGGGGTGGGTGCCTATCACTCACAGCAGTGACCAGACATATGAGGGGTGGGTGCCCAGGACTCCCAGCAGTGCCCAGACATATGAGGGGTGGGTGCAGAGGAACACCCAGTAGTTGACAGAGACATGTGAGGGGTGGGTGCCTATCACTCCCAGCAGTGCCCAGACATATGAGGGGTGGGTGCAGAGGAACACCCAGTAGTGGACAGAGACATGTGAGGGGTGGGTGCCTATCACTCCCAGCAGTGAACAGAGACATGGGGGTGGGTGCCGAGGATTCCCAGCATAGTCCTGACATATGAGTGGTGGGTGCATCATCCTCAGATGACCACACCTCCATGGGTTCATTAACGCATCCCCAATGTGTGAAAATGTTGAGAGTGCCATATCAACACATCACTGACAGCACTGTCCCACTCCCATGAGGATGGACGTCTTTCCCCCACGGCATGACACACCACATGTGGGTGTGAGGACAAATGACACATGCATACTCACCACTGGCGGATGCAGCACAATACACACTGTTAGAAGGTGACCTCAGAGTAGGCCTGGGCAAAATTTCCGTTCCGTTCGCGGAATTTGCGATAATTTGGCATTTCTGCGTTCCGCGGAGAGCGCGGAAATGTCAAAATTTCCGCATTCCGCAGCTTTTCTATAATTTGGTTCTTGCTCGCGCTGTAAAATAATACATTCTCGCGCGCGCGCGATCGCCTTACCTGAATCCCCGCATTCGCCGACAAGTTTTCCCGATCCGGTCGCGTTCTCCATGAGATGTTGTATTGTTTTAGCCATTTGCGCTGTCTCGCGACAGTTCGCGTCCGCAGTGACGTCATGCGTCGCGCGATCACGTCCTTTTTCTCGCGATCATGCACCGCGAGACAACTGAAAACAAGATGGCCGCGCCCGCGAGCAACCACAGGGGTAAGTTAGCGACCCGCAACCATGCAAAAAATATCGCGAACGGGCGGGAAAAAAACTTCCGCATCTTCGTGATATTTCGGCTTGTTTGCGGAGATTTTTAACATTTTCGCGATAATTTGTGAAAGTCGCTTTCGCAAATTCCGCCCACCCCTACCTCAGAGGAGACAGGGAGGGTACCTGAGCACCCTGAGACCTACCCTCGGGGTATCGTAGCCGGGCACTGGCGGGAAACTCCTCAGGGGAAGAGTCTCGTGTCTAGGATCGTACACACTGCACCACACGACAAAGAGACACCACACTGTATGTTCTTGGGAACAGATCTTTATCTAATCAGCTTCGTAGGATCTTTATGATCAACAATGTGGATATGTACAAATAGAGCACGGGCTCGAAGAGTCTTTTTAGGGATAGGGGGTAGCGGGACAGTCTTTGGGGATCTGGATCAATGCAGGGACGTACCCGGCGCGCAGCTCACAATCCTCGAGCTGGGGGATACGCTGTGGTCGTTGGGGTCCAGCCGGACCGAGGGAGTCTTTAGGAGCCGCGAGTCACTCAGCAGGGCTCAGCACAAGGTCGGAGGTCTTACGATCTTCAGGGGAGCCGTGAGTCACTCAGCAGGGCTCAAGCACAAGGTCGGAGGTCTTACGATCTTCAGGGGAGCCGCGAGTCACTCAGTGGGGCTCAAGCACAAGGTCGGAGGTCTTACGATCTTCAGGGGAGCCGTGAGTCACTCAGCAGGGCTCAAGCACAAGGTCGGAGGTCTTACGATCTTCAAGGGAGCCGTGAGTCTCTCAGCAGGGCTCAGGTGTTCCAAGGTTGCAAGGGAGCCGCGACCACATCAGCAGGGCTCTCTTCGTTCCAGAGTCGAATCTGCCAGATAGTCCCAGAGCACCCCTTGTTATAGGTCAACTCCTCTTTGATGTCCGGAGTCTGTGTAGGCAGGGGTCTTAGCACCTGGGGGCCGCTTGTTGGAGTTTCCTGCCATGTCGTCCTTTGATCCTCTCAGGGCCGGGTCAGGAGGAGTCCCAGACACACAGCAGGCGTGGAGCCAGCCCTCAGGGAGGCCGGAGGGCTGATCGAAACCCATCTCCCAAGGGGAGGTCAGAGGTGCGATGGAAACTGCTCCTCCCTCTCTCACTCTGTGGGAGCGCGAAGTCCTCCAGCCGGGGCGGCGCCTCTAGGCCTGGGTTGCGCTGGAGCCGGGCGGCCATCGTAGGCGCATGAAGTGGGCACCCGGGCCCTGTGGTGCTGGGAAGATGGACGGGGAAGTCCGGGTCGGGTGAGTGGGGGTCCTGGCGGGAAGGACCGGCTAGGCCATGTACTCGGGGGCTGAATGAGGTGCACGGGTCAGGGGGTGTGGCTAGGGGTCAGGGATGGCCATGCCACAAGGCCGGGTCTAACACACACACTGAGAACATGTCACAAGACTGCATAGTAATGTGAAAGCCCACTAAACTAAGAGAACCAAAGGGAATACACACTGTCACGCACATTCCAGGACTGATAGGAATGTACAGGTGCTGGCACAGCCACCAAGTAGTTGTCTCCCATGGAAGGAATAGGGTGGACTTCCCACAGATACAATGACCACAATTGTCAGTCAGGTGACCAAATACCCTGCAGAATTGTGTGCTAGGCTCGGAGTAAAGCGGTACAAAAGAGGGTGGTGATGGACTGAGCATCAGAACCAATCAAACACTCACACCCAGTCAACAGATCTGGGTTTGATCCATCACCGTTCTTTAGCCCACTCTGCCACCCCAGTTCAGATATGGCCATATGCAAATCAGTCTGACCCTGTGCCTCATGGGAACAGTCCAGCACGAACTGCCAAGCCATGCCTTCCCTGGACCGGAAACAAGCTTCCTAGGATCGGTTTCTGGCATTTCAGCCGTCTTCAGCCAGGCTTGCTTGAATCCAGTGGCAAAGTGAGCAAGGGACTCACGTCTGAGCATACCCTGCCAACTTATGGCGAACAAAGCGGTACAAAAGAGGGTGGTGATGGACTGAGCATCAGAACCAATCAAACACTCACACCCAGTCAACAGATCTGGGTTTGATCCATCACCGTTCTTTAGCCCACTCTGCCACCCCAGTTCAGATATGGCCATATGCAAATCAGTCTGACCCTGTGCCTCATGGGAACAGTCCAGCACGAACTGCCAAGCCATGCCTTCCCTGGACCGGAAACAAGCTTCCTAGGATCGGTTTCTGGCATTTCAGCCGTCTTCAGCCAGGCTTGCTTGAATCCAGTGGCAAAGTGAGCAAGGGACTCACGTCTGAGCATACCCTGCCAACTTATGGCGAACAAAGCGGTACAAAAGAGGGTGGATTTAGGCCCAGATCTCTGTACTGGGGTGAATGTATGACATTATTCTGCATTCTGTCCATCAATTGTTGTTTTTGCATTTGTCACCCCGAGTGGGACGGGTATGCTCAGACGTGAGTCCCGTGCTCTCCATGCCACTGGAATCAAGCTATCCTGGCTGAAGAGGGGTGGAACCCCGAAACCGGTCCTAGGATGCTTGTTTCCAGTCCAGGGAGGACCTAGCTTGGCAGTTCGGGCTGGACTGTTCCCATGAGGCACAGGGTCAAGACTGATTTGCATATGGCTGGGTTCAAACTGGAATGGCATGGTGAGCAAAAAAAACGATGGATTTAGGCCCAGATCTCTGTACTGGGGTGAATGTATGACATTGTTCTGCATTCTGTCCATCAATTGTTGTTTTTGCATTTGTCACCCCGAGTGGGACGGGTATGCTCAGACGTGAGTCCCGTGCTCTCCATGCCACTGGAATCAAGCTATCCTGGCTGAAGAGGGGTAAAACCCCGAAACCGGTCCTAGGATGCTTGTTTCCAGTCCAGGGAGGACCTGGCTTGGCAGTTGGGGCTGGACTGTTCCCATGAGGCACAGGGTCAAGACTGATTTGCATATGGCTGGGTTCAAACTGGAATGGCATGGTGAGCAAAAAAAACGATGGATTTAGGCCCAGATCTCTGTACTGGGGTGAATGTATGACATTGTTCTGCATTCTGTCCATCAATTGTTGTTTTTACATTTGTCACCCCGAGTGGGACGGGTATGCTCAGATGTGAGTCCCGTGCTCTCCATGCCACTGGAATCAAGCTATCCTGGCTGAAGAGGGGTGAAACCCCGAAACCGGTCCTAGGATGCTTGTTTCCAGTCCAGGGAGGACCTGGCTTGGCAGTTCGGGCTGGACTGTTCCCATGAGGCACAGGGTCAAGACTGATTTGCATATGGCTGGGTTCAAACTGGAATGGCATGGTGAGCAAAAAAAAAGATGGATTTAGGCCCAGATCTCTGTACTGGGGTGAATGTATGACATTGTTCTGCATTCTGTCCATCAATTGTTGTTTTTGCAGGCTGGGAGTACACACATGCATAGTGCGGAAAATAGACAATTTCCACAAGGAGGCATGGCAACATACTCTATACACAAGTACAGTGTCTACCAAGGATGGCACAGATGATGCAGCCGGAGACATTGCTGAGCAGGCATGGGCCTAGTTGAAGTGATCCATTTGCCACCAAGGAAATGTAGACACAGGTCAGCACAACAATTGTGCAACTCCCTGCAGGGAAGATGTCAGGTGCCACAGAGGAAGGAACACTCCTTGGGACAATGTCTCCAATCACAAAGAGCATACACGAGCAAAGAATCTTTGCAGAGACCTTGTGATGGCACGCAGATACCAGGGTCCACCCCATGAGCACCATACTACAACATTTCCCAGACACCTGATCACCACCTCAACTCATGGAGCATCAGCACCAACATCAATACCTGAAAAGCAATCGTGTTCAAAGGGAAAAAAATGCTTTATTCAGCAGTAAAATAAAATGTATGAAAGGACAAGATGTACAAAGGCCATAGGCCAGTCCAGATGTGATGTCCTGGGGGGGACACATGTCCATGCATCTCCCTTAGCTTGCCTCCACATTCAATACCTCTGGTTCATCGACTGGGGTGGGGGCATCATGTGGGGAAGGATCAGGCAACGCAGGGACAGGAGGGGGAAGTCTAGGTGTTGTGGGTGCAGGGACGGACAACTCCACCACAGGGGGTGGGGCAGCGGCAAAGGTGGAGGTTAGTATGGCGCTGCACACGTCCGCAAGCTCTGCCAGCGTCTCCCCTGCACCCGAATGAACCACAGGCCCCAAGGAGGGGGGGGCGGAGGGATGGGTTGCAGCGCTACTGGGGGAGGTGGTGGACAGGGGGGGACTCAACTCCCCTACCCGTGGAGTGCCTTGCCTGTTTGCGCAATGGTGAAGCTGTGGGGCTGAGGCCCAGCACAGCCAAGTAGGCCTCCTTCTCAGACTGTGGGGCAGGGGAGCCGAGGGGAGTGACATTGGAGGGACTGGGGAGTGAGGCATGCGGACTCCGACTGTGGCTGCGTGTCTGCCTGTGTGCCCTAGACCCAGTGGGTTTGCCTTCTACCCCCTGAGTGTGCGTGACTGGAGGTGTGCGCTTGCCCTTCCCTGTTGGTGTGCTGGCTGTGTCTGGTGTGGTGCTTGCCTGGGAATGAGTTTGTGTGCTTGGGACAGGCATGGGAGTGGGAAGTGTGGATGGTGCAGGGGTAGGTAGGGGGACCAAGCGCTGAAGGAGACCCACTGCTGCCGTCAGCGACGAGTCCATGGACCTCAGCAACATCCGTTGGTCAGACATCGCTGATGACATGCCCTCCATGTACGACAACATCTGTGTCAGCAGTGTGGTGTGGCCATGGAGGACAGTCAGGATCGATGTCTGCCCAACCTGCAACTGCCGCTGAATGTCCACAGACTCGGAATTGAGGGCAGCAGGGGAGACAGGGGCAGGGGGTGCGGTGCCTGGCACGAAGGAGACACGTTGTTGCCATACACGGACAGAAGGGACCGGAGCAACTGGGAGGGCGGTGATGGGAATGGAGGGGGCGGTGACAGTTGTAGTGCTGCTGCCAAATGTTGGAGCAGCCTCCGCCCCTCAGGGAGTTCAGCCTCGGACCCGTCAGCGTCGTAGTCTGTGTTGGTACTACTCAGGTCCTCCGCCGCACTCCCCTCGCCCTCTGTGCCACTTGATGCTGCCGACTCGCCAGAAGTGGTGGCACTGGTGCTGGATCCCTCCTCCACGTCCGTGCAGGTGTCTCCCTCAGTGTCCCCTGATGATGCTGTGGGCAAGGTGAAGAGACAGGAAATAATCAGTCAGCTGTGTACATCTGACACATGAGTCCAAACATAATAGGTCACAGTGCATATCATGAAATGCATCATGAGTAACATCTAGATGACTCCGCACATATGTAAGCCCTGCACTCCCCAGTTGGTTCACCCACCATGCCACCTTAAATAATGAAAATCAGGACACAACAGCAAATAACTGGAGATCAAATTATACAGAGAAGCTAGTGTCTGTGAACAGTGGAGCACAGCCAGACTATGAAGGCATGCCCCCCTTGCTCACTGTGAACGAAACAGTATTGGTGCACCCAATGCCAAATTACATACGCCAATGCTGAAGGTGTACCCACACTCATAGACCTGTGAGTACTTTAGAAAATCCAAACAAATATTTTCTGATTCATTGGGAATCACAAAACATCACAAAATTGACAAGTTTGGAATGTGTGAATGTTCCACTTGTGGAACTGAACACACATGTGCATGAATATCAGAAGTCACACAAGGAGGTGCACACAAAACTACATTTACACAGTCATTGTATGAGCTGCCAGCCTAATGCCAAGAAGCCATTGTTAAGAAGAAATGTGGTATCAGGAAGTACATATACATGGCACCACGGTGGTCCAGATGACTGGACACCGGTAAGTTGGCATCAGCAACAACCAAGGACTACCCCTAATGCAAACACATTGTGGGAACATGGACATGTATAATTCCAGAACAAAATTTGGACAGAACTGTGCATTTGTGTGAAATGTGCCAGCGTGTTCCCCCAAAGTGTAAAGGTGGTTTCTTGTGCACTTCCTTGGGAGACATCTGTCATGCAGGCACATTATTGCCCTTCACAATGATCTGACTGTAACTGGAGCAACTGTCCCGGCCCTATGCATATCTCCCACTCATGCACATCATGTCTGAGGCCACTACATTGGTCATGCATGCTGCAAGGGTGTGTATTTAAAACCACACACTCCTATGTGGAGCCTCAGGACAGTGCCAACAATTAAGGACCCCCAAATGAGTGGACAGGACAAGGCATAGGCAAGGTACCAACACATGTCACAGACCATCCCCACAGATGATGCAGAAAGCATTGTGCACCGTGATGAACTTGCAGCCTAGATGACCATGTGCAATAGTGATTACACACAGACCAGGGAACATATGTCAAGGAGGGGAAGGGAGGAAGAACAGCAGCGGTTGACTAGGGGGAACAGGAGATGCACTGCACATATAAACCCTGACAGTGTATCCATGCAACTGAGCACTTCCAAAAACTTGTGACAGACAACAGACACACATGTACCTACCCCCTTGCTGCTGCTGCTTCTCCTGTAACTGCCTATCCATGTCAGGGAAGACCACCGCCAGGACACGCTTCATTTGGTGGGTCAGGCGCCGGCGCCCGCCGTGTTTTCGTGCTGGTGAGTCCCCCAGCAGGACCCGGGTGATCCTCCTGGTCCAGCACCGGATGTCCTGCCAGCGTTTCCTCACCTGAGCCAGACGCCGACCCTCCACGGAGATCACAGCCCTGACCGCCCGCTTCCATATCTTCCCCTTCTCGTAGGCGGTTACCGGTTACCTGTGAGGATGTCAAAGTGAGAATAGTTCACTGCACCTGCTCCATGTCACACATTAGAACATCTTTGATTTGTTGAACAGGGCATAGCATGCTGCAAACTAATACCACCTTCGTCATAGGGAATTTCACCTCTGTGTAAGCCCCAATGCACTACATGGCACTGAAAGTACACAGGTGGCATGAAGGGTGCAACACACTCCGTGATCATGGCACACACTGTACATCACAAGCAACACAAGGCTGATGGACAGCCCCTCCAAGCAGTCACATGCCCCAGGCCACTGACCCAACCTCAGCAGAGTACACAGACACACACAGGCACAGATAAATCACCTGCCAGTGGCAACAGTGGATACAAACCTCACTCTGCACATGTGCCACTTGCCTGGGGGGTGTCACAGGCGTGGGGCTACCCCAGCTAGTCAGACACACAGCACGGCTTACTACTTACATCAGATGGGTAGAGCAGTTGCCTTCTCCATGCAGCTGTGGTGCAACACTCCACATAGACACTCACCCACATGACCAGGAAAATAAACACACATCAATGTCCAGGGGGCGTACACATCATTTGGTCACTCTCACCACAGCTCCACTAAACTCACACACATCTGTGGGTACAGTCACCTGTCACACCGGGGGGAACACTGAATCACCTCAGGACTATAGAATAAGAATGGCCAAGAGGATTAGACATGCAGAATGTGCCATGCACCATGCAGTGAATGTCACAGTAAGCACAATGCAAGTGAGGAGTGCACACATGAACCACATCATGCTCTGCATGACACACCTAAGCCATACCCCCCCCGGGACCCACTCTAAACAACATTGCATGTCTGTCACACCTGGACACAATGCCAGAAGTGCCAGTAACAAAAAGAAGGGGCACAGTCAAAGGGAGCGGAGTCAGCACTCACCTGCTGCCCTGGTCTACCATACAGGCTGGGGAATTGTGGGAGGATGACGTCCAGCAACGCCTCATTCTCCTCCTGGGTGAAAGGCTGGGCCCTCTCCACAGTCCTTGACATGGTGCCAGGGGAAGCCAAACGGCAGCAGTGGTGTCGATGAAAGGTTGTGCAGGCAAGTGCCCTCTCATGGGTTCTGGCTGACTTATATCTGCCTTGCTGGGCTATTTCCTTTACAGGAGTACCGAGTGATTGGTCAGACTCATTAGCATCCTACGTTTCCTCCAATCCCTTTGAATATACACCAGTGACAGCATTAGCATTTTTTCAAATTTGATGCATCATGTCAAGTCAACAACCACTTTGCAACAATGTATACGCTGGCCAACTGCTTTTTCCAGGCCACATGATGGAAAATTTTGATCTTGAAACTGGGTATCCATGACAACCAGCATGCATTTAGGCCCTAATACTTGTCCCTTATGTGTCCCCATTGTGATTTTCAAATTCCCACACCGGTACGGTACGTTTCACACGTACCCCTAGGGCACCATTACTCTAGTGATACGGGCCGTACACGCATGTGTAGGGGTCGTATCCCTATGGTAGTGTTGCCGTAGGCGTACGCCATAGAGATACGGGCTGTACACGCGTGTGTAGGGGTCCTATCCCTATGGTAATGTTGCCGTAGGCATACGCCATAGAGATACGGCCTGTACATGCGTGTGTAGGGGTCATATCCCTATGGTAGTGTTGCCGTAGGCGTACGCCATAGAGATACGGCCCGTACACACATAGGTACGGGGCGTATCTCTATGGCGTATGCCTACGGCAACACTACCATAGGGATAGGGCCCCTACACACGCGTGTACGGGCCGTATCTCTATGGCGTACGCCTACGGCAACACTACCATAGGGATAGGACCCCTACACATGCGTGGGTACGGGGCATATCTCTATGGCGTACGCCTACGGCAACACTACCATAGGGATAGGACCCCTACACACGCGTGGGTACAGGGCGTATCTCTATGGCGTACGCCTACGGCAACACTACCATAGGGATAGGACCAGTGTGTACACGTACGTGTGTACGGTCCGTACACACACGCGTACTCCTGCCCAACCCCTATATAGAGATACAAACGTACACACGCACTCAGAGCATGTGTACGGTGCGTTTCACAGCTTACACTGGTGATAGGAGGCGCACAGGAAGGGAATGGAGGTGTCAGACTCGCACAGGAATGGACATCAAGTCATTGTCAGTGCAGTCCTTCATGTGTAGGGCCTAGGTGTGTCAGGCTGTGATGTGGCACATGTCTCCTCCTGTTTTAAGCCAATAGTTATGTGATGACCTGTGTACACATGTCATGTGTGATGGGGCACTATGTGGCACACTTCCCCTTCACACCTTTTACATGTGTTCATGTAGTGCAAACTTGTCAAGCACTGCATCACTGGCATGGCACAGTCACCAACACCCGCAACTGTCCCCTGATGCCAGGTACACGGATGATGACACCTGACATCTAACTACCAGCGTGCCACGATGTGACTATGTCATGTGTGGTCATGTGTTCCCATGAGCTTGCTGTTGGTGTTCCGTCAACTGCATCTACTGTAGCTGCATCCAACATGTGTCTGTGTGTAGATGCCCATGTCACACTATTACGCACACCAGGCCACATGTGGAATCACACGTAACGTGTGTCTGTATGCATCGAACAGGGACTTGCGAGCTGAGGACATATCTGCGTAGTCTCAATGTCTGTGTGATCAGTTTTGACATGTACCCCTTCATGACAAGGTGTGTGGTCTGTCCTTTTTCAATGACATGTGACCTGTGCGTCTAGCTTGCCGCCAGCTGTCTGTATGAGATAATATCCTTCAAATGCACATATGTGGATGTATGTCACTCCTGTAATGTGTCTGGCTGTTCACTCACACTGGCCCACAGCTACTTTCATGGCATGTAATGTAGACCTTGACAATCCACGTTTGTAGCTGGCTCTTGGTAGGAGTATCACCTGACTGGCATACGTGTGCAGGATGTATTGCACAGACCAGACTCTGTATGTAGCATATGTGTATTAGCTGTTGAACATGTGCTCAGTTCATTGACATTGGTGTAGTAATGTACTCAATCTTCGTTATTCCTTCCAAATTTCTGCAGGGCACCGCCTCTCCCCCGACCAATGCCAGACTTGGCTGCCATGAGGGAACGTGACTGCATACGCCGCTACAGATTCCCCCAACAGTTAATTGAGGGCCTGACAACCAGGCTGGCACCACACCTCCAACCGCGACACAGTTATCCGACTGTGCTGACCCCCAAGATGAAGGTGATGTCAGCCCTACATTTCTTTGCCACCGGTACGTTTCAATTCACCATAGCTGATGTGGGTGGCATGTCCCAGACCATGTTCAGCCGTGTCCTGCATGATGTTTTAGAAGCCATGTTGGAGCACCTGGATGAATTCATCCATTTTCCAACTCGTGAGCAGTTGACAGGTATCAAGGGTGAGTTCTATGCCCTGGGAGGGATGCCCCATGTAATTGGGTCCATTGATGGGACACATGTGGCTTTGGTACCACCACAGGCACAGGAGGTAGCCTATCGAAACCGTAAACATTATCACTCCATTAATGCCGTTGTGGTGTGTCTTGCTAACTTGCTGATTTCCCATGTCTGTGCACGTTTTCCAGGGTCAGCACACGATGCCTACATCATTAGGCGTAGCAGGGTGCCAGAAATGATGCTGCAGCTGCACAACGAACGCGCATGTCTTGTTGGTGGGTAGACTCTGTTTGTCCAGTATTCAGCGGTATCTTAGTATGTGACGGCATCTCCTCACCCACTTCTTTACATGATGTTTCCATGTAGGGGACTCTGGCTATCCCAACATGCCATGGCTGGTGACGCCTCTCCGCAACCCGAGAACAGCTGCAGATCACCGTTACAACAACGCCTCATGGGCAGACCAGGCGAGTGATTGAGAGGACGTTTGGCCTCCTGAAGAGCCGATTCCGTTGCCTCCACAAGACAGGCGGGTCCCTCCCATATGCACCGGTAAAGGTCTGCAAAATATTCCTCGTGTGCTGCATGCTGCACAACATGGCAGTGGAGAAAGCTGTGCCACTCATCCTGGATCCCGATGAGCAGGAACATCCACCGTGGAGGATGACTGCCTTGGTCACGAGGCAAGTGAGGAGGAAGAGGAGGAGGAGGAGGAGGAGGACATCCGGAGTCAGCTCATACGCAACTTCTTCTCATAATTGTGAGTCCCTGGGTCTGAGTGTGCACGCTTGGAGCCTTGTGTGGCATGTGTTGCAATGTGTGTGTCCAGCTGACTGTATGCTAAGTGACTTTGAGGTGTGTTCTGATGTGTCACTCGAGTGCTGATGTCATTCCACACATTTTAGCTGACACACTCAATTGACAACTAGCATGGTGTCAACCTTATTCATGTAGAGTACATGACCATGCATGCAGATGACTATGTTTTTCCTGACTTCTTTTGTGTCTCTCATCCCCAGGTAGTTGCGCATGCTGTCTGCTCGCGGCATCGTTGTGCTCCTGCTATTCCTCATGAGTAATGCAATGTGTGCTGAATCAGCGTTACATGCACGGACATGGTGAAAAGTCTCCTTTGGGTAATGATTGCAGCAAGGCATTTTGGGTGTGGTAGATGTTTGTAATGTGTGGGCACTGCTCCTGTGCAGGTTTTGTTACTATGCATACATGTCGACTCACCATGGGGTGGGGCACATGACATGTAGCATGACTCACATGAATTGATAGTCACACTTCGTGACAGTCATCTGTTATGGGATTGTGGATTTTGATGAAGGCATCAATGTGTGTATAACTTCCCTCGGAAACATACGGGAGGCTACGGGTGGACATATTGCAGGACATCCCCATAAGAGGCTCAATGGGGAATTGCATCATCTCCGTGTGCAGCAGGGGATGTTTGGCTCACCCCCTTCACTTGTGTGCCACCCCAATGGATTTACAGCATCTGTGGTGCGAAGGGGGTGTCCAGTGTAGGTCCCACATGTTAATCCAAAAGACCTGTGAGTCTGTTAATATTGATGCATTTCCATAGGTGTGAGCCTGAGTAATAAAGGTGTTCCTCAGCCTCCAAGGTGCCTCATCTCTGTCAATGCAGGTCTCTTGCCACTGTGCATGCGCCATCTCTGGCATGGTTGTCAAGGATTGTGCATATGAGTCTATGTGTAGATTGGCAACCTGCATGCTGTTCTTCATGTATTTGATTCTCTATTGTGCGTGAAGTCCATAGCTGTGTATGTGTTTTGGTATGTTGGTCCCCACAACGGGCCGTCAACACCTTCTGGGGTGTGTTTCCTGTGCGCAGCTCGGCCTTCAGTTTCATGATCCGGTGTCAGTCATCTTTGGTGATTGTGCATCCTTTGTCTCTGGGTGTGCCATTGAAAACCGGTGACTCCTTCCTTGACATACACCTGTTGCAGTAGTCCTTTTTGACATCCTAGTCTTTGTGTGGAAATTGTGGCATAGTTCCCAGGACATGCCGCCTGCTGTTGCAGCCAATGCAGCAAGGGCACACGAAGTTTCCTGATTTGGCAACACACACACATCAAATATGCTCCTCCCTTCCTCCCTCAACCCATTCATTTGGCTGTCATCAGCTTGTCTGTGCCACAGTTGCGGCCACGCGGTGCCAAAGGCTGGACCGTCTGCACATTGCACGAGCCTCATGTCCTTGCATGACCCACATCACACTACAGTCTGATGTTGCAGCCACCCTCCAAGCAATGTCCAGCCACACATCTCCCGCCAGCTCTCAGGCATACACTAAGCGCACACACAACACCTTTGCATGATGAGTGTGCAACTCCGGATGCCTACACAGCGCTGCCACGCCTTCCAGGCCCTGTCACACCCACCAGGTCATGTCCCTCCTACTCCCCACCGGCTCTGTACCCCGCCAAGGCCATGGGAGTGGGACTCAAGGCTTCTGCATGTAGTATGCTGTCGTTGTGAGGCATATGGCACAGGTATCATCTCTCAGCGTGTCAATCTACAATGTGTCCAGGACCCCCCTCTCCACCATCACATGCGCACATAACCTCATCATCAACTCGTATGCCATTGACAGCCAGGTGCTCCTCACCCTCACCAAGGACGCAGACATTGCCAGTTCCAATATTCAAGATTGCATGAGATCCATTGATGAATGGCAGAACAGCAGCCACCTGAGGCTGGACTTGTACAGGACTGCGGTCAACATCTGAGGATTGTCCCCTTACAGCTGGGTCAACTGCTTGTGTCCCACCCGCAGAAGCCCCGCACAAGCACCCAGTGTCCACGCACACAAGATGGTGTGCATCATGGATTGCTTGCTCACATTTGCCATGGTAATCCCCAGCATCTGTACCTCAGACTGCAACACCCTCTGCATTATGCACATGATCTCCAGATAGATCCACTCCAAGGAAAGACAGACCATCCCCCAGGTCCACAACAACATCTGTGTCAAATACTGCCCTGCCCTCTACGGGGCAGCCACATCCAAACTCCCGGGATACTTGTCCACATCCAGGCTGCATCTGCACACCTCAGCTGCAACATCCCGCACCCCAGCCACATCACCGTCCAGCAGAGATAGCTGCAATGGATCACTGTGTGCTGCAGGATGACCTTCAGACTCCCCACCCACACTCAGGAGGCAGGCCACAACCCCGACCCAAAATCAACCTTGTACCACTGTCATCCGAGAACCCGTAGTGCCATCTCCGTGAATCCAACCTTGACCTGGCCACCATTCTTCAGATCCACCGTACTCCAGCATGTAGGACATAGTTCTCCCACCTGGGAACACATACCTGGGACTCCCTCCCCGGGAACCTCCAAATGAGGCATGACCTCTACGCCTTAATGATACTCTTCCAAATAGATCTGTCTGCACAGTATTGCAAGCACCCCCTCAGCAGCTTGAGGCCATCACAGGTGAGTATTGTGCTCCATGTCTGCATTGACTGATAAATTGTGACCCATGTGTGTCCTGTACCAGACTCAGATCCCAAGGTATGGATGGCTGGAGTTAGTTCAACACTCAGGCATAGTTTGACATTTACACACACATATGTTGTGGACTAATGCCAAATGACAGCAACATCTCATGACAACAATTTTTTTTTTTTTTGGTGCGGTAAGTCTTTTGGTAGATGTACTAAGGTGCTCTACCGGGTGCATAGAATCCAAAGTTCACAGGGGGAGATGGCATCCTTGTCAGTTGGAGTCATCAGAGTCCAGACCACAGTGTTGGTCATCATTGGTCAGACTGTAACCAGCAAGTCCATGTGGCAGAGAATGTCATTGGGTGAGGTGCTGCTGTTGTGCCAGTGGGCCAGGTGCCTGGCCAGGTGACCTGGGAGATGTGGATGGTCCGCTGACTCTCACGGTCTTTTCCGTGGATGACCCACCTTCCTGGGGGAACCCTCAGATGCAGGCCTTGACAATGTCTGTGATGCTCCGTCGGACGAATCCTCCTCCTCCTCCCTCCCTGTGGCTGGTGGTGGTCTTCGCCTGGTGGCACAGGGAGGGTTGCCCATGTTGTCGGCGATCCGACGGAGTGAACGGCTCATGTTTGTTTGCACCGCCAGGAGCTCAGCCAGTCTTGCCTCCATCTGTCCTTGGTGTTGTTGTTGACTGGCATGTTGCTCGGCCTGCAGGTTCTTCATCTCGTCGAGGGTCCCTTTCATCTCTGTGAGGCTCGACACTACCTGGCTGATGCCCCTGGTGTCACGACGGTAGTTGTCCAGGATGTGGCGTATGTGTGACATACCGGTTCCCTCAGCTGGCTGGTCAGGTTCTCGCCTCCGCCTGCCTCCACTCCCACCACCCCTGCCCACACGAGCCTGGCCTGCCGTTGTGGGCACATCGGGTCTACGGGACCTCTGAGGGATGGCATTATCGGGGTTGTCTGCCTCCTCCTGGGTGCCCGGAGAACCTTGTCCCTCCTGGTCAGACTGGCTGTGTTGTTCAGTGCGAGCAGGGCTCCTGGGTGTCTCCTGGGAGGTGGCAGTAATGGGGGTGGTGGTTGGCACAGATGTACCTGACGCAGGTGCTGCCGGGGCTTGGGCACCAGAGGGGCCAGGTTGACCGGGGTCATCCACGGAGTGGTGAGAGTCGTCGCTGCCGGTGGGATCATCTTCACGCTGAGCCTGGGACTGTGATTGTTCCCCCCCATTGTTGGGGGGAGGTCGATGAGGTTGCCCTGTGTGTGAGAGAGATACAATGTTAATGCTGTTTCATGCCACATCCATGTTTCATACATATTCAAGTTGTCACAGATCCTCCAGGTAGTTGGATGTGCCTAGCATTCCTCTCAATGTACACTTGGGGATGGGTATGTTGTAGGGGACAGATTGGTATGTTCTCCTGAGTGTTTGACCAGTAGAATTTTGGCTCGGATGCTTATTTGGCGATGGATTGGTCTTGTTGTGTCACATGTCCATTGTGAGAGTGGGTAAATCCGTTGCCTGCCCCGGGGGGGTGTGCTTGTGTGAGGAGGGGTGTGTGACCGGGCCTGCTGTTGGGTGTAGTGTGATTTGTCATTGGGTTTCCCAGGTGATGTGTCTATCCCCTCATGTTGCATGCTGGCATGACAGTGAGTTTGAGTTCCTGTGCTAGATATCTGAGCTTGTGGAGTTGGTGTTTGAGTGTACAGTGGCCACAGGAGGGCCTTGTGCTGCATACAGCAGGGCCAAGTGTCAGCTACCTTGTCAGTACTTTGCCAGTCCCTGTGCATTGGGCATGGTGCATGGGTATGTACCTAGGCCATATGGACTGAGGGCATTGATGTCTGCTTCGGAGTTGCACAATGTGTTGTGTGAGCCCCACCCTCCCAGCATCCCGGACATACAGTCTTGGGTTTGTGGTTGGTGTGGCCTGGGACATGGCATTGCCTTTATTTGTGAATGGGGCATGGAGACGATAGTGGCATGAGCGTGGTTTTTGAGTGTGGTTGTGTGCGGTGAGGGCTTGGGGGAAGTTGCATGCATTTTGTGTATTTGTGGTGTGGATGCCATTCCCCCATGTTACGTGAGTTGTTTGTGTACTCACCAGCCTCTGCGACTCCGTGTACTCCCACCGGCGGAAGCATGGCCATCACCTTCTCCTCTCAGGGATCGTAATGTACGGGTCTGCGGGGCAGCCCGCCTCCAGTGATGTTACTCTGGGTGTATTCCTCGTTCATTTTCCTCTTGACTGCCCTGCGCAGATCGTACTACCTGGCTTGGCATTCATGCCTGGTCCTTCGGATGGGCGCAACAGCATTCACCTTATCGATGATCCTCTGCCACAGGCTTGTTTTTTGGGCTATGCTGGTCTGTCTGACCAATTTTCCATATGAAAAACACTAGTGAACTGGTGGTCGTGCAAAATGAGGAACTGAACATAAAGAAACTAGAACAGACCAAGTATAGAGTGTTACTATGATCAACTGATCTAAGTGTTGCTGATAGAGATAGAACATTGAACTCTAGATACGGATTCCCATCAACTGCCAAGGGAGGCCAGTGTCATCACTTGGTAATCCTTCCATCTTGTTATTACTCCTCCAAACCAAGAGGCAGATGTAGTAGCCAAGATCAGAGTAGAGTACAAGTTGGAGAGAGAAATCGACCAAGAGTGGCCATATGTATTTCTATTGATGGATACTATGTGTAGTAAGTGCAGTGCAAGTGAAAATTTAAAAAGGGAGTTGGACAGAAGAAACTATGTTTAATGAATATCTCTGTACCAATCCTATTTAAAAGGCGTGTAGCGGCAACTTTCAACTAATAGGTTGCGTCATATAGGGGTCGACTAGTTTCAGCCAGATGGGAATGTGTTCCCGGCTTTCTTCAGGACCGATACATAATTGCTACTGCAAGTGATTAAGAAAAACAAGAAAAAGTGACAAGTTGTCCAACAATACAACCTGGTACCTATCGACCTCACGGCAAGTAGGGTGTATTTCACTCCTTACTTGCGTGAGCGTCAGACCTCACCTCACCCGGTTACAACTCAGGTAATTGAGACCCCGCCCTCTCCATCGGTGCCTCGGTCCTTCCTGTGTTTGTGGGAGGTCACACAAACACAGGAAGGACCGAGGCACCGAGCCGGGAACACATTCCCATCTGGCTGAAACTAGTCGACCCCTATATGACGCAACCTATTAGTTGAAAGTTGCCGCTACACGCCTTTTAAATAGGATTGGTACAGAGATATTCATTAAACATAGTTTCTTCTGTCCAACTCCCTTTTTAAATTTTCACTTGCACTGCACTTACTACACATAGTATCCATCAATAGAAATACATATGGCCACTCTTGGTCGATTTCTCTCTCCAACTTGTACTCTACTCTGATCTTGGCTACTACATCTGCCTCTTGGTTTGGAGGAGTAGTAACAAGATGGAAGGATTACCAAGTGATGACACTGGCCTCCCTTGGCAGTTGATGGGAATCCGTATCTAGAGTTCAATGTTCTATCTCTATCAGCAACACTTAGATCAGTTGATCATAGTAACACTCTATACTTGGTCTGTTCTAGTTTCTTTATGTTCAGTTCCTCATTTTGCACGACCACCAGTTCACTAGTGTTTTTCATATGTAAGGATATAGGGGATTTGAACTGTTGTTTTGGTCATTAAACTTTTCCCTTAGACCCTTTCCCTTTGGGAATTATTGTTGATGACCAATTTTCCAAACAGCTGTGGCTCGACTCTGATGACTTCGTTGACAAGGAGGTTCCGCTCCGCCCTTGTGAACTTTGGATTCTTGTCTGTGGGCATGGTGTGGGGTGTGGGTGTGGATGGTTGTAGGTGTGTGGGTGTGAATGTGACGGTGTGTGTGTGAATGTGAAGAGGGGGTGTTTTTGAAGGAGGTTGTGTGAAGGTGTGTAAGTTAAGGTGTAGTTAAGGTGTAAGTAAGGTGCAGTTGTTTGTCTGTGGGGTCTGGCAGAAGTGGGTCTGTTGCAAAGGCTCATGGGTTGTGTGTGTGGGCCCTTTTTATTGGTCCATTTGTGGATGTGGCTGGGTTTGAATTTGTGGTGGGTGTGTTATAAGAGGTGGTTGTGATTTAGGGCCTCTGTTTGACTGTTTGGATGTGCCAGGTCAGTCATAGAGATATATTTAGTCATGTTGACGTGTTTTGTGGTGTTGTGCGAGTCGAATTGACCCTCCTTGTGCTGTTTTACAGTGTCCTGGTTCTGTATGAGTATTTTTCGCGTAGGTAAGGTCCGTACATATGCGTTGTTGGGTGAGGGTGCTGGGGTACAGTGTTGGGGTACGGTGCGTACAGGTACGGGGCTGGGGTATGAGCCTGGGGTGCGGTGTTGGGGTACGGTGCGTACAGGTGCGGGGCTGTGCTATGGTGTTGGGGTACGGTGCGTACAGGTGCGGGGCTGTGCTACGGTGTTGGGGTACGGTGCGTACAGGTGTGGGGCTGTGCTACGGTGTTGGGGTACGGTGCGTACAGGTGCGGGGCTATGCTATGGTGTTGGGGTACGGTGCGTACAGGTACGGGTCTGGGCAACAGTGTTGGGGTACGGTGCCTACAGGTACGAGTCTGGGCTACGGTGTTTCGGTATGGTGCGTACAGGTACGGGGCTGGGCTACGGTGTTGGGGTAGGGTGCGTACAGGTACGGGGCTGGGAGACGGGCCTGGGGTGCGGCGCGTACAGGTGGGGGGCTTGGGTACGGTCCTGGGGTACGGTGCGTACAGGTGCGGGGCTGGGAGACGGGCCTGGGATGCGGCGCGTACAGTTGCGGGGCTGTGCTACGGTGTTGGGGTACGGTGCGGGGGGGTACGGTGCTGACATACGGGGGTACGGTGCTGACATATGCGGGGTGAGGGAGGGCTGTACGACTCGTATCCGCCACAAGTTTACCCATGTACATGTGTGCTACAGCGTTCGCTCCGTACAGAGCCTTTTACATGAGGTTGTGTATTCGGACAGGCGGTACGGATCGTTCTTGCGTGCTCGAACTCCTGTTTTACGATTTGCACGTAAAAATGTCCGGCTCCCTATCGGACACTTTTCCCGACACAATTCGGACGTAAAAATTTACGGCTCCCTCTCGGACCATTTTCCCGACGCAATTTGTATGTATTTTTCAGGTACGAATCGTACTTCGCAGTTTGTACGGTACTTGTACGATTCATACGTGAAAATATACGGATACGAGTCGTACGCAATTTTTTTTGCCCGGATCGGAATCGGCACCAAAGTGTGCAGAACTAGTTGAAGCCCATCATCAACAATTAATAGGAACATTAAAGTGGCAATGTATCTTTCAATGAAATACCAGGGACTTGATTGATAGCCACAACCATGCAACGGCATACCATTAAAAATAACATCACAATCAATGGCTTCTGGGCCTGACCAAAGACCTTCTCCGCTATACTTTTTACAGCGCCTTTTATATTATTCATGAGATGAGGTCTCTAAGAAAGTTACAGTTGTCTGTAGAGAGACATGGAGATGGAGTGGTGTTTTGCTAGGTAACATCAAAACATAACATGGCGCACCATCTGACCAAAATTATGGCCAGGAATAAAAAAGGATGGCACAGTGCAAAGACTGTTGTCCCAACACAAGGGATGCAGTATTACACCCTTCCTGGGCATTGATTCGAAATACTCTCTCTATTGGGGCCTCACAACGTCCAGGTTCAACAGTTGCAACTCAAAGGGCATTGCATTTACTAGAATTAATTTGAAAAGATGCAACCTATTTAAGCCAAGAGTGCTCCAGGGTTTAATAAAAAATATCAAGTTTATTATGAGTTTCATAGAGCCCTACACGTCGCATGGGCCACCTCAGAGCACTGGAACAGCCTGCAATTATGACCTTAAAATTAATTCTTGTTTATTGGAGAATCTCATGAAGGCGACACCACTTAGTGCATAAAGGTCTCATAGCCACAACGTACTTTATTTACTGTCCACGACTGCTATATACTTTTCAATGCAAACTCTGAGGTCGACAGAGATAAATCCACTCATGCTTTCAAAACACAGGGGCAGATTTAAAAGCCCCTTGCACCTCATTTGCGCCGCTGTTGCGTCACTTCAGTGACGCAGCGGCGGCGTAAACCTTGAGTCACGTTGTACCCTATTTACAATGTGACGCATCTAGAGAGATGCGTCACATTGTAAAGCCCTGCCCCACATGAAACCTGCATCAGGTTTCATGTGGGCGTTACAGGCGCAGGGTGGGCGTTCCCTTGCAGGTACACCTCGTAAACGTGACGCAGTGAAATCTACAAGATTTCACTGAGTCACTTTTACGGCCATGTAGCGTCAAAACCCTGCGCCTGCTTGAAGCAGGCGCAAGGAGAGACGCAGCATGTTAGGCATAGGGCGCCCCCGAGCCTTGCTGGAGCCGTGTCGCACTTGCGACACGACTCAGCAATGCACCACCTTTACGACGGGGGATGCGACATGCATTTGCCCATCCATGCGCCACGGCATGCCGCATTGTAAATGTGGCGTATCAGTGGTGGCGCACGGGTGTTTTTGCCTGTCGCAAGTGTTCTGGCGCATCCCTGCTGATTTGCAGAGATACGCCAGACCTTGTAAATATGCCCCACAGTGCCAAATGTTCGCCAGAAAGGTCTTAACATTGTGAAATGCCATCCTCGTGTTCATGACAACCATCCAGGGGTAATCAGTATTCATATCTGCTCTATGGAGGAACGACCAACATACAGGAGTTAGTCTGCCAGCAAAAGGAGGGAAGTAGGCATAAGACAATACAACACAACACAACATTACGTCAAGAATGTTAACAAAAATGACAATCGAATCTGTGAATCCTATTGTGATGAGCACTGGACATGCGCAACTTGCAGTTGCCGAATTTTAGAGCCTAAAATTCAATTCGAATTTTTAAAAGGATTTACAGAAAAATGCCTGTGTCATGCGTTTAAATACTTAGCGATATGCTTTCTCCTCAGCCGTATCCAATGGTTGATGTTCTTAGAGGGTAAACACATTTTAAGTCTTCAAAACCCAGCTCGAGGATAGAAATTGTACTTCCTTGGAATGTTTGATGTTCATGCTCAGCACAACGGTTTTGCATCTTTAAAGCAAGAGAAACGGCATAAGCGGTCTCTCTCCATGACAATTTGCTGGTATCAAAGTCTAACTACTTGGCGCGGTGTAGGAAAAAAACACACTGCTTTTACGAACCTTTATTGTGGCTGATTTTAATCATGTGCCTATTCCTGGTGCGCTGGGAATCTTGAAACAGAAGCGGCAGCTTTTCAATTACAGGTGTGGCATTCTTTGCAATTGCAGTCCCTAACAACGAGTAATCACGGAAGGCTTGTTTCTGCTGGTTTCTGCTGGTTTCTGCTGGTTTCTGCTGGTTTCTGCTGGTTTCTGCTGGTTTCTGCTGGTTTCGCGCTTTAGCGGAGACAGGTGCCAATATATTGGCGTATTTTAGCCTGCTGTGAAACAGAAGTATACATATTTAACATAATCAAAAGACTATATGCACTTTTAGTTCTATTTTAGTGTTATTTTGAGTTCCTATTAGCTGTGTGTTCTGTGCTAAGAACCTCAAACATAATGGGAAACCCACAGGCAAAAATGATCTACTCTTTTGTTTTTCTTAGGCAGATAATGCACGTGTTGGAAATTGGGTTATTGGTTGTGGCTATGAAACTCTATTTAAGTAGCAATCACAACCTCTGTTCGGGTGAAACACAAGCAAACCCCAAATTACCCTGCTCATAACCCTCTGGTAGCTTGGCACGAAGCAGTCAGGCTTAACTTAGAGGTAATATGTAAAGTATTTATGTAGCACATCAAGCAGTAATAAAGTGAGAAATAAAAAAATCAAGTTAAATGTAATACATTATTTGAGACAAAAACAACTAAAAACCCAATCAGTAGAGATATGCAGTTTCAAAGTTCTAAGTACTAATTATGCCTAAAAGCACAAAGCTCCAACTGCGGGTATCTGGTTGCGTTGCTCTGGGACCAAGTCACAAGTTCGGGTCAATGTGGCGGGGGACAGCTACAGGGACCCAGTTAGGCCCAATGAACAAAAGTATCAAATCCCAGTGGTAGAAATTGGGTTTCGGGTTTACAGAGATATGCACCCTGTCCAAGCAGGAACCACATTCTTAGGTCCCGATTATGATGTCAGATGTAAAGCCATCTGACAGCTGGTTGGATGCTTTTCCACCCGACATCGATGGTTTCCCTCTGACTGCCGTATTACAGTGACAGCAGTCAGTGGGAAACCTGTTTGGGGATTCTGCTGCGCTCAAGAAGCCATTCGGACCGGCAGAATGACAAATAATCCCAGAATGATGGTGGAGCCAGCCTTGGCTTCGCCATCTGGATTATAATGTCACTTTCCCACAGCCTTTCCATGTCAGCCTTTCTGACATGAAAAGGCTGTCTGAAAGTGACTTTGGGGCCACTAGCAGGGCCCTTTTCTCCCCTGGCCCTCCCCTATGGGGCCTGGTGCCCCCCAAAACATACCTGCACTGTGTGTCAGGCACCACAAAGGGCCTGCCACATGGTGCAGGGATGTCCACAAACATCAATTTTTCAATGACAGCTTGTGCTGCAGGACTTTTTAGCTTGCCACACAAGCTGCCATTGAAAAATTGATATTTCTGACTACCCATAGGGTGGTTGTATCCAAGTGCTGCGGGCAGAACTGTCGACCTATGGTCAGGCAGTTTCAGTCTGCAACAGTGTGACCACACACCCAACATTATCCTGTGCTCACCGTCTGGTAGCCTGGCACAGAGCAGTCAGGTTTAATTTAAGAGGCAATGTGTAAAGTAACACAGTGAAAACACCGCAAAAATACTCAACAATAGGTTGGAAGAATAAAGCTTGATTTTCTAAATAAAACAAGACCAAAATGACAAGAAACTAGCAAGTAGAAGTCGAGATATGAATTTTTAAACAATACATGTAAAAATAGCACTTAGAACAATTAGTGCTTCAATGGGTCATCAGATCGCACTGGACCTGGGCAAAGTCAAAAGTTCAGGCAGACTGCCATGGATCACAGGCCAGACACAGAGACCCACTTGGGCCCACTGAACCAAAGTACCTTGATCTGGGATGCATTGTAGACGAGAATGCAAGGTGAAGCTGAAGTGGTGCGTCTGTGCCGAGCCACGTGGCGGACAAGATGCATTGATGTTCTCCATGCAACTGCGGCCATGTGTCAGTTCCAAGTGCCTGGTGCTCATTTTTTATGCGATGCCTTGCCACTGCTCCTGCAGTAGGTAATGTGTTGATTCTGAAAGCGAAGCGCTGGTTCCAATGGCTATGCGCCAGGTTTATTACACATAATGATGAGGATGTGCTGGTTGTGCTTCACACAAAGATGCTCCAGTTCTGATGAGAATATGTGGGTTCTGGTTATAGTAGCACTTTATTCCCATTTCCAAGGGCCCAATAAAGATTGGCACTACTTGGCAGGGCAAGACTTGCATCAAGCAAAGTCCAAATGCTGTGCAGGATCAGCTGAAGTCTTTGATGTCCCTGAAACTTAGAACAGGAGGCAAGCCAGCAAGCCCTTGGAGTCACTGTAGGTTCAGTCCTTCTCACCCAATCAGGAAAACAGCAGGCAGCAAAGCAGCTGAGCAAGGCAAGAGCACAGCAGGGCCAGAGTCCAGCAAAGCAGCAGTCTAGCAGAGTGGCAGGTTTTCCAGCAGTGCAGCAGTTCTTCCTGGTAGAGGGGTCACTAGTCCAAAGGTGTATTAAGTCACGGCGTCAGGAGTCCAGTACTTATACCCAGTTGTGCATGATTAACTGGGACCCCCTGAATATGAGAAAATATAATTCCTAGGACAGGGTAATACACAATGGAACAGTAACTTCCTAGGCAATTAGTTTATCAAGCATTATTGTATTGTAGGAGTGTCCAATTAGTGTAGCCACAACAAATTAAAAAATTGCACAATAATATTTATTATTGATATAGGTATCACAAAAATAAAAGAAATCACAGTTAGAGAATACAATTATACAATATATAGTCATTCAATACAATGATTCCATTAAAATTACAATAGTTATACAGAAAATGGGGGCACTTCTGAGGCCATGTAATAGTCTTCTACGCGCGTTTCGGTGAAAAAATACGCCTTCGTCAGGAAAAGCCACAATTCTGAAAATGATATCTTCACAAACGGGTCAAAGGTATGATGGTTTTAGAAGATTTCTAAGGGGACCTGTTATCTGATCCACTTGGGGTTTGATATCCTCACAAACGGATCAAAAGTTTAGTTGTTTTAGGAAATTTCAATAAACCCTGTTCTCTGGTATGAGTCCACTTGGGGTTTGAATCCTGAACACTCTGTGTCATGTAGAGTCGATAAAAATTGATGTTGTAGAAGCATTCACTATTGAAAGGATAGTTCTGATATTTTGATTTATATGGAGATTATCCAAGGTTCAATTCACAATGAAATGCCGTATAGATGACGAACGTGTTATCCTTTCTGGTCGCCAGCCCAGCTACCGGCAACATCGAGGCAATCTGTGTACCTGGCCATCATTTACCAGGAAATTTGCTCAATATAAAAGACTATTACATGGCCACAGATGTGCCCCCATTTTCTGTATAACTATTGTAATTTTAATGGAATCATTGTATTGAATGACTATATATTGTATAATTGTATTCTCTAACTGTGATTTCTTTTATTGTTGTGATACCTATATCAATAATACATGTTATTGTGCAATTTTTTAATTTGTTGTGGCTACACTAATTGGACACTCCTACAATACAATAATGCTTGATAAACTAATTGCCTAGGAAGTTACTGTCCCATTGTTTCTTATACCCAGTTGTGCCTGTAATGTGGGGCAGACTTCCTAGAAAGCTTTGAAGTGCACAGAGGTCCTCCATTCCTGCAATGGCTGCAGACTCACAACAGGGGGTATGTTTTTTGTGTATACAGGATACAGCCGATTCAGGTGTAAGTGTGAGGTAGTGCCCAGCTCCTCCCTCCCATCTCCCTGGAAGGCCCATCAAGATACACCTAAGCTTCCTTTGTGTGTGGCTGTCTAGAGGGAACACACAAAGCCCAGCTGTCAACCAACCCAGTCTGAACAGAGACAGGCAGCAGTCTATCTCTACACAATTGGGAATTGCACTTAAAAGATGTAATAAGGTAGTCCTAATGTTATTCTTTGGTAGAGGTAGGCCTTGCAGTAGTGAAAATGAAAGTTGGAGTTTTTCACTACCAAGACATGTATAACGTAAAAGTACTGGTCCTGCCTTTTCAATACATTGCTCCCTACCCTGTGGTTTCGACTTAGGGGTGACTTATATGTATAAAAAGGGAAGGTTTAGGACTGGCAAGAGAGTTACTTTGCCAGGTCGAAGTGGCAGTGTAAAACTAAACATAATGACTGTAGTAGCAGGGCTGAGCCTGGTTAGAGGGCTAATTAAGTCAATGGAAAATGAGTGCTGCAGGCACACGAGTAGCATTTAATTTACAGGCCCTTGCCACATGTTTTGCACTTTACTAGGGACTTATACATAAATTAAATATGCCAGCTGGGGTTAAGCCAATGTTACCATGTTTAAGAGAAAGATCACAAACCCTTTATCATTGGTCAGCAGTGAAAAAGTGCACAGAGTCCTACTACCAGTAAAAATGAGGTCAGAAAATGGAGGGAGGCAGGCAGGCAAAAAGTTGGGGGAAGACCACCCTAAGGCTGTCAGGTCTAACATGTGTCCCTTCCAGTTGAAAGTGAAGAGAGCTACCCAAACCCTTGGGAGTTCTCTTCACTATGGCGGAAGATTTGGAGAGATAATTAGCATTGTCATGGTATGTCACCGGGCTATGCTCCACAGAAAAGTCCATTCCCTGAAGGGAGATGGACCACCTCAACAGTTTGGGAATTTCACCCCTCATCTGCATTAGCCATCTCCGGGGTCTGTGGTCTATCTGAACGAGGATGTGAGTCCCAAACAGGGCCGGACTGAGAACCAAAACCGGCCCTGGCAAAGTGCTCGTCCAGCCCCCCCCGGAGTTTGGGGGGGTGGCCAAGCCCTTTGCCAGGGCTGGTTTCAGACGATTTTGTTACAGGGCCGATATTGCAACTATGCTGCAAAAACGTCCCTGTAACAAAATCGGCCCCCAGAGGCCCAAAACCGGCCCACACCCTGGCATCCTACCTGGGAAATGCTCGGTGCCCGCCACGGCCTGTCCGTTCCTGGTGCCAAAGGGGTACGGGCTACACTTCTTCAATGCTCAAACCACAGCAAGATCTTCTCTTTCATTGGCACACCACCTTTCTTCCTGTGGAAGAAACCTCCTAGTAATGAAGGCTATCAGTTGGTCTAGGTACTCTTCATTAAGCTGTACTCAGACTGTCCCTGTGCCATGCTCTGAAACATCTGTTTGCTTGATGAATTATTTGGAGAAGTCAGGGGCCCTGAGCAGAGGTGCTGTGCACATGGCTTCCTTGAGAGAGTCAAAATCTTTCTGACAAGCCTTGTTCCAGGTCACCAATCTGAGCTGCTTCTTAGAATTTAACTCAGTTAAGGGGGCAACAATGGTGCCTTAGCCCTCAACAAATCTTTGTAAGTAGCGATTGAGGCCTAGAAAGGCTTTCACTTTTGTTTTGTTTTAGGTGGTTGCCAGGCCAAGATGTTTTCAATCTTGGCCTGGAGTGGCTGCACCTTGCTTCCACTTATTAGGTATTCTAAGTATACCACAGAACCCTGCCCAATCTGGCCCTTACTGGCCTTGATGATCAGGCCCAGATGTTACAGGAAGTGAAGCACATTGTGGAGGTGATGCAGGTATTGCTCCCAGCTGGAACTGTAGACAGAAACATTGTCTAAGTAGGTTGTACAGATAGCCTCCTCACCAGCCAGTACCCTGTTAACCAACCACTGGAAAGTAGCAGGGGCACTCTTCAATCCAAAGGGCAACACCCGGAATTGGTAATGACCCTTTGTGGCTGAAAATGTTGACCTCTTTTGGCCCCCTCTGTCTGAGCGATCTGCCAGGACCGTGATGTCAAATCAAAGGTACTGAATAATTTGGCAGTCCCCAGACTATTTTGAGCTCATCAGCCCTGAGGATGGGATGTGCATCAGTCCTTGTGACTGAATTGAGCCACCAGTACCTGGTGGGGCAGCCTTTTGTACCAACACCATGGGACAGAGCAGGGAATATTAGAGGACTTAATCACCCCTAAGGCTAACATCCTCTCACCCTGCCTGAAAACCTGTACATGTTGTCCTTTACAGGGGGACTGTCTCCCATTCAGCATCATGGATGCATAGATGTGTGAGTCCAGAGGTAAATGAGAATAGGGGGTATAAATGTCCCATCAACTGGTAACAGTCCCCTCGGTGTTCTGGGGACAATGTGGAAGAGAGGTTGACACCCACCACTGACCCATCATGTTCCTGTGTAGAGAGAAGGTGAGGGAGTGATTCACTCTCCTCTTCCACTCCCTCATCTGTCATGAGGAGCATGCTCACTCCGGACCTCTCAAAGTGAGGCTTGAGCCAGTTTACAACGAGCACCCTTAGGGGATTCCTAGGGGTCTGGAGGCCCACCAGGAAGGTGGCCTCACCATTCCGCTCCTTGATCTCATATGGGCTAGCCCAGTGGTCCTGTAGATCCCTGGACTCTACTGGTTCCTTGACCCATACAGCAGTGTGGCCTTCTGCTCGTAGCAGAGTTTCATGACTTCCTGGCTGGCCTCTAGATTACTTTTCACTTTTTTCCAGAAGTGGTGCAAATGGTTGCGGATGGCCAGCAGGTAGCTGACCACATCCGAGGGGAGGGGGGTGGTTCCTGGCAGCTTGCTCCCACCACTCCCTGACAAGGTTTAGAGGTCTCCTACAGGGTGTCCATAGAGGAGTTTAAAGCAGCTGAACTCTATTCCTTTTCTGTGGCAGCTCCCTGTAGGTGAAGAGAGAGCATGGCAAGAGGATGTTCCACTTGTGCCTCATGGGCTCTGGCATGCCCATAATCATACCCTTCAAAGTCTTGTTGAATCTCTCCAAAAGACCAGTAGTTTGGGAGTGATAGGGTGTGGTGACATGGACTTCATGTACATGGACATGAAGTTACAGCCTCTTTCAGACACTCCCTCCTAGGGGAACCTGACATGGACAAAGATCCCCATCAAAACTCTAACCACCATAGGTGCAGTCACTGACCTCAGGGGATGGCCTCTGGGTAGTGGGTGGCATGGTTCACCAAGACCAGGGCAAACATGTTGTCTAGGGATGTCTTGGGGTACAAGGATCCAATTATGCCGATGCCCACCATTTCAAAAGAGGTACCTAGGGCAGGTAATGGGATCAGGGGGGCTTTGTGCTTTTTCCATGATTTCCACTAGCCTGGCAGGATGAAGAAAGCATCTGAGACTGTCTTCATTCGTGGCCATCAGAAGCAGACACAAGTATGGCAAAGGTCTTGTCTTGCCCCAAATGTTCTGCCAGGGGTATATCATGAGCAAAAGCCAGTAGGAAGGTCCGGTAACACTAGGGGACCACCAGCAGATGGGCAGCCCCAGCACCAGGAAACTTGGGCTCGCTGTATAAGAGATTGTTCTCCTAGTATGTTAGGTGATCCCCAAAGGCTTCACCTGCTGCATGGCCTGGGGCCTGGTGCATTAAGCCATTAAGAGTAGGAAACTCTTTCTTTGCTTTGCAGAATTCCTCTCAGGTGGGCCTACCTGGCAATCTCAGGTAGGTCACCTGCAGCGGCAATGTCTTTCCTGGTTGGTTCGGGGGCCTCCTCCTCAGGGACCCTGTCAGCCTCCACCACAGAAGCTTACGGGACTGGTTTCCCTTGACCCTTGCCCCTCTTTTTGGCAGCTGCCTGGGCAATTGTACCAGGCTCCAGATATCCTTGACTTCCTTTCTAGGTAGCCAAGGCTCGTGTGGTCATACAGACCCATTCAGGCAATCCCATCATCTCCAAGTGAGACCTGAGCTCTACCTACCTCCAGGTAGCGTGATCCCTTGTTGTCTAGCAAACAATCAACAGGCATGCAGGGCTCACAGCATCTTTCAAGAAAACCTGAGACCTCACCCCACTCAAAGGAAATGAGAGCCACTGGTTCTCATGATTGTTGGCGACTATGACTTTGTAGAATGTATTTGGTGGGATCTGCTCTGCGCACACCAGCTGACACTGAACAGTTGTCATACTGGCTCCTGTGTCTCACAGAGCCTCCACCTGTTGCCCATTAATGGTGACTGACTGCCTATACTTACAAGTATCTGAAGGCATGTGAGCTTTTGGGACCATTTCTCTATCCCCCAGGGAAACTAGGGCCACATCTGTCTGTCCCCCTAAACTAACTGTGACTACCTCCTCCCCAAGCGCTACACTGGCCAAACCTGGTGTTCACACACCAGTGGTGGGCTTTGCCCTCTATGGACATTTGGAGTCGCCCTTGTTGTGCCCATATTTGTAGCACTCCGTACATTGGGGTACAAACCTCCCTGTTTTATGGTCAAAGTGTTGTGACATTACAAAGGCCCCAGTCACAAACACTTCCATTTTACATGTTCAAGTTCAAAGTTGACATCTTTTTATACAATGACTTTTAACACACATTTGCTTGTACGCTCGCATGAGATAGTGTACTCAGAAATGGTTTGCTTACAGTTACACTTCTTAGTAGGCACATTCTCATCCCTTAGAACATTCTGTACAAGCAGCAGCAGTTCTCCATAGAAGCGGATAAGTGTCGCCTCCCTCCCCACATTGATGTACAGAAAGCGTGAAGGTAAAATGGCAATAAACATATTTTATTTCCATTTTATTTTTACTCTCTGCCAGCAAATGGATTGTGAAGGTGTTGTAATCAAATGATGCAATCCAGTAGTCCAAGTGTAGAAAAGGTAAGTTGCTTTATTAAGATGTTAAGTTTAAGATGTAATAAAGAACCCCACCAGAAGCAGCCTACCTGCTACTCAGCCCATCCTTCAACTGACTCTCTCACATCCAACATTCTGCAGCATCATCACACACCAACATTCCATACAACAGACAAACTGGCTGAGCAGCAGATACAACACATCTCCTTTCCTTATAGGAAAAATAAAACATTGCTGAAACCACAATGTATCTCACAAAGATCCCATCCTCGTCACCAAAATGTTGTAATCTGATGATGCAATCCAGTAGTCCAAGTGTAGAAAAGGTAAGTTGCTTTATTAAGATGTTAAGTTCAAGATGTAATAAATAACCCCACCAAGAGAAGCCTACCTGCTGCTAAGCCCATCCTTCAACTGACTCCCTCACATCCATTCTGCAGCATCATCACGCACCAACATTCCATACCAAAAACACACTGGCTTTGCAGCAGATACAACAGAAGGTAAGGCTGGGCAAATGCGTCACTTCTGCTAATTGGCAGACGTGAGGAATGGCCACTTCAGTTTGAAGTGCGCATGTTGGTCTAACCTGCTACCTTGCTTTGACTAGACTGACATGCACAATTGAAAAAATTCAGATGAAGAGCCGGCACTGGCCTCCAGTGCCTTTCGGAGCGCAGAGCCAAACCATTCAAGCCGATCAAGATGCTTCACTCATGCTGCTTAACAGCATTGTAGTGAATTCCCTTTTGGTTCTCCCTTAGTAGCATGTATTAGCTGTATTTGATATTCAGTGACTCTTCTTGGGATTATACTGAACTTTTGGTACAAGGTTGAACAACGTGGTATACTGTTTTTCTTGTGCCTGGTCAGCACCATTTCCTAGCGTTTTTGTACATAACATGGTGGCACAGCTGCAATTTTCCAACACAGTAGTTCTTACTATGTAAACTGTGTCTTGCCCCATCTGGGGCAAAGGGGAGAATTCCAGCAGAGAGAACGGTCCTGGAACAGCATTGCAGCCTTGCAGAAACTGAGTTTACACCTATGATGTGGGCCACCTCACTATGCACAGCAGGTACTCATCTAGGCTGACATTTTCTTAAAGTGGGGAATGGACATACCTGGGGTGCTGACAGCATTTCCAAGCACCATCTAGTGACTTTCCCTCACCCCCTCAAACACACTTGAGGATGTAATTGATACTACAAGTAGCAATAGGAAAGGATCACAAAGAAACACATGACACAACAATTATGGGAAGAAAGTGGGAGGTCTAGGTAATAAGCCACCTGCCTTCCAATGGGTCTACATGTTACAAGCCACATCGAGACCAAGGATAGCTCCCTGATTTTATCCCTGAGGTAATGTTCATATATACCTCCAGCACACTCACTGCATGCTAAAATAGTATATGTTGCTTAACACCTACTTGGCATTACTGCTCAATGCATGTAAGATATAATGGGAGAGTTATCACCTAGACTACCCACTTTCTCCCCATTTTAATCACATTGCCTAGAAGATAGATTAAAGGATTCACCAACACTTTCTACATAAGACCCCTCCCACTTTTATTTGCTTCCACCATCTTACCATACTATTCAGTACTCCCGCGTACCTCATAGGTTGCAGCATACCTCGTTCTGCAGTGGTACGGGAAGAGCCCGATGATAAAGCATGCCACCAAAGGGCAATCTAGTGGCTGAGGGTTATCTAAAAAAAAATGTTTTTTCTCATCATCCTGTGTAGGACAGACCTCCTTTTGTTTAATATATATGTTCTAAAACTCATCTGACCCTGGAAATGTTGTCTTTTTAACAGGAACAGAATTATTGTCGGGAGAAATTAAACAGTACTTAGAACCCACTGAAACAATATACGAAACTCACAGTGGCATCTTTTGTTTAATAGGTAGGTTTAGGGAGTTTATAGGGTGATCAAAGACCAGCTGCAATTGGGGTGGACAATTACTTTGAAGGATTTGTTGTGGGTGATGATAATAACTCCACGGGTCAGTACAGGAACAGCATTGTTTACTTTACTGAGAGGAATGGTGGAGGGTTCATGTTTAAACTGAGATGGGAGGAAGGAGGTGGATGAGGACAAATAGAGTATAGTGATGGATGAGAAGAGGGCAAAATTGAAGCGTGCAATGAATGCTAGTCAAGGATTGCCTGCAAGGAAGGTTGCAACTAGAGACTGAACGATGATGGAAATTCATATTTCAATGATCTAAAACAAGTAGTAAACGTGAGGGTGGATGTAGTTGTGATGAATGATGGTAGAGTGAGGAACAAGGACAAAGGTGTATATATGCAATCACATGCGGTGGAAAGAGTGGAAGTGCAAATGAGTAAAGAGGTCACGCCTTAGGAGCTTGATACAGATTAGGGAAAGGATAAGCCATATTAAGGGGAATCAAACTCATGCAAGACTTTCGTGAGCTATAGGATGAAATCTGGATAGCTAATGGATTTTGTAGAGGGTACACCTATTGTTTTTGGTAGTAGGCTTATTTCAAGGTAACCAGTTGCCATTGTACACAGTTCCTATTTATTTAGGTTCTCCATTATTATTTTTTTGTTATTTTAGTATGAAGGGATCTGTGGGGAGTGGGCCCTAGAGCAGCATAGGAATGCTGTGTGACCATTCTCTTTGGGTCACTAATCCACATAAGGAACATTCCACTGTGAAATGAAATGAAAATGTGTACTACCCGAAGGTGTCTAGGCGCCACAAGAATCTGGACTAAGAAGTAGAGTCAGCAATAGAGCTTTGGTTGTTAAACAGCTATGTTTTCAAAGATTTTCGAAATGACAATAGATCCGTTTTTATTCTAAGAGAACTAGGAAGAGTGTTCCAGATCCTAGCGGTACCAACTATAAAACTTCTTCTGCCCCAGCTGGCCTTTTGATTTTTGGGATAACAAGTTAAGGGCCGAAATGTATTCTTATTTTAACCTTGTTGAGCCTTAAAGACAATACAGATAGACTTAAAATTGACAAAAGCAGATAAGCGGCTGAAATCTGCAGAACCTGGAACTTATTGAGGCTTTTAATCTGTATGTTTAAGAACAAGGCACTACAATAATACAGTTTCGATAGGATTAGAGTGGAGATTACAGCTTTCTGAAGCTCCAGAGGGATAAACAGTAGGACTTTCCGGAGGATCTTTAAGGTTAAAACACAAGAGGTATGATCTTCAAAAGAGAATTTATCGTCAAAGAATACTCCTAGATTTTTAACCTTTGCGACCATGCAGGGGCTTCCCCCATTTCTAACGCCCACCACTTTGGTGTCCAGAAAGACCTGTCTTTCCTAAATAAGAGTACCTATGTTTTCCCTGTGTTTAATTTTGAGACAATTTCCTGACATCCAGTTCCCTACCTCATGCATACAATCCTGAAATCTGTGTGCCGCAGTATCCGGATCACGGGACAAAAACACCACAATCTGTGTGTCATCAGTATAAGAGACCACAGATAAGCCAAACATTTTAATGAGCCTTATATAAGATAAGCCAAAAATTTTAATGAGCCTAATATATTGAATAGCGTGGGGCTCAGAGATGAACCCTGTTGGACTCCACATAGGAGAGAGAACACCTTTGACCTAGAGCCATTAATCTCTACAAATTGTTCTCTATCGAAAAGAAAGGAAGGCAAAAGACTTAGAGCTATGCCTCTGATCCCTATGGCTGCATGACGACCAATGAGGATATTGTGGTTCACAAAGTCGAAGGCTGCGGACAGATCTAATAAGATAAGACCATGCTCCCTTATCCATGGTTAACCTTATTTCCTCTGATGCCGTGATCAGGGCAGATTCTGAACTGTATTGACTTCTAAAGCCATATTGGGATGAGTCTAATAGATTGTTGTTTAAGATGAAAGCGGATAGCTGTGAGTTTATGAACTTTTCTACTAATTCCGCTGGAAGGGGAAGGTGAGACATTGGTCTGTAGTTATTAGGGTCTTTTACATCAAGGTTAGATTTCTTTAGAAGTGGGAGGACGGTGTCTCTTTTCCATTCCTGTGGAAAGTAACCCTCACAGAACATTTTATTAAAGAAATGTTATTAAAGACATCCTTAAGATAGATGGCAACAGACCCTGATACCAGGTGAAGACTTTTCGGTGGACAAGGGTCGAATGGTGAACCGGACTTGGTATGCATAAACAGGGCCTGTACTGAGTCTACCTCCAGCGAGCTGAACTTGTTGAGATAGGATGAAGATTTGGATGAGAGGGTAGATGATGTCACTTCTAAGGGATTAAGGGGGTCCTCATGACTATGCAAATTCCCCAAATAAGGATTGAAGAAAGATTTGCTTCATCCAAAGTTATGGAAGTTAAGCCTTGATATTGGCTCCCACTAGAGTGACAAGTAGTTATAGAATTAAAAACCGACTCAAACTTATTCAGGAAAACGACTGCCGACTGACTTTTGCTGCTGGCCAAAATTTGCTGAGTTGGTAGTGTCTTCCTGATCACTGAAATAAATAGGCTTACATCACCATGTTGAGCTTCCGGCTGTCATAAATTCATTCTATTGCATGCTTATTTGCTCATGTATTTGTTGTTAGCGAGGGTGCACGGATTTCTGCACCTCAATCTCTTAGTAAAATCATTCAATATATTTCCCCATTGGTAGCTTGGACCTTTGTTAATCTTAAAGCGTGGTAAGGGAGTTAACACAGGAAATACAATTCCACATTTGTGAAGCCAATATGACTCCACAATGAAGACTAAGAATCAAATATTTCAAACATATAGGGTTCCTAGAAGACATAGCAATATAGTTTGAAGGCCAAAATGTGCCAGCAAGCTAAATCACAATAAAATAAGCCACAAAATAGTAACAACGACAATACAAAGGAAATCAACTGTCGCAATAAGGTGCCCCATAAAGAAACCTCCCTTTTTTAACCTAAACATATGTTGAGACCATGTTTTCCAACAGGGGGTCTTAGCCGGGAGCCTGGAAGGTGTCTGCATAGAGTCAAACAACGGTAGACGTTCAGGAAAATAATGCATGAAGCTTCACACTCAGTGAAAAGCCCGGCAAAGCTATCTGTCCCCTCTTAGAGACAAGGGAAAGTCTGTCTAACTAACTATGGAAATACCAATTAAAATAACAGTAGCATCAAAAACATCCATATCTCTCTCCCACCAAGAGCCAATCCAGTAACGGTGTGCAAAGGGAGTCAACATATTCCCTACCATCTCATATCCTTAGAATTAGGTATGTAGTCGGTAGCCTTGAGCATTTCGCCTTCCTGGTACACTGTGAACAAAAGGCCTCTCCTCATCACCATTTCTCTGAGTTCATTGCCAACTTCTTCCTCGCTGGGCTCACTATCACTAGTCTAATACAAACAAGAAGCCTTTCTCAAGCTAAAGAAAGCAAATTTTCACTACTTCCATGCAGGCAAAATGAGAGAAACGGACCCAACGGCTCAGGCAGGTAGATGTTTTATTCTTTAAACCTTTCCCTCACACAAAGAATATCGCGTCTGCCATTGTTTTTAAATTGCTTGGTGTCCAACCTCCCTGTGGGTCACATGTTCACCTAAATTGACATAGAGAAAATACTTCATTTGTGCACTGCAACGTGTCTCTGATTTCACAACATTATGCAATGATTGTAACGTTTGAATTCTCAAACAGCGTAAATGCTTAAAGTTGGAAGGTGGCAAATGCAATAAATTATAGATGTATAAATACATAAATAAATAAATACTTAAATATGTATACATTTGCATGATTCATAAACTTTAAAAACATTGCGTGACTCAAGTGCCCAACTTATTTGTGGATGAGATATTGAAACCCTGATACATAAATATATATACTCTTAATAAATATGTAAACATATAATTATGCAAAATAAAGCCATCTGTGCAAAATTAAGCTATCTGTGCAAATTTCTGCCAATGAAGGTCATAGATATATTCAATCAATCCACCTGGGAACCTGTCACATTTTCAATATCTGCTGACCTATTTTATAAACTGCATAAATGCAAAACTAGGAATTTACATTTGCCTTTATTTGCAACCCTAGTCCATGAGCATATGCCTCTACCTCAGACTATTCACATGAAGCCTCTATGTGCAAAAAAAGCTGTTAATATAAAAGTGCTGAAAGTGCTTTATAATACCACATATATAATTGCAATGAACAGTTCTGAAATGCCGCGCGACCGGATATGCATTATCATTGTTCACGATCGCCCTGAAATGCTATAAAATTCTGACATGCACCTGTAGCTTAGTGCTACCAACATAACGGAAGCCACAGGTGCACGTCAGAACATACACAGCATACTCAGTCCTACAGCAAAAGTTTCTCTTGATGGTTACACTCTTGTCTGAAAATGGAGTTCTATAATGGGTTGTGTTAATGCCAAACTTGCACGCTCTGCAAGATGAGCATTTGTAAAAACCTTCCTTTGACTTCAGCCATGTGCTACCTGTGCCTAGTTCTGGACTCATTTTCACCAATTGACTTTGCATGGATCTGGCTTTTCTATATGTGATGGTGGGCATTTCAGGCAGTTTACTACCTAGTACACCATCAGTAAGAACAATAGGCCAATTCTTCCTGATGATTGACTTGATCATTCTCTCCTGTTTACTGAATGTCGTGATGAGGTGGGAAGTAACCTCCTCATCTATCTCTGTTTGGCTTCTGGGAAGTAATAAAGATTCTCTAGGTCTTTCGTGTGCTTTGTTCAGTGCCCTGGCAAGAACTATAGTGCTGTATCCTCTTTCTTTAAATCGCCCTACCATCTCTCTGGAGCATTTTTCAAATTCTTTGGTGAGCTACATATCCGTTTTAATCTCAATAGCTCGTCATATGGGATGCTTTCAAAGAGGTGCCTCGGATGCCAACTGCTTGCATGTAAAATGCTATTGCCAGCAGTGGCTTTCCTGAATAAAGATGTTTCCAATGTGTGGTTTATCACTGTAACTTGTACATCCAAAAAGTCTAATTTCACTTTACTTATATTGGATGTAAAGATGAGGTTACTTGTGTTGTTATTTAAAGACCTCACAAATTCCAGTGCACTAGTTTCATCTCCATCCCACACACAAAAAACATCATCGATAAATCTTAACCAATGACGTACATGATTTATATTCGGAGTAGCTTGCAGGACCTGTTCCGCCAACCAGCCAACATGCAAGCATGCATAGCTGGGGGAGAAACAGGATCCCATAGCCACACCCCTCATTTGTCTCCAAATTTCTTTACCAAACATGAAGAAGTTGTTATTCAGACACCAACCAATCAATTCACATAACATTTTGTTATGGCCATAGTATTAACATGATCTTTTTTCTAAAAAATACTGGATCACTTTGAGTCCTGCTACATGATTTATGCTGGTGTATAGTGACTCAATGTCCAATGTTATGAGACACCAGCCATCCTGCCATTTCACAGCGTTCAATTTATTCAAAAAGTCACCAGTATTTTTAACAAAACTGGGAAGATTCTTTACAAATTCTTGTAGGTAATAATCAATATATTGTGAGATATGTTCACTCACACTGTTAATCGCCGAAATGATTGGTCTGCCCGGTGTTGGAGAGATCATCTTGTGAACTTTCGAGATTAGATTCAAAATTGGAATAACTGGATTTTCTGTGTGTAAGAAGTTGAATTCTGTAGAGGATATTAAGCCTTCTCTCCTGTACTGAAACAGTAATTTTTTCAAGTCTTCCTTAGCTTTTTTGTATTCAGTCCCATTAGATATTTTGTAGCATTTATCATTATTTAGTTGTTTCATAGCTTCTTTGATGTACTCTTTTTTCAGCCACAAAACAATGTTCCCTCCCTTGTCGGATTTATTGATGATTACTTCTTGGTTGTCGCTGAGCTTTTTCATTAAGTTCCCATATTGCAGTTCATTGTAAGACTTTTGCTGATATTGTTGCTTTTTTACTTTCCGATTCAGTTTCTTTAACTCCTCAGTTACGCATTCATGAAAAATGTCTATGGCGTCTTTTGGCATCATAGGGATAAAAGTACTTCTTGGTTTGAACGGACTCTCTCCTGCTCGCTTTTGGGATATGTTGATTCTCTGTAGGCAATTTTGTGTACTGGTTACATCTGCATCATTTGTTTGTGATGCATTGCCAGATGTTGTTCCCAAATCATGTAGAGTTAAAAACAATCTAGCATCTGCAGCTGTGACTGCAGGATTTATGATCTCATCTCTGCACTGTTCCGTTGGTTCATTGGAACTGGTGCTGCCCGCTTTGATTGTAAAAAAATTCTTTAATTTTAACTTTCGAATGATGCAAAAAATATCTACCCTTGTGCTGGCATAATTGAACGTACTTTCGGGGCAAAAGTTGAGGCCTAAAGAGAGGAGCTGTTTTTCTGCTGCCGTTAGAGTAACATCTGACAGATTTGTGATGGTTAAGACTTCTACAGCTTCTTCCTGTACCATTGTTTTTTCTTTTGCTGCGGTTTGCTGTTTGTGCTTTTTTCTCCAAGCTCTTCTCCTCGCATTTCTCCTTTTATTGTTGTGTTGTTGCGGGTTCTGGGGCTGAGCATTTGTCTCCGATCCTCTACTAAAAAATCAATTTCTTCACCCAGATCTAGCACTAATTTGGAATTCAACCCCTCATTACTGCTGAAATCAGAGCCTGACGCACTTGTTAGCGATGCTGTATCAACATCAGTTTCAGATATAACTTCATTGTGGCCTTGCTGTTGTAATGGTTTATTAGTGACGTTTCTGCCATTAAATTTGAGCTTTTTCGCATGCTCGAATTGACGCGAAAAAGTATAAATTTGCCCTTGCTCGTAGTCCGTTTGGTCCCGGGCAAACTTATGCGCTTTGCGGATTTTGATCCTGTCCTCATGTTTGCGTAGTCTTTCACTTATTTCTTTGCGTGTTTTAATTATTAAATCTTTTTGCTCGATTTGGACCACTTTATCTAGTTCTTCATTGATTTTATCAATTTCTTCCAGCAGGGTTCGGCGATCTATTATTGCATATTTAATCAATATTTTGACTAAATTCATAGAAGCCAACAAGTTGCTTTCCCCCCACTCTCTTAACATGGTGGGATTCGGTTCCTCAAAGCTTGGCGCCAATAGAATCCTGAGCCTCCTAGGAGCTCGTCCGACTTCCTCATGTTTAGTGAGGGACTTATGCTCCCACCATTTCGTGATTTCACTCTTCATTTTCTTTTCTAATGATTTTAATAGTTGTATCACATTTTGATTTATGCCACTTTGACTACTGTCCGCACTTGCTGCGTTAGTACTCATTTTTGGCAAATTGCCAAACAGTTCTTCTGCTGCAGCTTAACGCTCTTGTTCCAAACTGGCTGACATTATTCTCCTTCAGTACGGAAAGGATTTGTCTACTGGAGTCGGCGTCCGCCGTTCCCCTTCCACTGCCTACGAGCCGATACCGCCCCACCTGGACGCAGCACTATTATTACTACTCACCGCCGGAATGTGCTGTCAACGGGTCCTCCGACCCAGTCGCCTTCGCTCTCCATTCGGCTTCTGTAGACAATCAAGCTACTGCAGGGGGCCACCGCTCAGTATTCCTCTCCGGGATCCTCTTGATGTCAGTTGTAGGCGGAAGCCACTTCAGGAGAGGGGATACCGTCGTTGGAGACAACCAGCTTCCGTCGTTACTTCAGAAAAGCAAACTCTCACTACTTCCATGCAGGCGAAATGAGAGAAACGGACCCAACGGCTCCGGCAGGTAGAGGTTTTATTCTTTAAACCTTTCCCTCTGTTGACGCGTTTCGAGCACGCTGTGCCTTTGCTCACACAAAGAATATAGCGTCTGCCATTGTTTTTAAATTGCTTGGTGTCCAACCCCCCTGTGGGTCACATGTTCGCCTAAATTGACATAGAGAAAATGCTTCATTTGTGCACTGCAATGTGTCTCTGATTTCACAACGTTATACAATGATTGTAATGTTTGAATTCTCAAACAGCATAAATGCTTAAAGTTGGAAAGTGGCAAAATGCAATAAATTATAGATGTATAAATATATAAATAAATAAATAAATACTTAAATACGTATATATTTGCAAGATTCATAAAATTGAAAAACATTGCGTGACTCAAGTGCCCAACTAATTTGTGGATGAAATATTGAGACCCTGATACATAAATATATATACTCTTAATAAATATGTAAACATATAATTATGCAAAATGAAGCCATCTGTGCAAAATTAAGCTATCTGTGCAAATTTCTGCCAATGAGGGTCATAGAAATATTCAATCAATCCACCTGGGAACCTGTCATATATTCAATATCTGTTGACCAATTTTATAAACTGCCAGGCAAAGCTATCTGTTCCCTCTTAGAGTCAAGGGAAAGTCTGTCTAACTAACTATGGAAATACCAATTAAAATAACAGTAGCTTCAAAAACATCCATATCTCTCTCCCACCAGGAGCCAATCCAGTAACTGTGTGCAAAGGGAGTCAACATATTCCCTACCGTCTCATATCCTTAGAATTAGGTATGCAGCCAGTAGCCTTGAGCATTTCGCCTTCCTGGTACACTGTGAATAAAAGGCCTCTCCTCATCATCATTTCTCTGAGTTCATTGCCAACTTCTTCCCCGCTGGGCTCACTATCACTAGTCTAATACAAACAATAAACCTTTCTCAAGCTAACTAGAAGCATAAGAATGCACCTGCAGAAGAAAAAGACAACACACTGGCAAATTAAAGTTAGCAGTCTCAATCATGGCCTAATGTCAAGGTAATTTCTCTTGAAAATCAGAATGGAAGCATGTTACAGTATTAAATGTATATATCTATATACACGTGTGAGCAAGGCTTCATTGCCGAAATGCATAACGTAGAAGCGGATTAAATCTTTGCTGAACTGCATATTGCAAGCGTGTCCTGAGAGTGCATTATTTTCGCAACCGCAAAAGTAACTTTATTGATATATAAATATGTATATATATATTCACTGAAAAAACCATAGGTTTCACTCACGTTATAGTTAGGAATTAGCATTTAAAAAACCTTGCAAATTCACTTAAAAAACCATAGGTTTCACACATGTTATAGTTAGCTGGACATTTCACTCGTGAAAAACCATTGAAATTCCTCCGTTATAGTTAGTGCAGGCAACTATAACTCACGCGACCGCAATCCTCTGCTGATGACGTCAGATATTACATCACTGTATTTAGACACTTATTTACCCATGTCTTCTTCCATTAATTTTTAGCTATACATATATTACAAATATTTTTTTTTCAGAAAGACACATATGTCATCAGTGATGTAATATCTGACGTCATGCATATTCATGACTCATCCAGGGTGGAGCCTAAATGTACGCTGCTCCATTGGTTCTCACCAGTGTGTGGTGGTCAAAGCCTGTGGAAACGGCAGACGTGAATTAATTGGGTTACTGTCTATTTCTACCCTTTCAAATCAATACGTCCGAGTGGTATGCAGACACAGTCAGCGTGTTCTCTAATCTTGGACGTTTAGATTCCTGCGCTGCAGCTTTAATGACATTATGCATTTTTAAACAATGGATGTTTTTGCTCGCATCCCCACTATAGATCAAAAGACTGCTCGCCAAGACCATCCCACATAAAATGTTTTCTTTATCCTGTGAGTCTCCAGATGCTCGTTACGTTGCTGTGAAGATTAAGTGAACTATTTTCTTCTTCAAAAGGTTGTAAATAATCTAATTGCACATCTGCCTCTTTGCAGGCTGTTACATTTACCCTTTTCCCTTTTCTCGGGCACCGCATCGGCGCTGCTGAATATCACACACTGACACCTTCGCTGACACTGATTTAGGAATCAATATACTCTTTCAGCTTCTCAATTTTAAGGCGGCTGCCTGTAATTACTTGCCAGCGGAGAGAGACATCTCCGAGATAAGGGGGCGCTAATTTGGTGGGAGATGCAATGATACTTGACAAAGATAGTACAATTTCAATCAGCGCGACCTTTCACGCCCCGCAGCCCCTCCCGCTGCAGCCGCTTTTGCATTAAAATCGTAAAAAGCATGAACTGTCAATACCATCAGCCTGCTGGCCGGACTGGACCATTGTTTGTAATGAGGCATCCTTTTAGTGTCGTTTCGAAGACCTGCAACATCTCGGAGCTGCAAAGCAGAAGCAAAGATGACAGAGAAGCAGGGCAGCATTTATTGAGCACTGTAGGCATTCTCTTATTCCGCAATCTACCCCTTCAGTTATTTTTAGGAAGTTGCTCGGGTGACGAATTATGATGACAACTCTGGGCACAGCTCACATATGATTTAGCATCTGCGTAAAATTCGATGGACTCATAAAACCTACAAATGTAATATTATGAATGCAGAGGGTATGACGTTCCCTCCTGATGATTTGCATATGGAAAAATTGCTGGGATGGCGCATGCTTATTGTAATGGTACCATGCTAGGAGTTTTGCAAAAATGTGGCCAAACATGATATAACTCTAATATTGCATCATACAAACACGCGTGGTACAATGTTACGAAAGGACAATATAGGAAAACATCCACTTCTGACGACAGCCACACTCAGGAGAAAGCAGTCACACTCCCAAATATAGGAGTGTATGATTTTGTAAATGTTGCATCTCTTTCCACTTCAGCTGCATATCACACCAGAATCGTACTAAAAACATTGAGTAAGGACCCAAGAGGAAAAAAAATATTTAACAGAAAAAGAGGCAGACTTTGGTCCCCTATGTGGTTGAAGTCTTCTTTCTGCCTCCTTTCAAGCCCAATATACATATTTTTATCCGTGTGCATTCCTGCATCTATGTTCCAGTATAATTAAAACATGCCCTCTAATTAACCTCACGCAACCAAATACAAATACCTCTTCAAAAAAGCGACTATGACAGAAAAAACTTTCCGCCTTTATGAAACCAAACATATTATCACACAAACCTAATAGTACATGCTGAGCAACTGTGTTGTGTCAAAGGGCCCCATTATGTCACACAGGCCTGCTGCTAGGGTTTTTGGGGGGCCCGAGCAGAACAGAAGCATGCAAGGCCCCTCTAAGATGTGACATCACAGGAAGTGATATCACTGGAACGACAGCAATTGAACATTAATTTTCTGGTATTGTGAAGCAGCTTTGCAAGAACGACGAAACTGGTGTTGATACCACTAAAATGGCTAACATGTTAATAATAATCCTAATAAAGTTCATAGGTTTTAAAGGTCTATTACATGGAAATACATGACATTAATTAAAATGGCTGAAAAAAACAGGCCTAGGTCTCTTCCAAAACTGATATGATTACAACAATATTCACTAATTGTTTCCAGATTAGGGCATACTTTTACATTCCAAGTTAGATTGTCCCAGAACTATACAGTGGGGCTTCAAATACCTCCCCAGCCCACCCTGTATGCAAGTAAAGTTCAAGTTAAGGCATTTGTTTTCCAGCAGGTATGGGGGATCAACACAAACACGTAAATGCTAGATCATGTGAGTGACCCGCAAGAGCTGCAGCAACCAACAGAAAACACAGATTCGAAACGATAAGAAGAGGAGACAGCACAAATGTCATACCCAGGTGGAGTGGCTCAAATTTTGGCCTGCAGAAGCACCAAATGCCGGACCACTCCTGCACAGCGAATGCATAAACACAGCACTTACACTTAAACGTAATTTTTAAGAGATGGAAAGAGTTGAACTAACTTAAAGATATAAAGAATGGATGGCTAGAAGGTAAAACAGTGTCTGGTCAGGGAAAATACTGCCAAATCGATACTGGGAGCCAGTCACTAAAGAGATACATTAAAGCAAGAAAACACAAGCATTGGCATAGCCAAAAGGTCTGGCCTTCGGGTCCTTATAAGTATTTAGTTATGCAGCACAATATCATTGGTAAAACAGCATCAACTGTTGCATGGCTAAACACTTATAAGGTCCCAAAGACGAGACCTATTGGCTATGCCAATGCTTGTTTTGTTATGGGGGGCATAAATAACAGGAAGGTGAAGGTCAGTCAGTAAGTCAGTTAGTAAGTTAGTGAGAGTCAGTCAGTGAGAGAGAGTCAGTCAGTGAGAGAGTGAGTGAGAGAGTCAGTTAGTGAGAGTGAGAGGGTCAGTCAGTGAGAGAGTGAGAGTCAGTCAGTCAGTGACAGAGTGAGAGTCAGTGAGGGAGTGAGAGTCAGTGAGAGTCAGTGAGAGAGTGAGAGAGTCAGTCAGTGAGAGTGAGAGAGTCAGTCAGTGAGAGTGAGAGTCAGTCAGTCAGTGAGAGTGAGAGAGTCAGTCAGTGAGAGTGAGAGTCAGTCAGTGAAAGTGAATGAGAGTGAGAGAGTAAGTCAGTTAGTGAAAGAGAGTGAGTCAGTGGGATAGTCAGTCAGTGAGAGTGAGTCAGTCTTTTAGCGAGTCAGTCTTTTAGCGAGAGTCAGTCAGTCTTTTAGAAAGACTCAGTCAGTCAGTGAGGTAGAGTCAGTCAGTGAGAGAGAGTCAGTGAGAGAGAGTCAGTCAGTGAGAGAGAGTCAATCAGTGAGAGAGAGTCAATCAGTCAGTGAGAGTGAATCAGTCAGTCAGTGAGAGAGTGAGAGTCTGTCAGTGAGAGTCTGTCAGTGAGAGTGAGTGAGTCAGTCAGTCATTGAGAGTGAGTCAGTCAGTCAGTCAGTGAGAGAGAGTCAGTCAATTTGTCAGTGAGAGTCTGTCAGTGAGAGTGAATCAGTGAGAGTGAGTCAGCGAGAGTGAGTGAGTCAGTCAGTGAGAGGGATTGAGTCAGTCAGTGAGAGAGAGTGGGAGAATCAGTCAGTGAGAGTGAGTGAGTCAGTCAGTTAGAGAGAGTGGGAGAGTCAGTCACTGAGAGAGAGTGAGTCAGTCAGTCAGTGAGAGAGAGTGAGTCAGTCAGTCAGTGAGAGTGAGAGTCTGTCAGTGAGAGTGAGTCAGTGAGAGTGAGTCAGTGAGACTGAGTCATTGATAGTGAATCAGTGAGTCTGTCAGTGAGAGTGAGTCAGTCAGTGAGAGGGAGAGGGAGAGCCAGTCAGTGAGAGAGAGTGGGAGAGTCAGTCAGTGAGAGTCTGTCAGTGAGAGTCTGTCAGTGAGAGTGAGTCAGTGAGAGTGAGTCAGTGAGAGTGAGTCAGTGAGAGAGTCAGAGAGAAGTGAGGGTCTGTCAGCGAGAGTCTGTCAGTGAGAGTGAGTCAGTCAGAGTGAGTCAGTCAGTGAGAGAGTCAGTCAGTGAGAGTCAGTCAGTGAGAGTCTGTCAGTGAGAGTGAGTCAGTGAGAGTGAGTCAGAGAGAGTGAGTCAGAGAGAGTGAGTCAGTGAGAGTCTGTCAGTAAGAGTCTGTCAGTGAGAGTGAGTCAGTGAGAGTCTGTCAGTTAGAGGCTGTCAGTGAGAGTGAGTGAGTGAGTCAGTCTGTGAGAGAAAGTCAGTCAGTGAGAGAGAGTGAGAGAGTCTGTCAGTGAGAGTCTGTCAGTCAGTGAGAGTCTGTCAGTGAGAGTGAGTCTGTCAGTGAGAGTCTGTCAGTGAGTGTGAGTGAATCATTCCGTCAGTGAGACAGAGTGAGAGAGTCAGTGAGAGTCTGTCAGTGAGAGTGAGGCAGTCAGTGAGTGAAATTGAGTCAGTCTGTCAGTGAGAGTGAGTCAGTCAGTGAGAGTATGTTAGTGAGAGTGAGTCAGTCCGTCAGTGTGAGTGAGTCAGTCAGTCAGTGAGAGCGAGTGAGAGAGTCAGTGAGTGTCTGTCAGTGAAAGTGAGTCAGTGAGTGAGGGTGAGTCAGTCAGTGAGTGAGAGTGAGTCAGTCAGTCAGTGAGAGTGAGTCTGTCAGTCTGTGAAAGTTAGTCAGTCAGTCAGTGAGAGAGAGTGGGAGAGTCTGTCAGTGAGAGTCTGTCAGTCAGTGAGTGAGTCAGTGAGAGTGAGTCAGTCAGTCAGTGAAAGAGATTCTGTCATTCAGTGAGAGAGTCTGTCAGTCAGTGAGAGTCAGTGAGCCAGTCAGTCAGTGAGAGAGAGTGGGTGAGTCTGTCAGTGAGAGTATGTCAGTGAGAGTGAGTCAGTCAGTGAGAGTCTGTCAGTGAGAGTGAGTCAGTCAGTCAGTGAGAGTGTGTGAGTCAGTCAGTGAGAGTGAGTCAGTCAGTCAGTGAGAGAGAGTGAGTCAGTGAGAGTCTGTCAGTGAGAGTGAGTCAGTCAGTTAGTCAGTCAGTGAGAGAGTGGGAGAGTCAGCCAGTGAGAGAGTCTGTCAGTGTGAGTCAGTCAGTGAGAGTATGTTAGTGAGAGTGAGTCAATCAGTGAGAGTAAGTCAGTCAGTCAGTGAGAGAGAGTCGGTCAGTGAGTGCTTGCCGAGGCCGGCCCATGGTCATTCTGCACATAAAAATGAGTCCGCTGGGTTTGTGAGCACCATCAGACTGACTGCACAAATACCTTAAGGCTGCAACTGCATTTTGGGTTGTGCACCAGCAGCCAAGCCAGACCAAGCAAGGAGCCCAGTTTATCCACAAAAAGGGAAAAACATATTCTCACCAAGTGGCCAGGCCATCAGCCCGTCAGTTAACTGTGGATTCATCACCTTTTAAAAAAAAAATCTGTTTGAGAGATTTCAAACAGTGCAAGGGTTAAGTAGAATGCAGCGAGCATGTTGTAAAAGTATGCATCACAATTGAGCACTACGCTGTGGAGAAATGGTAAGACATGGGGGACAGGGAACATAGAATGGGCAAGGCTTAGCACAGACTCACGTGTGCCGCCATTATGGTGGTTGCACGGGTCCCCGAGGCTCTGAGGAGGTGGGGGGTCACTGCGTGCACTAGTGACGCGGCGCCCCACCTCCCCTTAAACAGCCAATGGCTGTGCCCGGTGGGGGCTCGAACCGAAAGCACTTAGGGGCATATTTACAAGCCAGGCGATAAAATGATCGCTGCTTTAGCAGCAGAAAACTGCCGCTAAAGCGGCGATAATGGGCTTGATAATATGCTCTATGGAATTTCAATTGAAGCCCATGTTAGACGTCCTTCACATCTAACATGGGTTTCCATTGGAATTCCATAGAGCATATTAACAAGCCCTTTATCGCCGTTTTAGCGGCAGTTAAAGCGGCGATAATTTTATCGCCTGGCTTGTAAATATGCCCTTCTGTGCTTACGGTTCAGCACAATTTTTTCAACATAGGGGGTAGGCCGGTTTTGACCGGTCTGCCCTGCGCCCCCCCTTAAAAGGGGGCTGGAGGAGCGAGGGCAATCTCTTGTTCTCTCGCTCCCCAGCATATGGGTCCGGGCCATCGGAGGCCCATAATTTATTTCTCTCTTTTTGATTTTCAGGTCGTCAGGGATCGTTAGAAGAACATCAGTGGAGCGTCGATCGGGAGGTGTTTTGCGGCAAGGCAAAGGAGCAGGAGCCATCAGCTGTTTGTTGCAGGGGGGCCAATCAGCTGTTTTGAGGTTTGGTGTTGGAGCAGCGGAGCTGCTGCAGTGTAAGGAACACGCGCTCGGCGCTCAGCGCAGGTAGAAGGGTCTGTGCAGCCGGGAGGGAGTAGGAGAGTGCTGGGCTCGTGGCACCAATTTGTGAGGCAGTGCAGATCAGCTGTTTTTATGTCAGCTGCGACCGCGTCAGTGCAAGCCGGGTGACCGCGCGGCTGAACCCAGCTGATTTCTTGTGATCATTGACCACGTGTGTGAGCAGCAGCTGCCGAGCGGCGCTTCTGAGCATGCGCGGCTATTTTAAACGGCACCAGCGTTTTTTTGCAGGTGCCGTACAGCAGATGGGCCTTACCGGTTGTTGGGGGGACGCGCGCTTGAGTTCTAAGCGCACGTATTGAAAAGGGAAAGTACTCAATAGTTTTGTGGTCTCCTATTACAGAGTGGGCCAGCAGGGGGCATTGTTTGGGGCGGTGCAAACCAGGCTTGTCCTTGGCTTCAGTGGCGGAGGGGGTGTGTATTAAACGCAAAGGCTCTCTTTTCTCCCCAGGAGCAGCACGAGATTGTCAACGCAGGGAGGAAGTTGGCTGCTCTACATTTGTCTCTCAGGAGTGCCCAGGTAAAATACCAGCAACTGTTGGAGGAGGTCCATGGAATTATAGGTGAGGGCAGTACCGGCAAACCGGCATTCCAACGCTTCCGGGAGCCACGCAGGTTGGATTGCATACTCACCTGACCCACTGGACTAGCTGGTGGGCGTGGCTCTGGTTGCGTGGGAGCAGGGGCTGGCTGGTGGCTCCTACTACTACCAGGTAAGGGTTTGGGCAGTGTCCTAGAATGGTGCATAAGGGATTGCGGTAGTGTAGGCAATCCCGTTAAAACACAACACAATTGCCCCTAAGGTGAAACGGAGTGAGAAGCGTTCCTGCACAGATGTTATGTTGGAAGCCCTGATGCAGCAGGTTCAGGTCATGGGTCAGGCTCTAAAGCGGTTACAAGGGAAGGTGGATGGTCCTGATTGGGGAGGAAGGGAGGCCCAGGCGACAGATTGTTCCCCCTAAGACTTTCTCCCCGCCATTACCCAAAAGAAGTAAGCCCTGGACCGGCTCCTCTGGAGGTGATACCTCAGCCAACTGTCCCGATGCCAAGCCCACAGGGCAATGGGGAGCCTCTCACTCCTGTACCCACATTGCCGGTGGGGGACCAGCCACAGGCTTCATCGGTCCCTCTATTGAAAGGCACAGGGGCGGTCACGTCTGATCAGCCAGACATCCTGTCCAATCTGGCAGCTGTGCTCCCGTGGCTCGAGACAGTAGGGAATTGGTTCCCCTCAGCGGGCACTGGAGAAGGCCAGGCAAATAATGGCACATCTGTGTAAAGCTAAGCCGAATGTTCGGCCGGCAGTACCGGGGGGGTGCAACGTCGGCGGGCGCAGTGCCGGTAGGAGCTGGTGGAGGTCCAACACTGGTAGGCGCACCCGTGGATCCAAGAGCTCCAAAGACGGCCAACACAGCAGCAACAGCAGGTATAACTAAACCATTGCCAGCACTAGGTTTGGGGGAGCTGCGCTCAAATAGAGATCAGTTGGAGCGACACTTGTCACAGGAAACGAGGGAAAGAATTTGGAAGGGGGCATATGTAAGTATGTTCTCCCTGTTGATAGATGACGCTGAGAGGGAGGAAGCTAAGATAAATAAAGAATGGAAGCACCCTAGGGAGTGGGCTAACATAATTCTCAAATACAGGGTGGAAGGGAGTTTAGCTAATTGGGTGCAAGGTTTTACGATCTACATGGTGTAAGAAACTGGCTCTATATATACTGCACCAAAGTGAGGTACAGTGTGTGAGTCCAAGGGTCTCCAGAGGTTTGGCAGAGGTTAAAGTACCTTACTCTCTAAAGTGGTAGCTTGGTCGAGCAGTAAGGCAGTATCAGAGGACAGTGTTAAGCATTTGATGTACCCACTCAGTTGGCAAATGAACTCCCACACTCAAGAACTGAACTCTAGACCAATTGTTTTTGTATAAAAAATATACTGTTGTTTTATTTCTAGAACCAAGCAAGCCTGGTACAGGTAAGCATATAAATTATTTTCAGCTACAAGATGCTGTTGTTGAATACTTTCAAAATACAGTAGGACTTTGTACCAATTCGAGGCTACAGGGGTTGCAATGCAATGCACAAACTTAGTAGACTCAGTACATAGGAATCAATAGGCTTTTTCAGTAAAATGAAATTAAATTACTTTTTGGATTACTTTTACTAACACAGTGCTGGATCCTAGATTCAGCACCGGGGCATTTCCTGAAAACAGTTGAGTAAATGCGTTTTAGTTAGTTGTACGATTTTTAAAGAATATTCTTGTATTTCAAAAGTTGACAAACTTTTTCACATAGAATCACCAATGTTATCCTATGGAAGAAAATTCAATTCGCAGGTAAGTTACTTTAACGTTTCTTTTCTTACTCGGTGCTGGATACCTAGATTCAGCACTGGGACATTTCCTGATAACAGTTGAGAAAATGCGTTTTGGTTATTTGTGTGATTTGTAAGGAATATTCTTAGTTTTCAAAAGTCGACAAACTTTTTGGGAGAAAAAGTGTCAATGTTATTCTATGAGGAAAAACAGGTTATCGGTTTCGAGGTAAGTAATCGGTCTTTTGAGTTTGGGTTCTGAGGTTAGACTCAGGGGTCTCCCAGGGTCAGTGATGCACTGTTTTTGCACCCTCAGCGGTACTCGGGCGGCCTGGTGCAGAGTGTTGAGGGCCAATGTTATCCAAGGGGGGATAGGGGGCTCCGGTTGGTGGCTGCTGACAAGCAGGCCACGGGGTTGTGGGAGCAAAGCTCCTGTGTTTAGTTCAGGGCAAGTTGGGGACCAAGTTAGGACCAAAGAGGCACCCTCAGCGGCGCTAGGGCGGCCGGGTGCAGGGTGCCCTGTTGATATCAATGGAGATTCTCCGGGACAAAGAAACACTGCAGGCTGCTCGGGGACCTTCCAGGAGCGACCACCAGTGGTAAGTAGGGATGTTGAGGGTTGGTTAGGGCCCCGCTGGATTGGGCACGCAAGGCTGTGGGGTGTTGGGTGCAGAGGTGTGTGGGGACATCGGATTTTCTTACCCGCTCTGGTCGTGGTGGGGGGGTTCTCTGGATTGAGGCTGCAGGCATCGTCAGGAGGCTTGAGGCAGGTCAGGGGTCGCCGGATCTTTGGTCAGGATTGCCAGGGGGACCCCCTTGTGGTGTTTTTCCACTCAAGCTTGGGCCGGGTTTGGCGGCTGCAGAGTGGGCTGGATTCGCAGTTCCTGACTGGCACCAGGAGCTGAACTTTAAACACGTCCGGTGTTCACGGGAGAAACAGCTTGGAAAGTGAAGGCAGGCAGGTCCTCCGGGGTTTTTGAGGTTGCTGGCCACTGGACATGCTGGGGTTTTGCAGGAGCAGGTAAGAGGGGAGACAGGCTTGTAGGGCAGGGGTCGAGTCAGTGGGTGTCATCCTCTTGTTAGCTCTGCACGGCTTCTCGTCCTTCTTCTTCTCTTATTTTTCTTGTGGTTGTTGGATCTGAGGAAGGAAGGTTCAGGGTGCCCCTAAATACTACATTTAGGGGTGTTACAGGTAGGTAAAGGGCAGGGACCAATGGGTCCCTTCCCTGGGGTGGGTACACCCCCTATTCTGCCACTCTCCAGTGGGAGGGGGGCAGGAGCCTGTCCCTGGTTGTTTGGGTCCCCCCATCCTCAAGATGGCGGGGACTCGAGGTTGTGCTTCACCTCGCCTCCCCCACCTTAGGGGTGGAGTTGGCAGAGGTGGGCACTCTTCTCTTCCTCACTTGCTTTTCCCGCCGGTTCTCCCGCCCAAAGTGGGGGGTAGAACCAGTGGGGACCAGTTGCTGAAAGCAGCAAATGGTCTAGAGAGGCTCACAAAGGCGGCATGCCTTTGAAGCTTCTCCTCATTCATTTTATGTACTTTTATGGAGATACTCCGAAATAAAGTTTTCCTTGACTTGACTTGATTATATATACAGAACCAGTTAAAATACAAGGACATTACACTTGCAGAACAGATTTTGCCATATATGTCCTAGAATGTACTTGCCACTTACTTTACGTGGGCAGTACAAAATTACAGGTATTTAACAGAATATTACAACATCTTAGAGCAGATGTGAACTCTGATCCTAATTACCCTGTGGCACGGCATCTTAAACTTGTTCATAATAACAACCTAAATGATCTTAGTTATTATGTTATCAGTTCAGTACCTAAGAATATAAGAGGAGGCAATCGTGAGAAAAGGTTGAGACAGGTAGAATCAGAATTCAGTATGTTGCTTGACACTAAAATGCCGAATGGACTTAATAACAGTGATGACTTGCACAACTTTTTATAACTTACTAATTTTATGAAAAGATGGACCTCAGGTTTGCTTTTGGATTGGTGTGTATTTTTCCTTTATGTGCCAGATTTTAGTCTGGGCTCCCCTAGATCTTATCTAGTTTTTGGGTGAAGTATATTGCCGGTTTAAAGTTCTGAGAATTTTTATCGTAATATTGAGATTGTTGTGTACTGTTGTTTTAAATCATTTGGCTGCTATATTTATGTCCTTTTATATTGTAGCTCAACACCCTATCTGTACTGGTAGGGTGATGTTTTAATCCGGTGGATTTTTTGTTTTACCAGGTTTTATCTGAGGGTTCCTCGATTTTACTGGGTTTTACGGGACTTTTTTCCGGCTTTTAACATTAGAATGCCAGTTTGACATTAATGAGTGGGAACTTAGTTCTAAAACCTGAGATTTTTTATGCCTCAATGATGTCACTCATATGATTATTGTTCTCTTATTTTCCGATATATATTTATGTATTTATTTATTTATTGGTACATATTTCTCTACATATAGAACATTGGGTGTTGTAACTATACAAAAACCTGTGCATATTTTGCCTTTCTCTCAAAAGGATCAAGAAACTAAATTAGTCTGGATAATGAGATCAAAAATACTTATTTGAAAAATTGAAAAAGAAAAAAAGAAAAAAGACAAAGAACGAAACGTGAATATGCTAAAAAAAAAAAAAAAAAAAAAAAAAAGAGGCACGGGTCTTTGCCAATTCATGCTTTCACTAGCTCCTGGTCTGTGTCGACACCCAGTATTTGCCCGGCATGCAGAGAAAGCGACGAAACTGAGCTGCATCTTATATTTTTCTGTCCGGGCTATACTGAGGCGCGCAGAAAATGGATCATTCCCGTCTGTAGGAATCTGGGCTTCACCAGGTGCCACGAAGCCTTCAGAATTCTTAAGAGCGAAATGGCTGTACACATAGTGTTTGCTGTGGCAAAATTTCTGGGGGCTCTTTGGCACAAACGGAAAAGGTATCTAAAAATGTCAATATGATTCATTTGTATGTAACTAGCACGTATTAGCCGTCTGGCTGCACCATTTTTAATCATTTTATCTATTGTTCTTAAATGTTTTTATATTCATTTTATGTACTTTTATGGAGATACTCCGAAATAAAGTTTTCCTTGACTTGACTTGGCTTCTCCTCCGTGAACCCTGCCCATCCTGGGGGAGGAGGCTTGGCACCTCATCCCAGGATGTGCATTGTTTGAGGTCCCCGAGAGCAGCAAGCTCTCGACCCAGGGGTCCAGAAACATGTCTGGTGGTGGCAGCCTAAGCTGCCACTCAGTCAGGCCACTAGATGTTGCTTGAATTTCAGGGGGCATCTCTAAGAAGCCCTTGGTTGTGCATTTTACATTAAATCCCACTCTGGCATCAGTGTGGGTTTAATGTTCTGAGAAGTTTGATAACAAACTTCTCAGTCTTTAGTGTAGCCATTATGGTGCTGTGGAGTTTGTAATGACAAACCCCAGCACCATATACTCTTTAATGGCAGCACAGCACTTACAGTGCCCAGGAATGGATTTGGGCCCTGTAGGGGTACAGGGCTCATGCACCTGTACCCTCACCACTGGCATAGGGCACCCAGCTAGAGGGGTGACTGATGTATGCTAGGGCAGTGGTTTGTGGGCATGGAACACAGGGATGTGTGCCATGTCGACTCTTCACTTTGTTCTGCACCAAGGCACTCAGTCTTCAAAAGCAGAGTGTGAGTATCAGGGTACAGGGCCTCTGAGGGTGACACAATAAGTGCTGCAGCCCTTAGAGGCCTACTCTGGTCACAGTGCCCTGGGTACCTGTGGTTCCATTTACCAGGGGCTGACATGAGGCCAGAGATGCCAATTGGGTTTAGGCTTCAATGCAGTTTTAGGGAAGGAACATAAGCCCTGGGTACCTCTTTAGCAGGAGCCCAGGGGACACTCAGTCAAAGAACATCAGCAATTCAGCAAAAAGTGGGGGCATACTATGCAAGAAAGAGGGCACTTTCTCCCACATGGCAATCATGCTTGAACGTTTTCCAGCTTTGGGGTCAGAGATGGCATGTTACCAAAATAGAATTACAAATGCTCAGGCCAAGTATGGGGGCAAAGGGTGGAAGGAATATGATAAAGAGTTTAGGAGCGTGAAGGCAATGGACCCATCATTAGGATGGAATCAAACGGACATGTTCATTCATTTGAATCACTTAGTCCAAGGGTCATCTGACAACCACCGGGGACAGGCGCACGACAATTTTAGGTTCCAGCCCTTTCGTGCAGGCCCCTCAGGGAACGCGGGGGCACAGGAAAGAAAGGGGTGTGCTTTGACTTCAATAGGCGAACTTGTTCTAGAGCCCCGGGCACTTGTAGATTCAAGCACAACTGTGCATTCTGTGGCAACACATCACAACCCGAATCCAAGTGTTTCAAAAAGTCCAGAGAGAAGGGAGTTAAAAAGCAGGAATGAGAGATTGCCCCTTGCAAAAGCCAGATCCCCCATAAATATCAGCACCATGATCCCTTGGTTGAACATTTACAACTGCCCAGACGCCACTAAAACTATCAGGGAAGGGTTTTTGGATAGTTTTAGGATCCTGGCGCTGGGTTACACTGGGGTGGCACATTGCAGGAACCAACTTTCTGTAAGGAGCAATGAGGGTGTAACAGCAACAAAAATTGAAAATGAGAGAATTTGTTTGCTCACCACTGGGGGTGGTTCCCCAAAAGGGTCAGGGCGAATTCCAATTGATTCATAATCTTTCGGCACCCAGAGGGAGTTCTCTGAATGAGGCAATTGCAGATACATTGTGTAGTGTATAATATGCATCTTTTAATCAGGCAGTGGACATGCTTAGAGGTCTGGGTAAAGGAGCATTGCTGGCAAAATCCGACATAGAGTCAGCTTTTCGCCTACTACCAGTGCACCCACTGGATTTTCACCTGTTGGGTTTCCAATTCCAGGGGAAGTATTACGTGGACAAGTGTATGCCAATGCTTGGTTCAGTCTCCTTTGCTTACTTTGAGAAGTTTAGCTCTTTCTTGGAGTAGGTGTTGAGGCGGCCCACACGCTACCAATGGGTGTTACATTACCTCGATGATTTCCTCTTCTTGGGGTCACCAGGCTCAGGGGATTGCAGTACAGCATTAGGGAGGTTCTGTGCATTCATGCAGGAGTTCGGTGTACCACTGGCACCTGGTAAGACGGTGGGTCCTAGCACTCAGATCGATTTCCTGGGTATTGAGCTGGATTCAGTGCAAGGGGAGTCTAGGTTACCTACTGAGAAGGTGACTAATTTTGGGACAGCATTACAGTACTGCCTCGCTAGAGAGAAGGTTACTCTGCAGCAATTGCAGCAAGTGGTAGGACAATTGAATTTTGCACTGCGCATAATACCAATGGCACTCCCTTTCTCATGCACCATCGCACAGGCCATGTCAGGGCTCAAGGAAAAGCACCATCACACCAGGCTATCCGGCGAGGTCAAGCAGGACATGCTCATTTTGAAGGCATTTCTACACGCTTTCAATGGTAGGGTGGTGTGGCCTAGCCCGCCCAGGTCCAGTCCAGAGATGGGGTTGATGACCGATGCGGCGGGTAGCAAAGGGTTTGGTGCTATAATGGGGTCAGAATGGATTGCGCAGTGCTGGCTAGGCTGGTGGATAGAATCAGGGATTACAAGCAACATAAGCTTCCTTGAGCTCTTCCCCATCCTGGTGGCATTGTCTGTTTGGCCTGAACATTTGAGGGATCAGTCTGTGATATTCTGGTAAGATAACATGGCGGTGGTGGAGTGTATTAATAACCAAGCGGCAAAATGCAAAATGATCCTGCGATTATTAAAAGAGATTGCATTGCGGTGTATGAAACTGAATTCACTCTTTAAAGCTAAGCACGTGCCAGGTATATTGAACCAATGCCGCTGATGCACTCTCTTGTTTTAAGATGCAGGTATTCAGGTCCCACCTCCCAGAAGCAGAAGAGAACCCAACACCTTTCCCAGAACAGCTTTGGCAGCGTGATGCCCCAAATTATCAGACCTCGTGGCAGCTAGCCTAGCACCCAGGACCAGTAGAGCTTATGAAGGGGCGTTCTGGCCATATTGTCAGTTTTGGGGGGATAGTTGGGAACACAAATGGCACGACTCAGGGTCGGTGGTCGCTTATCTGAGATTCATGAGGGACGAGGGACGCTCAGTGGTGGTGGCTAGGTGTCACATTACAGCCATTTCCTTTTTTGCTAAAACCAGGGGCAAAGGGCATCCAACAGGCATTTTTGTAGTGCGAAAGGCTTTGAAGGGGTGGCAGCGCTTGCAAGGGGTGCAGCCCGATTAGAGATGACCCATAGGGTTACAAACACTATCTAACCTGATGGAAGCTCTACAGCAAGTTTGTAATTCTATTAGGGAGGCTACTCTCTTTCAAGCGGCATTCTGCCTGGCATTTTTTGGCTCTTTTAGGGTAGGGGAGCTGGTGTCAAGGAACAAAAGGGACTGGCAGGGGGGGAATGCAAGAAGGACATGTCCAGATAAACCAGGACTCTGTGCTGATTTCCCTACCTAGGTCCAAGACTGATCAGGAAGGAAAGGGCAAGAGAATAGTGCTCCACAGTGCTGCAGGTAGGTAGTACATGCTGCCCCGTTGCCAGACTGGAGGCCTTCATGGGACAGTGAACATGGGCCACAGCGGGCCGCTTTTAGTCCATATGGATGGTTCACCTCTCACTGTTTTCCAGTTTAAGAGGGTCATGGGTTTGGTTATGCGGAACGCTGGCTTGGATTCAGCTAACTTTGGGACTCACTCCTTTAGGATCGGGGCGGCCACGGAAGCAGGCTTTGGTCATGCGGAACGCTGGCTTGGATTCAGCTAACTTTGGAACTCACTCCTTTAGGATTGGGGCGGCCACGGAAGCAGTGGCCAGAGATTTTAAGGAGGAACAGGTAAAAAGGATCGGTAGATGGTCCTCTAACTGTTACAAACACTATGTGCAACTGCATATGCTGTAGCTATTGGTTGGGCGGCGCACTGAAGTGTGGTTCCTTTTTCCTGTTTGATTTGCAGTTTCTTCATCCTGTGACTCAGGGGAGAAGCTTTCAGCGGTCCACCATCTAGGAGAAAAAACGTCCCCATGTCTCTCAGGGGGATGACGGTCAATGGTTCACAAACGTACAGCACAGGTAATGGCCCAAGTTCACTCTTTGGCCCAAGAAGACCGGGAGATCTGGATCGTGGGGCATTCTTATGTACGTCATCTAAAAGCTTTCTTTTCAGGGGCCCAGGAGGCCAGGGCATGTCAGTTGGGAACAAAAATAGTGTTTCATGGACAGGGTGGACTGCACATTAGGCAATTCAGGGAGCTGGTGAACCACGCTTTAAAACAAAGTAAGGGCCCACCTGCAATCTGAATCTTGTATTTAGGTGGGAATGACTTGGTGCAACTGGGGCGGAGGGTGCTCATTGAGGAGCTGCTCGCTGAGGTGGGATGGTTGGCGAAGAAGTGCCCCAATGCTATGATAGTCTGGTCTCACATGATTCCAAGGTTGCAGGGGAGAGGGGGTGCGTCAGTGCGAGCGTTGAATCAAGCGGTAAAGCGAATCAACAATAAGTTTGAGAAGTTGTTCAGGACCACCAAACTAAAGTCAATAGCACATGGCTACATCCAGGGTGATCAGTTCTTTTTGCAGAATGGGGTCCACCTCTCGACTTAAGGGAATCAGGCTTTCATGGAGGACATCCTAGCATGGTTGGAGGGCGCAAGGCGCAGGACATGACCTTCTGGGTGAGCAGAGGGGGAGGCCAGATAGTCGGGCAACTATTCTGGCCTGTGGCGGTAAGGTCATGATTGGTAAGCATAGTTTTCGGTTCTTAGCGGCCAGCACCATGGAACTCCAGGGGAAGTTACAGCCAGTCAGTAGGCTGAAAGGGTGTGGGGGCCAGGGAGTCACGCTTTTAAGTAGGCTGGCCGGCCACCCTCGCACGCGCATGCGCATCAGGGCGCAAGGATGCAAAAATTGCAGCGCCCCGTTACGGAGTTGAGGCTCAGGTCGTAGGGGGGGCCTGGGGAAAAATATCCGTCCATTAAGCTGGACCCCCTACGCAATCTTACTCCAGTGGAGTTTTTGCAGTTTTACCGGGATCTGGGGCTGCCAGTCATTGACCTTGCCGTAGGCTCTAGCAGGGACACGCAGAAAGTAAAGTATATACATGTTTGGAGTACAGTAGGAATGGCTATGTACTAGAAACATGTTAAGGTTAGCCAAGTAACATCATGTGTCTACCAATGTATCTGGACTTTCTGCATAGTTGTACATAATGTAAATAATAAGTTTAAGTTTTAATTATGCAATAAATACAGCCGGGGGGTTACTCCCCCTAATCCAAAAGAGTGTGGTTTTGAAGTACTTGCCTTGGAGGAGGGAGGGAGTCCACATCCAAGGGTGGTCTTGGGTCTAAAAGTAAAAGGGGACTTAGGCAGTACAAGGCCATAAATAACTGTCACAACTCAGAAATATGTTGAATCATTTACAGTTGAGGTGGCATAGTCGGAATGTCCATATCATGCAGTAAACTACAAAGTACACCAGCTGTTTGCCAGTTCAAGGTGGAATAGGGATCGGTAGTACCATATGGAGCTGGGAGTGCAGCTTCTGCCCGTCTCGCCTGTGCTCTGCTGCATCCGCTCGGGCATAGAGATACAATTCTAGGGGGTGCCTAATATCCTTAGTCCTGGAGCGCATAGGCATGAGTTCCCAAAATGCAGCAAGCTATTCCTAGCAGTACGCTGCGTCTTTAAGCCAGCCAGCTGCAAGCGGTAGTATGCGTCAGCCCCATCTCATCACAACCCTGCGCTTGGTGAGCAATAGAAAGCTTGCTGTCAATTACCGCATCTCAGAAGGTACTTCTTTGACATAGCCTAACAGTGCAACTCATGGAGTGCCTTTGAGAGGATGTCTTGTAATGTTGTCAATCATCCCAAATACTTCAGGCCAGTAGTCAGAAACGTATGGGCAATCTCAAGCAAGGTGCAAAAAAACAGCAGTGGGAAAAGAGCAACTTACACACTGCCCATCTGTACCCAGGCCCACTCTGAACAGTCACTCAGGAGTGTGGTAGAGGTGGTGGATATATTTAAAAGGAATAAGGTGAAGTAGATAGTCGGGGGAGAGTGTGCGTGGGGGTGGGTGTTATTTGTCTGTGTGCCATGCACCCAAGCTCATCAGGGTGTGTATTGGCACAGTGTATTGCATCCATGCATACGGTCATGTTATAGGCTTGCAGGGTGATTGAGTAGTAAAAGTCTCTTTAAGCAAGTGAAATCAGTGAAAGAGGCATGTATCGCACCGGCCAGAGTACGTAATTGATAATCTGTGAAAGTATCTAGTAAATTGACATCTTCTACTTGTAACTCTTTCTGCAGCAAAAAGAAAGTGCCGTCAGGGTAGATCGAGCTCATGGATGTGAGGACAGTTTGCGCAATCTAGAGTGAATTCCAGGATCGTTAGTGATGGAGAAAGAGGGGTATCCAATGAATGGCACAGATGGGGCAAAGATTTTCTCAATGTGGGCCCTGTTTCTGAGCTCATTCCACGCCCATACTGTGCATGCCACAGTTAGGGTGACCAACAGTCCGTAAATTTCATGGACTGTCCGTAAATTGGACCTCACATCCGTTGTCCGTGAGGATCCCTTTTATGGACGCCTTTTGTCTGTAATTTTGGACCTTTCAGGGAACAGAGCTGTTCTCCTGCGAAAGGCCTTAGCTCCCTGGTGGGTCGCCTCGCACTCCTCTGAGCAGAAGAGCAGCCCCACCCCACCCATTGTCATTCTGTGTGGGGATGATTGCCACATACAGAGTGACAATGGGTCAGTCTGGGTTGGCTCAGCATGTGGTGGCCTCCTCCAGCCTCGGTCCAGGGCAGGGCATTCTGTCACATGGAAGTGCAAAAACGCCCACGCTGCTGCTGGGTGAGAATCCAGTTAACCAAAGGAAGGCAGTGAAAGAAGTTCAAAGGAAAGAATTATAGTTCTCTCAGAGTCTCATTGCTTTAGAACTGACGCATTTTCAATATTATATTCAAGGAAGCCATGGTTGCTGCTTTTTTATTTTATGCAACTAACAAACATTGACAAAGCCAATAGTTCTGGCTTTTTGTAGGTGTAACGTTACTTGTTCTAGATGTACCGTTATTTGTTGTATTACATATCTGGATGCAATGACAGAAGCAACAAAAACACCAGTCTGGCAGCACATTATACTAAGCACAGATTTTTAGCTTATGTGTTTTAAGCCACACCCTTAATTACATCGACCACCCTTTTGGAGAGACCCTTCTAGTTTTTTCATCCCACTTAAAGCTTTGGAAACAACACCATGTCACAGTCGCCCCACGTCCAGGCCCTGTGCATCATGCATGACTCATGCCTTCCACTTTTTCAGATTGCCCATGTGCAGGTGCATAGTGAATCCTGCCCCACCCTACCCCTTGCTTTTGGAACTACAGCGAGGGTGGAGTTCTTGATGGGTCTCTTCTGTCTGCAACTCTGCAGACAAGCGTTCAGCTCATAATTAATGTGAATAGGTGAGTGAGTAAGTAAATGAAGGGATGGGTGGATGGATGGCTGGATGGATGAGTGAAATGATGGATGGATGGATGAGTGAACAGGTGGATGATGGGCGAGTGAATGGGTGGGTTGATGAATTGATAAGTGAAAGGGTGAATGGATGGACGGATGAGTGAAAGGGTGGATATAAGGCTGGATGAGTGAGTGAAAGGGCCGGTAGATGGACAAAAGGATGGATAGATGAGTGAAGGAGTGAAAGGATGGATGGATGAGAGAAAGGATGGATGGATGAGTGATAGGTTCAATGGATGGATTCATGAGTGGATGAGTAGATGGATGGGTGGGTGGATGGAAGTGTGGATGGCTAAGTGAAAGGGGAATTGTATCAATCTGCTCTGCCTTGGGGCCATAAACATCACCATCGGAAGAAGAAAGGGTGCTGCATGGTTAGATTTGGGGGCCATGTGGGCAAGGAATTGTGTAGGAATAAGCCAATGGTTGTCAAACTGTGCCTCAGCACTCAAGTATTACGGGGAACAGCCTTTACCACAAAGTTTTACAACAAAATGCAAGTACATCGCATTTTTACGTCGGAATGACTTTTACCACTCTGGTCTTTACCACGCAAATCTTTGCAAAGCATATATTTGTATTGGTGACTATGCTTTATTTAGTTTATATATTTTTAAAGGTAATTAAAAAAGGGGAGTTGGGGGGTCTCCCCCCAAAAGTAAACCTGTAATCGACATAAATATAATTATTTTAAAATATATATTACATTTACAATATTGTTTTAAGATTTATTGTATAATGTTTGAACAGTAGGTGGCAGTGTTAGACTGGGATTGGATTTTTCTGTATCTGTAAGCGTAGCAAATGTGTGCGTGGTAGTGGATTGCCTGGTAAAGGTATGTCAGATGTGAGTGAATTTAAATGCGTGGTAGTGGTATGCATTTGAAAATCTGTGTTGTAAAAACGTGCGTTATAAAGTAATGTGTGGTAATGTCATACGACCAAGTAATACAGGTCCATGTCAGGGGCCCCCAAAACTTCTTGCTGATAGGGAAGTGTCATAATCTCCCAAAGATACCTGGCTTTCCACCCACCCACTCCAAAGTTGTCGATTGAAGTAAGTGCCAAGGCGAGTGGCAAGTTGATGAAGAGCTAGAGGAATTTGGGGCCATATTATCAAGGAACGGTGATAACATTATCGCCTCTTTAGTGGCAGGAAACTGCCGCTAAAGTGGCGATAATGAGCTTGATAATATGCCCTTGTGAATTCCCATAGAAGCCCAAGGTTCTGGTGTGAACCTGGGCTTCTGTGGGAATTCGCAAGGGCACATGATCAAGACCATTATCGCCGCTTTAGCGGCAGTTTCCTGCCGCTAAAGTGGTGATAATGTTATCGGTGGTCTTGATAATATGGCCCTTGGAGAGGATAATCATTTTCGCGATAGCTAAGTGTCCAGTTAGGGAAAAGGAGCGTCACCTCCAGCACTCAACTTGCTCGTCCAGCCATGTTAGCCAGTCAGTCAGTCAGTCAAAAAACTTTATTCGATATGTAAAATATCATAAAAGTATAAAACAATTAGAAATAGTGGTTAAGATGAATAAAAACAGAAAAAGTTATAACAATATCAATAGCAGCAAGATTCATAGGCCCGAGGAGAAAAAGTAATCAGCAGTCTTTACAATAGAAAAATAAAAGACAAATATAGCAGCAGAGGGCCAGTACAAGTGATGCTGGGGGCTGGACTCGTTCAAGTAGCATTTGGGCTTGGCGCCAAGGCTAACACTTCTTAAGTAGCCTCTGTCTAATCCTCCATGCCCCCCCCAAGAACTTAGCGGTCCCACAGATGACACTAGGGACTGTTGTCTCATAGGTAATGATGCGCAGGGCCACTCTGGCTGACCTACAGCCCAGATTTGAACAGATGGGTTTCAGCCATCTAGATCGAACCTGACTGTATGCCCGACAAGCAAACAAAAAATGGGCAGTTGATTCCGTGGGGGAGGCGCAGCCCGGGCAGCCCTTTTCATCGCCCTGCTTGCCACTCCACCCTGTCTGGAACTCGTGTAATGGTAGAGTGCCATGTCTGAGCTTGAGGTATAATGATCTATCACTTGGGGACTCAATCAAGTCCAAGAAGGCCTCCAATCTAGGTGTAGGTTTGGTGTCTAAAAATTTCTCGGTCAGAATGCCATTCTGTGACCTCAGGGTGGCGGCGTTAATCCAAGCCCAGTAGATTTTTTTTACAATAACTTTGGATGGAGGGCTCTGGCTCGCCCAAAACTCACTCAAACCCAACGCCACCACCAGTTTGTGTAGGTTGAATACCCAGGGGATCTTGGAATGAGCTCCTAAAGAAAGAATGTCATTCAGAGCGAGTGCATATTGACCCAAGTCCGGGGACCTTCTTAGTCTGACCCAATATAATAGAGGACGTAGTCTAGCCACGTCGCTTATGGGATGTCTACTAAGATCGCTGCGAAGGGGGACTAGGGGAGTAGACTGAGGGAGTGAAACGATGTCTCTAAAACATTTATTTTCTGATTTAGTCAGAGCAGAGAGGTTATCAAATCCCCATATTTCTGCCCCATAGAGAGATGCAGATAGGGCCTTCCCCTGGTAGACCTCTATTGCTGCTGCAATTGGACGGCTAAAAGACAGTCTCTGGTGTCTTGCTATCGCTCCAGCTGTGCGTTTGTGGCACAGAAGCATTTTAGAGAGATGTGGGGCCCATTTCATCTTGTGGTTAACCCTCACCCCAAGGTAATCGAATGCTGTAACCAGCTCAAGTTTAGAATCGTCCACCCTGATGTTGTTCTTAAAATTCCTGGAAGGGGACATGGCCATTAGCTTGGTCTTGGTGGTGTTGATTACCATGCCCCTGGAGTGACAGAAGTCAGTGAAGCGAGTCAGGAGTTTTTGGAGGCCCATAGGGCTTTTCGAGATTAGCAGCGTATCGTCTGCAAACAGCAGGGAGGGTGTTTTTTCCCCGCTCAGGGTTGGCGCGTCGACCCCATCAACCCTCAAATGGTCAACCACCCCATTAATAAAGAGGGAAAATAGGGTCGGCGCCAAAACACAACCCTGGCGGACCCCTCTACCAACTGCTATTCTCTCAGTCGTCTGTCCCTGAAGGCCCCACCTGACTCTCGCAAAGTTATCTTCGTGGAGCCGGATGAGAAGATCCAGAATTAGGGGGGGAATGCCAAGATCAGCCAAGACTTGCCACAGCTTTGAACGGGGCACCAAGTCAAAGGCTGTCTTGAGGTCAATGAACGCCAGGTAGAGACTGCCCTTTTCGATGATCACAGATTTCCAATATATAGTGCAGAATCGAAAAACCTGGTCAATGGTTGCCTAAAACCTGCCTGGAAATGGGACAGGATATCAGCTTCATTGATCCAGACCCCAATCCTAGTTAGGAGGACCCTGCCAACCACTTTTTGGATCACGTCAATTAGGCTAATGGGCCTGTAGTTGGCAGGGTCCTCTCTGTCTCCTTTTTTATAAATGGCCACCACCTCTGCCCCCTTCCAGGAGTCTGGAACGGGGTGGCCAATTGCGATATTATTCAGAGATAGTAAGATGAACTTGGCCCAGAGATCTCTGTCATAAAGGAGAAGGTCTCCAGGAAGGCCATCGGGTCCAGCTGCCTTGCCCGGAGCAATCAGTTTTAAAGCCGAGTGGATCTCACTAAGGCTAAAATGAGCACCCCCCATAGGGGCAGTCGGCTCCCATGTAGGGCCATCAATCAGCAGGGGGGGATCTTCCTCCGATGAGTATAGGGCAGAAAAGTGATCAAACCATTGGTGCCCAGTTATGTGGTTCGGAATTAAATCAGCCCCACCCCTTGCGCTAATATTTATGAGGTCCCAAAACAGAGTCTGGTCTTTGCATCGAACTGCAGATTTCAGATTCTGCCAGTGGTCCTCTTCCCAAAGTCTCTTAGCTTTTTTTATGGTGTTATAGTAAGATTTTCGGGCACAGACAATAAGGGGCTGATCTCTTGATTTTAGGGCCCTAACAAGTTCCTGCCTGCCATTCCTGCAGTTAACCGAAAACCACCGGTTTCCCGGATTGGGACGGGATTGCTTGCAAGCCCCGTTAGAATTAATTACAAAGAAATTCCCCACCTTTTTAATGGTCTCGAGATATAATTTTTCGAAGCTGCTCGGTGATGTAGTACTTAGAGGGCAGACCCAAGCGTCCTCCAGGAGACCAGTGTTTTCTACAACAATGTCTTTGATCCTGGCTAAATCGGGCTCTCGCTTGGCAACTCCACATCCAGCAGGATATAATCTAGGCACGAGGGGACCCTGGTTCTAATGAATGTGGGGGCACCGTTGGTATCGGAACTGGATCTGCTGGTTGTCGCCCTTGGCGATAAGCCAAGTGGAGGAATTCCTAGCTTTTGGTCAACCGTCTCTATACCTAGAATGTCATCGTCACCAAGGGGCTCAAAAGTGCAGTTGAAGTCGCCAGCAACTACAACTCCCGAGGTGGAGGTGTGGGCGGAGAGCAAGGACTCGAGTTGGAACAACGTGGGGCTCTCTTGCGCACCTGATGATCCTTTGGCGTATACGTTGAAAATTTCTAAACCGTGATGGAATTCGGACCCTCCAACTGATAGGTGGAGGATGTCGAGGGATGAGCTGGCGTTATGCTTGACTGACCAGTTCAGTTCTATATTCACCCAGATGAGTAAGCCCCCCGATGGGTGCACTCTAGGGGAGCTAATTGCTGGAACAAAATAGGTAGTGAACCCAGATATATTCAGGGGTTCTAAACACCAAGTTTCCTGGAGAAGGATGACGTCAAATTTATTGATGAAGTCATTCCACACAGGATTGGTGAAATTCCTTTTAAGGCCAGCAATATTCCAGGATAGAAACTGGATAACTCTTGATGGACGCGGGGTGGTTGGAGAAACTGTCGCTCCAGCGATAGATGTTGTATGACCCCTGATGTTGCCTCCCCCTGGAGCTACGATTAGAGTCACATGAACGTCTGGGTTAACCACAGTGGGGTCCCGGGGGGGGCAGAGAATGAACAGGTACCCTCAAGTGGAGGGCTTACTGAGAGGGATAGAGGAGCATGTGCATGGGGCCTGAGTAGTCAATCCACTTGCCTTAAGCCTGAATCTGCCTGGACACTGGGCTGAGGCCAGACCAAGCGGCTGCGGATTTGGATAGAGGAGTGTGCGGGTGGTGAGGACCTATATTCCAGCAAAATTAGATTTTCAGCTAGGGCTGGATCGCTGACCTCAATTTCCACACAGTCCATGAGTGAGTCCGCTCTAGATAATCGCCGCACCCACACGATGTCATCACGGATAATTGATCTGCAGCCTCTAGTGTGCCTCAGCCAATGGATGACTTTGTTATGCAGAGACTCACTACTTTCGAACCCTCCAGGGTTACTCAATTTCGGGACATGCGTCATGTAGACAGAAGGTTTTGCGGGAAATTGGTGGTTCCCCAGTCCCATGGCCAGCAAGGGTGGTGGTGATGACCCAGAACCACCACTATTGGCAAAAGGAGTTACGTTGTTGCCTGACCTGGCCTTAGAGAGGGCATTGGGCACCCTATACGGCGCCAAATTGCGTGTAGCGTCAGAAAAGGACCTTGTTATAGAGGGTGGCTTGTTGATACATATACCTGGGGCCCTTATATGTGGTGCTGCAAGAGGAAGAATTGCCAGGGGGCGGGGGTGGGCGAGAGGGGCTGGGTCGCTTGTGATTGGGGTAAGTGGAGGCCCAAGAGAAGGAGCTTGTGCGGGTGTAGCAGGATGAGGGCCACGATCTAAAGTGAGGCTGGACACCTTATTGGTAAGGGCCGTGACCAGCTCTTCCAACCTTTAAATCCTGGCCTGCAGGGCTTCCAGAGTTTCAGCTGGGTAGCTGACTACAGTTGGAATAAAGGAGGAATCCCTATCAGGTGGAGTGCTGAGTTCGCCATTATGCGATTCCAGGACAGAAAACCTATTGGAGCAGAGAACTGGGTTGAGAAAAGGCTCGGGAGAGGGTGGATCAGGGGCAATAGTCTGAAGAGTTGGGGGGGTCTGTAATACGAGTGCTGGGGCCTCGTCAGGAATCCTCGGCATGATAGGAGGTGAATCAGGCACATGAGAACAATGCTGTGAGCTTGAAAACATCGCAGGGATCACCTTTTTAATACGCTTGGGGGCGGTCTTTAACATCTTACAGCCTCCTTGAGTGGTAGTGACCTGACTGCCGCTTCCTAGCGACTCTTCGCAATCATTAATTATTTCCTCAATTCTGCTCAACACACAGTTCATGGCAGAATGAGTAGAGTTCTTAGCCTTTCCCCCCCCTTGCTGCTGCCCCCCAACCCTCCCTCAGTGCTCTTCCTCTTGCCCATCTTTAAATGCCCAATCACTTGAACACGGGAGGGCACTTAAACCAGTGGAAACAATGCGATCAGTTACAATGCAGAGGTAGAAGGTATCAAAACATGCAGGGTCTCATAACATGCCTACAGTCTCGTAAGGAATGGGGGGGACAACAGTACCTTGATGCGTGATGCACTTCTAAGGGGGGTGGCCCTGCCCGGCCTCCTCTGGCCCCTAACGGCCACAAACGGCCCGCCCTTTGCCCGGGCTTAGCCCAGCGTCCGCCCACGCGCGTCCCGCGATGCGGGAGGCACGAGCTGTTTTGAGTGTCCGGTGCGGGAGGGAGGGGCCACAGGTAACAAGGCTGCCCACTGCCTCCTGGGGCCTGAAGTCCACAACCCTTCTGGACGGTCGCAGCAACACCCGCCTGCTGTCTTTCACGAAGCTCAATGAAAGGGGGCAGCGCACTCCTATTAATTCGGGTTAGAACAATAATTTTATCTCTTCTGACTTAGGTGCTACAGTGGTATGCTCGCTGTCAGTCGAGCATCAGATATGTCAGGGAAAGAAACTAACCATGGGGTGGTTGCCACTGTGCACAGTGCTAGGGGTAACAATGACCCTACATTATAAATCACCTTGACATATGCTGAGTAATCAAACGAATCAATAAAATTCAAAAACCATATATTAATTCATATATGTCAGTTGTTGATACACCTATACATAAGGATCGTTTTTTGAACAATATACACCACTTATACTGCATCATAATACTGATACATTTATATCAATGAATAAACTCAACACATCTTTAGTTCATTCAATTTGGTACATAAGAAAGTAATGATGAGCCCAATGCATTTCGGGACCGGCACGTCCCTTCGTCAGGGGAAATCTAAGGACAAAAACATAATGATAATGCACATTACTGATGAATGAATACATATTGATGATACTCAAAAAAAACATTAATGTTGATTGAACCGGCTGTGAGCCATGCTATATTTAGTACATACCACTATTTGTGGGGTTTTGTGCATAGAGCAAAATGTTGTGCTCAAGTGAAGGCAGCAAGAACAACGCCACCAAAATAGATAGTGCACCGTGATGTTAATTGCAGAGGGGGGATAGTCTAAGTTTTTTTGGGAAATACAGAGAAAAAGGAGAGTACGGTAATGTGATGGGCGAGGGGAACTCACCTCGTCTAATGTACCAAGGGTAACCTCTATGAGGAGAGGATGACGGGCAAAACGAAATGACCGTCCAGTGTACTGCTGCAGGAGAAACCACAAAAAAAAAAAGGGGATGAAAACTAGAAGCTAGGAAGCGGATTGAAAAAGTATGCGGAACAAGAGTAGACTCGCTTACCAACACCAATTCACATGGGAGACAAGGTGTAAGGCTGAAAACGAAGAAAGAATCCATTAGAAAGATGGGACTGCCCGTCTAACAAACGGAGAGCTGTGGTGTCCTAAGACGTGGATCAATAATAAGACCAGGCAGGAGACTTACTTGAATGACAAGAGAACGATGAAAACGCGAGCCGTTGGGACAGGTGCTGACCGGTACCTGAGTAGGATGCTTGTGTAAATGCAGCGTACCGCTAAATACACGTTTGAAGAGCGCGGGCGGCTCCGAGGAGTGACGTCCGAGATGAAGGGTAATAGCAATAGAAACAGGACTGGCGTGATCTGCCATATTATAATGGTGACGATAGTTTCGTGTGAAGGCATGTCCATATTTAAAGAAAAAGTGGGAGAATAAATAGCTGAAAAAGTAGTACAATAAACAGGACAAGTGAAGAAGTGTAATTAAAAGAAATATAGCAAAGCGATAAACGTAAGATCGGCAATGAATCCGATGTGTTGCTTGCAGGCTAATCTATAAAAAACAATGATGGGCTGAAAACAGCCCGCAAGTACATGAGACACTCCGGATTGCAAAACTGTAGTGCTGAAATGCTGCTATAAGAAAAAGACTGAACAACATTGAACAGGGTGATCAAGATAATGTAGAAGTACTGCAGGGAGTGAATGCCAAGAACATGAAAACGTGATGAGATAACTATGGAAAGAGAGGCAGAAGAGATGGTGAGAGGGCATCTCAATGCTGATAAATATTAGTAAGGAAATGTAAATGGGGAGAGTATTAAAAATGGGATGTGCAGAGAGTCCTAAGAGTTACTATAGGTAGTGTACTTTATAGAAAACATGACATATCCAGGCGATCATTGAGTCCAGACGGGGTCAAGTTATGGAGTTTTTCAATTCAGAAGATTTCTTTGCGTAACAGCATGTTGGTTATATCTATGCCTGGACGAAAATTTATGGTCTCAATAATTTGGAACCGTAGTTGTGAAATCGTGTGTTTAGCCTCAGTCCAATGGGTTGCAAGACTTGAGGTGGTGTTCTATTGTCTGATTCTGTTTTTTTGGGTTTTGATTTTGCGTTCGGTCTTCCCTACGTAGGCTTTTCCGCAAGGACATTTGATACAATAAATGACGTTAGCTGTGTTGCAGTCACTGTTATGTTTAAGCTGTATTTTTATGCCAGATAACGGGTGGGTGAGGATGTTCCCTGTGATTACGTTATTACAATGGATGCAAGATAAACATCTTCTTGTCCCATGGTATACACTTGGGGGCAGATTTATGAGCCCCTTGCGCCACTTTTGCGTCACTTTTCCCATGTTAAAAGTGACGCAAAAGTGGCGCAAGGGGCTCATAAATCTGACCTTGGTTCTTTAGTGACAAGCGGGGATTTCAGAAGGGAGCGTAGATTTTGACCTCTAGTGTACGCAAACAAGGGTTTATGTTGAAATAGGTCATGGAAATCCTCCTCTTGTTGAAGAAGTTCCCAACGGGAATGTATGATGTTCTTTATGCTGGTGGAGATTGTTGAAAATTTACTCACAAATACCAGTCGTTTTTGGGAACTGCGTGGTTGCTGTTGGAGAGGGTCGTGGCGCGGTTTGTCCATAGCTTTGTTTAAGCAATTTGTCAGTACTTCCTGGGGATAACCCCTTGCTGAAAGACGTTTGGAGGTTTCCTGTAGTTCAAAAGAACTATTTTCAGTGTCAGAACAAATTCGGCGTATCCTGATGAATTGGGATAAAGGCAAATTCTTGATAAGACTTCGTGGGTGAAAGCTTGTGAAAGCTAATAGGTTGTTGTGATCTGTGGGCTTATGGTAAATGGTGGTCTGAAAATGGTTAGATGCTGTTTTCACAACTTGCACGTCAAGGTAGTGTATAGTGTCTTCATCAATTTGATACGTGAGTTGAATGTGTGGATTGATGCAGTTAAGAGACTCAATCATTGTGGTGAAGGAAGATGCAGTGTCATTCCAAATAAGGAAGATATCGTCAATGTAACGATAGTAGAGGATGATTTTGGACCACCAAGTGGGATTGGCAACGATGTTCTCTTGCTCATATTGCGACATGTAGATATTGGCATATGCCGGTGCCCCGAAAAAGCCCATCGATGTTCCAGTTAGTTGTGCGTAGAATTTGCATTGGGATTCGAAGTAACTGTTATGTAGACAAAACTTGAGGAGTTGAAGAATAATTTTTTTTTCAATATCCAAATCCTCGATTTGGAGAAGTGCCCTTTCGACCGCGTCAAGACCTGCTGCATGTGGTATTGAGGTGTAAAGGGCTGTGACGTCAATTGTACAAAGGTAGATGGTGCTTTGAGGATCAATCACCGCTTGTTGGAGGACCTGAAGAAAATGGGTTGTATCTTTTAGGTATGTACACCACTTCTGAACAAACTGTTGTAAAAAGTAATCCAGGAATTTCCCGACCGGATCAAAAATGGAGCCACAACCGGACACAATTGAACGGAATGGTGGATCATTGGGGTCCTTATGTATTTTTGGAATCATATATAAATGAGGCCTCCGTGGATTGGTGGTTGTTAAATAAAGACGTGCAGTGTCATTGATCCATTCGTTGTCACATGCCGCCTTAAGTATTTGGTTAAGCATATCTTGAAGTTGAGCGGTAGGATCCGAAGAAAGCAACATGTAGGTATTGGAGTCTGAGACATGAGATGATACTTACGATGATAGTAATCAGTATCCATAACCACTATGGCCCCTCCTTTGTCAGCTGGTTGAACTCTGATCAGTGAGTTGTTGGCCAACTTCTGAATGATATTGCGATCGTACTTGGAGACATTGCTGCGACTCTTTGGTTGATAATTGAGTTTTTCAAGGTCTTTGTTTACTAGAGTCTCAAAAGTGTCCAATGTCTTGTGTGTGATTGGAGGCATAAATGTGCTCTTGGGTTTGAATCGCGGTTGAATCTGTTCACTTTCTTGGTGGTCAGAAATTGCAACATTGCTGAAGAAATGTTTCAATCTAATTGTGCGCATGAATTTGAAGAATTCACCCTGTGTCTGAAGAGAAGTGGTATGGGATGTTGGTACAAATGACAATCCCCGTCCAAGAAGAAATGTTGATCACTAGATTACAGTTTTTCCACTGCGTAATGACTTTCCGCCTACTTCCTTTCCCTCTGCGTGTTTTTCGTACAGTACTTGTTTGGTTTGGTCTGGATGAGCCGGTGGACGCCCATGGTCCATGGCTTGGGCTAAAAAAGAAGTAGAAGAGGAGGATGTTGGGCCTGTTGGCGTAGCGTCAGATGAGGTGGAGGGTCCAGCTTGTTGAGAAAGAATTATGTCTGATGCTGGTGTACGGCCAACGGTTGTGTCTTTTTCAGAGAAAAGACTCTCGTCAGATGATGTAGGTGTTTTCTTAGTATCAAACCTCTTGCGGGTGTATATGTCGGCCCAGGTATATACCTCATTAAGTTTATAGTCAATAGTATCACGCCTATATTTACGTAATTTGCCTTCTTGTAGTTCTCTTTCATACTTTTCAAGTTTCTGGTTGAGTACTTCTAAAAGCAATTTCCATGAATCAGTCTCCATACGCATCTGCAGCTCACTTTTGAGGGAGTATATTTCGTCTTCAAGATCTTTTATGGTTTTAGATAATTCTTCTATGATCAAGAGTATGAGATCTAAGGAGCATTTGTTAAGAATCGCATACCACTTATCCATGAAGCTGGTATTTAGATGGAATCGAAATAGCATTGGTTTGATGGCAAGTCGCAGACCTCTTGGGATCCTCTTAGCTTTGTGGTATTGAACGAGGGTTGACGCGTGCAATTTTTGATTGAGTTATCTCCTTGTTATAAATTCAAGTTGACGTAACTGTTGAGTAATGGTTCCTCCATGATTATCTGTGGTTTTAACTTCTTGGATGAGAGCATAAATTTCAGTGGCTTCGTCGGAGGTATAAGCTTTGGTGTTTGCTCTATTGTCTGTGATGTTCGTGATAGTGTCAAAAGACATCTTAATCAGCGCAATGTTAGCAGTCATCCATAGTTGGACGTCTATAAGTCATCGATATCTCTACTGAGCCAGACCCAAGGTACTTGACAGGAACATCTGCCCAGGCAAGTGGGAACTCCGAGGAGAAGGGTGACAGCACTCAAAGCTGGTAAATTACCTAATGAAGGTTAAATGTATATGCGGGTCCCTGACATACAAAGTGACATTATTCGCATACATCAATACAAGGATTCAGCGAGGAGTGAATGCAAGTCCATGATGAGCCTGATGTTGGCGAAGCCGGTCCGCAAGCAGCTCCATTGCCATTCCAAAAAGAATAGGAGACAAGTTGCAGCCCTGACAGGTACCCTTTATCACTGCAAAGGGGGCTGAGAGTCTAGTGTTCACGCGCAGTCAGGCTGCCAGTTGAGAATATAGCAGACTGATTTGTTTAATAAATGTGGGTCTTAGCCAAAAACACATCAGCATGGTGAAGAGTAACCCTGGGCGTAGTGGGCGTAGTGGGGCTACGTGGAGCATCGCGTAGTGTGGCCAAATCTACGCACACTTGAGCGCTCCGTGTAGCCCCACTACGCGCCGCCCCCTCCCGCCCGCCCTCATTTTAAAATAAGTTAAAGTATTTTAAAAGTAATTAAAATGCCTTACCTGCGGGGCGGTGTCCCGGGGCTCCCTCTGCCTGGTTGACAGCAACTTCTTCTCACAAATGCACATGCGTGGACGCCCACGCATGCGCATTTCTCAAGAGAAATCCGCATGCGCGGGCGTCCGCGCATGCGCATTTGTAAGAAGAAGTTGCCGTCAACCAGGAAGAGGGAGCCCTGAGACGCCGCACCGCAGGTAAGGCATTTTCTCTTACTTTTAAATTCTTTCAAATATTTTAAAATGAGGGCGGGCAGCTCTGCTTCGCCGTGGCGTGTGTGTAGCGCTGCCTGCTACGCCTACTTCGTAAACCGCGAAGCAGGCAGTGCTACGTACACTCCGTGGGCGGAGCGGAGCACTACGCCCGGGCTTAGTGAAGAGGTGTGGCCATTCAAAAGAACCAAAACCTTTCTTAGCATCCAAGAATACTACCGCTAAGTGTAAGGCTGGATAAATGGTGTGGAGGATTGCAAAGAAAGTGTGCAACAGAGATTCTTTCCTCTTCTAGAAACATATAGAGAGAGAGGAGAAGGGCGAGAATATGAAACGTATGATAACTACATACAATAGAGATTGCAAGAAAATCAGTAAAATTGTCCAGAAACATTAGAATATTCTGAAAAGTAATTCGGTCCTAGAGGGACTACTAGGGAATACATGTAGTATCACTTAAAAGTGAGATTGTTCCCTTAGGGGTAGACTAGTGTATAGAGACATTACCAACAGTCACAAAAGATACCCTGGGTAATTTGAAAGGCTTCTAACCATCTGGTCAAAGCAAAGCATGTAAAAACAGCAAGAGTAAAAAAGAGTACCCTGTTATAGTTAGGAAAGGTATCAAAACTATCAACCAATTTTTCACATGTAGCCCAGCATATGTGGTCTAAATTTTAGAGTGTCCCTGCAAAAATAAGCATTGGCTGTATCACACCTCAGGCCAAGAAAAGTATGGAAGAGCACCTGAATGCCAACCAAACCTGGACCCACACCCACCTTATCCAAGCTAGGAACCTAGGACTCATCCTGGACACAAACCTCACCATGAAATCCCAGGTCAACACTGTCACCTCCTCATGCTTCCACATCCTCCGTAGATCTACAAGTCTTCAAGTGGCTCTCTCTGTACACCAGATATACCATCACACAAACTCTAATCACAAGCAGATCGGACTACAACAACTCACTCTACGTTGGCATCCCAATCCATCTTCTTCATAAACTTCAAACCACTCAAAACACCACTGCCAGACTTTTCCTCAACCTCCCGTGCTGAACTCACACCACTCCTCAGAGACTTCCACTGGCTCCCCATCCAAAAAAGCTTCCAGTTCAAACTTCTCACACATGCATTCAAGTTTTCACTTCCACCGACTCACCAGACAACTTCCCTCAACATCACTATTACTCACACACACCCTGCATCCACAGAAGCAGAAGAGGAGGTCAATCATTCTCCTACTAAGATGCCAACAATGGGAATGACTTCCTCAACACATCAGGGTCTCCTCCTCACGTTTTCATTTTCACAAGAAGCTGAAGACATTGCTTTTCAATTAGTCTTCTTGTGGGACCATCAAGACTGTACTCAGTCCCAGCCTCACCACGGGCCATATTATCAAGGAACGGCGATAACATAATCGCCGCTTTAGCAGCAGGAAACTGCTGCTAAAGCGGAGATAATGGGCTTGATAATATGCCCTTGTTAATTCCCATAGAAGCCCAGGTTCAAACCAGAACCTGGGCGTCTATGGGAATTCACAAGGGCATATTATCAAGCCCATTATCGCCGTTCCTTGATAATATGGCCCCACATGCCTACACTCACCTACTCAGTGCCTGGATACCCCCATTGGTGACAAGCAGCACTCAACAAATCCACCTTACATTACATTGCATTACATTACGTGAGAGCTATAGACAACAATATTGTACATTACCATGTGGCTAGATATTTTCATGAAAAACACTTTAACGACAGAAATTAGATTACCTTTTTCCTGGTGGAACAGATATAAGCAAAAGTAAGGGGGTGCAATAGGACTCTGGCCCTCAGGAGATGAGAATCTAGGTACATTATTGACCTCGAGACTAAAAGCTCACAGGGATGGAACACTGAGGATGAACTTAAGCTACACCTGGAGTAATAAGATATGGTTGTCTGTGAACTCCATAGATGTCTCCTTGTTTCAAATCAGTTTTGCCTTGTTCAGTGGTATCCACTTTTGTAATAACACAAGGACTTTTGTTTTAATTTCAGGAGGAAAGGAAGGGGAGGTACAGCATCTTCTAATGGGACGCATGATGGACTCCTCCCTTCACTTTCTACTTTTCATCATTTATCTTTTGAGGGTGATGATACTCAACACAAAAAAGAGTTCACTATTTCCTTGGATGATGACTATAGTTTGATGTTGTGTTGTGGGGCAACTACCATGATATATTGTCAAAACATTGTGACATGCCCAAAAGCTATATATTTTTTCCATTTCCAGGTCCTTTTTACGTATACATAAAAGTATTGGCTGTTGGGACTTGGTAATGACTTATCCAACTTTTTTAATAGTAAAATTGAAACGATTAATGTCGATGTAATTGCAAGCTAGTCCAAAAAAACTCAATTAAGAAAAGATGGAAAAAATAGAGAACATACAGGAATTCCACCAGACATAAAATTACAGAGTGTCGTACTTTAGAATTTGGGACCGCGTAGGAGACACGACCCTACCCCTGTCTATCTCGATATTAGTGAACCGCGAATGGTTAATGCGGTATGTACGAGTGCTTTCTGTAACGTTTTAGCTATGAATGCACTGTGTATACGTTATTTCACATCACTGCGTGGGTTCCATTTTGTATCGGTGGCCATCTTATGGTTGCCCTCACATAGGCTATATAGCATGAAGCTAAAACGGGCCTTTTAGAGCACATGTGCCTTTCCTTGACTTCTCTGTGACCTGGGCAGCTTGGCTCCGCTGCCCTAGGTCAAACTGGTCTCACGAGTTCCCCGTCCTCTGGCCACCTGTGATTAGCATCAGGGCTTGACACACCATAAAGTCTTTTCATCCTACACAAGCCTCCGGCTAATCTCTTTCACACATTGCTGTTCCTGCTTTATGGCTTGTTTCCCAAAACAGGAGATGCTCATGTTTATTGGGGCCTATCGATATCTGATGTGGGATCTGAGCTTTACTGTGTAAATAATTGCGGGCTGGCTTCACTGGAATGTGGGATGGTCATCATGACTCTGCTTTTTCGTTTGTAATGTACACTTTGAATGACCATACCATAAACTTAAGAATGTATGCCTAAGGCAGGAAAATCTGTATTTAAGAAGAAGCAATTTCTGTGATTTTCAGCAGTCTCCTGAGAACATACACGCTGTTGTACTTCTAGGACGCCTGTAATTGGTCTGCAGCCAATAAACCGATCTTTGACTTCACCCAGAAGACTCTGTGTTTCTGTAGGTCTGAAACAGGAAGAACCCCGAAGTCATAGGGAGTGTTCCCCTGCACCGCTGGGCTTAAAATACCCAGTACTTCAGTTGGCGCCCAACTCGGCGCGATTTCAGCGGTACCGGTCCAAGCCAGAGGTTCGTGAGGAGCTTCGTGTGGAAATTCTGGAGGAAGGCCGCCACTTCATCGACCCCTGCATGTCGACGTGGTCCGAAGGTCTTTTCTGCGAGGTTCTCCGCGTCCCGACGGCTACGAAGGACTTCTGCCCTGATTAATCACCCTGTTTTGGACCCTTGACGATTTTGGTAGAGCGAAACAATCGAGAGAGTCTTCTGGTGACGCCATCGATCATCAATATTCAGTTAAGTATAAGTGGAGCGTCTCCCAGTTTGAATTTGGTATCCTTCGGGATCATTTCGATTTGGTGCTTGCAAGTCCCAAAGCCAGAGGACTCGTGTATTCACGAGACTATCATATTCGATAATCCTTTGACGTTTGAAACTTGACTAGTGAGCGAAGATGCCTGGTTCTAGTGTATTTTGTAGATTGTTTTGTTTGGGTTGTGGAAGGGATTTCCAGTTAGAGGATTCATGTCCGGTTCCTCCAATTGGAACTCCTACTTATGAGCTTTATGTAAAACATGGCGTGGGCCCCATTGCATATAATGAAATATGGATCCGATACACCAGAAAGGACGGTGTTTTAAAATGGCTCCAAAATGGTAGTTTCGACACAGATATCTTAGATAATTTGGAGGTTAAATTGTTTAAAAAGAAAGCCCGGCCGGCGATGTTTGATTCTTTCCACCTATGGCGAAAGGAAGCCAAACAGAAGGAAATAAAGCTAGCGAAAAGGGATAAGAGAGAAAGAGGTATGTCAGTGATGCAAGCAGCTGTGCAATTTAAAGATAATGAGGAGGAACAAATGAAGGAACAGTTGCACAGACAGCGCAAACTAGGGATTGATAAATGTTACCCTGTTTTGTCACCCCTTGTGCAAGATGAGACAAAAGAGAAAGAAAATGATTCCCTAATGTCCCATTTGTTAAGTTCGCCACCCCCGTATGCGCAAAATGCCACAGCACCTCCACAGCTTGTAAATGTGCAGCCTCTAGTAAATATGCCGCAAGCCTTCCCGCAGCTGCCAGCTCTTCTTCAGCTGGCTCCTATCCCTGCAGTGCAGCCCTCTCAAGGGCCGCCAGTTTTGCTACCTGTTACCCCCGCGCTTCCTGCGACTTTGCCTAGCGCGCCAGCGGCTTCCCCTGGCGCTCCTTCTTACACTACCCCAGTACCTGTATCTGAATCTGTTTTTCTTCCCTCTGTCTATCCCCCTGTTTTCGCCTCAACTTCTCCTTCAGCACGACAACGACTGAATAATGTAGTTACTAGTTTAATGTCGCCTCTCTTTGGGTCATCTAGTGCGACTCCTGGTTTACAGCGTAAGCAATTGCGTAGTCAGCTACCTGGTCCCGAAGAGAAAGAGGTGTTAGATCATCTGGCATGTAGGTGGATTGGTTTCCCTTCACTCTATGATGTGGAACAGGTTGTTAACGTTTTTTACCAATGGGATGCCCCAAAACAGAGGTATGTCTTTGATAAAATGTGTGAATTCCTCTGTGAGGAATTGGAGGATAAGGGTGCAAACCCAAACCCACAGGAATTGTGTAGAGTGCGATTTGATTTCAGAACAGGTGTCATTGTGGGCCCCAATGTAGATAAAGCAGTTGCGACTTTACTGTCCCTCAGAAATGGCGATTGTCAGCAATCATTGTTTGACCAGGATTTCCCTCTGGGGAAGGAGGGAAAAGCGCGACAATACCCCATGAGAGAAGTCCCTCCGGTATGGAAGGAAGCCGTTGCGGCTGATGCTGCTCTAGGTATTGCTGCTGCTCCCGCACATTTTCAGCGTGTTTGGGTGCATGTCCCATGGAAGCGATCTGAGGTGTTAGCACTTAAATAGACATTGCCTGATCCCCGTAAGAACCCTGCAGGATATTATAAGGAGTTGTCACAAACTGCAGAATCATGTGTAATGAATCTAGCCGACATAGATATGCTGTTTGGGAATGTGGTTCCGCAGCCTTTATGGGGATCCATTCGTAATATAGATCACGCTGCAGAATTGGGCGACACGTGGGCTAATATCATTGCCGCAGACGCTAGACAAGTTGGTGGTGCGAAACCTGAGCCCCTCATAGCAGCGCTCCCTGGTAGAATTATTAACTACATGAAGACCATAATGCCCGCGATGCGCGTAAATTGGGATAAACTATCTGCATGTAAGCAGAAGAAAGATGAGACAGTGTCTGATTTTTTCACCAGGTTTGAAGAAACGTTTATCGACCACAGTGGTCAAGACATGAGCACTGAAGGTGGCCAACGGTTATTTGTTGATAAATTTGTACAGAATCTACTCCCCGAGTTGTGTAAGAAACTTAAAGACTCAGAAAGTTCTTGGGCTGTTTCCTCTTCAGCGCAAATACTGGCTACTGCACAGTATTATGAGAATAGAGACAAAGATGAGAAGGATAGAACAGATAAGAAAACGAAAGAACTAAAGACAAAGGTCCTTTTGCAGCAGGCCTATCCGCCACGTGGAGGACAGAATAATTATGGGCAAGCACAAGGTGTCTATCAGCAGCCCCAGCAGTTTCGGAATAATCAGCAAATGAATGGGTATTATCAACCACGAATCCCTGTAGATCCCAACCAATGTTCATATTGCAAAGAGGAAGGTCATTGTAAATATAGTTGCCCTAAATTGATGCAGCGTAACAGTAATGCGTATGGCGCAAGAGGTAGAGGTGGTCAGCAAGCTCCTAGAGGCAGAGGGCGTGGAAATGCTCCCCAGAACGCGCGTCCTCTTCCGCCTCAAAATACCATGAATAGCTTTGATCAGCAAGCCAACGCGACTGGTAATACAGCTCAGTATTACAGTAATGATTATTATGCAGAAGATGACAATGTAGAAGATGATGATTACTAGGATCGCCGTAGACAGAGAGAGGGAGATGTTTCAGTGCCAGTGGATCAGAGTGGACCCTATGTTAAAGTAACTACAGCAAATGTAACGGAGCCTTTTTTGCTGGACACTGGTGCTGCAAAGAGTTCAATTATGCATTCAAAACTCCATGGCGCGCCTTTGTCTGGCGAAATGAATGTCTCAGTAGGTTTTTCTGGCGCCCCAGTTAGGAACACAATTTCTAGTCCTATGTCGCTTTCTGTTGGACCTTGTGAGCTAAAAGCACCCCTCATTCTAACAACAGGTTGTGGTGAAAATTTGCTAGGCTTAGATTTGTTAAAAAGATTGCATGCGACGCTATATTGTTCTCCTTCAGGAGTACAACTTACATTAGGCAAGAAAGTGATTTCCCCGATGTATTTGTCTAAAAATGCAATGCCACCTGAATTGTCATCCCTTCCGGATGCCCTTTGGGCTACTGGTCCCAATGATGTGGGTCTTTTGGAAATACCACCATATGTGGTCACTTTAAAAGCCAATGTCAGATTGCCACGTATTCCCCAGTATAGGATCTCTAATGAAGGTCAGAAAGCGTTGTTAGAAATTGTCAACGATTTGATTAGGAAGGGTGTAATTGAAGAGACAAGAGGCAACGTTTGCAATAGTCCTGTTTTACCTGTCTTAAAACGAACGGACCTTTCACAGCCACCTGTTTACAGATTCGTGATTGATCTTAGAGAGGTTAATAAGATTGTTGTACCACAGTTTCCAGTTGTCCCCGATATAACTGCCTTGTTAACCATGATTCCAGCCTCCGCTGCATGGTTCTCAGTGATCGATCTAAAGAATGCTTTCTTTAGCATCCCAATTGCAGAGGAGAGCAGAGACATTTTTGGCTTCAGTTTAGGAGGCCGAAGCTTCCGCTTTAAACGCGCTCCCCAAGGCTACTGTGAGAGTCCATCAATATACAGTCAGGCTCTGAAAGCGCAGCTTGATGCACTGGTTTTACCCAGTGGCGCTATCCTCATTCAGTACGTTGACGATTTACTGATCGCCGCGGATACTGAAAAGATTTGCAAAGAAGCTACCTTGTCATTGTTGCGTCATTTGTCTGCCTTCCATCACAAAGTGTCTCTCTCAAAGCTGCAATATTGTCGACAAGAAGTGACCTACTTAGGTCATCTCTTATCGAAGGAGCGAAGGAAACTGACCCCAGAAAGAATTCAAGCCATTGCACAGTTGAGTGTGCCAAGAACACAGAGAGAAGTGCGTGCTTTCTTGGGCATTACTTCATACTGTAGGCATTGGATACCAAGTTTTTCTTTGTTGGCAAAACCTTTGTTGGCATTAACATGTAAAGACACACCGAATCCTATCCCATGGTCTGAAGAGTGTCAGAAAAGTTTTTGGGAATTACGTAATGCATTATGTTCAGCTCCTGTGTTGGGTACCCCTGACTACAGCAAGCCTTTTACATTGTATGTTCATGAGAAAGATGGTTGTGCATTATCAGTGTTAACACAGCCTTTTGGCGACAGACCGCGTCCATGCGCGTATTTTTCATCAACCTTGGACCCTGTAGCGAGGGCATTGCCAAGCTGTCTGAGAGCCAAAGCCGCTGCAGCCATGTCTATTCGACAGTCTGCTGGCCTAGTAATGGATAATACATTGATTGTTATGGTTCCACATGCCGTGGACACATTGTTAAACAGGACTAAGACACAGCACTTAACTAGTGCGCGACTATCTGGTTATGAGCTGACACTGTTAGCAAACAACATACACATAAAGAGATGTAACACGTTGAATCCAGCTACATTATTACCAATTCCAGCAGACCTAGATGAGATAGAGCAACATGATTGTCTGTTCAGAATGGAAGAAGAAACGAAAGGGAGAGTAGATCTCAAAGATACTCCCCTGACTGAGTGTGATGGTTCTTTATGGGTGGATGGTTCGTGTTTCAAGCTTCCGAATGGTGATACGACTGCTGCGTATGCTATTACGACTTTGCACACGATTGTTGAAACTGCGCGTGTGCCACAGAATTCGGCTCAAGCAGCAGAATTGATTGCCCTTACGAGAGCATGCGTGTTGTCTGAAGGTATGAGAGTGAATATATATACAGACAGCCAGTACGCCTTTGGCGTGGCTCATAGTTGTGGACGATTGTGGAAGGAACGTGGGTTCCTGACTTCGCATGGAGCTAAGATTCAGAATGGCAAGTTGGTGAATGATCTCCTTGAGTCGCTGACCCTACCGTTACAAGTTGCGATTATGAAATGCAGTACGCACAAGAAAATCACTGACGATGTTGGTCGTGGTAATGCGTTTGCTGATGAAGTCGCGAAAGAAACAGCAAAAGATGTGAAGACTCGAATGTATGTTACAGGCCCTGCCAGATGGGTTGGTGATGTTGGAATGTGTGAAAACACAATAGAGAGTGTAAAGTCCCTTCAAGCTGAAGCCACAGAGAAAGAGTTAAGCAAGTGGAGAGAAAGTATGGGTAAGTTGGATGAGAATGGTTGTTGGATTGATTTGTCAGAACATAGGCGATGGTTGTTACCTGATGCATATGTGCTTCCAGTGGTTACTATGGCACATGGAATGGCACACATCAGTACGAAAGGAATCTGTAAGTTGTTGGCTCCAGTATGGCAGAATGCTGGAATTCCTAAGTGTGCAGAGAATGTGGTCAAGAATTGTATGGTATGCTTGAAGTACAACCCTGGTAGGGGGACCCCAACTCCAGCTGGTCATTTTGCGCCTCCATCATATCCATTTGAAGTTTTGCAGCTAGATTTTATCCACATGGAGAGGTGCAACAACCTGAAATATGTATTGGTGGTTGTTTGCGCTTTCTCAAAATGGATAGAGGCGTATCCTCTAAAAGATAACACTGCTCTATCCCCAGCCAAAGCCCTTGTGAAGGAATTTTTCCCTAGGTTTGGAATGCCAAGAATGGTGTGGAGTGATAATGGGAGTGAGTTTGTGGGTAAAGTGATGAAGAATGTGTGTGAGGGACTAGGTATAAGGCAGAAGTTTCACGCTGCAAACCACCCCCAATCAGCTGGATTAGTAGAGCGCTACAATGGCGCTCTCAAACTCAAGTTGGCCAAAATCCAAGCGAGCTCAGGTCTTAAATGGCCTGACGCCCTGCCTTTAGCACTCCTGTCCACTGGAATGACCGTGCATTCACGAGTGGGACTTAGTCCCTACGAGGTTGTTTTTGGCCACCCGGCCAATTTATGGGGTGTGCTAAGACCAATGAAATTCAGTGAGATCGAGCATCCAGTGTTACTTGATTACTTGCACGAATTGACAGTTAAACTGCGTGTTTTACACCAACAGGTGCATGATACTCTCCCCCCGGCTTCTGAAGCTCCTGGACACCCTATCGAACCAGGCACGTGGATCCTTGTGAAGAATTTTCAGCGGAAGACCAACGAGGAGCCCCGCTGGATTGGCCCTCACCTCGTGCTGCTGTCGACAAGATCAGCTGTTCGAGTGAAGGGGAAGAAAAACTGGATCCACGGCGCCCACATCAAAAGGATCCCTTTGCCTCTGCCGTATGACCAGTGGGTCCAGGAGGGTATCGCAGACTCTGAAGCAGACACTGTACCTCGTTTTGTGCCGTTCAGTGATGCACGCATAAAAGGCACAGCTCCAGTGCAGGAAAGTGACGATATTTTGCAAGAAGCTGTGCCACCGTCAGCTCGATTGGACACTACAGAGCCTGAACTCTTGTTTCAAGATCAAACAGTGCCTAGCCGTTTCCGTTACAATCTGAGGCCCAGGCCCACGGACAAATAAATATTCTTTTCCTTTACCTTTTTATTTTTTGATAACCAGAGCTCTCCCATCTGAAGGACTTTCTTGATTTTTGTTTTTCGAACCACCATCCGGGTTCAGCCGCAGGGTCGCAGTGCCAAGACTTTGGGGTACAGGCCGAAGACGTTAGGTCGATGGTTCTGGTTGGTCTAGGGCGTTCCCTGGACTGACAGGCGTACTCCTTAGCAGAAGATACTCACCCGCCGCGAGCGGCACGATTATAGGATGGAGTTTTGTAAGATGGAGAGACTCACTGAGGAAATGAACTTTAAAACAAGAATATGTAAAATAATGAAAACCAAACATTTTGTATTTTTATGCCTGTTTGTATTATGTAGTTTGGTAGTGTTTACTGTAGGATTTGTATTCTTCTCCTCTCATGAGCCCATTGCACCCACTGTACAGCCTACACCTCCTCCTACTATCTCCTCACACTCTTTTCACCCTCTGCCTGAACATGAACAAGCTAGACGGTCAGAGTTTGTGAATAACTCATTTATTCAACTCCTGCACCAGCACCAACTATTCATGAATACAACAAATTGTTGGGTGTGCGGTTTGATGCCGCATACCATTAATAAGGGTATTCCCTATCTGGTGCTGCCGTATAGTTACAATGGATCGTCATGGGCATTCCAGACCATGTTTCTCTATGCACTAGATGCGTACTCCCCGCGACAACCGCGTTCCATCAGACCTAGCACCAATAACAAAGCTTTAGTGAAAGGAGTTGCCGATATGAGTAGAGATGTCGATGCATACGCATCCATTCCCAAAGAAGAGTTGAGAGCTTATGTAGGGTGGAACGCGACGGGGTATAGTATTAGTCTAGGTGAAAGACAGCGGAAAATCTCATCCCCAATCTGGGTCGTACCCCACATAGGTCGGTTCTGTTTGCAAGGTAATGGTCAGAATCCTAGAGCTCAACTGGGAAGAAGTGACTGTACTGAAACGTACACTTTTCCGTCACAGTTTTCCCCTGCGTTTTTGGCTGCCAAGGGTACATATTTTATCTGCAATGACCGAGCATATACATGGTTGCCCCCTGACTTCTCGGGCACATGTTATATTGCAAATCTGCTACCGCCAACATTTACTGCCGCCTCCGACTATCACAAGACCAGAGTTGTGAGAGGCGTGATTAGTAAGGAAGATACTGCCGGTCAGGAAGCGGGAGATTTCTTCTTGGGTTTCCTGCCGTTTTGGGGACCTATGGTTAATAGTAGGAACCTGAGACAACTGACTCGTGTGGTTGAGTCCACTGTTAATGTTACGGCTGGTGCCCTTGGTAATTTGACAGCTGAGCTCCAAGCGGATCGCCTCATGACTTTGCAGAACCGCATGGTTCTAGATGTCATACTTGCAGACCGCGGTGGGGTATGTAAGGTTATCCAATCCAGTTGTTGCATTTTCATACCAGACAACGCTCCAACAGTTTATCAAGCCATCTCCAAACTGCATAAAATATCTGAGTCCATACACGTGGATAAAGGAGATTGGTCACTGGTGAGATGGTTCTGGGAACTGATATCTGCCTGGGGTTGGAAAGTTCTGATGGTCATTGGAATGATCTTAGCCATCCTTTTCCTGTTCTGTCTGTGCATACAGTGTGCTCCTGCGATATGTGGCCTCTGTGCTACATTATGTGTAAGGAAACCTGTATCGAGGGACGAGCTAAGTAATAGGATGATGCTACAGCAACATCTCCATGACTTCGTGAATATTGACCTAGACTCGGATTGAAATGAGTATAGTTATTGCCTATGTAAGGGCAAAAGGAGGGTCTGTCGTACTTTAGAATTTGGGACCGCGTAGGAGACAGGGCCCTACCCCTGTCTATCTCGGTATTAATGAACCGCGAATGGTTAATGCGGTATGTACGAGTGCTTTCTGTAACGTTTTAGCTATGAATGCACTGTGTATACGTTATTTCACATCACTGCGTGGGTTCCATTTTGTATCGGTGGCCATCTTATGGTTGCCCTCACATAGGCTATATAGCATGAAGCTAAAACGGGCCTTTTAGAGCACATGTGCCTTTCCTTGACTTCTCTGTGACCTGGGCAGCTTGGCTCCGCTGCCCTAGGTCAAACTGGTCTCACGAGTTCCCCGTCCTCTGGCCACCTGTGATTAGCATCAGGGCTTGACACACCATAAAGTCTTTTCATCCTACAGAAGCCTCCGGCTAATCTCTTTCACACATTGCTGTTCCTGCTTTATGGCTTGTTTCCCAAAACAGGAGATGCTCATGTTTATTGGGGCCTATCGATATCTGATGTGGGATCTGAGCTTTACTGTGTAAATAATTGCGGGCTGGCTTCACTGGAATGTGGGATGGTCATCATGACTCTGCTTTTTCGTTTGTAATGTACACTTTGAATGACCATACCATAAACTTAAGAATGTATGCCTGAGGCAGGAAAATCTGTATTTAAGAAGAAGCCCGTTTCTGTGATTTTCAGCAGTCTCCTGAGAACATACACGCTGTTGTACTTCTAGGACGCCTGTAATTGGTCTGCAGCCAATAAACTGATCTTTGACTTCACCCAGAAGACTCTGTGTTTCTGTAGGTCTGAAACAGGAAGAACCCCGAAGTCATAGGGTGTGTTCCCCTGCACCGCTGGGCTTAAAATACCCAGTACTTCAAGAGGCTTGGACTGAAGAAGACTTCAAAACTTTAGCAATGTCCATTCCTTCAGGGCTTTTTTGGACCTGGTACCTCCAAAGTTCTGGAAAAAATGGGCAGATGATTTGTTTCTGGGGCTGCAAAAGATCTGTAACCAGTCTTTAATGACAGGTAAGGTCCCACAGAGGTGGAAGAAAGCATTAAATACCGCCTTATTGAAGAGACCTACAGCAGATCCATCAGTACCTAGCAACTACCGACCAATATCACAACTTCCCTATCCAGCCAAAATTTTGGAAACTATATTAGTAAAGAACGTTCCCACTTCCTAGAGGGTCATAACATCCTGGGAATAGATCAGACAGGTTTTGCCCACTCATGGCACAGAAACATCAACCATCAACCAATTTGTATCTACTCCCCAAAATTTCTAGCCTTGGATTGATACAGGTGACCTATTGAATATGCAATTTAGACGTGCGTTTTGATGATAAACTATCGATGGAAACACACGTCAACAAAATACCCTCAATTTGTTTTGGACTACTTCGTAACTTGTGGCCAGAAAAGTAGTATTCAAAGTACAATTCTAAGCAATTCCAAAAACTTACCTCAAAGAAGGTTTAGGGCACTAAAAGGGATAAATATAATTTTTCCACTACAATATAAAATTAGTCAGGGAAGGTGTTGGATATAAAGGAGACACATTTACCTTTTCCACTCCAATCTAACTTAACTCAGGGAAGGTGCTGAACTTGTGACTTTGACCTGCTCCAGCATGAATAAATACTTGCAGTTGATGCTTTGTGTCCCTATTGGCTCCTAGAATTCCTGTTGTTGCTGATCTCATTTTTGCTGGCCTTAGGACTTCACACACTTTACAACTGCTAACCAGTGCTAAAGTGCTTGTGTGCTCTCCTTGAAGCATTGAACAATTGGCTTACACCCAATTGGCACATTTAAATTATTTATAACTCCATTGTAAAGTGGTACTACATGTACCCAGGGGCTTTAAATTAAATGCAACTAGTGGGCCTGCAGCATTTTGGGTAGCCCTTTAAACATTTCTCGAACTTGTCGCTGCAGCCTGTTTGTGCAGTTTGAACTGCCATTTTGACCTGGCAAAGTTTTTTCCCTCTCTCTTCAACGTCAAGTTGTGGAGCAGAAGCAATCAAAATCTACCTCCCGGTGAGGTTTTTCCTCATTCGCGATAATAAAAAAGAAAAAAAAAAGAAAAAAAAAAGAATGATCTGTGTCACGACTTTTTCTACCAGGAGTAACGCTGTGAAAAAGATAATAAACAACCATTGGAACCTGGTATCAACTGAGATTGATCAACCTAACTTACCTATGCACTCCTTCAGAAAGGCCATGAGCATTAAGGATCACGTGGTACACTCCTTTCTGGAGGACCCGGCGGAACCAACCATCCAGTCACTCTGGAACTTACCACCTATCAAAGGACACTATAAATGCGGATCCTGTAAAGCGTGTCAAACAACTGTACAAACCAAAAACTTTGTCTACAAACATCACACAATCATGTTGAATTCCCATACCAACTGTAACTCCATTAATGTGATTTATGGGATCATCTGCCCTTGTGGTTACCTATACATTGGCCAAACACAGCAGAAAATCAAAGCGAGGATATTACAACATCAAAGCAGGATCAGATGCCTTGTCACAGGAGCTCCCCTGGTTGAACATTACAGACAGCTGGGACATAGCCCTGACCAAATGCAATGGCTGGTGATTGAAAAAACAGAGCTGGGCACAAGAGGAGGCAATATAGCCTTGATCCTTACCATAAGGGAATCCAAATGGATGATCCGTTTGGACACTATCAATTGTGGTTTGAATGAACAAGATCCCAGCAATGCCCAACTAGCCTGTCTTAGTAACAGGGAGGTATGATGACTTCAGTCAGACTCTTTACTCTACGATCTATTACCTAATGTCGCCCTATTATGTATATTATCTTAGATTCAAGTATGTGACTTTGCCATCTATATTTACTTGACATTGGTGATGTATATGTAACCATATGACAATTGTTGCAGTCCTGAGCCAGTTTATGGCCTAATGTCAGGCATATTGTCATCATACGGATGTTCATGCGACCGTATGATTTAGGTAAATACATAATGTATACATATTTATGCTGTCTATTCTGGTGTGACACTACATTCAATGATGATGCTCTCTCCAAGTTGATATCATCCGTGGTTTATTCTTGGATCTATGTCTAGGTTATCACTGCTGTGACTCCTGTTTGAAGTATAACTGAAACATGTACTGTTTATTATTACAACAATTGAAGCGTTTCGACCTCTAATACCTTTTATAAAGATTGCCCCAGTTTCTGGTCTTATTTAATAATGCTACCTTTATTGTGTAGCATTTATTTCGAAAACACGGCTATTGTTAGATTTAGTATATTTTCAATGAACACACCACTCCGGTGTCTTTCTTTCAATACACTACCACTGCAAGCATCTAGCGGCTGCACAACGTGGGATGTCATGCGGCGTAGGGCGTCTTCTCGCATCGACATAAATGAAGGGTCCTTGCGGCTGCAGCTCCCTTTCATTCACCCTCCGAAGAAATCAGCTTGCTGTGAGCCACGGTAAGCGCTTTTACCTCTGCTCCCTCCTCGGCCCCTAGGAGCTTATGCCGTCTAGATGTCCTCCTTGCTGATTAATCACATACGGGCACGGATTTTCTTTCCTACCCGGTTTGTTTATACCATCCTCCCTGCCAGGAGCCGCTGATTGATTGTGGCTGTGTTATTTCGTTTATTATATTTTTCAAGGACACGGTGAGCATTCCCGTACCCATGGATCCATTTAGATAGTTCGATGTGATCCCGCGAGTCCATTTGGACGTTTTATTTCCCCTTGAGGCATGGATATGATCTCACTTTTGTAGACTATTTTTGTAAGAGGTTCCCATCTCGACTTTCCCATACGTTGTTTCCACGTAGGCCCACATGTAGTTGATGGGTTTTGGTATATACATTGTGTCGCTTACTCCTCAGTGGGTTGTTATTTCAACCTGATGACTGTAGATTTTGGTACCTTGTCCTGTGCGCTGAATGTCCTCAGTGTTTTTAAATCTTTTTTACATTCACTCTTTTCCATTCTCTGTTTTTTATCCGTAGAGATTAACGTTATTCGTGATTCATTTCAACTTGTTCACCGATGGTTTACCCACGGCTAGCGATGCTGTACTAATTAATACCTCCAGTCCGGTGCGATAATTAATCTGTATTAAGTAAGTTGCACTTATCATTATTTTCATTTTTGTTTGGATTTTGAGAATCAAGTTAATTAGATTACGGTATCACCCCTATATTGACACCTTATTGTTTCAGGTGTCTTTCACCCCCACCTTCTTTGGAGCCTTGCAGCCCTAGCGTTTTCGAGGCGAAGCCAGTACCCACTAGACTCTAACCTTTTAATACGGTAAATACAGTGACTCTTCCTTTCCTAGTCCAAATTAATTATTTTTTCCTTGGACATGATTTAATACCTATCTTTAATATTAATTTAATATTTCTCTAGGTGCCCCTCCCCCCGTTACACCGTCACCTTTGTCCTGATGAAGACCCCGTCAGTAAGGACCCAATCAACCTACCTGGGTTAAGGGGTCGAAACGTCGACATACAACATATACCAGTACCATCAATAGTGCAATGTGCACTGTGTTTTTTCAAATGTACAGGGTTGTGTAAACAAATGTATATCCAATTAATGAATTTCTTTTTGACTGTGTGGCATAGAGTAGTATGCCCAACAATTTAATTGTGCTATTGCCAAAACGTTATATGTCACTTGCCCTACTACCTCACTTTAATCACTTCCCTCCCCCTCCTGGGCACCTTTCATCTTTTGTCAGTGTTGATTTATTTCTCAAAAAATGATAATTTTGCTAAGTGTGATTAAATAACACTTTGGCATCACTTAATTGTTTATGCATCTTTGATGTTGTTCTTGCTATTCCTTTATAAGCATTGATACTCTGGGACCTTTTCCTTATAATACCTCCTTGAAGCATTGAACAATTGGCTTACACCCAATTGGCACATTTAAATTATTTATAAGTCCATTGTAAAGGGGTACTACATGTACCCAGGGGCTTTAAATGAAATGCAACTAGTGGGCCTGCAGCACTTTGGGTAGCACTTTAAACATTTCTCGAACTTGTCGCTGCAGCCTGTTTGTGCAGTTTAAACTGCCATTTTGACCTGGCAAAGTTTTTTCCCTCGCTCGTCAACGTCAAGTTGTGGAGCAGAAGCAATCAAAATCTACCTCCCAGTGAGGTTTTTCCTCATTCGCAATCAGCAACGCCAAGACGGCGAGCGCGAGCATGGAAAATCAACCTCCCGGTGAGATTTCTCAACGTGGGCGGTCGGATTTCTCATTGCAAGTGTTTGCGTATGCGAGTGTTCGTGCATGCTCACAACCGCTCGTGTTGAGAAAATGTCCATGCTGCTAGAGTGAAAAATCTCCTCGTGAGGCAGAAAGGAAGCAGCGGCCGCTTACGCTGTGCATGGTGCCGTTCACAATGACTGCACAGTGTGGACAAACGCCCAGTGCTGAAAATCACAGTGAACTACATTTATCTAACGCACCCCACCGCTTGCGGAGCTCTGCTTAGTGCAAGCTAATTGAGGCTAGTCTTTTTTACACCCAGACAATCTGGGGCAGTGGCAGGGAGGCAGGACATTCCAAGCATCTCTGGGGGTGAAACCTCCATAACCTTCTCCTATTTTACACCTAGCACCAGGTATAAATATTTGACCCTTAGACCCAATTCTTCAGTACACCTCTGGACCTGTGGATGACTCAGAAGGACTGCTATGCTGCTCTGCACGAAGAACTGCTACTCTGTTACCCTGCTGTTCTATTGCCTGAGTGAAAAGGCCTGCGTCTTGAAACCAGGACCACCAGAGTGACTCCAAGGGCTAGCTGGCTGGCCTCCTGATGAGAACCCTAAGGACAGAAAATACTCCAACCACCTTGAACCCAGCATTTGGACATTTGGATTCTGTCTGCTGTGAGTTCTATCACCCAATTGGTGCCACTGCAGTCCTGGACCCTTAGAAGTGGGCCTGAAGGTGCTCTGCCAGACCAGCTGTAGGCCTGTGAGCAGAAGCGGTGCATCGCGATGCATCTCCTCACATCGACACTGCCGTTGTGTGACGTATTCCAGATGGAGGACCAAGGATCACAGCCCGCAGCCTCGTCAGCACCACTACTGCATGATGCATCCTCGACGCAGGCCTATGCATTGCAAGCCCCTCAGTGACGGCATCACCAACAATGATGCAGGACTTCACATTGCATCCTCACAGCTTCCTCAGAACCACCGGTGAATGATTGATCCTCGAAGCAGGAATTCACATCTCAAGCTCCTCATCGAGGGCATCCTTGGCAATGACTTAGGACTCTGCATCGCAGCCCTGAAGTGAGAAATATCCTTTACCACGCAGTCTTTACCACGACATGGCATTATCATACATTCTTATACAATAGATATATAGGGACGCAGATCTGACGCAGATCTGACAGTCTCCATGCTGTAAGCTGATTGGCTGGCAACACTTCAACCAGGAAGTGCTGGAAGCCATCTTGGGACTCGGCTTGAGCTGAGTCCCACAAAATATTTAAAATAAAAAAAGGGGGCAGGATAGGAATACCATTAACCCCCGGATGTGGTAATGGGGTCCCAGCGCTTGGTTTGAATACAGCCCCTGGGTGGGCCTTGTCCTGGGGGAATTTTTTTTTAAAAGGAGGGAGGTGCAAAGGGGCCCCCTCCTGAGACTCATTGAGCCCTGGGGACCACCACCTCCCTGGAGCTAAAGACATATTAATGGGGTGCTGCACATACACCTGTGCCCCGTGGACCACCACTTCCCTGGGGCTAAATTACACCCACAAGTAAGTCCCCCACAATCGAGATTGCTCAGACCTAGTTGGAGGCCCGTCCCCTTTATCATCCAGTCTGCAAAGGTGCCTCCTTACGCACTACTGGTTGGGAGATGCAATCCCCTTTGCTCATGAGGGTCTTTGAGGGCCAAGAACCCCTATAGTTGCCACAAGTCTCCCACAGCGGGATTACTCAGACCTCGTCGGAGGCCCTGCCCCCTTTCTCAAATACACTGCAAAGGGGCCTCCTAGCACAGGGCTGGTTAGGTGATAAAGTCCCCTTGGCTGATGAGGGTCCTTGGGGACCAAGAACCCCTATTGTTGCCACAAGTAAGCCACCCACAGTGGGATTGTTCAGACCTCGTCTGAGGCCCCGCCCCCTTTCTCAACCACTATTGAAAGTGGCTGCCTGAAGCACTACTGGTTGGGTGATAAAGTCTAGGGGAAAGCGCGCCGGTAAACTCCGGGCCACCGGCGGTTGGCATTGTTTCTGCCTAACTCTGTGTTCCAAGCAGAGCACAGAGAGGTAAAACACTTCAAACTTCACAAGCGGATGAATTTACTGCCCATCTCTATCAGAGACTTGCAAAGCCACTCACTGAACCACTCAGACACTCATTAAACCACTTACAGCCTTACTCATACTCTCTCACACCCACTTACAAACCTACTCAGACACTCATTCACCCACTAAGAGACTCATGCACTCACTCACACACTTAGGGCTTTAATTGGAGTACGGCAGTCCTAGGACCACCATACTCATAATGGGTGGTCTGATCAACACCACCAATGCAGGTCAGTGTACCGTATTTCAAGTGTGGGGGTCGGACCACCAAAGGACCTTCACCTCTGCCAGGATCCAGGATCCCGGGGTGGTGACGAAGCGGAAAGGAGAAGGAATATGCTGACTGTACCACCATGGGAACCTCCAAGCATATTCCCAGTTGCAGTCCCACCAACCATTTCATGGCAGTGAGCGCGCCTTTTCGTTAGGTTAGTGTTCGTAGTTAGTAAATAAAAAGTTTAAAAACCTTGCAAATTCACTTAAAAACCAAAGGTTACAGGGACGTTTTAGTTAGGAAATTGAATTATAAAAACTGTAGAAATTCAGTCAAAAACAAAGATTACAGGGACGTTCTAGTTAGGAAACAGAATGTTTTTATAAACCTTAGAAATTCACTGAAAAAAACAAAGATTACAGGGACATTATAGTTAGGTTCAATTTTACTTATACAAAACCAGTGAAATTCAGCAGTTGTAGTTGCCTAATAACTTACGCCCCAGCAATGCACTGCCTATGACATCACATAGTACATCACTCATGACATGGTCAGGGACATCACTGATGAATATCTCAAATAACATCACTGATAACATCACTGAGTAAATCATCCACGGAACCACTCACACCCCCATACAACCTCTCATATGCCCACTCACATACCCATTCATATACTCATACAAGTACTTACTCTACATACTCACTCACTCACTCACTCACTCACTCACTCACTCACTCACTCACTCACTCACCGACTCACTCACTCACTCACTCACTCACTCACTCACTCACTCACTCACTCACTGAGTCTGATCATACAACCAGTCACTCATCCATACAGCCACTCAAACAGCCACAAACCCATTTATATAGCTACTGACACACCCAGTAAGTAATCTATGCACCCAGTAGCTCACCTATACAGCCTCTTAACAGTCACTCACTCACCCATACAACTGCTCCCTCACACACCCACACATACACCTACATACCCATCCGCACAGCCACACAACTGCTCACACAGCCACTCAATCACCCATACAGTCAATCCCACAGACACTCACGCTTCCATACAGCTGCTCACACACCAACTCGCTTAACAAACACTCACTAAAAAAGCCACTCACTCACCCATACAGCCACTTACACACCCAGTTACTCACTCATAGAGCCATTCAGATATCCACTTCCTCACCCATACAGTCACTGACACACCCACTCACCCACCCATACAGCCACTCACTAACCCACCCATACAGCCACTGATACACCCACTTACTCACCAATACAGCTACTCACACAGCCACTAAGTCACTGACACCACTGCTCAGACACCCACTTATAGACCAATTCAGCCACTCACAGACCTACTCACATACCTGCACAGTCACTCAGACACCCACTCACACATGGGTACACATTCACACAGTGCCTCACATAAACTATGTTAAAAAAAGGAATCACACATTAGTAATGCACAAAGTATACTAATTTAACTATTGTGGTACCTTCGAATAGACATTTAATGCACAAAAAGATTTAGAAAGCACTCACAATCACTGGATGATAGCATCAATAATGTCATTTGTGATGTCATCAGTGATATCAGTAATCATGTCATGAGTGATGTAATATGTGAGGTCACAAGCAGTGCATTGCAGGGGTGTAAGTTATAGTAAGCTCAGGTAACTATAACTGCCTTACTTCATTAGTCATTATGGCATTTGTGTTTGCCATCACAGTACTTGAATTAGCAAAAAAAGGGCTAATAGAATTCTAAGATCTAAGCAGGGCCACCCAAAAATGTTTCTTACAATAAGTTTTTATCCTGAGCAAAAATAATAATAATGTCCAAGAGTTTGTATATGTGTTGCTGTTGCAAACTCCTTCATTAATTCCAAATGTTCACTATGTTTTTCAGTTGAATCACATCCAATAGTACATCAATACACTGGGTTGATACAGTCACAGCCAGATGATAAGTGACGCCAATACTTGTTATGTCATTGGGACATCACATATCAACTTTCTCAGTGCAAAAATTAAATAGGAAGATTATCTGTAACTCCAAATGCAATGTACTTGGTACTTATTTATACAGAGACCTGAGTGAGCAAAATTATCTTCAACGTAATATGGTATGTTAGAGAGTCTTACAAAGCAACGGAGAGTGCTCCAATCTTCCTATTTAAAAAACATAGTGAACATTTGGAATTAAAGAAGCAGTTTCCAACAACAACACATATACGAACTCTTGGACATTATTATTATTTTTTGCTCAGGATAAAGACTTGTTGTTACTTTTGACTTTGGGGCTTTATAGTCCACAAATTTTTCTTGAAATCAGGGGTGGCCGTTTTTCCTTAATCCTTAGGAACATTCAGTGAATTTGAGAAACGTTGATTTAGCCTACAGTTCTTTGCACAGAATCTGACCCAGCCACGCTCGTCTGCCTGGGGCCCACAAAATCCTTAACATCACATTTGGGCAGGCTCGTGTCCACTTTAAAGTACCTAGCGGAATATGTAAATACAGTATTGATTAAGGCACCATTTGTTAGAAACACATATTTAAACTGCTGATGATGGGGCAGGACTTCCCAAAACTGGGATTATTTCAGGTTAGCATTTTGTGGTAATGATGCTAAAAAGTATAAGAAAATCGACATTCAAATATGGCCCCTTTCATTATTCTCTGCTCCGTTTGTGTTGATTGATCTCTCCCTATCTACCTTTACATGGCAACACTTCACCTGCACCCCTCCACCACCCTATTTTGCCTCCATATGTGGTCCGAGGACCCTCTGGCCCCATGTGGATAAAGGCTATTTATAAACCTGGGGCCATCTTACACAAAGTGCTCTGGGACGCAACAGGCATTTGGGCCCAGTTTGCACATCCCTGGAGCACCTTGGTATTACAGAAGGGGCCGCAGATGCTAGTACTGCCCCTTATGCAGTACTGAAGGATATATAGCACCAGCGCTTTCTCAAGAGGGTGTGTCCTCATTTGCATAGAGGTGTGGCCCCATGCAAATGAGGTAATCCCTTTGTCTCTGCTCCCGAGCCGTATTATAGACACAGGCGAGGAGGGAAATAAACTATCAGGGGGCACACTGACAGTGCGCCACCTAAAAGATGGGCAACTGTCAGAGCACATCCTGATAGCAGCCCTCTGGAGGGTAAAGGGGGTCATATGGACCCCCCAGACATCCCCTTGCAGGCAGCTGCAGTCATTCACTTTTATCCCCCTTTAAAGTGCACGCGGGTTGCCGCCTGCACAATGAAACAAGAAGCAGCTGCTTCAAAGCTGCTCCGTTTTTCACCTAAATGTGCTGCCCCCAGTGCAGCACGAGTTTGCAGCTGCCCAGGGGGCAGCGCATTCAATGTAATAAGGTGCTCTTTCCCTGTTTCCGCCTGGTGCACCTGTTTTAAGCTGTGCCATATGCAAACAGGGAAAGTGCACCCTATATATAATTGAGCCCCCAGTGGGGGCAGAAGAGTTATGCATAGTTATGGACTGATGTTCTGTCTCGGGAAGGGAGGAGGCGGGTGTCCGGTGTCTTCAGTAATTGCATGAACCCCCCTCTTCACCCTGTTCATTCTCTCGTGCCTGACTAAGTCTGCACCGCTAATGTTCATTGCTGATGAAGCAGGTGTAGTGCTTTGCTGAGGAGGAATACACCTATACAGACTAATGGCACACAGCGTCCATATGTCTGGATGTTTTGGGTGGACTGTGCGGATTTGAGTGGTCTTTACTTTACTGAGGCTAACCTAACCCATCTAGATTAGCACCAAAATCAGCAGGCACTACTCAGTCTTTTATTCTATGAGAAGCTAAGGACCATTTAAATGGATACTTGTATGGTCTGTTAGTTACGCCTCTAGAAACTGTGGTTTTCGGTGCAGCCAACTGCATTACGTTTTCACACCTACCTGCATTATGACGCTTCTGTCAGCCATAATGCTGCTGGCACACACTTCTACATGGTTAGAGGAAAGCCCTTTCAGCCAATGCAATTACAGCCTGATGGAGGATTTACCCCGTGCATGCCACAGTGTCATTACGTTTTGAAATAATGGCAATGTTAGGTAAGGAGAACTCTCCACTAGCCAATAGGAGTGCAATCAATGTACTCGGTGGAAGCACATTTTTTCATTGATATTACCACAGACAACTGCAGCAACCACAAATGCATGCAGTCAGCCATTCCTTGCAAAACACCTATGGATTCAGTGCTTAATTTGTAAAACACATAAGTGCCAGGGCTATTGTCAGGAGGCCACTTCAGCTTTCATTACACATTGGCCCTGCCAGGCTGTCTATGATTGCAACACAATTATTAACCATCACACTCCTAAAAGTGTGACAATTCAGACTATGCAAACACAAGAAGATGATGGAAGGAGCGTTGTAAGTTGTCAGACACTTATCCCCAGTCCCAGATCTGGGTTGAACCCATCATCATTCTTTAACTTACGTTGCCACCCCAGTTCAGACCCAGCTATATGCAAATCAGTCTTGACCCTGTGCCTCATGGAAACAGTCCAGCCTGAACTGCCAAGCAAGGCCTTCCCTCGACCAGAAACAAGCATCCTGGGACCTGTTTCAGGGTAACACCCCATCAGCCAGGCTACCTTGAATCCAGTTGCAAAGTGAGCAAGGGACCCATGTCTGGTCATCCCCTGCCAACTTAGGTCAAACAAAGCAAATCCAAGGAGCGGGGTCAAGACTGATTTGCATATGGTTGGGTCTGAACTGGGGTGGCGAAGTGAGCTAAAGAACGATGGTGAATTCAACCCAGATCTGTGACAGGGGGTGAGTGTCTGAAAAGGTTCAGCGCACCTTTCATCATCTCTTTGTGTTTGCACAATTCAGACTATTCCAGGCCCCCAAAGCTAAAAGACTGGCTTGGGCGGCGAATAACAGTCATTAGGTCTCGACTGAGCCATCTTGTTTCTCTTTCAATGACTCTATGCTGCCATGGTGACAGCCACTGCTTTCTCAAAGACCCAACATGCTTCACGGCACACCCATACCTCCAGTATCCCGGCGTGTATCTGATTCCAGACCCAGCTGTGACTTTACAGTTTTTGATCGTAGCTTCCGGCGGCTCTTTTAATGACTCTATGCTGCCATGGTGACAGCTACTGCTTTCTCAAAGACCCAACATGCTTCACGGCACACCCATACCTCCAGTATCCCGGTGTGGATTGTAGCTTCCGGAGGCTCTAGCCTTCTGAGTGACTGATAGACATTTGCACCAATCATGGCTCTTAATATTTACCACTCGGTGTCAGTTTGCTACAATGGCCAATCGTCGGGTAGAATATGGGAGCGTCTGGCACTAAGATCCAATAGGCTTAGATCCAATAGGATTTGTCTGTGGGCGGAGTGTCGGATTCCAGCTACAACATGGTGAGTGAGAGGGAATGGTCAGTCTGAAGAGAATGAGTGAGCACCACAGAGTGTGGGTGGAGTGGAGGCAACGCCAAAAAGTAGCTTAAAGCGCTAAAAGTGAAGGGGCTGAGTGAGCACCACGGAGTGTGGGTTTGAGGCAGTGGGTTAAGATGCATGACTCATGCGAAGCTCCAAAGGAGTATCGTGGTTTAGGAATCAGCGATTTCAGTGTCCATGGTTGGCAGCTTCACATAAGGGCGGGGGTTGAAGGATAGGTAGGATGGGAAGAAGAACACTTCACCATGGCCAGTGAGACGGAACTGGTCAGCAGATGTGGCAGGGAAAGCAAGCGCGAGGTATGTGGCGTGAGACCCTATTCAGGGCAGAATGTCGTGGATATTCCCACAAAGCGCACCAGCCAATGGATATCCTGAAAACTGGTCATGGCTGAAGGGGTCCGTTGGCCAGTGTTGGACAATCAATTGGGTGACCAAATGCAGGTGTCCACTATGAAAGCTCCACTGCGTGTTAGGCTGGTGAGTAGCAGCCCATGGCAGTGAGCAGGGGTCTGTCAAGTGCATAACGTGCCATGAAGCGGCAGGGATTGGATCTCCATAGTAACAAGGGTACCTTTTACCTGCAGGTTATCGGAGTGTTGCTGTTAACTTTACTCCCATGAAAATCGCGGTAGGGTTAGACGGCAACTTCGAAAATCAGATGTCATTTCTACACTTCATCAAGGCCTAATGTGCAGAAGGTTCGATTGAGCGCTTGTGTGGCGTTGCCGTGTTCCAGACGCTACATTTTTGTATCTGTCGATACGCTGCTTGTGAGAGATCAATCCTTGGGGAAAAATATTGATTCTGTGTTTGCTGTATTCACTGGGTGGTCGCCCTCTGAAGTCTCCAATCAATAAGGACTCTATTGAAGGCCTGTAGAGCAAAAACCAACTTCGGTCTTCACGCCGAAGTGCTGCGACTAACTATCCATGTTAAGAGCACTCATCCAAGCCTCAGGAGAAGGTTATTCGGGGTCAAAACCAGTCTTTAGTGGCTTGTGGAAAAGGGTGGGCGGAGGATTCGGTCCTAAGCATCTCAAGGGTTATGTGTTGTTTTTCAAAGTAAGGGTGGGAAACGTTTGCCGTTTCTGCCTCCACTGAAGTGCCAATGATTTTGCATGTTATCGCACTGCATCTTTTTAATATAAGTTCTAAAGCAGATGACCCTTCAAAACTAAGGTGCGTTTATTAATGTTTCTCCTAAATGCTCAAAAGTATCGGATAAATTAGGTGAGTTGGATGCATGCATGGAGCTTGGGATTGATGAGTATAGGGCTTAACAATGGTTAGCCCTTTCTTTGCCCGATTCCATCAGTGCCTTGGAGTTACTGTAGTCGATTAGTATTTATGTAGTGTTTACACCTTGCAAGGCCCAAAGTTTTCAGGGTGGACAAGTAAGCAATTTCTTGGTTGTGTATGGTTGGGTGGGTGTTGGTTGTGCTGTTGCTTATCAAAGAACATGTATATGAATGTGCACCATTCTTTTTGCAGTGGCATGTCACTGCGCAGCAACGCAGGAGGATGCTATAAAAACAAGCATTAAAAATGCAATAGGTCTCGCCTTTGATTAAGTTACATTTCAAACAAACAGTGGTCCTCAAAATGGTTTAAGGAATAAAGGGAATAAATATAGTACAGAATCGAAACTATATTAAGAATGTCCAGCCGGACATCCAGTTTAATTCTTCAATGAAAAAGCAACCAATAATCAACAGCAAAACATATGTGGGACACAGTCCTGTATCCGTTGAGAGAAAAAGACATATACAAAACAAACAGACATTACAGGCAAGGCAAAAGGAGCTTAATTACAAAATCCAGTGTTTAAGCTTTTTCCATACAGACAATGCACTTTTTTACATAATAGATTAATGTGCACGCTGTATAGATTGGGGTCGACGACGTTTCGATCCTATTACAGAGATACAAGGATCATCATCAGGACGAAAGAATGTACATGCCTGGTATTGAAAGGAATTGCCGTGGAGAGTAGATCGGGAAAGAGACGTGGTCAATTGCCGGAATAAAAACTCGCGTCTTGTAGTACAATAAGGGTCTGGTAGTCTGCTAGTAGGTGCGGGTGTGACCTCAACGGTAGCTGTTAGAGTACGAAAACGGGCAATGCGGGTATCTTGCTCCGATCCGAGAACTGGGAATATGGTCCGAGCATCCAGAGTTAGCAGGCAATTTCGATAGAATTGCAAGGATGAGTGATCCGTGGGTATGCACGTGATCAAGTGGCGTCCTCAGTTAACGATGAACGAGTCACGCTCTGGATGCTCGGACCATATTCCCAGTTCTCGGATCGGAGCAAGATACCCGCATTGCCCGTTTTTGTACTCTAACAGCTACCGTTGCGGTCACACCCGCACCTACTAGCAGACTACCAGACCCTTATTGTACTACAAGACGCGAGTTTTTATTCCGGCAATTGACCACGTCTCTTTCCCGATCTACTCTCCACGGCAATTCCTTTCAATACCAGGCATGTACATTCTTTCGTCCTGATGATGATCCTTGTATCTCTGTAATAGGATCGAAACGTCGTCGACCCCAATCTATACAGCGTGCACATTAATCTATTATGTAAAAAAGTGCATTGTCTGTATGGAAAAAGCTTAAACACTGGATTTTGTAATTAAGCTCCTTTTGCCTTGCCTGTAATGTCTGTTTGTTTTGTATATGTCTTTTTCTCCCAACGGATACAGGACTGTGTCCCACATATGTTTTGCTGTTGATTATTGGTTGCTTTTTCATTGAAGAATTAAACTGGATGTCCGGCTGGACATTCTTAATATAGTTTCGATTCTGTACTATATTTATTCCCTTTATTCCTTAAACCATTTTGAGGACCACTGTTTGTTTGAAATTAACAATTACCCAAGGTCCTCAACTACCTATTGGGTCCCCTTGTTTTGTTAAAATTTGATTAAGTTACAGCCATTTGCTTTGCTAATGGTATTGTATAGCAAAACAAATGGCTTTAACTTAATAAAATGCGAGATCTATTGCATTTTTAATGCTTGTTTTTAATGTATATTGAATTCAAATTTACTGTTTTTATGGTCATCTCTAAATTAGCCAGACAGCACTACCTTGTGACTGTCAGTAGTGCTGATGTTGACAATCAAGTGCCGCTGCTGAGCCCCAGAAACCACCGGCTCAAAGTAAGCTCTGGGAACCTGTCTTTACACGTTAAGAACTGTCCAATATGTAAATGTAGGCCAGTCTTTTAGATTCCCTAATAGGGGCCACTTTTATTTTTGTTGCCAGGGACTATTTTCTGTCCCTCTCCGACCCTGTCATGGGCCAATCATTACATTTTGCTGTCTAGCCACTTTGTGGCTCGTGATATCCTTCTGTCTGTCAGCTGACCCACTGTTAATTGCAGAAATTCAATAACATTTTAAGCATGAACTTTGTTCTGCTTGGTAAACTACATCTACATTTGTTTGATTTTCAACCCTGACATTGTTACAAGAAACTGCAAGATTAAAACTCCCACTCCTTTGGCAAAAAAATGTTGCAAATGCGCTTTAGTAAACAATTCGATGTGGGTGGCCAATTACAGATAATGGCAATTGTGGGCTGGTCTAATGGAACACTTGGCGGAGCAGGACTTCTACCCTGCTGTAATGCAAACAACTGTTCGTGGGGTGGCAATTCCACAGCCACAGTGTAAAGGTGTGTGCAACTTCTCTTCAATATTGTGTCAATGATTACCAGTAAGGTGAAACAGAAAGTGCCCAACTTCAAGCGGTAATGCGGAATAAAATCCCTGGGGGCTGCATTGGAAGAGGAGGCATCCTAATATGGGGCTTTGCGAGCATGAACATTCCTTAATCACTACTTTTGCTAACAGGAGTGCTTGCATGCATAGTTTCCCATTGTATTTGTGCACGAATAATTTGCTGTGTTCATTTGCTGATTCTTATTAACCCCGTGAATTTTTCATAACCCCACATAACAAAAAACGACATAATGCAGGCTACATGATTCCAAAAAATTAGGGCTGTGGGAAAAGATTTCAATTTCTATTTTCGAAGCCTTCATGAGTAGGAACCATTGCAAATATGCCTCATTTGCTTTTGTTAGTATTCAGAGGCAGCTCTATTTTCTGCGAATACCCAGGGAGCATATAGTTGGCTACACTGTTTTGCCATGGGTACAATATCATTGAAATAAAGTGTGCAGTGCAGCCAGCAAAACACTGCAGTAACAGGAAGTACTGTCTGCCTATATAATTGGTAACATATCAAGGCATCACTGTATACTACAATAAATGTATTTGAACTCAATTAAGCTGCTGGAAATTGGTGACTCATAGCACAAATATTCACAAATTCTGGACGGACATTCCCACTAATAAACTATGACATTTACATCAACAGGTCGCTAGAAACATTCCAGAAGTTATTTACTTAAGGCTGCATTGGCGCTAGGAGGGCGTTGCGCAGTTTCCGCTGCACCCACAGCCTTTTCACTAAAAAAGCGATGTAAATGCTGTTTTTCCACTGTCAGCCAGTGCAAGTGCCAGGGCAAAGAACAGGCAGGCCAAATTTAGGAAAATGTGTAAAGCACAAGCGCCAAAATAGTAATGAAGTCAGCACACCAAACAATAAAACTTCTAAACTGAATTAAAAAACATAGAGGAAGTTTAAAAGTACAAAATTACACCATAACAAAAATCAAATAAGGGAAACCAGAGATATGAGATTTTAAAGTGTTAAGTGAAAATAGTGCTAAGCCCCAATGGCAGTCTATTGTGGCGGGAAAACGGGGGCAGGACACACTTTGAGGCAACACTATGGATCCTGAGGTTGGATACAACAAGCAGGATGGTCCTGAATTTTACCTCCTGACATAGTCTGCAAAATAGAAGGTAAAATCACTCATCAGGGCAAGGCAGCGTATTGTATCTGAGAAGGCCTCACCGAAGTCAGATAAGTCCCACTGAAGCCGCTGTTTGTGTCAGGAAAAGCTCCAAGTGGGAAGAGAGAAATATTTTTTTCCGCAGGATGGTTTGGTGCCTTCGCTAGGGTCTTATTTTGGACATATTGCTTGAATGGATTTGCTGCTCCAGAGAAGCTCCTAATGCAATGAACATGTTTCTTCAGCCCAGATAGGTAGTGTCTTTGCTGTATTGACTCAGGTGGTTGGTGGAAGTCCAAAACTTTTGAGTCCAAATTTTGCAAGGATCAATCTGTTTTTCCATCAGTTCTCTGCTTAAGGCTCCCAGATCTCAGCGGAAGCACTTATGATTTTAAGGGCTTGCTCCTGCAATGCTTTCCAGGGTCCAGGGCATGTTCAGTTTGGACTGGGCAACTGGTCATCCAGGAAATAGTGTTTGTTCAGCTTGTTGTGCCCCAAAAGCCACACAAGAGGTCAGCCCACTGACTCTTGGAGTCTACTTCTTTGCACTGGGTGCAAGAAGGAGCAGGTCCAGTCCTTCAAGACTCCTATCAGGTCACAGTAATTAGGTTATACTCCTTTTCTATTCTTCAACGGTTTCAAAAAGTGTTTTGAGGGGGTGTCTTTGAATGCCACATTTATATTGTTTTATAGCTCCTAGGAATGCCCAGGACCTGCGCATTTTGGATGACCTAACTGAGGGCTTGGTGTCCCAACCTATTCCGGACACTCCCACAGGATATGTCAGCCGTTAGACCAGCTAGCTCTACAGTGCCACTACCACCCCCTGTATCTAACAGTGGTGTAGGTAATTTCTGGCAACCACTGAACATGACAACCCTGATTCCTCAGGGATCGTGGAAAACAGTACAGTACTTTCCGCTCAGTCATTCATGCTCACTTATTCTCAGAAAATACACAGGATGGAGATTAAGACATTTCAATAAGTATTTATTCTTCCAGCTTCAGTCTTGTGTAAAACATATTTGCTGCGACAATCAGGAGACGGAATCATACAAAAGAGATTGCAAGTGCCCATATAGTAAATAGTAGATACATTTCTACCATAGTGTTAATAAAATGAACATAAGCAGTTCAGATAAAAACAGTAGCACTTGCATATTCCTAAAATGCACGCCCTCACTAATTTGCCTAAATGTACCTCACCTAGATCTGTATGTGTAGCATGTATATGTGTATATGTATGTATGTAGACAAGAAACCCCTAGGGAAGAACCATCCCCCTCAGCTGATGGTTGAGAACGAAGGACCCAGACTCTGCTTCGAGGATAACACCCCGAAAGGGATGTCAGACCACTGCGTGTCAAAGATTCAGCATGCAGGACCCCATGTCAGCTTGGAAGGAATTCTCCTCTGATTTGTAGGGAGAAATAAGGTTCTTATATACCAGAGTCGTCATTCCAGGGTTTCTTCTAGAATCAATATGTTTTGAAAACAATCATAAATGTTTTGGAATCAATCATAAATGTTTTTCCAAACAAATGCGATCATACACAAGGGCTGTTGGCCATGGATGAAAAAAAGTGACCCTGATACAGAATAATTATGCCATGCCTGAGGACATGTTTATGTACGTCAGGTACAGGAATTATGATAGCATACTAGGAGCCTGGTGTCATAGAGGCAGGAGCAAGCTACTAGGTAAAAGGTCACCTGTTCAGAATTGTTATTGTAGTGTGGATGGGGCAATGGATGTAAAAAGGGGGCATACATGACAGGACTATCCTAAAAGACATGACAATAGTTGGCACCAACTAGTGGCTGGGGGTGACTCCTGGCTCCTCCCTAACCAATAGGACAAATTTTACCAGAAGCAACCCTACCCGTTTTGCTGCAGGTCCTGTTTGTCTTGTTGTCAACAATCCTACAATGCATCTTACTCTTAAATTTAGGATGGCGAAACCCCTCCTCACTCCTGTGCAGTCTATGTGTCCATGACCCCTGACTTTATCCCGCCTCCCCGCAGGAGGCAGAGTTGAAGTCAACAGGTGCACATCAAGAATTCTAGCAGACGTCCATACATTAAGGATTTACCTCGTGCTGAGTCAAAACGCCCTGAGCCAGCATATATACATTTTGCCAGACTGTATGACTCTAGCATGACAAATGTTGTAAAGCGCTCCGATACCTTCGGGTCTTGCCAGGGCTATATAAAACTCCTAAAATAAAAAAATAAAATAAAATATGTGCCCACAAAGAGGTGTGGCCAGGGAAGTGAGTAGTACCCTCCTCTGTCGACACACAAATGCAGTTCTTGGGGTAGCTCTTGTCCCACTAGATCAGTGCCAGCCTGGTTGGTGGCATAAAAGGTTGCCTTCTCTAGGTCTCACCTTACATTTATTTGTGAAAGGGCTGACCTCTTTATGAGTTAATAAAATTCCTGGGTCTACCCTAACTGGTCTTTCTGCAACCTCCCCAAACCCACTCCATTGTTCTTGCGCTGGGAACAGTATTCACACCTCAATAAAGCGCAGCATTGGCAGAAAAGCTATCAGTAACTTAATGCTAATCAGCCAACTGGAGGTTCAGGCAGGTAAATTTAACTTTCTAAAAGTAAGTATTCCTAAATATTTATTAAAAACTCCAACTTCACCATTATAATGGATTTTTAATAAATATTAAAAATAGTATGTGAATGAACTTTGTAGCAGAGTCCTTTTACAAGTTACAGATTAAAGTTTATAATGTGTACTTGACATTTTCTAGGATTCAGCTACAGTCCTGCCTGTGAAAAAGTTGTTGGATCCTAGTCACTTGAGGAACAAACACATTTTAATTTTAGATATGTTCCACTATTAAATATCATGCACTCTACCTTTGGGCAACAATGTGTACTTAGGGGTGACTGATATTTATAAGTAGGGTTTCCATTCTATAAATAAATGTAATTTAACTGATGTGAACGCAAGCTTCAGACTGCTACAGTCAGATTACACGTGGTAGGCTGGCAACCTTGTTTTCCAGGTACTCTCTGTGAATGGCATAATAGGTGCTGCATTCCACTGGTGGTATTCACTTACATGCCCTGGCTACATTTTCTATACCATATACTAGAGACTTATAGGCAAGTTAAACAAGTCAATTTGGGGCAAGACAATTTACCCATGTTAACATGGGAGCACATTCACATTACTCCTGTTCAGAAGGGCGGTCAAAGTGCACAGGGTTCTAAATCCAGCAAAGCAGATAGGGCAACAATGAGGGGAAACCACTCAAAAGATGTAAATCTGCTCAAATCTGACTTTGGTGTTATGAGAGGTTCACTGAAACACTATAACGCTGATCACCAGTGTGCTTTCCTTAATTATGCTGTTAGATTTGAATTATTATTCTGGAAGGGGGTGCTCTACCAAACTGATGAGACAATATATTATTTGGGTAAAACACAGTCAACCAAGAAAGCTCTGTTCAATTCCGGGTAACTATTAAACAATGGTTTTGCCCAAAGAAAAATGTGTGATAAGTTCAAACAGTGTCTAACAATATTAAAGTCAAGAAACAATGCAAGAAAGTCCCCCAACTGATTTAGCAACATGAAGGCTAATTTAATAAACAAACTGAAACAGAAATACCAAGAATTGTATTAATGGAACCAGAGGCGGAAATTTAATTTGTAACATTTTGAGGTCAAAAAGGGACCATAGAAACCATGGTGTTAAAAAAAACAATATTAGTCTCTGTGTATTACTAAAGGTGCCCTCCTGAGATCACTCTTGCACCATAAACATAAGCAAGGAATGGTACTGGCAAATAGTTCTGCGTCACAGATGCTGAGAGGGGTGAGGCAGAATAAGGTACCTTTCACACTGTTATGCTCAAATACTTTCAAAACTTCCTGGTGTTTTTCTGAGTGACTCCAGCCACAGCTCCGAGTAAATGACAGTCCTCTCTGCCACTGTTTTCTCCTGTATCCATGAGTCTCATCTTCACCAGATGTTGAATAACATCTCCCTTGTCACTGAGATGGTGACAAGATTTCCAGTGAATGATCTGATGGTACAGGACTCACTCCTACCATGGCCTTCCTGAGGGTCCAGTATAGTCCATTTCCAACTTGGCAACTGGTTCCTCCACTCATGATGGAGCTCTTCTACAGCCTTTTGAGTCCTTGTGGCAAAGAAGAGACTTGCCGACCTTCCATTGAAGTGCATTTTTGTAGTGAGTTTCCTTTAGGACCCACTTTGGTTCGCCCTTATTTTAGCATATTACAAATTTTTAGGCTACCTCTGCTTTGCACAGTCACACATGGCACATTTATTTCGAACCAATATATTTTTTTGAGAGATATACATATTATTATTCACTTCTTGTTCTTGAGATTTAGTCTGAACATTTTGTACAAGGTCGAATAACATGGTGACCTGTTTTTCTCTACTCAGTCAGCAAAATCTCCTTACATTTAGACACAACACAATAGCACAGCTGCTGTTTTCCAAAATGGTACTTCGTATCATAAAAACCAAGACTTGCTCTTTGGAAAACTGAGAGGAGAATTCTAGGAGAGGGGTAAGGTCTTGGAAGGGGTGCACATGCCTTGCATAACGTGAGATGCGGACTACTTAACTACAAGTGACAGGTTTTGCGTCAGGTGTTAATCGTTAATCCCAGAGATCACTGAAATATTCCCGTGCTCCCGTAGTGAGGTTAGGTTTAGACAGTTATAACATTCACCACTATAGCATAGCATAACATACCATGTATATTTATAACTTTTTAAACAAAGAGGGGTTAGGCCCTAAAAACACACCTACACTGGGCCTCATCTTTAATTGTAAACAAAGAGATGTATAGGTGTGTGCTTTCAATAAGTAACAATTCTGCAAAAGCCACCTTGACTAAAAGAGTGGTTTCGTGTATTTATTACACTTTTGTAAATTGATTTTTTTTAACACAAACATTCAATATTTTAGATCATGCCCAGGAGAACAGCAATTTAGAACAATACATACAACATAAATATCATATGAACAAACGAAAGAAATTACAAACAGAGTGCACAATATTACAAGCAAATTGGGGTAACCAGTCCTTAGATTGTACAAGAAATGTGGCAGCAAACACAGATATCAATTTCAAGAGCTGAAGCCTGCCAAAAACAGCTAATCGTCTAAACCAATCACAACCGGCGAAATGCCCTGTTTGCATACTATATGATTGAATAGCTAAAGTTTGAGGTTATGACGAGCTGTACTGGGTCAACGCGTTTCAGAACCCGGATGTTCTTTAGAGGTTCCTCCTCAGGACTGTATGTATTGTTCTAAATTGTTGTTCTCCTGGCAAAAGATTGAGAATAACATAGAAGAAAAAATAGCAATCACTTGGTTTGAGCTGGATAAATGGATTTGTTTGTGCACAAATATTATATTTTAGATAAGAGAGAATCAATTAGCAATAACATGGGGGTGTCCAATGTTGGAGGCCTCATCTTCCGAAACAAGAGGCACCTAAATAACGCATCTTAAAAATCTAAGCAAAAAGCATGGTGGAAATATAAAAAAAAACAAGGACAAAAGCCCCCTTTTTTACATCACCTGATGGATCCTCTACATGATAGATTGTAAACTCATACATATGTTACAACAAAAGATGCTCCAACTCACAGATATAGGTTTGAACATGCATCAACAAGACCTAGTGAAAAAAAGCTTCTTTGCTGTTTTTAATTTTCTCTCTTGGAGCTTTTCAGCACATTTGCTCGCAGGTATCATCCATGGGCACTATGGAAACATAATACCATCATAAATGTTCAACATCTAAAAATCTTTAGTTTCTATGTTGGATATCAATTGATGAGATTTACTGTCAGTAAGAATGTAATGAGCAAGATTTTTGTCACATTTTTAGCTACTTTGTTTCCAAACTGTAGTCATTTCCGCCAGTCTTCCTCACAGAGGAAAATATTGAAGCGAAGGCTTAAACCTCATTTGTGTTCTTTGATCTTCAGTGTATGGGGTAGTAGGCATTAGTTGATTTGAGCAAAGGACCACTCGATAGACACCTGGGAATGGTTTTGCAGGGGGCTCTTCCGCTGTGGATAGCTGCAGTATTTGGGCTTGGCCAGTATGCAGGAGAACCTACCAATCCTGGAGATTTCTGAAAACTACAGACCCAATGCAATCCAGGGTGATGTAGCTTGTGTGAATCCCAGGATGTGTATTACTCAGAATGCCATGTCAAAGTCTGGTTAAAAGTTAGTTTTTTAACTTTTCTGTGACAGAAACTTACAGAACCTCTGACAAACGACATATGATCCAATGACCCCATACTACATCCAATAAAAATGATACCCCACATGTCAATGGGCCTATTGCATTGGACATGACTAGGCCAGTGCTTTGAATATTGATACGGTATAGGCTTCACACGGTCACAGTGCTGTCTTTGTTCTGGCCTTTATGATAGCCTTCAACCACACATCTGAGGTACTGTTTTATTAATTGAAATGTGATAATCTTGGGAGGCAGGAGTGTTGTTTTTGCTGAAGTTCCAGAGTTGTCTTTCTCAAAAATATAAGGACATTTGCAGGGTAATCTTGACAGAAAAGTACAGTGGAGTCCATGTAAGCTACTCAAGGTTCCCATGTGTCTCTCCTTTTCAGAAAGGTCCAAGGTCGGAAAGGTTTCTGTTGATGTCAACCAATTCTACACCCAAATACTGGAGCCATATCCTATGGGAACTGGCACACAATTGGAGATTGTTTAGTCATAATTCTAAAATGTACAGTGCATTCTGGGTAGGAAAGCAAATAGGGAGCCATTCTAAATACACCAGCCTAGATTCACACGAGTCTCTAGTTTTCAGAAATGCACATGGTTGGTATTGTTTCCTTAGTGTTTGTTAAGCCTGGGCCCAAATACTGCAGTACTTTCCTGTTGAAACTGAGAGGTAGTTGTTTTTTAAAACATAATTTGATGTTGTAGGGCGTTTGCCATTCCATGCTGAGATTGAAACTGTCACTGACAGACACATGAGCACATTCTTTCATTTAACCCAAAGTTTTTTCTCGGTGAAACAAAATAGTGGGATTCAACCAATACAAACCATCATGGGCTCCCTCATGTATCACATTTGCAGAAATGTCTAGGACTGGGAGATTTTCCTGTCCAGTGGCTGACCCTCTTCCCAAATACTGCAGCTACCCACAATCTACAATCAGCATAAATTTATGTTTCCTTTTAATGTTTTTCTTGGTCACTTTCTTGGGTAAATGAAGTCAAGATGGATAGTATCCCACCACCCCCTTAAAAGACAATATTTATGTTTTTATATTTGCAATTTGTGGGGGAAATAGGAATTAAACTCATAGGGAATCCTAGTAAGGTATACATTTCTGAAAACAATTTTGCAATTCAGCAAGCAGCAATTTTTGTACATGGTTCAAGAATTTCCCAAATAAACTAATCATTGAACTAAAAAACAGTTAATACTAGTGAACAAAAGGAGAAATCCGTGACATGGTTTTCACAAAAATATAATTATGTCTGTCTGACTTACAGAGGTGTATAGTGTTTGTTCAACAAAATCCGCAGTACTCAGAGCCAATAATCGAGCTGAGGTTTGCAATGTTTTTTCACTTTGTGCTAACCATGTCTTAAAAATGATTTCTCTATTATTTTCAAATATATCTCAGAGTACATGGATAGGGGTCATTTATACCATTCCGAATTTTGGATTACCCATAATGTCAGGTGATTCTGTAGCTGTTTTCTTAAAACTGCTACTACATTAAAATAGCAAGCTAAAAATATGGAGAAATTTAATAAATAATAACAAATGGTCTATAATGCTGTAGTTCTACACTTCTCCTATTAATTCAATTCAATTCAATCAACGCTTGATTCGACAATACAAGTCATAAAAGCACATATTAAATACAGGAATACTCATACAAATCTAACCTTATATAGAGCATAATAAAACAGTATAAGATACAAGAAAATCATGCATTACAAAAGATCATCAATAAATAAATAAGAAATTGTTAAGAGATCGATTTAACAGCCCGCTCCTCTATTTACATACAAAGATCAGAAGAAATCCAATCGAACAAAACATGTTCTTTTAAAAATCATGAAGCATATGTGGAGTTGTAAGGGTGATCACAATTCATGTATTCACAATAAGTAAACATGGACCGATGATGTGATGACTGCTTGAGCAGTATGAAGGATCAAGCAGCCTTTATTATTGCCTTTGAGCGAATAATCCACATTTTACACAGAAACTTGGCAACAGCACACACAGATGCCTGGTTAGGGTCTGATCTAATATCCTGAGGGCAGTTTGGTTACAGCGAGTCCCCAACAGCCTGCATAGATTTAATTCAAGACCAGCGAATGCTGTCATATCCAGAGCCGTCAACGGATACGTGGCCAACAGATTCTGAGGCAGAAGTGCACACTGGACAAACATTTTTATCAGGGGCCCATATTTCAGTAGAAGTTTTTAGGGGCAGTGTACCTAACCAAAATTGGAAAATGTATTTCCCATTTAGGGGTACAGTTATTAAATACCAATATGGTTCCAGGTAAAATGTGAATTTAAAGTCATTGAAGCCTCCAATCAGCGGGTGACAAATGCTTGATCAAACTGCATTTTCATCTACCCACTGCCAATAATTGGCTTTCAACAGTCTTGGTGTCAGGGGCGGGCTTAAAAGTAAATTGAGCCAAGAGCCCTTAAGACCAATGGCTGAAGGCTACTTGCAGACCTGTCTCAGCCATGGTATTTTTATAAAACTTGTCAGCAGTCATCACATCCCTTAAGGTGTCACCACAGTGTGCCAGCTCAGGCTGAAACCACAACCTCCTCCAGAATAACAAGGGCCGCATTTAGGCTCTATCTGCCAATGATCATTAACATATATCCACCATCAGAGGTTTAAGAGGAGGGCTTTGCGGACCAATTTCCTCAGAAAGCAATTTTCTGATCTAGTCAGCAATGATAGGTCAGACATAGTTCTGAGCTGTAAAAACAGGCACCAATAGCTTTGGCATCATAAATTTGAAATTCGGGGCAATGGGTTTCATTAAGGAGCTATTGTACTCTCTAATTATGACTCCTGGTATTTACCTCTGCTTAAGAGTAAGCAAATCTAGCTGAGGTTTCCATGAAAGATTCAGGGAGATGGCAACTCCCAAATAGCTAAAAATCTCCACACTATCAAGTGGCTCACCCCCCTACTAAAGGTTCTCTTTGAAAGATCTATGCTTATTAAAAAACATTATCTTAGTCTTTGCACAATTGATTTCTAATCCTCGAAAGGAGCAAAAATTCCAAGAAGCGATCTAAAGCAAGTTGCAGTCCGCTCGGGGTTTGGAAATCAATAGGGTGTAATCCACGATCATCCCTATGTATGGAGCACAGGCAGGAGACAACATTGTTGAGATAAAGCAAAAACAAAGTGGGTGCCAGCACACACTCCTGGCGAACACCCTTTGTAATAGGGAATTGGTCTGTCATCTGTCCTTGAGAACCCCAGCGGATCAGAGCAAAATTCCCATCGTAGAGATGAATCAGGAGTAACATGAGTTTTGTCAGGTAGGTTCTCCTACTTAATATAGTGCCACACATGTGGCACTGTATTAAGTAGGATGCGGGGGTGGCCTGGCAATTCTGACTGTTCTATTTGGAGTAGGCCCTCATTGCGATGTTGGTCAGACCGACATCCTTGGTTTAAACTCCAACCGCCTAATTACAAAGAATGCAGTCAGAGTTTAAACTGGACGGTCAATCCGTCTGGCTTCCAACAGGATCCGGGAGCCTGTCGGCCAGTCTGAGGCTGCTCATAATCCCTTTAGGATGGCTTTACTCCGTCGGGATTATGATGTCAGTTTCAGACAGTCTTTCCATGTCGGGCTTTTCGACATGGAAAGCCTGTCAGAAAGCGACCCCTTCCTTTCCCTTTCGGAAAGTGAAAATGACCCATTCATCAGCGGCATCTGGTTGGGGGCCTGAGGAGCACCTATGGCGCTCCCCTGTAAATCCCGGCACCTTGTGGCAGGCACGGTGAGGGGATTGCCACGTGATGCAGTGATTCACAGAAACTCCCATTTCTCTCAGCCGGTTTCTGACTAAAGCACAAGCTCCCATATGGATATGGGAGTTTGCGACTGCACCATGTACAGTCACATCGTATTAGGGGGTGCAGAACCGCCGACTTATGGTCGGTCGGTTTTTACACTGAGACGAAAGTGATGGTGTATTGAGCGTAGAAAATTAAAATGAAAGACCAACTGCTGACCTGTGGTCAAATTTAATTCAGACATTCCATCAATCACTTTTTTGTTTTTCTTCATGAGATGCCCTGAGTGCAATGGATAGGCACAGACATGGGTCCCATGTTAGCTGTGCCATAGGACGCAAGCTAGAACATAACAATGAATCCCAAATACTCTGAAGCCAGGTTGTTTATGTTCCCCTTCATTCAGGAAATGGCTGTATAATTTGGGCCTGACTGTTGTACAGGTATCTGGGCCAGCCTGATTTGCCCATGTTTGACTTGGCCCTCTCTGCAGAGTCACTCCCAGACTTTCCGCTTTCTCTCCTCCTGTTTTGCTGCATTTGTTTTTCATGGCCTTAGAACTGTGCACTTTACTACTGTTAACCAGTGTTAAAGGGCTTGTGCTTACTCCATAAATTATGCTAAAGTTGGCTTACACCCAATCGACACATTTACTTTACTTGTATGCCCCTTTATCCCCAGGGACGATAAATCAAATGTTACTGGTGTGCCTGTAGCATTTATTGTACCATCCACTTAAGTATCCCCTTAAAAAATATCTCAGGCCTGCCATTGCAGCTTGTGAGCAGTTTATAACCTGATCACCTGCCAATGTACACTGAGATATTTAGGGATTTACCAGCCGACCTATCAAAGTCAGGATCAGAGAACATAGAAGCACGAGCAGACGTGGCAGGACGGCAACAAAGATGACGAACCACTACATGGATAAAGGCCATTCCTGTGACGAAATACAATGGACAATACTGGAGACTAAGCCTGGGCAAAGCACTACGCTACGCTCGCGTAGTTTGCGAAGTTTGCGCTACCTCGCACTACGCAAATTGCACGTAGCACAGTGCAAACACGCGTAGCATAGTGTTGCATAGTGCAGAGGTCATTTTTTGCTTGCTCGCAGTCCTCAACGTCAAGTTGGCGACCGCGAGCAAGCAAAATGACAACCCGGCGAGACTTTTTCCTCATTCGCGATCAGCAACATCAAGTTGGCGATTGCGAGTGTGGAAAATAAACCTCCTGGCGAGATTCTCAATGCGGGGAGGTCAGGTTTCTCATTGTGAGTGGTGGCGTATGCTCGCGACCGCTCGCGATGAGAAACTAGCAGTCCGCATTGAGAAAGCTGCCGCTGGAGTAAAAGTCTACTTGAGCGGCAGAAAACTACAGCTCGCACTGTGCAAGATGCCCTTTTCAATGATTGCACAGTGCCGGATGCTTGTCCACACTGTGCAATCATTGAAAACGGCATCTTGCACAGTGCAAACAGGGTACTACGCAGTTCGCGAAGTGCTACATGTAGCTCGCGTAGTACGAAGTGCACTTTGCGTAGCTATGCGTAGCGCTACTTCGCGAACTACGCCCAGGGTTACTGGAGACCAACCAGATGTGGAGAAGCACATCTTTACCACGTCTAGAAGAACGTTGGTGCACCGTCTGCACACACATGAACATGGTCTCAATGATGCAATTCCCTGGGCAGAACTCTAAAACATCTCATTAACCTACATGGTCATTGACATTGAGAGACCAGAAATACGTGACACTCCTAGGTTAAATAACTGATAAAATAACCATCAACATCACGTCTTTTAACATACTTGAGGCCAATAAGAAATCACTAATGGGGTGATACTCAAATGACTGGACCACCTACACCACCCCTTACATTTCACCTCCCCACCACCCCTTCTCACTAAGATCTAGGGTGTCTGGGGTTAGAGCCTCGACATTAGATAGGTCCACAACGAAGGGCCTTAGTTGAGGGTGAGACCTTTACCAGTATGAGGGTTCACACAGGAAGCAATAGTCGGCCCCCAAGATTGACTGATATACAGCATACACAGGTTTATTCATTTTTTATACGTTTCTGGACCACGATCCAATTGCCATATTTATCAAACACTCCCCAGACTCATGCTTTGTAAGTGCACTAGCGAGTATACACTCAGTAACGTGCTAAAATCTAATCACATTTACATTCAGGCAACGTCATGTGTTGCTATGACGACCAGGGTAAGCCCAGTAGTAACAGCGCATGCATGGGGACACAGGGTCTTCATTACACCCATGCGCAATGCAGTCTCCTCATGAGCAATACACAGCTGAGATTCATGCTGACTGATCTGACCGGAAGAAGGCACCGCCACAACCAATTAGCCGAAGACCATTCACATGCAAGCAGGAGTACGGTTGGGGTAGGTGCACAAGAGCCGGCACCTGAGTAAAACTGTAAGTAAGATCTCCCGGGTGGGGACACGTGGAGCATTTTGCTGAAAACTATGTATACCGCACTATCATGTCTTAACGTTAGGTGAATCTGACGAGTGTTTTCACATTATGTAATTTCCTGTTTAGCCCGGTAAGGTGCAGACGCTCGACTCCTACGCCTGTGGAGGAACTCTCCTCACATTTTTAGGTAAGATTTTATGTGACATGGCCAATGAGACCATATTTGTGAGAATGTGGCCACAAAATATGATGGCTACCGAACCCCGACAAGAGCCACTTCAGCACGTCGCTTAAGGTGTTGAGGCACGGTCTGGTGATACGAACACTGGGCATTTGATCAGGAGAATGGTGGGATATGCGGGTGACTCCTTGAAGGTCTGTGGGATCACATACGCTAGGGTTCCTCCACCTACGTGACGTGTGTGGTACCCCCCGGTACTCAGAGTTGAGACCCCGCATTCCAGCCGCTCCTCAAAAGGCACTTTATTACCCATGTCTGCTTGTACATAGTCACTTTTTATTTGCATAAACGGAGGATAAGCTCTGGGGAAACATTGACATTCCCCACCTGTAGCTTTGACGCAACTTCTCTTTACTTTTTGTCATTTCTCGCCTAGGTGGTATCCAGGAGCGGCCAATATCTAACTAGTTATTGCAGTTAGACTGCAGGGTACACTGTTACCGTGCCCGCCCGAATATCCAATAAGGATATTAACCCTGTGCCCAACACTTTATTTAATTTGTTCTCTTAGTCCTGAAGAAGCGTCACAGATCTGCTTTGACCACACAGGCACGAAACATGTCGACCTCTCTAGCTACCTAGGGCTCATTAAGCCTAAATAGGTAACACCTAACCTACTGGTTTTTTAGTCTGCCAAGGGTGCCCTTTTCATTAAAAATCATTCTTTGAGTAACCCTTAGACAGTTTTAGACTCACTCAGCACGCACCACTTCACCCTCTTAGAGGACCCACACCACACACCTGCATGTACCATAAGGCGTTTTGTCTTAAAAGATCTCCGCTAAAGTGACCCTTCGGGGGACCCATAGGGCATTGCAGCGCTGGTCTGTCGAGAAGCAAAACGCCCAATGATGAAACATGACATCCTTCGGGGTGTGTGAGGGCATTAAGAGATAAGACTTACTCTTTCCTCTCACAAGTGGGCCTCAAAAATCCTAGGACTACTTACTTCTTTTTCTCACTCTGTATTTAGTGGGTGACTACCTGAACCCCTCATCTGGAACAGTGCCCCATGTTTTGATTACTACGGTTTACGTTAGGAGCATGGGCACTAGACCTTAACTGGCTACTGGTCCCCCCTCTTTGTATAGATACACAGTTTATAACTGCCAATTCAATTTGACAAAATAAACCTTTGCCATAAAAAAACATTTTGCCAAGCCTAAACGTCCCTTTTTAATACGTGTATATCACCCCCATGGTAGGTCCTAAACATCGAAAGAGCAGGTTGCATTGTATTTAAAAAGATCAACGTGTACTTTTAAGTTTTACATATCATGGTAGTGCATAATTCATAAATTTGTTTTTCACTACTGTGAGGCCTACCGCTCCCTCAGAATACCATTGGGTTACCTTATTACATTTAATAAGTAATAACTTTTGTTTGTGAGCAGGTAGAAAGGTCATACTTGGCGTCTAAAGAATTGTAATTTAAAATATTTTTTAATGATAAAGTCAGATTTTAAGTCCCAATTCTGAAAATGTTACTTTTAAACATTTTCTTTTCCTCACCATTTGGTGCCTGCAGCCTTTTTCCTGGGTTACATGACTAGGTATAGTTGACAGTTGGTCTTTGTGTATTCCTCCAAGACAGCAACACAATAGAGGGACCAGTGTTGGCAGGATGGGCCATCCTAGAATGACAAGGGGCAGAGCTGTGCACAGTCTACTTGCACTACAAAGACACTGCCTCACACACAAAGAACTTCATACTAAACTATTGTGACTGCCGACAGCCTGGATCCAGGACAGGGAGACAGAATTATATAAACACTTCTGTGGGCAGAAAAGCTCCAGACCTTCTTTCACTTCAAAGCAGACAACAGGTATAAAATTAGGACCCTTAGGCCCACTCTTCAGTTCACATCAGGGCCTGCAGAAGCGCTCTCAGATGACTTCCCTGTTTCCTGTTCCATGCTGTGTACTTCAGAGGACTGTCCTGCTGCACCAAGCAGACTGCTATGCTGCCCAAAGCCTGCCCTGTGCCCTCAGAGGACTGGCTGCTGCTTGAGGCCTGCAAAAGACTTCCAGAGTGGCTTTATGGGCTACTTAGCTGGCCTTCTGTCTCTGAGAATCTGATCAGAAAAGGCCTCAACCATCTTGAAAGTTTTCAGCCACAAAGTGCCCTGAGAACTGAGGGTAGACCGAGACCTACCTGCTCACTGACCTACCCACCTTGCATCACCAGTCAGTCAGAATTTCAGTATATTCAGCAACATTCTTCTCTGCATCCGCAAACTTTGTTCAGCGGCTTTTGTCCAGAAAGTTATTTGGCCTTGTGGAGCCTGCATCGCCTACAGACTACAGCTATGTCCCACTGGAGATTTTCAACTTCCATAAAAGAGACTAAGTGCAAACAGAAAGTTTCACCCCAACTTCGCTGAGCGGCTCCTTGACAACAATGCCTCATCCTTGGACTCCTCTGGCTGGTTTGGTCTGCTGAATTTCACCTTCTTTGATATTTTCTTTCAAAATTCTTCGAAGTCCGAAGGTACACGGAAACCTGATTCATTTCACTTCGTGCATCTGAAACATAGCTTT